>NC_138994.1:25434681-26747452 GCF_964341445.2 Mesoplodon mirus
TCACAAATAAGCCAACTGCGCAGTTAACACCTCTTCTTCCCTCGTGAACAGTTTTATTCATTTTTAAGAATCATGCAGCAGTCCATAAATATTGCATCCTTGACGTCCCCACTGTAGTGTGCCCATGAGTGTACTCCAGGGAGTGAGGGGTACACAGATGGCACAACAGTACACACATATTTACACACACTAGGTGTGCAGATCCTAAAGCACAGTGAGCAAGCAGCATGCCAAGGTCAGGTGAACAGGACAAAAACCCTCCCCAGGTGAGATGGCTTAACGTGTGTGGATCCGTGCCCAGGAGACGCCCCAGCGTTGGCATGGCCTCTGGTAGGATGGGACTGGGGAGGAGAAGGAAAAAGGGCTCTGTGAGAAGGCTGGGATCACCACACCACCCGGAAGTGAGCTCATAGGTGAGCTCCGACTTGAGTGTGGCAGGAAGGAACCCCAGGCCTCCGGTTAGTCTGTGTCCTTGTGTGAGAAACCAGGCCCCGTCATATTCTCTGTGGGTCAACTGCTAACAACATGACCATCTCCAGATGATGACTGGGGCGGCTGTCCTGTTCCCCGACCAGGCTCTGTGCCCTGTTCCCTGATCCCAGCCCTTTTGGATGGGATATTTCTGCTCGCCAAAGAGCTAAATGAGGGCAAAGAGGTGCGGGGATGGGGGAGAGAGCAGGAACTGTCTGAGAAACAGGAGTGAAGGGCCACTTCTCACCCGGGTATGTCTTGGTTATGGAACCAAGGCCTTGAGGAATCTCTCTGAGCCTCTTCCTGGGAGAAGACAGACCCTCCAGAAAGGGTGAAGACAATGGCTTCCTCTTAGGGTTCCTGGCCACTGTGGCGACTGTTTACCTACATCTCCTTCATCTCAGGTAACACCACACTCTGAATACTACCTGCCGGGAGAGGAGGTGGATCTGTATGCCACCACCCCAGGCTCAGGGAGAGTCCCCTTCCCTAGTGCTTCTGGGGCTCAGATTTCAAGGAAATCAGGAAGTGTGGTTATTGCTGGAATCATCAATATGAAAGGGTCTGTAAGAATGTTTCGGGGAAAGAAAGGACATTAACAGGGGTCTGAAACAGCAGAGCCCACTGCAGGATTTCAGAGCGGGTGGACACCGGAACTCAAGGCAGAAGCTGAGATTTGGCTTGGCTCATGTAGTGTCTGTCAGGACCACAGGCCTCCGCCTGCCCACCCCCAGGGCAGGATGTGAACCACAACCACCAGGCAGTGAGGGTCACCACGCACCTGACGGCACAAGGCAGCCACACAGGAGGTGCAAAAGATCCCCCGGCACTGGGCTCTCTTTGAGGCCTTGGGAAGGACCATGAAAAGTTCCTCTAGGGCAACAATTCCAACTACTAATTCAGGCCATCATGGTGGGCATAGCCTAGGGCTCTGTCACATCTCAGCCTCACAAACTGTTGGATCCCACTTTGCTTCTCAATCTCATGCTCCACTAACTAACCACCTCTTCCAAAAGCCAGCAGACAATGCATCTATCAGAGAGCTATGAGGAATCCATTGATAACACTAGTGTTGAGAGACGAACAGCCAACAGCTTACGGTCTTGCTGTTTCAGACTGTTATTTATATGCCTACACTGGACTGGGGTGGGGTGGACATGTGATTTGAACAATATCTCTAAATCTCTGATGAGCCTATGGAAGGCAGTACCTCCGGCTCCCCCCATCAGGCTCAGCTGATCTGGAGGACAGGGGAGGAAAACCGGTGGGATGGGGAGCCTCCCAGACCACCACTGACCCCAGCTCAGCCCTTCCCCCAACCTCCTTTGGGGTTCCTGGGCACCAAATGAGAACCACCGGTCCACCCCTCTCTCAGCTTCTTTCTTCAACTCTTTCAGAAAAGCGGGGTGGAGACGGGGGCAGCAGGGGTAAGAATGCCACCTGACAGGGCGGTAGTGATGAAACGTGATAATATACGACAGTCCCTAACAAGTGCCTGGTACATAGAGGGGGTCAAAAATGCCTTTGCAGTGTCACCTTAGGATGGAGCCCCAGGCCTTCCTGAGTGCACCTGATCATAAAGAACTCCCCGGTAGGTCATCATGTAACTGAGGGGTTCTCAGATTCAAGGCCTCCTTCCTAAGCAGACACACGAGGCATAGCCTCTGCTACCAGAAGCAAGAACTGTTTTCCCAACCAACCTTCTGGTGGTTGCCACTGCTTCTTGTCCTTGAGAGAGGAGCTCCTAATGCATTTTGAGGGAAACCCCACTTACAGTGCAATATGGCTTTCCCTTCTCACAGGAGTCATCCCCCAACGCCACCCCAATCTGCAGGTCTCAGATTGGTTATGATGTCCCAGAGACTAGAAAATGCCAGATGGGTGTTTGTAATGAAGTCACCCAAACTCTTGAGTCTTCTTGGTCTACCTCGTAAGGAGAAAAAAAAAAAAAGATACAAAAGAAATAACCAGTCTGTAGACCACAGCTCCACCTGAAGATCAAGATACAGTGGAAACATTCCAGAGACTCTCTGCAAAGGGTCTCATGAGCTGCAGTTCGAGTGGCTTTAGCCCACAAGGAGAAAAGAGGTTTCCAGTCCCTTCTGAGAGGGGAAGGATCACGGTTGCGGAAGAAGATGAGTCTGGGAGAAGGGTCAGGTGCCCTCAGCATCCAGCTTTCACGTGGGTCTAAAAAGTCTCCGTGTGTCTTGCTGAGGATGCCCAGGAGGTCAGTGGTGCCATGAGGCCAGGATGGGATGTGAGAACGGGAGGAGAGCCCTGGTACAGGGGCTAAGGCTCTCAGATGGCCAAAGGATCCCACACGCAGAGCCTGTTCTCGGGGTCCTCCAGGCTGCCAGAAGATGGGCGTCTGCGCTGCGTGTTCCGACGACTGACCACGTTGTCGTCAGCCTGCCAGGCACCTGAGAAGAGGAAAGGAAGGTTACCGGACCTTTGGTTTGGTGCAGATGGTGTCTCTGGCAGGACAGTCCGGGAGTTTGGCACGAAAGCTGGCAAGATGCGCATTAGCTGGAACTCCCACAGGGTGCAAACCACAGCACGTGAAACTTGGGAGCAGTGGCGTCCACTGGGCGAGGGACAGTCATGGCCACTGTGGCCCACTGATGGAGGGACATGCAGGATGGTCCTTGTTTTGTGAGCTTGCCGTAGGATCCACCTTTGTATCTTTATTTGGTCTTGAAGTTTGCCTAAGTGTTACAGCGGACCAGGAAAAGAAACTGAGTCTGGCTGAGACTTTCACGAGAGCAGGAGGAGGTGAAGGGGAGGGAGAAGAGTGTGTTAATTTGGGCTCAGAGTTAGTGTTTGCTGTGGGGGCCAGGGTGGGGCAGGAAGGGACTGGCTGCCCAGCAGGGTGCCAGGGACCAAATGGCATGGCAGAGAACAGAGTGACAGCTGTTCCTCTCCTTCTGCACCCGAACAGCCCACCGAGAGTTGCTATCAGCTGGTGCCACCAACCCCAGGAGACATTAGCTCCAGAGCTTTGGGGTCCCCCGGGTACCATCCACGAAACTCATCATCTTCCCCCCTTGTCCTGCAGTTCCTGCACGAGAAGCACCCGCTGCCCATGCTGGAAACCCACTCTTGGTGCTTCTCTCTCCTTCATGCTCTGTATCCAATCCATCCTGACCTCCTGCTTGTTCAAGCTCTAGTAAGGTCTAAATCTGTAGTCAGAAAACCGGGATACAGCCCCAGCTTGTAACGTACTGACTGTGTGACCTTGGGCAGGTCACTGTACTTGGAGCCCTGGTTTTCCCATCCATCAGATGGGAGACAAGTACTTACACCCCAGGGATGCCGTGAGACTAAGCGAGGTGACATGGAAGAGTGGTGAGCAGGGCGCCTGACTCACAGAATGTGCGCGACAACCATCCGCCCCCCAGGCCTTGTTCAGGCTACACTCATCTCCCCCAAGTCGTCCTCCCAGCCCACAGAATGACTCCATCTGATTCAGTCCCCCCAGTGCAGCGAGATGCCCCTTCTGAAGGGAGAGGATGAAGCCCTAACCCCCTGAGTTGGGGGAAAGCCTTCCATTCTCTGGCCGAGGACTGCTGAGCTGCCTCTTCCAGCACCTGCCCCCAGAAGGACCCCCTGAAGCCAGATGGGGTCCAGCGTGCTCCGAAGTGCTCCCCCACTGGCCCGTACCACCACCCCATTTCTCATGCTGTGTGGAAATTGCTGGATCCTCCAGCACACGGTGATCTCCTCCAGGGCAGAGCCGAGAGCCATGCCCTTCAGAGGGCTCAGTTCGTGGACGGAGCCGGCTGACCCTGGAGGGTGGGCGTGAGGCTCACTGTGTCACATTTGAGGGAGGCCACTCACAAATGTCTGGCGTCAGCTTCAGTTTAGGCCAGCCCAAGACACGAAACCCTTTAATGGCAGAAACACTAGGATTCAGCGGGTATAAATTGTGTATACCCATAAATGTCCTGGTGTGCTAATCCGCCCTAAGGCTCTAATAATAGTCTTGTGGAGGTGGACCCCAGGGGAAGGGGAGTGAGTGGGACAGGAAATGTTTAGGTATCTCTCACAGCCAGATGGAATGCGGGGATCTGTACTCCCTGGGGGTACCGGAGTCCGGCACATGGGTCCACAGTGCTTTTCCCCTCTAAGGGTGACAGGATGCAGAGCAGGCAAGATTGCGCTTTTAAGTTAGGAACCCCCAGATGAAATAAGTTGTTCCTTCATTTTATATAATTTGGTAGATCTCATACTTATTCCTCTGTGTTTAATGGGCAGGACTCCGGAACTGTGGCTGTTTGGTAGGAACGACCAAAAGCAAATGGTAAACAGGAGAGAAGACACACACACACACACACACACACACACACACACACACACACAAAGTCAAATCAAAACACTGCCGCAGCCTCGCCGCCACCACCACTGGCTGCCAGGCTGCCTGGCTCTGAATTCTTGAGTCCTTGCTACAAACACCACCGGTCCAGATTCTGAGCCAGGGCTGAAAACTGGCTCCTTCTGAAACAGCCTGAAGACTCAGACCTGAAGTCTCTGATCTCCCCAGCTTCTTGGTACAGTCGGTGGTTCTCTTTCCTCTAAAAAGGCTTCTGCCAGACCCTCGGCGAAACCCTGCTGCTCCGTGCATCCTGGATGCAGAAGGTAAGCCTGGAAGGCGCAGGAGGACTTCCTGAGCGAGTGCTACCATTCTGTCCAGCCCTCAGCCAGAAAAGGGAGCCTGGAGATTCAAAATCCTTCCCGGGAGGTAGAGAAAGGTGGTTCCCACTTAATTCCATCCTCAGGCTCAGAAACGGGGGAGTGAAGACACCTCTAGAGGCAGATTTGGGGAGCACATCTAGGGGGATTCCACACACCTCTTTCCTGCCTCTACCCAGCCACTAATTAAATTTAAGATCTGTAACAGTTCCACCATCTTGTAGAGTTTCTCTCTAAGAAAAGAGAAAGTTAATTCCGATTTTTCCTTAGTATCTGCGAAGCATAAGCCTTCCTAGTGGCGTCTTAGTCTTGGGTTATTTCAGGTCTCCATAAGTACTTTTCTTTGTTTTGTTTTTGGCTGTGCAGTGGCTTGGAGGATTTTAGTTCTCCGACCAGGGATTGAAGCAGGCCACTGAAGTGAAAGTGCTGAGTCCTAACCACTGGACTGCGAGGGAATTCCCTCCATAAGTACTTTTAGATTTCATCGGTATGCCCACTCCTGTCCAATGACATCATTTAAAAACATCTGTATCGGGCTTCCCTGATGGCGCAGTGGTTGAGAGTCTCCCTGCCGATGCAGAGGACAAGGGTTTGTGCCCTGGTCCGGGAAAATCCCAAATGCCACGGAGCGGCTGGGCCCGTGAGCCATGGCCGCTGAGCCTGCGCGTCTGGAGCCTGTGCTCCGCAACGGGAGAGGCCACAACAGTGGGAGGCACGCGTGCCACAAAAAACAAAACAAAACAAAACAAAAACATTTGTATTTCCACTAATAAACTCAAATTATCTTTGCTTTTTCCCATCACACCACCCAGAGCCTTTTCACAGAATTGTCACTGGTCCCCTGGCCACTATCCTGACGCCTGTGTGATACTCCATCAGGTTCCTTGGGGCCCCGTCTACCTAGCATGGCCTCGCGATTATAGTCAGCTCATCACCTACAATGGTCAACTCAGATTTCCTCCCTTTGAGAACCTTGCAGAACAATCTCAGAACATACCATCGCCCCCCCACCTTGGTCTCGGGGCCAAAGAAGACCCACAGGCTTCTTAGCGGAAGAGGTGCTGGAATGACACAGGTGCTTTCTCAACATCACTCCCACAAGGGTGATGAGAGCAGCGAGGATGGGGACCTGAGCCATCCTTGCCGCGAGCTGGGGCTCCTGGCAGAGCACCTGTGGGCCTGGGGAGGGTGGACCATGGGGTGCTCCCCGGGCTCCCTCCTTGTGGGCGCTCCGTGAGGCGAGTGGCATCCGTGTGGGGAGGGAAACAGTGTGGAGAGGGAGACCAAGTGCCTGAGAAGCTGTCCTGATGGCCAAGCCAGCCTGAGGCACCTCAGTCATAGGAAGGAACTTTGAACTCACAGCTGAGCGTGGTGAGGTCTGTTGATTCCATGGGACCTACCACAGTGGATGCTCCTGTCATTAACCTGACATTAACCTGACAGATTCTTCCAGAGAGTTCCCCAGCTCTTTACTACCAGTGTGACGCTAACAGCAGAACCCGAGAAACATTTTACCAAGAGAGCAGATGCACTTTCCTTCTCTCGTAAGAGCCCTTGAGACCTCAGGGTGAGGCTACGATGCGACCCTCAACTCCCTCTCCCGGCAGGCGCCACTGTCATTCGGTTTCATGTCTGGCCTGAACGGTGAAGCCAGTTTAATCTGAGAATGGCTGGCTCCCGAGATCACCGTAAAGAAGCCCAGGCATTGTTTTCCTTCCAGGCCTCGCTCTCCTGCCGCAATCCCAGAGTGGAATAAACATCCACCAGCAGGTTGGCCCGAAGGAGTTAGGGAGAGGAGGAAGCACAAGGCCTGGGGTCAGTTTCCACCAGCATGGGCGGCTAAAACAATTCCCAGGAGCTCTCTCTGCCAAACACGGGGGTTGGTGGGGAGCCACTGCGGGGAGGCAGGAGCCTAGATTCCTCTCTTGAAGCCCAGTGAGCGGCTGGCCGGCACAGCTGCCACAGACTCAGGGCGGAATGAGGGCAGAGATGGCATCTTCCCCAACTAGTGACCAAAACAAATCCTGCCTGTAACCTTTGCCACCGAAGCATCCCCGCTTTTGTGGAACAGGGATTAATCTAGTCTCACAAATATTTATTTTTCCTGGAAACTTTCAGCATATTAAATACAGGCTCTTGCCAGTTAGGAACGGAAGCCTCAGCGAGGGCCCCTCGGATGTGCGTGCGCCCAGCAAGCTTGGGGTTGGGTGTGGGTGAACATGAACTTTCACACGAAGTCTGGGTAACCTAAATGAGTTTCAAAATAAACAAACTGGACAGACAGACTTACATTTGGCAAAAAGACATGAGAAACAAATGGACAGACAGAAGCCAGGTAAAGAGTGGGAAGGCAGGAAGTGAAGTGTACCCTGGACCTCAGCCACTCTGGCCCAAGCCTGGCTGGGTCAACGCTAAGTGGGAAGGGACCGGAGAGCCCCTGGGAAGGCTGTGGGAGGCGTCTCTGGGGATTACGGCTTCCTCCACCACAAGCCTGCATGGGGCCAGAGGGGTGAGTACATGGGTCTTCTGCAAGCTGATGGAGAGTGGCAACCACAGGAGTTTGTGTCCCTCCAGCACCTGTAACCATGTTGCCAAGAGAGTAAAGCAATGGACCCATGATGGGACCTGGCTGTCCTGAAGCTTAAACATGTCCAGGGCATGTTTAAGAGATTACAGACCACGCAACATGAAGGCAGTCTCTGCTGTGAACCAAGGAGGGGCAATTTCGACCTAGTCCACCAGGCAAGACGTGGCTTTAGAGCCATGGTTGGTGAAGCCCTTGGTGAGCATGGAGCAGAGAGACATCAGTGCCCAGAGTGTGACTGACAGGTGGGCTCCTCCTGAGAACTCATCCTGGATTCAGTTTAGTGTCATGAGAAGGAATAAGGGGCACGTTGATGGCCCTGATTGAATTTATAGAGTTAGGGCTCCAGGGAGAAGAGTTACCCTCGACCCCTGATTGTTCCTTTGGGATCCAAATCTAGGGAGCACAAGGCAACTGGTGGTAGCCCAGGGCTCACTGGGTCACAGAGCTAGTCTATAAAATGCTGGCATTGAAATTCCTCTCTGATCCTAACTAAACACTCTCCTTTGAGTGGCTACAGGTTCTCTTTTCAAGGGCTCAGGCTCTCTTTCCAAGACCTTATCACAGAGGCCGTGTCTGCCTTAAACTGCCTGTTGATGGAAACAAGACCAGGCCCCCTGCCATGGGATCTGCAAGATCATGATGGAGTGGGCACGGTCAGGTCAAATCGGAAGGCTTTGGAGGTATTTTTGTGCCTTTCTCCATGCCCAAATAGATTCGCTTAGAGCAGAGTCGCTCTCTGCCCAAGGACTCTCCCAAGGCTGCCTCGCTTCCTTTCAGCAACTGGCTCCCAGCACCTTAGCAAAGCCCATGCCTTCTTGCAGGAACTGCAGGGCAGGAGATGGGTGTCCCAGGGTGAGAGCAGGGGTGCGAGCAGGGGAGCGTCTCCCACCAAGTTCATGTTCAGCAGACTGCCACTCACCGGTTAAGCAGACCGCAGAGCACAGCTTATTGTCCAGTGCTTTCATGCTGGCGATGTCAAAGTCATTGTTATTGTCACACTCCATACCTAGAAATGCGAATGTCCTCTGGCCTCTAACGGAGTTAAGGCAGTTAGAGAGGACCTGGCTGTGTTTTTCTCTGCTTTGCTGTCCTTAAAATAAAAATCTTAAGGATGGAGACAAAAAACATCAAATCATATGTTAAAAAAAAGACAATAATTAAGTGGGGAGAGAGGACAATAAAGGAAACTGCGTGGGTACGTTTGTGTTCTCGCTCTGTTCTGCTCTGTTTCCTTAACTGGCCCCTTTCCAGCCTTCGTTCCAGGGAAATCAGACCCTGGGGAGGTCTGTGGGATTCGGACACGCAGACCCGGGCCCAGAGCAGAGCCTAAGCCAGGCTGGAAGAGCTAGGAGAGCCACGGGGGAAGTGACCCCGGGCTCAGGCCTGTGTCTGTCGGTGCACGTGAGGTGTGTTTATGACCACAAGGCTCTGCGAAATGACTAATACATAAAATGGCAATTAAAGCTCTTTGGTCCCGTAATTTTGCACCTCAAATCAAAGAATCGCATTGCTTGCAAAATTATGATTTATTTTCTTTGAGACTTAATTTTCTATTCTGAAGATGTTTTAAGGGGCTGACCAGAAACCTACAGTCGTGTAAGATGGGAAGGGGACAATTTTAGATGTTATTTTTTCAAGCCCCCACCCGGTTTTTTTTTCCTTGGTGAAAGGGAGAGGAAGAAACATACATCTACTGTGTACAGCATGTCAGGTGGAAACCACATATGGAATGTCAGGCGGAAACCACGTACTGCCCTGTGCCTTTTAGAAGCAAATATTCTACTGGGGACGACAATCACAATGGAGAACTCAGAGCCTTGCGCCCTGAAGACATCAACCGAGGAGAGGTAGCGCCCAACTCCGGCTTGGTTGGCGTGCACGTGCAGCAGAGGCACAGCCTGGGCGACCACCCCTCCTCCGGCACTACTTGGCCAGGAGAGAGTGGTCATGTGCACATGCGCACCCCCTGCACACCACACAACCCCCCAAGCAACTGCCATGGCCAAAGCAGAAGCGACTAGCATGACATCTGCATCCAGGCTGGGATCCAGGTTTGCTCTGGAGGTTGCCCTTCTGTGGAGGCACCTCAGAGGAGCAGACGGAAGAGACACCGGTTCCTGGGACGCCTGGTCCTACAATCCCAGGTGGGATTCCCAGCTCGCCTACCCTCCCCCACCCCCGCCACTTCCTTGCTCTATATGTAGGTCGTTCCTTCGCTTCTCGGCTTACTAGAAACCAAATTCTTCCGACTGAAGATATGATTGACCTTATTTACAAAACAGAAATAGTGTCACAGGTGTAGAAAACAAACTTATGGTTATGGCGGGGGGCAAGGGAGGGGAGGGATAAATTGGGAGATTGGGATTGACATATACACACTACTATATATAAAATAGATAACTAATAAGGACCTGCTGTAGAGCACAGGGGACTCTACTCAGTAGCCTGTAATGGCCTATATGGGCAAAGCATCTAAGAAAAGAGTGGATATATGTATATGTATAATTGATTCACGTTGCTGTACAGCAGAAACTAACACAACATTGTAAACCAACTCTTCCAATTAAAAAAAATATCTACTTGAGGCCTGAATGATGGTAAAGAGAATCGTTCCAATAGCCTACAAACACTAGTGTACGCTGAGCTGCTAACGTCTCTTCACCTCACCTTTGCTGTGCTGCCAGGGCTGTGATCCTTCTGCTACTGTAACATCAGCCGTTTTCTTCACTAAAGCAGGAAAACCTACTGCCTAACAGTCGGTTCCCCCAAGGGGAGGAAGCTGTTCTCCTGCTGCAGCTGAACTTTGGGGCTGCTAGAGCAGTTCTGTGAGACTCGGCTGAGAAGCTGAAGCAGGAAGGAAGGGGATGGCAGTTGCCCAAGAAGCTTCAGGATCTACTCAACGTAGATGGAGAACTCCAGGTATCTTCTGCAGCCTTGGCTCAGAGGCCCAGAAAGAGCCAGGAAGGCTGCTGAGGTCCTCAGATACCCTGCTTGCTTTGATATTCCATCAAGAAGACAACCTTTCCCCAAAGCCACACCCTTGAGCAGTGCCACCAAGTCACACCAGTGCCCCTTTCTCTACCCTTCAGAGAATACCCGGGAGAGAAATATAATAAAAGGGAGCAAAAGACCAGGTCTTTTACCATCTTCTTGTGTGGGTGATCCGTCCTCTTCTTCTAGAACCTCATTTCCCTAGGACAGAAGGAAGGCACTGTGAGTCCATAAAGCAGTGAAATGAGCCTACTGATTGTCAGAAGACAGAACTAATCACCCTCATGGTATCCATACATTTCCTGTCCGTGTGAGATGGCTGGGAGGCCCAGCAGAGGCAGATTTTGCTTGGCGAGGCAGGATCGGCCCGTAGGGACCAGGTCTGAGGCACGTTCCAGAGGGACCAGGTCTGAGGCACCTTACAGAGGGACCCTGGGACTGTCAGGATTAGCCTTGGTTATAGTTTAGCTCACACTGTTTCTCTCAGGTGGAAATCAAAGTTGTCAAATGAAAAAGCAAACCGTGAGATCATAAAACTTTCAGGAACCCTTTAGGATCCCCAATCCCATCCAGATACTCCTTTGAGAACATCTGGCTCAAGAGAAAGTTGTAGAGTCCCCACTGGGAGCTGGGCATTCCATATACTTCAGGCACACCTCCGTCAGAGCACTTCTCACGCTGAGTTATAACTCTGATTCCTCCATCAGATGGAGCTCCGGGATGGGTGGGATGGGTGGATTGGGGGTGTGGGCAGGCAAAAGCCATGTCACTCGGTCTTTGTGTCCCCCAGTGCCAGGAAGATGTGAGATGCCTGTGCCAGGTAAATACTAAGTGAATTGGAGGACAAACACCCTCTCAAGGGTCTGGCCTGGAAGACTTCCCTCTGGAACTCACCCCACGCCTATTACGCTGAGACCAGCGCCCTCTGCTAACCGGACAGTCCCTCTGCTCTGCACCCTGCCTCTAACAGATCCAAGTGCACCACCTTGGAAGGCTTCTTCCAGAAGAGCCCCCATCCTATTTGCATCCTGTGCCAGGGCCGGCAGTCCCTCTGACCGGGGAGGGGCACCAGCGTCCACCTTGCTCTTACCTCTGCATCCTGCTCTTCAGCGGTGGCGACGAGGCCCGCAAAGTTGCAGTCTGGAGACGCCGCTGGCGTCACCTGCAAAGGAGCAACAAAAGTCAAGGTGCAGATGCCACCGGCTCTCCTACCCAGCTCGCCTGGCAGCAAACCCAAACCAAGTCCTCAGGACAGAAGTGGTGCCACATGGAAGATCACATCTGAGGGAGTCTGTGATTCAGCAACCCGGTACCGTGTTTTCCAGGGCTCCCCTCCAGAGCACTGGGGGGCTTTGCCGATCTCCCTGGCAGGCCCTGGACTGAGCTCCTTAGGACTCGAGTACAGAGCAGAGCAGAGCGGCGAGGGCGATCCCATGCTCCTCTCTTACGTCTCCTTCTTCTGAGGGGGTCCTGCTGGCGGCCCGGGGGCAGGGGAGAGCCTCCCCGTCCTCTTCCGTGCCAGGGGCGATGTAGGAGCCGGACATGGAGGAGACGGTGTCGGTGCTGATCTGGGAGGACACCATGGACATGACCTTCCTTCTTCAAGTCTGGGTCCCCAGTATGTTGAGGGGGGCAGAGGCAGGGAGAAGAGTGTTTCCTGCCCTCAGCTCAACTCTTTATGAGGCCTGGCGCATTTGCTTCAGGCCAGCATGGAATCCCATCCCGGGGGCCTTCCCATCGCTGGAGCTGAGGGTGGCCTGTCCCGAGGGCAGACGGGGAAGGTCTCCGAAGACTGAGTTCCTGAACATTGCCCCTCATCCCTTTCCTGGCTGGTGATACATGGGGGAGGGAGGATAGGGAAGAGGTGGAAAGTGAGGAGACAGAAAGCTGGCTTCTTGCTTTGGGAAGGGACTGTACCACACCTGAGGGTGAAGTGGCTGAAGGGCTTCTCACCTCAAAAGTGGAGATCAAAGGAAATGCGAAACCTGCCCAGAGAGCTTGAGTCATGGGCTCAAAGCCACACAGGGCAAAAGAGAAAGGACAACTCAGTGCAACATGGGGTCCTGGATTGGGATGTTGGAATGGAGAGGAGCATTACTGGGGTGATCTGCAAGACGTGAAGGGGGTCTGCGGTTACATAGGATTACCAGGTCAGTGTTCATTTCCTGATTGTGATGGTGGTACTGGGATTATGGAGGTGTGTCCTTGTTCTAAGGAAACACGCACTAAAGTATCTAGTGCTAATGGGGCAGCCTGTCTGCAACTTACTGTTAAGGGCGCAAAATATATATTGACTGGGATTACATCAAATCTCTAAATAAATACGGAGTCACTGAACGTTTTTTCAAAAAGCCACCCAGCCAAGGGCCGGGGCAGGGATGAGTAGGAGGGACAGGATCCACTCACGCTTCCCGCCTCCTCCACCGCCAACCCCCAAACGCTGCCTGCTGAAAGGGTGTGTGAAGCCCTGTGTTCTGGCCGCTTCGGAGCCCCCTCTTAGCTTTGGCTGCTCGTTGGCAGCATCCATGGACCCTTAAAAGTGCCAGTGTTTGGGTCCCAGCCCCAGAGACGCTAGTCCCAAGCATAGGGATTTTCAGGAGCTCCTGGGGATTCTTCCAGGCAGCCAGAAGCTTCTTCAGCCTTTTCTTACCTGGCAGGCAGTTCTGCCAGCCCCTGACCCTGCCCCTCTTCCCCCAGCATGGGCCCAGGCAGAGGGTGAGGAGGGGGGACAGTGACCGGCCCCACCTGTCAATCCAGGATGTACCCCTTTTGGCGGGGGCTGGAGGCTGAGCCTGGGGACCAGTGGAGAGGCTGGAGCCCCCATGTTCCCCCAGTGCTGGGGAGCGTGGGCAGGAAGGCCGGAGGGTGGTGGGGAGAGGGAGGGAGTCGTTGCTTAGGGGGTGAAGGGAGTCTCAGAGGGAGGTTGGGGCAGCCTCCTCAGCAAGCGGTGGGAAGGGGATGGGCTGCCTCCTGAGCTCTGTAAGGCCCCAACCCGCCTGGCCCTGCAGTGTGCGCACCCTTCGAAAATATTTTGAGTAATTAGCAAGGGAAAGCAACAAGTTGGCGGGGGAATGCCAGGTTGTCCTGGAGCCAGCCTCCAGTGCAAGGAAAGAAAGGGGCCTCAGGAGAAAGGGGCCCGTGGAGGCTGGGCAGGATTGTGTAGGACAGTGCCCGTTTGTGTGTGTGTGTGTGTGTGTCTGTGCGCACGTGCACGTGAGTGCTGGGGGAAGGGGCTGTGCACCACAAGGGCGTGCTGGCGGGGCCAGGTGCAGGCTCGGGGGAGAGATGGGTTCCAGGCAAAGCTGGGGTGAGGGGTTGGAAAGGTGCCTGCTGAGTGTCACATATTTGCTGTGCCTCAGTTTCCCCATCAGAACTCTGGTACGTTGATTCCTCACAGGCTGGAGCTGTAGGGTCTAGGCACCCCGTCTTCCGTCTGCCCTGATGGCCTCCCTCAGCCCCAACCTGCATTGGAGGGAAGGCCCTGGGCGGGGTGAATGAACCCCAGGGTGGCAAGTGGGGCCCCAGGGGCTGGGGCCCTCTGACCTCACACCCTGTCCCTTCAGGAAGGGACCAAGGGAGGGAGGAGCTGGAGACAGGCCCAGGCGAGGACCGCAGGTGAGTCTGGGCAGGCCCTCAACTTGGGCGAGGTGGGGAACGTGAGCCGAGCCCTGGGCAAGAACGGCCTTTGTGAGTGAGTCCCCAGGGCCAGGGAGGGGGCTGTGCCTCCTTTGCCGCCTGCTCCTCGGGGCTGTGGGTACAGTCTCCCCATTGCACATAGAGAGGTGCCGAGGCCCTGGCTGCAGGGGACCCCCGAGGGCCGCCTCTCAGCCCCTTTCTCTCTGGGCACCCAGAGATCATGAGGAGTGCATCAGGGGACACTCTGCAGGCCTTTGGTGCCCCCCATCTTCCTCCCAGCCATTCCCCCTTGGGCCGTGGCCTCCCCAAAACTGGCCCATGCTTTTCCCCAGAGAAAGTTGCAAGCAGGTCCATTTTGAGACTTTTTAAAACTTTAGTTTTAAAAATGTTTTTATTGTAAATCACTTTCTATGAAAAAGGTTAAATCGCCCGATGGGTTAGGAGAGTGGATGTGGGATGCAGCCCAGGGCGTTTATGGTGGAGCAAGACACTCCCCTGCAGGAGTGCAAGCAAGGGCACGGGGCCATCCGCCATTCCTGGTCCCAGTGGTTCTAGCAAGCACTGCGTCCCTCCCAGTTAAGCCTCAGCTCTAGCTACACTCACTACATTAGTCTGTCTGTCCCCTTTCCCTCTGCAGCTTGGCTGCCCCAGCCCCTAACCCCCAGATCCCCATCTCCCCGCTGCTCTCAGCCTCAAGTTGGGCTCAAAGATTAGGGACACATACCCTCTGCCCCACCTCTAGGGATGAAGCCAGAAGATCCCAGAGGCCTTAGAAAATCTCCTGGCTCCACCCGGCACCCCGGCCTCCTTTCTGTCTCCTCTCTCTTCCCCCCTCCGCCTAGCTCCTCCTCACAGACTGCCGGGAGAGGCCTCTTGGGTGTTCATTTGCAGTCACCTAATCAGCATTGGTTGTACCTGGGAACTTGCTCTGGATAGAGACCTGGGGGGGAGAGCAGGAGAGAGAGAAGCTTGGAAGCTAAGGTGTTCTGGGGCGGGCCCTGTACTGATGTTTCCAGCTTGGCCAGGGCCCCTCCAAGCCGCAGCTCTCATAGTGCAGGGCCCTTAGCGTGTCTGTGGGGCAGGGAAGAAGTGGATCAATGAAACACTGTGTGTATGGGGGGCTGGGGAGCGGAGGCAGCAATTTGGGTCCTGGGCCCCAATTCTCAGCCTGCTGGACTAGAATCTGAGGATGGCCTGGGCTGGGGGCCGTGTGGCCTGGTGGGGTGAGCTGGCCCAGCCCCTGCCTGGGCGGTAGGGTGTCCATGGGCCTGCACTGGCGGGGAGGGGGGCAGTCTGGGCCCAGACTTCGGTGCTGTCTGGAGGTGGGGCAGGGCCTGGCTTCTTACAAGAAGGCGCCCAGGCTGGCCCAGTCATGCAGGTCAGAGGCCAGTGTGGCATCCCCGGCCTCAAAGAGGGGCTCGGGGGGCAGGGAGCTACGGGTGCTCTCGTCCCAGGGGTGCTCCAGGAAGGATGTGGCCAGGAAGGTCTCATCAAAGTCCAGGCTGTCGGTAGCCTGCTCCGCTGGAGGCCCCCAGGTAACAGGGCAGTCGATGTGGTGGCCATGGATGGTGAGGTCCACGTCCCCGTGTGAGGCAGGGCTCAGCGGCGGGATCAGCTCCGAGATCTCCAGCGTGCCCAGCTCCCCGTCCAGCGTGCCAGCGTCCAAGATGGCCTCCCAGTCAAAGTTGCCCTTGAGGGGTTCCAGCTCACCCTGCTCCTCCTGGGTCAGCAGCAGGGGGCTGGAGGGCCGCGGGACCTTGGCCTCCTGCTTGGGCAGCGGCTGTTGACGCTTACGCCCCAGCCTGCCCTCGCCTGCACCCCAGCCCGCCTCCCCAGTGGCCTCCTCGAACTCCCGCAGCAGCTGCTGGGCCTCGGTGCTCACGGTCAGTGGCCCGGCCCATGGGGCGGTGCTGGGCTCTGGCGCGGCCTGGCGGGCAAAGGCCGGGTGGATGTGGACTGGGGGCAGCCGCTGCTTCTTCAAGGCCCCACTCAGCAGCCGCTCGGCGTACTGGGGGTCGATGCGCCAGAAGCCCCCCTTGCCTGGCTCGTCCTTCTCCCGAGGCACCTTGATGAAGCCCTTCTTCAGGGACAGGTTGTGGCGGATGGAGTTCTGGACACAGGGAGGTAGGAGAGAAGGAAGACAGCTGGGAGAGTGGGTGGGGTCAGTGATGGGGGGCTCCTAGCGCCACTGCCAGTCCCACCACCACCTTCTCTCCGATGGGGGCAGGGGAGACAGAGGCGCTGCTCCGAGCGGGAGGCTCTGGGACACCAGCCACGGGGCACCAGGAGCTGGGAGTGCTGTCGGGGGCTTTTGTTCCCTTTGGCCAGGATATCTGCCTGCTCGGTCATCCGAGCCCTGAGCCGCAGGGTGGCTCTCAGTGCCAGCCTGTCCTGCCCTCCCTCCCTTACCCCGCTGCTTGCGGCCTCTGGTCAAAGGCCTTGGCTCCCCCAGGTCCTGGACGGCCATCTCCCTCTGCCTGGGCCTGGCTGGCCTTCTCTGTTTGTGAAATGAGTGAGTGGGTGTGAGGGTGTGTGTGTGTGGGGGGGATGAAGTGTGGGAGGATCTGATGACTTTCCTTGTTTCTAGAGCCGGCTGCTGGCCTGGGCCCTCACCCACCATGTCCCCCTCCTCCCACCCCAGGCTCTGAGGCCTCAGTTGATTATTACCCAGCCAAGAGCATAGCGCTCATTCCTGGGGCCTCTCAGGCTTGGGGTAGGGTGGGGGGTGGTGGAGGGTCTCTGTTTTCTCACCAAGGTTACAAATGGTACCTGCCCCTGGGTCAGGGCCCAAGCAATCGCGGAATAGCTGTGATTACAGGAACTCTGATCCTGTGACCTGTGCCACAGGGAAGGATCTGTGCATCCTCAGGGTCTCTGTCCCCAAGTAGCCCCTGATCCTGATGGTCGAAGAGGCTCAGGGCAGCGTGTGCCCAGCCTGAATCACCATCCTGCCTTGTTCAGGCCTGGGTGCACAGTCCAAACCACGCTGGGGCACAGGGGTCTGGGGCCTGGTGGGTGGGGCCGGCAGGTGAGTAGTGCCCCCTGGCAAGACTGGGAGGTTTACATGGTGGTCTGGGCCCCTTGGCTGCTCTGTGCCAGGTTCCGGAGACTTGGAACATGAAGCCAGTGTGGGAGGAAAGAGCCCCTGTGGAAAGCACGTGGCTGAGGTAATTGTCCCCCCAGGGAGGTTGATGAGAAGAGGGGGAGGAGTGTAGGCAGGAAACTAGGGAGGGCTTGGGGTGGGGGCTGGCACAGCAGCTTTCGGAAGGCCCCGTAGCCCTTCCACTGGGACACAGATGGCCTTCACACCCTGCAGCACGCCCCTCTCCCCTCCCACAGCCCCTCCAGCCAACTGAAAGCAGGCGGGATGCAGAGTCTGGCAGGAACGATGCTCTGCCTCCAGTCAGGCCCTGACAAACTGACCTTGAGGAGGGTAGTGTCGAGGAATTCCAGGACTTGGGACAAAAATGTGTCCCTCAGTCCATCAACCTACCCTGGGGGGCTGTGTCCACGCATAGTTCAGCCCTGGTCTTTGGGCTGAGCCTGCCGGACGAGTGACAAGTTCTTTCCCCTTGAACCTCTATGTCGGCACCCCTGCAGCCCTCTGAACATCCTCCCTCCTCCGTCTCTGAAGTCAAAGGGGCAGCAGTCCAAGCACTGGGCTCCCTTGAGGTCCTTCCTGGACGGCCTTCCTCTCTCGGGGCCCTGGCCGTACCGCGCCTACTTGGCCTGCGGATCTGGGATGTGAGTCCAGTCCGCGAGGGCATGGGGAGGGAGGGAGGGAGTGCCTCCCTACCTGCCAGGTGGGATCAGCGTGGCGGAAGTAACAGAAGTTGTCCGTGATCCACTTGTAGATGGCCGACAGGGTGATCTTGGTGGCCTTGCTGGCCTGCATGGCCATGCAGATGAGCGTGGCATACGAGTAGGGCGGCTTCACGTGCGGGTTGGTGGCGTAGTCCACGTCGTCGGGAGGCGAGGCCTGCAGCCCCGAGGGGGCGCTCCGCGGCGTGCAGGAGGACGTGGGCTTGCCGGGTGTGTGCGGCTGCCCCAGGCAGGCGGGGTCCGCCGCCAGGGGAGACCCCGGCTCGGCCGAGCCTGCCAGCTCGTGGGAGCCGTGGGGGTCGGTGTCCCCCGAAGGCAGGGCGGGGAGCTCGGCGTTGAGAATGGAGAATTCCTGCAGCCACTTCAGGCTGGTCAGGCTGTCATTCAGGGCGTTGGACTCCTCCAGGCCGCCTTCCGGTCCGGCCTCCTCCGCTGCCCCTGCTCCCGAGACGCGTAGCCAGCTCTCCGCCATATGTGCGGGGACTCTCCGAGGGGGCTGTCAACATCCACGAGCCGAGCCGAGGGTGGCCGCCGAGCTCTCTGGCCTGCTGACTCCCGCGGCTTCAGTTACGCAGCCTCCCGGAAGCGGGCTTCCATCCCGCGATCCGGAGGTAGCCTCCTCCAAACGGAATGTGGTGCCTGCGGGGACCAGAGCGGGAACTGAGCCCTCTTTCCCCACCCCCGAGGGGAGAGTGTGGGCGAGGGGGGAGGCTCTTACTAAAATCCTTCCTGCAGCTGGGGAGGATCTTTTACTGCCGAGGTCTGGGAAACAGAAGGTGTGCCCGGGAGTCCGACCCACACGGGGTTCGCCTCGCTCTTTTCCTCTTGGATCTTTTAGAGGAGACTTAATTAGCCCAACGAGGGAATAGTGTAGGGGCATGCGAGGCCACCCCCTTTCTCCCTCAAAGCGGGGAATTAACCCCCCTCTCTCCGTCCACAACCAATGGAAATGGGGCGAGAGAGTCCAGGAGGGCAGTACGACGGGTCGGGGGGCGGGGGAGGTCGTCTGATCTTTGAAAAGGGATATTAGGATGGGGCTCAAGGGGAAGGAAGGAAACAATACAGAGAGTTATAAGGGGGTGGGAAGTGAGTGTCCCCCAAACGCCTCTGATGTCAGTCCCCGGGCCCTCCACTTCCGTCGGGGACGGATGGGAGAGCGGGCTGGTACTGACGCCTTCCCTTCCCACGGCCGGCAGCCCTCCCCGTCCCTTACCTGGCTCAGAGCGCAGCCCGGGCCAAAGGAAGCTTCTCAAAGAAATTCCTCCCACCGCCCACCCTCACCGCGGCTCTCTGCTCCCAGCTCCAGGGCCCAGCCAGCAATCCTCGTCGCCACTCACGCCCGCCGGCGCCTCTCTGAAAGCCAGCGGCTGGGGACCGGCACTCAGTAGCCGCTCGCAAGGCGTCTCCTGCTGCCGTGGCGACGCCCCGCCCATATAAACAGCTTCCGCTTCTGCCATTGGCCAGGGCATCTCCAAAGAGACCGCGGGCTCTTAACGGCTCTCTCACGCGGTAACTCTCTTCCAGCTCCCTCCTGCCGCCCTCTCCCGCGCGCGACCCAGCCCCCTACCCGCCACCGCGTCCCGGCTCCGCGCATTCCCGCCCGAGGGCCCCGCGCAGGGCTCGGAGAGGCGCGCGGCTCGGCGCTCCCGCAGAGGCCCCGGGGCCCTCGGCGAGCAGTTCGCCGCGGGAACCGTCCTCCGCCCCACCCCCTTCCCATCTGGGCTGCTCAGAGGTGGCGACGGCTCCTGGGACGCAGCCCGTGGCGCGGGGGCCAGGGCTGGGTGCATGCTTGGGGCTTTCCTTTCCTCTCCTCTGGGCTGCGAGTGGCACTTCCTCACGTTTCTGCGGCCTGTCCCGGTCTCCCGACCGAGTGTCGTCTTGGTGCCCGCAAGCAGGTCTGACTCTCCGATGCCACCTGCCGCTCAGGTCCGCAGAAACCGCAGCCCCGGTCGCAGGCACCCCAAGGCGGCTAGGGTAATCCAGTGTTTCCCGGTAAGCGCCCCCTCCCCGCCCCGTCCTCAGCAAGATTCCCAGAAGCTGACATTCCAGAGGCTTCTTCGGAAGTGCTCTCCCTCCTTTCCAGATAGCCTAGGAAACAGAGCCGTTGGGTGAAACCCAGGAAAGCCGTGGACTTGCCAAATTCTTTGACTGGGGTCATTTGCCCCATTAATTTCACCAGCCTTTAAGTGACGGACTAACGGTGGACTGTGGTCCTTCCTCCTCCCCTCCCCCAGCCTCCCTCCCGTCACCAGCTTTCCTGCTCTTCAGTTATTGAGGAGCTGCAGTTGGAAGTTCTCTGGTTGAAGGGGGTGGGTGGAGGTGAGGGCTCCTTATCAGGCCTCTGGGCAGGAGCTGTGCCCGGGGGATGGTACACCAGCTCCCACCCAGAAACATGTCTTTTCCTCTACCCCTTGCCCTCTCTCACTCCTCCATGTCCAGCTTGTCTTGAGTCAAAGTTTTTTTTTTCTTCCCAAGTATTTATTGTTTTATTTTAATTTTTATTTTATTTTTTTATTAGTTTCTGCTTTATAACAAAGTGAATCAGTCATACATATACATCTGTTCCCACATCCCTTCCTTCAGGCATCTCCCTCCCTCCCACCCTCCCCATCCCACCCCTCCAGGCGGTCACAAAGCACCGAGCTGATCTCCCTGTGCTCTGCGGCTGCTTCCCACTATCTACCTTACGTTTGGTAGTGTATATATGTCCATGCCTCTCTTTCGCTTTGTCACAACTTACCCTTCCCCCTCCCCATATCCTCAAGTCCATTCTCAAGTAGGTCTGTGTCTTTATTCCTGTTTTACCCCTAGGTTATTCATGACATTTTTAAAAATTCCATATATATGTGTTAGCATACGGTATTTGTCTTTCTCTTTCTGACTTACTTCACTCTGTATGACAGACTCTAGGTCTATCCACCTCATTACAAATAGCTCAGTTTCGTTTCTTTTTATGGCTGAGTAATATTCCATTGTATATATGCGCCACATCTTCTTTATCCATTCATCCGATGATGGACACTTAGGTTGCTTCCATCTCCGGGCTATTGTGAATAGAGCTGCAATGAACATTTTGGTACATGCCTCTTTTTGAATTATGGTTTTCTCAGGGTATATGCCTAGTAGTGGGATTGCTGGGTCATATGGTAGTTCGAGTTTTAGTCTTTTAAGGAACCTCCATACTGTTCTCCATAGTGGCTGTACCAATTCACATTCCCACCAGCAGTGCAAGAGTGTTCCCTTTTCTCCACACCCTCTCCAGCATTTATTGTTTCTAGATTTCTTGATGATGGCCATTCTGACTGGTGTGAGATGATATCTCATTGTAGTTTTGATTTGCATTTCTCTAATGATTAATGATGCTGAGCATTCTTTCATGTGTTTGTTGGCAGTCTGTATATCTTCTTTGGAGAAATGCCTATTTAAGTCTTCTGCCCATTTTTGGATTGGGTTGTTTGTTTTTTTGCTATTGAGCTGCATGAGCTGTTTTTAAATTTTGGAGATTAATCCTTTGTCAGTTGCTTCATTTGCAAATATTTCCTCCCATTCTGAGGGTTGTCTTTTGGTCTTGTTTATGGTTTCCTTTGCTGTGCAAAAGCTTTGAAGTTTCATTAGGTCCCCTTTGTTTATCTTTGTTTTTATTTCCATTTCTCTAGGAGGTGGGTCCAAAAGGATCTTGCTGTGATTTATGTCATAGAGTGTTCTGCCTATGTTTTCCTCTAAGAGTTTGATAGTTTCTGGCCTTACATTTAGGTCTTTAATCCATTTTGAGCTTATTTTTGTGTATGGTGTCAGGGAATGATCTAATCTCATACTTTTACATGTCCCTGTCCAGTTTTCCCAGCACCACTTATTGAAGAGGCTGTCCTTTCTCCACTGTACATTCCTGCCTCCTTGATCAAAGATAAGTTGACCATATGGGTGTGGGTTTATCTCTGGGCTTTCTATCCTGTTCCATTGATCTATCTTTCTGTTTTTGTGCCAGTAAAACACTGTCTTGATTACTATAGCTTTGTAGTGTAGTCTGAAGTCAGGGAGCCTGATTCCTCCAGCTCCGTTTTTCGTTCTCAAGATTGCTTTGGCTATTCGGAGTCTTTTGTTTTTCCAAACAAAGTTTGAATTTTTTTGTTCTAGTTCTGTGAAAAATGCCAGTGGTAGTTTGATAGGGATTGCATTGAACCTGTAGATTGCTTTGGGTAGTAGAGTCATTTTCACAATATCGATTCTTCCAATCCAGGAGCATGGTATATCTCTCCATCTATTTGTATCATCTTTAATTTCTTTCATCAGTGTCTTATAATTTTCTGCATACAGGTCTTTTGTCTCCTTAGGTAGGTTTATTCCTAGGTATTTTATTCTTTTTGTTGCAATGGTAAATGGGGGTGTTTTCTTGATTTCACTTTCAGATTCTTCATCATTCGTGTACAGGAATGCCAGAGATTTCTGTGCATTAATTTTGTATCCTGCTACTTTTCCAAATTCATTGATTAGCTCTAGTAGTTTTCTGGTAGCATCTTTAGGATTCTCTGTGTATAGTATCATGTCATCTGCAAACAGTGACAGCTTTACTTCTTCTTTTCCAATTTGGATTCCTTTTATTTCCTTTTCTTCTCTGATTGCTGTTTCTAAAACTTCCAAAACTAAGTTGAATAAGAGTGGTGAGAGTGGGCCACCTTGTCTTGTTCCTGATCTTAGTGGAAATGGTTTCAGTTTTTCACCATTGAGGACAATGTTGGCTGTGGGTTTGTCATTTATGGCCTTTATTATCTTGAGGAAAGTTCCCTGTATGCCTACTTTCTGCAGGGTTTTTATCATAAATGGGTGTTGAATTTTGTCGAAAGCTTTCTCTGCATCTATTGAGATGATCATATGGTTTTTCTCCTTCAATTTGTTAACATGGTGTATCACATTGATTGATTTGCGTATATTGAAGAATCCTTGCATTCCTGGCATAAACCCCACTTGAGCATGGTGTATGATCCTTTTAATGTGCTGTTGGATTCTGTTTGCTAGTATTTTGTTGAGGATTTTTGCATCTATGTTCATCAGTGATATTGGCCTGTAGTTTTCTTTCTTTGTGACATCCTTGCCTGGTTTTGGTATCAAGGTGATGGTGGCCTCGTAGAATGAGTTTGGGAGTGCTCCTCCCTCTGCTATATTTTGGAAGAGTTTGAGAAGGATAGGTGTTAGCTCTTCTCTAAATGTCTGATAGAATTCGCCTGTGAAGCCATCTGGTCCTGGGCTTCTGTTTGTTGGAAGATTTTTAATCACAGTTTCCATTTCAGTGCTTGTGATTGGTCTATTCATATTTTCTATTTCTTCCTGATTCAGTCTTGGCAGGTTGTGCATTTCTAAGAATTTGTCCATTTCTTCCAGGTTGTCCATTTTCTTGGCATAGAGTTTCTTGTAGTAATCTCTCATGATCTTCTATATTTCTGCAGTGTGAGTTGTTATTGAGTCAAAGTATTAAAAGCGTGCTGGAGAAAGTCGGACAGCAACTTTCACAAATAAGCCAACTGCGCAGTTAACACCTCTTCTTCCCTTGTGAACAGTTTTATTCATTTTTAAGAATCATGCAGCGGTCCATAAATATTGCATCCTTGACGTCCCCACTGTAGTGTGCCCATGAGTGTACTCCAGGGAGTGAGGGGTACACAGATGGCACAACAGTACACACATATTTACACACACTAGGTGTGCAGATCCTAAAGCACAGTGAGCAAGCAGCATGCCAAGGTCAGGTGAACAGGACAAAAACCCTCCCCAGGTGAGATGGCTTAACGTGTGTGGATCCGTGCCCAGGAGACGCCCCAGCGTTGGCATGGCCTCTGGTAGGATGGGACTGGGGAGGAGAAGGAAAAAGGGCTCTGTGAGAAGGCTGGGATCACCACACCACCCGGAAGTGAGCTCATAGGTGAGCTCCGACTTGAGTGTGGCAGGAAGGAACCCCAGGCCTCCGGTTAGTCTGTGTCCTTGTGTGAGAAACCAGGCCCCGTCATATTCTCTGTGGGTCAACTGCTAACAACATGGCCATCTCCAGATGATGACTGGGGCGGCTGTCCTGTTCCCCGACCAGGCTCTGTGCCCTGTTCCCTGATCCCAGCCCTTTTGGATGGGATATTTCTGCTCGCCAAAGAGCTAAATGAGGGCAAAGAGGTGCGGGGATGGGGGAGAGAGCAGGAACTGTCTGAGAAACAGGAGTGAAGGGCCACTTCTCACCCGGGTATGTCTTGGTTATGGAACCAAGGCCTTGAGGAATCTCTCTGAGCCTCTTCCTGGGAGAAGACAGACCCTCCAGAAAGGGTGAAGACAATGGCTTCCTCTTAGGGTTCCTGGCCACTGTGGCGACTGTTTACCTACATCTCCTTCATCTCAGGTAACACCACACTCTGAATACTACCTGCCGGGAGAGGAGGTGGATCTGTATGCCACCACCCCAGGCTCAGGGAGAGTCCCCTTCCCTAGTGCTTCTGGGGCTCAGATTTCAAGGAAATCAGGAAGTGTGGTTATTGCTGGAATCATCAATATGAAAGGGTCTGTAAGAATGTTTCGGGGAAAGAAAGGACATTAACAGGGGTCTGAAACAGCAGAGCCCACTGCAGGATTTCAGAGCGGGTGGACACCGGAACTCAAGGCAGAAGCTGAGATTTGGCTTGGCTCATGTAGTGTCTGTCAGGACCACAGGCCTCCGCCTGCCCACCCCCAGGGCAGGATGTGAACCACAACCACCAGGCAGTGAGGGTCACCACGCACCTGACGGCACAAGGCAGCCACACAGGAGGTGCAAAAGATCCCCCGGCACTGGGCTCTCTTTGAGGCCTTGGGAAGGACCATGAAAAGTTCCTCTAGGGCAACAATTCCAACTACTAATTCAGGCCATCATGGTGGGCATAGCCTAGGGCTCTGTCACATCTCAGCCTCACAAACTGTTGGATCCCACTTTGCTTCTCAATCTCATGCTCCACTAACTAACCACCTCTTCCAAAAGCCAGCAGACAATGCATCTATCAGAGAGCTATGAGGAATCCATTGATAACACTAGTGTTGAGAGACGAACAGCCAACAGCTTACGGTCTTGCTGTTTCAGACTGTTATTTATATGCCTACACTGGACTGGGGTGGGGTGGACATGTGATTTGAACAATATCTCTAAATCTCTGATGAGCCTATGGAAGGCAGTACCTCCGGCTCCCCCCATCAGGCTCAGCTGATCTGGAGGACAGGGGAGGAAAACCGGTGGGATGGGGAGCCTCCCAGACCACCACTGACCCCAGCTCAGCCCTTCCCCCAACCTCCTTTGGGGTTCCTGGGCACCAAATGAGAACCACCGGTCCACCCCTCTCTCAGCTTCTTTCTTCAACTCTTTCAGAAAAGCGGGGTGGAGACGGGGGCAGCAGGGGTAAGAATGCCACCTGACAGGGCGGTAGTGATGAAACGTGATAATATACGACAGTCCCTAACAAGTGCCTGGTACATAGAGGGGGTCAAAAATGCCTTTGCAGTGTCACCTTAGGATGGAGCCCCAGGCCTTCCTGAGTGCACCTGATCATAAAGAACTCCCCGGTAGGTCATCATGTAACTGAGGGGTTCTCAGATTCAAGGCCTCCTTCCTAAGCAGACACACGAGGCATAGCCTCTGCTACCAGAAGCAAGAACTGTTTTCCCAACCAACCTTCTGGTGGTTGCCACTGCTTCTTGTCCTTGAGAGAGGAGCTCCTAATGCATTTTGAGGGAAACCCCACTTACAGTGCAATATGGCTTTCCCTTCTCACAGGAGTCATCCCCCAACGCCACCCCAATCTGCAGGTCTCAGATTGGTTATGATGTCCCAGAGACTAGAAAATGCCAGATGGGTGTTTGTAATGAAGTCACCCAAACTCTTGAGTCTTCTTGGTCTACCTCGTAAGGAGAAAAAAAAAAAAAGATACAAAAGAAATAACCAGTCTGTAGACCACAGCTCCACCTGAAGATCAAGATACAGTGGAAACATTCCAGAGACTCTCTGCAAAGGGTCTCATGAGCTGCAGTTCGAGTGGCTTTAGCCCACAAGGAGAAAAGAGGTTTCCAGTCCCTTCTGAGAGGGGAAGGATCACGGTTGCGGAAGAAGATGAGTCTGGGAGAAGGGTCAGGTGCCCTCAGCATCCAGCTTTCACGTGGGTCTAAAAAGTCTCCGTGTGTCTTGCTGAGGATGCCCAGGAGGTCAGTGGTGCCATGAGGCCAGGATGGGATGTGAGAACGGGAGGAGAGCCCTGGTACAGGGGCTAAGGCTCTCAGATGGCCAAAGGATCCCACACGCAGAGCCTGTTCTCGGGGTCCTCCAGGCTGCCAGAAGATGGGCGTCTGCGCTGCGTGTTCCGACGACTGACCACGTTGTCGTCAGCCTGCCAGGCACCTGAGAAGAGGAAAGGAAGGTTACCGGACCTTTGGTTTGGTGCAGATGGTGTCTCTGGCAGGACAGTCCGGGAGTTTGGCACGAAAGCTGGCAAGATGCGCATTAGCTGGAACTCCCACAGGGTGCAAACCACAGCACGTGAAACTTGGGAGCAGTGGCGTCCACTGGGCGAGGGACAGTCATGGCCACTGTGGCCCACTGATGGAGGGACATGCAGGATGGTCCTTGTTTTGTGAGCTTGCCGTAGGATCCACCTTTGTATCTTTATTTGGTCTTGAAGTTTGCCTAAGTGTTACAGCGGACCAGGAAAAGAAACTGAGTCTGGCTGAGACTTTCACGAGAGCAGGAGGAGGTGAAGGGGAGGGAGAAGAGTGTGTTAATTTGGGCTCAGAGTTAGTGTTTGCTGTGGGGGCCAGGGTGGGGCAGGAAGGGACTGGCTGCCCAGCAGGGTGCCAGGGACCAAATGGCATGGCAGAGAACAGAGTGACAGCTGTTCCTCTCCTTCTGCACCCGAACAGCCCACCGAGAGTTGCTATCAGCTGGTGCCACCAACCCCAGGAGACATTAGCTCCAGAGCTTTGGGGTCCCCCGGGTACCATCCACGAAACTCATCATCTTCCCCCCTTGTCCTGTAGTTCCTGCACGAGAAGCACCCGCTGCCCATGCTGGAAACCCACTCTTGGTGCTTCTCTCTCCTTCATGCTCTGTATCCAATCCATCCTGACCTCCTGCTTGTTCAAGCTCTAGTAAGGTCTAAATCTGTAGTCAGAAAACCGGGATACAGCCCCAGCTTGTAACGTACTGACTGTGTGACCTTGGGCAGGTCACTGTACTTGGAGCCCTGGTTTTCCCATCCATCAGATGGGAGACAAGTACTTACACCCCAGGGATGCCGTGAGACTAAGCGAGGTGACATGGAAGAGTGGTGAGCAGGGCGCCTGACTCACAGAATGTGCGCGAAAACCATCCGCCCCCCAGGCCTTGTTCAGGCTACACTCATCTCCCCCAAGTCGTCCTCCCAGCCCACAGAATGACTCCATCTGATTCAGTCCCCCCAGTGCAGCGAGATGCCCCTTCTGAAGGGAGAGGATGAAGCCCTAACCCCCTGAGTTGGGGGAAAGCCTTCCATTCTCTGGCCGAGGACTGCTGAGCTGCCTCTTCCAGCACCTGCCCCCAGAAGGACCCCCTGAAGCCAGATGGGGTCCAGCGTGCTCCGAAGTGCTCCCCCACTGGCCCGTACCACCACCCCATTTCTCATGCTGTGTGGAAATTGCTGGATCCTCCAGCACACGGTGATCTCCTCCAGGGCAGAGCCGAGAGCCATGCCCTTCAGAGGGCTCAGTTCGTGGACGGAGCCGGCTGACCCTGGAGGGTGGGCGTGAGGCTCACTGTGTCACATTTGAGGGAGGCCACTCACAAATGTCTGGCGTCAGCTTCAGTTTAGGCCAGCCCAAGACACGAAACCCTTTAATGGCAGAAACACTAGGATTCAGCGGGTATAAATTGTGTATACCCATAAATGTCCTGGTGTGCTAATCCGCCCTAAGGCTCTAATAATAGTCTTGTGGAGGTGGACCCCAGGGGAAGGGGAGTGAGTGGGACAGGAAATGTTTAGGTATCTCTCACAGCCAGATGGAATGCGGGGATCTGTACTCCCTGGGGGTACCGGAGTCCGGCACATGGGTCCACAGTGCTTTTCCCCTCTAAGGGTGACAGGATGCAGAGCAGGCAAGATTGCGCTTTTAAGTTAGGAACCTCCAGATGAAATAAGTTGTTCCTTCATTTTATATAATTTGGTAGATCTCATACTTATTCCTCTGTGTTTAATGGGCAGGACTCCGGAACTGTGGCTGTTTGGTAGGAACGACCAAAAGCAAATGGTAAACAGGAGAGAAGACACACACACACACACACACACACACACACACACACACAAAGTCAAATCAAAACACTGCCGCAGCCTCGCCGCCACCACCACTGGCTGCCAGGCTGCCTGGCTCTGAATTCTTGAGTCCTTGCTACAAACACCACCGGTCCAGATTCTGAGCCAGGGCTGAAAACTGGCTCCTTCTGAAACAGCCTGAAGACTCAGACCTGAAGTCTCTTATCTCCCCAGCTTCTTGGTACAGTCGGTGGTTCTCTTTCCTCTAAAAAGGCTTCTGCCAGACCCTCGGCGAAACCCTGCTGCTCCGTGCATCCTGGATGCAGAAGGTAAGCCTGGAAGGCGCAGGAGGACTTCCTGAGCGAGTGCTACCATTCTGTCCAGCCCTCAGCCAGAAAAGGGAGCCTGGAGATTCAAAATCCTTCCCGGGAGGTAGAGAAAGGTGGTTCCCACTTAATTCCATCCTCAGGCTCAGAAACGGGGGAGTGAAGACACCTCTAGAGGCAGATTTGGGGAGCACATCTAGGGGGATTCCACACACCTCTTTCCTGCCTCTACCCAGCCACTAATTAAATTTAAGATCTGTAACAGTTCCACCATCTTGTAGAGTTTCTCTCTAAGAAAAGAGAAAGTTAATTCCGATTTTTCCTTAGTATCTGCGAAGCATAAGCCTTCCTAGTGGCGTCTTAGTCTTGGGTTATTTCAGGTCTCCATAAGTACTTTTCTTTGTTTTGTTTTTGGCTGTGCAGTGGCTTGGAGGATTTTAGTTCTCCGACCAGGGATTGAAGCAGGCCACTGAAGTGAAAGTGCTGAGTCCTAACCACTGGACTGCGAGGGAATTCCCTCCATAAGTACTTTTAGATTTCATCGGTATGCCCACTCCTGTCCAATGACATCATTTAAAAACATCTGTATCGGGCTTCCCTGATGGCGCAGTGGTTGAGAGTCTCCCTGCCGATGCAGAGGACAAGGGTTTGTGCCCTGGTCCGGGAAAATCCCAAATGCCACGGAGCGGCTGGGCCCGTGAGCCATGGCCGCTGAGCCTGCGCGTCTGGAGCCTGTGCTCCGCAACGGGAGAGGCCACAACAGTGGGAGGCACGCGTGCCACAAAAAACAAAACAAAACAAAACAAAAACATTTGTATTTCCACTAATAAACTCAAATTATCTTTGCTTTTTCCCATCACACCACCCAGAGCCTTTTCACAGAATTGTCACTGGTCCCCTGGCCACTATCCTGACGCCTGTGTGATACTCCATCAGGTTCCTTGGGGCCCCGTCTACCTAGCATGGCCTCGCGATTATAGTCAGCTCATCACCTACAATGGTCAACTCAGATTTCCTCCCTTTGAGAACCTTGCAGAACAATCTCAGAACATACCATCGCCCCCCCACCTTGGTCTCGGGGCCAAAGAAGACCCACAGGCTTCTTAGCGGAAGAGGTGCTGGAATGACACAGGTGCTTTCTCAACATCACTCCCACAAGGGTGATGAGAGCAGCGAGGATGGGGACCTGAGCCATCCTTGCCGCGAGCTGGGGCTCCTGGCAGAGCACCTGTGGGCCTGGGGAGGGTGGACCATGGGGTGCTCCCCGGGCTCCCTCCTTGTGGGCGCTCCGTGAGGCGAGTGGCATCCGTGTGGGGAGGGAAACAGTGTGGAGAGGGAGACCAAGTGCCTGAGAAGCTGTCCTGATGGCCAAGCCAGCCTGAGGCACCTCAGTCATAGGAAGGAACTTTGAACTCACAGCTGAGCGTGGTGAGGTCTGTTGATTCCATGGGACCTACCACAGTGGATGCTCCTGTCATTAACCTGACATTAACCTGACAGATTCTTCCAGAGAGTTCCCCAGCTCTTTACTACCAGTGTGACGCTAACAGCAGAACCCGAGAAACATTTTACCAAGAGAGCAGATGCACTTTCCTTCTCTCGTAAGAGCCCTTGAGACCTCAGGGTGAGGCTACGATGCGACCCTCAACTCCCTCTCCCGGCAGGCGCCACTGTCATTCGGTTTCATGTCTGGCCTGAACGGTGAAGCCAGTTTAATCTGAGAATGGCTGGCTCCCGAGATCACCGTAAAGAAGCCCAGGCATTGTTTTCCTTCCAGGCCTCGCTCTCCTGCCGCAATCCCAGAGTGGAATAAACATCCACCAGCAGGTTGGCCCGAAGGAGTTAGGGAGAGGAGGAAGCACAAGGCCTGGGGTCAGTTTCCACCAGCATGGGCGGCTAAAACAATTCCCAGGAGCTCTCTCTGCCAAACACGGGGGTTGGTGGGGAGCCACTGCGGGGAGGCAGGAGCCTAGATTCCTCTCTTGAAGCCCAGTGAGCGGCTGGCCGGCACAGCTGCCACAGACTCAGGGCGGAATGAGGGCAGAGATGGCATCTTCCCCAACTAGTGACCAAAACAAATCCTGCCTGTAACCTTTGCCACCGAAGCATCCCCGCTTTTGTGGAACAGGGATTAATCTAGTCTCACAAATATTTATTTTTCCTGGAAACTTTCAGCATATTAAATACAGGCTCTTGCCAGTTAGGAACGGAAGCCTCAGCGAGGGCCCCTCGGATGTGCGTGCGCCCAGCAAGCTTGGGGTTGGGTGTGGGTGAACATGAACTTTCACACGAAGTCTGGGTAACCTAAATGAGTTTCAAAATAAACAAACTGGACAGACAGACTTACATTTGGCAAAAAGACATGAGAAACAAATGGACAGACAGAAGCCAGGTAAAGAGTGGGAAGGCAGGAAGTGAAGTGTACCCTGGACCTCAGCCACTCTGGCCCAAGCCTGGCTGGGTCAACGCTAAGTGGGAAGGGACCGGAGAGCCCCTGGGAAGGCTGTGGGAGGCGTCTCTGGGGATTACGGCTTCCTCCACCACAAGCCTGCATGGGGCCAGAGGGGTGAGTACATGGGTCTTCTGCAAGCTGATGGAGAGTGGCAACCACAGGAGTTTGTGTCCCTCCAGCACCTGTAACCATGTTGCCAAGAGAGTAAAGCAATGGACCCATGATGGGACCTGGCTGTCCTGAAGCTTAAACATGTCCAGGGCATGTTTAAGAGATTACAGACCACGCAACATGAAGGCAGTCTCTGCTGTGAACCAAGGAGGGGCAATTTCGACCTAGTCCACCAGGCAAGACGTGGCTTTAGAGCCATGGTTGGTGAAGCCCTTGGTGAGCATGGAGCAGAGAGACATCAGTGCCCAGAGTGTGACTGACAGGTGGGCTCCTCCTGAGAACTCATCCTGGATTCAGTTTAGTGTCATGAGAAGGAATAAGGGGCACGTTGATGGCCCTGATTGAATTTATAGAGTTAGGGCTCCAGGGAGAAGAGTTACCCTCGACCCCTGATTGTTCCTTTGGGATCCAAATCTAGGGAGCACAAGGCAACTGGTGGTAGCCCAGGGCTCACTGGGTCACAGAGCTAGTCTATAAAATGCTGGCATTGAAATTCCTCTCTGATCCTAACTAAACACTCTCCTTTGAGTGGCTACAGGTTCTCTTTTCAAGGGCTCAGGCTCTCTTTCCAAGACCTTATCACAGAGGCCGTGTCTGCCTTAAACTGCCTGTTGATGGAAACAAGACCAGGCCCCCTGCCATGGGATCTGCAAGATCATGATGGAGTGGGCACGGTCAGGTCAAATCGGAAGGCTTTGGAGGTATTTTTGTGCCTTTCTCCATGCCCAAATAGATTCGCTTAGAGCAGAGTCGCTCTCTGCCCAAGGACTCTCCCAAGGCTGCCTCGCTTCCTTTCAGCAACTGGCTCCCAGCACCTTAGCAAAGCCCATGCCTTCTTGCAGGAACTGCAGGGCAGGAGATGGGTGTCCCAGGGTGAGAGCAGGGGTGCGAGCAGGGGAGCGTCTCCCACCAAGTTCATGTTCAGCAGACTGCCACTCACCGGTTAAGCAGACCGCAGAGCACAGCTTATTGTCCAGTGCTTTCATGCTGGCGATGTCAAAGTCATTGTTATTGTCACACTCCATACCTAGAAATGCGAATGTCCTCTGGCCTCTAACGGAGTTAAGGCAGTTAGAGAGGACCTGGCTGTGTTTTTCTCTGCTTTGCTGTCCTTAAAATAAAAATCTTAAGGATGGAGACAAAAAACATCAAATCATATGTTAAAAAAAAGACAATAATTAAGTGGGGAGAGAGGACAATAAAGGAAACTGCGTGGGTACGTTTGTGTTCTCGCTCTGTTCTGCTCTGTTTCCTTAACTGGCCCCTTTCCAGCCTTCGTTCCAGGGAAATCAGACCCTGGGGAGGTCTGTGGGATTCGGACACGCAGACCCGGGCCCAGAGCAGAGCCTAAGCCAGGCTGGAAGAGCTAGGAGAGCCACGGGGGAAGTGACCCCGGGCTCAGGCCTGTGTCTGTCGGTGCACGTGAGGTGTGTTTATGACCACAAGGCTCTGCGAAATGACTAATACATAAAATGGCAATTAAAGCTCTTTGGTCCCGTAATTTTGCACCTCAAATCAAAGAATCGCATTGCTTGCAAAATTATGATTTATTTTCTTTGAGACTTAATTTTCTATTCTGAAGATGTTTTAAGGGGCTGACCAGAAACCTACAGTCGTGTAAGATGGGAAGGGGACAATTTTAGATGTTATTTTTTCAAGCCCCCACCCGGTTTTTTTTTCCTTGGTGAAAGGGAGAGGAAGAAACATACATCTACTGTGTACAGCATGTCAGGTGGAAACCACATATGGAATGTCAGGCGGAAACCACGTACTGCCCTGTGCCTTTTAGAAGCAAATATTCTACTGGGGACGACAATCACAATGGAGAACTCAGAGCCTTGCGCCCTGAAGACATCAACCGAGGAGAGGTAGCGCCCAACTCCGGCTTGGTTGGCGTGCACGTGCAGCAGAGGCACAGCCTGGGCGACCACCCCTCCTCCGGCACTACTTGGCCAGGAGAGAGTGGTCATGTGCACATGCGCACCCCCTGCACACCACACAACCCCCCAAGCAACTGCCATGGCCAAAGCAGAAGCGACTAGCATGACATCTGCATCCAGGCTGGGATCCAGGTTTGCTCTGGAGGTTGCCCTTCTGTGGAGGCACCTCAGAGGAGCAGACGGAAGAGACACCGGTTCCTGGGACGCCTGGTCCTACAATCCCAGGTGGGATTCCCAGCTCGCCTACCCTCCCCCACCCCCGCCACTTCCTTGCTCTATATGTAGGTCGTTCCTTCGCTTCTCGGCTTACTAGAAACCAAATTCTTCCGACTGAAGATATGATTGACCTTATTTACAAAACAGAAATAGTGTCACAGGTGTAGAAAACAAACTTATGGTTATGGCGGGGGGCAAGGGAGGGGAGGGATAAATTGGGAGATTGGGATTGACATATACACACTACTATATATAAAATAGATAACTAATAAGGACCTGCTGTAGAGCACAGGGGACTCTACTCAGTAGCCTGTAATGGCCTATATGGGCAAAGAATCTAAGAAAAGAGTGGATATATGTATATGTATAGTTGATTCACGTTGCTGTACAGCAGAAACTAACACAACATTGTAAACCAACTCTTCCAATTAAAAAAAATATCTACTTGAGGCCTGAATGATGGTAAAGAGAATCGTTCCAATAGCCTACAAACACTAGTGTACGCTGAGCTGCTAACGTCTCTTCACCTCACCTTTGCTGTGCTGCCAGGGCTGTGATCCTTCTGCTACTGTAACATCAGCCGTTTTCTTCACTAAAGCAGGAAAACCTACTGCCTAACAGTCGGTTCCCCCAAGGGGAGGAAGCTGTTCTCCTGCTGCAGCTGAACTTTGGGGCTGCTAGAGCAGTTCTGTGAGACTCGGCTGAGAAGCTGAAGCAGGAAGGAAGGGGATGGCAGTTGCCCAAGAAGCTTCAGGATCTACTCAACGTAGATGGAGAACTCCAGGTATCTTCTGCAGCCTTGGCTCAGAGGCCCAGAAAGAGCCAGGAAGGCTGCTGAGGTCCTCAGATACCCTGCTTGCTTTGATATTCCATCAAGAAGACAACCTTTCCCCAAAGCCACACCCTTGAGCAGTGCCACCAAGTCACACCAGTGCCCCTTTCTCTACCCTTCAGAGAATACCCGGGAGAGAAATATAATAAAAGGGAGCAAAAGACCAGGTCTTTTACCATCTTCTTGTGTGGGTGATCCGTCCTCTTCTTCTAGAACCTCATTTCCCTAGGACAGAAGGAAGGCACTGTGAGTCCATAAAGCAGTGAAATGAGCCTACTGATTGTCAGAAGACAGAACTAATCACCCTCATGGTATCCATACATTTCCTGTCCGTGTGAGATGGCTGGGAGGCCCAGCAGAGGCAGATTTTGCTTGGCGAGGCAGGATCGGCCCGTAGGGACCAGGTCTGAGGCACGTTCCAGAGGGACCAGGTCTGAGGCACCTTACAGAGGGACCCTGGGACTGTCAGGATTAGCCTTGGTTATAGTTTAGCTCACACTGTTTCTCTCAGGTGGAAATCAAAGTTGTCAAATGAAAAAGCAAACCGTGAGATCATAAAACTTTCAGGAACCCTTTAGGATCCCCAATCCCATCCAGATACTCCTTTGAGAACATCTGGCTCAAGAGAAAGTTGTAGAGTCCCCACTGGGAGCTGGGCATTCCATATACTTCAGGCACACCTCCGTCAGAGCACTTCTCACGCTGAGTTATAACTCTGATTCCTCCATCAGATGGAGCTCCGGGATGGGTGGGATGGGTGGATTGGGGGTGTGGGCAGGCAAAAGCCATGTCACTCGGTCTTTGTGTCCCCCAGTGCCAGGAAGATGTGAGATGCCTGTGCCAGGTAAATACTAAGTGAATTGGAGGACAAACACCCTCTCAAGGGTCTGGCCTGGAAGACTTCCCTCTGGAACTCACCCCACGCCTATTACGCTGAGACCAGCGCCCTCTGCTAACCGGACAGTCCCTCTGCTCTGCACCCTGCCTCTAACAGATCCAAGTGCACCACCTTGGAAGGCTTCTTCCAGAAGAGCCCCCATCCTATTTGCATCCTGTGCCAGGGCCGGCAGTCCCTCTGACCGGGGAGGGGCACCAGCGTCCACCTTGCTCTTACCTCTGCATCCTGCTCTTCAGCGGTGGCGACGAGGCCCGCAAAGTTGCAGTCTGGAGACGCCGCTGGCGTCACCTGCAAAGGAGCAACAAAAGTCAAGGTGCAGATGCCACCGGCTCTCCTACCCAGCTCGCCTGGCAGCAAACCCAAACCAAGTCCTCAGGACAGAAGTGGTGCCACATGGAAGATCACATCTGAGGGAGTCTGTGATTCAGCAACCCGGTACCGTGTTTTCCAGGGCTCCCCTCCAGAGCACTGGGGGGCTTTGCCGATCTCCCTGGCAGGCCCTGGACTGAGCTCCTTAGGACTCGAGTACAGAGCAGAGCAGAGCGGCGAGGGCGATCCCATGCTCCTCTCTTACGTCTCCTTCTTCTGAGGGGGTCCTGCTGGCGGCCCGGGGGCAGGGGAGAGCCTCCCCGTCCTCTTCCGTGCCAGGGGCGATGTAGGAGCCGGACATGGAGGAGACGGTGTCGGTGCTGATCTGGGAGGACACCATGGACATGACCTTCCTTCTTCAAGTCTGGGTCCCCAGTATGTTGAGGGGGGCAGAGGCAGGGAGAAGAGTGTTTCCTGCCCTCAGCTCAACTCTTTATGAGGCCTGGCGCATTTGCTTCAGGCCAGCATGGAATCCCATCCCGGGGGCCTTCCCATCGCTGGAGCTGAGGGTGGCCTGTCCCGAGGGCAGACGGGGAAGGTCTCCGAAGACTGAGTTCCTGAACATTGCCCCTCATCCCTTTCCTGGCTGGTGATACATGGGGGAGGGAGGATAGGGAAGAGGTGGAAAGTGAGGAGACAGAAAGCTGGCTTCTTGCTTTGGGAAGGGACTGTACCACACCTGAGGGTGAAGTGGCTGAAGGGCTTCTCACCTCAAAAGTGGAGATCAAAGGAAATGCGAAACCTGCCCAGAGAGCTTGAGTCATGGGCTCAAAGCCACACAGGGCAAAAGAGAAAGGACAACTCAGTGCAACATGGGGTCCTGGATTGGGATGTTGGAATGGAGAGGAGCATTACTGGGGTGATCTGCAAGACGTGAAGGGGGTCTGCGGTTACATAGGATTACCAGGTCAGTGTTCATTTCCTGATTGTGATGGTGGTACTGGGATTATGGAGGTGTGTCCTTGTTCTAAGGAAACACGCACTAAAGTATCTAGTGCTAATGGGGCAGCCTGTCTGCAACTTACTGTTAAGGGCGCAAAATATATATTGACTGGGATTACATCAAATCTCTAAATAAATACGGAGTCACTGAACGTTTTTTCAAAAAGCCACCCAGCCAAGGGCCGGGGCAGGGATGAGTAGGAGGGACAGGATCCACTCACGCTTCCCGCCTCCTCCACCGCCAACCCCCAAACGCTGCCTGCTGAAAGGGTGTGTGAAGCCCTGTGTTCTGGCCGCTTCGGAGCCCCCTCTTAGCTTTGGCTGCTCGTTGGCAGCATCCATGGACCCTTAAAAGTGCCAGTGTTTGGGTCCCAGCCCCAGAGACGCTAGTCCCAAGCATAGGGATTTTCAGGAGCTCCTGGGGATTCTTCCAGGCAGCCAGAAGCTTCTTCAGCCTTTTCTTACCTGGCAGGCAGTTCTGCCAGCCCCTGACCCTGCCCCTCTTCCCCCAGCATGGGCCCAGGCAGAGGGTGAGGAGGGGGGACAGTGACCGGCCCCACCTGTCAATCCAGGATGTACCCCTTTTGGCGGGGGCTGGAGGCTGAGCCTGGGGACCAGTGGAGAGGCTGGAGCCCCCATGTTCCCCCAGTGCTGGGGAGCGTGGGCAGGAAGGCCGGAGGGTGGTGGGGAGAGGGAGGGAGTCGTTGCTTAGGGGGTGAAGGGAGTCTCAGAGGGAGGTTGGGGCAGCCTCCTCAGCAAGCGGTGGGAAGGGGATGGGCTGCCTCCTGAGCTCTGTAAGGCCCCAACCCGCCTGGCCCTGCAGTGTGCGCACCCTTCGAAAATATTTTGAGTAATTAGCAAGGAAAAGCAGCAGGTTGGCAGGGGAATGCCAGGTTGTCCTGGAGCCAGCCTCCAGTGCAAGGAAAGAAAGGGGCCTCAGGAGAAAGGGGCCCGTGGAGGCTGGGCAGGATTGTGTAGGACAGTGCCCGTTTGTGTGTGTGTGTGTGTGTGTCTGTGCGCACGTGCACGTGAGTGCTGGGGGAAGGGGCTGTGCACCACAAGGGCGTGCTGGCGGGGCCAGGTGCAGGCTCGGGGGAGAGATGGGTTCCAGGCAAAGCTGGGGTGAGGGGGTGGAAAGGTGCCTGCTGAGTGTCACATATTTGCTGTGCCTCAGTTTCCCCATCAGAACTCTGGTACGTTGATTCCTCACAGGCTGGAGCTGTAGGGTCTAGGCACCCCGTCTTCCGTCTGCCCTGATGGCCTCCCTCAGCCCCAACCTGCATTGGAGGGAAGGCCCTGGGCGGGGTGAATGAACCCCAGGGTGGCAAGTGGGGCCCCAGGGGCTGGGGCCCTCTGACCTCACACCCTGTCCCTTCAGGAAGGGACCAAGGGAGGGAGGAGCTGGAGACAGGCCCAGGCGAGGACCGCAGGTGAGTCTGGGCAGGCCCTCAACTTGGGCGAGGTGGGGAACGTGAGCCGAGCCCTGGGCAAGAACGGCCTTTGTGAGTGAGTCCCCAGGGCCAGGGAGGGGGCTGTGCCTCCTTTGCCGCCTGCTCCTCGGGGCTGTGGGTACAGTCTCCCCATTGCACATAGAGAGGTGCCGAGGCCCTGGCTGCAGGGGACCCCCGAGGGCCGCCTCTCAGCCCCTTTCTCTCTGGGCACCCAGAGATCATGAGGAGTGCATCAGGGGACACTCTGCAGGCCTTTGGTGCCCCCCATCTTCCTCCCAGCCATTCCCCCTTGGGCCGTGGCCTCCCCAAAACTGGCCCATGCTTTTCCCCAGAGAAAGTTGCAAGCAGGTCCATTTTGAGACTTTTTAAAACTTTAGTTTTAAAAATGTTTTTATTGTAAATCACTTTCTATGAAAAAGGTTAAATCGCCCGATGGGTTAGGAGAGTGGATGTGGGATGCAGCCCAGGGCGTTTATGGTGGAGCAAGACACTCCCCTGCAGGAGTGCAAGCAAGGGCACGGGGCCATCCGCCATTCCTGGTCCCAGTGGTTCTAGCAAGCACTGCGTCCCTCCCAGTTAAGCCTCAGCTCTAGCTACACTCACTACATTAGTCTGTCTGTCCCCTTTCCCTCTGCAGCTTGGCTGCCCCAGCCCCTAACCCCCAGATCCCCATCTCCCCGCTGCTCTCAGCCTCAAGTTGGGCTCAAAGATTAGGGACACATACCCTCTGCCCCACCTCTAGGGATGAAGCCAGAAGATCCCAGAGGCCTTAGAAAATCTCCTGGCTCCACCCGGCACCCCGGCCTCCTTTCTGTCTCCTCTCTCTTCCCCCCTCCGCCTAGCTCCTCCTCACAGACTGCCGGGAGAGGCCTCTTGGGTGTTCATTTGCAGTCACCTAATCAGCATTGGTTGTACCTGGGAACTTGCTCTGGATAGAGACCTGGGGAGGAGAGCAGGAGAGAGAGAAGCTTGGAAGCTAAGGTGTTCTGGGGCGGGCCCTGTACTGATGTTTCCAGCTTGGCCAGGGCCCCTCCAAGCCGCAGCTCTCATAGTGCAGAGGGCCCTTAGCGTGTCTCTGGGGCAGGGAAGAAGTGGATCAATGAAACACTGTGTGTATGGGGGGCTGGGGAGCGGAGGCAGCAATTTGGGTCCTGGGCCCCAATTCTCAGCCTGCTGGACTAGAATCTGAGGATGGCCTGGGCTGGGGGCCGTGTGGCCTGGTGGGGTGAGCTGGCCCAGCCCCTGCCTGGGCGGTAGGGTGTCCATGGGCCTGCACTGGCGGGGAGGGGGGCAGTCTGGGCCCAGACTTCGGTGCTGTCTGGAGGTGGGGCAGGGCCTGGCTTCTTACAAGAAGGCGCCCAGGCTGGCCCAGTCATGCAGGTCAGAGGCCAGTGTGGCATCCCCGGCCTCAAAGAGGGGCTCGGGGGGCAGGGAGCTACGGGTGCTCTCGTCCCAGGGGTGCTCCAGGAAGGATGTGGCCAGGAAGGTCTCATCAAAGTCCAGGCTGTCGGTAGCCTGCTCCGCTGGAGGCCCCCAGGTAACAGGGCAGTCGATGTGGTGGCCATGGATGGTGAGGTCCACGTCCCCGTGTGAGGCAGGGCTCAGCGGCGGGATCAGCTCCGAGATCTCCAGCGTGCCCAGCTCCCCGTCCAGCGTGCCAGCGTCCAAGATGGCCTCCCAGTCAAAGTTGCCCTTGAGGGGTTCCAGCTCACCCTGCTCCTCCTGGGTCAGCAGCAGGGGGCTGGAGGGCCGCGGGACCTTGGCCTCCTGCTTGGGCAGCGGCTGTTGACGCTTACGCCCCAGCCTGCCCTCGCCTGCACCCCAGCCCGCCTCCCCAGTGGCCTCCTCGAACTCCCGCAGCAGCTGCTGGGCCTCGGTGCTCACGGTCAGTGGCCCGGCCCATGGGGCGGTGCTGGGCTCTGGCGCGGCCTGGCGGGCAAAGGCCGGGTGGATGTGGACTGGGGGCAGCCGCTGCTTCTTCAAGGCCCCACTCAGCAGCCGCTCGGCGTACTGGGGGTCGATGCGCCAGAAGCCCCCCTTGCCTGGCTCGTCCTTCTCCCGAGGCACCTTGATGAAGCCCTTCTTCAGGGACAGGTTGTGGCGGATGGAGTTCTGGACACAGGGAGGTAGGAGAGAAGGAAGACAGCTGGGAGAGTGGGTGGGGTCAGTGATGGGGGGCTCCTAGCGCCACTGCCAGTCCCACCACCACCTTCTCTCCGATGGGGGCAGGGGAGACAGAGGCGCTGCTCCGAGCGGGAGGCTCTGGGACACCAGCCACGGGGCACCAGGAGCTGGGAGTGCTGTCGGGGGCTTTTGTTCCCTTTGGCCAGGATATCTGCCTGCTCGGTCATCCGAGCCCTGAGCCGCAGGGTGGCTCTCAGTGCCAGCCTGTCCTGCCCTCCCTCCCTTACCCCGCTGCTTGCGGCCTCTGGTCAAAGGCCTTGGCTCCCCCAGGTCCTGGACGGCCATCTCCCTCTGCCTGGGCCTGGCTGGCCTTCTCTGTTTGTGAAATGAGTGAGTGGGTGTGAGGGTGTGTGTGTGTGGGGGGGATGAAGTGTGGGAGGATCTGATGACTTTCCTTGTTTCTAGAGCCGGCTGCTGGCCTGGGCCCTCACCCACCATGTCCCCCTCCTCCCACCCCAGGCTCTGAGGCCTCAGTTGATTATTACCCAGCCAAGAGCATAGCGCTCATTCCTGGGGCCTCTCAGGCTTGGGGTAGGGTGGGGGGTGGTGGAGGGTCTCTGTTTTCTCACCAAGGTTACAAATGGTACCTGCCCCTGGGTCAGGGCCCAAGCAATCGCGGAATAGCTGTGATTACAGGAGCTCTGATCCTGTGACCTGTGCCACAGGGAAGGATCTGTGCATCCTCAGGGTCTCTGTCCCCAAGTAGCCCCTGATCCTGATGGTCGAAGAGGCTCAGGGCAGCGTGTGCCCAGCCTGAATCACCATCCTGCCTTGTTCAGGCCTGGGTGCACAGTCCAAACCACGCTGGGGCACAGGGGTCTGGGGCCTGGTGGGTGGGGCCGGCAGGTGAGTAGTGCCCCCTGGCAAGACTGGGAGGTTTACATGGTGGTCTGGGCCCCTTGGCTGCTCTGTGCCAGGTTCCGGAGACTTGGAACATGAAGCCAGTGTGGGAGGAAAGAGCCCCTGTGGAAAGCACGTGGCTGAGGTAATTGTCCCCCCAGGTAGTTCGATGAGAAGAGGGGGAGGAGTGTAGGCAGGAAACTAGGGAGGGCTTGGGGTGGGGGCTGGCACAGCAGCTTTCGGAAGGCCCCGTAGCCCTTCCACTGGGACACAGATGGCCTTCACACCCTGCAGCACGCCCCTCTCCCCTCCCACAGCCCCTCCAGCCAACTGAAAGCAGGCGGGATGCAGAGTCTGGCAGGAACGATGCTCTGCCTCCAGTCAGGCCCTGACAAACTGACCTTGAGGAGGGTAGTGTCGAGGAATTCCAGGACTTGGGACAAAAATGTGTCCCTCAGTCCATCAACCTACCCTGGGGGGCTGTGTCCACGCATAGTTCAGCCCTGGTCTTTGGGCTGAGCCTGCCGGACGAGTGACAAGTTCTTTCCCCTTGAACCTCTATGTCGGCACCCCTGCAGCCCTCTGAACATCCTCCCTCCTCCGTCTCTGAAGTCAAAGGGGCAGCAGTCCAAGCACTGGGCTCCCTTGAGGTCCTTCCTGGACGGCCTTCCTCTCTCGGGGCCCTGGCCGTACCGCGCCTACTTGGCCTGCGGATCTGGGATGTGAGTCCAGTCCGCGAGGGCATGGGGAGGGAGGGAGGGAGTGCCTCCCTACCTGCCAGGTGGGATCAGCGTGGCGGAAGTAACAGAAGTTGTCCGTGATCCACTTGTAGATGGCCGACAGGGTGATCTTGGTGGCCTTGCTGGCCTGCATGGCCATGCAGATGAGCGTGGCATACGAGTAGGGCGGCTTCACGTGCGGGTTGGTGGCGTAGTCCACGTCGTCGGGAGGCGAGGCCTGCAGCCCCGAGGGGGCGCTCCGCGGCGTGCAGGAGGACGTGGGCTTGCCGGGTGTGTGCGGCTGCCCCAGGCAGGCGGGGTCCGCCGCCAGGGGAGACCCCGGCTCGGCCGAGCCTGCCAGCTCGTGGGAGCCGTGGGGGTCGGTGTCCCCCGAAGGCAGGGCGGGGAGCTCGGCGTTGAGAATGGAGAATTCCTGCAGCCACTTCAGGCTGGTCAGGCTGTCATTCAGGGCGTTGGACTCCTCCAGGCCGCCTTCCGGTCCGGCCTCCTCCGCTGCCCCTGCTCCCGAGACGCGTAGCCAGCTCTCCGCCATATGTGCGGGGACTCTCCGAGGGGGCTGTCAACATCCACGAGCCGAGCCGAGGGTGGCCGCCGAGCTCTCTGGCCTGCTGACTCCCGCGGCTTCAGTTACGCAGCCTCCCGGAAGCGGGCTTCCATCCCGCGATCCGGAGGTAGCCTCCTCCAAACGGAATGTGGTGCCTGCGGGGACCAGAGCGGGAACTGAGCCCTCTTTCCCCACCCCCGAGGGGAGAGTGTGGGCGAGGGGGGAGGCTCTTACTAAAATCCTTCCTGCAGCTGGGGAGGATCTTTTACTGCCGAGGTCTGGGAAACAGAAGGTGTGCCCGGGAGTCCGACCCACACGGGGTTCGCCTCGCTCTTTTCCTCTTGGATCTTTTAGAGGAGACTTAATTAGCCCAACGAGGGAATAGTGTAGGGGCATGCGAGGCCACCCCCTTTCTCCCTCAAAGCGGGGAATTAACCCCCCTCTCTCCGTCCACAACCAATGGAAATGGGGCGAGAGAGTCCAGGAGGGCAGTACGACGGGTCGGGGGGCGGGGGAGGTCGTCTGATCTTTGAAAAGGGATATTAGGATGGGGCTCAAGGGGAAGGAAGGAAACAATACAGAGAGTTATAAGGGGGTGGGAAGTGAGTGTCCCCCAAACGCCTCTGATGTCAGTCCCCGGGCCCTCCACTTCCGTCGGGGACGGATGGGAGAGCGGGCTGGTACTGACGCCTTCCCTTCCCACGGCCGGCAGCCCTCCCCGTCCCTTACCTGGCTCAGAGCGCAGCCCGGGCCAAAGGAAGCTTCTCAAAGAAATTCCTCCCACCGCCCACCCTCACCGCGGCTCTCTGCTCCCAGCTCCAGGGCCCAGCCAGCAATCCTCGTCGCCACTCACGCCCGCCGGCGCCTCTCTGAAAGCCAGCGGCTGGGGACCGGCACTCAGTAGCCGCTCGCAAGGCGTCTCCTGCTGCCGTGGCGACGCCCCGCCCATATAAACAGCTTCCGCTTCTGCCATTGGCCAGGGCATCTCCAAAGAGACCGCGGGCTCTTAACGGCTCTCTCACGCGGTAACTCTCTTCCAGCTCCCTCCTGCCGCCCTCTCTGGCGCGCGACCCAGCCCCCTACCCGCCACCGCGTCCCGGCTCCGCGCATTCCCGCCCGAGGGCCCCGCGCAGGGCTCGGAGAGGCGCGCGGCTCGGCGCTCCCGCAGAGGCCCCGGGGCCCTCGGCGAGCAGTTCGCCGCGGGAACCGTCCTCCGCCCCACCCCCTTCCCATCTGGGCTGCTCAGAGGTGGCGACGGCTCCTGGGACGCAGCCCGTGGCGCGGGGGCCAGGGCTGGGTGCATGCTTGGGGCTTTCCTTTCCTCTCCTCTGGGCTGCGAGTGGCACTTCCTCACGTTTCTGCGGCCTGTCCCGGTCTCCCGACCGAGTGTCGTCTTGGTGCCCGCAAGCAGGTCTGACTCTCCGATGCCACCTGCCGCTCAGGTCCGCAGAAACCGCAGCCCCGGTCGCAGGCACCCCAAGGCGGCTAGGGTAATCCAGTGTTTCCCGGTAAGCGCCCCCTCCCCGCCCCGTCCTCAGCAAGATTCCCAGAAGCTGACATTCCAGAGGCTTCTTCGGAAGTGCTCTCCCTCCTTTCCAGATAGCCTAGGAAACAGAGCCGTTGGGTGAAACCCAGGAAAGCCGTGGACTTGCCAAATTCTTTGACTGGGGTCATTTGCCCCATTAATTTCACCAGCCTTTAAGTGACGGACTAACGGTGGACTGTGGTCCTTCCTCCTCCCCTCCCCCAGCCTCCCTCCCGTCACCAGCTTTCCTGCTCTTCAGTTATTGAGGAGCTGCAGTTGGAAGTTCTCTGGTTGAAGGGGGTGGGTGGAGGTGAGGGCTCCTTATCAGGCCTCTGGGCAGGAGCTGTGCCCGGGGGATGGTACACCAGCTCCCACCCAGAAACATGTCTTTTCCTCTACCCCTTGCCCTCTCTCACTCCTCCATGTCCAGCTTGTCTTGAGTCAAAGTTTTTTTTTTCTTCCCAAGTATTTATTGTTTTATTTTAATTTTTATTTTATTTTTTTATTAGTTTCTGCTTTATAACAAAGTGAATCAGTCATACATATACATCTGTTCCCACATCCCTTCCTTCAGGCATCTCCCTCCCTCCCACCCTCCCCATCCCACCCCTCCAGGCGGTCACAAAGCACCGAGCTGATCTCCCTGTGCTCTGCGGCTGCTTCCCACTATCTACCTTACGTTTGGTAGTGTATATATGTCCATGCCTCTCTTTCGCTTTGTCACAACTTACCCTTCCCCCTCCCCATATCCTCAAGTCCATTCTCAAGTAGGTCTGTGTCTTTATTCCTGTTTTACCCCTAGGTTATTCATGACATTTTTAAAAATTCCATATATATGTGTTAGCATACGGTATTTGTCTTTCTCTTTCTGACTTACTTCACTCTGTATGACAGACTCTAGGTCTATCCACCTCATTACAAATAGCTCAGTTTCGTTTCTTTTTATGGCTGAGTAATATTCCATTGTATATATGCGCCACATCTTCTTTATCCATTCATCCGATGATGGACACTTAGGTTGCTTCCATCTCCGGGCTATTGTGAATAGAGCTGCAATGAACATTTTGGTACATGCCTCTTTTTGAATTATGGTTTTCTCAGGGTATATGCCTAGTAGTGGGATTGCTGGGTCATATGGTAGTTCGAGTTTTAGTCTTTTAAGGAACCTCCATACTGTTCTCCATAGTGGCTGTACCAATTCACATTCCCACCAGCAGTGCAAGAGTGTTCCCTTTTCTCCACACCCTCTCCAGCATTTATTGTTTCTAGATTTCTTGATGATGGCCATTCTGACTGGTGTGAGATGATATCTCATTGTAGTTTTGATTTGCATTTCTCTAATGATTAATGATGCTGAGCATTCTTTCATGTGTTTGTTGGCAGTCTGTATATCTTCTTTGGAGAAATGCCTATTTAAGTCTTCTGCCCATTTTTGGATTGGGTTGTTTGTTTTTTTGCTATTGAGCTGCATGAGCTGTTTTTAAATTTTGGAGATTAATCCTTTGTCAGTTGCTTCATTTGCAAATATTTCCTCCCATTCTGAGGGTTGTCTTTTGGTCTTGTTTATGGTTTCCTTTGCTGTGCAAAAGCTTTGAAGTTTCATTAGGTCCCCTTTGTTTATCTTTGTTTTTATTTCCATTTCTCTAGGAGGTGGGTCCAAAAGGATCTTGCTGTGATTTATGTCATAGAGTGTTCTGCCTATGTTTTCCTCTAAGAGTTTGATAGTTTCTGGCCTTACATTTAGGTCTTTAATCCATTTTGAGCTTATTTTTGTGTATGGTGTCAGGGAATGATCTAATCTCATACTTTTACATGTCCCTGTCCAGTTTTCCCAGCACCACTTATTGAAGAGGCTGTCCTTTCTCCACTGTACATTCCTGCCTCCTTGATCAAAGATAAGTTGACCATATGGGTGTGGGTTTATCTCTGGGCTTTCTATCCTGTTCCATTGATCTATCTTTCTGTTTTTGTGCCAGTAAAACACTGTCTTGATTACTATAGCTTTGTAGTGTAGTCTGAAGTCAGGGAGCCTGATTCCTCCAGCTCCGTTTTTCGTTCTCAAGATTGCTTTGGCTATTCGGAGTCTTTTGTTTTTCCAAACAAAGTTTGAATTTTTTTGTTCTAGTTCTGTGAAAAATGCCAGTGGTAGTTTGATAGGGATTGCATTGAACCTGTAGATTGCTTTGGGTAGTAGAGTCATTTTCACAATATCGATTCTTCCAATCCAGGAGCATGGTATATCTCCCCATCTATTTGTATCATCTTTAATTTCTTTCATCAGTGTCTTATAATTTTCTGCATACAGGTCTTTTGTCTCCTTAGGTAGGTTTATTCCTAGGTATTTTATTCTTTTTGTTGCAATGGTAAATGGGGGTGTTTTCTTGATTTCACTTTCAGATTCTTCATCATTCGTGTACAGGAATGCCAGAGATTTCTGTGCATTAATTTTGTATCCTGCTACTTTTCCAAATTCATTGATTAGCTCTAGTAGTTTTCTGGTAGCATCTTTAGGATTCTCTGTGTATAGTATCATGTCATCTGCAAACAGTGACAGCTTTACTTCTTCTTTTCCAATTTGGATTCCTTTTATTTCCTTTTCTTCTCTGATTGCTGTTTCTAAAACTTCCAAAACTAAGTTGAATAAGAGTGGTGAGAGTGGGCCACCTTGTCTTGTTCCTGATCTTAGTGGAAATGGTTTCAGTTTTTCACCATTGAGGACAATGTTGGCTGTGGGTTTGTCATTTATGGCCTTTATTATCTTGAGGAAAGTTCCCTGTATGCCTACTTTCTGCAGGGTTTTTATCATAAATGGGTGTTGAATTTTGTCGAAAGCTTTCTCTGCATCTATTGAGATGATCATATGGTTTTTCTCCTTCAATTTGTTAACATGGTGTATCACATTGATTGATTTGCGTATATTGAAGAATCCTTGCATTCCTGGCATAAACCCCACTTGAGCATGGTGTATGATCCTTTTAATGTGCTGTTGGATTCTGTTTGCTAGTATTTTGTTGAGGATTTTTGCATCTATGTTCATCAGTGATATTGGCCTGTAGTTTTCTTTCTTTGTGACATCCTTGCCTGGTTTTGGTATCAAGGTGATGGTGGCCTCGTAGAATGAGTTTGGGAGTGCTCCTCCCTCTGCTATATTTTGGAAGAGTTTGAGAAGGATAGGTGTTAGCTCTTCTCTAAATGTCTGATAGAATTCGCCTGTGAAGCCATCTGGTCCTGGGCTTCTGTTTGTTGGAAGATTTTTAATCACAGTTTCCATTTCAGTGCTTGTGATTGGTCTATTCATATTTTCTATTTCTTCCTGATTCAGTCTTGGCAGGTTGTGCATTTCTAAGAATTTGTCCATTTCTTCCAGGTTGTCCATTTTCTTGGCATAGAGTTTCTTGTAGTAATCTCTCATGATCTTCTATATTTCTGCAGTGTGAGTTGTTATTGAGTCAAAGTATTAAAAGCGTGCTGGAGAAAGTCGGACAGCAACTTTCACAAATAAGCCAACTGCGCAGTTAACACCTCTTCTTCCCTCGTGAACAGTTTTATTCATTTTTAAGAATCATGCAGCAGTCCATAAATATTGCATCCTTGACGTCCCCACTGTAGTGTGCCCATGAGTGTACTCCAGGGAGTGAGGGGTACACAGATGGCACAACAGTACACACATATTTACACACACTAGGTGTGCAGATCCTAAAGCACAGTGAGCAAGCAGCATGCCAAGGTCAGGTGAACAGGACAAAAACCCTCCCCAGGTGAGATGGCTTAACGTGTGTGGATCCGTGCCCAGGAGACGCCCCAGCGTTGGCATGGCCTCTGGTAGGATGGGACTGGGGAGGAGAAGGAAAAAGGGCTCTGTGAGAAGGCTGGGATCACCACACCACCCGGAAGTGAGCTCATAGGTGAGCTCCGACTTGAGTGTGGCAGGAAGGAACCCCAGGCCTCCGGTTAGTCTGTGTCCTTGTGTGAGAAACCAGGCCCCGTCACATTCTCTGTGGGTCAACTGCTAACAACATGACCATCTCCAGATGATGACTGGGGCGGCTGTCCTGTTCCCCGACCAGGCTCTGTGCCCTGTTCCCTGATCCCAGCCCTTTTGGATGGGATATTTCTGCTCGCCAAAGAGCTAAATGAGGGCAAAGAGGTGCGGGGATGGGGGAGAGAGCAGGAACTGTCTGAGAAACAGGAGTGAAGGGCCACTTCTCACCCGGGTATGTCTTGGTTATGGAACCAAGGCCTTGAGGAATCTCTCTGAGCCTCTTCCTGGGAGAAGACAGACCCTCCAGAAAGGGTGAAGACAATGGCTTCCTCTTAGGGTTCCTGGCCACTGTGGCGACTGTTTACCTACATCTCCTTCATCTCAGGTAACACCACACTCTGAATACTACCTGTCGGGAGAGGAGGTGGATCTGTATGCCACCACCCCAGGCTCAGGGAGAGTCCCCTTCCCTAGTGCTTCTGGGGCTCAGATTTCAAGGAAATCAGGAAGTGTGGTTATTGCTGGAATCATCAATATGAAAGGGTCTGTAAGAATGTTTCGGGGAAAGAAAGGACATTAACAGGGGTCTGAAACAGCAGAGCCCACTGCAGGATTTCAGAGCGGGTGGACACCGGAACTCAAGGCAGAAGCTGAGATTTGGCTTGGCTCATGTAGTGTCTGTCAGGACCACAGGCCTCCGCCTGCCCACCCCCAGGGCAGGATGTGAACCACAACCACCAGGCAGTGAGGGTCACCACGCACCTGACGGCACAAGGCAGCCACACAGGAGGTGCAAAAGATCCCCCGGCACTGGGCTCTCTTTGAGGCCTTGGGAAGGACCATGAAAAGTTCCTCTAGGGCAACAATTCCAACTACTAATTCAGGCCATCATGGTGGGCATAGCCTAGGGCTCTGTCACATCTCAGCCTCACAAACTGTTGGATCCCACTTTGCTTCTCAATCTCATGCTCCACTAACTAACCACCTCTTCCAAAAGCCAGCAGACAATGCATCTATCAGAGAGCTATGAGGAATCCATTGATAACACTAGTGTTGAGAGACGAACAGCCAACAGCTTACGGTCTTGCTGTTTCAGACTGTTATTTATATGCCTACACTGCACTGGGGTGGGGTGGACATGTGATTTGAACAATATCTCTAAATCTCTGATGAGCCTATGGAAGGCAGTACCTCCGGCTCCCCCCATCAGGCTCAGCTGATCTGGAGGACAGGGGAGGAAAACCGGTGGGATGGGGAGCCTCCCAGACCACCACTGACCCCAGCTCAGCCCTTCCCCCAACCTCCTTTGGGGTTCCTGGGCACCAAATGAGAACCACCGGTCCACCCCTCTCTCAGCTTCTTTCTTCAACTCTTTCAGAAAAGCGGGGTGGAGACGGGGGCAGCAGGGGTAAGAATGCCACCTGGCAGGGCGGTAGTGATGAAACGTGATAATATACGACAGTCCCTAACAAGTGCCTGGTACATAGAGGGGGTCAAAAATGCCTTTGCAGTGTCACCTTAGGATGGAGCCCCAGGCCTTCCTGAGTGCACCTGATCATAAAGAACTCCCCGGTAGGTCATCATGTAACTGAGGGGTTCTCAGATTCAAGGCCTCCTTCCTAAGCAGACACACGAGGCATAGCCTCTGCTACCAGAAGCAAGAACTGTTTTCCCAACCAACCTTCTGGTGGTTGCCACTGCTTCTTGTCCTTGAGAGAGGAGCTCCTAATGCATTTTGAGGGAAACCCCACTTACAGTGCAATATGGCTTTCCCTTCTCACAGGAGTCATCCCCCAACGCCACCCCAATCTGCAGGTCTCAGATTGGTTATGATGTCCCAGAGACTAGAAAATGCCAGATGGGTGTTTGTAATGAAGTCACCCAAACTCTTGAGTCTTCTTGGTCTACCTCCTAAGGAGAAAAAAAAAAAAAGATACAAAAGAAATAACCAGTCTGTAGACCACAGCTCCACCTGAAGATCAAGATACAGTGGAAACATTCCAGAGACTCTCTGCAAAGGGTCTCATGAGCTGCAGTTCGAGTGGCTTTAGCCCACAAGGAGAAAAGAGGTTTCCAGTCCCTTCTGAGAGGGGAAGGATCACGGTTGCGGAAGAAGATGAGTCTGGGAGAAGGGTCAGGTGCCCTCAGCATCCAGCTTTCACGTGGGTCTAAAAAGTCTCCGTGTGTCTGGCTGAGGATGCCCAGGAGGTCAGTGGTGCCATGAGGCCAGGATGGGATGTGAGAACGGGAGGAGAGCCCTGGTACAGGGGCTAAGGCTCTCAGATGGCCAAAGGATCCCACACGCAGAGCCTGTTCTCGGGGTCCTCCAGGCTGCCAGAAGATGGGCGTCTGCGCTGCGTGTTCCGACGACTGACCACGTTGTCGTCAGCCTGCCAGGCACCTGAGAAGAGGAAAGGAAGGTTACCGGACCTTTGGTTTGGTGCAGATGGTGTCTCTGGCAGGACAGTCCGGGAGTTTGGCACGAAAGCTGGCAAGATGCGCATTAGCTGGAACTCCCACAGGGTGCAAACCACAGCACGTGAAACTTGGGAGCAGTGGCGTCCACTGGGCGAGGGACAGTCATGGCCACTGTGGCCCACTGATGGAGGGACATGCAGGATGGTCCTTGTTTTGTGAGCTTGCCGTAGGATCCACCTTTGTATCTTTATTTGGTCTTGAAGTTTGCCTAAGTGTTACAGCGGACCAGGAAAAGAAACTGAGTCTGGCTGAGACTTTCACGAGAGCAGGAGGAGGTGAAGGGGAGGGAGAAGAGTGTGTTAATTTGGGCTCAGAGTTAGTGTTTGCTGTGGGGGCCAGGGTGGGGCAGGAAGGGACTGGCTGCCCAGCAGGGTGCCAGGGACCAAATGGCATGGCAGAGAACAGAGTGACAGCTGTTCCTCTCCTTCTGCACCCGAACAGCCCACCGAGAGTTGCTATCAGCTGGTGCCACCAACCCCAGGAGACATTAGCTCCAGAGCTTTGGGGTCCCCCGGGTACCATCCACGAAACTCATCATCTTCCCCCCTTGTCCTGCAGTTCCTGCACGAGAAGCACCCGCTGCCCATGCTGGAAACCCACTCTTGGTGCTTCTCTCTCCTTCATGCTCTGTATCCAATCCATCCTGACCTCCTGCTTGTTCAAGCTCTAGTAAGGTCTAAATCTGTAGTCAGAAAACCGGGATACAGCCCCAGCTTGTAACGTACTGACTGTGTGACCTTGGGCACGTCACTGTACTTGGAGCCCTGGTTTTCCCATCCATCAGATGGGAGACAAGTACTTACACCCCAGGGATGCCGTGAGACTAAGCGAGGTGACATGGAAGAGTGGTGAGCAGGGCGCCTGACTCAGAATGTGCGCGAAAACCATCCGCCCCCCAGGCCTTGTTCAGGCTACACTCATCTCCCCCAAGTCGTCCTCCCAGCCCACAGAATGACTCCATCTGATTCAGTCCCCCCAGTGCAGCGAGATGCCCCTTCTGAAGGGAGAGGATGAAGCCCTAACCCCCTGAGTTGGGGGAAAGCCTTCCATTCTCTGGCCGAGGACTGCTGAGCTGCCTCTTCCAGCACCTGCCCCCAGAAGGCCCCCCCTGAAGCCAGATGGGGTCCAGCGTGCTCCGAAGTGCTCCCCCACTGGCCCGTACCACCACCCCATTTCTCATGCTGTGTGGAAATTGCTGGATCCTCCAGCACACGGTGATCTCCTCCAGGGCAGAGCCGAGAGCCATGCCCTTCAGAGGGCTCAGTTCGTGGACGGAGCCGGCTGACCCTGGAGGGTGGGCGTGAGGCTCACTGTGTCACATTTGAGGGAGGCCACTCACAAATGTCTGGCGTCAGCTTCAGTTTAGGCCAGCCCAAGACACGAAACCCTTTAATGGCAGAAACACTAGGATTCAGCGGGTATAAATTGTGTATACCCATAAATGTCCTGGTGTGCTAATCCACCCTAAGGCTCTAATAATAGTCTTGTGGAGGTGGACCCCAGGGGAAGGGGAGTGAGTGGGACAGGAAATGTTTAGGTATCTCTCACAGCCAGATGGAATGCGGGGATCTGTACTCCCTGGGGGTACCGGAGTCCGGCACATGGGTCCACAGTGCTTTTCCCCTCTAAGGGTGACAGGATGCAGAGCAGGCAAGATTGCGCTTTTAAGTTAGGAACCCCCAGATGAAATAAGTTGTTCCTTCATTTTATATAATTTGGTAGATCTCATACTTATTCCTCTGTGTTTAATGGGCAGGACTCCGGAACTGTGGCTGTTTGGTAGGAACGACCAAAAGCAAATGGTAAACAGGAGAGAAGACACACACACACACACACACACACAAAGTGAAATCAAAACACTGCCGCAGCCTCGCCGCCACCACCACTGGCTGCCAGGCTGCCTGGCTCTGAATTCTTGAGTCCTTGCTACAAACACCACCGGTCCAGATTCTGAGCCAGGGCTGAAAACTGGCTCCTTCTGAAACAGCCTGAAGACTCAGACCTGAAGTCTCTGATCTCCCCAGCTTCTTGGTACAGTCGGTGGTGCTCTTTCCTCTAAAAAGGCTTCTGCCAGACCCTCGGCGAAACCCTGCTGCTCCGTGCATCCTGGATGCGGAAGGTAAGCCTGGAAGGCGCAGGAGGACTTCCTGAGCGAGTGCTACCATTCTGTCCAGCCCTCAGCCAGAAAAGGGAGCCTGGAGATTCAAAATCCTTCCCGGGAGGTAGAGAAAGGTGGTTCCCACTTAATTCCCTCCTCAGGCTCAGAAACGGGGGAGTGAAGACACCTCTAGAGGCAGATTTGGGGAGCACATCTAGGGGGATTCCACACACCTCTTTCCTGCCTCTACCCAGCCACTAATTAAATTTAAGATCTGTAACAGTTCCACCATCTTGTAGAGTTTCTCTCCAAGAAAAGAGAAAGTTAATTCCGATTTTTCCTTAGTATCTGCGAAGCATAAGCCTTCCTAGTGGCGTCTTAGTCTTGGGTTATTTCAGGTCTCCATAAGTACTTTTCTTTGTTTTGTTTTTGGCTGTGCAGTGGCTTGGAGGATTTTAGTTCTCCGACCAGGGATTGAAGCAGGCCACTGAAGTGAAAGTGCGGAGTCCTAACCACTGGACTGCCAGGGAATTCCCTCCATAAGTACTTTTAGATTTCATCGGTATGCCCACTCCTGTCCAATGCCATCATTTAAAAACATCTGTATCGGGCTTCCCTGATGGCGCAGTGGTTGAGAGTCTCCCTGCCGATGCAGAGGACAAGGGTTTGTGCCCTGGTCCGGGAAAATCCCAAATGCCACGGAGCGGCTGGGCCTGTGAGCCATGGCCGCTGCGCCTGCGCGTCCGGAGCCTGTGCTCCGTCCGCAACGGGAGAGGCCACAACAGTGGGAGGCACGCGTACCACAAAAAACAAAACAAAACAAAACAAAAACATTTGTATTTCCACTAATAAACTCAAATTATCTTTGCTTTTTCCCATCACACCACCCAGAGCCTTTTCACAGAATTGCCACTGGTCCCCTGGCCACTATCCTGACGCCTGTGTGATACTCCATCAGGTTCCTTGGGGCCCCGTCTACCTAGCATGGCCTCGCGATTATAGTCAGCTCATCACCTACAATGGTCAACTCAGATTTCCTCCCTTTGAGAACCTTGCAGAACAATCTCAGAACATACCATCGCCCCCCCACCTTGGTCTCGGGGCCAAAGAAGACCCACAGGCTTCTTAGCGGAAGAGGTGCTGGAATGACACAGGTGCTTTCTCAACATCACTCCCACAAGGGTGATGAGAGCAGCGAGGATGGGGACCTGAGCCATCCTTGCCGCGAGCTGGGGCTCCTGGCAGAGCACCTGTGGGCCTGGGGAGGGTGGACCATGGGGTGCTCCCCGGGCTCCCTCCTTGTGGGCGCTCCGTGAGGCGAGTGGCATCCGTGTGGGGAGGGAAACAGTGTGGAGAGGGAGACCAAGTGCCTGAGAAGCTGTCCTGATGGCCAAGCCAGCCTGAGGCACCTCAGTCATAGGAAGGAACTTTGAACTTACAGCTGAGCGTGGTGAGGTCTGTTGATTCCATGGGACCTACCACAGTGGATGCTCCTGTCATTAACCTGACATTAACTTGACAGATTCTTCCAGAGAGTTCCCCAGCTCTTTACTACCAGTGTGACGCTAACAGCAGAACCCGAGAAACATTTCACCAAGAGAGCAGATGCACTTTCCTTCTCTCGTTAGAGCCCTTGAGACCTCAGGTTGAGGCTACGATGGGACCCTCAACTCCCTCTCCCGGCAGGTGCCACTGTTATTCGGTTTCATGTCTGGCCTGAACGGTGAAGCCAGTTTAATCTGAGAATGGCTGGCTCCCGAGATCACCGTAAAGAAGCCCAGGCATTGTTTTCCTTCCAGGCCTCGCTCTCCTGCCGCAATCCCAGAGTGGAATAAACATCCACCAGCAGGTTGGCCCGAAGGAGTTAGGGAGAGGAGGAAGCACAAGGCCTGGGGTCAGTTTCCACCAGCATGGGCGGCTAAAACAATTCCCAGGAGCTCTCTCTGCCAAACACGGGGGTTGGTGGGGAGCCACTGCGGGGAGGCAGGAGCCTAGATTCCTCTCTTGAAGCCCAGTGAGCGGCTGGCCGGCACAGCTGCCACAGACTCAGGGCGGAATGAGGGCAGAGATGGCCTCTTCCCCAACTAGTGACCAAAACAAATCCTGCCTGTAACCTTTGCCACCGAAGCATCCCCGCTTTTGTGGAACAGGGATTAATCTAGTCTCACAAATATTTATTTTTCCTGGAAAATTTCAGCATATTAAATACAGGCTCTTGCCAGTTAGGAACGGAAGCCTCAGCGAGGGCCCCTCGGATGTGCGTGCGCCCAGCAAGCTTGGGGTTGGGTGTGGGTGAACATGAACTTTCACACGAAGTCTGGGTAACCTAAATGAGTTTCAAAATAAACAAACTGGACAGACAGACGTACATTTGGCAAAAAGACATGAGAAACAAATGGACAGACAGAAGCCAGGTAAAGAGTGGGAAGGCAGGAAGTGAAGTGTACCCTGGACCTCAGCCACTCTGGCCCAAGCCTGGCTGGGTCAACGCTAAGTGGGAAGGGACCGGAGAGCCCCTGGGAAGGCTGTGGGAGGCGTCTCTGGGGATTACGGCTTCCTCCACCACAAGCCTGCATGGGGCCAGAGGGGTGAGTACATGGGTCTTCTGCAAGCTGATGGAGAGTGGCAACCACAGGAGTTTGTGTCCCTCCAGCACCTGTAACCACGTTGCCAAGAGAGTAAAGCAATGGACCCATGATGGGACCTGGCTGTCCTGAAGCTTAAACATGTCCAGGGCATGTTTAAGAGATTACAGACCACGCAACATGAAGGCAGTCTCTGCTGTGAACCAAGGAGGGGCAATTTCGACCTAGTCCACCAGGCAAGACGTGGCTTTAGAGCCATGGTTGGTGAAGCCCTTGGTGAGCATGGAGCAGAGAGACATCAGTGCCCAGAGTGTGACTGACAGGTGGGCTCCTCCTGAGAACTCATCCTGGATTCAGTTTAGTGTAATGAGAAGGAATAAGGGGCACGTTGATGGCCCTGATTGAATTTATAGACTTAGGGCTCCAGGGAGAAGAGTTACCCTCGACCCCTGATTGTTCCTTTGGGATCCAAATCTAGGGAGCACAAGGCAACTGGTGGTAGCCCAGGGCTCACTGGGTCACAGAGCTAGTCTATAAAATGCTGGCATTGAAATTCCTCTCTGATCCTAACTAAACACTCTCCTTTGAGTGGCTACAGGTTCCCTTTTCAAGGGCTCAGGCTCTCTTTCCAAGACCTTATCACAGAGGCCGTGTCTGCCTTAAACTGCCTGTTGATGGAAACAAGACCAGGCCCCCTGCCATGGGATCTGCAAGATCATGATGGAGTGGGCACGGTCAGGTCAAATCGGAAGGCTTTGGAGGTATTTTTGTGCCTTTCTCCATGCCCAAATAGATTCGCTTAGAGCAGAGTCGCTCTTTGCCCAAGGACTCTCCCAAGGCTGCCTCACTTCCTTTCAGCAACTGGCTCCCAGCACCTTAGCAAAGCCCATGCCTTCTTGCAGGAACTGCAGGGCAGGAGATGGGTGTCCCAGGGTGAGAGCAGGGGTGCGAGCAGGGGAGCGTCTCCCACCAAGTTCATGTTCAGCAGACTGCCACTCACCGGCTAAGCAGACCGCAGAGCACAGCTTATTGGCCAGTGCTTTCATGCTGGCGATGTCAAAGTCATTGTTATTGTCACACTCCATACCTAGAAATGCGAATGTCCTCTGGCCTCTAACGGAGTTAAGGCAGTTAGAGAGGACCTGGCTGTGTTTTTCTCTGCTTTGCTGTCCTTAAAATAAAAATCTTAAGGATGGAGACAAAAAACATCAAATCATATGTTAAAAAAAAGACAATAATTAAGTGGGGAGAGAGGACAATAAAGGAAACTGCGTGGGTACGTTTGTGTTCTCGCTCTGTTCTGCTCTGTTTCCTTAACTGGCCCCTTTCCAGCCTTCGTTCCTGGGAAATCAGACCCTGGGGAGGTCTGTGGGATTCGGACACGCAGACCCGGGCCCAGAGCAGAGCCTAAGCCAGGCTGGAAGAGCTAGGAGAGCCACGGGGGAAGTGACCCCGGGCTCAGGCCTGTGTCTGTCGGTGCACGTGAGGTGTGTTTATGACCACAAGGCTCTGCGAAATGACTAATACATAAAATGGCAATTAAAGCTCTTTGGTCCCGTAATTTTGCACCTCAAATCAAAGAATCGCATTGCTTGCAAAATTATGATTTATTTTCTTTGAGACTTAATTTTCTATTCTGAAGATGTTTTAAGGGGCTGACCAGAAACCTACAGTCGTGTAAGATGGGAAGGGGACAATTTTAGATGTTATTTTTTCAAGCCCCCACCCGGTTTTTTTTTCCTTGGTGAAAGGGAGAGGAAGAAACATACATCTACTGTGTACAGCATGTCAGGTGGAAACCACATATGGAATGTCAGGCGGAAACCACGTACTGCCCTGTGCCTTTTAGAAGCAAATATTCTACTGGGGACGACAATCACAATGGAGAACTCAGAGCCTTGCGCCCTGAAGACATCAACCGAGGAGAGGTAGCGCCCAACTCCGGCTTGGTTGGCGTGCACGTGCGGCAGAGGCACAGCCTGGGCGACCACCCCTCCTCCGGCACTACTTGGCCAGGAGAGAGTGGTCATGTGCACATGCGCACCCCCTGCACACCACACAACCCCCCAAGCAACTGCCATGGCCAAAGCAGAAGCGACTGGCATGACATCTGCATCCAGGCTGGGATCCAGGTTTGCTCTGGAGGTTGCCCTTCTGTGGAGGCACCTCAGAGGAGCAGACGGAAGAGACACCGGTTCCTGGGACGCCTGGTCCTACAATCCCAGGTGGGATTCCCAGCTCGCCTACCCTCCCCCCCCCCGCCATTTCCTTGCTCTATATGTAGGTCGTTCCTTCGCTTCTCGGCTTACTAGAAACCAAATTCTTCCGACTGAAGATATGATTGACCTTATTTACAAAACAGAAATAGAGTCACAGGTGTAGAAAACAAACTTATGGTTATGGCGGGGGGCAAGGGAGGGGAGGGATAAATTGGGAGATTGGGATTGACATATACACACTACTATATATAAAATAGATAACTAATAAGGACCTGCTGTAGAGCACAGGGGACTCTACTCAGTACCCTGTAATGGCCTATATGGGCAAAGAATCTAAAAACAGAGTGGATATATGTATATGTATAGTTGATTCACGTTGCTGTACAGCAGAAACTAACACAACATTGTAAACCAACTCTTCCAATTAAAAAAAATATCTACTTGAGGCCTGAATGATGGTAAAGAGAATCGTTCCAATAGCCTACAAACACTAGTGTACGCTGAGCTGCTAACGTCTCTTCACCTCACCTTTGCTGTGCCGCCAGGGCTGTGATCCTTCTGCTACTGTAACATCAGCCGTTTTCTTCACTAAAGCAGGAAAACCTACTGCCTAACAGTCGGTTCCCCCAAGGGGAGGAAGCTGTTCTCCTGCTGCAGCTGAACTTTGGGGCTGCTAGAGCAGTTCTGTGAGACTCGGCTGAGAAGCTGAAGCAGGAAGGAAGGGGATGGCAGTTGCCCAAGAAGCTTCAGGATCTACTCAACGTAGATGGAGAACTCCATGTATCTTCTGCAGCCTTGGCTCAGAGGCCCAGAAAGAGCCAGGAAGGCTGCTGAGGTCCTCAGATACCCTGCTTGCTTTGATATTCCATCAAGAAGACAACCTTTCCCCAAAGCCACACCCTTGAGCAGTGCCACCAAGTCACACCAGTGCCCCTTTCTCTACCCTTCAGAGAATACCCGGGAAAGAAATATAATAAAAGGGAGCAAAAGACCAGGTCTTTTACCATCTTCTTGTGTGGGTGATCCGTCCTCTTCTTCTAGAACCTCATTTCCCTAGGACAGAAGGAAGGCACTGTGAGTCCATAAAGCAGTGAAATGAGCCTACTGATTGTCAGAAGACAGAACTAATCACCCTCATGGTATCCATACATTTCCTGTCTGTGTGAGATGGCTGGGAGGCCCAGCAGAGGCAGATTTTGCTTGGCGAGGCAGGATCGGCCCGTAGGGACCAGGTCTGAGGCACGTTCCAGAGGGACCAGGTCTGAGGCACCTTACAGAGGGACCCTGGGACTGTCAGGATTAGCCTTGGTTATAGTTTAGCTCACACTGTTTCTCTCAGGTGGAAATCAAAGTTGTCAAATGAAAAAGCAAACCGTGAGATCATAAAACTTTCAGGAACCCTTTAGGATCCCCAATCCCATCCAGATACTCCTTTGAGAACATCTGGCTCAAGAGAAAGTTGTAGAGTCCCCACTGGGAGCTGGGCATTCCATATACTTCAGGCACACCTCCGTCAGAGCACTTCTCACGCTGAGTTATAACTCTGATTCCTCCATCAGATGGAGCTCCGGGATGGGTGGGATGGGTGGATTGGGGGTGTGGGCAGGCAAAAGCCATGTCACTCGGTCTTTGTGTCCCCCAGTGCCAGGAAGATGTGAGATGCCTGTGCCAGGTAAATACTAAGTGAATTGGAGGACAAACACCCTCTCAAGGGTCTGGCCTGGAAGACTTCCCTCTGGAACTCACCCCACGCCTATTACGCTGAGACCAGCGCCCTCTGCTAACCGGACAGTCCCTCTGCTCTGCACTCTGCCTCTAACAGATCCAAGTGCACCACCTTGGAAGGCTTCTTCCAGAAGAGCCCCCATCCTATTTGCATCCTGTGCCAGTGCCGGCAGTCCCTCTGACCGGGGAGGGGCACCAGCGTCCACCTTGCTCTTACCTCTGCATCCTGCTCTTCAGCGGTGGCGACGAGGCCCGCAAAGTTGCAGTCTGGAGACGCCGCTGGCGTCACCTGCAAAGGAGCAACAAAAGTCAAGGTGCAGATGCCACCGGCTCTCCTACCCAGCTCGCCTGGCAGCAAACCCAAACCAAGTCCTCAGGACAGAAGTGGTGCCACATGGAAGATCACATCTGAGGGAGTCTGTGATTCAACAACCCGGTACCGTGTTTTCCAGGGCTCCCCTCCCGAGCACTGGGGGGCTTTGCCGATCTCCCTGGCAGGCCCTGGACTGAGCTCCTTGGGACTCGAGTACAGAGCAGAGCAGAGCGGCGAGGGCGATCCCATGCTCCTCTCTTACGTCTCCTTCTTCTGAGGGGGTCCTGCTGGCGGCCCGGGGGCAGGGGAGAGCCTCCCCGTCCTCTTCCGTGCTAGGGGCGATGTAGGAGCCGGACATGGAAGAGACGGTGTCGGTGCTGATCTGGGAGGACACCATGGACATGACCTTCCTTCTTCAAGTCTGGGTCCCCAGTATGTTGAGGGGGGCAGAGGCGGGGAGAAGAGTGTTTCCTGCCCTCAGCTCAACTCTTCATGAGGCCTGGCGCATTTGCTTCAGGCCAGCATGGAATCCCATCCCGGGGGCCTTCCCATCACTGGAGCTGAGAGTGGCCTGTCCCGAGGGCAGACGGGGAAGTTCTCCGAAGACTGAGTTCCTGAACATTGCCCCTCATCCCTTTCCTGGCTGGTGATACATGGGGGAGGGAGGATAGGGAAGAGGTGGAAAGTGAGGAGACAGAAAGCTAGCTTCTTGCTTTGGGAAGGGACTGTACCACACCTGAGGGTGAAGTGGCTGAAGGGCTTCTCACCTCAAAAGTGGAGATCAAAGGAAATGCGAAACCTGCCCAGAGAGCTTGAGTCATGGGCTCAAAGCCACACAGGGCAAAAGAGAAAGGACAACTCAGTGCAACATGGGGTCCTGGATTGGGATGTTGGAATGGAGAGGAGCATTACTGGGGTGATCTGCAAGACGTGAAGGGGGTCTGCGGTTACATGGGATTACCAGGTCAGTGTTCATTTCCTGATTGTGATGGTGGTACTGGGATTATGGAGGTGTGTCCTTGTTCTAAGGAAACACACACTAAAGTATCTAGTGCTAATGGGGCAGCCTGTCTGCAACTTACTGTTAAGGGCGCAAAATATATATTGACTGGGATTACATCGAATCTCTAAATAAATACGGAGTCACTGAACGTTTTTTCAAAAAGCCACCCAGCCAAGGGCCGGGGCAGGGATGAATAGGAGGGACAGGATCCACTCACGCTTCCCGCCTCCTCCACCGCCAACCCCCAAACGCTGCCTGCTGAAAGGGTGTGTGAAGCCCTGTGTTCTGGCTGCTTCGGAGCCCCCTCTTAGCTTTGGCTGCTCGTTGGCAGCATCCATGGACCCTTAAAAGTGCCAGTGTTTGGGTCCCAGCCCCAGAGACGCTAGTCCCAAGCATAGGGATTTTCAGGAGCTCCTGGGGATTCTTCCTGGCAGCCAGAAGCTTCTTCAGCCTTTTCTTACCTGGCAGGCAGTTCTGCCAGCCCCTGACCTTGCCCCTCTTCCCCCAGCATGGGCCCAGGCAGAGGGTGAGGAGGGGGGACAGTGACCGGCCCCACCTGTCAATCCAGGATGTACCCCTTTTGGCGGGGGCTGGAGGCTGAGCCTGGGGACCAGTGGAGAGGCTGGAGCCCCCATGTTCCCCCAGTGCTGGGGAGCGTGGGGAGGAAGGCCGGAGGGTGGTGGGGAGAGGGAGGGAGTCGTTGCTTAGGGGGTGAAGGGAGTCTCAGAGGGAGGTTGGGGCAGCCTCCTCAGCAAGTGGTGGGAAGGGGATGGGCTGCCTCCTGAGCTCTGTAAGGCCCCAACCCGCCTGGCCCTGCAGTGTGCGCACCCTTCGAAAATATTTTGAGTAATTAGCAAGGGAAAGCAGCAAGTTGGCGGGGGAATGCCAGGTTGTCCTGGAGCCAGCCTCCAGTGCAAGGAAAGAAAGGGGTCTCAGGAGAAAGGGGCCCGTGGAGGCTGGGCAGGATTGTGTAGGACAGTGCCCGTTTGTGTGTGTGTGTGTGTGTGTGTGTCTGTGCGCACGTGCACGTGAGTGCTGGGGGAAGGGGCTGTGCACCACAAGGGCGTGCTGGCGGGGCCAGGTGCAGGCTCGGGGGAGAGATGGGTTCCAGGCAAAGCTGGGGTGAGGGGGTGGAAAGGTGCCTGCTGAGTGTCACATATTTGCTGTGCCTCAGTTTCCCCATCAGAACTCTGGTACGTTGATTCCTCACAGGCTGGAGCTGTAGGGTCTAGGCACCCCGTCTTCCGTCTGCCCTGATGGCCTCCCTCAGCCCCAACCTGCATTGGAGGGAAGGCCCTGGGCGGGGTGAATGAACCCCAGGGTGGCAAGTGGGGCCCCAGGGGCTGGGGCCCTCTGACCTCACACCCTGTCCCTTCAGGAAGGGACCAAGGGAGGGAGGAGCTGGAGACAGGCCCAGGCGAGGACGGCAGGTGAGTCTGGGCAGGCCCTCAACTTGGGCGAGGTGGGGAACGTGAGCCGAGCCCTGGGCAAGAACGGCCTTTGTGAGTGAGTCCCCAGGGCCAGGGAGGGGGCTGTGCCTCCTTTGCCGCCTGCTCCTCGGGGCTGTGGGTACAGTCTCCCCATTGCACATAGAGAGGTGCCGAGGCCCTGGCTGCAGGGGACCCCCGAGGGCCGCCTCTCAGCCCCTTTCTCTCTGGGCACCCAGAGATCCTGAGGAGTGCATCAGGGGACACTCTGCAGGCCTTTGGTGCCCCCCATCTTCCTCCCAGCCATTCCCCCTTGGGCCGTGGCCTCCCCAAAACTGGCCCATGCTTTTCCCCAGAGAAAGTTGCAAGCAGGTCCATTTTGAGACTTTTTAAAACTTTACTTTTAAAAATGTTTTTATTGTAAATCACTTTCTATGAAAAAGGTTAAATTGCCCGATGGGTTAGGAGAGTGGATGTGGGATGCAGCCCAGGGCGTTTATGGTGGAGCAAGACACTCCCCTGCAGGAGTGCAAGCAAGGGCACGGGGCCATCCCCCCATTCCTGGTCCCAGTGGTTCTAGCAAGCACTGCGTCCCTCCCAGTTAAGCCTCAGCTCTAGCTACACTCACTACATTAGTCTGTCTGTCCCCTTTCCCTCTGCAGCTTGGCTGCCCCAGCCCCTAACCCCCAGATCCCCATCTCCCCGCTGCTCTCAGCCTCAAGTTGGGCTCAAAGATTAGGGACACATACCCTCTGCCCCACCTCTAGGGATGAAGCCAGAAGATCCCAGAGGCCTTAGAAAACCTCCTGGCTCCACCCGGCACCCCGGCCTCCTTTCTGTCTCCTCTCTCTTCCCCCCTCCGCCTAGCTCCTCCTCACAGACTGCCAGGAGAGGCCTCTTGGGTGTTCATTTGCGGTCACCTAATCAGCATTGGTTGTACCTGGGAACTTGCTCTGGATAGAGACCTGGGGAGGAGAGCAGGAGTGAGAGAAGCTTGGAAGCTAAGGTGTTCTGGGGCGGGCCCTGTACTGATGTTTCCAGCTTGGCCAGGGCCCCTCCAAGCCGCAGCTCTCATAGTGCAGAGGGCCCTTAGCGTGTCTCTGGGGCAGGGAAGAAGTGGATCAATGAAACACTGTGTGTATGGGGGGCTGGGGAGCGGAGGCAGCAATTTGGGTCCTGGGCCCCAATTCTCAGCCTGCTGGACTAGAATCTGAGGATGGCCTGGGCTGGGGGCCGTGTGGCCTGGTGGGGTGAGCTGGCCCAGCCCCTGCCTGGGCGGTAGGGTGTCCATGGGCCTGCACTGGTGGGGAGGGGGGCAGTCTGGGCCCAGACTTCGGTGCTGTCTGGAGGTGGGGCAGGGCCTGGCTTCTTACAAGAAGGCGCCCAGGCTGGCCCAGTCATGTAGGTCAGAGGCCAGTGTGGCATCCCCGGCCTCAAAGAGGGGCTCGGGGGGCAGGGAGCTACGGGTGCTCTCGTCCCAGGGGTGCTCCAGGAAGGATGTGGCCAGGAAGGTCTCATCAAAGTCCAGGCTGTCGGTAGCCTGCTCCGCTGGAGGCCCCCAGGTAACAGGGCAGTCGATGTGGTGGCCATGGATGGTGAGGTCCACGTCCCCGTGTGAGGCAGGGCTCAGCGGCGGGATCAGCTCCGAGATCTCCAGCGTGCCCAGCTCCCCGTCCAGCGTGCCAGCGTCCAAGATGGCCTCCCAGTCAAAGTTGCCCTTGAGGGGTTCCAGCTCACCCTGCTCCTCCTGGGTCAGCAGCAGGGGGCTGGAGGGCCGCGGGACCTTGGCCTCCTGCTTGGGCAGCGGCTGTTGACGCTTACGCCCCAGCCTGCCCTCGCCTGCACCCCAGCCCGCCTCCCCAGTGGCCTCCTCGAACTCCCGCAGCAGCTGCTGGGCCTCGGTGCTCACGGTCAGTGGCCCGGCCCATGGGGCGGCGCTGGGCTCTGGCGCGGCCTGGCGGGCAAAGGCCGGGTGGATGTGGACTGGGGGCAGCCGCTGCTTCTTCAAGGCCCCACTCAGCAGCCGCTCGGCGTACTGGGGGTCGATGCACCAGAAGCCCCCCTTGCCTGGCTCGTCCTTCTCCCGAGGCACCTTGATGAAGCCCTTCTTCAGGGACAGGTTGTGGCGGATGGAGTTCTGGACACAGGGAGGTAGGAGAGAAGGAAGACAGCTGGGAGAGTGGGTGGGGTCAGTGATGGGGGGCTCCTAGCGCCACTGCCAGTCCCACCACCACCTTCTCTCCGATGGGGGCAGGGGAGACAGAGGCGCTGCTCCGAGCGGGAGGCTCTGGGACACCAGCCACGGGGCACCAGGAGCTGGGAGTGCTGTCGGGGGCTTTTGTTCCCTTTGGCCAGGATATCTGCCTGCTCGGTCATCCGAGCCCTGAGCCGCAGGGTGGCTCTCAGTGCCAGCCTGTCCTGCCCTCCCTCCCTTACCCCGCTGCTTGCGGCCTCTGGTCAAAGGCCTTGGCTCCCCCAGGTCCTGGACGGCCATCTCCCTCTGCCTGGGCCTGGCTGGCCTTCTCTGTTTGTGAAATGAGTGAGTGGGTGTGAGGGTGTGTGTGTGTGGGGCGGGGATGAAGTGTGGGAGGATCTGATGACTTTCCTTGTTTCTAGAGCCGGCTGCTGGCCTGGGCCCTCACCCACCATGTCCCCCTCCTCCCACCCCAGGCTCTGAGGCCTCAGTTGATTATTACCCAGCCAAGAGCATAGCGCTCATTCCTGGGGCCTCTCAGGCTTGGGGTAGGGTGGGGGGTGGTGGAGGGTCTCTGCTTTCTCACCAAGGTTACAAATGGTACCTGCCCCAGGGTCAGGGCCCAAGCAATCGTGGAATAGCTGTGATTACAGGAACTCTGATCCTGTGACCTGTGCCACAGGGAAGGATCTGTGCATCCTCAGGGTCTCTGTCCCCAAGTAGCCCCTGATCCTGATGGTCGAAGAGGCTCAGGGCAGCGTGTGCCCAGCCTGAATCACCATCCTGCCTTGTTCAGGCCTGGGTGCACAGTCCAAACCACGCTGGGGCACAGGGGTCTGGGGCCTGGTGGGTGGGGCCGGCAGGTGAGTAGTGCCCCCTGGCAAGACTGGGAGGTTTACATGGTGGTCTGGGCCCCTTGGCTGCTCTGTGCCAGGTTCCGGAGACTTGGAACATGAAGCCAGTGTGGGAGGAAAGAGCCCCTGTGGAAAGCACGTGGCTGAGGTAATTGTCCCCCCAGGTAGTTCGATGAGAAGAGGGGGAGGAGTGTAGGCAGGAAACTAGGGAGGGCTTGGGGTGGGGGCTGGCACAGCAGCTTTCGGAAGGCCCCGTAGCCCTTCCACTGGGACACCGATGGCCTTCACACCCCGCAGCACGCCCCTCTCCCCTCCCAGAGCCCCTCCAGCCAACTGAAAGCAGGCGGGATGCAGAGTCTGGCAGGAACGATGCTCTGCCTCCAGTCAGGCCCTGACAAACTGACCTTGAGGAGGGTAGTGTCGAGGAATTCCAGGACTTGGGACAAAAATGTGTCCCTCAGTCCATCAACCTACCCTGGGGGGCTGTGTCCACGCATAGTTCAGCCCTGGTCTTTGGGCTGAGCCTGCCGGACGAGTGACAAGTTCTTTCCCCTTGAACCTCTATGTCGGCACCCCTGCAGCCCTCTGAACATCCTCCCTCCTCCGTCTCTGAAGTCAAAGGGGCAGCAGTCCAAGCACTGGGCTCCCTTGAGGTCCTTCCTGGACGGCCTTCCTCTCTCGGGGCCCTGGCCGTACCGCGCCTACTTGGCCTGCGGATCTGGGATGTGAGTCCAGTCCGCGAGGGCATGGGGAGGGAGGGAGGGAGTGCCTCCCTACCTGCCAGGTGGGATCAGCGTGGCGGAAGTAACAGAAGTTGTCCGTGATCCACTTGTAGATGGCCGACAGGGTGATCTTGGTGGCCTTGCTGGCCTGCATGGCCATGCAGATGAGCGTGGCATACGAGTAGGGCGGCTTCACGTGCGGGTTGGTGGCGTAGTCCACGTCGTCGGGAGGCGAGGCCTGCAGCCCCGAGGGGGCGCTCCGCGGCGTGCAGGAGGACGTGGGCTTGCCGGGTGTGTGCGGCTGCCCCAGGCAGGCGGGGTCCGCCGCCAGGGGAGACCCCGGCTCGGCCGAGCCTGCCAGCTCGTGGGAGCCGTGGGGGTCGGTGTCCCCCGAAGGCAGGGCGGGGAGCTCGGCGTTGAGAATGGAGAATTCCTGCAGCCACTGCAGGCTGGTCAGGCTGTCATTCAGGGCGTTGGACTCCTCCAGGCCGCCTTCCGGTCCGGCCTCCTCCGCTGCCCCTGCTCCCGAGACGCGTAGCCAGCTCTCCGCCATATCTGCGGGGACTCTCCGAGGGGGCTGTCAACATCCACGAGCCGAGCCGAGGGTGGCCGCCGAGCTCTCCGGCCCGCTGACTCCCGCGGCTTCAGTTACGCAGCCTCCCGGAAGCGGGCTTCCATCCCGCGATCCGGGGGTAGCCTCCTCCAAACGGAATGTGGTGCCTGCGGGGACCAGAGCGGGAACTGAGCCCTCTTTCCCCACCCCCGAGGGGAGAGTGTGGGCGAGGGGGGAGGCTCTTACTAAAATCCTTCCTGCAGCCGGGGAGGATCTTTTACTGCCGAGGTCTGGGAAACAGAAGGTGTGCCCGGGGCTCCGACCCACACGGGGTTCGCCTCGCTCTTTTCCTCTTGGATCTTTTAGAGGAGACTTAATTAGCCCAACGAGGGAATAGTGTAGGGGCATGCGAGGCCACCCCTTTCTCCCTCAAAGCGGGGAATTAACCCCCCTCTCTCCGTCCACAACCAATGGAAATGGGGCGAGAGAGTCCAGGAGGGCAGTACGACGGGTCGGGGGGCGGGGGAGGTCGTCTGATCTTTGAAAAGGGATATTAGGATGGGGCTCAAGGGGAAGGAAGGAAACAATACAGAGAGTTATAAGGGGGTGGGAAGTGAGTGTCCCCCAAACGCCTCTGATGTCAGTCCCCGGGCCCTCCACTTCCGTCGGGGACGGATGGGAGAGCGGGCTGGTACTGACGCCCTCCCTTCCCACGGCCGGCAGCCCTCCCCGTCCCTTACCTGGCTCAGAGCGCAGCCCGGGCCAAAGGAAGCTTCTCAAAGAAATTCCTCCCACCGCCCACCCTCACCGCGGCTCTCTGCTCCCAGCTCCAGGGCCCAGCCAGCAATCCTCGTCGCCACTCACGCCCGCCGGCGCCTCTCTGAAAGCCAGCGGCTGGGGACCGGCACTCAGTAGCCGCTCGCAAGGCGTCTCCTGCTGCCGTGGCGACGCCCCGCCCATATAAACAGCTTCCGCTTCTGCCATTGGCCAGGGCATCTCCAAAGAGACCGCGGGCTCTTAACGGCTCTCTCACGCGGTAACTCTCTTCCAGCTCCCTCCTGCCGCCCTCTCCCGCGCGCGACCCAGCCCCCTACCCGCCACCGCGTCCCGGCTCCGCGCATTCCCGCCCGACGGCCCCGCGCAGGGCTCGGAGAGGCGCGCGGCTCGGCGCTCCCGCAGAGGCCCCGGGGCCCTCGGCGAGCAGTTCGCCGCGGGAACCGTCCTCCGCCCCACCCCCTTCCCATCTGGGCTGCTCAGAGGTGGCGACGGCTCCTGGGACGCAGCCCGTGGCGCGGGGGCCAGGGCTGGGTGCATGCTTGGGGCTTTCCTTTCCTCTCCTCTGGGCTGCGAGTGGCACTTCCTCACGTTTCTGCGGCCTGTCCCGGTCTCCCGACCGAGTGTCGTCTTGGTGCCCGCAAGCAGGTCTGACTCTCCGATGCCACCTGCCGCTCAGGTCCGCAGAAACCGCAGCCCCGGTCGCAGGCACCCCAAGGCGGCTAGGGTAATCCAGTGTTTCCCGGTAAGCGCCCCCTCCCCGCCCCGTCCTCAGCAAGATTCCCAGAAGCTGACATTCCAGAGGCTTCTTCGGAAGTGCTCTCCCTCCTTTCCAGATAGCCTAGGAAACAGAGCCGTTGGGTGAAACCCAGGAAAGCCGTGGACTTGCCAAATTCTTTGACTGGGGTCATTTGCCCCATTAATTTCACCAGCCTTTAAGTGACGGACTAACGGTGGACTGTGGTCCTTCCTCCTCCCCTCCCCCAGCCTCCCTCCCGTCACCAGCTTTCCTGCTCTTCAGTTATTGAGGAGCTGCAGTTGGAAGTTCTCTGGTTGAAGGGGGTGGGTGGAGGTGAGGGCTCCTTATCAGGCCTCTGGGCAGGAGCTGTGCCCGGGGGATGGTACACCAGCTCCCACCCAGAAACATGTCTTTTCCTCTACCCCTTGCCCTCTCTCACTCCTCCATGTCCAGCTTGTCTTGAGTCAAAGTTTTTTTTTTTCTTCCCAAGTATTTATTGTTTTATTTTAATTTTTATTTTATTTTTTTATTAGTTTCTGCTTTATAACAAAGTGAATCAGTCATACATATACATCTGTTCCCACATCCCTTCCCTCAGGCATCTCCCTCCCTCCCACCCTCCCCATCCCACCCCTCCAGGCGGTCACAAAGCACCGAGCTGATCTCCCTGTGCTCTGCGGCTGCTTCCCACTATCTACCTTACGTTTGGTAGTGTATATATGTCCATGCCTCTCTTTCGCTTTGTCACAACTTACCCTTCCCCCTCCCCATATCCTCAAGTCCATTCTCAAGTAGTTCTGTGTCTTTATTCCTGTTTTACCCCTAGGTTATTCATGACATTTTTTTAAATTCCATATATATGTGTTAGCATACGGTATTTGTCTTTCTCTTTCTGACTTACTTCACTCTGTATGACAGACTCTAGGTCTATCCACCTCATTACAAATAGCTCAGTTTCGTTTCTTTTTATGGCTGAGTAATATTCCATTGTATATATGTGCCACATCTTCTTTATCCATTCATCCGATGATGGACACTTAGGTTGCTTCCATCTCCGGGCTATTGTGAATAGAGCTGCAATGAACATTTTGGTACATGCCTCTTTTTGAATTATGGTTTTCTCAGGGTATATGCCTAGTAGTGGGATTGCTGGGTCATATGGTAGTTCGAGTTTTAGTCTTTTAAGGAACCTCCATACTGTTCTCCATAGTGGCTGTACCAATTCACATTCCCACCAGCAGTGCAAGAGTGTTCCCTTTTCTCCACACCCTCTCCAGCATTTACTGTTTCTAGATTTCTTGATGATGGCCATTCTGACTGGTGTGAGATGATATCTCATTGTAGTTTTGATTTGCATTTCTCTAATGATTAATGATGCTGAGCATTCTTTCATGTGTTTGTTGGCAGTCTGTATATCTTCTTTGGAGAAATGCCTATTTAAGTCTTCTGCCCATTTTTGGATTGGGTTGTTTGTTTTTTTGCTATTGAGCTGCATGAGCTGTTTTTAAATTTTGGAGATTAATCCTTTGTCAGTTGCTTCATTTGCAAATATTTTCTCCCATTCTGAGGGTTGTCTTTTGGTCTTGTTTATGGTTTCCTTTGCTGTGCAAAAGCTTTGAAGTTTCATTAGGTCCCATTTGTTTATCTTTGTTTTTATTTCCATTTCTCTAGGAGGTGGGTCCAAAAGGATCTTGCTGTGATTTATGTCATAGAGTGTTCTGCCTATGTTTTCCTCTAAGAGTTTGATAGTTTCTGGCCTTACATTTAGGTCTTTAATCCATTTTGAGCTTATTTTTGTGTATGGTGTCAGGGAATGATCTAATCTCATACTTTTACATGTCCCTGTCCAGTTTTCCCAGCACCACTTATTGAAGAGGCTGTCCTTTCTCCACTGTACATTCCTGCCTCCTTGATCAAAGATAAGTTGACCATATGGGTGTGGGTTTATCTCTGGGCTTTCTATCCTGTTCCATTGATCTATCTTTCTGTTTTTGTGCCAGTAAAACACTGTCTTGATTACTATAGCTTTGTAGTGTAGTCTGAAGTCAGGGAGCCTGATTCCTCCAGCTCCGTTTTTCGTTCTCAAGATTGCTTTGGCTATTCGGAGTCTTTTGTTTTTCCAAACAAAGTTTGAATTTTTTTGTTCTAGTTCTGTGAAAAATGCCAGTGGTAGTTTGATAGGGATTGCATTGAACCTGTAGATTGCTTTGGGTAGTAGAGTCATTTTCACAATATCGATTCTTCCAATCCAGGAGCATGGTATATCTCTCCATCTATTTGTATCATCTTTAATTTCTTTCATCAGTGTCTTATAATTTTCTGCATACAGGTCTTTTGTCTCCTTAGGTAGGTTTATTCCTAGGTATTTTATTCCTTTTGTTGCAATGGTAAATGGGGGTGTTTTCTTGATTTCACTTTCAGATTCTTCATCATTAGTGTACAGGAATGCCAGAGATTTCTGTGCATTAATTTTGTATCCTGCTACTTTTCCAAATTCATTGATTAGCTCTAGTAGTTTTCTGGTAGCATCTTTAGGATTCTCTATGTATAGTATCATGTCATCTGCAAACAGTGACAGCTTTACTTCTTCTTTTCCAATTTGGATTCCTTTTATTTCCTTTTCTTCTCTGATTGCTGTTTCTAAAACTTCCAAAACTAAGTTGAATAAGAGTGGTGAGAGTGGGCCACCTTGTCTTGTTCCTGATCTTAGTGGAAATGGTTTCAGTTTTTCACCATTGAGGACAATGTTGGCTGTGGGTTTGTCATTTATGGCCTTTATTATCTTGAGGAAAGTTCCCTGTATGCCTACTTTCTGCAGGGTTTTTATCATAAATGGGTGTTGAATTTTGTCGAAAGCTTTCTCTGCATCTATTGAGATGATCATATGGTTTTTCTCCTTCAATTTGTTAACATGGTGTATCACATTGATTGATTTGCGTATATTGAAGAATCCTTGCATTCCTGGCATAAACCCCACTTGATCATGGTGTATGATCCTTTTAATGTGCTGTTGGATTCTGTTTGCTAGTATTTTGTTGAGGATTTTTGCATCTATGTTCATCAGTGATATTGGCCTGTAGTTTTCTTTCTTTGTGACATCCTTGCCTGGTTTTGGTATCAAGGTGATGGTGGCCTCGTAGAATGAGTTTGGGAGTGCTCCTCCCTCTGCTATATTTTGGAAGAGTTTGAGAAGGATAGGTGTTAGCTCTTCTCTAAATGTCTGATAGAATTCGCCTGTGAAGCCATCTGGTCCTGGGCTTCTGTTTGTTGGAAGATTTTTAATCACAGTTTCCATTTCAGTGCTTGTGATTGGTCTATTCATATTTTCTATTTCTTCCTGATTCAGTCTTGGCAGGTTGTGCATTTCTAAGAATTTGTCCATTTCTTCCAGGTTGTCCATTTTCTTGGCATAGAGTTTCTTGTAGTAATCTCTCATGATCTTCTATATTTCTGCAGTGTGAGTTGTTATTGAGTCAAAGTATTAAAAGCGTGCTGGAGAAAGTCGGACAGCAACTTTCACAAATAAGCCAACTGCGCAGTTAACACCTCTTCTTCCCTCGTGAACAGTTTTATTCATTTTTAAGAATCATGCAGCAGTCCATAAATATTGCATCCTTGACGTCCCCACTGTAGTGTGCCCATGAGTGTACTCCAGGGAGTGAGGGGTACACAGATGGCACAACAGTACACACATATTTACACACACTAGGTGTGCAGATCCTAAAGCACAGTGAGCAAGCAGCATGCCAAGGTCAGGTGAACAGGACAAAAACCCTCCCCAGGTGAGATGGCTTAACGTGTGTGGATCCGTGCCCAGGAGACGCCCCAGCATTGGCATGGCCTCTGGTAGGATGGGACTGGGGAGGAGAAGGAAAAAGGGCTCTGTGAGAAGGCTGGGATCACCACACCACCCGGAAGTGAGCTCATAGGTGAGCTCCGACTTGAGTGTGGCAGGAAGGAACCCCAGGCCTCCGGTTAGTCTGTGTCCTTGTGTGAGAAACCAGGCCCCGTCATATTCTCTGTGGGTCAACTGCTAACAACATGACCATCTCCAGATGATGACTGGGGCGGCTGTCCTGTTCCCCGACCAGGCTCTGTGCCCTGTTCCCTGATCCCAGCCCTTTTGGATGGGATATTTCTGCTCGCCAAAGAGCTAAATGAGGGCAAAGAGGTGCGGGGATGGGGGAGAGAGCAGGAACTGTCTGAGAAACAGGAGTGAAGGGCCACTTCTCACCCGGGTATGTCTTGGTTATGGAACCAAGGCCTTGAGGAATCTCTCTGAGCCTCTTCCTGGGAGAAGACAGACCCTCCAGAAAGGGTGAAGACAATGGCTTCCTCTTAGGGTTCCTGGCCACTGTGGCGACTGTTTACCTACATCTCCTTCATCTCAGGTAACACCACACTCTGAATACTACCTGCTGGGAGAGGAGGTGGATCTGTATGCCACCACCCCAGGCTCAGGGAGAGTCCCCTTCCCTAGTGCTTCTGGGGCTCAGATTTCAAGGAAATCAGGAAGTGTGGTTATTGCTGGAATCATCAATATGAAAGGGTCTGTAAGAATGTTTCGGGGAAAGAAAGGACATTAACAGGGGTCTGAAACAGCAGAGCCCACTGCAGGATTTCAGAGCGGGTGGACACGGGAACTCAAGGCAGAAGCTGAGATTTGGCTTGGCTCATGTAGTGTCTGTCAGGACCACAGGCCTCCGCCTGCCCACCCCCAGGGCAGGATGTGAACCACAACCACCAGGCAGTGAGGGTCACCACGCACCTGATGGCACAAGGCAGCCACACAGGAGGTGCAAAAGATCCCCCGGCACTGGGCTCTCTTTGAGGCCTTGGGAAGGACCCTGAAAAGTTCCTCTAGGGCAACAATTCCAACTACTAATTCAGGCCATCATGGTGGGCATAGCCTAGGGCTCTGTCACATCTCAGCCTCACAAACTGTTGGATCCCACTTTGCTTCTCAATCTCATGCTCCACTAACTAACCACCTCTTCCAAAAGCCAGCAGACAATGCATCTATCAGAGAGCTATGAGGAATCCATTGATAACACTAGTGTTGAGAGACGAACAGCCAACAGCTTACGGTCTTGCTGTTTCAGACTGTTATTTATATGCCTACACTGGACTGGGGTGGGGTGGACATGTGATTTGAACAATATCTCTAAATCTCTGATGAGCCTATGGAAGGCAGTACCTCCGGCTCCCCCCATCAGGCTCAGCTGATCTGGAGGACAGGGGAGGAAAACCGGTGGGATGGGGAGCCTCCCAGACCACCACTGACCCCAGCTCAGCCCTTCCCCCAACCTCCTTTGGGGTTCCTGGGCACCAAATGAGAACCACCGGTCCACCCCTCTCTCAGCTTCTTTCTTCAACTCTTTCAGAAAAGCGGGGTGGAGACGGGGGCAGCAGGGGTAAGAATGCCACCTGACAGGGCGGTAGTGATGAAACGTGATAATATACGACAGTCCCTAACAAGTGCCTGGTACATAGAAGGGGTCAAAAATGCCTTTGCAGTGTCACCTTAGGATGGAGCCCCAGGCCTTCTTGAGTGCACCTGATCATAAAGAACTCCCCGGTAGGTCATCATGTAACTGAGGGGTTCTCAGATTCAAGGCCTCCTTCCTAAGCAGACACACGAGGCATAGCCTCTGCTACCAGAAGCAAGAACTGTTTTCCCAACCAACCTTCTGGTGGTTGCCACTGCTTCTTGTCCTTGAGAGAGGAGCTCCTAATGCATTTTGAGGGAAACCCCACTTACAGTGCAATATGGCTTTCCCTTCTCACAGGAGTCATCCCCCAACGCCACCCCAATCTGCAGGTCTCAGATTGGTTATGATGTCCCAGAGACTAGAAAATGCCAGATGGGTGTTTGTAATGAAGTCACCCAAACTCTTGAGTCTTCTTGGTCTACCTCCTAAGGAGAAAAAAAAAAAAAGATACAAAAGAAATAACCAGTCTGTAGACCACAGCTCCACCTGAAGATCAAGATACAGTGGAAACATTCCAGAGACTCTCTGCAAAGGGTCTCATGAGCTGCAGTTCGAGTGGCTTTAGCCCACAAGGAGAAAAGAGGTTTCCAGTCCCTTCTGAGAGGGGAAGGATCACGGTTGCGGAAGAAGATGAGTCTGGGAGAAGGGTCAGGTGCCCTCAGCATCCAGCTTTCACGTGGGTCTAAAAAGTCTCCGTGTGTCTGGCTGAGGATGCCCAGGAGGTCAGTGGTGCCATGAGACCAGGATGGGATGTGAGAACGGGAGGAGAGCCCTGGTACAGGGGCTAAGGCTCTCAGATGGCCAAAGGATCCCACACGCAGAGCCTGTTCTCGGGGTCCTCCAGGCTGCCAGAAGATGGGCGTCTGCGCTGCGTGTTCCGACGACTGACCACGTTGTCGTCAGCCTGCCAGGCACCTGAGAAGAGGAAAGGAAGGTTACCGGACCTTTGGTTTGGTGCAGATGGTGTCTCTGGCAGGACAGTCCGGGAGTTTGGCACGAAAGCTGGCAAGATGTGCATTAGCTGGAACTCCCACAGGGTGCAAACCACAGCACGTGAAACTTGGGAGCAGTGGCGTCCACTGGGTGAGGGACAGTCATGGCCACTGTGGCCCACTGATGGAGGGACATGCAGGATGGTCCTTGTTTTGTGAGCTTGCCGTAGGATCCACCTTTGTATCTTTATTTGGTCTTGAAGTTTGCCTAAGTGTTACAGCGGACCAGGAAAAGAAACTGAGTCTGGCTGAGACTTTCACGAGAGCAGGAGGAGGTGAAGGGGAGGGAGAAGAGTGTGTTAATTTGGGCTCAGAGTTAGTGTTTGCTGTGGGGGCCAGGGTGGGGCAGGAAGGGACTGGCTGCCCAGCAGGGTGCCAGGGACCAAATGGCATGGCAGAGAACAGAGTGACAGCTGTTCCTCTCCTTCTGCACCCGAACAGCCCACCGAGAGTTGCTATCAGCTGGTGCCACCAACCCCAGGAGACATTAGCTCCAGAGCTTTGGGGTCCCCTGGGTACCATCCACGAAACTCATCATCTTCCCCCCTTGTCCTGCAGTTCCTGCACGAGAAGCACCCGCTGCCCATGCTGGAAACCCACTCTTGGTGCTTCTCTCTCCTTCATGCTCTGTATCCAATCCATCCTGACCTCCTGCTTGTTCAAGCTCTAGTAAGGTCTAAATCTGTAGTCAGAAAACCGGGATACAGCCCCAGCTTGTAACGTACTGACTGTGTGACCTTGGGCAGGTCACTGTACTTGGAGCCCTGGTTTTCCCATCCATCAGATGGGAGACAAGTACTTACACCCCAGGGATGCCGTGAGACTAAGCGAGGTGACATGGAAGAGTGGTGAGCAGGGCGCCTGACTCACAGAATGTGCGCGAAAACCATCCGCCCCCCAGGCCTTGTTCAGGCTACACTCATCTCCCCCAAGTCGTCCTCCCAGCCCACAGAATGACTCCATCTGATTCAGTCCCCCCAGTGCAGCGAGATGCCCCTTCTGAAGGGAGAGGATGAAGCCCTAACCCCCTGAGTTGGGGGAAAGCCTTCCATTCTCTGGCCGAGGACTGCTGAGCTGCCTCTTCCAGCACCTGCCCCCAGAAGGCCCCCCCTGAAGCCAGATGGGGTCCAGCGTGCTCCGAAGTGCTCCCCCACTGGCCCGTACCACTACCCCATTTCTCATGCTGTGTGGAAATTGCTGGATCCTCCAGCACACGGTGATCTCCTCCAGGGCAGAGCCGAGAGCCATGCCCTTCAGAGGGCTCAGTTCGTGGACGGAGCCGGCTGACCCTGGAGGGTGGGCGTGAGGCTCACTGTGTCACATTTGAGGGAGGCCACTCACAAATGTCTGGCGTCAGCTTCAGTTTAGGCCAGCCCAAGACACGAAACCCTTTAATGGCAGAAACACTAGGATTCAGCGGGTATAAATTGTGTATACCCATAAATGTCCTGGTGTGCTAATCCGCCCTAAGGCTCTAATAATAGTCTTGTGGAGGTGGACCCCAGGGGAAGGGGAGTGAGTGGGACAGGAAATGTTTAGGTATCTCTCACAGCCAGATGGAATGCGGGGATCTGTACTCCCTGGGGGTACCGGAGTCCGGCACATGGGTCCACAGTGCTTTTCCCCTCTAAGGGTGACAGGATGCAGAGCAGGCAAGATTGCGCTTTTAAGTTAGGAACCCCCAGATGAAATAAGTTGTTCCTTCATTTTATATAATTTGGTAGATCTCATACTTATTCCTCTGTGTTTAATGGGCAGGACTCCGGAACTGTGGCTGTTTGGTAGGAACGACCAAAAGCAAATGGTAAACAGGAGAGAAGACACACACACACACACACACACACACACACACACACACACAAAGTGAAATCAAAACACTGCCGCAGCCTCGCCGCCACCACCACTGGCTGCCAGGCTGCCTGGCTCTGAATTCTTGAGTCCTTGCTACAAACACCACCGGTCCAGATTCTGAGCCAGGGCTGAAAACTGGCTCCTTCTGAAACAGCCTGAAGACTCAGACCTGAAGTCTCTGATCTCCCCAGCTTCTTGGTACAGTCGGTGGTTCTCTTTCCTCTAAAAAGGCTTCTGCCAGACCCTCGGCGAAACCCTGCTGCTCCGTGCATCCTGGATGCGGAAGGTAAGCCTGGAAGGCGCAGGAGGACTTCCTGAGCGAGTGCTACCATTCTGTCCAGCCCTCAGCCAGAAAAGGGAGCCTGGAGATTCAAAATCCTTCCCGGGAGGTAGAGAAAGGTGGTTCCCACTTAATTCCCTCCTCAGGCTCAGAAACGGGGGAGTGAAGACACCTCTAGAGGCAGATTTGGGGAGCACATCTAGGGGGATTCCACACACCTCTTTCCTGCCTCTACCCAGCCACTAATTAAATTTAAGATCTGTAACAGTTCCACCATCTTGTAGAGTTTCTCTCCAAGAAAAGAGAGGGCCTCCCTGGTGGCGCAGTGGTTGAGAGTCCGCCTGCCGATGCAGGGGATACGGGTTCGTGCCCCGGTCAGGGAGGATCCCATATGCCGCGGAGCGGCTGGGCCCGTGAGCCATGGCCGCTGAGCCTGCGCATCCGCAGCCTGTGCTCCGCAACGGGAGAGGCCACAACAGTGAGAGGCCCGCGTACGGAAAAAAAAAAAAAAAAAAAGAGAAAGTTAATTCCGATTTTTCCTTAGTATCTGCGAAGCATAAGCCTTCCTAGTGGCGTCTTAGTCTTGGGTTATTTCAGGTCTCCATAAGTACTTTTCTTTGTTTTGTTTTTGGCTGTGCAGTGGCTTGGAGGATTTTAGTTCTCCGACCAGGGATTGAACCAGGCCACTGAAGTGAAAGTGCTGAGTCCTAACCACTGGACTGCCAGGGAATTCCCTCCATAAATACTTTTAGATTTCATCGGTATGCCCACTCCTGTCCAATGACATCATTTAAAAACATCTGTATCGGGCTTCCCTGATGGCGCAGTGGTTGAGAGTCTCCCTGCCGATGCAGAGGACAAGGGTTTGTGCCCTGGTCCGGGAAAATCCCAAATGCCACGGAGCGGCTGGGCCCGTGAGCCATGGCCGCTGAGCCTGCGCGTCCGGAGCCTGTGCTCCGCAACGGGAGAGGCCACAACAGTGGGAGGCACGCGTACCACAAAAAACAAAACAAAACAAAACAAAAACATTTGTATTTCCACTAATAAACTCAAATTATCTTTGCTTTTTCCCATCACACCACCCAGAGCCTTTTCACAGAATTGCCACTGGTCCCCTGGCCACTATCCTGACGCCTGTGTGATACTCCATCAGGTTCCTTGGGGCCCTGTCTACCTAGCATGGCCTCGCGATTATAGTCAGCTCATCACCTACAATGGTCAACTCAGATTTCCTCCCTTTGAGAACCTTGCAGAACAATCTCAGAACATACCATCGCCCCCCCACCTTGGTCTCGGGGCCAAAGAAGACCCACAGGCTTCTTAGCGGAAGAGGTGCTGGAATGACACAGGTGCTTTCTCAACATCACTCCCACAAGGGTGATGAGAGCAGCGAGGATGGGGACCTGAGCCATCCTTGCCGCGAGCTGGGGCTCCTGGCAGAGCACCTGTGGGCCTGGGGAGGGTGGACCATGGGGTGCTCCCCGGGCTCCCTCCTTGTGGGCGCTCCGTGAGGCGAGTGGCATCCGTGTGGGGAGGGAAACAGTGTGGAGAGGGAGACCAAGTGCCTGAGAAGCTGTCCTGATGGCCAAGCCAGCCTGAGGCACCTCAGTCATAGGAAGGAACTTTGAACTCACAGCTGAGCGTGGTGAGGTCTGTTGATTCCATGGGACCTACCACAGTGGATGCTCCTGTCATTAACCTGACATTAACCTGACAGATTCTTCCAGAGAGTTCCCCAGCTCTTTACTACCAGTGTGACGCTAACAGCAGAACCCGAGAAACATTTTACCAAGAGAGCAGATGCACTTTCCTTCTCTCGTAAGAGCCCTTGAGACCTCAGGGTGAGGCTACGATGCGACCCTCAACTCCCTCTCCCGGCAGGCGCCACTGTCATTCGGTTTCATGTCTGGCCTGAACGGTGAAGCCAGTTTAATCTGAGAATGGCTGGCTCCCGAGATCACCGTAAAGAAGCCCAGACATTGTTTTCCTTCCAGGCCTCGCTCTCCTGCCGCAATCCCAGAGTGGAATAAACATCCACCAGCAGGTTGGCCCGAAGGAGTTAGGGAGAGGAGGAAGCACAAGGCCTGGGGTCAGTTTCCACCAGCATGGGCGGCTAAAACAATTCCCAGGAGCTCTCTCTGCCAAACACGGGGGTTGGTGGGGAGCCACTGCGGGGAGGCAGGAGCCTAGATTCCTCTCTTGAAGCCCAGTGAGCGGCTGGCCGGCACAGCTGCCACAGACTCAGGGCGGAATGAGGGCAGAGATGGCCTCTTCCCCAACTAGTGACCAAAACAAATCCTGCCTGTAACCTTTGCCACCGAAGCATCCCCGCTTTTGTGGAACAGGGATTAATCTAGTCTCACAAATATTTATTTTTCCTGGAAAATTTCAGCATATTAAATACAGGCTCTTGCCAGTTAGGAACGGAAGCCTCAGCGAGGGCCCCTCGGATGTGCGTGCGCCCAGCAAGCTTGGGGTTGGGTGTGGGTGAACATGAACTTTCACACGAAGTCTGGGTAACCTAAATGAGTTTCAAAATAAACAAACTGGACAGACAGACGTACATTTGGCAAAAAGACATGAGAAACAAATGGACAGACAGAAGCCAGGTAAAGAGTGGGAAGGCAGGAAGTGAAGTGTACCCTGGACCTCAGCCACTCTGGCCCAAGCCTGGCTGGGTCAACGCTAAGTGGGAAGGGACCGGAGAGCCCCTGGGAAGGCTGTGGGAGGCGTCTCTGGGGATTACGGCTTCCTCCACCACAAGCCTGCATGGGGCCAGAGGGGTGAGTACATGGGTCTTCTGCAAGCTGATGGAGAGTGGCAACCACAGGAGTTTGTGTCCCTCCAGCACCTGTAACCACGTTGCAAAGAGAGTAAAGCAATGGACCCATGGCGGGACCTGGCTGTCCTGAAGCTTAAACATGTCCAGGGCATGTTTAAGAGATTACAAACCACGCAACATGAAGGCAGTCTCTGCTGTGAACCAAGGAGGGGCAATTTCGACCTAGTCCACCAGGCAAGACGTGGCTTTAGAGCCATGGTTGGTGAAGCCCTTGGTGAGCATGGAGCAGAGAGACATCAGTGCCCAGAGTGTAACTGACAGGTGGGCTCCTCCTGAGAACTCATCCTGGATTCAGTTTAGTGTCATGAGAAGGAATAAGGGGCACGTTGATGGCCCTGATTGAATTTATAGAGTTAGGGCTCCAGGGAGAAGAGTTACCCTCGACCCCTGATTGTTCCTTTGGGATCCAAATCTAGGGAGCACAAGGCAACTGGTGGTAGCCCAGGGCTCACTGGGTCACAGAGCTAGTCTATAAAATGCTGGCATTGAAATTCCTCTCTGATCCTAACTAAACACTCTCCTTTGAGTGGCTACAGGTTCCCTTTTCAAGGGCTCAGGCTCTCTTTCCAAGACCTTATCACAGAGGCCGTGTCTGCCTAAAACTGCCTGTTGATGGAAACAAGACCAGGCCCCCTGCCATGGGATCTGCAAGATCATGATGGAGTGGGCACGGTCAGGTCAAATCGGAAGGCTTTGGAGGTATTTTTGTGCCTTTCTCCATGCCCAAATAGATTCGCTTAGAGCAGAGTCGCTCTTTGCCCAAGGACTCTCCCAAGGCTGCCTCACTTCCTTTCAGCAACTGGCTCCCAGCACCTTAGCAAAGCCCATGCCTTCTTGCAGGAACTGCAGGGCAGGAGATGGGTGTCCCAGGGTGAGAGCAGGGGTGCGAGCAGGGGAGCGTCTCCCACCAAGTTCATGTTCAGCAGACTGCCACTCACCGGCTAAGCAGACCGCAGAGCACAGCTTATTGGCCAGTGCTTTCATGCTGGCGATGTCAAAGTCATTGTTATTGTCACACTCCATACCTAGAAATGCGAATGTCCTCTGGCCTCTAACGGAGTTAAGGCAGTTAGAGAGGACCTGGCTGTGTTTTTCTCTGCTTTGCTGTCCTTAAAATAAAAATCTTAAGGATGGAGACAAAAAACATCAAATCATATGTTAAAAAAAAGACAATAATTAAGTGGGGAGAGAGGACAATAAAGGAAACTGCGTGGGTACGTTTGTGTTCTCGCTCTGTTCTGCTCTGTTTCCTTAACTGGCCCCTTTCCAGCCTTCGTTCCAGGGAAATCAGACCCTGGGGAGGTCTGTGGGATTCGGACACGCAGACCCGGGCCCAGAGCAGAGCCTAAGCCAGGCTGGAAGAGCTAGGAGAGCCACGGGGGAAGTGACCCCGGGCTCAGGCCTGTGTCTGTCGGTGCACGTGAGGTGTGTTTATGACCACAAGGCTCTGCGAAATGACTAATACATAAAATGGCAATTAAAGCTCTTTGGTCCCGTAATTTTGCACCTCAAATCAAAGAATCGCATTGCTTGCAAAATTATGATTTATTTTCTTTGAGACTTAATTTTCTATTCTGAAGATGTTTTAAGGGGCTGACCAGAAACCTACAGTCGTGTAAGATGGGAAGGGGACAATTTTAGATGTTATTTTTTCAAGCCCCCACCCGGTTTTTTTTTCCTTGGTGAAAGGGAGAGGAAGAAACATACATCTACTGTGTACAGCATGTCAGGTGGAAACCACATATGGAATGTCAGGCGGAAACCACGTACTGCCCTGTGCCTTTTAGAAGCAAATATTCTACTGGGGACGACAATCACAATGGAGAACTCAGAGCCTTGCGCCCTGAAGACATCAACCGAGGAGAGGTAGCGCCCAACTCCGGCTTGGTTGGCGTGCACGTGCGGCAGAGGCACAGCCTGGGCGACCACCCCTCCTCCGGCACTACTTGGCCAGGAGAGAGTGGTCATGTGCACGTGCGCACCCCCTGCACACCACACAACCCCCCAAGCAACTGCCATGGCCAAAGCAGAAGCGACTAGCATGACATCTGCATCCAGGCTGGGATCCAGGTTTGCTCTGGAGGTTGCCCCTCTGTGGAGGCACCTCAGAGGAGCAGACGGAAGAGACACCGGTTCCTGGGACGCCTGGTCCTACAATCCCAGGTGGGATTCCCAGCTCGCCTACCCTCCCCCCCCCCGCCACTTCCTTGCTCTATATGTAGGTCGTTCCTTCGCTTCTCGGCTTACTAGAAACCAAATTCTTCCGACTGAAGATATGATTGACCTTATTTACAAAACAGAAATAGAGTCACAGGTGTAGAAAACAAACTTATGGTTATGGCGGGGGGCAAGGGAGGGGAGGGATAAATTGGGAGATTGGGATTGACATATACACACTACTATATATAAAATAGATAACTAATAAGGACCTGCTGTAGAGCACAGGGGACTCTACTCAGTAGCCTGTAATGGCCTATATGGGCAAAGAATCTAAAAAAAGAGTGGATATATGTATATGCATAGTTGATTCACGTTGCTGTACAGCAGAAACTAACACAACATTGTAAACCAACTCTTCCAATTAAAAAAAATATCTACTTGAGGCCTGAATGATGGTAAAGAGAATCGTTCCAATAGCCTACAAACACTAGTGTACGCTGAGCTGCTAACGTCTCTTCACCTCACCTTTGCTGTGCCGCCAGGGCTGTGATCCTTCTGCTACTGTAACATCAGCCGTTTTCTTCACTAAAGCAGGAAAACCTACTGCCTAACAGTCGGTTCCCCCAAGGGGAGGAAGCTGTTCTCCTGCTGCAGCTGAACTTTGGGGCTGCTAGAGCAGTTCTGTGAGACTCGGCTGAGAAGCTGAAGCAGGAAGGAAGGGGATGGCAGTTGCCCAAGAAGCTTCAGGATCTACTCAACGTAGATGGAGAACTCCATGTATCTTCTGCAGCCTTGGCTCAGAGGCCCAGAAAGAGCCAGGAAGGCTGCTGAGGTCCTCAGATACCCTGCTTGCTTTGATATTCCATCAAGAAGACAACCTTTCCCCAAAGCCACACCCTTGAGCAGTGCCACCAAGTCACACCAGTGCCCCTTTCTGTACCCTTCAGAGAATACCCGGGAAAGAAATATAATAAAAGGGAGCAAAAGACCAGGTCTTTTACCATCTTCTTGTGTGGGTGATCCGTCCTCTTCTTCTAGAACCTCATTTCCCTAGGACAGAAGGAAGGCACTGTGAGTCCATAAAGCAGTGAAATGAGCCTACTGATTGTCAGAAGACAGAACTAATCACCCTCATGGTATCCATACATTTCCTGTCTGTGTGAGATGGCTGGGAGGCCCAGCAGAGGCAGATTTTGCTTGGCGAGGCAGGATCGGCCCGTAGGGACCAGGTCTGAGGCACGTTCCAGAGGGACCAGGTCTGAGGCACCTTACAGAGGGACCCTGGGACTGTCAGGATTAGCCTTGGTTATAGTTTAGCTCACACTGTTTCTCTCAGGTGGAAATCAAAGTTGTCAAATGAAAAAGCAAACCGTGAGATCATAAAACTTTCAGGAACCCTTTAGGATCCCCAATCCCATCCAGATACTCCTTTGAGAACATCTGGCTCAAGAGAAAGTTGTAGAGTCCCCACTGGGAGCTGGGCATTCCATATACTTCAGGCACACCTCCGTCAGAGCACTTCTCACGCTGAGTTATAACTCTGATTCCTCCATCAGATGGAGCTCCGGGATGGGTGGGATGGGTGGATTGGGGGTGTGGGCAGGCAAAAGCCATGTCACTCGGTCTTTGTGTCCCCCAGTGCCAGGAAGATGTGAGATGCCTGTGCCAGGTAAATACTAAGTGAATTGGAGGACAAACACCCTCTCAAGGGTCTGGCCTGGAAGACTTCCCTCTGGAACTCACCCCACGCCTATTACGCTGAGACCAGCGCCCTCTGCTAACCGGACAGTCCCTCTGCTCTGCACCCTGCCTCTAACAGATCCAAGTGCACCACCTTGGAAGGCTTCTTCCAGAAGAGCCCCCATCCTATTTGCACCCTGTGCCAGCGCCGGCAGTCCCTCTGACCGGGGAGGGGCACCAGCGTCCACCTTGCTCTTACCTCTGCATCCTGCTCTTCAGCGGTGGCGACGAGGCCCGCAAAGTTGCAGTCTGGAGACGCCGCTGGCGTCACCTGCAAAGGAGCAACAAAAGTCAAGGTGCAGATGCCACCGGCTCTCCTACCCAGCTCGCCTGGCAGCAAACCCAAACCAAGTCCTCAGGACAGAAGTGGTGCCACATGGAAGATCACATCTGAGGGAGTCTGTGATTCAGCAACCCGGTACTGTGTTTTCCAGGGCTCCCCTCCCGAGCACTGGGGGGCTTTGCCGATCTCCCTGGCAGGCCCTGGACTGAGCTCCTTGGGACTCGAGTACAGAGCAGAGCAGAGCGGCGAGGGCGATCCCATGCTCCTCTCTTACGTCTCCTTCTTCTGAGGGGGTCCTGCTGGCGTCCCGGGGGCAGGGGAGAGCCTCCCCGTCCTCTTCCGTGCCAGGGGCGATGTAGGAGCCGGACATGGAAGACACGGTGTCGGTGCTGATCTGGGAGGACACCATGGACATGACCTTCCTTCTTCAAGTCTGGGTCCCCAGTATGTTGAGGGGGGCAGAGGCGGGGAGAAGAGTGTTTCCTGCCCTCAGCTCAACTCTTCATGAGGCCTGGCGCATTTGCTTCAGGCCAGCATGGAATCCCATCCCGGGGGCCTTCCCATCACTGGAGCTGAGAGTGGCCTGTCCCGAGGGCAGACGGGGAAGGTCTCCGAAGACTGAGTTCCTGAACATTGCCCCTCATCCCTTTCCTGGCTGGTGATACATGGGGGAGGGAGGATAGGGAAGAGGTGGAAACTGAGGAGACAGAAAGCTAGCTTCTTGCTTTGGGAAGGGACTGTACCACACCTGAGGGTGAAGTGGCTGAAGGGCTTCTCACCTCAAAAGTGGAGATCAAAGGAAATGCGAAACCTGCCCAGAGAGCTTGAGTCATGGGCTCAAAGCCACACAGGGCAAAAGAGAAAGGACAACTCAGTGCAACATGGGGTCCTGGATTGGGATGTTGGAATGGAGAGGAGCATTACTGGGGTGATCTGCAAGACGTGAAGGGGGTCTGCGGTTACATGGGATTACCAGGTCAGTGTTCATTTCCTGATTGTGATGGTGGTACTGGGATTATGGAGGTGTGTCCTTGTTCTAAGGAAACACACACTAAAGTATCTAGTGCTAATGGGGCAGCCTGTCTGCAACTTACTGTTAAGGGCGCAAAATATATATTGACTGGGATTACATCGAATCTCTAAATAAATACGGAGTCACTGAACGTTTTTTCAAAAAGCCACCCAGCCAAGGGCCGGGGCAGGGATGAATAGGAGGGACAGGATCCACTCACGCTTCCCGCCTCCTCCACCGCCAACCCCCAAACGCTGCCTGCTGAAAGGGTGTGTGAAGCCCTGTGTTCTGGCCGCTTCGGAGCCCCCTCTTAGCTTTGGCTGCTCGTTGGCAGCATCCATGGACCCTTAAAAGTGCCAGTGTTTGGGTCCCAGCCCCAGAGACGCTAGTCCCAAGCATAGGGATTTTCAGGAGCTCCTGGGGATTCTTCCTGGCAGCCAGAAGCTTCTTCAGCCTTTTCTTACCTGGCAGGCAGTTCTGCCAGCCCCTGACCTTGCCCCTCTTCCCCCAGCATGGGCCCAGGCAGAGGGTGAGGAGGGGGGACAGTGACCGGCCCCACCTGTCAATCCAGGATGTACCCCTTTTGGCGGGGGCTGGAGGCTGAGCCTGGGGACCAGTGGAGAGGCTGGAGCCCCCATGTTCCCCCAGTGCTGGGGAGCGTGGGGAGGAAGGCCGGAGGGTGGTGGGGAGAGGGAGGGAGTCGTTGCTTAGGGGGTGAAGGGAGTCTCAGAGGGAGGTTGGGGCAGCCTCCTCAGCAAGCGGTGGGAAGGGGATGGGCTGCCTCCTGAGCTCTGTAAGGCCCCAACCCGCCTGGCCCTGCAGTGTGCGCACCCTTCGGAAATATTTTGAGTAATTAGCAAGGGAAAGCAGCAAGTTGGCGGGGGAATGCCAGGTTGTCCTGGAGCCAGCCTCCAGTGCAAGGAAAGAAAGGGGCCTCAGGAGAAAGGGGCCCGTGGAGGCTGGGCAGGATTGTGTAGGACAGTGCCCGTTTGTGTGTGTGTGTGTGTGTGTCTGTGCGCACGTGCACGTGAGTGCTGGGGGAAGGGGCTGTGCACCACAAGGGCGTGCTGGCGGGGCCAGGTGCAGGCTCGGGGGAGAGATGGGTTCCAGGCAAAGCTGGGGTGAGGGGGTGGAAAGGTGCCTGCTGAGTGTCACATATTTGCTGTGCCTCAGTTTCCCCATCAGAACTCTGGTACGTTGATTCCTCACAGGCTGGAGCTGTAGGGTCTAGGCACCCCGTCTTCCGTCTGCCCTGATGGCCTCCCTCAGCCCCAACCTGCATTGGAGGGAAGGCCCTGGGCGGGGTGAATGAACCCCAGGGTGGCAAGTGGGGCCCCAGGGGCTGGGGCCCTCTGACCTCACACCCTGTCCCTTCAGGAAGGGACCAAGGGAGGGAGGAGCTGGAGACAGGCCCAGGCGAGGACCGCAGGTGAGTCTGGGCAGGCCCTCAACTTGGGCGAGGTGGGGAACGTGAGCCGAGCCCTGGGCAAGAACGGCCTTTGTGAGTGAGTCCCCAGGGCCAGGGAGGGGGCTGTGCCTCCTTTGCCGCCTGCTCCTCGGGGCTGTGGGTACAGTCTCCCCATTGCACATAGAGAGGTGCCGAGGCCCTGGCTGCAGGGGACCCCCGAGGGCCGCCTCTCAGCCCCTTTCTCTCTGGGCACCCAGAGATCCTGAGGAGTGCATCAGGGGACACTCTGCAGGCCTTTGGTGCCCCCCATCTTCCTCCCAGCCATTCCCCCTTGGGCCGTGGCCTCCCCAAAACTGGCCCATGCTTTTCCCCAGAGAAAGTTGCAAGCAGGTCCATTTTGAGACTTTTTAAAACTTTACTTTTAAAAATGTTTTTATTGTAAATCACTTTCTATGAAAAAGGTTAAATTGCCCGATGGGTTAGGAGAGTGGATGTGGGATGCAGCCCAGGGCGTTTATGGTGGAGCAAGACACTCCCCTGCAGGAGTGCAAGCAAGGGCACGGGGCCATCCCCCCATTCCTGGTCCCAGTGGTTCTAGCAAGCACTGCGTCCCTCCCAGTTAAGCCTCAGCTCTAGCTACACTCACTACATTAGTCTGTCTGTCCCCTTTCCCTCTGCAGCTTGGCTGCCCCAGCCCCTAACCCCCAGATCCCCATCTCCCCGCTGCTCTCAGCCTCAAGTTGGGCTCAAAGATTAGGGACACATACCCTCTGCCCCACCTCTAGGGATGAAGCCAGAAGATCCCAGAGGCCTTAGAAAACCTCCTGGCTCCACCCGGCACCCCGGCCTCCTTTCTGTCTCCTCTCTCTTCCCCCCTCCGCCTAGCTCCTCCTCACAGACTGCCAGGAGAGGCCTCTTGGGTGTTCATTTGCGGTCACCTAATCAGCATTGGTTGTACCTGGGAACTTGCTCTGGATAGAGACCTGGGGAGGAGAGCAGGAGAGAGAGAAGCTTGGAAGCTAAGGTGTTCTGGGGCGGGCCCTGTACTGATGTTTCCAGCTTGGCCAGGGCCCCTCCAAGCCGCAGCTCTCATAGTGCAGAGGGCCCTTAGCGTGTCTCTGGGGCAGGGAAGAAGTGGATCAATGAAACACTGTGTGTATGGGGGGCTGGGGAGCGGAGGCAGCAATTTGGGTCCTGGGCCCCAATTCTCAGCCTGCTGGACTAGAATCTGAGGATGGCCTGGGCTGGGGGCCGTGTGGCCTGGTGGGGTGAGCTGGCCCAGCCCCTGCCTGGGCGGTAGGGTGTCCATGGGCCTGCACTGGCGGGGAGGGGGGCAGTCTGGGCCCAGACTTCGGTGCTGTCTGGAGGTGGGGCAGGGCCTGGCTTCTTACAAGAAGGCGCCCAGGCTGGCCCAGTCATGCAGGTCAGAGGCCAGTGTGGCATCCCCGGCCTCAAAGAGGGGCTCGGGGGGCAGGGAGCTACGGGTGCTCTCGTCCCAGGGGTGCTCCAGGAAGGATGTGGCCAGGAAGGTCTCATCAAAGTCCAGGCTGTCGGTAGCCTGCTCCGCTGGAGGCCCCCAGGTAACAGGGCAGTCGATGTGGTGGCCATGGATGGTGAGGTCCACGTCCCCGTGTGAGGCAGGGCTCAGCGGCGGGATCAGCTCCGAGATCTCCAGCGTGCCCAGCTCCCCGTCCAGCGTGCCAGCGTCCAAGATGGCCTCCCAGTCAAAGTTGCCCTTGAGGGGTTCCAGCTCACCCTGCTCCTCCTGGGTCAGCAGCAGGGGGCTGGAGGGCCGCGGGACCTTGGCCTCCTGCTTGGGCAGCGGCTGTTGACGCTTACGCCCCAGCCTGCCCTCGCCTGCACCCCAGCCCGCCTCCCCAGTGGCCTCCTCGAACTCCCGCAGCAGCTGCTGGGCCTCGGTGCTCACGGTCAGTGGCCCGGCCCATGGGGCGGCGCTGGGCTCTGGCGCGGCCTGGCGGGCAAAGGCCGGGTGGATGTGGACTGGGGGCAGCCGCTGCTTCTTCAAGGCCCCACTCAGCAGCCGCTCGGCGTACTGGGGGTCGATGCACCAGAAGCCCCCCTTGCCTGGCTCGTCCTTCTCCCGAGGCACCTTGATGAAGCCCTTCTTCAGGGACAGGTTGTGGCGGATGGAGTTCTGGACACAGGGAGGTAGGAGAGAAGGAAGACAGCTGGGAGAGTGGGTGGGGTCAGTGATGGGGGGCTCCTAGCGCCACTGCCAGTCCCACCACCACCTTCTCTCCGATGGGGGCAGGGGAGACAGAGGCGCTGCTCCGAGCGGGAGGCTCTGGGACACCAGCCACGGGGCACCAGGAGCTGGGAGTGCTGTCGGGGGCTTTTGTTCCCTTTGGCCAGGATATCTGCCTGCTCGGTCATCCGAGCCCTGAGCCGCAGGGTGGCTCTCAGTGCCAGCCTGTCCTGCCCTCCCTCCCTTACCCCGCTGCTTGCGGCCTCTGGTCAAAGGCCTTGGCTCCCCCAGGTCCTGGACGGCCATCTCCCTCTGCCTGGGCCTGGCTGGCCTTCTCTGTTTGTGAAATGAGTGAGTGGGTGTGAGGGTGTGTGTGTGTGGGGCGGGGATGAAGTGTGGGAGGATCTGATGACTTTCCTTGTTTCTAGAGCCGGCTGCTGGCCTGGGCCCTCACCCACCATGTCCCCCTCCTCCCACCCCAGGCTCTGAGGCCTCAGTTGATTATTACCCAGCCAAGAGCATAGCGCTCATTCCTGGGGCCTCTCAGGCTTGGGGTAGGGTGGGGGGTGGTGGAGGGTCTCTGCTTTCTCACCAAGGTTACAAATGGTACCTGCCCCAGGGTCAGGGCCCAAGCAATCGTGGAATAGCTGTGATTACAGGAACTCTGATCCTGTGACCTGTGCCACAGGGAAGGATCTGTGCATCCTCAGGGTCTCTGTCCCCAAGTAGCCCCTGATCCTGATGGTCGAAGAGGCTCAGGGCAGCGTGTGCCCAGCCTGAATCACCATCCTGCCTTGTTCAGGCCTGCGTGCACAGTCCAAACCACGCTGGGGCACAGGGGTCTGGGGCCTGGTGGGTGGGGCCGGCAGGTGAGTAGTGCCCCCTGGCAAGACTGGGAGGTTTACATGGTGGTCTGGGCCCCTTGGCTGCTCTGTGCCAGGTTCCGGAGACTTGGAACATGAAGCCAGTGTGGGAGGAAAGAGCCCCTGTGGAAAGCACGTGGCTGAGGTAATTGTCCCCCCAGGGAGTTTGATGAGAAGAGGGGGAGGAGTGTAGGCAGGAAACTAGGGAGGGCTTGGGGTGGGGGCTGGCACAGCAGCTTTCGGAAGGCCCCGTAGCCCTTCCACTGGGACACCGATGGCCTTCACACCCCGCAGCACGCCCCTCTCCCCTCCCAGAGCCCCTCCAGCCAACTGAAAGCAGGCGGGATGCAGAGTCTGGCAGGAACGATGCTCTGCCTCCAGTCAGGCCCTGACAAACTGACCTTGAGGAGGGGAGTGTCGAGGAATTCCAGGACTTGGGACAAAAATGTGTCCCTCAGTCCATCAACCTACCCTGGGGGGCTGTGTCCACGCATAGTTCAGCCCTGGTCTTTGGGCTGAGCCTGCCGGACGAGTGACAAGTTCTTTCCCCTTGAACCTCTATGTCGGCACCCCTGCAGCCCTCTGAACATCCTCCCTCCTCCGTCTCTGAAGTCAAAGGGGCAGCAGTCCAAGCACTGGGCTCCCTTGAGGTCCTTCCTGGACGGCCTTCCTCTCTCGGGGCCCTGGCCGTACCGCGCCTACTTGGCCTGCGGATCTGGGATGTGAGTCCAGTCCGCGAGGGCATGGGGAGGGAGGGAGGGAGTGCCTCCCTACCTGCCAGGTGGGATCAGCGTGGCGGAAGTAACAGAAGTTGTCCGTGATCCACTTGTAGATGGCCGACAGGGTGATCTTGGTGGCCTTGCTGGCCTGCATGGCCATGCAGATGAGCGTGGCATACGAGTAGGGCGGCTTCACGTGCGGGTTGGTGGCGTAGTCCACGTCGTCGGGAGGCGAGGCCTGCAGCCCCGAGGGGGCGCTCCGCGGCGTGCAGGAGGACGTGGGCTTGCCGGGTGTGTGCGGCTGCCCCAGGCAGGCGGGGTCCGCCGCCAGGGGAGACCCCGGCTCGGCCGAGCCTGCCAGCTCGTGGGAGCCGTGGGGGTCGGTGTCCCCCGAAGGCAGGGCGGGGAGCTCGGCGTTGAGAATGGAGAATTCCTGCAGCCACTGCAGGCTGGTCAGGCTGTCATTCAGGGCGTTGGACTCCTCCAGGCCGCCTTCCGGTCCGGCCTCCTCCGCTGCCCCTGCTCCCGAGACGCGTAGCCAGCTCTCCGCCATATCTGCGGGGACTCTCCGAGGGGGCTGTCAACATCCACGAGCCGAGCCGAGGGTGGCCGCCGAGCTCTCCGGCCCGCTGACTCCCGCGGCTTCAGTTACGCAGCCTCCCGGAAGCGGGCTTCCATCCCGCGATCCGGGGGTAGCCTCCTCCAAACGGAATGTGGTGCCTGCGGGGACCAGAGCGGGAACTGAGCCCTCTTTCCCCACCCCCGAGGGGAGAGTGTGGGCGAGGGGGGAGGCTCTTACTAAAATCCTTCCTGCAGCCGGGGAGGATCTTTTACTGCCGAGGTCTGGGAAACAGAAGGTGTGCCCGGGGCTCCGACCCACACGGGGTTCGCCTCGCTCTTTTCCTCTTGGATCTTTTAGAGGAGACTTAATTAGCCCAACGAGGGAATAGTGTAGGGGCATGCGAGGCCACCCCTTTCTCCCTCAAAGCGGGGAATTAACCCCCCTCTCTCCGTCCACAACCAATGGAAATGGGGCGAGAGAGTCCAGGAGGGCAGTACGACGGGTCGGGGGGCGGGGGAGGTCGTCTGATCTTTGAAAAGGGATATTAGGATGGGGCTCAAGGGGAAGGAAGGAAACAATACAGAGAGTTATAAGGGGGTGGGAAGTGAGTGTCCCCCAAACGCCTCTGATGTCAGTCCCCGGGCCCTCCACTTCCGTCGGGGACGGATGGGAGAGCGGGCTGGTACTGACGCCCTCCCTTCCCACGGCCGGCAGCCCTCCCCGTCCCTTACCTGGCTCAGAGCGCAGCCCGGGCCAAAGGAAGCTTCTCAAAGAAATTCCTCCCACCGCCCACCCTCACCGCGGCTCTCTGCTCCCAGCTCCAGGGCCCAGCCAGCAATCCTCGTCGCCACTCACGCCCGCCGGCGCCTCTCTGAAAGCCAGCGGCTGGGGACCGGCACTCAGTAGCCGCTCGCAAGGCGTCTCCTGCTGCCGTGGCGACGCCCCGCCCATATAAACAGCTTCCGCTTCTGCCATTGGCCAGGGCATCTCCAAAGAGACCGCGGGCTCTTAACGGCTCTCTCACGCGGTAACTCTCTTCCAGCTCCCTCCTGCCGCCCTCTCCCGCGCGCGACCCAGCCCCCTACCCGCCACCGCGTCCCGGCTCCGCGCATTCCCGCCCGACGGCCCCGCGCAGGGCTCGGAGAGGCGCGCGGCTCGGCGCTCCCGCAGAGGCCCCGGGGCCCTCGGCGAGCAGTTCGCCGCGGGAACCGTCCTCCGCCCCACCCCCTTCCCATCTGGGCTGCTCAGAGGTGGCGACGGCTCCTGGGACGCAGCCCGTGGCGCGGGGGCCAGGGCTGGGTGCATGCTTGGGGCTTTCCTTTCCTCTCCTCTGGGCTGCGAGTGGCCCTTCCTCACGTTTCTGCGGCCTGTCCCGGTCTCCCGACCGAGTGTCGTCTTGGTGCCCGCAAGCAGGTCTGACTCTCCGATGCCACCTGCCGCTCAGGTCCGCAGAAACCGCAGCCCCGGTCGCAGGCACCCCAAGGCGGCTAGGGTAATCCAGTGTTTCCCGGTAAGCGCTCCCTCCCCGCCCCGTCCTCAGCAAGATTCCCAGAAGCTGACATTCCAGAGGCTTCTTCGGAAGTGCTCTCCCTCCTTTCCAGATAGCCGAGGAAACAGAGCCGTTGGGTGAAACCCAGGAAAGCCGTGGACTTGCCAAATTCTTTGACTGGGGTCATTTGCCCCATTCATTTCACCAGCCTTTAAGTGACGGACTAACGGTGGACTGTGGTCCTTCCTCCTCCCCTCCCCCAGCCTCCCTCCCGTCACCAGCTTTCCTGCTCTTCAGTTATTGAGGAGCTGCAGTTGGAAGTTCTCTGGTTGAAGGGGGTGGGTGGAGGTGAGGGCTCCTTATCAGGCCTCTGGGCAGGAGCTGTGCCCGGGGGATGGTACACCAGCTCCCACCCAGAAACATGTCTTTTCCTCTACCCCTTGCCCTCTCTCACTCCTCCATGTCCAGCTTGTCTTGAGTCAAAGTTTTTTTTTTCTTCCCAAGTATTTATTGTTTTATTTTAATTTTTATTTTATTTTTTTATTAGTTTCTGCTTTATAACAAAGTGAATCAGTCATACATATACATCTGTTCCCACATCCCTTCCCTCAGGCATCTCCCTCCCTCCCACCCTCCCCATCCCACCCCTCCAGGCGGTCACAAAGCACCGAGCTGATCTCCCTGTGCTCTGCGGCTGCTTCCCACTATCTACCTTACGTTTGGTAGTGTATATATGTCCGTGCCTCTCTTTCGCTTTGTCACAACTTACCCTTCCCCCTCCCCATATCCTCAAGTCCATTCTCAAGTAGTTCTGTGTCTTTATTCCTGTTTTACCCCTAGGTTATTCATGACATTTTTTAAAATTCCATATATATGTGTTAGCATACGGTATTTGTCTTTCTCTTTCTGACTTACTTCACGGTGTATGACAGAGTCTAGGTCTATCCACCTCATTACAAATAGCTCAGTTTCGTTTCTTTTTATGGCTGAGTAATATTCCATTGTATATATGCGCCACATCTTCTTTATCCATTCATCCGATGATGGACACTTAGGTTGCTTCCATCTCCGGGCTATTGTGAATAGAGCTGCAATGAACATTTTGGTACATGCCTCTTTTTGAATTATGGTTTTCTCAGGGTATATGCCTAGTAGTGGGATTGCTGGGTCATATGGTAGTTCGAGTTTTAGTCTTTTAAGGAACCTCCATACTGTTCTCCATAGTGGCTGTACCAATTCACATTCCCACCAGCAGTGCAAGAGTGTTCCCTTTTCTCCACACCCTCTCCAGCATTTATTGTTTCTAGATTTCTTGATGATGGCCATTCTGACTGGTGTGAGATGATATCTCATTGTAGTTTTGATTTGCATTTCTCTAATGATTAATGATGCTGAGCATTCTTTCATGTGTTTGTTGGCAGTCTGTATATCTTCTTTGGAGAAATGCCTATTTAAGTCTTCTGCCCATTTTTGGATTGGGTTGTTTGTTTTTTTGCTATTGAGCTGCATGAGCTGTTTTTAAATTTTGGAGATTAATCCTTTGTCAGTTGCTTCATTTGCAAATATTTTCTCCCATTCTGAGGGTTGTCTTTTGGTCTTGTTTATGGTTTCCTTTGCTGTGCAAAAGCTTTGAAGTTTCATTAGGTCCCATTTGTTTATCTTTGTTTTTATTTCCATTTCTCTAGGAGGTGGGTCCAAAAGGATCTTGCTGTGATTTATGTCATAGAGTGTTCTGCCTATGTTTTCCTCTAAGAGTTTGATAGTTTCTGGCCTTACATTTAGGTCTTTAATCCATTTTGAGCTTATTTTTGTGTATGGTGTCAGGGAATGATCTAATCTCATACTTTTACATGTCCCTGTCCAGTTTTCCCAGCACCACTTATTGAAGAGGCTGTCCTTTCTCCACTGTACATTCCTGCCTCCTTGATCAAAGATAAGTTGACCATATGGGTGTGGGTTTATCTCTGGGCTTTCTATCCTGTTCCATTGATCTATCTTTCTGTTTTTGTGCCAGTAAAACACTGTCTTGATTACTATAGCTTTGTAGTGTAGTCTGAAGTCAGGGAGCCTGATTCCTCCAGCTCCGTTTTTCGTTCTCAAGATTGCTTTGGCTATTCGGAGTCTTTTGTTTTTCCAAACAAAGTTTGAATTTTTTTGTTCTAGTTCTGTGAAAAATGCCAGTGGTAGTTTGATAGGGATTGCATTGAACCTGTAGATTGCTTTGGGTAGTAGAGTCATTTTCACAATATCGATTCTTCCAATCCAGGAGCATGGTATATCTCCCCATCTATTTGTATCATCTTTAATTTCTTTCATCAGTGTCTTATAATTTTCTGCATACAGGTCTTTTGTCTCCTTAGGTAGGTTTATTCCTAGGTATTTTATTCTTTTTGTTGCAATGGTAAATGGGGGTGTTTTCTTGATTTCACTTTCAGATTCTTCATCATTCGTGTACAGGAATGCCAGAGATTTCTGTGCATTAATTTTGTATCCTGCTACTTTTCCAAATTCATTGATTAGCTCTAGTAGTTTTCTGGTAGCATCTTTAGGATTCTCTATGTATAGTATCATGTCATCTGCAAACAGTGACAGCTTTACTTCTTCTTTTCCAATTTGGATTCCTTTTATTTCCTTTTCTTCTCTGATTGCTGTTTCTAAAACTTCCAAAACTAAGTTGAATAAGAGTGGTGAGAGTGGGCCACCTTGTCTTGTTCCTGATCTTAGTGGAAATGGTTTCAGTTTTTCACCATTGAGGACAATGTTGGCTGTGGGTTTGTCATTTATGGCCTTTATTATCTTGAGGAAAGTTCCCTCTATGCCTACTTTCTGCAGGGTTTTTATCATAAATGGGTGTTGAATTTTGTCGAAAGCTTTCTCTGCATCTATTGAGATGATCATATGGTTTTTCTCCTTCAATTTGTTAACATGGTGTATCACATTGATTGATTTGCGTATATTGAAGAATCCTTGCATTCCTGGCATAAACCCCACTTGATCATGGTGTATGATCCTTTTAATGTGCTGTTGGATTCTGTTTGCTAGTATTTTGTTGAGGATTTTTGCATCTATGTTCATCAGTGATATTGGCCTGTAGTTTTCTTTCTTTGTGACATCCTTGCCTGGTTTTGGTATCAAGGTGATGGTGGCCTCGTAGAATGAGTTTGGGAGTGCTCCTCCCTCTGCTATATTTTGGAAGAGTTTGAGAAGGATAGGTGTTAGCTCTTCTCTAAATGTCTGATAGAATTCGCCTGTGAAGCCATCTGGTCCTGGGCTTCTGTTTGTTGGAAGATTTTTAATCACAGTTTCCATTTCAGTGCTTGTGATTGGTCTATTCATATTTTCTATTTCTTCCTGATTCAGTCTTGGCAGGTTGTGCATTTCTAAGAATTTGTCCATTTCTTCCAGGTTGTCCATTTTCTTGGCATAGAGTTTCTTGTAGTAATCTCTCATGATCTTCTATATTTCTGCAGTGTGAGTTGTTATTGAGTCAAAGTATTAAAAGCGTGCTGGAGAAAGTCGGACAGCAACTTTCACAAATAAGCCAACTGCGCAGTTAACACCTCTTCTTCCCTCGTGAACAGTTTTATTCATTTTTAAGAATCATGCAGCAGTCCATAAATATTGCATCCTTGACGTCCCCACTGTAGTGTGCCCATGAGTGTACTCCAGGGAGTGAGGGGTACACAGATGGCACAACAGTACACACATATTTACACACACTAGGTGTGCAGATCCTAAAGCACAGTGAGCAAGCAGCATGCCAAGGTCAGGTGAACAGGACAAAAACCCTCCCCAGGTGAGATGGCTTAACGTGTGTGGATCCGTGCCCAGGAGACGCCCCAGCATTGGCATGGCCTCTGGTAGGATGGGACTGGGGAGGAGAAGGAAAAAGGGCTCTGTGAGAAGGCTGGGATCACCACACCACCCGGAAGTGAGCTCATAGGTGAGCTCCGACTTGAGTGTGGCAGGAAGGAACCCCAGGCCTCCGGTTAGTCTGTGTCCTTGTGTGAGAAACCAGGCCCCGTCATATTCTCTGTGGGTCAACTGCTAACAACATGACCATCTCCAGATGATGACTGGGGCGGCTGTCCTGTTCCCCGACCAGGCTCTGTGCCCTGTTCCCTGATCCCAGCCCTTTTGGATGGGATATTTCTGCTCGCCAAAGAGCTAAATGAGGGCAAAGAGGTGCGGGGATGGGGGAGAGAGCAGGAACTGTCTGAGAAACAGGAGTGAAGGGCCACTTCTCACCCGGGTATGTCTTGGTTATGGAACCAAGGCCTTGAGGAATCTCTCTGAGCCTCTTCCTGGGAGAAGACAGACCCTCCAGAAAGGGTGAAGACAATGGCTTCCTCTTAGGGTTCCTGGCCACTGTGGCGACTGTTTACCTACATCTCCTTCATCTCAGGTAACACCACACTCTGAATACTACCTGCCGGGAGAGGAGGTGGATCTGTATGCCACCACCCCAGGCTCAGGGAGAGTCCCCTTCCCTAGTGCTTCTGGGGCTCAGATTTCAAGGAAATCAGGAAGTGTGGTTATTGCTGGAATCATCAATATGAAAGGGTCTGTAAGAATGTTTCGGGGAAAGAAAGGACATTAACAGGGGTCTGAAACAGCAGAGCCCACTGCAGGATTTCAGAGCGGGTGGACACCGGAACTCAAGGCAGAAGCTGAGATTTGGCTTGGCTCATGTAGTGTCTGTCAGGACCACAGGCCTCCGCCTGCCCACCCCCAGGGCAGGATGTGAACCACAACCACCAGGCAGTGAGGGTCACCACGCACCTGATGGCACAAGGCAGCCACACAGGAGGTGCAAAAGATCCCCCGGCACTGGGCTCTCTTTGAGGCCTTGGGAAGGACCATGAAAAGTTCCTCTAGGGCAACAATTCCAACTACTAATTCAGGCCATCATGGTGGGCATAGCCTAGGGCTCTGTCACATCTCAGCCTCACAAACTGTTGGATCCCACTTTGCTTCTCAATCTCATGCTCCACTAACTAACCACCTCTTCCAAAAGCCAGCAGACAATGCATCTATCAGAGAGCTATGAGGAATCCATTGATAACACTAGTGTTGAGAGACGAACAGCCAACAGCTTACGGTCTTGCTGTTTCAGACTGTTATTTATATGCCTACACTGCACTGGGGTGGGGTGGACATGTGATTTGAACAATATCTCTAAATCTCTGATGAGCCTATGGAAGGCAGTACCTCCGGCTCCCCCCATCAGGCTCAGCTGATCTGGAGGACAGGGGAGGAAAACCGGTGGGATGGGGAGCCTCCCAGACCACCACTGACCCCAGCTCAGCCCTTCCCCCAACCTCCTTTGGGGTTCCTGGGCACCAAATGAGAACCACCGGTCCACCCCTCTCTCAGCTTCTTTCTTCAACTCTTTCAGAAAAGCGGGGTGGAGACGGGGGCAGCAGGGGTAAGAATGCCACCTGACAGGGCGGTAGTGATGAAACGTGATAATATACGACAGTCCCTAACAAGTGCCTGGTACATAGAAGGGGTCAAAAATGCCTTTGCAGTGTCACCTTAGGATGGAGCCCCAGGCCTTCTTGAGTGCACCTGATCATAAAGAACTCCCCGGTAGGTCATCATGTAACTGAGGGGTTCTCAGATGCAAGGCCTCCTTCCTAAGCAGACACACGAGGCATAGCCTCTGCTACCAGAAGCAAGAACTGTTTTCCCAACCAACCTTCTGGTGGTTGCCACTGCTTCTTGTCCTTGAGAGAGGAGCTCCTAATGCATTTTGAGGGAAACCCCACTTACAGTGCAATATGGCTTTCCCTTCTCACAGGAGTCATCCCCCAACGCCACCCCAATCTGCAGGTCTCAGATTGGTTATGATGTCCCAGAGACTAGAAAATGCCAGATGGGTGTTTGTAATGAAGTCACCCAAACTCTTGAGTCTTCTTGGTCTACCTCCTAAGGAGAAAAAAAAAAAAAGATACAAAAGAAATAACCAGTCTGTAGACCACAGCTCCACCTGAAGATCAAGATACAGTGGAAACATTCCAGAGACTCTCTGCAAAGGGTCTCATGAGCTGCAGTTCGAGTGGCTTTAGCCCACAAGGAGAAAAGAGGTTTCCAGTCCCTTCTGAGAGGGGAAGGATCACGGTTGCGGAAGAAGATGAGTCTGGGAGAAGGGTCAGGTGCCCTCAGCATCCAGCTTTCACGTGGGTCTAAAAAGTCTCCGTGTGTCTGGCTGAGGATGCCCAGGAGGTCAGTGGTGCCATGAGACCAGGATGGGATGTGAGAACGGGAGGAGAGCCCTGGTACAGGGGCTAAGGCTCTCAGATGGCCAAAGGATCCCACACGCAGAGCCTGTTCTCGGGGTCCTCCAGGCTGCCAGAAGATGGGCGTCTGCGCTGCGTGTTCCGACGACTGACCACGTTGTCGTCAGCCTGCCAGGCACCTGAGAAGAGGAAAGGAAGGTTACCGGACCTTTGGTTTGGTGCAGATGGTGTCTCTGGCAGGACAGTCCGGGAGTTTGGCACGAAAGCTGGCAAGATGTGCATTAGCTGGAACTCCCACAGGGTGCAAACCACAGCACGTGAAACTTGGGAGCAGTGGCGTCCACTGGGTGAGGGACAGTCATGGCCACTGTGGCCCACTGATGGAGGGACATGCAGGATGGTCCTTGTTTTGTGAGCTTGCCGTAGGATCCACCTTTGTATCTTTATTTGGTCTTGAAGTTTGCCTAAGTGTTACAGCGGACCAGGAAAAGAAACTGAGTCTGGCTGAGACTTTCACGAGAGCAGGAGGAGGTGAAGGGGAGGGAGAAGAGTGTGTTAATTTGGGCTCAGAGTTAGTGTTTGCTGTGGGGGCCAGGGTGGGGCAGGAAGGGACTGGCTGCCCAGCAGGGTGCCAGGGACCAAATGGCATGGCAGAGAACAGAGTGACAGCTGTTCCTCTCCTTCTGCACCCGAACAGCCCACCGAGAGTTGCTATCAGCTGGTGCCACCAACCCCAGGAGACATTAGCTCCAGAGCTTTGGGGTCCCCCGGGTACCATCCACGAAACTCATCATCTTCCCCCCTTGTCCTGCAGTTCCTGCACGAGAAGCACCTGCTGCCCATGCTGGAAACCCACTCTTGGTGCTTCTCTCTCCTTCATGCTCTGTATCCAATCCATCCTGACCTCCTGCTTGTTCAAGCTCTAGTAAGGTCTAAATCTGTAGTCAGAAAACCGGGATACAGCCCCAGCTTGTAACGTACTGACTGTGTGACCTTGGGCAGGTCACTGTACTTGGAGCCCTGGTTTTCCCATCCATCAGATGGGAGACAAGTACTTACACCCCAGGGATGCCGTGAGACTAAGCGAGGTGACATGGAAGAGTGGTGAACAGGGCGCCTGACTCACAGAATGTGCGCGAAAACCATCCGCACCCCAGGCCTTGTTCAGGCTACACTCATCTCCCCCAAGTCGTCCTCCCAGCCCACAGAATGACTCCATCTGATTCAGTCCCCCCAGTGCAGCGAGATGCCCCTTCTGAAGGGAGAGGATGAAGCCCTAACCCCCTGAGTTGGGGGAAAGCCTTCCATTCTCTGGCCGAGGACTGCTGAGCTGCCTCTTCCAGCACCTGCCCCCAGAAGGCCCCCCCTGAAGCCAGATGGGGTCCAGCGTGCTCCGAAGTGCTCCCCCACTGGCCCGTACCACCACCCCATTTCTCATGCTGTGTGGAAATTGCTGGATCCTCCAGCACACGGTGATCTCCTCCAGGGCAGAGCCGAGAGCCATGCCCTTCAGAGGGCTCAGTTCGTGGACGGAGCCGGCTGACCCTGGAGGGTGGGCGTGAGGCTCACTGTGTCACATTTGAGGGAGGCCACTCACAAATGTCTGGCGTCAGCTTCAGTTTAGGCCAGCCCAAGACACGAAACCCTTTAATGGCAGAAACACTAGGATTCAGCGGGTATAAATTGTGTATACCCATAAATGTCCTGGTGTGCTAATCCGCCCTAAGGCTCTAATAATAGTCTTGTGGAGGTGGACCCCAGGGGAAGGGGAGTGAGTGGGACAGGAAATGTTTAGGTATCTCTCACAGCCAGATGGAATGCGGGGATCTGTACTCCCTGGGGGTACCGGAGTCCGGCACATGGGTCCACAGTGCTTTTCCCCTCTAAGGGTGACAGGATGCAGAGCAGGCAAGATTGCGCTTTTAAGTTAGGAACCCCCAGATGAAATAAGTTGTTCCTTCATTTTATATAATTTGGTAGATCTCATACTTATTCCTCTGTGTTTAATGGGCAGGACTCCGGAACTGTGGCTGTTTGGTAGGAACGACCAAAAGCAAATGGTAAACAGGAGAGAAGACACACACACACACACACACACAAAGTGAAATCAAAACACTGCCGCAGCCTCGCCGCCACCACCACTGGCTGCCAGGCTGCCTGGCTCTGAATTCTTGAGTCCTTGCTACAAACACCACCGGTCCAGATTCTGAGCCAGGGCTGAAAACTGGCTCCTTCTGAAACAGCCTGAAGACTCAGACCTGAAGTCTCTGATCTCCCCAGCTTCTTGGTACAGTCGGTGGTTCTCTTTCCTCTAAAAAGGCTTCTGCCAGACCCTTGGCGAAACCCTGCTGCTCCGTGCATCCTGGATGCGGAAGGTAAGCCTGGAAGGCGCAGGAGGACTTCCTGAGCGAGTGCTACCATTCTGTCCAGCCCTCAGCCAGAAAAGGGAGCCTGGAGATTCAAAATCCTTCCCGGGAGGTAGAGAAAGGTGGTTCCCACTTAATTCCCTCCTCAGGCTCAGAAACGGGGGAGTGAAGACACCTCTAGAGGCAGATTTGGGGAGCACATCTAGGGGGATTCCACACACCTCTTTCCTGCCTCTACCCAGCCACTAATTAAATTTAAGATCTGTAACAGTTCCACCATCTTGTAGAGTTTCTCTCCAAGAAAAGAGAGGGCCTCCCTGGTGGCGCAGTGGTTGAGAGTCCGCCTGCCGATGCAGGGGATACGGGTTCGTGCCCCGGTCAGGGAGGATCCCATATGCCGCGGAGCGGCTGGGCCCGTGAGCCATGGCCGCTGAGCCTGCGCATCCGCAGCCTGTGCTCCGCAACGGGAGAGGCCACAACAGTGAGAGGCCCGCGTACGGAAAAAAAAAAAAAAAAAAGAGAAAGTTAATTCCGATTTTTCCTTAGTATCTGCGAAGCATAAGCCTTCCTAGTGGCGTCTTAGTCTTGGGTTATTTCAGGTCTCCATAAGTACTTTTCTTTGTTTTGTTTTTGGCTGTGCAGTGGCTTGGAGGATTTTAGTTCTCCGACCAGGGATTGAACCAGGCCACTGAAGTGAAAGTGCTGAGTCCTAACCACTGGACTGCCAGGGAATTCCCTCCATAAATACTTTTAGATTTCATTGGTATGCCCACTCCTGTCCAATGCCATCATTTAAAAACATCTGTATCGGGCTTCCCTGATGGCGCAGTGGTTGAGAGTCTCCCTGCCGATGCAGAGGACAAGGGTTTGTGCCCTGGTCCGGGAAAATCCCAAATGCCACGGAGCGGCTGGGCCCGTGAGCCATGGCCGCTGAGCCTGCGCGTCCGGAGCCTGTGCTCCGCAACGGGAGAGGCCACAACAGTGGGAGGCACGCGTACCACAAAAAACAAAACAAAACAAAACAAAAACATTTGTATTTCCACTAATAAACTCAAATTATCTTTGCTTTTTCCCATCACACCACCCAGAGCCTTTTCACAGAATTGCCACTGGTCCCCTGGCCACTATCCTGACGCCTGTGTGATACTCCATCAGGTTCCTTGGGGCCCTGTCTACCTAGCATGGCCTCGCGATTATAGTCAGCTCATCACCTACAATGGTCAACTCAGATTTCCTCCCTTTGAGAACCTTGCAGAACAATCTCAGAACATACCATCGCCCCCCAACCTTGGTCTCGGGGCCAAAGAAGACCCACAGGCTTCTTAGCGGAAGAGGTGCTGGAATGACACAGGTGCTTTCTCAACATCACTCCCACAAGGGTGATGAGAGCAGCGAGGATGGGGACCTGAGCCATCCTTGCCGCGAGCTGGGGCTCCTGGCAGAGCACCTGTGGGCCTGGGGAGGGTGGACCATGGGGTGCTCCCCGGGCTCCCTCCTTGTGGGCGCTCCGTGAGGCGAGTGGCATCCGTGTGGGGAGGGAAACAGTGTGGAGAGGGAGACCAAGTGCCTGAGAAGCTGTCCTGATGGCCAAGCCAGCCTGAGGCACCTCAGTCATAGGAAGGAACTTTGAACTCACAGCTGAGCGTGGTGAGGTCTGTTGATTCCATGGGACCTACCACAGTGGATGCTCCTGTCATTAACCTGACATTAACCTGACAGATTCTTCCAGAGAGTTCCCCAGCTCTTTACTACCAGTGTGACGCTAACAGCAGAACCCGAGAAACATTTTACCAAGAGAGCAGATGCACTTTCCTTCTCTCGTAAGAGCCCTTGAGACCTCAGGGTGAGGCTACGATGCGACCCTCAACTCCCTCTCCCGGCAGGCGCCACTGTCATTCGGTTTCATGTCTGGCCTGAACGGTGAAGCCAGTTTAATCTGAGAATGGCTGGCTCCCGAGATCACCGTAAAGAAGCCCAGGCATTGTTTTCCTTCCAGGCCTCGCTCTCCTGCCGCAATCCCAGAGTGGAATAAACATCCACCAGCAGGTTGGCCCGAAGGAGTTAGGGAGAGGAGGAAGCACAAGGCCTGGGGTCAGTTTCCACCAGCATGGGCGGCTAAAACAATTCCCAGGAGCTCTCTCTGCCAAACACGGGGGTTGGTGGGGAGCCACTGCGGGGAGGCAGGAGCCTAAATTCCTCTCTTGAAGCCCAGTGAGCGGCTGGCCGGCACAGCTGCCACAGACTCAGGGCGGAATGAGGGCAGAGATGGCATCTTCCCCAACTAGTGACCAAAACAAATCCTGCCTGTAACCTTTGCCACCGAAGCATCCCCGCTTTTGTGGAACAGGGATTAATCTAGTCTCACAAATATTTATTTTTCCTGGAAAATTTCAGCATATTAAATACAGGCTCTTGCCAGTTAGGAACGGAAGCCTCAGCGAGGGCCCCTCGGATGTGCGTGCGCCCAGCAAGCTTGGGGTTGGGTGTGGGTGAACATGAACTTTCACACGAAGTCTGGGTAACCTAAATGAGTTTCAAAATAAACAAACTGGACAGACAGACGTACATTTGGCAAAAAGACATGAGAAACAAATGGACAGACAGAAGCCAGGTAAAGAGTGGGAAGGCAGGAAGTGAAGTGTACCCTGGACCTCAGCCACTCTGGCCCAAGCCTGGCTGGGTCAACGCTAAGTGGGAAGGGACCGGAGAGCCCCTGGGAAGGCTGTGGGAGGCGTCTCTGGGGATTACGGCTTCCTCCACCACAAGCCTGCATGGGGCCAGAGGGGTGAGTACATGGGTCTTCTGCAAGCTGATGGAGAGTGGCAACCACAGGAGTTTGTGTCCCTCCAGCACCTGTAACCACGTTGCAAAGAGAGTAAAGCAATGGACCCATGACGGGACTGGCTGTCCTGAAGCTTAAACATGTCCAGGGCATGTTTAAGAGATTACAAACCACGCAACATGAAGGCAGTCTCTGCTGTGAACCAAGGAGGGGCAATTTCGACCTAGTCCACCAGGCAAGACGTGGCTTTAGAGCCATGGTTGGTGAAGCCCTTGGTGAGCATGGAGCAGAGAGACATCAGTGCCCAGAGTGTAACTGACAGGTGGGCTCCTCCTGAGAACTCATCCTGGATTCAGTTTAGTGTCATGAGAAGGAATAAGGGGCACGTTGATGGCCCTGATTGAATTTATAGAGTTAGGGCTCCAGGGAGAAGAGTTACCCTCGACCCCTGATTGTTCCTTTGGGATCCAAATCTAGGGAGCACAAGGCAACTGGTGGTAGCCCAGGGCTCACTGGGTCACAGAGCTAGTCTATAAAATGCTGGCATTGAAATTCCTCTCTGATCCTAACTAAACACTCTCCTTTGAGTGGCTACAGGTTCCCTTTTCAAGGGCTCAGGCTCTCTTTCCAAGACCTTATCACAGAGGCCGTGTCTGCCTAAAACTGCCTGTTGATGGAAACAAGACCAGGCCCCCTGCCATGGGATCTGCAAGATCATGATGGAGTGGGCACGGTCAGGTCAAATCGGAAGGCTTTGGAGGTATTTTTGTGCCTTTCTCCATGCCCAAATAGATTCGCTTAGAGCAGAGTCGCTCTTTGCCCAAGGACTCTCCCAAGGCTGCCTCACTTCCTTTCAGCAACTGGCTCCCAGCACCTTAGCAAAGCCCATGCCTTCTTGCAGGAACTGCAGGGCAGGAGATGGGTGTCCCAGGGTGAGAGCAGGGGTGCGAGCAGGGGAGCGTCTCCCACCAAGTTCATGTTCAGCAGACTGCCACTCACCGGGTAAGCAGACCGCAGAGCACAGCTTATTGTCCAGTGCTTTCATGCTGGCGATGTCAAAGTCATTGTTATTGTCACACTCCATACCTAGAAATGCGAATGTCCTCTGGCCTCTAACGGAGTTAAGGCAGTTAGAGAGGACCTGGCTGTGTTTTTCTCTGCTTTGCTGTCCTTAAAATAAAAATCTTAAGGATGGAGACAAAAAACATCAAATCATATGTTAAAAAAAAGACAATAATTAAGTGGGGAGAGAGGACAATAAAGGAAACTGCGTGGGTACGTTTGTGTTCTCGCTCTGTTCTGCTCTGTTTCCTTAACTGGCCCCTTTCCAGCCTTCGTTCCAGGGAAATCAGACCCTGGGGAGGTCTGTGGGATTCGGACACGCAGACCCGGGCCCAGAGCAGAGCCTAAGCCAGGCTGGAAGAGCTAGGAGAGCCACGGGGGAAGTGACCCCGGGCTCAGGCCTGTGTCTGTCGGTGCACGTGAGGTGTGCTTATGACCACAAGGCTCTGCGAAATGACTAATACATAAAATGGCAATTAAAGCTCTTTGGTCCCGTAATTTTGCACCTCAAATCAAAGAATCGCATTGCTTGCAAAATTATGATTTATTTTCTTTGAGACTTAATTTTCTATTCTGAAGATGTTTTAAGGGGCTGACCAGAAACCTACAGTCGTGTAAGATGGGAAGGGGACAATTTTAGATGTTATTTTTTCAAGCCCCCACCCGGTTTTTTTTTCCTTGGTGAAAGGGAGAGGAAGAAACATACATCTACTGTGTACAGCATGTCAGGTGGAAACCACATATGGAATGTCAGGCGGAAACCACGTACTGCCCTGTGCCTTTTAGAAGCAAATATTCTACTGGGGACGACAATCACAATGGAGAACTCAGAGCCTTGCGCCCTGAAGACATCAACCGAGGAGAGGTAGCGCCCAACTCCGGCTTGGTTGGCGTGCACGTGCGGCAGAGGCACAGCCTGGGCGACCACCCCTCCTCCGGCACTACTTGGCCAGGAGAGAGTGGTCATGTGCACATGCGCACACCCTGCACACCACACAACCCCCCAAGCAACTGCCATGGCCAAAGCAGAAGCGACTAGCATGACATCTGCATCCAGGCTGGGATCCAGGTTTGCTCTGGAGGTTGCCCTTCTGTGGAGGCACCTCAGAGGAGCAGACGGAAGAGACACCGGTTCCTGGGACGCCTGGTCCTACAATCCCAGGTGGGATTCCCAGCTCGCCTACCCTCCCCCCCCCCGCCACTTCCTTGCTCTATATGTAGGTCGTTCCTTCGCTTCTCGGCTTACTAGAAACCAAATTCTTCCGACTGAAGATATGATTGACCTTATTTACAAAACAGAAATAGAGTCACAGGTGTAGAAAACAAACTTATGGTTATGGCGGGGGGCAAGGGAGGGGAGGGATAAATTGGGAGATTGGGATTGACATATACACACTACTATATATAAAATAGATAACTAATAAGGACCTGCTGTAGAGCACAGGGGACTCTACTCAGTAGCCTGTAATGGCCTATATGGGCAAAGAATCTAAAAAAAGAGTGGATATATGTATATGCATAGTTGATTCACGTTGCTGTACAGCAGAAACTAACACAACATTGTAAACCAACTCTTCCAATTAAAAAAAATATCTACTTGAGGCCTGAATGATGGTAAAGAGAATCGTTCCAATAGCCTACAAACACTAGTGTACGCTGAGCTGCTAACGTCTCTTCACCTCACCTTTGCTGTGCCGCCAGGGCTGTGATCCTTCTGCTACTGTAACATCAGCCGTTTTCTTCACTAAAGCAGGAAAACCTACTGCCTAACAGTCGGTTCCCCCAAGGGGAGGAAGCTGTTCTCCTGCTGCAGCTGAACTTTGGGGCTGCTAGAGCAGTTCTGTGAGACTCGGCTGAGAAGCTGAAGCAGGAAGGAAGGGGATGGCAGTTGCCCAAGAAGCTTCAGGATCTACTCAACGTAGATGGAGAACTCCATGTATCTTCTGCAGCCTTGGCTCAGAGGCCCAGAAAGAGCCAGGAAGGCTGCTGAGGTCCTCAGATACCCTGCTTGCTTTGATATTCCATCAAGAAGACAACCTTTCCCCAAAGCCACACCCTTGAGCAGTGCCACCAAGTCACACCAGTGCCCCTTTCTGTACCCTTCAGAGAATACCCGGGAAAGAAATATAATAAAAGGGAGCAAAAGACCAGGTCTTTTACCATCTTCTTGTGTGGGTGATCCGTCCTCTTCTTCTAGAACCTCATTTCCCTAGGACAGAAGGAAGGCACTGTGAGTCCATAAAGCAGTGAAATGAGCCTACTGATTGTCAGAAGACAGAACTAATCACCCTCATGGTATCCATACATTTCCTGTCTGTGTGAGATGGCTGGGAGGCCCAGCAGAGGCAGATTTTGCTTGGCGAGGCAGGATCGGCCCGTAGGGACCAGGTCTGAGGCACGTTCCAGAGGGACCAGGTCTGAGGCACCTTACAGAGGGACCCTGGGACTGTCAGGATTAGCCTTGGTTATAGTTTAGCTCACACTGTTTCTCTCAGGTGGAAATCAAAGTTGTCAAATGAAAAAGCAAACCGTGAGATCATAAAACTTTCAGGAACCCTTTAGGATCCCCAATCCCATCCAGATACTCCTTTGAGAACATCTGGCTCAAGAGAAAGTTGTAGAGTCCCCACTGGGAGCTGGGCATTCCATATACTTCAGGCACACCTCCGTCAGAGCACTTCTCACGCTGAGTTATAACTCTGATTCCTCCATCAGATGGAGCTCCGGGATGGGTGGGATGGGTGGATTGGGGGTGTGGGCAGGCAAAAGCCATGTCACTCGGTCTTTGTGTCCCCCAGTGCCAGGAAGATGTGAGATGCCTGTGCCAGGTAAATACTAAGTGAATTGGAGGACAAACACCCTCTCAAGGGTCTGGCTTGGAAGACTTCCCTCTGGAACTCACCCCACGCCTATTACGCTGAGACCAGCGCCCTCTGCTAACCGGACAGTCCCTCTGCTCTGCACCCTGCCTCTAACAGATCCAAGTGCACCACCTTGGAAGGCTTCTTCCAGAAGAGCCCCCATCCTATTTGCACCCTGTGCCAGCGCCGGCAGTCCCTCTGACCGGGGAGGGGCACCAGCGTCCACCTTGCTCTTACCTCTGCATCCTGCTCTTCAGCGGTGGCGACGAGGCCCGCAAAGTTGCAGTCTGGAGACGCCGCTGGCGTCACCTGCAAAGGAGCAACAAAAGTCAAGGTGCAGATGCCACCGGCTCTCCTACCCAGCTCGCCTGGCAGCAAACCCAAACCAAGTCCTCAGGACAGAAGTGGTGCCACATGGAAGATCACATCTGAGGGAGTCTGTGATTCAACAACCCGGTACTGTGTTTTCCAGGGCTCCCCTCCCGAGCACTGGGGGGCTTTGCCGATCTCCCTGGCAGGCCCTGGACTGAGCTCCTTGGAACTCGAGTACAGAGCAGAGCAGAGCGGCGAGGGCGATCCCATGCTCCTCTCTTACGTCTCCTTCTGAGGGGGTCCTGCTGGCGTCCCGGGGGCAGGGGAGAGCCTCCCCGTCCTCTTCCGTGCCAGGGGCGATGTAGGAGCCGGACATGGAAGACACGGTGTCGGTGCTGATCTGGGAGGACACCATGGACATGACCTTCCTTCTTCAAGTCTGGGTCCCCAGTATGTTGAGGGGGGCAGAGGCGGGGAGAAGAGTGTTTCCTGCCCTCAGCTCAACTCTTCATGAGGCCTGGCGCATTTGCTTCAGGCCAGCACGGAATCCCATCCCGGGGGCCTTCCCATCACTGGAGCTGAGAGTGGCCTGTCCCGAGGGCAGACGGGGAAGGTCTCCGAAGACTGAGTTCCTGAACATTGCCCCTCATCCCTTTCCTGGCTGGTGATACATGGGGGAGGGAGGATAGGGAAGAGGTGAAAACTGAGGAGACAGAAAGCTAGCTTCTTGCTTTGGGAAGGGACTGTACCACACCTGAGGGTGAAGTGGCTGAAGGGCTTCTCACCTCAAAAGTGGAGATCAAAGGAAATGCGAAACCTGCCCAGAGAGCTTGAGTCATGGGCTCAAAGCCACACAGGGCAAAAGAGAAAGGACAACTCAGTGCAACATGGGGTCCTGGATTGGGATGTTGGAATGGAGAGGAGCATTACTGGGGTGATCTGCAAGACGTGAAGGGGGTCTGCGGTTACATGGGATTACCAGGTCAGTGTTCATTTCCTGATTGTGATGGTGGTACTGGGATTATGGAGGTGTGTCCTTGTTCTAAGGAAACACACACTAAAGTATCTAGTGCTAATGGGGCAGCCTGTCTGCAACTTACTGTTAAGGGCGCAAAATATATATTGACTGGGATTACATCGAATCTCTAAATAAATACGGAGTCACTGAACGTTTTTTCAAAAAGCCACCCAGCCAAGGGCCGGGGCAGGGATGAATAGGAGGGACAGGATCCACTCACGCTTCCCGCCTCCTCCACCGCCAACCCCCAAACGCTGCCTGCTGAAAGGGTGTGTGAAGCCCTGTGTTCTGGCCGCTTCGGAGCCCCCTCTTAGCTTTGGCTGCTCGTTGGCAGCATCCATGGACCCTTAAAAGTGCCAGTGTTTGGGTCCCAGCCCCAGAGACGCTAGTCCCAAGCATAGGGATTTTCAGGAGCTCCTGGGGATTCTTCCTGGCAGCCAGAAGCTTCTTCAGCCTTTTCTTACCTGGCAGGCAGTTCTGCCAGCCCCTGACCTTGCCCCTCTTCCCCCAGCATGGGCCCAGGCAGAGGGTGAGGAGGGGGGACAGTGACCGGCCCCACCTGTCAATCCAGGATGTACCCCTTTTGGCGGGGGCTGGAGGCTGAGCCTGGGGACCAGTGGAGAGGCTGGAGCCCCCATGTTCCCCCAGTGCTGGGGAGCGTGGGGAGGAAGGCCGGAGGGTGGTGGGGAGAGGGAGGGAGTCGTTGCTTAGGGGGTGAAGGGAGTCTCAGAGGGAGGTTGGGGCAGCCTCCTCAGCAAGCGGTGGGAAGGGGATGGGCTGCCTCCTGAGCTCTGTAAGGCCCCAACCCGCCTGGCCCTGCAGTGTGCGCACCCTTCGGAAATATTTTGAGTAATTAGCAAGGGAAAGCAGCAAGTTGGCGGGGGAATGCCAGGTTGTCCTGGAGCCAGCCTCCAGTGCAAGGAAAGAAAGGGGCCTCAGGAGAAAGGGGCCCGTGGAGGCTGGGCAGGATTGTGTAGGACAGTGCCCGTTTGTGTGTGTGTGTGTGTGTGTGTCTGTGCGCACGTGCACGTGAGTGCTGGGGGAAGGGGCTGTGCACCACAAGGGCGTGCTGGCGGGGCCAGGTGCAGGCTCGGGGGAGAGATGGGTTCCAGGCAAAGCTGGGGTGAGGGGGTGGAAAGGTGCCTGCTGAGTGTCACATATTTGCTGTGCCTCAGTTTCCCCATCAGAACTCTGGTACGTTGATTCCTCACAGGCTGGAGCTGTAGGGTCTAGGCACCCCGTCTTCCGTCTGCCCTGATGGCCTCCCTCAGCCCCGACCTGCATTGGAGGGAAGGCCCTGGGTGGGGTGAATGAACCCCAGGGTGGCAAGTGGGGCCCCAGGGGCTGGGGCCCTCTGACCTCACACCCTGTCCCTTCAGGAAGGGACCAAGGGAGGGAGGAGCTGGAGACAGGCCCAGGCGAGGACCGCAGGTGAGTCTGGGCAGGCCCTCAACTTGGGCGAGGTGGGGAACGTGAGCCGAGCCCTGGGCAAGAACGGCCTTTGTGAGTGAGTCCCCAGGGCCAGGGAGGGGGCTGTGCCTCCTTTGCCGCCTGCTCCTCGGGGCTGTGGGTACAGTCTCCCCATTGCACATAGAGAGGTGCCGAGGCCCTGGCTGCAGGGGACCCCCGAGGGCCGCCTCTCAGCCCCTTTCTCTCTGGGCACCCAGAGATCCTGAGGAGTGCATCAGGGGACACTCTGCAGGCCTTTGGTGCCCCCCATCTTCCTCCCAGCCATTCCCCCTTGGGCCGTGGCCTCCCCAAAACTGGCCCATGCTTTTCCCCAGAGAAAGTTGCAAGCAGGTCCATTTTGAGACTTTTTAAAACTTTAGTTTTAAAAATGTTTTTATTGTAAATCACTTTCTATGAAAAAGGTTAAATTGCCCGATGGGTTAGGAGAGTGGATGTGGGATGCAGCCCAGGGCGTTTATGGTGGAGCAAGACACTCCCCTGCAGGAGTGCAAGCAAGGGCACGGGGCCATCCCCCCATTCCTGGTCCCAGTGGTTCTAGCAAGCACTGCGTCCCTCCCAGTTAAGCCTCAGCTCTAGCTACACTCACTACATTAGTCTGTCTGTCCCCTTTCCCTCTGCAGCTTGGCTGCCCCAGCCCCTAACCCCCAGATCCCCATCTCCCCGCTGCTCTCAGCCTCAAGTTGGGCTCAAAGATTAGGGACACATACCCTCTGCCCCACCTCTAGGGATGAAGCCAGAAGATCCCAGAGGCCTTAGAAAACCTCCTGGCTCCACCCGGCACCCCGGCCTCCTTTCTGTCTCCTCTCTCTTCCCCCCTCCGCCTAGCTCCTCCTCACAGGCTGCCAGGAGAGGCCTCTTGGGTGTTCATTTGCGGTCACCTAATCAGCATTGGTTGTACCTGGGAACTTGCTCTGGATAGAGACCTGGGGAGGAGAGCAGGAGAGAGAGAAGCTTGGAAGCTAAGGTGTTCTGGGGCGGGCCCTGTACTGATGTTTCCAGCTTGGCCAGGGCCCCTCCAAGCCGCAGCTCTCATAGTGCAGAGGGCCCTTAGCGTGTCTCTGGGGCAGGGAAGAAGTGGATCAATGAAACACTGTGTGTATGGGGGGCTGGGGAGCGGAGGCAGCAATTTGGGTCCTGGGCCCCAATTCTCAGCCTGCTGGACTAGAATCTGAGGATGGCCTGGGCTGGGGGCCGTGTGGCCTGGTGGGGTGAGCTGGCCCAGCCCCTGCCTGGGCGGTAGGGTGTCCATGGGCCTGCACTGGCGGGGAGGGGGGCAGTCTGGGCCCAGACTTCGGTGCTGTCTGGAGGTGGGGCAGGGCCTGGCTTCTTACAAGAAGGCGCCCAGGCTGGCCCAGTCATGCAGGTCAGAGGCCAGTGTGGCATCCCCGGCCTCAAAGAGGGGCTCGGGGGGCAGGGAGCTACGGGTGCTCTCGTCCCAGGGGTGCTCCAGGAAGGATGTGGCCAGGAAGGTCTCATCAAAGTCCAGGCTGTCGGTAGCCTGCTCCGCTGGAGGCCCCCAGGTAACAGGGCACTCGATGTGGTGGCCATGGATGGTGAGGTCCACGTCCCCGTGTGAGGCAGGGCTCAGCGGCGGGATCAGCTCCGAGATCTCCAGCGTGCCCAGCTCCCCGTCCAGCGTGCCAGCGTCCAAGATGGCCTCCCAGTCAAAGTTGCCCTTGAGGGGTTCCAGCTCACCCTGCTCCTCCTGGGTCAGCAGCAGGGGGCTGGAGGGCCGCGGGACCTTGGCCTCCTGCTTGGGCAGCGGCTGTTGACGCTTACGCCCCAGCCTGCCCTCGCCTGCACCCCAGCCCGCCTCCCCAGTGGCCTCCTCGAACTCCCGCAGCAGCTGCTGGGCCTCGGTGCTCACGGTCAGTGGCCCGGCCCATGGGGCGGCGCTGGGCTCTGGCACGGCCTGGCGGGCAAAGGCCGGGTGGATGTGGACTGGGGGCAGCCGCTGCTTCTTCAAGGCCCCACTCAGCAGCCGCTCGGCGTACTGGGGGTCGATGCACCAGAAGCCCCCCTTGCCTGGCTCGTCCTTCTCCCGAGGCACCTTGATGAAGCCCTTCTTCAGGGACAGGTTGTGGCGGATGGAGTTCTGGACACAGGGAGGTAGGAGAGAAGGAAGACAGCTGGGAGAGTGGGTGGGGTCAGTGATGGGGGGCTCCTAGCGCCACTGCCAGTCCCACCACCACCTTCTCTCCGATGGGGGCAGGGGAGACAGAGGCGCTGCTCCGAGCGGGAGGCTCTGGGACACCAGCCACGGGGCACCAGGAGCTGGGAGTGCTGTCGGGGGCTTTTGTTCCCTTTGGCCAGGATATCTGCCTGCTCGGTCATCCGAGCCCTGAGCCGCAGGGTGGCTCTCAGTGCCAGCCTGTCCTGCCCTCCCTCCCTTACCCCGCTGCTTGCGGCCTCTGGTCAAAGGCCTTGGCTCCCCCAGGTCCTGGACGGCCATCTCCCTCTGCCTGGGCCTGGCTGGCCTTCTCTGTTTGTGAAATGAGTGAGTGGGTGTGAGGGTGTGTGTGTGTGGGGCGGGGATGAAGTGTGGGAGGATCTGATGACTTTCCTTGTTTCTAGAGCCGGCTGCTGGCCTGGGCCCTCACCCACCATGTCCCCCTCCTCCCACCCCAGGCTCTGAGGCCTCAGTTGATTATTACCCAGCCAAGAGCATAGCGCTCATTCCTGGGGCCTCTCAGGCTTGGGGTAGGGTGGGGGGTGGTGGAGGGTCTCTGCTTTCTCACCAAGGTTACAAATGGTACCTGCCCCAGGGTCAGGGCCCAAGCAATCGTGGAATAGCTGTGATTACAGGAACTCTGATCCTGTGACCTGTGCCACAGGGAAGGATCTGTGCATCCTCAGGGTCTCTGTCCCCAAGTAGCCCCTGATCCTGATGGTCGAAGAGGCTCAGGGCAGCGTGTGCCCAGCCTGAATCACCATCCTGCCTTGTTCAGGCCTGGGTGCACAGTCCAAACCACGCTGGGGCACAGGGGTCTGGGGCCTGGTGGGTGGGGCCGGCAGGTGAGTAGTGCCCCCTGGCAAGACTGGGAGGTTTACATGGTGGTCTGGGCCCCTTGGCTGCTCTGTGCCAGGTTCCGGAGACTTGGAACATGAAGCCAGTGTGGGAGGAAAGAGCCCCTGTGGAAAGCACGTGGCTGAGGTAATTGTCCCCCCAGGGAGTTTGATGAGAAGAGGGGGAGGAGTGTAGGCAGGAAACTAGGGAGGGCTTGGGGTGGGGGCTGGCACAGCAGCTTTCGGAAGGCCCCGTAGCCCTTCCACTGGGACACCGATGGCCTTCACACCCCGCAGCACGCCCCTCTCCCCTCCCAGAGCCCCTCCAGCCAACTGAAAGCAGGCGGGATGCAGAGTCTGGCAGGAACGATGCTCTGCCTCCAGTCAGGCCCTGACAAACTGACCTTGAGGAGGGGAGTGTCGAGGAATTCCAGGACTTGGGACAAAAATGTGTCCCTCAGTCCATCAACCTACCCTGGGGGGCTGTGTCCACGCATAGTTCAGCCCTGGTCTTTGGGCTGAGCCTGCCGGACGAGTGACAAGTTCTTTCCCCTTGAACCTCTATGTCGGCACCCCTGCAGCCCTCTGAACATCCTCCCTCCTCCGTCTCTGAAGTCAAAGGGGCAGCAGTCCAAGCACTGGGCTCCCTTGAGGTCCTTCCTGGACGGCCTTCCTCTCTCGGGGCCCTGGCCGTACCGCGCCTACTTGGCCTGCGGATCTGGGATGTGAGTCCAGTCCGCGAGGGCATGGGGAGGGAGGGAGGGAGTGCCTCCCTACCTGCCAGGTGGGATCAGCGTGGCGGAAGTAACAGAAGTTGTCCGTGATCCACTTGTAGATGGCCGACAGGGTGATCTTGGTGGCCTTGCTGGCCTGCATGGCCATGCAGATGAGCGTGGCATACGAGTAGGGCGGCTTCACGTGCGGGTTGGTGGCGTAGTCCACGTCGTCGGGAGGCGAGGCCTGCAGCCCCGAGGGGGCGCTCCGCGGCGTGCAGGAGGACGTGGGCTTGCCGGGTGTGTGCGGCTGCCCCAGGCAGGCGGGGTCCGCCGCCAGGGGAGACCCCGGCTCGGCCGAGCCTGCCAGCTCGTGGGAGCCGTGGGGGTCGGTGTCCCCCGAAGGCAGGGCGGGGAGCTCGGCGTTGAGAATGGAGAATTCCTGCAGCCACTGCAGGCTGGTCAGGCTGTCATTCAGGGCGTTGGACTCCTCCAGGCCGCCTTCCGGTCCGGCCTCCTCCGCTGCCCCTGCTCCCGAGACGCGTAGCCAGCTCTCCGCCATATGTGCGGGGACTCTCCGAGGGGGCTGTCAACATCCACGAGCCGAGCCGAGGGTGGCCGCCGAGCTCTCCGGCCCGCTGACTCCCGCGGCTTCAGTTACGCAGCCTCCCGGAAGCGGGCTTCCATCCCGCGATCCGGGGGTAGCCTCCTCCAAACGGAATGTGGTGCCTGCGGGGACCAGAGCGGGAACTGAGCCCTCTTTCCCCACCCCCGAGGGGAGAGTGTGGGCGAGGGGGGAGGCTCTTACTAAAATCCTTCCTGCAGCCGGGGAGGATCTTTTACTGCCGAGGTCTGGGAAACAGAAGGTGTGCCCGGGGCTCCGACCCACACGGGGTTCGCCTCGCTCTTTTCCTCTTGGATCTTTTAGAGGAGACTTAATTAGCCCAACGAGGGAATAGTGTAGGGGCATGCGAGGCCACCCCTTTCTCCCTCAAAGCGGGGAATTAACCCCCCTCTCTCCGTCCACAACCAATGGAAATGGGGCGAGAGAGTCCAGGAGGGCAGTACGACGGGTCGGGGGGCGGGGGAGGTCGTCTGATCTTTGAAAAGGGATATTAGGATGGGGCTCAAGGGGAAGGAAGGAAACAATACAGAGAGTTATAAGGGGGTGGGAAGTGAGTGTCCCCCAAACGCCTCTGATGTCAGTCCCCGGGCCCTCCACTTCCGTCGGGGACGGATGGGAGAGCGGGCTGGTACTGACGCCCTCCCTTCCCACGGCCGGCAGCCCTCCCCGTCCCTTACCTGGCTCAGAGCGCAGCCCGGGCCAAAGGAAGCTTCTCAAAGAAATTCCTCCCACCGCCCACCCTCACCGCGGCTCTCTGCTCCCAGCTCCAGGGCCCAGCCAGCAATCCTCGTCGCCACTCACGCCCGCCGGCGCCTCTCTGAAAGCCAGCGGCTGGGGACCGGCACTCAGTAGCCGCTCGCAAGGCGTCTCCTGCTGCCGTGGCGACGCCCCGCCCATATAAACAGCTTCCGCTTCTGCCATTGGCCAGGGCATCTCCAAAGAGACCGCGGGCTCTTAACGGCTCTCTCACGCGGTAACTCTCTTCCAGCTCCCTCCTGCCGCCCTCTCTGGCGCGCGACCCAGCCCCCTACCCGCCACCGCGTCCCGGCTCCGCGCATTCCCGCCCGACGGCCCCGCGCAGGGCTCGGAGAGGCGCGCGGCTCGGCGCTCCCGCAGAGGCCCCGGGGCCCTCGGCGAGCAGTTCGCCGCGGGAACCGTCCTCCGCCCCACCCCCTTCCCATCTGGGCTGCTCAGAGGTGGCGACGGCTCCTGGGACGCAGCCCGTGGCGCGGGGGCCAGGGCTGGGTGCATGCTTGGGGCTTTCCTTTCCTCTCCTCTGGGCTGCGAGTGGCACTTCCTCACGTTTCTGCGGCCTGTCCCGGTCTCCCGACCGAGTGTCGTCTTGGTGCCCGCAAGCAGGTCTGACTCTCCGATGCCACCTGCCGCTCAGGTCCGCAGAAACCGCAGCCCCGGTCGCAGGCACCCCAAGGCGGCTAGGGTAATCCAGTGTTTCCCGGTAAGCGCCCCCTCCCCGCCCCGTCCTCAGCAAGATTCCCAGAAGCTGACATTCCAGAGGCTTCTTCGGAAGTGCTCTCCCTCCTTTCCAGATAGCCGAGGAAACAGAGCCGTTGGGTGAAACCCAGGAAAGCCGTGGACTTGCCAAATTCTTTGACTGGGGTCATTTGCCCCATTAATTTCACCAGCCTTTAAGTGACGGACTAACGGTGGACTGTGGTCCTTCCTCCTCCCCTCCCCCAGCCTCCCTCCAGTCACCAGCTTTCCTGCTCTTCAGTTATTGAGGAGCTGCAGTTGGAAGTTCTCTGGTTGAAGGGGGTGGGTGGAGGTGAGGGCTCCTTATCAGGCCTCTGGGCAGGAGCTGTGCCCGGGGGATGGTACACCAGCTCCCACCCAGAAACATGTCTTTTCCTCTACCCCTTGCCCTCTCTCACTCCTCCATGTCCAGCTTGTCTTGAGTCAAAGTTTTTTTTTTCTTCCCAAGTATTTATTGTTTTATTTTAATTTTTATTTTATTTTATTATTAGTTTCTGCTTTATAACAAAGTGAATCAGTCATACATATACATCTGTTCCCACATCCCTTCCCTCAGGCATCTCCCTCCCTCCCACCCTCCCCATCCCACCCCTCCAGGCGGTCACAAAGCACCGAGCTGATCTCCCTGTGCTCTGCGGCTGCTTCCCACTATCTACCTTACGTTTGGTAGTGTATATATGTCCATGCCTCTCTTTCGCCTTGTCACAACTTACCCTTCCCCCTCCCCATATCCTCAAGTCCATTCTCAAGTAGGTCTGTGTCTTTATTCCTGTTTTACCCCTAGGTTATTCATGACATTTTTTAAAATTCCATATATATGTGTTAGCATACGGTATTTGTCTTTCTCTTTCTGACTTACTTCACGGTGTATGACAGAGTCTAGGTCTATCCACCTCATTACAAATAGCTCAGTTTCGTTTCTTTTTATGGCTGAGTAATATTCCATTGTATATATGTGCCACATCTTCTTTATCCATTCATCCGATGATGGACACTTAGGTTGCTTCCATCTCCGGGCTATTGTGAATAGAGCTGCAATGAACATTTTGGTACATGCCTCTTTTTGAATTATGGTTTTCTCAGGGTATATGCCTAGTAGTGGGATTGCTGGGTCATATGGTAGTTCGAGTTTTAGTCTTTTAAGGAACCTCCATACTGTTCTCCATAGTGGCTGTACCAATTCACATTCCCACCAGCAGTGCAAGAGTGTTCCCTTTTCTCCACACCCTCTCCAGCATTTATTGTTTCTAGATTTCTTGATGATGGCCATTCTGACTGGTGTGAGATGATATCTCATTGTAGTTTTGATTTGCATTTCTCTAATGATTAATGATGCTGAGCATTCTTTCATGTGTTTGTTGGCAGTCTGTATATCTTCTTTGGAGAAATGCCTATTTAAGTCTTCTGCCCATTTTTGGATTGGGTTGTTTGTTTTTTTGCTATTGAGCTGCATGAGCTGTTTTTAAATTTTGGAGATTAATCCTTTGTCAGTTGCTTCATTTGCAAATATTTTCTCCCATTCTGAGGGTTGTCTTTTGGTCTTGTTTATGGTTTCCTTTGCTGTGCAAAAGCTTTGAAGTTTCATTAGGTCCCATTTGTTTATCTTTGTTTTTATTTCCATTTCTCTAGGAGGTGGGTCCAAAAGGATCTTGCTGTGATTTATGTCATAGAGTGTTCTGCCTATGTTTTCCTCTAAGAGTTTGATAGTTTCTGGCCTTACATTTAGGTCTTTAATCCATTTTGAGCTTATTTTTGTGTATGGTGTCAGGGAATGATCTAATCTCATACTTTTACATGTCCCTGTCCAGTTTTCCCAGCACCACTTATTGAAGAGGCTGTCCTTTCTCCACTGTACATTCCTGCCTCCTTGATCAAAGATAAGTTGACCATATGGGTGTGGGTTTATCTCTGGGCTTTCTATCCTGTTCCATTGATCTATCTTTCTGTTTTTGTGCCAGTAAAACACTGTCTTGATTACTATAGCTTTGTAGTGTAGTCTGAAGTCAGGGAGCCTGATTCCTCCAGCTCCGTTTTTCGTTCTCAAGATTGCTTTGGCTATTCGGAGTCTTTTGTTTTTCCAAAGTTTGAATTTTTTTGTTCTAGTTCTGTGAAAAATGCCAGTGGTAGTTTGATAGGGATTGCATTGAACCTGTAGATTGCTTTGGGTAGTAGAGTCATTTTCACAATATCGATTCTTCCAATCCAGGAGCATGGTATATCTCTCCATCTATTTGTATCATCTTTAATTTCTTTCATCAGTGTCTTATAATTTTCTGCATACAGGTCTTTTGTCTCCTTAGGTAGGTTTATTCCTAGGTATTTTATTCTTTTTGTTGCAATGGTAAATGGGGGTGTTTTCTTGATTTCACTTTCAGATTCTTCATCATTCGTGTACAGGAATGCCAGAGATTTCTGTGCATTAATTTTGTATCCTGCTACTTTTCCAAATTCATTGATTAGCTCTAGTAGTTTTCTGGTAGCATCTTTAGGATTCTCTATGTATAGTATCATGTCATCTGCAAACAGTGACAGCTTTACTTCTTCTTTTCCAATTTGGATTCCTTTTATTTCCTTTTCTTCTCTGATTGTTGTTTCTAAAACTTCCAAAACTAAGTTGAATAAGAGTGGTGAGAGTGGGCCACCTTGTCTTGTTCCTGATCTTAGTGGAAATGGTTTCAGTTTTTCACCATTGAGGACAATGTTGGCTGTGGGTTTGTCATTTATGGCCTTTATTATCTTGAGGAAAGTTCCCTGTATGCCTACTTTCTGCAGGGTTTTTATCATAAATGGGTGTTGAATTTTGTCGAAAGCTTTCTCTGCATCTATTGAGATGATCATATGGTTTTTCTCCTTCAATTTGTTAACATGGTGTATCACATTGATTGATTTGCGTATATTGAAGAATCCTTGCATTCCTGGCATAAACCCCACTTGAGCATGGTGTATGATCCTTTTAATGTGCTGTTGGATTCTGTTTGCTAGTATTTTGTTGAGGATTTTTGCATCTATGTTCATCAGTGATATTGGCCTGTAGTTTTCTTTCTTTGTGACATCCTTGCCTGGCTTTGGTATCAAGGTGATGGTGGCCTCGTAGAATGAGTTTGGGAGTGCTCCTCCCTCTGCTATATTTTGGAAGAGTTTGAGAAGGATAGGTGTTAGCTCTTCTCTAAATGTCTGATAGAATTCGCCTGTGAAGCCATCTGGTCCTGGGCTTCTGTTTGTTGGAAGATTTTTAATCACAGTTTCCATTTCAGTGCTTGTGATTGGTCTATTCATATTTTCTATTTCTTCCTGATTCAGTCTTGGCAGGTTGTGCATTTCTAAGAATTTGTCCATTTCTTCCAGGTTGTCCATTTTCTTGGCATAGAGTTTCTTGTAGTAATCTCTCATGATCTTCTATATTTCTGCAGTGTGAGTTGTTATTGAGTCAAAGTATTAAAAGCGTGCTGGAGAAAGTCGGACAGCAACTTTCACAAATAAGCCAACTGCGCAGTTAACACCTCTTCTTCCCTCGTGAACAGTTTTATTCATTTTTAAGAATCATGCAGCAGTCCATAAATATTGCATCCTTGACGTCCCCACTGTAGTGTGCCCATGAGTGTACTCCAGGGAGTGAGGGGTACACAGATGGCACAACAGTACACACATATTTACACACACTAGGTGTGCAGATCCTAAAGCACAGTGAGCAAGCAGCATGCCAAGGTCAGGTGAACAGGACAAAAACCCTCCCCAGGTGAGATGGCTTAACGTGTGTGGATCCGTGCCCAGGAGACGCCCCAGCATTGGCATGGCCTCTGGTAGGATGGGACTGGGGAGGAGAAGGAAAAAGGGCTCTGTGAGAAGGCTGGGATCACCACACCACCCGGAAGTGAGCTCATAGGTGAGCTCCGACTTGAGTGTGGCAGGAAGGAACCCCAGGCCTCCGGTTAGTCTGTGTCCTTGTGTGAGAAACCAGGCCCCGTCATATTCTCTGTGGGTCAACTGCTAACAACATGACCATCTCCAGATGATGACTGGGGCGGCTGTCCTGTTCCCCGACCAGGCTCTGTGCCCTGTTCCCTGATCCCAGCCCTTTTGGATGGGATATTTCTGCTCGCCAAAGAGCTAAATGAGGGCAAAGAGGTGCGGGGATGGGGGAGAGAGCAGGAACTGTCTGAGAAACAGGAGTGAAGGGCCACTTCTCACCCGGGTATGTCTTGGTTATGGAACCAAGGCCTTGAGGAATCTCTCTGAGCCTCTTCCTGGGAGAAGACAGACCCTCCAGAAAGGGTGAAGACAATGGCTTCCTCTTAGGGTTCCTGGCCACTGTGGCGACTGTTTACCTACATCTCCTTCATCTCAGGTAACACCACACTCTGAATACTACCTGCCGGGAGAGGAGGTGGATCTGTATGCCACCACCCCAGGCTCAGGGAGAGTCCCCTTCCCTAGTGCTTCTGGGGCTCAGATTTCAAGGAAATCAGGAAGTGTGGTTATTGCTGGAATCATCAATATGAAAGGGTCTGTAAGAATGTTTCGGGGAAAGAAAGGACATTAACAGGGGTCTGAAACAGCAGAGCCCACTGCAGGATTTCAGAGCGGGTGGACACGGGAACTCAAGGCAGAAGCTGAGATTTGGCTTGGCTCATGTAGTGTCTGTCAGGACCACAGGCCTCCGCCTGCCCACCCCCAGGGCAGGATGTGAACCACAACCACCAGGCAGTGAGGGTCACCACGCACCTGATGGCACAAGGCAGCCACACAGGAGGTGCAAAAGATCCCCCGGCACTGGGCTCTCTTTGAGGCCTTGGGAAGGACCATGAAAAGTTCCTCTAGGGCAACAATTCCAACTACTAATTCAGGCCATCATGGTGGGCATAGCCTAGGGCTCTGTCACATCTCAGCCTCACAAACTGTTGGATCCCACTTTGCTTCTCAATCTCATGCTCCACTAACTAACCACCTCTTCCAAAAGCCAGCAGACAATGCATCTATCAGAGAGCTATGAGGAATCCATTGATAACACTAGTGTTGAGAGACGAACAGCCAACAGCTTACGGTCTTGCTGTTTCAGACTGTTATTTATATGCCTACACTGGACTGGGGTGGGGTGGACATGTGATTTGAACAATATCTCTAAATCTCTGATGAGCCTATGGAAGGCAGTACCTCCGGCTCCCCCCATCAGGCTCAGCTGATCTGGAGGACAGGGGAGGAAAACCGGTGGGATGGGGAGCCTCCCAGACCACCACTGACCCCAGCTCAGCCCTTCCCCCAACCTCCTTTGGGGTTCCTGGGCACCAAATGAGAACCACCGGTCCACCCCTCTCTCAGCTTCTTTCTTCAACTCTTTCAGAAAAGCGGGGTGGAGACGGGGGCAGCAGGGGTAAGAATGCCACCTGACAGGGCGGTAGTGATGAAACGTGATAATATACGACAGTCCCTAACAAGTGCCTGGTACATAGAAGGGGTCAAAAATGCCTTTGCAGTGTCACCTTAGGATGGAGCCCCAGGCCTTCTTGAGTGCACCTGATCATAAAGAACTCCCCGGTAGGTCATCATGTAACTGAGGGGTTCTCAGATTCAAGGCCTCCTTCCTAAGCAGACACACGAGGCATAGCCTCTGCTACCAGAAGCAAGAACTGTTTTCCCAACCAACCTTCTGGTGGTTGCCACTGCTTCTTGTCCTTGAGAGAGGAGCTCCTAATGCATTTTGAGGGAAACCCCACTTACAGTGCAATATGGCTTTCCCTTCTCACAGGAGTCATCCCCCAACGCCACCCCAATCTGCAGGTCTCAGATTGGTTATGATGTCCCAGAGACTAGAAAATGCCAGATGGGTGTTTGTAATGAAGTCACCCAAACTCTTGAGTCTTCTTGGTCTACCTCCTAAGGAGAAAAAAAAAAAAGATACAAAAGAAATAACCAGTCTGTAGACCACAGCTCCACCTGAAGATCAAGATACAGTGGAAACATTCCAGAGACTCTCTGCAAAGGGTCTCATGAGCTGCAGTTCGAGTGGCTTTAGCCCACAAGGAGAAAAGAGGTTTCCAGTCCCTTCTGAGAGGGGAAGGATCACGGTTGCGGAAGAAGATGAGTCTGGGAGAAGGGTCAGGTGCCCTCAGCATCCAGCTTTCACGTGGGTCTAAAAAGTCTCCGTGTGTCTGGCTGAGGATGCCCAGGAGGTCAGTGGTGCCATGAGACCAGGATGGGATGTGAGAACGGGAGGAGAGCCCTGGTACAGGGGCTAAGGCTCTCAGATGGCCAAAGGATCCCACACGCAGAGCCTGTTCTCGGGGTCCTCCAGGCTGCCAGAAGATGGGCGTCTGCGCTGCGTGTTCCGACGACTGACCACGTTGTCGTCAGCCTGCCAGGCACCTGAGAAGAGGAAAGGAAGGTTACCGGACCTTTGGTTTGGTGCAGATGGTGTCTCTGGCAGGACAGTCCGGGAGTTTGGCACGAAAGCTGGCAAGATGTGCATTAGCTGGAACTCCCACAGGGTGCAAACCACAGCACGTGAAACTTGGGAGCAGTGGCGTCCACTGGGTGAGGGACAGTCATGGCCACTGTGGCCCACTGATGGAGGGACATGCAGGATGGTCCTTGTTTTGTGAGCTTGCCGTAGGATCCACCTTTGTATCTTTATTTGGTCTTGAAGTTTGCCTAAGTGTTACAGCGGACCAGGAAAAGAAACTGAGTCTGGCTGAGACTTTCACGAGAGCAGGAGGAGGTGAAGGGGAGGGAGAAGAGTGTGTTAATTTGGGCTCAGAGTTAGTGTTTGCTGTGGGGGCCAGGGTGGGGCAGGAAGGGACTGGCTGCCCAGCAGGGTGCCAGGGACCAAATGGCATGGCAGAGAACAGAGTGACAGCTGTTCCTCTCCTTCTGCACCCGAACAGCCCACCGAGAGTTGCTATCAGCTGGTGCCACCAACCCCAGGAGACATTAGCTCCAGAGCTTTGGGGTCCCCCGGGTACCATCCACGAAACTCATCATCTTCCCCCCTTGTCCTGCAGTTCCTGCACGAGAAGCACCCGCTGCCCATGCTGGAAACCCACTCTTGGTGCTTCTCTCTCCTTCATGCTCTGTATCCAATCCATCCTGACCTCCTGCTTGTTCAAGCTCTAGTAAGGTCTAAATCTGTAGTCAGAAAACCGGGATACAGCCCCAGCTTGTAACGTACTGACTGTGTGACCTTGGGCAGGTCACTGTACTTGGAGCCCTGGTTTTCCCATCCATCAGATGGGAGACAAGTACTTACACCCCAGGGATGCCGTGAGACTAAGCGAGGTGACATGGAAGAGTGGTGAGCAGGGCGCCTGACTCACAGAATGTGCGCGAAAACCATCCGCCCCCCAGGCCTTGTTCAGGCTACACTCATCTCCCCCAAGTCGTCCTCCCAGCCCACAGAATGACTCCATCTGATTCAGTCCCCCCAGTGCAGCGAGATGCCCCTTCTGAAGGGAGAGGATGAAGCCCTAACCCCCTGAGTTGGGGGAAAGCCTTCCATTCTCTGGCCGAGGACTGCTGAGCTGCCTCTTCCAGCACCTGCCCCCAGAAGGCCCCCCCTGAAGCCAGATGGGGTCCAGCGTGCTCCGAAGTGCTCCCCCACTGGCCCGTACCACCACCCCATTTCTCATGCTGTGTGGAAATTGCTGGATCCTCCAGCACACGGTGATCTCCTCCAGGGCAGAGCCGAGAGCCATGCCCTTCAGAGGGCTCAGTTCGTGGACGGAGCCGGCTGACCCTGGAGGGTGGGCGTGAGGCTCACTGTGTCACATTTGAGGGAGGCCACTCACAAATGTCTGGCGTCAGCTTCAGTTTAGGCCAGCCCAAGACACGAAACCCTTTAATGGCAGAAACACTAGGATTCAGCGGGTATAAATTGTGTATACCCATAAATGTCCTGGTGTGCTAATCCGCCCTAAGGCTCTAATAATAGTCTTGTGGAGGTGGACCCCAGGGGAAGGGGAGTGAGTGGGACAGGAAATGTTTAGGTATCTCTCACAGCCAGATGGAATGCGGGGATCTGTACTCCCTGGGGGTACCGGAGTCCGGCACATGGGTCCACAGTGCTTTTCCCCTCTAAGGGTGACAGGATGCAGAGCAGGCAAGATTGCGCTTTTAAGTTAGGAACCCCCAGATGAAATAAGTTGTTCCTTCATTTTATATAATTTGGTAGATCTCATACTTATTCCTCTGTGTTTAATGGGCAGGACTCCGGAACTGTGGCTGTTTGGTAGGAACGACCAAAAGCAAATGGTAAACAGGAGAGAAGACACACACACACACACACACACACACACACACACACACACACCCACACACACAAAGTCAAATCAAAACACTGCCGCAGCCTCGCCGCCACCACCACTGGCTGCCAGGCTGCCTGGCTCTGAATTCTTGAGTCCTTGCTACAAACACCACCGGTCCAGATTCTGAGCCAGGGCTGAAAACTGGCTCCTTCTGAAACAGCCTGAAGACTCAGACCTGAAGTCTCTGATCTCCCCAGCTTCTTGGTACAGTCGGTGGTGCTCTTTCCTCTAAAAAGGCTTCTGCCAGACCCTCGGCGAAACCCTGCTGCTCCGTGCATCCTGGATGCGGAAGGTAAGCCTGGAAGGCGCAGGAGGACTTCCTGAGCGAGTGCTACCATTCTGTCCAGCCCTCAGCCAGAAAAGGGAGCCTGGAGATTCAAAATCCTTCCCGGGAGGTAGAGAAAGGTGGTTCCCACTTAATTCCCTCCTCAGGCTCAGAAACGGGGGAGTGAAGACACCTCTAGAGGCAGATTTGGGGAGCACATCTAGGGGGATTCCACACACCTCTTTCCTGCCTCTACCCAGCCACTAATTAAATTTAAGATCTGTAACAGTTCCACCATCTTGTAGAGTTTCTCTCCAAGAAAAGAGAGGGCCTCCCTGGTGGCGCAGTGGTTGAGAGTCCGCCTGCCGATGCAGGGGATACGGGTTCGTGCCCCGGTCAGGGAGGATCCCATATGCCGCGGAGCGGCTGGGCCCGTGAGCCATGGCCGCTGAGCCTGCGCATCCGCAGCCTGTGCTCCGCAACGGGAGAGGCCACAACAGTGAGAGGCCCGCGTACGGAAAAAAAAAAAAAAAAAAAGAGAAAGTTAATTCCGATTTTTCCTTAGTATCTGCGAAGCATAAGCCTTCCTAGTGGCGTCTTAGTCTTGGGTTATTTCAGGTCTCCATAAGTACTTTTCTTTGTTTTGTTTTTGGCTGTGCAGTGGCTTGGAGGATTTTAGTTCTCCGACCAGGGATTGAACCAGGCCACTGAAGTGAAAGTGCTGAGTCCTAACCACTGGACTGCCAGGGAATTCCCTCCATAAATACTTTTAGATTTCATCGGTATGCCCACTCCTGTCCAATGACATCATTTAAAAACATCTGTATCGGGCTTCCCTGATGGCGCAGTGGTTGAGAGTCTCCCTGCCGATGCAGAGGACAAGGGTTTGTGCCCTGGTCCGGGAAAATCCCAAATGCCACGGAGCGGCTGGGCCCGTGAGCCATGGCCGCTGAGCCTGCGCGTCCGGAGCCTGTGCTCCGCAACGGGAGAGGCCACAACAGTGGGAGGCACGCGTACCACAAAAAACAAAACAAAACAAAACAAAAACATTTGTATTTCCACTAATAAACTCAAATTATCTTTGCTTTTTCCCATCACACCACCCAGAGCCTTTTCACAGAATTGCCACTGGTCCCCTGGCCACTATCCTGACGCCTGTGTGATACTCCATCAGGTTCCTTGGGGCCCTGTCTACCTAGCATGGCCTCGCGATTATAGTCAGCTCATCACCTACAATGGTCAACTCAGATTTCCTCCCTTTGAGAACCTTGCAGAACAATCTCAGAACATACCATCGCCCCCCAACCTTGGTCTCGGGGCCAAAGAAGACCCACAGGCTTCTTAGCGGAAGAGGTGCTGGAATGACACAGGTGCTTTCTCAACATCACTCCCACAAGGGTGATGAGAGCAGCGAGGATGGGGACCTGAGCCATCCTTGCCGCGAGCTGGGGCTCCTGGCAGAGCACCTGTGGGCCTGGGGAGGGTGGACCATGGGGTGCTCCCCGGGCTCCCTCCTTGTGGGCGCTCCGTGAGGCGAGTGGCATCCGTGTGGGGAGGGAAACAGTGTGGAGAGGGAGACCAAGTGCCTGAGAAGCTGTCCTGATGGCCAAGCCAGCCTGAGGCACCTCAGTCATAGGAAGGAACTTTGAACTCACAGCTGAGCGTGGTGAGGTCTGTTGATTCCATGGGACCTACCACAGTGGATGCTCCTGTCATTAACCTGACATTAACCTGACAGATTCTTCCAGAGAGTTCCCCAGCTCTTTACTACCAGTGTGACGCTAACAGCAGAACCCGAGAAACATTTTACCAAGAGAGCAGATGCACTTTCCTTCTCTCGTAAGAGCCCTTGAGACCTCAGGGTGAGGCTACGATGCGACCCTCAACTCCCTCTCCCGGCAGGCGCCACTGTCATTCGGTTTCATGTCTGGCCTGAACGGTGAAGCCAGTTTAATCTGAGAATGGCTGGCTCCCGAGATCACCGTAAAGAAGCCCAGGCATTGTTTTCCTTCCAGGCCTCGCTCTCCTGCCGCAATCCCAGAGTGGAATAAACATCCACCAGCAGGTTGGCCCGAAGGAGTTAGGGAGAGGAGGAAGCACAAGGCCTGGGGTCAGTTTCCACCAGCATGGGCGGCTAAAACAATTCCCAGGAGCTCTCTCTGCCAAACACGGGGGTTGGTGGGGAGCCACTGCGGGGAGGCAGGAGCCTAAATTCCTCTCTTGAAGCCCAGTGAGCGGCTGGCCGGCACAGCTGCCACAGACTCAGGGCGGAATGAGGGCAGAGATGGCATCTTCCCCAACTAGTGACCAAAACAAATCCTGCCTGTAACCTTTGCCACCGAAGCATCCCCGCTTTTGTGGAACAGGGATTAATCTAGTCTCACAAATATTTATTTTTCCTGGAAAATTTCAGCATATTAAATACAGGCTCTTGCCAGTTAGGAACGGAAGCCTCAGCGAGGGCCCCTCGGATGTGCGTGCGCCCAGCAAGCTTGGGGTTGGGTGTGGGTGAACATGAACTTTCACACGAAGTCTGGGTAACCTAAATGAGTTTCAAAATAAACAAACTGGACAGACAGACGTACATTTGGCAAAAAGACATGAGAAACAAATGGACAGACAGAAGCCAGGTAAAGAGTGGGAAGGCAGGAAGTGAAGTGTACCCTGGACCTCAGCCACTCTGGCCCAAGCCTGGCTGGGTCAACGCTAAGTGGGAAGGGACCGGAGAGCCCCTGGGAAGGCTGTGGGAGGCGTCTCTGGGGATTACGGCTTCCTCCACCACAAGCCTGCATGGGGCCAGAGGGGTGAGTACATGGGTCTTCTGCAAGCTGATGGAGAGTGGCAACCACAGGAGTTTGTGTCCCTCCAGCACCTGTAACCACGTTGCAAAGAGAGTAAAGCAATGGACCCATGACGGGACTGGCTGTCCTGAAGCTTAAACATGTCCAGGGCATGTTTAAGAGATTACAAACCACGCAACATGAAGGCAGTCTCTGCTGTGAACCAAGGAGGGGCAATTTCGACCTAGTCCACCAGGCAAGACGTGGCTTTAGAGCCATGGTTGGTGAAGCCCTTGGTGAGCATGGAGCAGAGAGACATCAGTGCCCAGAGTGTAACTGACAGGTGGGCTCCTCCTGAGAACTCATCCTGGATTCAGTTTAGTGTCATGAGAAGGAATAAGGGGCACGTTGATGGCCCTGATTGAATTTATAGAGTTAGGGCTCCAGGGAGAAGAGTTACCCTCGACCCCTGATTGTTCCTTTGGGATCCAAATCTAGGGAGCACAAGGCAACTGGTGGTAGCCCAGGGCTCACTGGGTCACAGAGCTAGTCTATAAAATGCTGGCATTGAAATTCCTCTCTGATCCTAACTAAACACTCTCCTTTGAGTGGCTACAGGTTCCCTTTTCAAGGGCTCAGGCTCTCTTTCCAAGACCTTATCACAGAGGCCGTGTCTGCCTAAAACTGCCTGTTGATGGAAACAAGACCAGGCCCCCTGCCATGGGATCTGCAAGATCATGATGGAGTGGGCACGGTCAGGTCAAATCGGAAGGCTTTGGAGGTATTTTTGTGCCTTTCTCCATGCCCAAATAGATTCGCTTAGAGCAGAGTCGCTCTTTGCCCAAGGACTCTCCCAAGGCTGCCTCACTTCCTTTCAGCAACTGGCTCCCAGCACCTTAGCAAAGCCCATGCCTTCTTGCAGGAACTGCAGGGCAGGAGATGGGTGTCCCAGGGTGAGAGCAGGGGTGCGAGCAGGGGAGCGTCTCCCACCAAGTTCATGTTCAGCAGACTGCCACTCACCGGGTAAGCAGACCGCAGAGCACAGCTTATTGTCCAGTGCTTTCATGCTGGCGATGTCAAAGTCATTGTTATTGTCACACTCCATACCTAGAAATGCGAATGTCCTCTGGCCTCTAACGGAGTTAAGGCAGTTAGAGAGGACCTGGCTGTGTTTTTCTCTGCTTTGCTGTCCTTAAAATAAAAATCTTAAGGATGGAGACAAAAAACATCAAATCATATGTTAAAAAAAAGACAATAATTAAGTGGGGAGAGAGGACAATAAAGGAAACTGCGTGGGTACGTTTGTGTTCTCGCTCTGTTCTGCTCTGTTTCCTTAACTGGCCCCTTTCCAGCCTTCGTTCCAGGGAAATCAGACCCTGGGGAGGTCTGTGGGATTCGGACACGCAGACCCGGGCCCAGAGCAGAGCCTAAGCCAGGCTGGAAGAGCTAGGAGAGCCACGGGGGAAGTGACCCCGGGCTCAGGCCTGTGTCTGTCGGTGCACGTGAGGTGTGCTTATGACCACAAGGCTCTGCGAAATGACTAATACATAAAATGGCAATTAAAGCTCTTTGGTCCCGTAATTTTGCACCTCAAATCAAAGAATCGCATTGCTTGCAAAATTATGATTTATTTTCTTTGAGACTTAATTTTCTATTCTGAAGATGTTTTAAGGGGCTGACCAGAAACCTACAGTCGTGTAAGATGGGAAGGGGACAATTTTAGATGTTATTTTTTCAAGCCCCCACCCGGTTTTTTTTTCCTTGGTGAAAGGGAGAGGAAGAAACATACATCTACTGTGTACAGCATGTCAGGTGGAAACCACATATGGAATGTCAGGCGGAAACCACGTACTGCCCTGTGCCTTTTAGAGGCAAATATTCTACTGGGGACGACAATCACAATGGAGAACTCAGAGCCTTGCGCCCTGAAGACATCAACCGAGGAGAGGTAGCGCCCAACTCCGGCTTGGTTGGCGTGCACGTGCGGCAGAGGCACAGCCTGGGCGACCACCCCTCCTCCGGCACTACTTGGCCAGGAGAGAGTGGTCATGTGCACATGCGCACACCCTGCACACCACACAACCCCCCAAGCAACTGCCATGGCCAAAGCAGAAGCGACTAGCATGACCTCTGCATCCAGGCTGGGATCCAGGTTTGCTCTGGAGGTTGCCCTTCTGTGGAGGCACCTCAGAGGAGCAGACGGAAGAGACACCGGTTCCTGGGACGCCTGGTCCTACAATCCCAGGTGGGATTCCCAGCTCGCCTACCCTCCCCCCCCGCCACTTCCTTGCTCTATATGTAGGTCGTTCCTTCGCTTCTCGGCTTACTAGAAACCAAATTCTTCCGACTGAAGATATGATTGACCTTATTTACAAAACAGAAATAGAGTCACAGGTGTAGAAAACAAACTTATGGTTATGGCGGGGGGCAAGGGAGGGGAGGGATAAATTGGGAGATTGGGATTGACATATACACACTACTATATATAAAATAGATAACTAATAAGGACCTGCTGTAGAGCACAGGGGACTCTACTCAGTAGCCTGTAATGGCCTATATGGGCAAAGAATCTAAGAAAAGAGTGGATATATGTATATGTATAGTTGATTCACGTTGCTGTACAGCAGAAACTAACACAACATTGTAAACCAACTCTTCCAATTAAAAAAAATATCTACTTGAGGCCTGAATGATGGTAAAGAGAATCGTTCCAATAGCCTACAAACACTAGTGTACGCTGAGCTGCTAACGTCTCTTCACCTCACCTTTGCTGTGCCGCCAGGGCTGTGATCCTTCTGCTACTGTAACATCAGCCGTTTTCTTCACTAAAGCAGGAAAACCTACTGCCTAACAGTCGGTTCCCCCAAGGGGAGGAAGCTGTTCTCCTGCTGCAGCTGAACTTTGGGGCTGCTAGAGCAGTTCTGTGAGACTCGGCTGAGAAGCTGAAGCAGGAAGGAAGGGGATGGCAGTTGCCCAAGAAGCTTCAGGATCTACTCAACGTAGATGGAGAACTCCATGTATCTTCTGCAGCCTTGGCTCAGAGGCCCAGAAAGAGCCAGGAAGGCTGCTGAGGTCCTCAGATACCCTGCTTGCTTTGATATTCCATCAAGAAGACAACCTTTCCCCAAAGCCACACCCTTGAGCAGTGCCACCAAGTCACACCAGTGCCCCTTTCTGTACCCTTCAGAGAATACCCGGGAAAGAAATATAATAAAAGGGAGCAAAAGACCAGGTCTTTTACCATCTTCTTGTGTGGGTGATCCGTCCTCTTCTTCTAGAACCTCATTTCCCTAGGACAGAAGGAAGGCACTGTGAGTCCATAAAGCAGTGAAATGAGCCTACTGATTGTCAGAAGACAGAACTAATCACCCTCATGGTATCCATACATTTCCTGTCTGTGTGAGATGGCTGGGAGGCCCAGCAGAGGCAGATTTTGCTTGGCGAGGCAGGATCGGCCCGTAGGGACCAGGTCTGAGGCACGTTCCAGAGGGACCAGGTCTGAGGCACCTTACAGAGGGACCCTGGGACTGTCAGGATTAGCCTTGGTTATAGTTTAGCTCACACTGTTTCTCTCAGGTGGAAATCAAAGTTGTCAAATGAAAAAGCAAACCGTGAGATCATAAAACTTTCAGGAACCCTTTAGGATCCCCAATCCCATCCAGATACTCCTTTGAGAACATCTGGCTCAAGAGAAAGTTGTAGAGTCCCCACTGGGAGCTGGGCATTCCATATACTTCAGGCACACCTCCGTCAGAGCACTTCTCACGCTGAGTTATAACTCTGATTCCTCCATCAGATGGAGCTCCGGGATGGGTGGGATGGGTGGATTGGGGGTGTGGGCAGGCAAAAGCCATGTCACTCGGTCTTTGTGTCCCCCAGTGCCAGGAAGATGTGAGATGCCTGTGCCAGGTAAATACTAAGTGAATTGGAGGACAAACACCCTCTCAAGGGTCTGGCCTGGAAGACTTCCCTCTGGAACTCACCCCACGCCTATTACGCTGAGACCAGCGCCCTCTGCTAACCGGACAGTCCCTCTGCTCTGCACCCTGCCTCTAACAGATCCAAGTGCACCACCTTGGAAGGCTTCTTCCAGAAGAGCCCCCATCCTATTTGCACCCTGTGCCAGCGCCGGCAGTCCCTCTGACCGGGGAGGGGCACCAGCGTCCACCTTGCTCTTACCTCTGCATCCTGCTCTTCAGCGGTGGCGACGAGGCCCGCAAAGTTGCAGTCTGGAGACGCCGCTGGCGTCACCTGCAAAGGAGCAACAAAAGTCAAGGTGCAGATGCCACCGGCTCTCCTACCCAGCTCGCCTGGCAGCAAACCCAAACCAAGTCCTCAGGACAGAAGTGGTGCCACATGGAAGATCACATCTGAGGGAGTCTGTGATTCAACAACCCGGTACTGTGTTTTCCAGGGCTCCCCTCCCGAGCACTGGGGGGCTTTGCCGATCTCCCTGGCAGGCCCTGGACTGAGCTCCTTGGGACTCGAGTACAGAGCAGAGCAGAGCAGCGAGGGCGATCCCATGCTCCTCTCTTACGTCTCCTTCTTCTGAGGGGGTCCTGCTGGCGTCCCGGGGGCAGGGGAGAGCCTCCCCGTCCTCTTCCGTGCCAGGGGCGATGTAGGAGCCGGACATGGAAGACACGGTGTCGGTGCTGATCTGGGAGGACACCATGGACATGACCTTCCTTCTTCAAGTCTGGGTCCCCAGTATGTTGAGGGGGGCAGAGGCGGGGAGAAGAGTGTTTCCTGCCCTCAGCTCAACTCTTCATGAGGCCTGGCGCATTTGCTTCAGGCCAGCACGGAATCCCATCCCGGGGGCCTTCCCATCACTGGAGCTGAGAGTGGCCTGTCCCGAGGGCAGACGGGGAAGGTCTCCGAAGACTGAGTTCCTGAACATTGCCCCTCATCCCTTTCCTGGCTGGTGATACATGGGGGAGGGAGGATAGGGAAGAGGTGGAAAGTGAGGAGACAGAAAGCTAGCTTCTTGCTTTGGGAAGGGACTGTACCACACCTGAGGGTGAAGTGGCTGAAGGGCTTCTCACCTCAAAAGTGGAGATCAAAGGAAATGCGAAACCTGCCCAGAGAGCTTGAGTCATGGGCTCAAAGCCACACAGGGCAAAAGAGAAAGGACAACTCAGTGCAACATGGGGTCCTGGATTGGGATGTTGGAATGGAGAGGAGCATTACTGGGGTGATCTGCAAGACGTGAAGGGGGTCTGCGGTTACATGGGATTACCAGGTCAGTGTTCATTTCCTGATTGTGATGGTGGTACTGGGATTATGGAGGTGTGTCCTTGTTCTAAGGAAACACACACTAAAGTATCTAGTGCTAATGGGGCAGCCTGTCTGCAACTTACTGTTAAGGGCGCAAAATATATATTGACTGGGATTACATCGAATCTCTAAATAAATACGGAGTCACTGAACGTTTTTTCAAAAAGCCACCCAGCCAAGGGCCGGGGCAGGGATGAATAGGAGGGACAGGATCCACTCACGCTTCCCGCCTCCTCCACCGCCAACCCCCAAACGCTGCCTGCTGAAAGGGTGTGTGAAGCCCTGTGTTCTGGCCGCTTCGGAGCCCCCTCTTAGCTTTGGCTGCTCGTTGGCAGCATCCATGGACCCTTAAAAGTGCCAGTGTTTGGGTCCCAGCCCCAGAGACGCTAGTCCCAAGCATAGGGATTTTCAGGAGCTCCTGGGGATTCTTCCTGGCAGCCAGAAGCTTCTTCAGCCTTTTCTTACCTGGCAGGCAGTTCTGCCAGCCCCTGACCTTGCCCCTCTTCCCCCAGCATGGGCCCAGGCAGAGGGTGAGGAGGGGGGACAGTGACCGGCCCCACCTGTCAATCCAGGATGTACCCCTTTTGGCGGGGGCTGGAGGCTGAGCCTGGGGACCAGTGGAGAGGCTGGAGCCCCCATGTTCCCCCAGTGCTGGGGAGCGTGGGGAGGAAGGCCGGAGGGTGGTGGGGAGAGGGAGGGAGTCGTTGCTTAGGGGGTGAAGGGAGTCTCAGAGGGAGGTTGGGGCAGCCTCCTCAGCAAGCGGTGGGAAGGGGATGGGCTGCCTCCTGAGCTCTGTAAGGCCCCAACCCGCCTGGCCCTGCAGTGTGCGCACCCTTCGGAAATATTTTGAGTAATTAGCAAGGGAAAGCAGCAAGTTGGCGGGGGAATGCCAGGTTGTCCTGGAGCCAGCCTCCAGTGCAAGGAAAGAAAGGGGCCTCAGGAGAAAGGGGCCCGTGGAGGCTGGGCAGGATTGTGTAGGACAGTGCCCGTTTGTGTGTGTGTGTGTGTGTGTGTCTGTGCGCACGTGCACGTGAGTGCTGGGGGAAGGGGCTGTGCACCACAAGGGCGTGCTGGCGGGGCCAGGTGCAGGCTCGGGGGAGAGATGGGTTCCAGGCAAAGCTGGGGTGAGGGGGTGGAAAGGTGCCTGCTGAGTGTCACATATTTGCTGTGCCTCAGTTTCCCCATCAGAACTCTGGTACGTTGATTCCTCACAGGCTGGAGCTGTAGGGTCTAGGCACCCCGTCTTCCGTCTGCCCTGATGGCCTCCCTCAGCCCCAACCTGCATTGGAGGGAAGGCCCTGGGTGGGGTGAATGAACCCCAGGGTGGCAAGTGGGGCCCCAGGGGCTGGGGCCCTCTGACCTCACACCCTGTCCCTTCAGGAAGGGACCAAGGGAGGGAGGAGCTGGAGACAGGCCCAGGCGAGGACCGCAGGTGAGTCTGGGCAGGCCCTCAACTTGGGCGAGGTGGGGAACGTGAGCCGAGCCCTGGGCAAGAACGGCCTTTGTGAGTGAGTCCCCAGGGCCAGGGAGGGGGCTGTGCCTCCTTTGCCGCCTGCTCCTCGGGGCTGTGGGTACAGTCTCCCCATTGCACATAGAGAGGTGCCGAGGCCCTGGCTGCAGGGGACCCCCGAGGGCCGCCTCTCAGCCCCTTTCTCTCTGGGCACCCAGAGATCCTGAGGAGTGCATCAGGGGACACTCTGCAGGCCTTTGGTGCCCCCCATCTTCCTCCCAGCCATTCCCCCTTGGGCCGTGGCCTCCCCAAAACTGGCCCATGCTTTTCCCCAGAGAAAGTTGCAAGCAGGTCCATTTTGAGACTTTTTAAAACTTTACTTTTAAAAATGTTTTTATTGTAAATCACTTTCTATGAAAAAGGTTAAATTGCCCGATGGGTTAGGAGAGTGGATGTGGGATGCAGCCCAGGGCGTTTATGGTGGAGCAAGACACTCCCCTGCAGGAGTGCAAGCAAGGGCAATGGGCCATCCCCCCATTCCTGGTCCCAGTGGTTCTAGCAAGCACTGCGTCCCTCCCAGTTAAGCCTCAGCTCTAGCTACACTCACTACATTAGTCTGTCTGTCCCCTTTCCCTCTGCAGCTTGGCTGCCCCAGCCCCTAACCCCCAGATCCCCATCTCCCCGCTGCTCTCAGCCTCAAGTTGGGCTCAAAGATTAGGGACACATACCCTCTGCCCCACCTCTAGGGATGAAGCCAGAAGATCCCAGAGGCCTTAGAAAACCTCCTGGCTCCACCCGGCACCCCGGCCTCCTTTCTGTCTCCTCTCTCTTCCCCCCTCCGCCTAGCTCCTCCTCACAGGCTGCCAGGAGAGGCCTCTTGGGTGTTCATTTGCGGTCACCTAATCAGCATTGGTTGTACCTGGGAACTTGCTCTGGATAGAGACCTGGGGAGGAGAGCAGGAGAGAGAGAAGCTTGGAAGCTAAGGTGTTCTGGGGCGGGCCCTGTACTGATGTTTCCAGCTTGGCCAGGGCCCCTCCAAGCCGCAGCTCTCATAGTGCAGAGGGCCCTTAGCGTGTCTCTGGGGCAGGGAAGAAGTGGATCAATGAAACACTGTGTGTATGGGGGGCTGGGGAGCGGAGGCAGCAATTTGGGTCCTGGGCCCCAATTCTCAGCCTGCTGGACTAGAATCTGAGGATGGCCTGGGCTGGGGGCCGTGTGGCCTGGTGGGGTGAGCTGGCCCAGCCCCTGCCTGGGCGGTAGGGTGTCCATGGGCCTGCACTGGCGGGGAGGGGGGCAGTCTGGGCCCAGACTTCGGTGCTGTCTGGAGGTGGGGCAGGGCCTGGCTTCTTACAAGAAGGCGCCCAGGCTGGCCCAGTCATGCAGGTCAGAGGCCAGTGTGGCATCCCCGGCCTCAAAGAGGGGCTCGGGGGGCAGGGAGCTACGGGTGCTCTCGTCCCAGGGGTGCTCCAGGAAGGATGTGGCCAGGAAGGTCTCATCAAAGTCCAGGCTGTCGGTAGCCTGCTCCGCTGGAGGCCCCCAGGTAACAGGGCAGTCGATGTGGTGGCCATGGATGGTGAGGTCCACGTCCCCGTGTGAGGCAGGGCTCAGCGGCGGGATCAGCTCCGAGATCTCCAGCGTGCCCAGCTCCCCGTCCAGCGTGCCAGCGTCCAAGATGGCCTCCCAGTCAAAGTTGCCCTTGAGGGGTTCCAGCTCACCCTGCTCCTCCTGGGTCAGCAGCAGGGGGCTGGAGGGCCGCGGGACCTTGGCCTCCTGCTTGGGCAGCGGCTGTTGACGCTTACGCCCCAGCCTGCCCTCGCCTGCACCCCAGCCCGCCTCCCCAGTGACCTCCTCGAACTCCCGCAGCAGCTGCTGGGCCTCGGTGCTCACGGTCAGTGGCCCGGCCCATGGGGCGGCGCTGGGCTCTGGCACGGCCTGGCGGGCAAAGGCCGGGTGGATGTGGACTGGGGGCAGCCGCTGCTTCTTCAAGGCCCCACTCAGCAGCCGCTCGGCGTACTGGGGGTCGATGCACCAGAAGCCCCCCTTGCCTGGCTCGTCCTTCTCCCGAGGCAACTTGATGAAGCCCTTCTTCAGGGACAGGTTGTGGCGGATGGAGTTCTGGACACAGGGAGGTAGGAGAGAAGGAAGACAGCTGGGAGAGTGGGTGGGGTCAGTGATGGGGGGCTCCTAGCGCCACTGCCAGTCCCACCACCACCTTCTCTCCGATGGGGGCAGGGGAGACAGAGGCGCTGCTCCGAGCGGGAGGCTCTGGGACACCAGCCACGGGGCACCAGGAGCTGGGAGTGCTGTCGGGGGCTTTTGTTCCCTTTGGCCAGGATATCTGCCTGCTCGGTCATCCGAGCCCTGAGCCGCAGGGTGGCTCTCAGTGCCAGCCTGTCCTGCCCTCCCTCCCTTACCCCGCTGCTTGCGGCCTCTGGTCAAAGGCCTTGGCTCCCCCAGGTCCTGGACGGCCATCTCCCTCTGCCTGGGCCTGGCTGGCCTTCTCTGTTTGTGAAATGAGTGAGTGGGTGTGAGGGTGTGTGTGTGTGGGGCGGGGATGAAGTGTGGGAGGATCTGATGACTTTCCTTGTTTCTAGAGCCGGCTGCTGGCCTGGGCCCTCACCCACCATGTCCCCCTCCTCCCACCCCAGGCTCTGAGGCCTCAGTTGATTATTACCCAGCCAAGAGCATAGCGCTCATTCCTGGGGCCTCTCAGGCTTGGGGTAGGGTGGGGGGTGGTGGAGGGTCTCTGCTTTCTCACCAAGGTTACAAATGGTACCTGCCCCAGGGTCAGGGCCCAAGCAATCGTGGAATAGCTGTGATTACAGGAACTCTGATCCTGTGACCTGTGCCACAGGGAAGGATCTGTGCATCCTCAGGGTCTCTGTCCCCAAGTAGCCCCTGATCCTGATGGTCGAAGAGGCTCAGGGCAGCGTGTGCCCAGCCTGAATCACCATCCTGCCTTGTTCAGGCCTGGGTGCACAGTCCAAACCACGCTGGGGCACAGGGGTCTGGGGCCTGGTGGGTGGGGCCGGCAGGTGAGTAGTGCCCCCTGGCAAGACTGGGAGGTTTACATGGTGGTCTGGGCCCCTTGGCTGCTCTGTGCCAGGTTCCGGAGACTTGGAACATGAAGCCAGTGTGGGAGGAAAGAGCCCCTGTGGAAAGCACGTGGCTGAGGTAATTGTCCCCCCAGGGAGTTTGATGAGAAGAGGGGGAGGAGTGTAGGCAGGAAACTAGGGAGGGCTTGGGGTGGGGGCTGGCACAGCAGCTTTCGGAAGGCCCCGTAGCCCTTCCACTGGGACACCGATGGCCTTCACACCCCGCAGCACGCCCCTCTCCCCTCCCAGAGCCCCTCCAGCCAACTGAAAGCAGGCGGGATGCAGAGTCTGGCAGGAACGATGCTCTGCCTCCAGTCAGGCCCTGACAAACTGACCTTGAGGAGGGGAGTGTCGAGGAATTCCAGGACTTGGGACAAAAATGTGTCCCTCAGTCCATCAACCTACCCTGGGGGGCTGTGTCCACGCATAGTTCAGCCCTGGTCTTTGGGCTGAGCCTGCCGGACGAGTGACAAGTTCTTTCCCCTTGAACCTCTATGTCGGCACCCCTGCAGCCCTCTGAACATCCTCCCTCCTCCGTCTCTGAAGTCAAAGGGGCAGCAGTCCAAGCACTGGGCTCCCTTGAGGTCCTTCCTGGACGGCCTTCCTCTCTCGGGGCCCTGGCCGTACCGCGCCTACTTGGCCTGCGGATCTGGGATGTGAGTCCAGTCCGCGAGGGCATGGGGAGGGAGGGAGGGAGTGCCTCCCTACCTGCCAGGTGGGATCAGCGTGGCGGAAGTAACAGAAGTTGTCCGTGATCCACTTGTAGATGGCCGACAGGGTGATCTTGGTGGCCTTGCTGGCCTGCATGGCCATGCAGATGAGCGTGGCATACGAGTAGGGCGGCTTCACGTGCGGGTTGGTGGCGTAGTCCACGTCGTCGGGAGGCGAGGCCTGCAGCCCCGAGGGGGCGCTCCGCGGCGTGCAGGAGGACGTGGGCTTGCCGGGTGTGTGCGGCTGCCCCAGGCAGGCGGGGTCCGCCGCCAGGGGAGACCCCGGCTCGGCCGAGCCTGCCAGCTCGTGGGAGCCGTGGGGGTCGGTGTCCCCCGAAGGCAGGGCGGGGAGCTCGGCGTTGAGAATGGAGAATTCCTGCAGCCACTGCAGGCTGGTCAGGCTGTCATTCAGGGCGTTGGACTCCTCCAGGCCGCCTTCCGGTCCGGCCTCCTCCGCTGCCCCTGCTCCCGAGACGCGTAGCCAGCTCTCCGCCATATGTGCGGGGACTCTCCGAGGGGGCTGTCAACATCCACGAGCCGAGCCGAGGGTGGCCGCCGAGCTCTCCGGCCCGCTGACTCCCGCGGCTTCAGTTACGCAGCCTCCCGGAAGCGGGCTTCCATCCCGCGATCCGGGGGTAGCCTCCTCCAAACGGAATGTGGTGCCTGCGGGGACCAGAGCGGGAACTGAGCCCTCTTTCCCCACCCCCGAGGGGAGAGTGTGGGCGAGGGGGGAGGCTCTTACTAAAATCCTTCCTGCAGCCGGGGAGGATCTTTTACTGCCGAGGTCTGGGAAACAGAAGGTGTGCCCGGGGCTCCGACCCACACGGGGTTCGCCTCGCTCTTTTCCTCTTGGATCTTTTAGAGGAGACTTAATTAGCCCAACGAGGGAATAGTGTAGGGGCATGCGAGGCCACCCCTTTCTCCCTCAAAGCGGGGAATTAACCCCCCTCTCTCCGTCCACAACCAATGGAAATGGGGCGAGAGAGTCCAGGAGGGCAGTACGACGGGTCGGGGGGCGGGGGAGGTCGTCTGATCTTTGAAAAGGGATATTAGGATGGGGCTCAAGGGGAAGGAAGGAAACAATACAGAGAGTTATAAGGGGGTGGGAAGTGAGTGTCCCCCAAACGCCTCTGATGTCAGTCCCCGGGCCCTCCACTTCCGTCGGGGACGGATGGGAGAGCGGGCTGGTACTGACGCCCTCCCTTCCCACGGCCGGCAGCCCTCCCCGTCCCTTACCTGGCTCAGAGCGCAGCCCGGGCCAAAGGAAGCTTCTCAAAGAAATTCCTCCCACCGCCCACCCTCACCGCGGCTCTCTGCTCCCAGCTCCAGGGCCCAGCCAGCAATCCTCGTCGCCACTCACGCCCGCCGGCGCCTCTCTGAAAGCCAGCGGCTGGGGACCGGCACTCAGTAGCCGCTCGCAAAGCGTCTCCTGCTGCCGTGGCGACGCCCCGCCCATATAAACAGCTTCCACTTCTGCCATTGGCCAGGGCATCTCCAAAGAGACCGCGGGCTCTTAACGGCTCTCTCACGCGGTAACTCTCTTCCAGCTCCCTCCTGCCGCCCTCTCCCGCGCGCGACCCAGCCCCCTACCCGCCACCGCGTCCCGGCTCCGCGCATTCCCGCCCGACGGCCCCGCGCAGGGCTCGGAGAGGCGCGCGGCTCGGCGCTCCCGCAGAGGCCCCGGGGCCCTCGGCGAGCAGTTCGCCGCGGGAACCGTCCTCCGCCCCACCCCCTTCCCATCTGGGCTGCTCAGAGGTGGCGACGGCTCCTGGGACGCAGCCCGTGGCGCGGGGGCCAGGGCTGGGTGCATGCTTGGGGCTTTCCTTTCCTCTCCTCTGGGCTGCGAGTGGCACTTCCTCACGTTTCTGCGGCCTGTCCCGGTCTCCCGACCGAGTGTCGTCTTGGTGCCCGCAAGCAGGTCTGACTCTCCGATGCCACCTGCCGCTCAGGTCCGCAGAAACCGCAGCCCCGGTCGCAGGCACCCCAAGGCGGCTAGGGTAATCCAGTGTTTCCCGGTAAGCGCCCCCTCCCCGCCCCGTCCTCAGCAAGATTCCCAGAAGCTGACATTCCAGAGGCTTCTTCGGAAGTGCTCTCCCTCCTTTCCAGATAGCCGAGGAAACAGAGCCGTTGGGTGAAACCCAGGAAAGCCGTGGACTTGCCAAATTCTTTGACTGGGGTCATTTGCCCCATTAATTTCACCAGCCTTTAAGTGACGGACTAACGGTGGACTGTGGTCCTTCCTCCTCCCCTCCCCCAGCCTCCCTCCAGTCACCAGCTTTCCTGCTCTTCAGTTATTGAGGAGCTGCAGTTGGAAGTTCTCTGGTTGAAGGGGGTGGGTGGAGGTGAGGGCTCCTTATCAGGCCTCTGGGCAGGAGCTGTGCCCGGGGGATGGTACACCAGCTCCCACCCAGAAACATGTCTTTTCCTCTACCCCTTGCCCTCTCTCACTCCTCCATGTCCAGCTTGTCTTGAGTCAAAGTTTTTTTTTTCTTCCCAAGTATTTATTGTTTTATTTTAATTTTTATTTTATTTTATTATTAGTTTCTGCTTTATAACAAAGTGAATCAGTCATACATATACATCTGTTCCCACATCCCTTCCCTCAGGCATCTCCCTCCCTCCCACCCTCCCCATCCCACCCCTCCAGGCGGTCACAAAGCACCGAGCTGATCTCCCTGTGCTCTGCGGCTGCTTCCCACTATCTACCTTACGTTTGGTAGTGTATATATGTCCATGCCTCTCTTTCGCCTTGTCACAACTTACCCTTCCCCCTCCCCATATCCTCAAGTCCATTCTCAAGTAGGTCTGTGTCTTTATTCCTGTTTTACCCCTAGGTTATTCATGACATTTTTTAAAATTCCATATATATGTGTTAGCATACGGTATTTGTCTTTCTCTTTCTGACTTACTTCACGGTGTATGACAGAGTCTAGGTCTATCCACCTCATTACAAATAGCTCAGTTTCGTTTCTTTTTATGGCTGAGTAATATTCCATTGTATATATGTGCCACATCTTCTTTATCCATTCATCCGATGATGGACACTTAGGTTGCTTCCATCTCCGGGCTATTGTGAATAGAGCTGCAATGAACATTTTGGTACATGCCTCTTTTTGAATTATGGTTTTCTCAGGGTATATGCCTAGTAGTGGGATTGCTGGGTCATATGGTAGTTCGAGTTTTAGTCTTTTAAGGAACCTCCATACTGTTCTCCATAGTGGCTGTACCAATTCACATTCCCACCAGCAGTGCAAGAGTGTTCCCTTTTCTCCACACCCTCTCCAGCATTTATTGTTTCTAGATTTCTTGATGATGGCCATTCTGACTGGTGTGAGATGATATCTCATTGTAGTTTTGATTTGCATTTCTCTAATGATTAATGATGCTGAGCATTCTTTCATGTGTTTGTTGGCAGTCTGTATATCTTCTTTGGAGAAATGCCTATTTAAGTCTTCTGCCCATTTTTGGATTGGGTTGTTTGTTTTTTTGCTATTGAGCTGCATGAGCTGTTTTTAAATTTTGGAGATTAATCCTTTGTCAGTTGCTTCATTTGCAAATATTTTCTCCCATTCTGAGGGTTGTCTTTTGGTCTTGTTTATGGTTTCCTTTGCTGTGCAAAAGCTTTGAAGTTTCATTAGGTCCCATTTGTTTATCTTTGTTTTTATTTCCATTTCTCTAGGAGGTGGGTCCAAAAGGATCTTGCTGTGATTTATGTCATAGAGTGTTCTGCCTATGTTTTCCTCTAAGAGTTTGATAGTTTCTGGCCTTACATTTAGGTCTTTAATCCATTTTGAGCTTATTTTTGTGTATGGTGTCAGGGAATGATCTAATCTCATACTTTTACATGTCCCTGTCCAGTTTTCCCAGCACCACTTATTGAAGAGGCTGTCCTTTCTCCACTGTACATTCCTGCCTCCTTGATCAAAGATAAGTTGACCATATGGGTGTGGGTTTATCTCTGGGCTTTCTATCCTGTTCCATTGATCTATCTTTCTGTTTTTGTGCCAGTAAAACACTGTCTTGATTACTATAGCTTTGTAGTGTAGTCTGAAGTCAGGGAGCCTGATTCCTCCAGCTCCGTTTTTCGTTCTCAAGATTGCTTTGGCTATTCGGAGTCTTTTGTTTTTCCAAACAAAGTTTGAATTTTTTTGTTCTAGTTCTGTGAAAAATGCCAGTGGTAGTTTGATAGGGATTGCATTGAACCTGTAGATTGCTTTGGGTAGTAGAGTCATTTTCACAATATCGATTCTTCCAATCCAGGAGCATGGTATATCTCTCCATCTATTTGTATCATCTTTAATTTCTTTCATCAGTGTCTTATAATTTTCTGCATACAGGTCTTTTGTCTCCTTAGGTAGGTTTATTCCTAGGTATTTTATTCTTTTTGTTGCAATGGTAAATGGGGGTGTTTTCTTGATTTCACTTTCAGATTCTTCATCATTAGTGTACAGGAATGCCAGAGATTTCTGTGCATTAATTTTGTATCCTGCTACTTTTCCAAATTCATTGATTAGCTCTAGTAGTTTTCTGGTAGCATCTTTAGGATTCTCTATGTATAGTATCATGTCATCTGCAAACAGTGACAGCTTTACTTCTTCTTTTCCAATTTGGATTCCTTTTATTTCCTTTTCTTCTCTGATTGCTGTTTCTAAAACTTCCAAAACTAAGTTGAATAAGAGTGGTGAGAGTGGGCCACCTTGTCTTGTTCCTGATCTTAGTGGAAATGGTTTCAGTTTTTCACCATTGAGGACAATGTTGGCTGTGGGTTTGTCATTTATGGCCTTTATTATCTTGAGGAAAGTTCCCTGTATGCCTACTTTCTGCAGGGTTTTTATCATAAATGGGTGTTGAATTTTGTCGAAAGCTTTCTCTGCATCTATTGAGATGATCATATGGTTTTTCTCCTTCAATTTGTTAACATGGTGTATCACATTGATTGATTTGCGTATATTGAAGAATCCTTGCATTCCTGGCATAAACCCCACTTGAGCATGGTGTATGATCCTTTTAATGTGCTGTTGGATTCTGTTTGCTAGTATTTTGTTGAGGATTTTTGCATCTATGTTCATCAGTGATATTGGCCTGTAGTTTTCTTTCTTTGTGACATCCTTGCCTGGCTTTGGTATCAAGGTGATGGTGGCCTCGTAGAATGAGTTTGGGAGTGCTCCTCCCTCTGCTATATTTTGGAAGAGTTTGAGAAGGATAGGTGTTAGCTCTTCTCTAAATGTCTGATAGAATTCGCCTGTGAAGCCATCTGGTCCTGGGCTTCTGTTTGTTGGAAGATTTTTAATCACAGTTTCCATTTCAGTGCTTGTGATTGGTCTATTCATATTTTCTATTTCTTCCTGATTCAGTCTTGGCAGGTTGTGCATTTCTAAGAATTTGTCCATTTCTTCCAGGTTGTCCATTTTCTTGGCATAGAGTTTCTTGTAGTAATCTCTCATGATCTTCTATATTTCTGCAGTGTGAGTTGTTATTGAGTCAAAGTATTAAAAGCGTGCTGGAGAAAGTCGGACAGCAACTTTCACAAATAAGCCAACTGCGCAGTTAACACCTCTTCTTCCCTCGTGAACAGTTTTATTCATTTTTAAGAATCATGCAGCAGTCCATAAATATTGCATCCTTGACGTCCCCACTGTAGTGTGCCCATGAGTGTACTCCAGGGAGTGAGGGGTACACAGATGGCACAACAGTACACACATATTTACACACACTAGGTGTGCAGATCCTAAAGCACAGTGAGCAAGCAGCATGCCAAGGTCAGGTGAACAGGACAAAAACCCTCCCCAGGTGAGATGGCTTAACGTGTGTGGATCCGTGCCCAGGAGACGCCCCAGCATTGGCATGGCCTCTGGTAGGATGGGACTGGGGAGGAGAAGGAAAAAGGGCTCTGTGAGAAGGCTGGGATCACCACACCACCCGGAAGTGAGCTCATAGGTGAGCTCCGACTTGAGTGTGGCAGGAAGGAACCCCAGGCCTCCGGTTAGTCTGTGTCCTTGTGTGAGAAACCAGGCCCCGTCATATTCTCTGTGGGTCAACTGCTAACAACATGACCATCTCCAGATGATGACTGGGGCGGCTGTCCTGTTCCCCGACCAGGCTCTGTGCCCTGTTCCCTGATCCCAGCCCTTTTGGATGGGATATTTCTGCTCGCCAAAGAGCTAAATGAGGGCAAAGAGGTGCGGGGATGGGGGAGAGAGCAGGAACTGTCTGAGAAACAGGAGTGAAGGGCCACTTCTCACCCGGGTATGTCTTGGTTATGGAACCAAGGCCTTGAGGAATCTCTCTGAGCCTCTTCCTGGGAGAAGACAGACCCTCCAGAAAGGGTGAAGACAATGGCTTCCTCTTAGGGTTCCTGGCCACTGTGGCGACTGTTTACCTACATCTCCTTCATCTCAGGTAACACCACACTCTGAATACTACCTGCCGGGAGAGGAGGTGGATCTGTATGCCACCACCCCAGGCTCAGGGAGAGTCCCCTTCCCTAGTGCTTCTGGGGCTCAGATTTCAAGGAAATCAGGAAGTGTGGTTATTGCTGGAATCATCAATATGAAAGGGTCTGTAAGAATGTTTCGGGGAAAGAAAGGACATTAACAGGGGTCTGAAACAGCAGAGCCCACTGCAGGATTTCAGAGCGGGTGGACACGGGAACTCAAGGCAGAAGCTGAGATTTGGCTTGGCTCATGTAGTGTCTGTCAGGACCACAGGCCTCCGCCTGCCCACCCCCAGGGCAGGATGTGAACCACAACCACCAGGCAGTGAGGGTCACCACGCACCTGACGGCACAAGGCAGCCACACAGGAGGTGCAAAAGATCCCCCGGCACTGGGCTCTCTTTGAGGCCTTGGGAAGGACCATGAAAAGTTCCTCTAGGGCAACAATTCCAACTACTAATTCAGGCCATCATGGTGGGCATAGCCTAGGGCTCTGTCACATCTCAGCCTCACAAACTGTTGGATCCCACTTTGCTTCTCAATCTCATGCTCCACTAACTAACCACCTCTTCCAAAAGCCAGCAGACAATGCATCTATCAGAGAGCTATGAGGAATCCATTGATAACACTAGTGTTGAGAGAGGAACAGCCAACAGCTTACGGTCTTGCTGTTTCAGACTGTTATTTATATGCCTACACTGGACTGGGGTGGGGTGGACATGTGATTTGAACAATATCTCTAAATCTCTGATGAGCCTATGGAAGGCAGTACCTCCGGCTCCCCCCATCAGGCTCAGCTGATCTGGAGGACAGGGGAGGAAAACCGGTGGGATGGGGAGCCTCCCAGACCACCACTGACCCCAGCTCAGCCCTTCCCCCAACCTCCTTTGGGGTTCCTGGGCACCAAATGAGAACCACCGGTCCACCCCTCTCTCAGCTTCTTTCTTCAACTCTTTCAGAAAAGCGGGGTGGAGACGGGGGCAGCAGGGGTAAGAATGCCACCTGACAGGGCGGTAGTGATGAAACGTGATAATATACGACAGTCCCTAACAAGTGCCTGGTACATAGAAGGGGTCAAAAATGCCTTTGCAGTGTCACCTTAGGATGGAGCCCCAGGCCTTCTTGAGTGCACCTGATCATAAAGAACTCCCCGGTAGGTCATCATGTAACTGAGGGGTTCTCAGATTCAAGGCCTCCTTCCTAAGCAGACACACAAGGCATAGCCTCTGCTACCAGAAGCAAGAACTGTTTTCCCAACCAACCTTCTGGTGGTTGCCACTGCTTCTTGTCCTTGAGAGAGGAGCTCCTAATGCATTTTGAGGGAAACCCCACTTACAGTGCAATATGGCTTTCCCTTCTCACAGGAGTCATCCCCCAACGCCACCCCAATCTGCAGGTCTCAGATTGGTTATGATGTCCCAGAGACTAGAAAATGCCAGATGGGTGTTTGTAATGAAGTCACCCAAACTCTTGAGTCTTCTTGGTCTACCTCCTAAGGAGAAAAAAAAAAAGATACAAAAGAAATAACCAGTCTGTAGACCACAGCTCCACCTGAAGATCAAGATACAGTGGAAACATTCCAGAGACTCTCTGCAAAGGGTCTCATGAGCTGCAGTTCGAGTGGCTTTAGCCCACAAGGAGAAAAGAGGTTTCCAGTCCCTTCTGAGAGGGGAAGGATCACGGTTGCGGAAGAAGATGAGTCTGGGAGAAGGGTCAGTTGCCCTCAGCATCCAGCTTTCACGTGGGTCTAAAAAGTCTCCGTGTGTCTGGCTGAGGATGCCCAGGAGGTCAGTGGTGCCATGAGGCCAGGATGGGATGTGAGAATGGGAGGAGAGCCCTGGTACAGGGGCTAAGGCTCTCAGATGGCCAAAGGATCCCACACGCAGAGCCTGTTCTCTGGGTCCTCCAGGCTGCCAGAAGATGGGCGTCTGCGCTGCGTGTTCCGACGACTGACCACGTTGTCGTCAGCCTGCCAGGCACCTGAGAAGAGGAAAGGAAGGTTACCGGACCTTTGGTTTGGTGCAGATGGTGTCTCTGGCAGGACAGTCCGGGAGTTTGGCACGAAAGCTGGCAAGATGCGCATTAGCTGGAACTCCCACAGGGTGCAAACCACAGCACGTGAAACTTGGGAGCAGTGGCGTCCACTGGGCGAGGGACAGTCATGGCCACTGTGGCCCACTGATGGAGGGACATGCAGGATGGTCCTTGTTTTGTGAGCTTGCCGTAGGATCCACCTTTGTATCTTTATTTGGTCTTGAAGTTTGCCTAAGTGTTACAGCGGACCAGGAAAAGAAACTGAGTCTGGCTGAGACTTTCACGAGAGCAGGAGGAGGTGAAGGGGAGGGAGAAGAGTGTGTTAATTTGGGCTCAGAGTTAGTGTTTGCTGTGGGGGCCAGGGTGGCGCAGGAAGGGACTGGCTGCCCAGCAGGGTGCCAGGGACCAAATGGCATGGCAGAGAACAGAGTGACAGCTGTTCCTCTCCTTCTGCACCCGAACAGCCCACCGAGAGTTGCTATCAGCTGGTGCCACCAACCCCAGGAGACATTAGCTCCAGAGCTTTGGGGTCCCCCGGGTACCATCCACGAAACTCATCATCTTCCCCCCTTGTCCTGCAGTTCCTGCACGAGAAGCACCCGCTGCCCATGCTGGAAACCCACTCTTGGTGCTTCTCTCTCCTTCATGCTCTGTATCCAATCCATCCTGACCTCCTGCTTGTTCAAGCTCTAGTAAGGTCTAAATCTGTAGTCAGAAAACCGGGATACAGCCCCAGCTTGTAACGTACTGACTGTGTGACCTTGGGCAGGTCACTGTACTTGGAGCCCTGGTTTTCCCATCCATCAGATGGGAGACAAGTACTTACACCCCAGGGATGCCGTGAGACTAAGCGAGGTGACATGGAAGAGTGGTGAGCAGGGCGCCTGACTCACAGAATGTGCGCGAAAACCATCCGCCCCCCAGGCCTTGTTCAGGCTACACTCATCTCCCCCAAGTCGTCCTCCCAGCCCACAGAATGACTCCATCTGATTCAGTCCCCCCAGTGCAGCGAGATGCCCCTTCTGAAGGGAGAGGATGAAGCCCTAACCCCCTGAGTTGGGGGAAAGCCTTCCATTCTCTGGCCGAGGACTGCTGAGCTGCCTCTTCCAGCACCTGCCCCCAGAAGGCCCCCCCTGAAGCCAGATGGGGTCCAGCGTGCTCCGAAGTGCTCCCCCACTGGCCCGTACCACCACCCCATTTCTCATGCTGTGTGGAAATTGCTGGATCCTCCAGCACACGGTGATCTCCTCCAGGGCAGAGCCGAGAGCCATGCCCTTCAGAGGGCTCAGTTCGTGGACGGAGCCGGCTGACCCTGGAGGGTGGGCGTGAGGCTCACTGTGTCACATTTGAGGGAGGCCACTCACAAATGTCTGGCGTCAGCTTCAGTTTAGGCCAGCCCAAGACACGAAACCCTTTAATGGCAGAAACACTAGGATTCAGCGGGTATAAATTGTGTATACCCATAAATGTCCTGGTGTGCTAATCCGCCCTAAGGCTCTAATAATAGTCTTGTGGAGGTGGACCCCAGGGGAAGGGGAGTGAGTGGGACAGGAAATGTTTAGGTATCTCTCACAGCCAGATGGAATGCGGGGATCTGTACTCCCTGGGGGTACCGGAGTCCGGCACATGGGTCCACAGTGCTTTTCCCCTCTAAGGGTGACAGGATGCAGAGCAGGCAAGATTGCGCTTTTAAGTTAGGAACCCCCAGATGAAATAAGTTGTTCCTTCATTTTATATAATTTGGTAGATCTCATACTTATTCCTCTGTGTTTAATGGGCAGGACTCCGGAACTGTGGCTGTTTGGTAGGAACGACCAAAAGCAAATGGTAAACAGGAGAGAAGACACACACACACACACACACACACACACACACACACACACACACAAAGTCAAATCAAAACACTGCCGCAGCCTCGCCGCCACCACCACTGGCTGCCAGGCTGCCTGGCTCTGAATTCTTGAGTCCTTGCTACAAACACCACCGGTCCAGATTCTGAGCCAGGGCTGAAAACTGGCTCCTTCTGAAACAGCCTGAAGACTCAGACCTGAAGTCTCTGATCTCCCCAGCTTCTTGGTACAGTCGGTGGTTCTCTTTCCTCTAAAAAGGCTTCTGCCAGACCCTCGGCGAAACCCTGCTGCTCCGTGCATCCTGGATGCGGAAGGTAAGCCTGGAAGGCGCAGGAGGACTTCCTGAGCGAGTGCTACCATTCTGTCCAGCCCTCAGCCAGAAAAGGGAGCCTGGAGATTCAAAATCCTTCCCGGGAGGTAGAGAAAGGTGGTTCCCACTTAATTCCCTCCTCAGGCTCAGAAACGGGGGAGTGAAGACACCTCTAGAGGCAGATTTGGGGAGCACATCTAGGGGGATTCCACACACCTCTTTCCTGCCTCTACCCAGCCACTAATTAAATTTAAGATCTGTAACAGTTCCACCATCTTGTAGAGTTTCTCTCCAAGAAAAGAGAAAGTTAATTCCGATTTTTCCTTAGTATCTGCGAAGCATAAGCCTTCCTAGTGGCGTCTTAGTCTTGGGTTATTTCAGGTCTCCATAAGTACTTTTCTTTGTTTTGTTTTTGGCTGTGCAGTGGCTTGGAGGATTTTAGTTCTCCGACCAGGGATTGAACCAGGCCACTGAAGTGAAAGTGCTGAGTCCTAACCTCTGGACTGCCAGGGAATTCCCTCCATAAGTACTTTTAGATTTCATCGGTATGCCCACTCCTGTCCAATGCCATCATTTAAAAACATCTGTATCGGGCTTCCCTGATGGCGCAGTGGTTGAGAGTCTCCCTGCCGATGCAGAGGACAAGGGTTTGTGCCCTGGTCCGGGAAAATCCCAAATGCCACGGAGCGGCTGGGCCCGTGAGCCATGGCCACTGAGCCTGCGCGTCCGGAGCCTGTGCTCCGCAACGGGAGAGGCCACAACAGTGGGAGGCACGCGTACCACAAAAAACAAAACAAAACAAAACAAAAACATTTGTATTTCCACTAATAAACTCAAATTATCTTTGCTTTTTCCCATCACACCACCCAGAGCCTTTTCACAGAATTGCCACTGGTCCCCTGGCCACTATCCTGACGCCTGTGTGATACTCCATCAGGTTCCTTGGGGCCCCGTCTACCTAGCATGGCCTCGCGATTATAGTCAGCTCATCACCTACAATGGTCAACTCAGATTTCCTCCCTTTGAGAACCTTGCAGAACAATCTCAGAACATACCATCGCCCCCCCACCTTGGTCTCGGGGCCAAAGAAGACCCACAGGCTTCTTAGCGGAAGAGGTGCTGGAATGACACAGGTGCTTTCTCAACATCACTCCCACAAGGGTGATGAGAGCAGCGAGGATGGGGACCTGAGCCATCCTTGCCGCGAGCTGGGGCTCCTGGCAGAGCACCTGTGGGCCTGGGGAGGGTGGACCATGGGGTGCTCCCCGGGCTCCCTCCTTGTGGGCGCTCCGTGAGGCGAGTGGCATCCGTGTGGGGAGGGAAACAGTGTGGAGAGGGAGACCAAGTGCCTGAGAAGCTGTCCTGATGGCCAAGCCAGCCTGAGGCACCTCAGTCATAGGAAGGAACTTTGAACTTACAGCTGAGCGTGGTGAGGTCTGTTGATTCCATGGGACCTACCACAGTGGATGCTCCTGTCATTAACCTGACATTAACCTGACAGATTCTTCCAGAGAGTTCCCCAGCTCTTTACTACCAGTGTGACGCTAACAGCAGAACCCGAGAAACATTTTACCAAGAGAGCAGATGCACTTTCCTTCTCTCGTAAGAGCCCTTGAGACCTCAGGGTGAGGCTACGATGCGACCCTCAACTCCCTCTCCCGGCAGGCGCCACTGTCATTCGGTTTCATGTCTGGCCTGAACGGTGAAGCCAGTTTAATCTGAGAATGGCTGGCTCCCGAGATCACCGTAAAGAAGCCCAGGCATTGTTTTCCTTCCAGGCCTCGCTCTCCTGCCGCAATCCCAGAGTGGAATAAACATCCACCAGCAGGTTGGCCCGAAGGAGTTAGGGAGAGGAGGAAGCACAAGGCCTGGGGTCAGTTTCCACCAGCATGGGCGGCTAAAACAATTCCCAGGAGCTCTCTCTGCCAAACACGGGGGTTGGTGGGGAGCCACTGCGGGGAGGCAGGAGCCTAGATTCCTCTCTTGAAGCCCAGTGAGCGGCTGGCCGGCACAGCTGCCACAGACTCAGGGCGGAATGAGGGCAGAGATGGCATCTTCCCCAACTAGTGACCAAAACAAATCCTGCCTGTAACCTTTGCCACCGAAGCATCCCCGCTTTTGTGGAACAGGGATTAATCTAGTCTCCCAAATATTTATTTTTCCTGGAAAATTTCAGCATATTAAATACAGGCTCTTGCCAGTTAGGAACGGAAGCCTCAGCGAGGGCCCCTCGGATGTGCGTGCGCCCAGCAAGCTTGGGGTTGGGTGTGGGTGAACATGAACTTTCACACGAAGTCTGGGTAACCTAAATGAGTTTCAAAATAAACAAACTGGACAGACAGACGTACATTTGGCAAAAAGACATGAGAAACAAATGGACAGACAGAAGCCAGGTAAAGAGTGGGAAGGCAGGAAGTGAAGTGTACCCTGGACCTCAGCCACTCTGGCCCAAGCCTGGCTGGGTCAACGCTAAGTGGGAAGGGACCGGAGAGCCCCTGGGAAGGCTGTGGGAGGCGTCTCTGGGGATTACGGCTTCCTCCACCACAAGCCTGCATGGGGCCAGAGGGGTGAGTACATGGGTCTTCTGCAAGCTGATGGAGAGTGGCAACCACAGGAGTTTGTGTCCCTCCAGCACCTGTAACCACGTTGCAAAGAGAGTAAAGCAATGGACCCATGACGGGACCTGGCTGTCCTGAAGCTTAAACATGTCCAGGGCATGTTTAAGAGATTACAGACCACGCAACATGAAGGCAGTCTCTGCTGTGAACCAAGGAGGGGCAATTTCGACCTAGTCCACCAGGCAAGACGTGGCTTTAGAGCCATGGTTGGTGAAGCCCTTGGTGAGCATGGAGCAGAGAGACATCAGTGCCCAGAGTGTAACTGACAGGTGGGCTCCTCCTGAGAACTCATCCTGGATTCAGTTTAGTGTCATGAGAAGGAATAAGGGGCACGTTGATGGCCCTGATTGAATTTATAGAGTTAGGGCTCCAGGGAGAAGAGTTACCCTCGACCCCTGATTGTTCCTTTGGGATCCAAATCTAGGGAGCACAAGGCAACTGGTGGTAGCCCAGGGCTCACTGGGTCACAGAGCTAGTCTATAAAATGCTGGCATTGAAATTCCTCTCTGATCCTAACTAAACACTCTCCTTTGAGTGGCTACAGGTTCCCTTTTCAAGGGCTCAGGCTCTCTTTCCAAGACCTTATCACAGAGGCCGTGTCTGCCTTAAACTGCCTGTTGATGGAAACAAGACCAGGCCCCCTGCCATGGGATCTGCAAGATCATGATGGAGCGGGCACGGTCAGGTCAAATCGGAAGGCTTTGGAGGTATTTTTGTGCCTTTCTCCATGCCCAAATAGATTCGCTTAGAGCAGAGTCGCTCTTTGCCCAAGGACTCTCCCAAGGCTGCCTCACTTCCTTTCAGCAACTGGCTCCCAGCACCTTAGCAAAGCCCATGCCTTCTTGCAGGAACTGCAGGGCAGGAGATGGGTGTCCCAGGGTGAGAGCAGGGGTGCGAGCAGGGGAGCGTCTCCCACCAAGTTCATGTTCAGCAGACTGCCACTCACCGGCTAAGCAGACCGCAGAGCACAGCTTATTGTCCAGTGCTTTCATGCTGGCGATGTCAAAGTCATTGTTATTGTCACACTCCATACCTAGAAATGCGAATGTCCTCTGGCCTCTAACGGAGTTAAGGCAGTTAGAGAGGACCTGGCTGTGTTTTTCTCTGCTTTGCTGTCCTTAAAATAAAAATCTTAAGGATGGAGACAAAAAACATCAAATCATATGTTAAAAAAAAGACAATAATTAAGTGGGGAGAGAGGACAATAAAGGAAACTGCGTGGGTACGTTTGTGTTCTCGCTCTGTTCTGCTCTGTTTCCTTAACTGGCCCCTTTCCAGCCTTCGTTCCAGGGAAATCAGACCCTGGGGAGGTCTGTGGGATTCGGACACGCAGACCCGGGCCCAGAGCAGAGCCTAAGCCAGGCTGGAAGAGCTAGGAGAGCCACGGGGGAAGTGACCCCGGGCTCAGGCCTGTGTCTGTCGGTGCACGTGAGGTGTGTTTATGACCACAAGGCTCTGCGAAATGACTAATACATAAAATGGCAATTAAAGCTCTTTGGTCCCGTAATTTTGCACCTCAAATCAAAGAATCGCATTGCTTGCAAAATTATGATTTATTTTCTTTGAGACTTAATTTTCTATTCTGAAGATGTTTTAAGGGGCTGACCAGAAACCTACAGTCGTGTAAGATGGGAAGGGGACAATTTTAGATGTTATTTTTTCAAGCCCCCACCCGGTTTTTTTTTCCTTGGTGAAAGGGAGAGGAAGAAACATACATCTACTGTGTACAGCATGTCAGGTGGAAACCACATATGGAATGTCAGGCGGAAACCACGTACTGCCCTGTGCCTTTTAGAGGCAAATATTCTACTGGGGACGACAATCACAATGGAGAACTCAGAGCCTTGCGCCCTGAAGACATCAACCGAGGAGAGGTAGCGCCCAACTCCGGCTTGGTTGGCGTGCACGTGCGGCAGAGGCACAGCCTGGGCGACCACCCCTCCTCCGGCACTACTTGGCCAGGAGAGAGTGGTCATGTGCACATGCGCACCCCCTGCACACCACACAACCCCCCAAGCAACTGCCATGGCCAAAGCAGAAGCGACTAGCATGACATCTGCATCCAGGCTAGGATCGAGGTTTGCTCTGGAGGTTGCCCTTCTGTGGAGGCACCTCAGAGGAGCAGACGGAAGAGACACCGGTTCCTGGGACGCCTGGTCCTACAATCCCAGGTGGGATTCCCAGCTCGCCTACCCTCCCACCCCCGCCACTTCCTTGCTCTATATGTAGGTCGTTCCTTCGCTTCTCGGCTTACTAGAAACCAAATTCTTCCGACTGAAGATATGATTGACCTTATTTACAAAACAGAAATAGAGTCACAGGTGTAGAAAACCAACTTATGGTTATGGCGGGGGGCAAGGGAGGGGAGGGATAAATTGGGAGATTGGGATTGACATATACACACTACTATATATAAAATAGATAACTAATAAGGACCTGCTGTAGAGCACAGGGGACTCTACTCAGTAGCCTGTAATGGCCTATATGGGCAAAGAATCTAAAAAAAGAGTGGATATATGTATATGCATAGTTGATTCACGTTGCTGTACAGCAGAAACTAACACAACATTGTAAACCAACTCTTCCAATTAAAAAAAATATCTACTTGAGGCCTGAATGATGGTAAAGAGAATCGTTCCAATAGCCTACAAACACTAGTGTACGCTGAGCTGCTAACGTCTCTTCACCTCACCTTTGCTGTGCCGCCAGGGCTGTGATCCTTCTGCTACTGTAACATCAGCCGTTTTCTTCACTAAAGCAGGAAAACCTACTGCCTAACAGTCGGTTCCCCCAAGGGGAGGAAGCTGTTCTCCTGCTGCAGCTGAACTTTGGGGCTGCTAGAGCAGTTCTGTGAGACTCGGCTGAGAAGCTGAAGCAGGAAGGAAGGGGATGGCAGTTGCCCAAGAACCTTCAGGATCTACTCAACGTAGATGGAGAACTCCATGTATCTTCTGCAGCCTTGGCTCAGAGGCCCAGAAAGAGCCAGGAAGGCTGCTGAGGTCCTCAGATACCCTGCTTGCTTTGATATTCCATCAAGAAGACAACCTTTCCCCAAAGCCACACCCTTGAGCAGTGCCACCAAGTCACACCAGTACCCCTTTCTGTACCCTTCAGAGAATACCCGGGAGAGAAATATAATAAAAGGGAGCAAAAGACCAGGTCTTTTACCATCTTCTTGTGTGGGTGATCCGTCCTCTTCTTCTAGAACCTCATTTCCCTAGGACAGAAGGAAGGCACTGTGAGTCCATAAAGCAGTGAAATGAGTCTACTGATTGTCAGAAGACAGAACTAATCACCCTCATGGTATCCATACATTTCCTGTCCGTGTGAGATGGCTGGGAGGCCCAGCAGAGGCAGATTTTGCTTGGCGAGGCAGGATCGGCCCGTAGGGACCAGGTCTGAGGCACGTTCCAGAGGGACCAGGTCTGAGGCACCTTACAGAGGGACCCTGGGACTGTCAGGATTAGCCTTGGTAATAGTTTAGCTCACACTGTTTCTCTCAGGTGGAAATCAAAGTTGTCAAATGAAAAAGCAAACCGTGAGATCATAAAACTTTCAGGAACCCTTTAGGATCCCCAATCCCATCCAGATACTCCTTTGAGAACATCTGGCTCAAGAGAAAGTTGTAGAGTCCCCACTGGGAGCTGGGCATTCCATATACTTCAGGCACACCTCCGTCAGAGCACTTCTCACGCTGAGTTATAACTCTGATTCCTCCATCAGATGGAGCTCCGGGATGGGTGGGATGGGTGGATTGGGGGTGTGGGCAGGCAAAAGCCATGTCACTCGGTCTTTGTGTCCCCCAGTGCCAGGAAGATGTGAGATGCCTGTGCCAGGTAAATACTAAGTGAATTGGAGGACAAACACCCTCTCAAGGGTCTGGCCTGGAAGACTTCCCTCTGGAACTCACCCCACGCCTATTACGCTGAGACCAGCGCCCTCTGCTAACCGGACAGTCCCTCTGCTCTGCACCCTGCCTCTAACAGATCCAAGTGCACCACCTTGGAAGGCTTCTTCCAGAAGAGCCCCCATCCTATTTGCACCCTGTGCCAGCGCCGGCAGTCCCTCTGACCGGGGAGGGGCACCAGCGTCCACCTTGCTCTTACCTCTGCATCCTGCTCTTCAGTGGTGGCGACGAGGCCCGCAAAGTTGCAGTCTGGAGACGCCGCTGGCGTCACCTGCAAAGGAGCAACAAAAGTCAAGGTGCAGATGCCACCGGCTCTCCTACCCAGCTCGCCTGGCAGCAAACCCAAACCAAGTCCTCAGGACAGAAGTGGTGCCACATGGAAGATCACATCTGAGGGAGTCTGTGATTCAACAACCCGGTACTGTGTTTTCCAGGGCTCCCCTCCCGAGCACTGGGGGGCTTTGCCGATCTCCCTGGCAGGCCCTGGACTGAGCTCCTTGGGACTTGAGTACAGAGCAGAGCAGAGCGGCGAGGGAGATCCCATGCTCCTCTCTTACGTCTCCTTCTTCTGAGGGGGTCCTGCTGGCGGCCCGGGGGCAGGGGAGAGCCTCCCCGTCCTCTTCCGTGCCAGGGGCGATGTAGGAGCCGGACATGGAAGACACGGTGTCGGTGCTGATCTGGGAGGACACCATGGACATGACCTTCCTTCTTCAAGTCTGGGTCCCCAGTATGTTGAGGGGGGCAGAGGCGGGGAGAAGAGTGTTTCCTGCCCTCAGCTCAACTCTTCATGAGGCCTGGCGCATTTGCTTCAGGCCAGCATGGAATCCCATCCCGGGGGCCTTCCCATCACTGGAGCTGAGAGTGGCCTGTCCCGAGGGCAGACGGGGAAGGTCTCCGAAGACTGAGTTCCTGAACATTGCCCCTCATCCCTTTCCTGGCTGGTGATACATGGGGGAGGGAGGATAGGGAAGAGGTGAAAACTGAGGAGACAGAAAGCTAGCTTCTTGCTTTGAGAAGGGACTGTACCACACCTGAGGGTGAAGTGGCTGAAGGGCTTCTCACCTCAAAAGTGGAGATCAAAGGAAATGCGAAACCTGCCCAGAGAGCTTGAGTCATGGGCTCAAAGCCACACAGGGCAAAAGAGAAAGGACAACTCAGTGCAACATGGGGTCCTGGATTGGGATGTTGGAATGGAGAGGAGCATTACTGGGGTGATCTGCAAGACGTGAAGGGGGTCTGCGGTTACATGGGATTACCAGGTCAGTGTTCATTTCCTGATTGTGATGGTGGTACTGGGATTATGGAGGTGTGTCCTTGTTCTAAGGAAACACACACTAAAGTATCTAGTGCTAATGGGGCAGCCTGTCTGCAACTTACTGTTAAGGGCGCAAAATATATATTGACTGGGATTACATCGAATCTCTAAATAAATACGGAGTCACTGAACGTTTTTTCAAAAAGCCACCCAGCCAAGGGCCGGGGCAGGGATGAATAGGAGGGACAGGATCCACTCACGCTTCCCGCCTCCTCCACCGCCAACCCCCAAACGCTGCCTGCTGAAAGGGTGTGTGAAGCCCTGTGTTCTGGCCGCTTCGGAGCCCCCTCTTAGCTTTGGCTGCTCGTTGGCAGCATCCATGGACCCTTAAAAGTGCCAGTGTTTGGGTCCCAGCCCCAGAGACGCTAGTCCCAAGCATAGGGATTTTCAGGAGCTCCTGGGGATTCTTCCTGGCAGCCAGAAGCTTCTTCAGCCTTTTCTTACCTGGCAGGCAGTTCTGCCAGCCCCTGACCTTGCCCCTCTTCCCCCAGCATGGGCCCAGGCAGAGGGTGAGGAGGGGGGACAGTGACCGGCCCCACCTGTCAATCCAGGATGTACCCCTTTTGGCGGGGGCTGGAGGCTGAGCCTGGGGACCAGTGGAGAGGCTGGAGCCCCCATGTTCCCCCAGTGCTGGGGAGCGTGGGCAGGAAGGCCGGAGGGTGGTGGGGAGAGGGAGGGAGTCGTTGCTTAGGGGGTGAAGGGAGTCTCAGAGGGAGGTTGGGGCAGCCTCCTCAGCAAGCGGTGGGAAGGGGATGGGCTGCCTCCTGAGCTCTGTAAGGCCCCAACCCGCCTGGCCCTGCAGTGTGCGCACCCTTCGAAAATATTTTGAGTAATTAGCAAGGGAAAGCAGCAAGTTGGCGGGGGAATGCCAGGTTGTCCTGGAGCCAGCCTCCAGTGCAAGGAAAGAAAGGGGCCTCAGGAGAAAGGGGCCCGTGGAGGCTGGGCAGGATTGTGTAGGACAGTGCCCGTTTGTGTGTGTGTGTGTGTGTGTCTGTGCGCACGTGCACGTGAGTGCTGGGGGAAGGGGCTGTGCACCACAAGGGCGTGCTGGCGGGGCCAGGTGCAGGCTCGGGGGAGAGATGGGTTACAGGCAAAGCTGGGGTGAGGGGGTGGAAAGGTGCCTGCTGAGTGTCACATATTTGCTGTGCCTCAGTTTCCCCATCAGAACTCTGGTACGTTGATTCCTCACAGGCTGGAGCTGTAGGGTCTAGGCACCCCGTCTTCCGTCTGCCCTGATGGCCTCCCTCAGCCCCAACCTGCATTGGAGGGAAGGCCCTGGGTGGGGTGAATGAACCCCAGGGTGGCAAGTGGGGCCCCAGGGGCTGGGGCCCTCTGACCTCACACCCTGTCCCTTCAGGAAGGGACCAAGGGAGGGAGGAGCTGGAGACAGGCCCAGGCGAGGACCGCAGGTGAGTCTGGGCAGGCCCTCAACTTGGGCGAGGTGGGGAACGTGAGCCGAGCCCTGGGCAAGAACGGCCTTTGTGAGTGAGTCCCCAGGGCCAGGGAGGGGGCTGTGCCTCCTTTGCCGCCTGCTCCTCGGGGCTGTGGGTACAGTCTCCCCATTGCACATAGAGAGGTGCCGAGGCCCTGGCTGCAGGGGACCCCCGAGGGCCGCCTCTCAGCCCCTTTCTCTCTGGGCACCCAGAGATCCTGAGGAGTGCATCAGGGGACACTCTGCAGGCCTTTGGTGCCCCCCATCTTCCTCCCAGCCATTCCCCCTTGGGCCGTGGCCTCCCCAAAACTGGCCCATGCTTTTCCCCAGAGAAAGTTGCAAGCAGGTCCATTTTGAGACTTTTTAAAACTTTACTTTTAAAAATGTTTTTATTGTAAATCACTTTCTATGAAAAAGGTTAAATTGCCCGATGGGTTAGGAGAGTGGATGTGGGATGCAGCCCAGGGCGTTTATGGTGGAGCAAGACACTCCCCTGCAGGAGTGCAAGCAAGGGCAATGGGCCATCCCCCCATTCCTGGTCCCAGTGGTTCTAGCAAGCACTGCGTCCCTCCCAGTTAAGCCTCAGCTCTAGCTACACTCACTACATTAGTCTGTCTGTCCCCTTTCCCTCTGCAGCTTGGCTGCCCCAGCCCCTAACCCCCAGATCCCCATCTCCCCGCTGCTCTCAGCCTCAAGTTGGGCTCAAAGATTAGGGACACATACCCTCTGCCCCACCTCTAGGGATGAAGCCAGAAGATCCCAGAGGCCTTAGAAAACCTCCTGGCTCCACCCGGCACCCCGGCCTCCTTTCTGTCTCCTCTCTCTTCCCCCCTCCGCCTAGCTCCTCCTCACAGACTGCCAGGAGAGGCCTCTTGGGTGTTCATTTGCGGTCACCTAATCAGCATTGGTTGTACCTGGGAACTTGCTCTGGATAGAGACCTGGGGAGGAGAGCAGGAGAGAGAGAAGCTTGGAAGCTAAGGTGTTCTGGGGCGGGCCCTGTACTGATGTTTCCAGCTTGGCCAGGGCCCCTCCAAGCCGCAGCTCTCATAGTGCAGAGGGCCCTTAGCGTGTCTCTGGGGCAGGGAAGAAGTGGATCAATGAAACACTGTGTGTATGGGGGGCTGGGGAGCGGAGGCAGCAATTTGGGTCCTGGGCCCCAATTCTCAGCCTGCTGGACTAGAATCTGAGGATGGCCTGGGCTGGGGGCCGTGTGGCCTGGTGGGGTGAGCTGGCCCAGCCCCTGCCTGGGCGGTAGGGTGTCCATGGGCCTGCACTGGCGGGGAGGGGGGCAGTCTGGGCCCAGACTTCGGTGCTGTCTGGAGGTGGGGCAGGGCCTGGCTTCTTACAAGAAGGCGCCCAGGCTGGCCCAGTCATGCAGGTCAGAGGCCAGTGTGGCATCCCCGGCCTCAAAGAGGGGCTCGGGGGGCAGGGAGCTACGGGTGCTCTCGTCCCAGGGGTGCTCCAGGAAGGATGTGGCCAGGAAGGTCTCATCAAAGTCCAGGCTGTCGGTAGCCTGCTCCGCTGGAGGCCCCCAGGTAACAGGGCACTCGATGTGGTGGCCATGGATGGTGAGGTCCACGTCCCCGTGTGAGGCAGGGCTCAGCGGCGGGATCAGCTCCGAGATCTCCAGCGTGCCCAGCTCCCCGTCCAGCGTGCCAGCGTCCAAGATGGCCTCCCAGTCAAAGTTGCCCTTGAGGGGTTCCAGCTCACCCTGCTCCTCCTGGGTCAGCAGCAGGGGGCTGGAGGGCCGCGGGACCTTGGCCTCCTGCTTGGGCAGCGGCTGTTGACGCTTACGCCCCAGCCTGCCCTCGCCTGCACCCCAGCCCGCCTCCCCAGTGGCCTCCTCGAACTCCCGCAGCAGCTGCTGGGCCTCGGTGCTCACGGTCAGTGGCCCGGCCCATGGGGCGGCGCTGGGCTCTGGCACGGCCTGGCGGGCAAAGGCCGGGTGGATGTGGACTGGGGGCAGCCGCTGCTTCTTCAAGGCCCCACTCAGCAGCCGCTCGGCGTACTGGGGGTCGATGCACCAGAAGCCCCCCTTGCCTGGCTCGTCCTTCTCCCGAGGCAACTTGATGAAGCCCTTCTTCAGGGACAGGTTGTGGCGGATGGAGTTCTGGACACAGGGAGGTAGGAGAGAAGGAAGACAGCTGGGAGAGTGGGTGGGGTCAGTGATGGGGGGCTCCTAGCGCCACTGCCAGTCCCACCACCACCTTCTCTCCGATGGGGGCAGGGGAGACAGAGGCGCTGCTCCGAGCGGGAGGCTCTGGGACACCAGCCACGGGGCACCAGGAGCTGGGAGTGCTGTCGGGGGCTTTTGTTCCCTTTGGCCAGGATATCTGCCTGCTCGGTCATCCGAGCCCTGAGCCGCAGGGTGGCTCTCAGTGCCAGCCTGTCCTGCCCTCCCTCCCTTACCCCGCTGCTTGCGGCCTCTGGTCAAAGGCCTTGGCTCCCCCAGGTCCTGGACGGCCATCTCCCTCTGCCTGGGCCTGGCTGGCCTTCTCTGTTTGTGAAATGAGTGAGTGGGTGTGAGGGTGTGTGTGTGTGGGGCGGGGATGAAGTGTGGGAGGATCTGATGACTTTCCTTGTTTCTAGAGCCGGCTGCTGGCCTGGGCCCTCACCCACCATGTCCCCCTCCTCCCACCCCAGGCTCTGAGGCCTCAGTTGATTATTACCCAGCCAAGAGCATAGCGCTCATTCCTGGGGCCTCTCAGGCTTGGGGTAGGGTGGGGGGTGGTGGAGGGTCTCTGCTTTCTCACCAAGGTTACAAATGGTACCTGCCCCAGGGTCAGGGCCCAAGCAATCGTGGAATAGCTGTGATTACAGGAACTCTGATCCTGTGACCTGTGCCACAGGGAAGGATCTGTGCATCCTCAGGGTCTCTGTCCCCAAGTAGCCCCTGATCCTGATGGTCGAAGAGGCTCAGGGCAGCGTGTGCCCAGCCTGAATCACCATCCTGCCTTGTTCAGGCCTGGGTGCACAGTCCAAACCACGCTGGGGCACAGGGGTCTGGGGCCTGGTGGGTGGGGCCGGCAGGTGAGTAGTGCCCCCTGGCAAGACTGGGAGGTTTACATGGTGGTCTGGGCCCCTTGGCTGCTCTGTGCCAGGTTCCGGAGACTTGGAACATGAAGCCAGTGTGGGAGGAAAGAGCCCCTGTGGAAAGCACGTGGCTGAGGTAATTGTCCCCCCAGGGAGTTTGATGAGAAGAGGGGGAGGAGTGTAGGCAGGAAACTAGGGAGGGCTTGGGGTGGGGGCTGGCACAGCAGCTTTCGGAAGGCCCCGTAGCCCTTCCACTGGGACACCGATGGCCTTCACACCCCGCAGCACGCCCCTCTCCCCTCCCAGAGCCCCTCCAGCCAACTGAAAGCAGGCGGGATGCAGAGTCTGGCAGGAACGATGCTCTGCCTCCAGTCAGGCCCTGACAAACTGACCTTGAGGAGGGGAGTGTCGAGGAATTCCAGGACTTGGGACAAAAATGTGTCCCTCAGTCCATCAACCTACCCTGGGGGGCTGTGTCCACGCATAGTTCAGCCCTGGTCTTTGGGCTGAGCCTGCCGGACGAGTGACAAGTTCTTTCCCCTTGAACCTCTATGTCGGCACCCCTGCAGCCCTCTGAACATCCTCCCTCCTCCGTCTCTGAAGTCAAAGGGGCAGCAGTCCAAGCACTGGGCTCCCTTGAGGTCCTTCCTGGACGGCCTTCCTCTCTCGGGGCCCTGGCCGTACCGCGCCTACTTGGCCTGCGGATCTGGGATGTGAGTCCAGTCCGCGAGGGCATGGGGAGGGAGGGAGGGAGTGCCTCCCTACCTGCCAGGTGGGATCAGCGTGGCGGAAGTAACAGAAGTTGTCCGTGATCCACTTGTAGATGGCCGACAGGGTGATCTTGGTGGCCTTGCTGGCCTGCATGGCCATGCAGATGAGCGTGGCATACGAGTAGGGCGGCTTCACGTGCGGGTTGGTGGCGTAGTCCACGTCGTCGGGAGGCGAGGCCTGCAGCCCCGAGGGGGCGCTCCGCGGCGTGCAGGAGGACGTGGGCTTGCCGGGTGTGTGCGGCTGCCCCAGGCAGGCGGGGTCCGCCGCCAGGGGAGACCCCGGCTCGGCCGAGCCTGCCAGCTCGTGGGAGCCGTGGGGGTCGGTGTCCCCCGAAGGCAGGGCGGGGAGCTCGGCGTTGAGAATGGAGAATTCCTGCAGCCACTGCAGGCTGGTCAGGCTGTCATTCAGGGCGTTGGACTCCTCCAGGCCGCCTTCCGGTCCGGCCTCCTCCGCTGCCCCTGCTCCCGAGACGCGTAGCCAGCTCTCCGCCATATCTGCGGGGACTCTCCGAGGGGGCTGTCAACATCCACGAGCCGAGCCGAGGGTGGCCGCCGAGCTCTCTGGCCCGCTGACTCCCGCGGCTTCAGTTACGCAGCCTCCCGGAAGCGGGCTTCCATCCCGCGATCCGGGGGTAGCCTCCTCCAAACGGAATGTGGTGCCTGCGGGGACCAGAGCGGGAACTGAGCCCTCTTTCCCCACCCCCGAGGGGAGAGTGTGGGCGAGGGGGGAGGCTCTTACTAAAATCCTTCCTGCAGCCGGGGAGGATCTTTTACTGCCGAGGTCTGGGAAACAGAAGGTGTGCCCGGGGCTCCGACCCACACGGGGTTCGCCTCGCTCTTTTCCTCTTGGATCTTTTAGAGGAGACTTAATTAGCCCAACGAGGGAATAGTGTAGGGGCATGCGAGGCCACCCCTTTCTCCCTCAAAGCGGGGAATTAACCCCCCTCTCTCTGTCCACAACCAATGGAAATGGGGCGAGAGAGTCCAGGAGGGCAGTACGACGGGTCGGGGGGGAGGTCGTCTGATCTTTGAAAAGGGATATTAGGATGGGGCTCAAGGGGAAGGAAGGAAACAATACAGAGAGTTATAAGGGGGTGGGAAGTGAGTGTCCCCCAAACGCCTCTGATGTCAGTCCCCGGGCCCTCCACTTCCGTCGGGGACGGATGGGAGAGCGGGCTGGTACTGACGCCCTCCCTTCCCACGGCCGGCAGCCCTCCCCGTCCCTTACCTGGCTCAGAGCGCAGCCCGGGCCAAAGGAAGCTTCTCAAAGAAATTCCTCCCACCGCCCACCCTCACCGCGGCTCTCTGCTCCCAGCTCCAGGGCCCAGCCAGCAATCCTCGTCGCCACTCACGCCCGCCGGCGCCTCTCTGAAAGCCAGCGGCTGGGGACCGGCACTCAGTAGCCGCTCGCAAGGCGTCTCCTGCTGCCGTGGCGACGCCCCGCCCATATAAACAGCTTCCGCTTCTGCCATTGGCCAGGGCATCTCCAAAGAGACCGCGGGCTCTTAACGGCTCTCTCACGCGGTAACTCTCTTCCAGCTCCCTCCTGCCGCCCTCTCCCGCGCGCGACCCAGCCCCCTACCCGCCACCGCGTCCCGGCTCCGCGCATTCCCGCCCGAGGGCCCCGCGCAGGGCTCGGAGAGGCGCGCGGCTCGGCGCTCCCGCAGAGGCCCCGGGGCCCTCGGCGAGCAGTTCGCCGCGGGAACCGTCCTCCGCCCCACCCCCTTCCCATCTGGGCTGCTCAGAGGTGGCGACGGCTCCTGGGACGCAGCCCGTGGCGCGGGGGCCAGGGCTGGGTGCATGCTTGGGGCTTTCCTTTCCTCTCCTCTGGGCTGCGAGTGGCACTTCCTCACGTTTCTGCGGCCTGTCCCGGTCTCCCGACCGAGTGTCGTCTTGGTGCCCGCAAGCAGGTCTGACTCTCCGATGCCACCTGCCGCTCAGGTCCGCAGAAACCGCAGCCCCGGTCGCAGGCACCCCAAGGCGGCTAGGGTAATCCAGTGTTTCCCGGTAAGCGCCCCCTCCCCGCCCCGTCCTCAGCAAGATTCCCAGAAGCTGACATTCCAGAGGCTTCTTCGGAAGTGCTCTCCCTCCTTTCCAGATAGCCGAGGAAACAGAGCCGTTGGGTGAAACCCAGGAAAGCCGTGGACTTGCCAAATTCTTTGACTGGGGTCATTTGCCCCATTAATTTCACCAGCCTTTAAGTGACGGACTAACGGTGGACTGTGGTCCTTCCTCCTCCCCTCCCCCAGCCTCCCTCCAGTCACCAGCTTTCCTGCTCTTCAGTTATTGAGGAGCTGCAGTTGGAAGTTCTCTGGTTGAAGGGGGTGGGTGGAGGTGAGGGCTCCTTATCAGGCCTCTGGGCAGGAGCTGTGCCCGGGGGATGGTACACCAGCTCCCACCCAGAAACATGTCTTTTACTCTACCCCTTGCCCTCTCTCACTCCTCCATGTCCAGCTTGTCTTGAGTCAAAGTTTTTTTTTTCTTCCCAAGTATTTATTGTTTTATTTTAATTTTTATTTTATTTTATTATTAGTTTCTGCTTTATAACAAAGTGAATCAGTCATACATATACATCTGTTCCCACATCCCTTCCCTCAGGCATCTCCCTCCCTCCCACCCTCCCCATCCCACCCCTCCAGGCGGTCACAAAGCACCGAGCTGATCTCCCTGTGCTCTGCGGCTGCTTCCCACTATCTACCTTACGTTTGGTAGTGTATATATGTCCATGCCTCTCTTTCGCCTTGTCACAACTTACCCTTCCCCCTCCCCATATCCTCAAGTCCATTCTCAAGTAGTTCTGTGTCTTTATTCCTGTTTTACCCCTAGGTTATTCATGACATTTTTTTAAATTCCATATATATGTGTTAGCATACGGTATTTGTCTTTCTCTTTCTGACTTACTTCACTCTGTATGACAGACTCTAGGTCTATCCACCTCATTACAAATAGCTCAGTTTCGTTTCTTTTTATGGCTGAGTAATATTCCATTGTATATATGTGCCACTCTTCTTTATCCATTCATCCGATGATGGACACTTAGGTTGCTTCCATCTCCGGGCTATTGTGAATAGAGCTGCAATGAACATTTTGGTACATGCCTCTTTTTGAATTATGGTTTTCTCAGGGTATATGCCTAGTAGTGGGATTGCTGGGTCATATGGTAGTTCGAGTTTTAGTCTTTTAAGGAACCTCCATACTGTTCTCCATAGTGGCTGTACCAATTCACATTCCCACCAGCAGTGCAAGAGTGTTCCCTTTTCTCCACACCCTCTCCAGCATTTATTGTTTCTAGATTTCTTGATGATGGCCATTCTGACTGGTGTGAGATGATATCTCATTGTAGTTTTGATTTGCATTTCTCTAATGATTAATGATGCTGAGCATTCTTTCATGTGTTTGTTGGCAGTCTGTATATCTTCTTTGGAGAAATGCCTATTTAAGTCTTCTGCCCATTTTTGGATTGGGTTGTTTGTTTTTTTGCTATTGAGCTGCATGAGCTGTTTTTAAATTTTGGAGATTAATCCTTTGTCAGTTGCTTCATTTGAAAATATTTTCTCCCATTCTGAGGGTTGTCTTTTGGTCTTGTTTATGGTTTCCTTTGCTGTGCAAAAGCTTTGAAGTTTCATTAGGTCCCATTTGTTTATCTTTGTTTTTATTTCCATTTCTCTAGGAGGTGGGTCCAAAAGGATCTTGCTGTGATTTATGTCATAGAGTGTTCTGCCTATGTTTTCCTCTAAGAGTTTGATAGCTTCTGGCCTTACATTTAGGTCTTTAATCCATTTTGAGCTTATTTTTGTGTATGGTGTCAGGGAATGATCTAATCTCATACTTTTACATGTCCCTGTCCAGTTTTCCCAGCACCACTTATTGAAGAGGCTGTCCTTTCTCCACTGTACATTCCTGCCTCCTTGATCAAAGATAAGTTGACCATATGGGTGTGGGTTTATCTCTGGGCTTTCTATCCTGTTCCATTGATCTATCTTTCTGTTTTTGTGCCAGTAAAACACTGTCTTGATTACTATAGCTTTGTAGTGTAGTCTGAAGTCAGGGAGCCTGATTCCTCCAGCTCCGTTTTTCGTTCTCAAGATTGCTTTGGCTATTCGGAGTCTTTTGTTTTTCCAAAGTTTGAATTTTTTTGTTCTAGTTCTGTGAAAAATGCCAGTGGTAGTTTGATAGGGATTGCATTGAACCTGTAGATTGCTTTGGGTAGTAGAGTCATTTTCACAATATCGATTCTTCCAATCCAGGAGCATGGTATATCTCTCCATCTATTTGTATCATCTTTAATTTCTTTCATCAGTGTCTTATAATTTTCTGCATACAGGTCTTTTGTCTCCTTAGGTAGGTTTATTCCTAGGTATTTTATTCTTTTTGTTGCAATGGTAAATGGGGGTGTTTTCTTGATTTCACTTTCAGATTCTTCATCATTCGTGTACAGGAATGCCAGAGATTTCTGTGCATTAATTTTGTATCCTGCTACTTTTCCAAATTCATTGATTAGCTCTAGTAGTTTTCTGGTAGCATCTTTAGGATTCTCTATGTATAGTATCATGTCATCTGCAAACAGTGACAGCTTTACTTCTTCTTTTCCAATTTGGATTCCTTTTATTTCCTTTTCTTCTCTGATTGCTGTTTCTAAAACTTCCAAAACTAAGTTGAATAAGAGTGGTGAGAGTGGGCCACCTTGTCTTGTTCCTGATCTTAGTGGAAATGGTTTCAGTTTTTCACCATTGAGGACAATGTTGGCTGTGGGTTTGTCATTTATGGCCTTTATTATCTTGAGGAAAGTTCCCTGTATGCCTACTTTCTGCAGGGTTTTTATCATAAATGGGTGTTGAATTTTGTCAAAAGCTTTCTCTGCATCTATTGAGATGATCATATGGTTTTTCTCCTTCAATTTGTTAACATGGTGTATCACATTGATTGATTTGCGTATATTGAAGAATCCTTGCATTCCTGGCATAAACCCCACTTGAGCATGGTGTATGATCCTTTTAATGTGCTGTTGGATTCTGTTTGCTAGTATTTTGTTGAGGATTTTTGCATCTATGTTCATCAGTGATATTGGCCTGTAGTTTTCTTTCTTTGTGACATCCTTGCCTGGTTTTGGTATCAAGGTGATGGTGGCCTCGTAGAATGAGTTTGGGAGTGCTCCTCCCTCTGCTATATTTTGGAAGAGTTTGAGAAGGATAGGTGTTAGCTCTTCTCTAAATGTCTGATAGAATTCGCCTGTGAAGCCATCTGGTCCTGGGCTTCTGTTTGTTGGAAGATTTTTAATCACAGTTTCCATTTCAGTGCTTGTGATTGGTCTATTCATATTTTCTATTTCTTCCTGATTCAGTCTTGGCAGGTTGTGCATTTCTAAGAATTTGTCCATTTCTTCCAGGTTGTCCATTTTCTTGGCATAGAGTTTCTTGTAGTAATCTCTCATGATCTTCTATATTTCTGCAGTGTGAGTTGTTATTGAGTCAAAGTATTAAAAGCGTGCTGGAGAAAGTCGGACAGCAACTTTCACAAATAAGCCAACTGCGCAGTTAACACCTCTTCTTCCCTCGTGAACAGTTTTATTCATTTTTAAGAATCATGCAGCAGTCCATAAATATTGCATCCTTGACGTCCCCACTGTAGTGTGCCCATGAGTGTACTCCAGGGAGTGAGGGGTACACAGATGGCACAACAGTACACACATATTTACACACACTAGGTGTGCAGATCCTAAAGCACAGTGAGCAAGCAGCATGCCAAGGTCAGGTGAACAGGACAAAAACCCTCCCCAGGTGAGATGGCTTAACGTGTGTGGATCCGTGCCCAGGAGACGCCCCAGCATTGGCATGGCCTCTGGTAGGATGGGACTGGGGAGGAGAAGGAAAAAGGGCTCTGTGAGAAGGCTGGGATCACCACACCACCCGGAAGTGAGCTCATAGGTGAGCTCCGACTTGAGTGTGGCAGGAAGGAACCCCAGGCCTCCGGTTAGTCTGTGTCCTTGTGTGAGAAACCAGGCCCCGTCATATTCTCTGTGGGTCAACTGCTAACAACATGACCATCTCCAGATGATGACTGGGGCGGCTGTCCTGTTCCCCGACCAGGCTCTGTGCCCTGTTCCCTGATCCCAGCCCTTTTGGATGGGATATTTCTGCTCGCCAAAGAGCTAAATGAGGGCAAAGAGGTGCGGGGATGGGGGAGAGAGCAGGAACTGTCTGAGAAACAGGAGTGAAGGGCCACTTCTCACCCGGGTATGTCTTGGTTATGGAACCAAGGCCTTGAGGAATCTCTCTGAGCCTCTTCCTGGGAGAAGACAGACCCTCCAGAAAGGGTGAAGACAATGGCTTCCTCTTAGGGTTCCTGGCCACTGTGGCGACTGTTTACCTACATCTCCTTCATCTCAGGTAACACCACACTCTGAATACTACCTGCCGGGAGAGGAGGTGGATCTGTATGCCACCACCCCAGGCTCAGGGAGAGTCCCCTTCCCTAGTGCTTCTGGGGCTCAGATTTCAAGGAAATCAGGAAGTGTGGTTATTGCTGGAATCATCAATATGAAAGGGTCTGTAAGAATGTTTCGGGGAAAGAAAGGACATTAACAGGGGTCTGAAACAGCAGAGCCCACTGCAGGATTTCAGAGCGGGTGGACACCGGAACTCAAGGCAGAAGCTGAGATTTGGCTTGGCTCATGTAGTGTCTGTCAGGACCACAGGCCTCCGCCTGCCCACCCCCAGGGCAGGATGTGAACCACAACCACCAGGCAGTGAGGGTCACCACGCACCTGACGGCACAAGGCAGCCACACAGGAGGTGCAAAAGATCCCCCGGCACTGGGCTCTCTTTGAGGCCTTGGGAAGGACCATGAAAAGTTCCTCTAGGGCAACAATTCCAACTACTAATTCAGGCCATCATGGTGGGCATAGCCTAGGGCTCTGTCACATCTCAGCCTCACAAACTGTTGGATCCCACTTTGCTTCTCAATCTCATGCTCCACTAACTAACCACCTCTTCCAAAAGCCAGCAGACAATGCATCTATCAGAGAGCTATGAGGAATCCATTGATAACACTAGTGTTGAGAGACGAACAGCCAACAGCTTACGGTCTTGCTGTTTCAGACTGTTATTTATATGCCTACACTGGACTGGGGTGGGGTGGACATGTGATTTGAACAATATCTCTAAATCTCTGATGAGCCTATGGAAGGCAGTACCTCCGGCTCCCCCCATCAGGCTCAGCTGATCTGGAGGACAGGGGAGGAAAACCGGTGGGATGGGGAGCCTCCCAGACCACCACTGACCCCAGCTCAGCCCTTCCCCCAACCTCCTTTGGGGTTCCTGGGCACCAAATGAGAACCACCGGTCCACCCCTCTCTCAGCTTCTTTCTTCAACTCTTTCAGAAAAGCGGGGTGGAGACGGGGGCAGCAGGGGTAAGAATGCCACCTGACAGGGCGGTAGTGATGAAACGTGATAATATACGACAGTCCCTAACAAGTGCCTGGTACATAGAAGGGGTCAAAAATGCCTTTGCAGTGTCACCTTAGGATGGAGCCCCAGGCCTTCTTGAGTGCACCTGATCATAAAGAACTCCCCGGTAGGTCATCATGTAACTGAGGGGTTCTCAGATTCAAGGCCTCCTTCCTAAGCAGACACACGAGGCATAGCCTCTGCTACCAGAAGCAAGAACTGTTTTCCCAACCAACCTTCTGGTGGTTGCCACTGCTTCTTGTCCTTGAGAGAGGAGCTCCTAATGCATTTTGAGGGAAACCCCACTTACAGTGCAATATGGCTTTCCCTTCTCACAGGAGTCATCCCCCAACGCCACCCCAATCTGCAGGTCTCAGATTGGTTATGATGTCCCAGAGACTAGAAAATGCCAGATGGGTGTTTGTAATGAAGTCACCCAAACTCTTGAGTCTTCTTGGTCTACCTCCTAAGGAGAAAAAAAAAAAAGATACAAAAGAAATAACCAGTCTGTAGACCACAGCTCCACCTGAAGATCAAGATACAGTGGAAACATTCCAGAGACTCTCTGCAAAGGGTCTCATGAGCTGCAGTTCGAGTGGCTTTAGCCCACAAGGAGAAAAGAGGTTTCCAGTCCCTTCTGAGAGGGGAAGGATCACGGTTGCGGAAGAAGATGAGTCTGGGAGAAGGGTCAGTTGCCCTCAGCATCCAGCTTTCACGTGGGTCTAAAAAGTCTCCGTGTGTCTGGCTGAGGATGCCCAGGAGGTCAGTGGTGCCATGAGGCCAGGATGGGATGTGAGAACGGGAGGAGAGCCCTGGTACAGGGGCTAAGGCTCTCAGATGGCCAAAGGATCCCACACGCAGAGCCTGTTCTCGGGGTCCTCCAGGCTGCCAGAAGATGGGCGTCTGCGCTGCGTGTTCCGACGACTGACCACGTTGTCGTCAGCCTGCCAGGCACCTGAGAAGAGGAAAGGAAGGTTACCGGACCTTTGGTTTGGTGCAGATGGTGTCTCTGGCAGGACAGTCCGGGAGTTTGGCACGAAAGCTGGCAAGATGCGCATTAGCTGGAACTCCCACAGGGTGCAAACCACAGCACGTGAAACTTGGGAGCAGTGGCGTCCACTGGGCGAGGGACAGTCATGGCCACTGTGGCCCACTGATGGAGGGACATGCAGGATGGTCCTTGTTTTGTGAGCTTGCCGTAGGATCCACCTTTGTATCTTTATTTGGTCTTGAAGTTTGCCTAAGTGTTACAGCGGACCAGGAAAAGAAACTGAGTCTGGCTGAGACTTTCACGAGAGCAGGAGGAGGTGAAGGGGAGGGAGAAGAGTGTGTTAATTTGGGCTCAGAGTTAGTGTTTGCTGTGGGGGCCAGGGTGGGGCAGGAAGGGACTGGCTGCCCAGCAGGGTGCCAGGGACCAAATGGCATGGCAGAGAACAGAGTGACAGCTGTTCCTCTCCTTCTGCACCCGAACAGCCCACCGAGAGTTGCTATCAGCTGGTGCCACCAACCCCAGGAGACATTAGCTCCAGAGCTTTGGGGTCCCCCGGGTACCATCCACGAAACTCATCATCTTCCCCCCTTGTCCTGCAGTTCCTGCACGAGAAGCACCCGCTGCCCATGCTGGAAACCCACTCTTGGTGCTTCTCTCTCCTTCATGCTCTGTATCCAATCCATCCTGACCTCCTGCTTGTTCAAGCTCTAGTAAGGTCTAAATCTGTAGTCAGAAAACCGGGATACAGCCCCAGCTTGTAACGTACTGACTGTGTGACCTTGGGCAGGTCACTGTACTTGGAGCCCTGGTTTTCCCATCCATCAGATGGGAGACAAGTACTTACACCCCAGGGATGCCGTGAGACTAAGCGAGGTGACATGGAAGAGTGGTGAGCAGGGCGCCTGACTCACAGAATGTGCGCGACAACCATCCGCCCCCCAGGCCTTGTTCAGGCTACACTCATCTCCCCCAAGTCGTCCTCCCAGCCCACAGAATGACTCCATCTGATTCAGTCCCCCCAGTGCAGCGAGATGCCCCTTCTGAAGGGAGAGGATGAAGCCCTAACCCCCTGAGTTGGGGGAAAGCCTTCCATTCTCTGGCCGAGGACTGCTGAGCTGCCTCTTCCAGCACCTGCCCCCAGAAGGCCCCCCCTGAAGCCAGATGGGGTCCAGCGTGCTCCGAAGTGCTCCCCCACTGGCCCGTACCACCACCCCATTTCTCATGCTGTGTGGAAATTGCTGGATCCTCCAGCACACGGTGATCTCCTCCAGGGCAGAGCCGAGAGCCATGCCCTTCAGAGGGCTCAGTTCGTGGACGGAGCCGGCTGACCCTGGAGGGTGGGCGTGAGGCTCACTGTGTCACATTTGAGGGAGGCCACTCACAAATGTCTGGCGTCAGCTTCAGTTTAGGCCAGCCCAAGACACGAAACCCTTTAATGGCAGAAACACTAGGATTCAGCGGGTATAAATTGTGTATACCCATAAATGTCCTGGTGTGCTAATCCGCCCTAAGGCTCTAATAATAGTCTTGTGGAGGTGGACCCCAGGGGAAGGGGAGTGAGTGGGACAGGAAATGTTTAGGTATCTCTCACAGCCAGATGGAATGCGGGGATCTGTACTCCCTGGGGGTACCGGAGTCCGGCACATGGGTCCACAGTGCTTTTCCCCTCTAAGGGTGACAGGATGCAGAGCAGGCAAGATTGCGCTTTTAAGTTAGGAACCCCCAGATGAAATAAGTTGTTCCTTCATTTTATATAATTTGGTAGATCTCATACTTATTCCTCTGTGTTTAATGGGCAGGACTCCGGAACTGTGGCTGTTTGGTAGGAACGACCAAAAGCAAATGGTAAACAGGAGAGAAGACACACACACACACACACACACACACACACACACCCACACACACAAAGTCAAATCAAAACACTGCCGCAGCCTCGCCGCCACCACCACTGGCTGCCAGGCTGCCTGGCTCTGAATTCTTGAGTCCTTGCTACAAACACCACCGGTCCAGATTCTGAGCCAGGGCTGAAAACTGGCTCCTTCTGAAACAGCCTGAAGACTCAGACCTGAAGTCTCTGATCTCCCCAGCTTCTTGGTACAGTCGGTGGTTCTCTTTCCTCTAAAAAGGCTTCTGCCAGACCCTCGGCGAAACCCTGCTGCTCCGTGCATCCTGGATGCGGAAGGTAAGCCTGGAAGGCGCAGGAGGACTTCCTGAGCGAGTGCTACCATTCTGTCCAGCCCTCAGCCAGAAAAGGGAGCCTGGAGATTCAAAATCCTTCCCGGGAGGTAGAGAAAGGTGGTTCCCACTTAATTCCCTCCTCAGGCTCAGAAACGGGGGAGTGAAGACACCTCTAGAGGCAGATTTGGGGAGCACATCTAGGGGGATTCCACACACCTCTTTCCTGCCTCTACCCAGCCACTAATTAAATTTAAGATCTGTAACAGTTCCACCATCTTGTAGAGTTTCTCTCCAAGAAAAGAGAAAGTTAATTCCGATTTTTCCTTAGTATCTGCGAAGCATAAGCCTTCCTAGTGGCGTCTTAGTCTTGGGTTATTTCAGGTCTCCATAAGTACTTTTCTTTGTTTTGTTTTTGGCTGTGCAGTGGCTTGGAGGATTTTAGTTCTCCGACCAGGGATTGAACCAGGCCACTGAAGTGAAAGTGCTGAGTCCTAACCTCTGGACTGCCAGGGAATTCCCTCCATAAGTACTTTTAGATTTCATCGGTATGCCCACTCCTGTCCAATGCCATCATTTAAAAACATCTGTATCGGGCTTCCCTGATGGCGCAGTGGTTGAGAGTCTCCCTGCCGATGCAGAGGACAAGGGTTTGTGCCCTGGTCCGGGAAAATCCCAAATGCCACGGAGCGGCTGGGCCCGTGAGCCATGGCCACTGAGCCTGCGCGTCCGGAGCCTGTGCTCCGCAACGGGAGAGGCCACAACAGTGGGAGGCACGCGTACCACAAAAAACAAAACAAAACAAAACAAAAACATTTGTATTTCCACTAATAAACTCAAATTATCTTTGCTTTTTCCCATCACACCACCCAGAGCCTTTTCACAGAATTGCCACTGGTCCCCTGGCCACTATCCTGACGCCTGTGTGATACTCCATCAGGTTCCTTGGGGCCCCGTCTACCTAGCATGGCCTCGCGATTATAGTCAGCTCATCACCTACAATGGTCAACTCAGATTTCCTCCCTTTGAGAACCTTGCAGAAGAATCTCAGAACATACCATCGCCCCCCCACCTTGGTCTCGGGGCCAAAGAAGACCCAGAGGCTTCTTAGCGGAAGAGGTGCTGGAATGACACAGGTGCTTTCTCAACATCACTCCCACAAGGGTGATGAGAGCAGCGAGGATGGGGACCTGAGCCATCCTTGCCGCGAGCTGGGGCTCCTGGCAGAGCACCTGTGGGCCTGGGGAGGGTGGACCATGGGGTGCTCCCCGGGCTCCCTCCTTGTGGGCGCTCCGTGAGGCGAGTGGCATCCGTGTGGGGAGGGAAACAGTGTGGAGAGGGAGACCAAGTGCCTGAGAAGCTGTCCTGATGGCCAAGCCAGCCTGAGGCACCTCAGTCATAGGAAGGAACTTTGAACTCACAGCTGAGCGTGGTGAGGTCTGTTGATTCCATGGGACCTACCACAGTGGATGCTCCTGTCATTAACCTGACATTAACCTGACAGATTCTTCCAGAGAGTTCCCCAGCTCTTTACTACCAGTGTGACGCTAACAGCAGAACCCGAGAAACATTTTACCAAGAGAGCAGATGCACTTTCCTTCTCTCGTAAGAGCCCTTGAGACCTCAGGGTGAGGCTACGATGCGACCCTCAACTCCCTCTCCCGGCAGGCGCCACTGTCATTCGGTTTCATGTCTGGCCTGAACGGTGAAGCCAGTTTAATCTGAGAATGGCTGGCTCCCGAGATCACCGTAAAGAAGCCCAGGCATTGTTTTCCTTCCAGGCCTCGCTCTCCTGCCGCAATCCCAGAGTGGAATAAACATCCACCAGCAGGTTGGCCCGAAGGAGTTAGGGAGAGGAGGAAGCACAAGGCCTGGGGTCAGTTTCCACCAGCATGGGCGGCTAAAACAATTCCCAGGAGCTCTCTCTGCCAAACACGGGGGTTGGTGGGGAGCCACTGCGGGGAGGCAGGAGCCTAGATTCCTCTCTTGAAGCCCAGTGAGCGGCTGGCCGGCACAGCTGCCACAGACTCAGGGCGGAATGAGGGCAGAGATGGCATCTTCCCCAACTAGTGACCAAAACAAATCCTGCCTGTAACCTTTGCCACCGAAGCATCCCCGCTTTTGTGGAACAGGGATTAATCTAGTCTCCCAAATATTTATTTTTCCTGGAAAATTTCAGCATATTAAATACAGGCTCTTGCCAGTTAGGAACGGAAGCCTCAGCGAGGGCCCCTCGGATGTGCGTGCGCCCAGCAAGCTTGGGGTTGGGTGTGGGTGAACATGAACTTTCACACGAAGTCTGGGTAACCTAAATGAGTTTCAAAATAAACAAACTGGACAGACAGACGTACATTTGGCAAAAAGACATGAGAAACAAATGGACAGACAGAAGCCAGGTAAAGAGTGGGAAGGCAGGAAGTGAAGTGTACCCTGGACCTCAGCCACTCTGGCCCAAGCCTGGCTGGGTCAACGCTAAGTGGGAAGGGACCGGAGAGCCCCTGGGAAGGCTGTGGGAGGCGTCTCTGGGGATTACGGCTTCCTCCACCACAAGCCTGCATGGGGCCAGAGGGGTGAGTACATGGGTCTTCTGCAAGCTGATGGAGAGTGGCAACCACAGGAGTTTGTGTCCCTCCAGCACCTGTAACCACGTTGCCAAGAGAGTAAAGCAATGGACCCATGATGGGACCTGGCTGTCCTGAAGCGTAAACATGTCTAGGGCATGTTTAAGAGATTACAGACCACGCAACATGAAGGCAGTCTCTGCTGTGAACCAAGGAGGGGCAATTTCGACCTAGTCCACCAGGCAAGACGTGGCTTTAGAGCCATGGTTGGTGAAGCCTTTGGTGAGCATGGATCAGAGAGACATCAGTGCCCAGAGTGTGACTGACAGGTGGGCTCCTCCTGAGAACTCATCCCGGATTCAGTTTAGTGTCATGAGAAGGAATAAGGGGCACGTTGATGGCCCTGATTGAATTTATAGACTTAGGGCTCCAGGGAGAAGAGTCACCCTCGACCCCTGATCGTTCCTTTGGGATCCAAATCTAGGGAGCACAAGGCAACTGGTGGTAGCCCAGGGCTCACTGGGTCACAGAGCTAGTCTATAAAATGCTGGCTTTGAAATTCCTCTCTGATCCTAACTAAACACTCTCCTCTGAGTGGCTACAGGTTCCCTTTTCAAGGGCTCAGGCTCTCTTTCCAAGACCTTATCACAGAGGCCGTGTCTGCCTAAAACTGCCTCTTGATGGAAACAAGACCAGGCCCCCTGCCATGGGATCTGCAAGATCATGATGGAGGGGGCACGGTCAGGCCAAATCGGAAGGCTTTGGAGGTATTTTTGTGCCTTTCTCCATGCCCAAATAGATTCGCTTAGAGCAGAGTCGCTCTCTGCCCAAGGACTCTCCCAAGGCTGCCTCACTTCCTTTCAGCAACTGGCTCCCAGCACCTTAGCAAAGCCCATGCCTTCTTGCAGGAACTGCAGGGCAGGAGATGGGTGTCCCAGGGTGAGAGCAGGGGTGCGAGCAGGGGAGCGTCTCCCACCAAGTTCATGTTCAGCAGACTGCCACTCACCGGGTAAGCAGACCGCAGAGCACAGCTTATTGTCCAGTGCTTTCATGCTGGCGATGTCAAAGTCATTGTTATTGTCACACTCCATACCTAGAAATGCGAATGTCCTCTGGCCTCTAACGGAGTTAAGGCAGTTAGAGAGGACCTGGCTGTGTTTTTCTCTGCTTTGCTGTCCTTAAAATAAAAATCTTAAGGATGGAGACAAAAAACATCAAATCATATGTTAAAAAAAAGACAATAATTAAGTGGGGAGAGAGGACAATAAAGGAAACTGCGTGGGTACGTTTGTGTTCTCGCTCTGTTCTGCTCTGTTTCCTTAACTGGCCCCTTTCCAGCCTTCGTTCCAGGGAAATCAGACCCTGGGGATGTCTGTGGGATTCGGACACGCACACCCGGGCCCAGAGCAGAGCTAAGCCAGGCTGGAAGAGCTAGGAGAGCCACGGGGGAAGTGACCCCGGGCTCCGGCCTGTGTCTGTCGGTGCACGTGGGGTGTGTTTATGACCACAAGGCTCTGCGAAATGACTAATACATAAAATGGCAATTAAAGCTCTTTGGTCCCGTAATTTTGCACCTCAAATCAAAGAATCGCATTGCTTGCAAAATTATGATTTATTTTCTTTGAGACTTAATTTTCTATTCTGAAGATGTTTTAAGGGGCTGACCAGAAACCTACAGTCGTGTAAGATGGGAAGGGGACAATTTTAGATGTTATTTTTTCAAGCCCCCCACCCGGTTTTTTTTCCTTGGTGAAAGGGAGAGGAAGAAACATACATCTACTGTGTACAGCATGTCAGGTGGAAACCACATATGGAATGTCAGGCGGAAACCACGTACTGCCCTGTGCCTTTTAGAAGCAAATATTCTACTGGGGACGACAATCACAATGGAGAACTCAGAGCCTTGCGACCTGAAGACATCAACCGAGGAGAGGTAGCGCCCAACCCCGGCTTGGTTGGCGTGCGCGTGCGGCAGAGGCACAGCCTGGGCGACCACCCCTCCTCCGGCACTACTTGGCCAGGAGAGAGTGGTCATGTGCACATGCGCACCCCCTGCACACCACACAACCCCCCAAGCAACTGCCATGGCCAAAGCAGAAGCGACTAGCATGACATCTGCATCCAGGCTGGGATCCAGGTTTGCTCTGGAGGTTGCCCTTCTGTGGAGGCACCTCAGAGGAGCAGACGGAAGAGACACCGGTTCCTGGGACGCCTGGTCCTACAATCCCAGGTGGGATTCCCAGCTCGCCTACCCTCCCCCCCCGCCACTTCCTTGCTCTATATGTAGGTCGTTCCTTCGCTTCTCGGCTTACTAGAAACCAAATTCTTCCGACTGAAGATATGATTGACCTTATTTACAAAACAGAAATAGAGTCACAGGTGTAGAAAACAAGCTTATGGTTATGGCGGGGGGCAAAGGAGGGGAGGGATAAATTGGGAGATTGGGATTGACATATACACACTACTATATATAAAATAGATAACTAATAAGGACCTGCTGTAGAGCACAGGGGACTCTACTCAGTACCCTGTAATGGCCTATATGGGCAAAGAATCTAAAAACAGAGTGGATATATGTATATGTATAGTTGATTCACGTTGCTGTACAGCAGAAACTAACACAACATTGTAAACCAACTCTTCCAATTAAAAAAAATATCTACTTGAGGCCTGAATGATGGTAAAGAGAATTGTTCCAATAGCCTACAAACACTAGTGTACGCTGAGCTGCTAACGTCTCTTCACCTCACCTTTGCTGTGCCGCCAGGGCTGTGATCCTTCTGCTACTGTAACATCAGCCGTTTTCTTCACTAAAGCAGGAAAACCTACTGCCTAACAGTCGGTTCCCCCAAGGGGAGGAAGCTGTTCTCCTGCTGCAGCTGAACTTTGGGGCTGCTAGAGCAGTTCTGTGAGACTCGGCTGAGAAGCTGAAGCAGGAAGGAAGGGGATGGCATTTGCCCAAGAAGCTTCAGGATCTACTCAACGTAGATGGAGAACTCCATGTATCTTCTGCAGCCTTGGCTCAGAGGCCCAGAAAGAGCCAGGAAGGCTGCTGAGGTCCTCAGATACCCTGCTTGCTTTGATATTCCATCAAGAAGACAACCTTTCCCCAAAGCCACACCCTTGAGCAGTGCCACCAAGTCACACCAGTGCCCCTTTCTCTACCCTTCAGAGAATACCCGGGAGAGAAATATAATAAAAGGGAGCAAAAGACCAGGTCTTTTACCATCTTCTTGTGTGGGTGATCCGTCCTCTTCTTCTAGAACCTCATTTCCCTAGGACAGAAGGAAGGCACTGTGAGTCCATAAAGCAGTGAAATGAGTCTACTGATGGTCAGAAGACAGAACTAATCACCCTCATGGTATCCATACATTTCCTGTCCGTGTGAGATGGCTGGGAGGCCCAGCAGAGGCAGATTTTGCTTGGCGAGGCAGGATCGGCCCGTAGGGACCAGGTCTGAGGCACGTTCCAGAGGGACCAGGTCTGAGGCACCTTACAGAGGGACCCTGGGACTGTCAGGATTAGCCTTGGTAATAGTTTAGCTCACACTGTTTCTCTCAGGTGGAAATCAAAGTTGTCAAATGAAAAAGCAAACCGTGAGATCATAAAACTTTCAGGAACCCTTTAGGATCCCCAATCCCATCCAGATACTCCTTTGAGAACATCTGGCTCAAGAGAAAGTTGTAGAGTCCCCACTGGGAGCTGGGCATTCCATATACTTCAGGCACACCTCCGTCAGAGCACTTCTCACGCTGAGTTATAACTCTGATTCCTCCATCAGATGGAGCTCCGGGATGGGTGGGATGGGTGGATTGGGGGTGTGGGCAGGCAAAAGCCATGTCACTCGGTCTTTGTGTCCCCCAGTGCCAGGAAGATGTGAGATGCCTGTGCCAGGTAAATACTAAGTGAATTGGAGGACAAACACCCTCTCAAGGGTCTGGCCTGGAAGACTTCCCTCTGGAACTCACCCCACGCCTATTACGCTGAGACCAGCGCCCTCTGCTAACCGGACAGTCCCTCTGCTCTGCACCCTGCCTCTAACAGATCCAAGTGCACCACCTTGGAAGGCTTCTTCCAGAAGAGCCCCCATCCTATTTGCACCCTGTGCCAGCGCCGGCAGTCCCTCTGACCGGGGAGGGGCACCAGCGTCCACCTTGCTCTTACCTCTGCATCCTGCTCTTCAGTGGTGGCGACGAGGCCCGCAAAGTTGCAGTCTGGAGACGCTGCTGGCGTCACCTGCAAAGGAGCAACAAAAGTCAAGGTGCAGATGCCACCGGCTCTCCTACCCAGCTCGCCTGGCAGCAAACCCAAACCAAGTCCTCAGGACAGAAGTGGTGCCACATGGAAGATCACATCTGAGGGAGTCTTTGATTCAACAACCCGGTACTGTGTTTTCCAGGGCTCCCCTCCCGAGCACTGGGGGGCTTTGCCGATCTCCCTGGCAGGCCCTGGACTGAGCTCCTTGGGACTCGAGTACAGAGCAGAGCAGAGCGGCGAGGGAGATCCCATGCTCCTCTCTTACGTCTCCTTCTTCTGAGGGGGTCCTGCTGGCGGCCCGGGGGCAGGGGAGAGCCTCCCCGTCCTCTTCCGTGCCAGGGGCGATGTAGGAGCCGGACATGGAAGACACGGTGTCGGTGCTGATCTGGGAGGACACCATGGACATGACCTTCCTTCTTCAAGTCTGGGTCCCCAGTATGTTGAGGGGGGCAGAGGCGGGGAGAAGAGTGTTTCCTGCCCTCAGCTCAGCTCTTCAGGAGGCCTGGCGCATTTGCTTCAGGCCAGCATGGAATCCCATCCCGGGGGCCTTCCCATCACTGGAGCTGAGGGTGGCCTGTCCCGAGGGCAGACGGGGAAGGTCTCCGAAGACTGAGTTCCTGAACATTGCCCCTCATCCCTTTCCTGGCTGGTGATACATGGGGGAGGGAGGATAGGGAAGAGGTGGAAAGTGAGGAGACAGAAAGCTAGCTTCTTGCTTTGGGAAGGGACTGTACCACACCTGAGGGTGAAGTGGCTGAAGGGCTTCTCACCTCAAAAGTGGAGATCAAAGGAAATGCGAAACCTGCCCAGAGAGCTTGAGTCATGGGCTCAAAGCCACACAGGGCAAAAGAGAAAGGACAACTCAGTGCAACATGGGGTCCTGGATTGGGATGTTGGAATGGAGAGGAGCATTACTGGGGTGATCTGCAAGACGTGAAGGGGGTCTGCGGTTACATGGGATTACCAGGTCAGTGTTCATTTCCTGATTGTGATGGTGGTACTGGGATTATGGAGGCGTGTCCTTGTTCTAAGGAAACACACACTAAAGTATCTAGTGCTAATGGGGCAGCCTGTCTGCAACTTACTGTTAAGGGCGCAAAATATATATTGACTGGGATTACATCGAATCTCTAAATAAATACGGAGTCACTGAACGTTTTTTCAAAAAGCCACCCAGCCAAGGGCCGGGGCAGGGATGAATAGGAGGGACAGGATCCACTCACGCTTCCCGCCCCCTCCACCGCCAACCCCCAAACGCTGCCTGCTGAAAGGGTGTGTGAAGCCCTGTGTTCTGGCCGCTTCGGAGCCCCCTCTTAGCTTTGGCTGCTCGTTGGCAGCATCCATGGACCCTTAAAAGTGCCAGTGTTTGGGTCCCAGCCCCAGAGACGCTAGTCCCAAGCATAGGGATTTTCAGGAGCTCCTGGGGATTCTTCCTGGCAGCCAGAAGCTTCTTCAGCCTTTTCTTACCTGGCAGGCAGTTCTGCCAGCCCCTGACCTTGCCCCTCTTCCCCCAGCATGGGCCCAGGCAGAGGGTGAGGAGGGGGGACAGTGACCGGCCCCACCTGTCAATCCAGGGTGTACCCCTTTTGGCGGGGGCTGGAGGCTGAGCCTGGGGACCAGTGGAGAGGCTGGAGCCCCCATGTTCCCCCAGTGCTGGGGAGCGTGGGGAGGAAGGCCGGAGGGTGGTGGGGAGAGGGAGGGAGTCGTTGCTTAGGGGGTGAAGGGAGTCTCAGAGGGAGGTTGGGGCAGCCTCCTCAGCAAGCGGTGGGAAGGGGATGGGCTGCCTCCTGAGCTCTGTAAGGCCCCAACCCGCCTGGCCCTGCAGTGTGCGCACCCTTCGGAAATATTTTGAGTAATTAGCAAGGGAAAGCAGCAAGTTGGCGGGGGAATGCCAGGTTGTCCTGGAGCCAGCCTCCAGTGCAAGGAAAGAAAGGGGCCTCAGGAGAAAGGGGCCCGTGGAGGCTGGGCAGGATTGTGTAGGACAGTGCCCGTTTGTGTGTGTGTGTGTGTGTGTGTCTGTGCGCACGTGCACGTGAGTGCTGGGGGAAGGGGCTGTGCACCACAAGGGCGTGCTGGCGGGGCCAGGTGCAGGCTCGGGGGAGAGATGGGTTCCAGGCAAAGCTGGGGTGAGGGGGTGGAAAGGTGCCTGCTGAGTGTCACATATTTGCTGTGCCTCAGTTTCCCCATCAGAACTCTGGTACGTTGATTCCTCACAGGCTGGAGCTGTAGGGTCTAGGCACCCCGTCTTCCGTCTGCCCTGATGGCCTCCCTCAGCCCCAACCTGCATTGGAGGGAAGGCCCTGGGTGGGGTGAATGAACCCCAGGGTGGCAAGTGGGGCCCCAGGGGCTGGGGCCCTCTGACCTCACACCCTGTCCCTTCAGGAAGGGACCAAGGGAGGGAGGAGCTGGAGACAGGCCCAGGCGAGGACCGCAGGTGAGTCTGGGCAGGCCCTCAACTTGGGCGAGGTGGGGAACGTGAGCCGAGCCCTGGGCAAGAACGGCCTTTGTGAGTGAGTCCCCAGGGCCAGGGAGGGGGCTGTGCCTCCTTTGCCGCCTGCTCCTCGGGGCTGTGGGTACAGTCTCCCCATTGCACATAGAGAGGTGCCGAGGCCCTGGCTGCAGGGGACCCCCGAGGGCCGCCTCTCAGCCCCTTTCTCTCTGGGCACCCAGAGATCCTGAGGAGTGCATCAGGGGACACTCTGCAGGCCTTTGGTGCCCCCCATCTTCCTCCCAGCCATTCCCCCTTGGGCCGTGGCCTCCCCAAAACTGGCCCATGCTTTTCCCCAGAGAAAGTTGCAAGCAGGTCCATTTTGAGACTTTTTAAAACTTTACTTTTAAAAATGTTTTTATTGTAAATCACTTTCTATGAAAAAGGTTAAATTGCCCGATGGGTTAGGAGAGTGGATGTGGGATGCAGCCCAGGGCGTTTATGGTGGAGCAAGACACTCCCCTGCAGGAGTGCAAGCAAGGGCACGGGGCCATCCCCCCATTCCTGGTCCCAGTGGTTCTAGCAAGCACTGCGTCCCTCCCAGTTAAGCCTCAGCTCTAGCTACACTCACTACATTAGTCTGTCTGTCCCCTTTCCCTCTGCAGCTTGGCTGCCCCAGCCCCTAACCCCCAGATCCCCATCTCCCCGCTGCTCTCAGCCTCAAGTTGGGCTCAAAGATTAGGGACACATACCCTCTGCCCCACCTCTAGGGATGAAGCCAGAAGATCCCAGAGGCCTTAGAAAACCTCCTGGCTCCACCCGGCACCCCGGCCTCCTTTCTGTCTCCTCTCTCTTCCCCCCTCCGCCTAGCTCCTCCTCACAGACTGCCAGGAGAGGCCTCTTGGGTGTTCATTTGCGGTCACCTAATCAGCATTGGTTGTACCTGGGAACTTGCTCTGGATAGAGACCTGGGGAGGAGAGCAGGAGAGAGAGAAGCTTGGAAGCTAAGGTGTTCTGGGGCGGGCCCTGTACTGATGTTTCCAGCTTGGCCAGGGCCCCTCCAAGCCGCAGCTCTCATAGTGCAGAGGGCCCTTAGCGTGTCTCTGGGGCAGGGAAGAAGTGGATCAATGAAACACTGTGTGTATGGGGGGCTGGGGAGCGGAGGCAGCAATTTGGGTCCTGGGCCCCAATTCTCAGCCTGCTGGACTAGAATCTGAGGATGGCCTGGGCTGGGGGCCGTGTGGCCTGGTGGGGTGAGCTGGCCCAGCCCCTGCCTGGGCGGTAGGGTGTCCATGGGCCTGCACTGGCGGGGAGGGGGGCAGTCTGGGCCCAGACTTCGGTGCTGTCTGGAGGTGGGGCAGGGCCTGGCTTCTTACAAGAAGGCGCCCAGGCTGGCCCAGTCATGCAGGTCAGAGGCCAGTGTGGCATCCCCGGCCTCAAAGAGGGGCTCGGGGGGCAGGGAGCTACGGGTGCTCTCGTCCCAGGGGTGCTCCAGGAAGGATGTGGCCAGGAAGGTCTCATCAAAGTCCAGGCTGTCGGTAGCCTGCTCCGCTGGAGGCCCCCAGGTAACAGGGCACTCGATGTGGTGGCCATGGATGGTGAGGTCCACGTCCCCGTGTGAGGCAGGGCTCAGCGGCGGGATCAGCTCCGAGATCTCCAGCGTGCCCAGCTCCCCGTCCAGCGTGCCAGCGTCCAAGATGGCCTCCCAGTTAAAGTTGCCCTTGAGGGGTTCCAGCTCACCCTGCTCCTCCTGGGTCAGCAGCAGGGGGCTGGAGGGCCGCGGGACCTTGGCCTCCTGCTTGGGCAGCGGCTGTTGACGCTTACGCCCCAGCCTGCCCTCGCCTGCACCCCAGCCCGCCTCCCCAGTGGCCTCCTCGAACTCCCGCAGCAGCTGCTGGGCCTCGGTGCTCACGGTCAGTGGCCCGGCCCATGGGGCGGCGCTGGGCTCTGGCGCGGCCTGGCGGGCAAAGGCCGGGTGGATGTGGACTGGGGGCAGCCGCTGCTTCTTCAAGGCCCCACTCAGCAGCCGCTCGGCGTACTGGGGGTCGATGCACCAGAAGCCCCCCTTGCCTGGCTCGTCCTTCTCCCGAGGCACCTTGATGAAGCCCTTCTTCAGGGACAGGTTGTGGCGGATGGAGTTCTGGACACAGGGAGGTAGGAGAGAAGGAAGACAGCTGGGAGAGTGGGTGGGGTCAGTGATGGGGGGCTCCTAGCGCCACTGCCAGTCCCACCACCACCTTCTCTCCGATGGGGGCAGGGGAGACAGAGGCGCTGCTCCGAGCGGGAGGCTCTGGGACACCAGCCACGGGGCACCAGGAGCTGGGAGTGCTGTCGGGGGCTTTTGTTCCCTTTGGCCAGGATATCTGCCTGCTCGGTCATCCGAGCCCTGAGCCGCAGGGTGGCTCTCAGTGCCAGCCTGTCCTGCCCTCCCTCCCTTACCCCGCTGCTTGCGGCCTCTGGTCAAAGGCCTTGGCTCCCCCAGGTCCTGGACGGCCATCTCCCTCTGCCTGGGCCTGGCTGGCCTTCTCTGTTTGTGAAATGAGTGAGTGGGTGTGAGGGTGTGTGTGTGTGGGGCGGGGATGAAGTGTGGGAGGATCTGATGACTTTCCTTGTTTCTAGAGCCGGCTGCTGGCCTGGGCCCTCACCCACCATGTCCCCCTCCTCCCACCCCAGGCTCTGAGGCCTCAGTTGATTATTACCCAGCCAAGAGCATAGCGCTCATTCCTGGGGCCTCTCAGGCTTGGGGTAGGGTGGGGGGTGGTGGAGGGTCTCTGCTTTCTCACCAAGGTTACAAATGGTACCTGCCCCAGGGTCAGGGCCCAAGCAATCGTGGAATAGCTGTGATTACAGGAACTCTGATCCTGTGACCTGTGCCACAGGGAAGGATCTGTGCATCCTCAGGGTCTCTGTCCCCAAGTAGCCCCTGATCCTGATGGTCGAAGAGGCTCAGGGCAGCGTGTGCCCAGCCTGAATCACCATCCTGCCTTGTTCAGGCCTGGGTGCACAGTCCAAACCACGCTGGGGCACAGGGGTCTGGGGCCTGGTGGGTGGGGCCGGCAGGTGAGTAGTGCCCCCTGGCAAGACTGGGAGGTTTACATGGTGGTCTGGGCCCCTTGGCTGCTCTGTGACAGGTTCCGGACACTTGGAACATGAAGCCAGTGTGGGAGGAAAGAGCCCCTGTGGAAAGCACGTGGCTGAGGTAATTGTCCCCCCAGGGAGTTTGATGAGAAGAGGGGGAGGAGTGTAGGCAGGAAACTAGGGAGGGCTTGGGGTGGGGGCTGGCACAGCAGCTTTCGGAAGGCCCCGTAGCCCTTCCACTGGGACACCGATGGCCTTCACACCCCGCAGCACGCCCCTCTCCCCTCCCAGAGCCCCTCCAGCCAACTGAAAGCAGGCGGGATGCAGAGTCTGGCAGGAACGATGCTCTGCCTCCAGTCAGGCCCTGACAAACTGACCTTGAGGAGGGTAGTGTCGAGGAATTCCAGGACTTGGGACAAAAATGTGTCCCTCAGTCCATCAACCTACCCTGGGGGGCTGTGTCCACGCATAGTTCAGCCCTGGTCTTTGGGCTGAGCCTGCCGGACGAGTGACAAGTTCTTTCCCCTTGAACCTCTATGTCGGCACCCCTGCAGCCCTCTGAACATCCTCCCTCCTCCGTCTCTGAAGTCAAAGGGGCAGCAGTCCAAGCACTGGGCTCCCTTGAGGTCCTTCCTGGACGGCCTTCCTCTCTCGGGGCCCTGGCCGTACCGCGCCTACTTGGCCTGCGGATCTGGGATGTGAGTCCAGTCCGCGAGGGCATGGGGAGGGAGGGAGGGAGTGCCTCCCTACCTGCCAGGTGGGATCAGCGTGGCGGAAGTAACAGAAGTTGTCCGTGATCCACTTGTAGATGGCCGACAGGGTGATCTTGGTGGCCTTGCTGGCCTGCATGGCCATGCAGATGAGCGTGGCATACGAGTAGGGCGGCTTCACGTGCGGGTTGGTGACGTAGTCCACGTCGTCGGGAGGCGAGGCCTGCAGCCCCGAGGGGGCGCTCCGCGGCGTGCAGGAGGACGTGGGCTTGCCGGGTGTGTGCGGCTGCCCCAGGCAGGCGGGGTCCGCCGCCAGGGGAGACCCCGGCTCGGCCGAGCCTGCCAGCTCGTGGGAGCCGTGGGGGTCGGTGTCCCCCGAAGGCAGGGCGGGGAGCTCGGCGTTGAGAATGGAGAATTCCTGCAGCCACTGCAGGCTGGTCAGGCTGTCATTCAGGGCGTTGGACTCCTCCAGGCCGCCTTCCGGTCCGGCCTCCTCCGCTGCCCCTGCTCCCGAGACGCGTAGCCAGCTCTCCGCCATATCTGCGGGGACTCTCCGAGGGGGCTGTCAACATCCACGAGCCGAGCCGAGGGTGGCCGCCGAGCTCTCCGGCCCGCTGACTCCTGCGGCTTCAGTTACGCAGCCTCCCGGAAGCGGGCTTCCATCCCGCGATCCGGGGGTAGTCTCCTCCAAACGGAATGTGGTGCCTGCGGGGACCAGAGCGGGAACTGAGCCCTCTTTCCCCACCCCCGAGGGGAGAGTGTGGGCGAGGGGGGAGGCTCTTACTAAAATCCTTCCTGCAGCCGGGGAGGATCTTTTACTGCCGAGGTCTGGGAAACAGAAGGTGTGCCCGGGAGTCCGACCCACACGGGGTTCGCCTCGCTCTTTTCCTCTTGGATCTTTTAGAGGAGACTTAATTAGCCCAACGAGGGAATAGTGTAGGGGCATGCGAGGCCACCCCTTTCTCCCTCAAAGCGGGGAATTAACCCCCCTCTCTCCGTCCACAACCAATGGAAATGGGGCGAGAGAGTCCAGGAGGGCAGTACGACGGGTCGGGGGGCGGGGGAGGTCGTCTGATCTTTGAAAAGGGATATTAGGATGGGGCTCAAGGGGAAGGAAGGAAACAATACAGAGAGTTATAAGGGGGTGGGAAGTGAGTGTCCCCCAAACGCCTCTGATGTCAGTCCCCGGGCCCTCCACTTCCGTCGGGGACGGATGGGAGAGCGGGCTGGTACTGACGCCCTCCCTTCCCACGGCCGGCAGCCCTCCCCGTCCCTTACCTGGCTCAGAGCGCAGCCCGGGCCAAAGGAAGCTTCTCAAAGAAATTCCTCCCACCGCCCACCCTCACCGCGGCTCTCTGCTCCCAGCTCCAGGGCCCAGCCAGCAATCCTCGTCGCCACTCACGCCCGCCGGCGCCTCTCTGAAAGCCAGCGGCTGGGGACCGGCACTCAGTAGCCGCTCGCAAGGCGTCTCCTGCTGCCGTGGCGACGCCCCGCCCATATAAACAGCTTCCGCTTCTGCCATTGGCCAGGGCATCTCCAAAGAGACCGCGGGCTCTTAACGGCTCTCTCACGCGGTAACTCTCTTCCAGCTCCCTCCTGCCGCCCTCTCCCGCGCGCGACCCAGCCCCCTACCCGCCACCGCGTCCCGGCTCCGCGCATTCCCGCCCGACGGCCCCGCGCAGGGCTCGGAGAGGCGCGCGGCTCGGCGCTCCCGCAGAGGCCCCGGGGCCCTCGGCGAGCAGTTCGCCGCGGGAACCGTCCTCCGCCCCACCCCCTTCCCATCTGGGCTGCTCAGAGGTGGCGACGGCTCCTGGGACGCAGCCCGTGGCGCGGGGGCCAGGGCTGGGTGCATGCTTGGGGCTTTCCTTTCCTCTCCTCTGGGCTGCGAGTGGCACTTCCTCACGTTTCTGCGGCCTGTCCCGGTCTCCCGACCGAGTGTCGTCTTGGTGCCCGCAAGCAGGTCTGACTCTCCGATGCCACCTGCCGCTCAGGTCCGCAGAAACCGCAGCCCCGGTCGCAGGCACCCCAAGGCGGCTAGGGTAATCCAGTGTTTCCCGGTAAGCGCCCCCTCCCCGCCCCGTCCTCAGCAAGATTCCCAGAAGCTGACATTCCAGAGGCTTCTTCGGAAGTGCTCTCCCTCCTTTCCAGATAGCCGAGGAAACAGAGCCGTTGGGTGAAACCCAGGAAAGCCGTGGACTTGCCAAATTCTTTGACTGGGGTCATTTGCCCCATTAATTTCACCAGCCTTTAAGTGACGGACTAACGGTGGACTGTGGTCCTTCCTCCTCCCCTCCCCCAGCCTCCCTCCAGTCACCAGCTTTCCTGCTCTTCAGTTATTGAGGAGCTGCAGTTGGAAGTTCTCTGGTTGAAGGGGGTGGGTGGAGGTGAGGGCTCCTTATCAGGCCTCTGGGCAGGAGCTGTGCCCGGGGGATGGTACACCAGCTCCCACCCAGAAACATGTCTTTTCCTCTACCCCTTGCCCTCTCTCACTCCTCCATGTCCAGCTTGTCTTGAGTCAAAGTTTTTTTTTTCTTCCCAAGTATTTATTGTTTTATTTTAATTTTTATTTTATTTTATTATTAGTTTCTGCTTTATAACAAAGTGAATCAGTCATACATATACATCTGTTCCCACATCCCTTCCCTCAGGCATCTCCCTCCCTCCCACCCTCCCCATCCCACCCCTCCAGGCGGTCACAAAGCACCGAGCTGATCTCCCTGTGCTCTGCGGCTGCTTCCCACTATCTACCTTACGTTTGGTAGTGTATATATGTCCATGCCTCTCTTTCGCCTTGTCACAACTTACCCTTCCCCCTCCCCATATCCTCAAGTCCATTCTCAAGTAGGTCTGTGTCTTTATTCCTGTTTTACCCCTAGGTTATTCATGACATTTTTAAAAATTCCATATATATGTGTTAGCATACGGTATTTGTCTTTCTCTTTCTGACTTACTTCACGGTGTATGACAGAGTCTAGGTCTATCCACCTCATTACAAATAGCTCAGTTTCGTTTCTTTTTATGGCTGAGTAATATTCCATTGTATATATGTGCCACATCTTCTTTATCCATTCATCCGATGATGGACACTTAGGTTGCTTCCATCTCCGGGCTATTGTGAATAGAGCTGCAATGAACATTTTGGTACATGCCTCTTTTTGAATTATGGTTTTCTCAGGGTATATGCCTAGTAGTGGGATTGCTGGGTCATATGGTAGTTCGAGTTTTAGTCTTTTAAGGAACCTCCATACTGTTCTCCATAGTGGCTGTACCAATTCACATTCCCACCAGCAGTGCAAGAGTGTTCCCTTTTCTCCACACCCTCTCCAGCATTTATTGTTTCTAGATTTCTTGATGATGGCCATTCTGACTGGTGTGAGATGATATCTCATTGTAGTTTTGATTTGCATTTCTCTAATGATTAATGATGCTGAGCATTCTTTCATGTGTTTGTTGGCAGTCTGTATATCTTCTTTGGAGAAATGCCTATTTAAGTCTTCTGCCCATTTTTGGATTGGGTTGTTTGTTTTTTTGCTATTGAGCTGCATGAGCTGTTTTTAAATTTTGGAGATTAATCCTTTGTCAGTTGCTTCATTTGAAAATATTTTCTCCCATTCTGAGGGTTGTCTTTTGGTCTTGTTTATGGTTTCCTTTGCTGTGCAAAAGCTTTGAAGTTTCATTAGGTCCCATTTGTTTATCTTTGTTTTTATTTCCATTTCTCTAGGAGGTGGGTCCAAAAGGATCTTGCTGTGATTTATGTCATAGAGTGTTCTGCCTATGTTTTCCTCTAAGAGTTTGATAGTTTCTGGCCTTACATTTAGGTCTTTAATCCATTTTGAGCTTATTTTTGTGTATGGTGTCAGGGAATGATCTAATCTCATACTTTTACATGTCCCTGTCCAGTTTTCCCAGCACCACTTATTGAAGAGGCTGACCTTTCTCCACTGTACATTCCTGCCTCCTTGATCAAAGATAAGTTGACCATATGGGTGTGGGTTTATCTCTGGGCTTTCTATCCTGTTCCATTGATCTATCTTTCTGTTTTTGTGCCAGTAAAACACTGTCTTGCTTACTATAGCTTTGTAGTGTAGTCTGAAGTCAGGGAGCCTGATTCCTCCAGCTCCGTTTTTCGTTCTCAAGATTGCTTTGGCTATTCGGAGTCTTTTGTTTTTCCAAACAAAGTTTGAATTTTTTTGTTCTAGTTCTGTGAAAAATGCCAGTGGTAGTTTGATAGGGATTGCATTGAACCTGTAGATTGCTTTGGGTAGTAGAGTCATTTTCACAATATCGATTCTTCCAATCCAGGAGCATGGTATATCTCTCCATCTATTTGTATCATCTTTAATTTCTTTCATCAGTGTCTTATAATTTTCTGCATACAGGTCTTTTGTCTCCTTAGGTAGGTTTATTCCTAGGTATTTTATTCTTTTTGTTGCAATGGTAAATGGGGGTGTTTTCTTGATTTCACTTTCAGATTCTTCATCATTAGTGTACAGGAATGCCAGAGATTTCTGTGCATTAATTTTGTATCCTGCTACTTTTCCAAATTCATTGATTAGCTCTAGTAGTTTTCTGGTAGCATCTTTAGGATTCTCTATGTATAGTATCATGTCATCTGCAAACAGTGACAGCTTTACTTCTTCTTTTCCAATTTGGATTCCTTTTATTTCCTTTTCTTCTCTGATTGCTGTTTCTAAAACTTCCAAAACTAAGTTGAATAAGAGTGGTGAGAGTGGGCCACCTTGTCTTGTTCCTGATCTTAGTGGAAATGGTTTCAGTTTTTCACCATTGAGGACAATGTTGGCTGTGGGTTTGTCATTTATGGCCTTTATTATCTTGAGGAAAGTTCCCTGTATGCCTACTTTCTGCAGGGTTTTTATCATAAATGGGTGTTGAATTTTGTCAAAAGCTTTCTCTGCATCTATTGAGATGATCATATGGTTTTTCTCCTTCAATTTGTTAACATGGTGTATCACATTGATTGATTTGCGTATATTGAAGAATCCTTGCATTCCTGGCATAAACCCCACTTGAGCATGGTGTATGATCCTTTTAATGTGCTGTTGGATTCTGTTTGCTAGTATTTTGTTGAGGATTTTTGCATCTATGTTCATCAGTGATATTGGCCTGTAGTTTTCTTTCTTTGTGACATCCTTGCCTGGCTTTGGTATCAAGGTGATGGTGGCCTCGTAGAATGAGTTTGGGAGTGCTCCTCCCTCTGCTATATTTTGGAAGAGTTTGAGAAGGATAGGTGTTAGCTCTTCTCTAAATGTCTGATAGAATTCGCCTGTGAAGCCATCTGGTCCTGGGCTTCTGTTTGTTGGAAGATTTTTAATCACAGTTTCCATTTCAGTGCTTGTGATTGGTCTATTCATATTTTCTATTTCTTCCTGATTCAGTCTTGGCAGGTTGTGCATTTCTAAGAATTTGTCCATTTCTTCCAGGTTGTCCATTTTCTTGGCATAGAGTTTCTTGTAGTAATCTCTCATGATCTTCTATATTTCTGCAGTGTGAGTTGTTATTGAGTCAAAGTATTAAAAGCGTGCTGGAGAAAGTCGGACAGCAACTTTCACAAATAAGCCAACTGCGCAGTTAACACCTCTTCTTCCCTCGTGAACAGTTTTATTCATTTTTAAGAATCATGCAGCAGTCCATAAATATTGCATCCTTGACGTCCCCACTGTAGTGTGCCCATGAGTGTACTCCAGGGAGTGAGGGGTACACAGATGGCACAACAGTACACACATATTTACACACACTAGGTGTGCAGATCCTAAAGCACAGTGAGCAAGCAGCATGCCAAGGTCAGGTGAACAGGACAAAAACCCTCCCCAGGTGAGATGGCTTAACGTGTGTGGATCCGTGCCCAGGAGACGCCCCAGCATTGGCATGGCCTCTGGTAGGATGGGACTGGGGAGGAGAAGGAAAAAGGGCTCTGTGAGAAGGCTGGGATCACCACACCACCCGGAAGTGAGCTCATAGGTGAGCTCCGACTTGAGTGTGGCAGGAAGGAACCCCAGGCCTCCGGTTAGTCTGTGTCCTTGTGTGAGAAACCAGGCCCCGTCATATTCTCTGTGGGTCAACTGCTAACAACATGACCATCTCCAGATGATGACTGGGGCGGCTGTCCTGTTCCCCGACCAGGCTCTGTGCCCTGTTCCCTGATCCCAGCCCTTTTGGATGGGATATTTCTGCTCGCCAAAGAGCTAAATGAGGGCAAAGAGGTGCGGGGATGGGGGAGAGAGCAGGAACTGTCTGAGAAACAGGAGTGAAGGGCCACTTCTCACCCGGGTATGTCTTGGTTATGGAACCAAGGCCTTGAGGAATCTCTCTGAGCCTCTTCCTGGGAGAAGACAGACCCTCCAGAAAGGGTGAAGACAATGGCTTCCTCTTAGGGTTCCTGGCCACTGTGGCGACTGTTTACCTACATCTCCTTCATCTCAGGTAACACCACACTCTGAATACTACCTGCCGGGAGAGGAGGTGGATCTGTATGCCACCACCCCAGGCTCAGGGAGAGTCCCCTTCCCTAGTGCTTCTGGGGCTCAGATTTCAAGGAAATCAGGAAGTGTGGTTATTGCTGGAATCATCAATATGAAAGGGTCTGTAAGAATGTTTCGGGGAAAGAAAGGACATTAAAAGGGGTCTGAAACAGCAGAGCCCACTGCAGGATTTCAGAGCGGGTGGACACCGGAACTCAAGGCAGAAGCTGAGATTTGGCTTGGCTCATGTAGTGTCTGTCAGGACCACAGGCCTCCGCCTGCCCACCCCCAGGGCAGGATGTGAACCACAACCACCAGGCAGTGAGGGTCACCACGCACCTGACGGCACAAGGCAGCCACACAGGAGGTGCAAAAGATCCCCCGGCACTGGGCTCTCTTTGAGGCCCTGGGAAGGACCATGAAAAGTTCCTCTAGGGCAACAATTCCAACTACTAATTCAGGCCATCATGGTGGGCATAGCCTAGGGCTCTGTCACATCTCAGCCTCACAAACTGTTGGATCCCACTTTGCTTCTCAATCTCATGCTCCACTAACTAACCACCTCTTCCAAAAGCCAGCAGACAATGCATCTATCAGAGAGCTATGAGGAATCCATTGATAACACTAGTGTTGAGAGACGAACAGCCAACAGCTTACGGTCTTGCTGTTTCAGACTGTTATTTATATGCCTACACTGGACTGGGGTGGGGTGGACATGTGATTTGAACAATATCTCTAAATCTCTGATGAGCCTATGGAAGGCAGTACCTCCGGCTCCCCCCATCAGGCTCAGCTGATCTGGAGGACAGGGGAGGAAAACCGGTGGGATGGGGAGCCTCCCAGACCACCACTGACCCCAGCTCAGCCCTTCCCCCAACCTCCTTTGGGGTTCCTGGGCACCAAATGAGAACCACCGGTCCACCCCTCTCTCAGCTTCTTTCTTCAACTCTTTCAGAAAAGCGGGGTGGAGACGGGGGCAGCAGGGGTAAGAATGCCACCTCCACCTGACAGGGCGGTAGTGATGAAACGTGATAATATACGACAGTCCCTAACAAGTGCCTGGTACATAGAAGGGGTCAAAAATGCCTTTGCAGTGTCACCTTAGGATGGAGCCCCAGGCCTTCTTGAGTGCACCTGATCATAAAGAACTCCCCGGTAGGTCATCATGTAACTGAGGGGTTCTCAGATTCAAGGCCTCCTTCCTAAGCAGACACACGAGGCATAGCCTCTGCTACCAGAAGCAAGAACTGGTTTCCCAACCAACCTTCTGGTGGTTGCCACTGCTTCTTGTCCTTGAGAGAGGAGCTCCTAATGCATTTTGAGGGAAACCCCACTTACAGTGCAATATGGCTTTCCCTTCTCACAGGAGTCATCCCCCAACGCCACCCCAATCTGCAGGTCTCAGATTGGTTATGATGTCCCAGAGACTAGAAAATGCCAGATGGGTGTTTGTAATGAAGTCACCCAAACTCTTGAGTCTTCTTGGTCTACCTCCTAAGGAGAAAAAAAAAAAAAGATACAAAAGAAATAACCAGTCTGTAGACCACAGCTCCACCTGAAGATCAAGATACAGTGGAAACATTCCAGAGACTCTCTGCAAAGGGTCTCATGAGCTGCAGTTCGAGTGGCTTTAGCCCACAAGGAGAAAAGAGGTTTCCAGTCCCTTCTGAGAGGGGAAGGATCACGGTTGCGGAAGAAGATGAGTCTGGGAGAAGGGTCAGTTGCCCTCAGCATCCAGCTTTCACGTGGGTCTAAAAAGTCTCCGTGTGTCTGGCTGAGGATGCCCAGGAGGTCAGTGGTGCCATGAGGCCAGGATGGGATGTGAGAACGGGAGGAGAGCCCTGGTACAGGGGCTAAGGCTCTCAGATGGCCAAAGGATCCCACACGCAGAGCCTGTTCTCGGGGTCCTCCAGGTTGCCAGAAGATGGGCGTCTGCGCTGCGTGTTCCGACGACTGACCACGTTGTCGTCAGCCTGCCAGGCACCTGAGAAGAGGAAAGGAAGGTTACCGGACCTTTGGTTTGGTGCAGATGGTGTCTCTGGCAGGACAGTCCGGGAGTTTGGCACGAAAGCTGGCAAGATGCGCATTAGCTGGAACTCCCACAGGGTGCAAACCACAGCACGTGAAACTTGGGAGCAGTGGCGTCCACTGGGCGAGGGACAGTCATGGCCACTGTGGCCCACTGATGGAGGGACATGCAGGATGGTCCTTGTTTTGTGAGCTTGCCGTAGGATCCACCTTTGTATCTTTATTTGGTCTTGAAGTTTGCCTAAGTGTTACAGCGGACCAGGAAAAGAAACTGAGTCTGGCTGAGACTTTCACGAGAGCAGGAGGAGGTGAAGGGGAGGGAGAAGAGTGTGTTAATTTGGGCTCAGAGTTAGTGTTTGCTGTGGGGGCCAGGGTGGGGCAGGAAGGGACTGGCTGCCCAGCAGGGTGCCAGGGACCAAATGGCATGGCAGAGAACAGAGTGACAGCTGTTCCTCTCCTTCTGCACCCGAACAGCCCACCGAGAGTTGCTATCAGCTGGTGCCACCAACCCCAGGAGACATTAGCTCCAGAGCTTTGGGGTCCCCCGGGTACCATCCACGAAACTCATCATCTTCCCCCCTTGTCCTGCAGTTCCTGCACGAGAAGCACCCGCTGCCCATGCTGGAAACCCACTCTTGGTGCTTCTCTCTCCTTCATGCTCTGTATCCAATCCATCCTGACCTCCTGCTTGTTCAAGCTCTAGTAAGGTCTAAATCTGTAGTCAGAAAACCGGGATACAGCCCCAGCTTGTAACGTACTGACTGTGTGACCTTGGGCAGGTCACTGTACTTGGAGCCCTGGTTTTCCCATCCATCAGATGGGAGACAAGTACTTACTCCCCAGGGATGCCGTGAGACTAAGCGAGGTGACATGGAAGAGTGGTGAGCAGGGCGCCTGACTCACAGAATGTGCGCGAAAACCATCCGCCCCCCAGGCCTTGTTCAGGCTACACTCATCTCCCCCAAGTCGTCCTCCCAGCCCACAGAATGACTCCATCTGATTCAGTCCCCCCAGTGCAGCGAGATGCCCCTTCTGAAGGGAGAGGATGAAGCCCTAACCCCCTGAGTTGGGGGAAAGCCTTCCATTCTCTGGCCGAGGACTGCTGAGCTGCCTCTTCCAGCACCTGCCCCCAGAAGGCCCCCCCTGAAGCCAGATGGGGTCCAGCGTGCTCCGAAGTGCTCCCCCACTGGCCCGTACCACCACCCCATTTCTCATGCTGTGTGGAAATTGCTGGATCCTCCAGCACACGGTGATCTCCTCCAGGGCAGAGCCGAGAGCCATGCCCTTCAGAGGGCTCAGTTCGTGGACGGAGCCGGCTGACCCTGGAGGGTGGGCGTGAGGCTCACTGTGTCACATTTGAGGGAGGCCACTCACAAATGTCTGGCGTCAGCTTCAGTTTAGGCCAGCCCAAGACACGAAACCCTTTAATGGCAGAAACACTAGGATTCAGCGGGTATAAATTGTGTATACCCATAAATGTCCTGGTGTGCTAATCCGCCCTAAGGCTCTAATAATAGTCTTGTGGAGGTGGACCCCAGGGGAAGGGGAGTGAGTGGGACAGGAAATGTTTAGGTATCTCTCACAGCCAGATGGAATGCGGGGATCTGTACTCCCTGGGGGTACCGGAGTCCGGCACATGGGTCCACAGTGCTTTTCCCCTCTAAGGGTGACAGGATGCAGAGCAGGCAAGATTGCGCTTTTAAGTTAGGAACCCCCAGATGAAATAAGTTGTTCCTTCATTTTATATAATTTGGTAGATCTCATACTTATTCCTCTGTGTTTAATGGGCAGGACTCCGGAACTGTGGCTGTTTGGTAGGAACGACCAAAAGCAAATGGTAAACAGGAGAGAAGACACACACACACACACACACACACACACACACACACCCACACACACAAAGTCAAATCAAAACACTGCCGCAGCCTCGCCGCCACCACCACTGGCTGCCAGGCTGCCTGGCTCTGAATTCTTGAGTCCTTGCTACAAACACCACCGGTCCAGATTCTGAGCCAGGGCTGAAAACTGGCTCCTTCTGAAACAGCCTGAAGACTCAGACCTGAAGTCTCTGATCTCCCCAGCTTCTTGGTACAGTCGGTGGTTCTCTTTCCTCTAAAAAGGCTTCTGCCAGACCCTCGGCGAAACCCTGCTGCTCCGTGCATCCTGGATGCGGAAGGTAAGCCTGGAAGGCGCAGGAGGACTTCCTGAGCGAGTGCTACCATTCTGTCCAGCCCTCAGCCAGAAAAGGGAGCCTGGAGATTCAAAATCCTTCCCGGGAGGTAGAGAAAGGTGGTTCCCACTTAATTCCCTCCTCAGGCTCAGAAACGGGGGAGTGAAGACACCTCTAGAGGCAGATTTGGGGAGCACATCTAGGGGGATTCCACACACCTCTTTCCTGCCTCTACCCAGCCACTAATTAAATTTAAGATCTGTAACAGTTCCACCATCTTGTAGAGTTTCTCTCCAAGAAAAGAGAAAGTTAATTCCGATTTTTCCTTAGTATCTGCGAAGCATAAGCCTTCCTAGTGGCGTCTTAGTCTTGGGTTATTTCAGGTCTCCATAAGTACTTTTCTTTGTTTTGTTTTTGGCTGTGCAGTGGCTTGGAGGATTTTAGTTCTCCGACCAGGGATTGAACCAGGCCACTGAAGTGAAAGTGCTGAGTCCTAACCTCTGGACTGCCAGGGAATTCCCTCCATAAGTACTTTTAGATTTCATCGGTATGCCCACTCCTGTCCAATGACATCATTTAAAAACATCTGTATCGGGCTTCCCTGATGGCGCAGTGGTTGAGAGTCTCCCTGCCGATGCAGAGGACAAGGGTTTGTGCCCTGGTCCGGGAAAATCCCAAATGCCACGGAGCGGCTGGGCCCGTGAGCCATGGCCACTGAGCCTGCGCGTCCGGAGCCTGTGCTCCGCAACGGGAGAGGCCACAACAGTGGGAGGCACGCGTACCACAAAAAACAAAACAAAACAAAACAAAAACATTTGTATTTCCACTAATAAACTCAAATTATCTTTGCTTTTTCCCATCACACCACCCAGAGCCTTTTCACAGAATTGCCACTGGTCCCCTGGCCACTATCCTGACGCCTGTGTGATACTCCATCAGGTTCCTTGGGGCCCCGTCTACCTAGCATGGCCTCGCGATTATAGTCAGCTCATCACCTACAATGGTCAACTCAGATTTCCTCCCTTTGAGAACCTTGCAGAAGAATCTCAGAACATACCATCGCCCCCCCACCTTGGTCTCGGGGCCAAAGAAGACCCACAGGCTTCTTAGCGGAAGAGGTGCTGGAATGACACAGGTGCTTTCTCAACATCACTCCCACAAGGGTGATGAGAGCAGCGAGGATGGGGACCTGAGCCATCCTTGCCGCGAGCTGGGGCTCCTGGCAGAGCACCTGTGGGCCTGGGGAGGGTGGACCATGGGGTGCTCCCCGGGCTCCCTCCTTGTGGGCGCTCCGTGAGGCGAGTGGCATCCGTGTGGGGAGGGAAACAGTGTGGAGAGGGAGACCAAGTGCCTGAGAAGCTGTCCTGATGGCCAAGCCAGCCTGAGGCACCTCAGTCATAGGAAGGAACTTTGAACTTACAGCTGAGCGTGGTGAGGTCTGTTGATTCCATGGGACCTACCACAGTGGATGCTCCTGTCATTAACCTGACATTAACCTGACAGATTCTTCCAGAGAGTTCCCCAGCTCTTTACTACCAGTGTGACGCTAACAGCAGAACCCGAGAAACATTTTACCAAGAGAGCAGATGCACTTTCCTTCTCTCGTAAGAGCCCTTGAGACCTCAGGGTGAGGCTACGATGCGACCCTCAACTCCCTCTCCCGGCAGGCGCCACTGTCATTCGGTTTCATGTCTGGCCTGAACGGTGAAGCCAGTTTAATCTGAGAATGGCTGGCTCCCGAGATCACCGTAAAGAAGCCCAGGCATTGTTTTCCTTCCAGGCCTCGCTCTCCTGCCGCAATCCCAGAGTGGAATAAACATCCACCAGCAGGTTGGCCCGAAGGAGTTAGGGAGAGGAGGAAGCACAAGGCCTGGGGTCAGTTTCCACCAGCATGGGCGGCTAAAACAATTCCCAGGAGCTCTCTCTGCCAAACACGGGGGTTGGTGGGGAGCCACTGCGGGGAGGCAGGAGCCTAGATTCCTCTCTTGAAGCCCAGTGAGCGGCTGGCCGGCACAGCTGCCACAGACTCAGGGCGGAATGAGGGCAGAGATGGCATCTTCCCCAACTAGTGACCAAAACAAATCCTGCCTGTAACCTTTGCCACCGAAGCATCCCCGCTTTTGTGGAACAGGGATTAATCTAGTCTCACAAATATTTATTTTTCCTGGAAAATTTCAGCATATTAAATACAGGCTCTTGCCAGTTAGGAACGGAAGCCTCAGCGAGGGCCCCTCGGATGTGCGTGCGCCCAGCAAGCTTGGGGTTGGGTGTGGGTGAACATGAACTTTCACACGAAGTCTGGGTAACCTAAATGAGTTTCAAAATAAACAAACTGGACAGACAGACGTACATTTGGCAAAAAGACATGAGAAACAAATGGACAGACAGAAGCCAGGTAAAGAGTGGGAAGGCAGGAAGTGAAGTGTACCCTGGACCTCAGCCACTCTGGCCCAAGCCTGGCTGGGTCAACGCTAAGTGGGAAGGGACCGGAGAGCCCCTGGGAAGGCTGTGGGAGGCGTCTCTGGGGATTACGGCTTCCTCCACCACAAGCCTGCATGGGGCCAGAGGGGTGAGTACATGGGTCTTCTGCAAGCTGATGGAGAGTGGCAACCACAGGAGTTTGTGTCCCTCCAGCACCTGTAACCACGTTGCCAAGAGAGTAAAGCAATGGACCCATGATGGGACCTGGCTGTCCTGAAGCGTAAACATGTCCAGGGCATGTTTAAGAGATTACAGACCACGCAACATGAAGGCAGTCTCTGCTGTGAACCAAGGAGGGGCAATTTCGACCTAGTCCACCAGGCAAGACGTGGCTTTAGAGCCATGGTTGGTGAAGCCCTTGGTGAGCATGGAGCAGAGAGACATCAGTGCCCAGAGTGTGACTGACAGGTGGGCTCCTCCTGAGAACTCATCCCGGATTCAGTTTAGTGTCATGAGAAGGAATAAGGGGCACGTTGATGGCCCTGATTGAATTTATAGACTTAGGGCTCCAGGGAGAAGAGTCACCCTCGACCCCTGATCGTTCCTTTGGGATCCAAATCTAGGGAGCACAAGGCAACTGGTGGTAGCCCAGGGCTCACTGGGTCACAGAGCTAGTCTATAAAATGCTGGCTTTGAAATTCCTCTCTGATCCTAACTAAACACTCTCCTCTGAGTGGCTACAGGTTCCCTTTTCAAGGGCTCAGGCTCTCTTTCCAAGACCTTATCACAGAGGCCGTGTCTGCCTAAAACTGCCTGTTGATGGAAACAAGACCAGGCCCCCTGCCATGGGATCTGCAAGATCATGATGGAGGGGGCACGGTCAGGCCAAATCGGAAGGCTTTGGAGGTATTTTTGTGCCTTTCTCCATGCCCAAATAGATTCGCTTAGAGCAGAGTCGCTCTCTGCCCAAGGACTCTCCCAAGGCTGCCTCACTTCCTTTCAGCAACTGGCTCCCAGCACCTTAGCAAAGCCCATGCCTTCTTGCAGGAACTGCAGGGCAGGAGATGGGTGTCCCAGGGTGAGAGCAGGGGTGCGAGCAGGGGAGCGTCTCCCACCAAGTTCATGTTCAGCAGACTGCCACTCACCGGGTAAGCAGACCGCAGAGCACAGCTTATTGTCCAGTGCTTTCATGCTGGCGATGTCAAAGTCATTGTTATTGTCACACTCCATACCTAGAAATGCGAATGTCCTCTGGCCTCTAACGGAGTTAAGGCAGTTAGAGAGGACCTGGCTGTGTTTTTCTCTGCTTTGCTGTCCTTAAAATAAAAATCTTAAGGATGGAGACAAAAAACATCAAATCATATGTTAAAAAAAAGACAATAATTAAGTGGGGAGAGAGGACAATAAAGGAAACTGCGTGGGTACGTTTGTGTTCTCGCTCTGTTCTGCTCTGTTTCCTTAACTGGCCCCTTTCCAGCCTTCGTTCCAGGGAAATCAGACCCTGGGGATGTCTGTGGGATTCGGACACGCACACCCGGGCCCAGAGCAGAGCTAAGCCAGGCTGGAAGAGCTAGGAGAGCCACGGGGGAAGTGACCCCGGGCTCCGGCCTGTGTCTGTCGGTGCACGTGGGGTGTGTTTATGACCACAAGGCTCTGCGAAATGACTAATACATAAAATGGCAATTAAAGCTCTTTGGTCCCGTAATTTTGCACCTCAAATCAAAGAATCGCATTGCTTGCAAAATTATGATTTATTTTCTTTGAGACTTAATTTTCTATTCTGAAGATGTTTTAAGGGGCTGACCAGAAACCTACAGTCGTGTAAGATGGGAAGGGGACAATTTTAGATGTTATTTTTTCAAGCCCCCCACCCGGTTTTTTTTCCTTGGTGAAAGGGAGAGGAAGAAACATACATCTACTGTGTACAGCATGTCAGGTGGAAACCACATATGGAATGTCAGGCGGAAACCACGTACTGCCCTGTGCCTTTTAGAAGCAAATATTCTACTGGGGACGACAATCACAATGGAGAACTCAGAGCCTTGCGACCTGAAGACATCAACCGAGGAGAGGTAGCGCCCAACCCCGGCTTGGTTGGCGTGCGCGTGCGGCAGAGGCACAGCCTGGGCGACCACCCCTCCTCCGGCACTACTTGGCCAGGAGAGAGTGGTCATGTGCACATGCGCACCCCCTGCACACCACACAACCCCCCAAGCAACTGCCATGGCCAAAGCAGAAGCGACTAGCATGACCTCTGCATCCAGGCTGGGATCCAGGTTTGCTCTGGAGGTTGCCCTTCTGTGGAGGCACCTCAGAGGAGCAGACGGAAGAGACACCGGTTCCTGGGACGCCTGGTCCTACAATCCCAGGTGGGATTCCCAGCTCGCCTACCCTCCCCCCCCGCCACTTCCTTGCTCTATATGTAGGTCGTTCCTTCGCTTCTCGGCTTACTAGAAACCAAATTCTTCCGACTGAAGATATGATTGACCTTATTTACAAAACAGAAATAGAGTCACAGGTGTAGAAAACAAGCTTATGGTTATGGCGGGGGGCAAAGGAGGGGAGGGATAAATTGGGAGATTGGGATTGACATATACACACTACTATATATAAAATAGATAACTAATAAGGACCTGCTGTAGAGCACAGGGGACTCTACTCAGTACCCTGTAATGGCCTATATGGGCAAAGAATCTAAAAACAGAGTGGATATATGTATATGTATAGTTGATTCACGTTGCTGTACAGCAGAAACTAACACAACATTGTAAACCAACTCTTCCAATTAAAAAAAATATCTACTTGAGGCCTGAATGATGGTAAAGAGAATTGTTCCAATAGCCTACAAACACTAGTGTACGCTGAGCTGCTAACGTCTCTTCACCTCACCTTTGCTGTGCCGCCAGGGCTGTGATCCTTCTGCTACTGTAACATCAGCCGTTTTCTTCACTAAAGCAGGAAAACCTACTGCCTAACAGTCGGTTCCCCCAAGGGGAGGAAGCTGTTCTCCTGCTGCAGCTGAACTTTGGGGCTGCTAGAGCAGTTCTGTGAGACTCGGCTGAGAAGCTGAAGCAGGAAGGAAGGGGATGGCATTTGCCCAAGAAGCTTCAGGATCTACTCAACGTAGATGGAGAACTCCATGTATCTTCTGCAGCCTTGGCTCAGAGGCCCAGAAAGAGCCAGGAAGGCTGCTGAGGTCCTCAGATACCCTGCTTGCTTTGATATTCCATCAAGAAGACAACCTTTCCCCAAAGCCACACCCTTGAGCAGTGCCACCAAGTCACACCAGTGCCCCTTTCTCTACCCTTCAGAGAATACCCGGGAGAGAAATATAATAAAAGGGAGCAAAAGACCAGGTCTTTTACCATCTTCTTGTGTGGGTGATCCGTCCTCTTCTTCTAGAACCTCATTTCCCTAGGACAGAAGGAAGGCACTGTGAGTCCATAAAGCAGTGAAATGAGTCTACTGATGGTCAGAAGACAGAACTAATCACCCTCATGGTATCCATACATTTCCTGTCCGTGTGAGATGGCTGGGAGGCCCAGCAGAGGCAGATTTTGCTTGGCGAGGCAGGATCGGCCCGTAGGGACCAGGTCTGAGGCACGTTCCAGAGGGACCAGGTCTGAGGCACCTTACAGAGGGACCCTGGGACTGTCAGGATTAGCCTTGGTAATAGTTTAGCTCACACTGTTTCTCTCAGGTGGAAATCAAAGTTGTCAAATGAAAAAGCAAACCGTGAGATCATAAAACTTTCAGGAACCCTTTAGGATCCCCAATCCCATCCAGATACTCCTTTGAGAACATCTGGCTCAAGAGAAAGTTGTAGAGTCCCCACTGGGAGCTGGGCATTCCATATACTTCAGGCACACCTCCGTCAGAGCACTTCTCACGCTGAGTTATAACTCTGATTCCTCCATCAGATGGAGCTCCGGGATGGGTGGGATGGGTGGATTGGGGGTGTGGGCAGGCAAAAGCCATGTCACTCGGTCTTTGTGTCCCCCAGTGCCAGGAAGATGTGAGATGCCTGTGCCAGGTAAATACTAAGTGAATTGGAGGACAAACACCCTCTCAAGGGTCTGGCCTGGAAGACTTCCCTCTGGAACTCACCCCACGCCTATTACGCTGAGACCAGCGCCCTCTGCTAACCGGACAGTCCCTCTGCTCTGCACCCTGCCTCTAACAGATCCAAGTGCACCACCTTGGAAGGCTTCTTCCAGAAGAGCCCCCATCCTATTTGCACCCTGTGCCAGCGCCGGCAGTCCCTCTGACCGGGGAGGGGCACCAGCGTCCACCTTGCTCTTACCTCTGCATCCTGCTCTTCAGTGGTGGCGACGAGGCCCGCAAAGTTGCAGTCTGGAGACGCTGCTGGCGTCACCTGCAAAGGAGCAACAAAAGTCAAGGTGCAGATGCCACCGGCTCTCCTACCCAGCTCGCCTGGCAGCAAACCCAAACCAAGTCCTCAGGACAGAAGTGGTGCCACATGGAAGATCACATCTGAGGGAGTCTTTGATTCAACAACCCGGTACTGTGTTTTCCAGGGCTCCCCTCCCGAGCACTGGGGGGCTTTGCCGATCTCCCTGGCAGGCCCTGGACTGAGCTCCTTGGGACTCGAGTACAGAGCAGAGCAGAGCGGCGAGGGAGATCCCATGCTCCTCTCTTACGTCTCCTTCTTCTGAGGGGGTCCTGCTGGCGGCCCGGGGGCAGGGGAGAGCCTCCCCGTCCTCTTCCGTGCCAGGGGCGATGTAGGAGCCGGACATGGAAGACACGGTGTCGGTGCTGATCTGGGAGGACACCATGGACATGACCTTCCTTCTTCAAGTCTGGGTCCCCAGTATGTTGAGGGGGGCAGAGGCGGGGAGAAGAGTGTTTCCTGCCCTCAGCTCAGCTCTTCAGGAGGCCTGGCGCATTTGCTTCAGGCCAGCATGGAATCCCATCCCGGGGGCCTTCCCATCACTGGAGCTGAGGGTGGCCTGTCCCGAGGGCAGACGGGGAAGGTCTCCGAAGACTGAGTTCCTGAACATTGCCCCTCATCCCTTTCCTGGCTGGTGATACATGGGGGAGGGAGGATAGGGAAGAGGTGGAAAGTGAGGAGACAGAAAGCTAGCTTCTTGCTTTGGGAAGGGACTGTACCACACCTGAGGGTGAAGTGGCTGAAGGGCTTCTCACCTCAAAAGTGGAGATCAAAGGAAATGCGAAACCTGCCCAGAGAGCTTGAGTCATGGGCTCAAAGCCACACAGGGCAAAAGAGAAAGGACAACTCAGTGCAACATGGGGTCCTGGATTGGGATGTTGGAATGGAGAGGAGCATTACTGGGGTGATCTGCAAGACGTGAAGGGGGTCTGCGGTTACATGGGATTACCAGGTCAGTGTTCATTTCCTGATTGTGATGGTGGTACTGGGATTATGGAGGCGTGTCCTTGTTCTAAGGAAACACACACTAAAGTATCTAGTGCTAATGGGGCAGCCTGTCTGCAACTTACTGTTAAGGGCGCAAAATATATATTGACTGGGATTACATCGAATCTCTAAATAAATACGGAGTCACTGAACGTTTTTTCAAAAAGCCACCCAGCCAAGGGCCGGGGCAGGGATGAATAGGAGGGACAGGATCCACTCACGCTTCCCGCCCCCTCCACCGCCAACCCCCAAACGCTGCCTGCTGAAAGGGTGTGTGAAGCCCTGTGTTCTGGCCGCTTCGGAGCCCCCTCTTAGCTTTGGCTGCTCGTTGGCAGCATCCATGGACCCTTAAAAGTGCCAGTGTTTGGGTCCCAGCCCCAGAGACGCTAGTCCCAAGCATAGGGATTTTCAGGAGCTCCTGGGGATTCTTCCTGGCAGCCAGAAGCTTCTTCAGCCTTTTCTTACCTGGCAGGCAGTTCTGCCAGCCCCTGACCTTGCCCCTCTTCCCCCAGCATGGGCCCAGGCAGAGGGTGAGGAGGGGGGACAGTGACCGGCCCCACCTGTCAATCCAGGGTGTACCCCTTTTGGCGGGGGCTGGAGGCTGAGCCTGGGGACCAGTGGAGAGGCTGGAGCCCCCATGTTCCCCCAGTGCTGGGGAGCGTGGGGAGGAAGGCCGGAGGGTGGTGGGGAGAGGGAGGGAGTCGTTGCTTAGGGGGTGAAGGGAGTCTCAGAGGGAGGTTGGGGCAGCCTCCTCAGCAAGCGGTGGGAAGGGGATGGGCTGCCTCCTGAGCTCTGTAAGGCCCCAACCCGCCTGGCCCTGCAGTGTGCGCACCCTTCGGAAATATTTTGAGTAATTAGCAAGGGAAAGCAGCAAGTTGGCGGGGGAATGCCAGGTTGTCCTGGAGCCAGCCTCCAGTGCAAGGAAAGAAAGGGGCCTCAGGAGAAAGGGGCCCGTGGAGGCTGGGCAGGATTGTGTAGGACAGTGCCCGTTTGTGTGTGTGTGTGTGTGTGTGTCTGTGCGCACGTGCACGTGAGTGCTGGGGGAAGGGGCTGTGCACCACAAGGGCGTGCTGGCGGGGCCAGGTGCAGGCTCGGGGGAGAGATGGGTTCCAGGCAAAGCTGGGGTGAGGGGGTGGAAAGGTGCCTGCTGAGTGTCACATATTTGCTGTGCCTCAGTTTCCCCATCAGAACTCTGGTACGTTGATTCCTCACAGGCTGGAGCTGTAGGGTCTAGGCACCCCGTCTTCCGTCTGCCCTGATGGCCTCCCTCAGCCCCAACCTGCATTGGAGGGAAGGCCCTGGGTGGGGTGAATGAACCCCAGGGTGGCAAGTGGGGCCCCAGGGGCTGGGGCCCTCTGACCTCACACCCTGTCCCTTCAGGAAGGGACCAAGGGAGGGAGGAGCTGGAGACAGGCCCAGGCGAGGACCGCAGGTGAGTCTGGGCAGGCCCTCAACTTGGGCGAGGTGGGGAACGTGAGCCGAGCCCTGGGCAAGAACGGCCTTTGTGAGTGAGTCCCCAGGGCCAGGGAGGGGGCTGTGCCTCCTTTGCCGCCTGCTCCTCGGGGCTGTGGGTACAGTCTCCCCATTGCACATAGAGAGGTGCCGAGGCCCTGGCTGCAGGGGACCCCCGAGGGCCGCCTCTCAGCCCCTTTCTCTCTGGGCACCCAGAGATCCTGAGGAGTGCATCAGGGGACACTCTGCAGGCCTTTGGTGCCCCCCATCTTCCTCCCAGCCATTCCCCCTTGGGCCGTGGCCTCCCCAAAACTGGCCCATGCTTTTCCCCAGAGAAAGTTGCAAGCAGGTCCATTTTGAGACTTTTTAAAACTTTACTTTTAAAAATGTTTTTATTGTAAATCACTTTCTATGAAAAAGGTTAAATTGCCCGATGGGTTAGGAGAGTGGATGTGGGATGCAGCCCAGGGCGTTTATGGTGGAGCAAGACACTCCCCTGCAGGAGTGCAAGCAAGGGCACGGGGCCATCCCCCCATTCCTGGTCCCAGTGGTTCTAGCAAGCACTGCGTCCCTCCCAGTTAAGCCTCAGCTCTAGCTACACTCACTACATTAGTCTGTCTGTCCCCTTTCCCTCTGCAGCTTGGCTGCCCCAGCCCCTAACCCCCAGATCCCCATCTCCCCGCTGCTCTCAGCCTCAAGTTGGGCTCAAAGATTAGGGACACATACCCTCTGCCCCACCTCTAGGGATGAAGCCAGAAGATCCCAGAGGCCTTAGAAAACCTCCTGGCTCCACCCGGCACCCCGGCCTCCTTTCTGTCTCCTCTCTCTTCCCCCCTCCGCCTAGCTCCTCCTCACAGACTGCCAGGAGAGGCCTCTTGGGTGTTCATTTGCGGTCACCTAATCAGCATTGGTTGTACCTGGGAACTTGCTCTGGATAGAGACCTGGGGAGGAGAGCAGGAGAGAGAGAAGCTTGGAAGCTAAGGTGTTCTGGGGCGGGCCCTGTACTGATGTTTCCAGCTTGGCCAGGGCCCCTCCAAGCCGCAGCTCTCATAGTGCAGAGGGCCCTTAGCGTGTCTCTGGGGCAGGGAAGAAGTGGATCAATGAAACACTGTGTGTATGGGGGGCTGGGGAGCGGAGGCAGCAATTTGGGTCCTGGGCCCCAATTCTCAGCCTGCTGGACTAGAATCTGAGGATGGCCTGGGCTGGGGGCCGTGTGGCCTGGTGGGGTGAGCTGGCCCAGCCCCTGCCTGGGCGGTAGGGTGTCCATGGGCCTGCACTGGCGGGGAGGGGGGCAGTCTGGGCCCAGACTTCGGTGCTGTCTGGAGGTGGGGCAGGGCCTGGCTTCTTACAAGAAGGCGCCCAGGCTGGCCCAGTCATGCAGGTCAGAGGCCAGTGTGGCATCCCCGGCCTCAAAGAGGGGCTCGGGGGGCAGGGAGCTACGGGTGCTCTCGTCCCAGGGGTGCTCCAGGAAGGATGTGGCCAGGAAGGTCTCATCAAAGTCCAGGCTGTCGGTAGCCTGCTCCGCTGGAGGCCCCCAGGTAACAGGGCACTCGATGTGGTGGCCATGGATGGTGAGGTCCACGTCCCCGTGTGAGGCAGGGCTCAGCGGCGGGATCAGCTCCGAGATCTCCAGCGTGCCCAGCTCCCCGTCCAGCGTGCCAGCGTCCAAGATGGCCTCCCAGTTAAAGTTGCCCTTGAGGGGTTCCAGCTCACCCTGCTCCTCCTGGGTCAGCAGCAGGGGGCTGGAGGGCCGCGGGACCTTGGCCTCCTGCTTGGGCAGCGGCTGTTGACGCTTACGCCCCAGCCTGCCCTCGCCTGCACCCCAGCCCGCCTCCCCAGTGGCCTCCTCGAACTCCCGCAGCAGCTGCTGGGCCTCGGTGCTCACGGTCAGTGGCCCGGCCCATGGGGCGGCGCTGGGCTCTGGCGCGGCCTGGCGGGCAAAGGCCGGGTGGATGTGGACTGGGGGCAGCCGCTGCTTCTTCAAGGCCCCACTCAGCAGCCGCTCGGCGTACTGGGGGTCGATGCACCAGAAGCCCCCCTTGCCTGGCTCGTCCTTCTCCCGAGGCACCTTGATGAAGCCCTTCTTCAGGGACAGGTTGTGGCGGATGGAGTTCTGGACACAGGGAGGTAGGAGAGAAGGAAGACAGCTGGGAGAGTGGGTGGGGTCAGTGATGGGGGGCTCCTAGCGCCACTGCCAGTCCCACCACCACCTTCTCTCCGATGGGGGCAGGGGAGACAGAGGCGCTGCTCCGAGCGGGAGGCTCTGGGACACCAGCCACGGGGCACCAGGAGCTGGGAGTGCTGTCGGGGGCTTTTGTTCCCTTTGGCCAGGATATCTGCCTGCTCGGTCATCCGAGCCCTGAGCCGCAGGGTGGCTCTCAGTGCCAGCCTGTCCTGCCCTCCCTCCCTTACCCCGCTGCTTGCGGCCTCTGGTCAAAGGCCTTGGCTCCCCCAGGTCCTGGACGGCCATCTCCCTCTGCCTGGGCCTGGCTGGCCTTCTCTGTTTGTGAAATGAGTGAGTGGGTGTGAGGGTGTGTGTGTGTGGGGCGGGGATGAAGTGTGGGAGGATCTGATGACTTTCCTTGTTTCTAGAGCCGGCTGCTGGCCTGGGCCCTCACCCACCATGTCCCCCTCCTCCCACCCCAGGCTCTGAGGCCTCAGTTGATTATTACCCAGCCAAGAGCATAGCGCTCATTCCTGGGGCCTCTCAGGCTTGGGGTAGGGTGGGGGGTGGTGGAGGGTCTCTGCTTTCTCACCAAGGTTACAAATGGTACCTGCCCCAGGGTCAGGGCCCAAGCAATCGTGGAATAGCTGTGATTACAGGAACTCTGATCCTGTGACCTGTGCCACAGGGAAGGATCTGTGCATCCTCAGGGTCTCTGTCCCCAAGTAGCCCCTGATCCTGATGGTCGAAGAGGCTCAGGGCAGCGTGTGCCCAGCCTGAATCACCATCCTGCCTTGTTCAGGCCTGGGTGCACAGTCCAAACCACGCTGGGGCACAGGGGTCTGGGGCCTGGTGGGTGGGGCCGGCAGGTGAGTAGTGCCCCCTGGCAAGACTGGGAGGTTTACATGGTGGTCTGGGCCCCTTGGCTGCTCTGTGACAGGTTCCGGACACTTGGAACATGAAGCCAGTGTGGGAGGAAAGAGCCCCTGTGGAAAGCACGTGGCTGAGGTAATTGTCCCCCCAGGGAGTTTGATGAGAAGAGGGGGAGGAGTGTAGGCAGGAAACTAGGGAGGGCTTGGGGTGGGGGCTGGCACAGCAGCTTTCGGAAGGCCCCGTAGCCCTTCCACTGGGACACCGATGGCCTTCACACCCCGCAGCACGCCCCTCTCCCCTCCCAGAGCCCCTCCAGCCAACTGAAAGCAGGCGGGATGCAGAGTCTGGCAGGAACGATGCTCTGCCTCCAGTCAGGCCCTGACAAACTGACCTTGAGGAGGGTAGTGTCGAGGAATTCCAGGACTTGGGACAAAAATGTGTCCCTCAGTCCATCAACCTACCCTGGGGGGCTGTGTCCACGCATAGTTCAGCCCTGGTCTTTGGGCTGAGCCTGCCGGACGAGTGACAAGTTCTTTCCCCTTGAACCTCTATGTCGGCACCCCTGCAGCCCTCTGAACATCCTCCCTCCTCCGTCTCTGAAGTCAAAGGGGCAGCAGTCCAAGCACTGGGCTCCCTTGAGGTCCTTCCTGGACGGCCTTCCTCTCTCGGGGCCCTGGCCGTACCGCGCCTACTTGGCCTGCGGATCTGGGATGTGAGTCCAGTCCGCGAGGGCATGGGGAGGGAGGGAGGGAGTGCCTCCCTACCTGCCAGGTGGGATCAGCGTGGCGGAAGTAACAGAAGTTGTCCGTGATCCACTTGTAGATGGCCGACAGGGTGATCTTGGTGGCCTTGCTGGCCTGCATGGCCATGCAGATGAGCGTGGCATACGAGTAGGGCGGCTTCACGTGCGGGTTGGTGACGTAGTCCACGTCGTCGGGAGGCGAGGCCTGCAGCCCCGAGGGGGCGCTCCGCGGCGTGCAGGAGGACGTGGGCTTGCCGGGTGTGTGCGGCTGCCCCAGGCAGGCGGGGTCCGCCGCCAGGGGAGACCCCGGCTCGGCCGAGCCTGCCAGCTCGTGGGAGCCGTGGGGGTCGGTGTCCCCCGAAGGCAGGGCGGGGAGCTCGGCGTTGAGAATGGAGAATTCCTGCAGCCACTGCAGGCTGGTCAGGCTGTCATTCAGGGCGTTGGACTCCTCCAGGCCGCCTTCCGGTCCGGCCTCCTCCGCTGCCCCTGCTCCCGAGACGCGTAGCCAGCTCTCCGCCATATCTGCGGGGACTCTCCGAGGGGGCTGTCAACATCCACGAGCCGAGCCGAGGGTGGCCGCCGAGCTCTCCGGCCCGCTGACTCCTGCGGCTTCAGTTACGCAGCCTCCCGGAAGCGGGCTTCCATCCCGCGATCCGGGGGTAGTCTCCTCCAAACGGAATGTGGTGCCTGCGGGGACCAGAGCGGGAACTGAGCCCTCTTTCCCCACCCCCGAGGGGAGAGTGTGGGCGAGGGGGGAGGCTCTTACTAAAATCCTTCCTGCAGCCGGGGAGGATCTTTTACTGCCGAGGTCTGGGAAACAGAAGGTGTGCCCGGGAGTCCGACCCACACGGGGTTCGCCTCGCTCTTTTCCTCTTGGATCTTTTAGAGGAGACTTAATTAGCCCAACGAGGGAATAGTGTAGGGGCATGCGAGGCCACCCCTTTCTCCCTCAAAGCGGGGAATTAACCCCCCTCTCTCCGTCCACAACCAATGGAAATGGGGCGAGAGAGTCCAGGAGGGCAGTACGACGGGTCGGGGGGCGGGGGAGGTCGTCTGATCTTTGAAAAGGGATATTAGGATGGGGCTCAAGGGGAAGGAAGGAAACAATACAGAGAGTTATAAGGGGGTGGGAAGTGAGTGTCCCCCAAACGCCTCTGATGTCAGTCCCCGGGCCCTCCACTTCCGTCGGGGACGGATGGGAGAGCGGGCTGGTACTGACGCCCTCCCTTCCCACGGCCGGCAGCCCTCCCCGTCCCTTACCTGGCTCAGAGCGCAGCCCGGGCCAAAGGAAGCTTCTCAAAGAAATTCCTCCCACCGCCCACCCTCACCGCGGCTCTCTGCTCCCAGCTCCAGGGCCCAGCCAGCAATCCTCGTCGCCACTCACGCCCGCCGGCGCCTCTCTGAAAGCCAGCGGCTGGGGACCGGCACTCAGTAGCCGCTCGCAAGGCGTCTCCTGCTGCCGTGGCGACGCCCCGCCCATATAAACAGCTTCCGCTTCTGCCATTGGCCAGGGCATCTCCAAAGAGACCGCGGGCTCTTAACGGCTCTCTCACGCGGTAACTCTCTTCCAGCTCCCTCCTGCCGCCCTCTCCCGCGCGCGACCCAGCCCCCTACCCGCCACCGCGTCCCGGCTCCGCGCATTCCCGCCCGACGGCCCCGCGCAGGGCTCGGAGAGGCGCGCGGCTCGGCGCTCCCGCAGAGGCCCCGGGGCCCTCGGCGAGCAGTTCGCCGCGGGAACCGTCCTCCGCCCCACCCCCTTCCCATCTGGGCTGCTCAGAGGTGGCGACGGCTCCTGGGACGCAGCCCGTGGCGCGGGGGCCAGGGCTGGGTGCATGCTTGGGGCTTTCCTTTCCTCTCCTCTGGGCTGCGAGTGGCACTTCCTCACGTTTCTGCGGCCTGTCCCGGTCTCCCGACCGAGTGTCGTCTTGGTGCCCGCAAGCAGGTCTGACTCTCCGATGCCACCTGCCGCTCAGGTCCGCAGAAACCGCAGCCCCGGTCGCAGGCACCCCAAGGCGGCTAGGGTAATCCAGTGTTTCCCGGTAAGCGCCCCCTCCCCGCCCCGTCCTCAGCAAGATTCCCAGAAGCTGACATTCCAGAGGCTTCTTCGGAAGTGCTCTCCCTCCTTTCCAGATAGCCGAGGAAACAGAGCCGTTGGGTGAAACCCAGGAAAGCCGTGGACTTGCCAAATTCTTTGACTGGGGTCATTTGCCCCATTAATTTCACCAGCCTTTAAGTGACGGACTAACGGTGGACTGTGGTCCTTCCTCCTCCCCTCCCCCAGCCTCCCTCCAGTCACCAGCTTTCCTGCTCTTCAGTTATTGAGGAGCTGCAGTTGGAAGTTCTCTGGTTGAAGGGGGTGGGTGGAGGTGAGGGCTCCTTATCAGGCCTCTGGGCAGGAGCTGTGCCCGGGGGATGGTACACCAGCTCCCACCCAGAAACATGTCTTTTCCTCTACCCCTTGCCCTCTCTCACTCCTCCATGTCCAGCTTGTCTTGAGTCAAAGTTTTTTTTTTCTTCCCAAGTATTTATTGTTTTATTTTAATTTTTATTTTATTTTATTATTAGTTTCTGCTTTATAACAAAGTGAATCAGTCATACATATACATCTGTTCCCACATCCCTTCCCTCAGGCATCTCCCTCCCTCCCACCCTCCCCATCCCACCCCTCCAGGCGGTCACAAAGCACCGAGCTGATCTCCCTGTGCTCTGCGGCTGCTTCCCACTATCTACCTTACGTTTGGTAGTGTATATATGTCCATGCCTCTCTTTCGCCTTGTCACAACTTACCCTTCCCCCTCCCCATATCCTCAAGTCCATTCTCAAGTAGGTCTGTGTCTTTATTCCTGTTTTACCCCTAGGTTATTCATGACATTTTTAAAAATTCCATATATATGTGTTAGCATACGGTATTTGTCTTTCTCTTTCTGACTTACTTCACGGTGTATGACAGAGTCTAGGTCTATCCACCTCATTACAAATAGCTCAGTTTCGTTTCTTTTTATGGCTGAGTAATATTCCATTGTATATATGTGCCACATCTTCTTTATCCATTCATCCGATGATGGACACTTAGGTTGCTTCCATCTCCGGGCTATTGTGAATAGAGCTGCAATGAACATTTTGGTACATGCCTCTTTTTGAATTATGGTTTTCTCAGGGTATATGCCTAGTAGTGGGATTGCTGGGTCATATGGTAGTTCGAGTTTTAGTCTTTTAAGGAACCTCCATACTGTTCTCCATAGTGGCTGTACCAATTCACATTCCCACCAGCAGTGCAAGAGTGTTCCCTTTTCTCCACACCCTCTCCAGCATTTATTGTTTCTAGATTTCTTGATGATGGCCATTCTGACTGGTGTGAGATGATATCTCATTGTAGTTTTGATTTGCATTTCTCTAATGATTAATGATGCTGAGCATTCTTTCATGTGTTTGTTGGCAGTCTGTATATCTTCTTTGGAGAAATGCCTATTTAAGTCTTCTGCCCATTTTTGGATTGGGTTGTTTGTTTTTTTGCTATTGAGCTGCATGAGCTGTTTTTAAATTTTGGAGATTAATCCTTTGTCAGTTGCTTCATTTGAAAATATTTTCTCCCATTCTGAGGGTTGTCTTTTGGTCTTGTTTATGGTTTCCTTTGCTGTGCAAAAGCTTTGAAGTTTCATTAGGTCCCATTTGTTTATCTTTGTTTTTATTTCCATTTCTCTAGGAGGTGGGTCCAAAAGGATCTTGCTGTGATTTATGTCATAGAGTGTTCTGCCTATGTTTTCCTCTAAGAGTTTGATAGTTTCTGGCCTTACATTTAGGTCTTTAATCCATTTTGAGCTTATTTTTGTGTATGGTGTCAGGGAATGATCTAATCTCATACTTTTACATGTCCCTGTCCAGTTTTCCCAGCACCACTTATTGAAGAGGCTGACCTTTCTCCACTGTACATTCCTGCCTCCTTGATCAAAGATAAGTTGACCATATGGGTGTGGGTTTATCTCTGGGCTTTCTATCCTGTTCCATTGATCTATCTTTCTGTTTTTGTGCCAGTAAAACACTGTCTTGCTTACTATAGCTTTGTAGTGTAGTCTGAAGTCAGGGAGCCTGATTCCTCCAGCTCCGTTTTTCGTTCTCAAGATTGCTTTGGCTATTCGGAGTCTTTTGTTTTTCCAAACAAAGTTTGAATTTTTTTGTTCTAGTTCTGTGAAAAATGCCAGTGGTAGTTTGATAGGGATTGCATTGAACCTGTAGATTGCTTTGGGTAGTAGAGTCATTTTCACAATATCGATTCTTCCAATCCAGGAGCATGGTATATCTCTCCATCTATTTGTATCATCTTTAATTTCTTTCATCAGTGTCTTATAATTTTCTGCATACAGGTCTTTTGTCTCCTTAGGTAGGTTTATTCCTAGGTATTTTATTCTTTTTGTTGCAATGGTAAATGGGGGTGTTTTCTTGATTTCACTTTCAGATTCTTCATCATTAGTGTACAGGAATGCCAGAGATTTCTGTGCATTAATTTTGTATCCTGCTACTTTTCCAAATTCATTGATTAGCTCTAGTAGTTTTCTGGTAGCATCTTTAGGATTCTCTATGTATAGTATCATGTCATCTGCAAACAGTGACAGCTTTACTTCTTCTTTTCCAATTTGGATTCCTTTTATTTCCTTTTCTTCTCTGATTGCTGTTTCTAAAACTTCCAAAACTAAGTTGAATAAGAGTGGTGAGAGTGGGCCACCTTGTCTTGTTCCTGATCTTAGTGGAAATGGTTTCAGTTTTTCACCATTGAGGACAATGTTGGCTGTGGGTTTGTCATTTATGGCCTTTATTATCTTGAGGAAAGTTCCCTGTATGCCTACTTTCTGCAGGGTTTTTATCATAAATGGGTGTTGAATTTTGTCAAAAGCTTTCTCTGCATCTATTGAGATGATCATATGGTTTTTCTCCTTCAATTTGTTAACATGGTGTATCACATTGATTGATTTGCGTATATTGAAGAATCCTTGCATTCCTGGCATAAACCCCACTTGAGCATGGTGTATGATCCTTTTAATGTGCTGTTGGATTCTGTTTGCTAGTATTTTGTTGAGGATTTTTGCATCTATGTTCATCAGTGATATTGGCCTGTAGTTTTCTTTCTTTGTGACATCCTTGCCTGGCTTTGGTATCAAGGTGATGGTGGCCTCGTAGAATGAGTTTGGGAGTGCTCCTCCCTCTGCTATATTTTGGAAGAGTTTGAGAAGGATAGGTGTTAGCTCTTCTCTAAATGTCTGATAGAATTCGCCTGTGAAGCCATCTGGTCCTGGGCTTCTGTTTGTTGGAAGATTTTTAATCACAGTTTCCATTTCAGTGCTTGTGATTGGTCTATTCATATTTTCTATTTCTTCCTGATTCAGTCTTGGCAGGTTGTGCATTTCTAAGAATTTGTCCATTTCTTCCAGGTTGTCCATTTTCTTGGCATAGAGTTTCTTGTAGTAATCTCTCATGATCTTCTATATTTCTGCAGTGTGAGTTGTTATTGAGTCAAAGTATTAAAAGCGTGCTGGAGAAAGTCGGACAGCAACTTTCACAAATAAGCCAACTGCGCAGTTAACACCTCTTCTTCCCTCGTGAACAGTTTTATTCATTTTTAAGAATCATGCAGCAGTCCATAAATATTGCATCCTTGACGTCCCCACTGTAGTGTGCCCATGAGTGTACTCCAGGGAGTGAGGGGTACACAGATGGCACAACAGTACACACATATTTACACACACTAGGTGTGCAGATCCTAAAGCACAGTGAGCAAGCAGCATGCCAAGGTCAGGTGAACAGGACAAAAACCCTCCCCAGGTGAGATGGCTTAACGTGTGTGGATCCGTGCCCAGGAGACGCCCCAGCATTGGCATGGCCTCTGGTAGGATGGGACTGGGGAGGAGAAGGAAAAAGGGCTCTGTGAGAAGGCTGGGATCACCACACCACCCGGAAGTGAGCTCATAGGTGAGCTCCGACTTGAGTGTGGCAGGAAGGAACCCCAGGCCTCCGGTTAGTCTGTGTCCTTGTGTGAGAAACCAGGCCCCGTCATATTCTCTGTGGGTCAACTGCTAACAACATGACCATCTCCAGATGATGACTGGGGCGGCTGTCCTGTTCCCCGACCAGGCTCTGTGCCCTGTTCCCTGATCCCAGCCCTTTTGGATGGGATATTTCTGCTCGCCAAAGAGCTAAATGAGGGCAAAGAGGTGCGGGGATGGGGGAGAGAGCAGGAACTGTCTGAGAAACAGGAGTGAAGGGCCACTTCTCACCCGGGTATGTCTTGGTTATGGAACCAAGGCCTTGAGGAATCTCTCTGAGCCTCTTCCTGGGAGAAGACAGACCCTCCAGAAAGGGTGAAGACAATGGCTTCCTCTTAGGGTTCCTGGCCACTGTGGCGACTGTTTACCTACATCTCCTTCATCTCAGGTAACACCACACTCTGAATACTACCTGCCGGGAGAGGAGGTGGATCTGTATGCCACCACCCCAGGCTCAGGGAGAGTCCCCTTCCCTAGTGCTTCTGGGGCTCAGATTTCAAGGAAATCAGGAAGTGTGGTTATTGCTGGAATCATCAATATGAAAGGGTCTGTAAGAATGTTTCGGGGAAAGAAAGGACATTAAAAGGGGTCTGAAACAGCAGAGCCCACTGCAGGATTTCAGAGCGGGTGGACACCGGAACTCAAGGCAGAAGCTGAGATTTGGCTTGGCTCATGTAGTGTCTGTCAGGACCACAGGCCTCCGCCTGCCCACCCCCAGGGCAGGATGTGAACCACAACCACCAGGCAGTGAGGGTCACCACGCACCTGACGGCACAAGGCAGCCACACAGGAGGTGCAAAAGATCCCCCGGCACTGGGCTCTCTTTGAGGCCCTGGGAAGGACCATGAAAAGTTCCTCTAGGGCAACAATTCCAACTACTAATTCAGGCCATCATGGTGGGCATAGCCTAGGGCTCTGTCACATCTCAGCCTCACAAACTGTTGGATCCCACTTTGCTTCTCAATCTCATGCTCCACTAACTAACCACCTCTTCCAAAAGCCAGCAGACAATGCATCTATCAGAGAGCTATGAGGAATCCATTGATAACACTAGTGTTGAGAGACGAACAGCCAACAGCTTACGGTCTTGCTGTTTCAGACTGTTATTTATATGCCTACACTGGACTGGGGTGGGGTGGACATGTGATTTGAACAATATCTCTAAATCTCTGATGAGCCTATGGAAGGCAGTACCTCCGGCTCCCCCCATCAGGCTCAGCTGATCTGGAGGACAGGGGAGGAAAACCGGTGGGATGGGGAGCCTCCCAGACCACCACTGACCCCAGCTCAGCCCTTCCCCCAACCTCCTTTGGGGTTCCTGGGCACCAAATGAGAACCACCGGTCCACCCCTCTCTCAGCTTCTTTCTTCAACTCTTTCAGAAAAGCGGGGTGGAGACGGGGGCAGCAGGGGTAAGAATGCCACCTCCACCTGACAGGGCGGTAGTGATGAAACGTGATAATATACGACAGTCCCTAACAAGTGCCTGGTACATAGAAGGGGTCAAAAATGCCTTTGCAGTGTCACCTTAGGATGGAGCCCCAGGCCTTCTTGAGTGCACCTGATCATAAAGAACTCCCCGGTAGGTCATCATGTAACTGAGGGGTTCTCAGATTCAAGGCCTCCTTCCTAAGCAGACACACGAGGCATAGCCTCTGCTACCAGAAGCAAGAACTGGTTTCCCAACCAACCTTCTGGTGGTTGCCACTGCTTCTTGTCCTTGAGAGAGGAGCTCCTAATGCATTTTGAGGGAAACCCCACTTACAGTGCAATATGGCTTTCCCTTCTCACAGGAGTCATCCCCCAACGCCACCCCAATCTGCAGGTCTCAGATTGGTTATGATGTCCCAGAGACTAGAAAATGCCAGATGGGTGTTTGTAATGAAGTCACCCAAACTCTTGAGTCTTCTTGGTCTACCTCCTAAGGAGAAAAAAAAAAAAAGATACAAAAGAAATAACCAGTCTGTAGACCACAGCTCCACCTGAAGATCAAGATACAGTGGAAACATTCCAGAGACTCTCTGCAAAGGGTCTCATGAGCTGCAGTTCGAGTGGCTTTAGCCCACAAGGAGAAAAGAGGTTTCCAGTCCCTTCTGAGAGGGGAAGGATCACGGTTGCGGAAGAAGATGAGTCTGGGAGAAGGGTCAGTTGCCCTCAGCATCCAGCTTTCACGTGGGTCTAAAAAGTCTCCGTGTGTCTGGCTGAGGATGCCCAGGAGGTCAGTGGTGCCATGAGGCCAGGATGGGATGTGAGAACGGGAGGAGAGCCCTGGTACAGGGGCTAAGGCTCTCAGATGGCCAAAGGATCCCACACGCAGAGCCTGTTCTCGGGGTCCTCCAGGTTGCCAGAAGATGGGCGTCTGCGCTGCGTGTTCCGACGACTGACCACGTTGTCGTCAGCCTGCCAGGCACCTGAGAAGAGGAAAGGAAGGTTACCGGACCTTTGGTTTGGTGCAGATGGTGTCTCTGGCAGGACAGTCCGGGAGTTTGGCACGAAAGCTGGCAAGATGCGCATTAGCTGGAACTCCCACAGGGTGCAAACCACAGCACGTGAAACTTGGGAGCAGTGGCGTCCACTGGGCGAGGGACAGTCATGGCCACTGTGGCCCACTGATGGAGGGACATGCAGGATGGTCCTTGTTTTGTGAGCTTGCCGTAGGATCCACCTTTGTATCTTTATTTGGTCTTGAAGTTTGCCTAAGTGTTACAGCGGACCAGGAAAAGAAACTGAGTCTGGCTGAGACTTTCACGAGAGCAGGAGGAGGTGAAGGGGAGGGAGAAGAGTGTGTTAATTTGGGCTCAGAGTTAGTGTTTGCTGTGGGGGCCAGGGTGGGGCAGGAAGGGACTGGCTGCCCAGCAGGGTGCCAGGGACCAAATGGCATGGCAGAGAACAGAGTGACAGCTGTTCCTCTCCTTCTGCACCCGAACAGCCCACCGAGAGTTGCTATCAGCTGGTGCCACCAACCCCAGGAGACATTAGCTCCAGAGCTTTGGGGTCCCCCGGGTACCATCCACGAAACTCATCATCTTCCCCCCTTGTCCTGCAGTTCCTGCACGAGAAGCACCCGCTGCCCATGCTGGAAACCCACTCTTGGTGCTTCTCTCTCCTTCATGCTCTGTATCCAATCCATCCTGACCTCCTGCTTGTTCAAGCTCTAGTAAGGTCTAAATCTGTAGTCAGAAAACCGGGATACAGCCCCAGCTTGTAACGTACTGACTGTGTGACCTTGGGCAGGTCACTGTACTTGGAGCCCTGGTTTTCCCATCCATCAGATGGGAGACAAGTACTTACTCCCCAGGGATGCCGTGAGACTAAGCGAGGTGACATGGAAGAGTGGTGAGCAGGGCGCCTGACTCACAGAATGTGCGCGAAAACCATCCGCCCCCCAGGCCTTGTTCAGGCTACACTCATCTCCCCCAAGTCGTCCTCCCAGCCCACAGAATGACTCCATCTGATTCAGTCCCCCCAGTGCAGCGAGATGCCCCTTCTGAAGGGAGAGGATGAAGCCCTAACCCCCTGAGTTGGGGGAAAGCCTTCCATTCTCTGGCCGAGGACTGCTGAGCTGCCTCTTCCAGCACCTGCCCCCAGAAGGCCCCCCCTGAAGCCAGATGGGGTCCAGCGTGCTCCGAAGTGCTCCCCCACTGGCCCGTACCACCACCCCATTTCTCATGCTGTGTGGAAATTGCTGGATCCTCCAGCACACGGTGATCTCCTCCAGGGCAGAGCCGAGAGCCATGCCCTTCAGAGGGCTCAGTTCGTGGACGGAGCCGGCTGACCCTGGAGGGTGGGCGTGAGGCTCACTGTGTCACATTTGAGGGAGGCCACTCACAAATGTCTGGCGTCAGCTTCAGTTTAGGCCAGCCCAAGACACGAAACCCTTTAATGGCAGAAACACTAGGATTCAGCGGGTATAAATTGTGTATACCCATAAATGTCCTGGTGTGCTAATCCGCCCTAAGGCTCTAATAATAGTCTTGTGGAGGTGGACCCCAGGGGAAGGGGAGTGAGTGGGACAGGAAATGTTTAGGTATCTCTCACAGCCAGATGGAATGCGGGGATCTGTACTCCCTGGGGGTACCGGAGTCCGGCACATGGGTCCACAGTGCTTTTCCCCTCTAAGGGTGACAGGATGCAGAGCAGGCAAGATTGCGCTTTTAAGTTAGGAACCCCCAGATGAAATAAGTTGTTCCTTCATTTTATATAATTTGGTAGATCTCATACTTATTCCTCTGTGTTTAATGGGCAGGACTCCGGAACTGTGGCTGTTTGGTAGGAACGACCAAAAGCAAATGGTAAACAGGAGAGAAGACACACACACACACACACACACACACACACACACACCCACACACACAAAGTCAAATCAAAACACTGCCGCAGCCTCGCCGCCACCACCACTGGCTGCCAGGCTGCCTGGCTCTGAATTCTTGAGTCCTTGCTACAAACACCACCGGTCCAGATTCTGAGCCAGGGCTGAAAACTGGCTCCTTCTGAAACAGCCTGAAGACTCAGACCTGAAGTCTCTGATCTCCCCAGCTTCTTGGTACAGTCGGTGGTTCTCTTTCCTCTAAAAAGGCTTCTGCCAGACCCTCGGCGAAACCCTGCTGCTCCGTGCATCCTGGATGCGGAAGGTAAGCCTGGAAGGCGCAGGAGGACTTCCTGAGCGAGTGCTACCATTCTGTCCAGCCCTCAGCCAGAAAAGGGAGCCTGGAGATTCAAAATCCTTCCCGGGAGGTAGAGAAAGGTGGTTCCCACTTAATTCCCTCCTCAGGCTCAGAAACGGGGGAGTGAAGACACCTCTAGAGGCAGATTTGGGGAGCACATCTAGGGGGATTCCACACACCTCTTTCCTGCCTCTACCCAGCCACTAATTAAATTTAAGATCTGTAACAGTTCCACCATCTTGTAGAGTTTCTCTCCAAGAAAAGAGAAAGTTAATTCCGATTTTTCCTTAGTATCTGCGAAGCATAAGCCTTCCTAGTGGCGTCTTAGTCTTGGGTTATTTCAGGTCTCCATAAGTACTTTTCTTTGTTTTGTTTTTGGCTGTGCAGTGGCTTGGAGGATTTTAGTTCTCCGACCAGGGATTGAACCAGGCCACTGAAGTGAAAGTGCTGAGTCCTAACCTCTGGACTGCCAGGGAATTCCCTCCATAAGTACTTTTAGATTTCATCGGTATGCCCACTCCTGTCCAATGACATCATTTAAAAACATCTGTATCGGGCTTCCCTGATGGCGCAGTGGTTGAGAGTCTCCCTGCCGATGCAGAGGACAAGGGTTTGTGCCCTGGTCCGGGAAAATCCCAAATGCCACGGAGCGGCTGGGCCCGTGAGCCATGGCCACTGAGCCTGCGCGTCCGGAGCCTGTGCTCCGCAACGGGAGAGGCCACAACAGTGGGAGGCACGCGTACCACAAAAAACAAAACAAAACAAAACAAAAACATTTGTATTTCCACTAATAAACTCAAATTATCTTTGCTTTTTCCCATCACACCACCCAGAGCCTTTTCACAGAATTGCCACTGGTCCCCTGGCCACTATCCTGACGCCTGTGTGATACTCCATCAGGTTCCTTGGGGCCCCGTCTACCTAGCATGGCCTCGCGATTATAGTCAGCTCATCACCTACAATGGTCAACTCAGATTTCCTCCCTTTGAGAACCTTGCAGAAGAATCTCAGAACATACCATCGCCCCCCCACCTTGGTCTCGGGGCCAAAGAAGACCCACAGGCTTCTTAGCGGAAGAGGTGCTGGAATGACACAGGTGCTTTCTCAACATCACTCCCACAAGGGTGATGAGAGCAGCGAGGATGGGGACCTGAGCCATCCTTGCCGCGAGCTGGGGCTCCTGGCAGAGCACCTGTGGGCCTGGGGAGGGTGGACCATGGGGTGCTCCCCGGGCTCCCTCCTTGTGGGCGCTCCGTGAGGCGAGTGGCATCCGTGTGGGGAGGGAAACAGTGTGGAGAGGGAGACCAAGTGCCTGAGAAGCTGTCCTGATGGCCAAGCCAGCCTGAGGCACCTCAGTCATAGGAAGGAACTTTGAACTTACAGCTGAGCGTGGTGAGGTCTGTTGATTCCATGGGACCTACCACAGTGGATGCTCCTGTCATTAACCTGACATTAACCTGACAGATTCTTCCAGAGAGTTCCCCAGCTCTTTACTACCAGTGTGACGCTAACAGCAGAACCCGAGAAACATTTTACCAAGAGAGCAGATGCACTTTCCTTCTCTCGTAAGAGCCCTTGAGACCTCAGGGTGAGGCTACGATGCGACCCTCAACTCCCTCTCCCGGCAGGCGCCACTGTCATTCGGTTTCATGTCTGGCCTGAACGGTGAAGCCAGTTTAATCTGAGAATGGCTGGCTCCCGAGATCACCGTAAAGAAGCCCAGGCATTGTTTTCCTTCCAGGCCTCGCTCTCCTGCCGCAATCCCAGAGTGGAATAAACATCCACCAGCAGGTTGGCCCGAAGGAGTTAGGGAGAGGAGGAAGCACAAGGCCTGGGGTCAGTTTCCACCAGCATGGGCGGCTAAAACAATTCCCAGGAGCTCTCTCTGCCAAACACGGGGGTTGGTGGGGAGCCACTGCGGGGAGGCAGGAGCCTAGATTCCTCTCTTGAAGCCCAGTGAGCGGCTGGCCGGCACAGCTGCCACAGACTCAGGGCGGAATGAGGGCAGAGATGGCATCTTCCCCAACTAGTGACCAAAACAAATCCTGCCTGTAACCTTTGCCACCGAAGCATCCCCGCTTTTGTGGAACAGGGATTAATCTAGTCTCACAAATATTTATTTTTCCTGGAAAATTTCAGCATATTAAATACAGGCTCTTGCCAGTTAGGAACGGAAGCCTCAGCGAGGGCCCCTCGGATGTGCGTGCGCCCAGCAAGCTTGGGGTTGGGTGTGGGTGAACATGAACTTTCACACGAAGTCTGGGTAACCTAAATGAGTTTCAAAATAAACAAACTGGACAGACAGACGTACATTTGGCAAAAAGACATGAGAAACAAATGGACAGACAGAAGCCAGGTAAAGAGTGGGAAGGCAGGAAGTGAAGTGTACCCTGGACCTCAGCCACTCTGGCCCAAGCCTGGCTGGGTCAACGCTAAGTGGGAAGGGACCGGAGAGCCCCTGGGAAGGCTGTGGGAGGCGTCTCTGGGGATTACGGCTTCCTCCACCACAAGCCTGCATGGGGCCAGAGGGGTGAGTACATGGGTCTTCTGCAAGCTGATGGAGAGTGGCAACCACAGGAGTTTGTGTCCCTCCAGCACCTGTAACCACGTTGCCAAGAGAGTAAAGCAATGGACCCATGATGGGACCTGGCTGTCCTGAAGCGTAAACATGTCCAGGGCATGTTTAAGAGATTACAGACCACGCAACATGAAGGCAGTCTCTGCTGTGAACCAAGGAGGGGCAATTTCGACCTAGTCCACCAGGCAAGACGTGGCTTTAGAGCCATGGTTGGTGAAGCCCTTGGTGAGCATGGAGCAGAGAGACATCAGTGCCCAGAGTGTGACTGACAGGTGGGCTCCTCCTGAGAACTCATCCCGGATTCAGTTTAGTGTCATGAGAAGGAATAAGGGGCACGTTGATGGCCCTGATTGAATTTATAGACTTAGGGCTCCAGGGAGAAGAGTCACCCTCGACCCCTGATCGTTCCTTTGGGATCCAAATCTAGGGAGCACAAGGCAACTGGTGGTAGCCCAGGGCTCACTGGGTCACAGAGCTAGTCTATAAAATGCTGGCTTTGAAATTCCTCTCTGATCCTAACTAAACACTCTCCTCTGAGTGGCTACAGGTTCCCTTTTCAAGGGCTCAGGCTCTCTTTCCAAGACCTTATCACAGAGGCCGTGTCTGCCTAAAACTGCCTGTTGATGGAAACAAGACCAGGCCCCCTGCCATGGGATCTGCAAGATCATGATGGAGGGGGCACGGTCAGGCCAAATCGGAAGGCTTTGGAGGTATTTTTGTGCCTTTCTCCATGCCCAAATAGATTCGCTTAGAGCAGAGTCGCTCTCTGCCCAAGGACTCTCCCAAGGCTGCCTCACTTCCTTTCAGCAACTGGCTCCCAGCACCTTAGCAAAGCCCATGCCTTCTTGCAGGAACTGCAGGGCAGGAGATGGGTGTCCCAGGGTGAGAGCAGGGGTGCGAGCAGGGGAGCGTCTCCCACCAAGTTCATGTTCAGCAGACTGCCACTCACCGGGTAAGCAGACCGCAGAGCACAGCTTATTGTCCAGTGCTTTCATGCTGGCGATGTCAAAGTCATTGTTATTGTCACACTCCATACCTAGAAATGCGAATGTCCTCTGGCCTCTAACGGAGTTAAGGCAGTTAGAGAGGACCTGGCTGTGTTTTTCTCTGCTTTGCTGTCCTTAAAATAAAAATCTTAAGGATGGAGACAAAAAACATCAAATCATATGTTAAAAAAAAGACAATAATTAAGTGGGGAGAGAGGACAATAAAGGAAACTGCGTGGGTACGTTTGTGTTCTCGCTCTGTTCTGCTCTGTTTCCTTAACTGGCCCCTTTCCAGCCTTCGTTCCAGGGAAATCAGACCCTGGGGATGTCTGTGGGATTCGGACACGCACACCCGGGCCCAGAGCAGAGCTAAGCCAGGCTGGAAGAGCTAGGAGAGCCACGGGGGAAGTGACCCCGGGCTCCGGCCTGTGTCTGTCGGTGCACGTGGGGTGTGTTTATGACCACAAGGCTCTGCGAAATGACTAATACATAAAATGGCAATTAAAGCTCTTTGGTCCCGTAATTTTGCACCTCAAATCAAAGAATCGCATTGCTTGCAAAATTATGATTTATTTTCTTTGAGACTTAATTTTCTATTCTGAAGATGTTTTAAGGGGCTGACCAGAAACCTACAGTCGTGTAAGATGGGAAGGGGACAATTTTAGATGTTATTTTTTCAAGCCCCCCACCCGGTTTTTTTTCCTTGGTGAAAGGGAGAGGAAGAAACATACATCTACTGTGTACAGCATGTCAGGTGGAAACCACATATGGAATGTCAGGCGGAAACCACGTACTGCCCTGTGCCTTTTAGAAGCAAATATTCTACTGGGGACGACAATCACAATGGAGAACTCAGAGCCTTGCGACCTGAAGACATCAACCGAGGAGAGGTAGCGCCCAACCCCGGCTTGGTTGGCGTGCGCGTGCGGCAGAGGCACAGCCTGGGCGACCACCCCTCCTCCGGCACTACTTGGCCAGGAGAGAGTGGTCATGTGCACATGCGCACCCCCTGCACACCACACAACCCCCCAAGCAACTGCCATGGCCAAAGCAGAAGCGACTAGCATGACCTCTGCATCCAGGCTGGGATCCAGGTTTGCTCTGGAGGTTGCCCTTCTGTGGAGGCACCTCAGAGGAGCAGACGGAAGAGACACCGGTTCCTGGGACGCCTGGTCCTACAATCCCAGGTGGGATTCCCAGCTCGCCTACCCTCCCCCCCCGCCACTTCCTTGCTCTATATGTAGGTCGTTCCTTCGCTTCTCGGCTTACTAGAAACCAAATTCTTCCGACTGAAGATATGATTGACCTTATTTACAAAACAGAAATAGAGTCACAGGTGTAGAAAACAAGCTTATGGTTATGGCGGGGGGCAAAGGAGGGGAGGGATAAATTGGGAGATTGGGATTGACATATACACACTACTATATATAAAATAGATAACTAATAAGGACCTGCTGTAGAGCACAGGGGACTCTACTCAGTACCCTGTAATGGCCTATATGGGCAAAGAATCTAAAAACAGAGTGGATATATGTATATGTATAGTTGATTCACGTTGCTGTACAGCAGAAACTAACACAACATTGTAAACCAACTCTTCCAATTAAAAAAAATATCTACTTGAGGCCTGAATGATGGTAAAGAGAATTGTTCCAATAGCCTACAAACACTAGTGTACGCTGAGCTGCTAACGTCTCTTCACCTCACCTTTGCTGTGCCGCCAGGGCTGTGATCCTTCTGCTACTGTAACATCAGCCGTTTTCTTCACTAAAGCAGGAAAACCTACTGCCTAACAGTCGGTTCCCCCAAGGGGAGGAAGCTGTTCTCCTGCTGCAGCTGAACTTTGGGGCTGCTAGAGCAGTTCTGTGAGACTCGGCTGAGAAGCTGAAGCAGGAAGGAAGGGGATGGCATTTGCCCAAGAAGCTTCAGGATCTACTCAACGTAGATGGAGAACTCCATGTATCTTCTGCAGCCTTGGCTCAGAGGCCCAGAAAGAGCCAGGAAGGCTGCTGAGGTCCTCAGATACCCTGCTTGCTTTGATATTCCATCAAGAAGACAACCTTTCCCCAAAGCCACACCCTTGAGCAGTGCCACCAAGTCACACCAGTGCCCCTTTCTCTACCCTTCAGAGAATACCCGGGAGAGAAATATAATAAAAGGGAGCAAAAGACCAGGTCTTTTACCATCTTCTTGTGTGGGTGATCCGTCCTCTTCTTCTAGAACCTCATTTCCCTAGGACAGAAGGAAGGCACTGTGAGTCCATAAAGCAGTGAAATGAGTCTACTGATGGTCAGAAGACAGAACTAATCACCCTCATGGTATCCATACATTTCCTGTCCGTGTGAGATGGCTGGGAGGCCCAGCAGAGGCAGATTTTGCTTGGCGAGGCAGGATCGGCCCGTAGGGACCAGGTCTGAGGCACGTTCCAGAGGGACCAGGTCTGAGGCACCTTACAGAGGGACCCTGGGACTGTCAGGATTAGCCTTGGTAATAGTTTAGCTCACACTGTTTCTCTCAGGTGGAAATCAAAGTTGTCAAATGAAAAAGCAAACCGTGAGATCATAAAACTTTCAGGAACCCTTTAGGATCCCCAATCCCATCCAGATACTCCTTTGAGAACATCTGGCTCAAGAGAAAGTTGTAGAGTCCCCACTGGGAGCTGGGCATTCCATATACTTCAGGCACACCTCCGTCAGAGCACTTCTCACGCTGAGTTATAACTCTGATTCCTCCATCAGATGGAGCTCCGGGATGGGTGGGATGGGTGGATTGGGGGTGTGGGCAGGCAAAAGCCATGTCACTCGGTCTTTGTGTCCCCCAGTGCCAGGAAGATGTGAGATGCCTGTGCCAGGTAAATACTAAGTGAATTGGAGGACAAACACCCTCTCAAGGGTCTGGCCTGGAAGACTTCCCTCTGGAACTCACCCCACGCCTATTACGCTGAGACCAGCGCCCTCTGCTAACCGGACAGTCCCTCTGCTCTGCACCCTGCCTCTAACAGATCCAAGTGCACCACCTTGGAAGGCTTCTTCCAGAAGAGCCCCCATCCTATTTGCACCCTGTGCCAGCGCCGGCAGTCCCTCTGACCGGGGAGGGGCACCAGCGTCCACCTTGCTCTTACCTCTGCATCCTGCTCTTCAGTGGTGGCGACGAGGCCCGCAAAGTTGCAGTCTGGAGACGCTGCTGGCGTCACCTGCAAAGGAGCAACAAAAGTCAAGGTGCAGATGCCACCGGCTCTCCTACCCAGCTCGCCTGGCAGCAAACCCAAACCAAGTCCTCAGGACAGAAGTGGTGCCACATGGAAGATCACATCTGAGGGAGTCTTTGATTCAACAACCCGGTACTGTGTTTTCCAGGGCTCCCCTCCCGAGCACTGGGGGGCTTTGCCGATCTCCCTGGCAGGCCCTGGACTGAGCTCCTTGGGACTCGAGTACAGAGCAGAGCAGAGCGGCGAGGGAGATCCCATGCTCCTCTCTTACGTCTCCTTCTTCTGAGGGGGTCCTGCTGGCGGCCCGGGGGCAGGGGAGAGCCTCCCCGTCCTCTTCCGTGCCAGGGGCGATGTAGGAGCCGGACATGGAAGACACGGTGTCGGTGCTGATCTGGGAGGACACCATGGACATGACCTTCCTTCTTCAAGTCTGGGTCCCCAGTATGTTGAGGGGGGCAGAGGCGGGGAGAAGAGTGTTTCCTGCCCTCAGCTCAGCTCTTCAGGAGGCCTGGCGCATTTGCTTCAGGCCAGCATGGAATCCCATCCCGGGGGCCTTCCCATCACTGGAGCTGAGGGTGGCCTGTCCCGAGGGCAGACGGGGAAGGTCTCCGAAGACTGAGTTCCTGAACATTGCCCCTCATCCCTTTCCTGGCTGGTGATACATGGGGGAGGGAGGATAGGGAAGAGGTGGAAAGTGAGGAGACAGAAAGCTAGCTTCTTGCTTTGGGAAGGGACTGTACCACACCTGAGGGTGAAGTGGCTGAAGGGCTTCTCACCTCAAAAGTGGAGATCAAAGGAAATGCGAAACCTGCCCAGAGAGCTTGAGTCATGGGCTCAAAGCCACACAGGGCAAAAGAGAAAGGACAACTCAGTGCAACATGGGGTCCTGGATTGGGATGTTGGAATGGAGAGGAGCATTACTGGGGTGATCTGCAAGACGTGAAGGGGGTCTGCGGTTACATGGGATTACCAGGTCAGTGTTCATTTCCTGATTGTGATGGTGGTACTGGGATTATGGAGGCGTGTCCTTGTTCTAAGGAAACACACACTAAAGTATCTAGTGCTAATGGGGCAGCCTGTCTGCAACTTACTGTTAAGGGCGCAAAATATATATTGACTGGGATTACATCGAATCTCTAAATAAATACGGAGTCACTGAACGTTTTTTCAAAAAGCCACCCAGCCAAGGGCCGGGGCAGGGATGAATAGGAGGGACAGGATCCACTCACGCTTCCCGCCCCCTCCACCGCCAACCCCCAAACGCTGCCTGCTGAAAGGGTGTGTGAAGCCCTGTGTTCTGGCCGCTTCGGAGCCCCCTCTTAGCTTTGGCTGCTCGTTGGCAGCATCCATGGACCCTTAAAAGTGCCAGTGTTTGGGTCCCAGCCCCAGAGACGCTAGTCCCAAGCATAGGGATTTTCAGGAGCTCCTGGGGATTCTTCCTGGCAGCCAGAAGCTTCTTCAGCCTTTTCTTACCTGGCAGGCAGTTCTGCCAGCCCCTGACCTTGCCCCTCTTCCCCCAGCATGGGCCCAGGCAGAGGGTGAGGAGGGGGGACAGTGACCGGCCCCACCTGTCAATCCAGGGTGTACCCCTTTTGGCGGGGGCTGGAGGCTGAGCCTGGGGACCAGTGGAGAGGCTGGAGCCCCCATGTTCCCCCAGTGCTGGGGAGCGTGGGGAGGAAGGCCGGAGGGTGGTGGGGAGAGGGAGGGAGTCGTTGCTTAGGGGGTGAAGGGAGTCTCAGAGGGAGGTTGGGGCAGCCTCCTCAGCAAGCGGTGGGAAGGGGATGGGCTGCCTCCTGAGCTCTGTAAGGCCCCAACCCGCCTGGCCCTGCAGTGTGCGCACCCTTCGGAAATATTTTGAGTAATTAGCAAGGGAAAGCAGCAAGTTGGCGGGGGAATGCCAGGTTGTCCTGGAGCCAGCCTCCAGTGCAAGGAAAGAAAGGGGCCTCAGGAGAAAGGGGCCCGTGGAGGCTGGGCAGGATTGTGTAGGACAGTGCCCGTTTGTGTGTGTGTGTGTGTGTGTGTCTGTGCGCACGTGCACGTGAGTGCTGGGGGAAGGGGCTGTGCACCACAAGGGCGTGCTGGCGGGGCCAGGTGCAGGCTCGGGGGAGAGATGGGTTCCAGGCAAAGCTGGGGTGAGGGGGTGGAAAGGTGCCTGCTGAGTGTCACATATTTGCTGTGCCTCAGTTTCCCCATCAGAACTCTGGTACGTTGATTCCTCACAGGCTGGAGCTGTAGGGTCTAGGCACCCCGTCTTCCGTCTGCCCTGATGGCCTCCCTCAGCCCCAACCTGCATTGGAGGGAAGGCCCTGGGTGGGGTGAATGAACCCCAGGGTGGCAAGTGGGGCCCCAGGGGCTGGGGCCCTCTGACCTCACACCCTGTCCCTTCAGGAAGGGACCAAGGGAGGGAGGAGCTGGAGACAGGCCCAGGCGAGGACCGCAGGTGAGTCTGGGCAGGCCCTCAACTTGGGCGAGGTGGGGAACGTGAGCCGAGCCCTGGGCAAGAACGGCCTTTGTGAGTGAGTCCCCAGGGCCAGGGAGGGGGCTGTGCCTCCTTTGCCGCCTGCTCCTCGGGGCTGTGGGTACAGTCTCCCCATTGCACATAGAGAGGTGCCGAGGCCCTGGCTGCAGGGGACCCCCGAGGGCCGCCTCTCAGCCCCTTTCTCTCTGGGCACCCAGAGATCCTGAGGAGTGCATCAGGGGACACTCTGCAGGCCTTTGGTGCCCCCCATCTTCCTCCCAGCCATTCCCCCTTGGGCCGTGGCCTCCCCAAAACTGGCCCATGCTTTTCCCCAGAGAAAGTTGCAAGCAGGTCCATTTTGAGACTTTTTAAAACTTTACTTTTAAAAATGTTTTTATTGTAAATCACTTTCTATGAAAAAGGTTAAATTGCCCGATGGGTTAGGAGAGTGGATGTGGGATGCAGCCCAGGGCGTTTATGGTGGAGCAAGACACTCCCCTGCAGGAGTGCAAGCAAGGGCACGGGGCCATCCCCCCATTCCTGGTCCCAGTGGTTCTAGCAAGCACTGCGTCCCTCCCAGTTAAGCCTCAGCTCTAGCTACACTCACTACATTAGTCTGTCTGTCCCCTTTCCCTCTGCAGCTTGGCTGCCCCAGCCCCTAACCCCCAGATCCCCATCTCCCCGCTGCTCTCAGCCTCAAGTTGGGCTCAAAGATTAGGGACACATACCCTCTGCCCCACCTCTAGGGATGAAGCCAGAAGATCCCAGAGGCCTTAGAAAACCTCCTGGCTCCACCCGGCACCCCGGCCTCCTTTCTGTCTCCTCTCTCTTCCCCCCTCCGCCTAGCTCCTCCTCACAGACTGCCAGGAGAGGCCTCTTGGGTGTTCATTTGCGGTCACCTAATCAGCATTGGTTGTACCTGGGAACTTGCTCTGGATAGAGACCTGGGGAGGAGAGCAGGAGAGAGAGAAGCTTGGAAGCTAAGGTGTTCTGGGGCGGGCCCTGTACTGATGTTTCCAGCTTGGCCAGGGCCCCTCCAAGCCGCAGCTCTCATAGTGCAGAGGGCCCTTAGCGTGTCTCTGGGGCAGGGAAGAAGTGGATCAATGAAACACTGTGTGTATGGGGGGCTGGGGAGCGGAGGCAGCAATTTGGGTCCTGGGCCCCAATTCTCAGCCTGCTGGACTAGAATCTGAGGATGGCCTGGGCTGGGGGCCGTGTGGCCTGGTGGGGTGAGCTGGCCCAGCCCCTGCCTGGGCGGTAGGGTGTCCATGGGCCTGCACTGGCGGGGAGGGGGGCAGTCTGGGCCCAGACTTCGGTGCTGTCTGGAGGTGGGGCAGGGCCTGGCTTCTTACAAGAAGGCGCCCAGGCTGGCCCAGTCATGCAGGTCAGAGGCCAGTGTGGCATCCCCGGCCTCAAAGAGGGGCTCGGGGGGCAGGGAGCTACGGGTGCTCTCGTCCCAGGGGTGCTCCAGGAAGGATGTGGCCAGGAAGGTCTCATCAAAGTCCAGGCTGTCGGTAGCCTGCTCCGCTGGAGGCCCCCAGGTAACAGGGCACTCGATGTGGTGGCCATGGATGGTGAGGTCCACGTCCCCGTGTGAGGCAGGGCTCAGCGGCGGGATCAGCTCCGAGATCTCCAGCGTGCCCAGCTCCCCGTCCAGCGTGCCAGCGTCCAAGATGGCCTCCCAGTTAAAGTTGCCCTTGAGGGGTTCCAGCTCACCCTGCTCCTCCTGGGTCAGCAGCAGGGGGCTGGAGGGCCGCGGGACCTTGGCCTCCTGCTTGGGCAGCGGCTGTTGACGCTTACGCCCCAGCCTGCCCTCGCCTGCACCCCAGCCCGCCTCCCCAGTGGCCTCCTCGAACTCCCGCAGCAGCTGCTGGGCCTCGGTGCTCACGGTCAGTGGCCCGGCCCATGGGGCGGCGCTGGGCTCTGGCGCGGCCTGGCGGGCAAAGGCCGGGTGGATGTGGACTGGGGGCAGCCGCTGCTTCTTCAAGGCCCCACTCAGCAGCCGCTCGGCGTACTGGGGGTCGATGCACCAGAAGCCCCCCTTGCCTGGCTCGTCCTTCTCCCGAGGCACCTTGATGAAGCCCTTCTTCAGGGACAGGTTGTGGCGGATGGAGTTCTGGACACAGGGAGGTAGGAGAGAAGGAAGACAGCTGGGAGAGTGGGTGGGGTCAGTGATGGGGGGCTCCTAGCGCCACTGCCAGTCCCACCACCACCTTCTCTCCGATGGGGGCAGGGGAGACAGAGGCGCTGCTCCGAGCGGGAGGCTCTGGGACACCAGCCACGGGGCACCAGGAGCTGGGAGTGCTGTCGGGGGCTTTTGTTCCCTTTGGCCAGGATATCTGCCTGCTCGGTCATCCGAGCCCTGAGCCGCAGGGTGGCTCTCAGTGCCAGCCTGTCCTGCCCTCCCTCCCTTACCCCGCTGCTTGCGGCCTCTGGTCAAAGGCCTTGGCTCCCCCAGGTCCTGGACGGCCATCTCCCTCTGCCTGGGCCTGGCTGGCCTTCTCTGTTTGTGAAATGAGTGAGTGGGTGTGAGGGTGTGTGTGTGTGGGGCGGGGATGAAGTGTGGGAGGATCTGATGACTTTCCTTGTTTCTAGAGCCGGCTGCTGGCCTGGGCCCTCACCCACCATGTCCCCCTCCTCCCACCCCAGGCTCTGAGGCCTCAGTTGATTATTACCCAGCCAAGAGCATAGCGCTCATTCCTGGGGCCTCTCAGGCTTGGGGTAGGGTGGGGGGTGGTGGAGGGTCTCTGCTTTCTCACCAAGGTTACAAATGGTACCTGCCCCAGGGTCAGGGCCCAAGCAATCGTGGAATAGCTGTGATTACAGGAACTCTGATCCTGTGACCTGTGCCACAGGGAAGGATCTGTGCATCCTCAGGGTCTCTGTCCCCAAGTAGCCCCTGATCCTGATGGTCGAAGAGGCTCAGGGCAGCGTGTGCCCAGCCTGAATCACCATCCTGCCTTGTTCAGGCCTGGGTGCACAGTCCAAACCACGCTGGGGCACAGGGGTCTGGGGCCTGGTGGGTGGGGCCGGCAGGTGAGTAGTGCCCCCTGGCAAGACTGGGAGGTTTACATGGTGGTCTGGGCCCCTTGGCTGCTCTGTGACAGGTTCCGGACACTTGGAACATGAAGCCAGTGTGGGAGGAAAGAGCCCCTGTGGAAAGCACGTGGCTGAGGTAATTGTCCCCCCAGGGAGTTTGATGAGAAGAGGGGGAGGAGTGTAGGCAGGAAACTAGGGAGGGCTTGGGGTGGGGGCTGGCACAGCAGCTTTCGGAAGGCCCCGTAGCCCTTCCACTGGGACACCGATGGCCTTCACACCCCGCAGCACGCCCCTCTCCCCTCCCAGAGCCCCTCCAGCCAACTGAAAGCAGGCGGGATGCAGAGTCTGGCAGGAACGATGCTCTGCCTCCAGTCAGGCCCTGACAAACTGACCTTGAGGAGGGTAGTGTCGAGGAATTCCAGGACTTGGGACAAAAATGTGTCCCTCAGTCCATCAACCTACCCTGGGGGGCTGTGTCCACGCATAGTTCAGCCCTGGTCTTTGGGCTGAGCCTGCCGGACGAGTGACAAGTTCTTTCCCCTTGAACCTCTATGTCGGCACCCCTGCAGCCCTCTGAACATCCTCCCTCCTCCGTCTCTGAAGTCAAAGGGGCAGCAGTCCAAGCACTGGGCTCCCTTGAGGTCCTTCCTGGACGGCCTTCCTCTCTCGGGGCCCTGGCCGTACCGCGCCTACTTGGCCTGCGGATCTGGGATGTGAGTCCAGTCCGCGAGGGCATGGGGAGGGAGGGAGGGAGTGCCTCCCTACCTGCCAGGTGGGATCAGCGTGGCGGAAGTAACAGAAGTTGTCCGTGATCCACTTGTAGATGGCCGACAGGGTGATCTTGGTGGCCTTGCTGGCCTGCATGGCCATGCAGATGAGCGTGGCATACGAGTAGGGCGGCTTCACGTGCGGGTTGGTGACGTAGTCCACGTCGTCGGGAGGCGAGGCCTGCAGCCCCGAGGGGGCGCTCCGCGGCGTGCAGGAGGACGTGGGCTTGCCGGGTGTGTGCGGCTGCCCCAGGCAGGCGGGGTCCGCCGCCAGGGGAGACCCCGGCTCGGCCGAGCCTGCCAGCTCGTGGGAGCCGTGGGGGTCGGTGTCCCCCGAAGGCAGGGCGGGGAGCTCGGCGTTGAGAATGGAGAATTCCTGCAGCCACTGCAGGCTGGTCAGGCTGTCATTCAGGGCGTTGGACTCCTCCAGGCCGCCTTCCGGTCCGGCCTCCTCCGCTGCCCCTGCTCCCGAGACGCGTAGCCAGCTCTCCGCCATATCTGCGGGGACTCTCCGAGGGGGCTGTCAACATCCACGAGCCGAGCCGAGGGTGGCCGCCGAGCTCTCCGGCCCGCTGACTCCTGCGGCTTCAGTTACGCAGCCTCCCGGAAGCGGGCTTCCATCCCGCGATCCGGGGGTAGTCTCCTCCAAACGGAATGTGGTGCCTGCGGGGACCAGAGCGGGAACTGAGCCCTCTTTCCCCACCCCCGAGGGGAGAGTGTGGGCGAGGGGGGAGGCTCTTACTAAAATCCTTCCTGCAGCCGGGGAGGATCTTTTACTGCCGAGGTCTGGGAAACAGAAGGTGTGCCCGGGAGTCCGACCCACACGGGGTTCGCCTCGCTCTTTTCCTCTTGGATCTTTTAGAGGAGACTTAATTAGCCCAACGAGGGAATAGTGTAGGGGCATGCGAGGCCACCCCTTTCTCCCTCAAAGCGGGGAATTAACCCCCCTCTCTCCGTCCACAACCAATGGAAATGGGGCGAGAGAGTCCAGGAGGGCAGTACGACGGGTCGGGGGGCGGGGGAGGTCGTCTGATCTTTGAAAAGGGATATTAGGATGGGGCTCAAGGGGAAGGAAGGAAACAATACAGAGAGTTATAAGGGGGTGGGAAGTGAGTGTCCCCCAAACGCCTCTGATGTCAGTCCCCGGGCCCTCCACTTCCGTCGGGGACGGATGGGAGAGCGGGCTGGTACTGACGCCCTCCCTTCCCACGGCCGGCAGCCCTCCCCGTCCCTTACCTGGCTCAGAGCGCAGCCCGGGCCAAAGGAAGCTTCTCAAAGAAATTCCTCCCACCGCCCACCCTCACCGCGGCTCTCTGCTCCCAGCTCCAGGGCCCAGCCAGCAATCCTCGTCGCCACTCACGCCCGCCGGCGCCTCTCTGAAAGCCAGCGGCTGGGGACCGGCACTCAGTAGCCGCTCGCAAGGCGTCTCCTGCTGCCGTGGCGACGCCCCGCCCATATAAACAGCTTCCGCTTCTGCCATTGGCCAGGGCATCTCCAAAGAGACCGCGGGCTCTTAACGGCTCTCTCACGCGGTAACTCTCTTCCAGCTCCCTCCTGCCGCCCTCTCCCGCGCGCGACCCAGCCCCCTACCCGCCACCGCGTCCCGGCTCCGCGCATTCCCGCCCGACGGCCCCGCGCAGGGCTCGGAGAGGCGCGCGGCTCGGCGCTCCCGCAGAGGCCCCGGGGCCCTCGGCGAGCAGTTCGCCGCGGGAACCGTCCTCCGCCCCACCCCCTTCCCATCTGGGCTGCTCAGAGGTGGCGACGGCTCCTGGGACGCAGCCCGTGGCGCGGGGGCCAGGGCTGGGTGCATGCTTGGGGCTTTCCTTTCCTCTCCTCTGGGCTGCGAGTGGCACTTCCTCACGTTTCTGCGGCCTGTCCCGGTCTCCCGACCGAGTGTCGTCTTGGTGCCCGCAAGCAGGTCTGACTCTCCGATGCCACCTGCCGCTCAGGTCCGCAGAAACCGCAGCCCCGGTCGCAGGCACCCCAAGGCGGCTAGGGTAATCCAGTGTTTCCCGGTAAGCGCCCCCTCCCCGCCCCGTCCTCAGCAAGATTCCCAGAAGCTGACATTCCAGAGGCTTCTTCGGAAGTGCTCTCCCTCCTTTCCAGATAGCCGAGGAAACAGAGCCGTTGGGTGAAACCCAGGAAAGCCGTGGACTTGCCAAATTCTTTGACTGGGGTCATTTGCCCCATTAATTTCACCAGCCTTTAAGTGACGGACTAACGGTGGACTGTGGTCCTTCCTCCTCCCCTCCCCCAGCCTCCCTCCAGTCACCAGCTTTCCTGCTCTTCAGTTATTGAGGAGCTGCAGTTGGAAGTTCTCTGGTTGAAGGGGGTGGGTGGAGGTGAGGGCTCCTTATCAGGCCTCTGGGCAGGAGCTGTGCCCGGGGGATGGTACACCAGCTCCCACCCAGAAACATGTCTTTTCCTCTACCCCTTGCCCTCTCTCACTCCTCCATGTCCAGCTTGTCTTGAGTCAAAGTTTTTTTTTTCTTCCCAAGTATTTATTGTTTTATTTTAATTTTTATTTTATTTTATTATTAGTTTCTGCTTTATAACAAAGTGAATCAGTCATACATATACATCTGTTCCCACATCCCTTCCCTCAGGCATCTCCCTCCCTCCCACCCTCCCCATCCCACCCCTCCAGGCGGTCACAAAGCACCGAGCTGATCTCCCTGTGCTCTGCGGCTGCTTCCCACTATCTACCTTACGTTTGGTAGTGTATATATGTCCATGCCTCTCTTTCGCCTTGTCACAACTTACCCTTCCCCCTCCCCATATCCTCAAGTCCATTCTCAAGTAGGTCTGTGTCTTTATTCCTGTTTTACCCCTAGGTTATTCATGACATTTTTAAAAATTCCATATATATGTGTTAGCATACGGTATTTGTCTTTCTCTTTCTGACTTACTTCACGGTGTATGACAGAGTCTAGGTCTATCCACCTCATTACAAATAGCTCAGTTTCGTTTCTTTTTATGGCTGAGTAATATTCCATTGTATATATGTGCCACATCTTCTTTATCCATTCATCCGATGATGGACACTTAGGTTGCTTCCATCTCCGGGCTATTGTGAATAGAGCTGCAATGAACATTTTGGTACATGCCTCTTTTTGAATTATGGTTTTCTCAGGGTATATGCCTAGTAGTGGGATTGCTGGGTCATATGGTAGTTCGAGTTTTAGTCTTTTAAGGAACCTCCATACTGTTCTCCATAGTGGCTGTACCAATTCACATTCCCACCAGCAGTGCAAGAGTGTTCCCTTTTCTCCACACCCTCTCCAGCATTTATTGTTTCTAGATTTCTTGATGATGGCCATTCTGACTGGTGTGAGATGATATCTCATTGTAGTTTTGATTTGCATTTCTCTAATGATTAATGATGCTGAGCATTCTTTCATGTGTTTGTTGGCAGTCTGTATATCTTCTTTGGAGAAATGCCTATTTAAGTCTTCTGCCCATTTTTGGATTGGGTTGTTTGTTTTTTTGCTATTGAGCTGCATGAGCTGTTTTTAAATTTTGGAGATTAATCCTTTGTCAGTTGCTTCATTTGAAAATATTTTCTCCCATTCTGAGGGTTGTCTTTTGGTCTTGTTTATGGTTTCCTTTGCTGTGCAAAAGCTTTGAAGTTTCATTAGGTCCCATTTGTTTATCTTTGTTTTTATTTCCATTTCTCTAGGAGGTGGGTCCAAAAGGATCTTGCTGTGATTTATGTCATAGAGTGTTCTGCCTATGTTTTCCTCTAAGAGTTTGATAGTTTCTGGCCTTACATTTAGGTCTTTAATCCATTTTGAGCTTATTTTTGTGTATGGTGTCAGGGAATGATCTAATCTCATACTTTTACATGTCCCTGTCCAGTTTTCCCAGCACCACTTATTGAAGAGGCTGACCTTTCTCCACTGTACATTCCTGCCTCCTTGATCAAAGATAAGTTGACCATATGGGTGTGGGTTTATCTCTGGGCTTTCTATCCTGTTCCATTGATCTATCTTTCTGTTTTTGTGCCAGTAAAACACTGTCTTGCTTACTATAGCTTTGTAGTGTAGTCTGAAGTCAGGGAGCCTGATTCCTCCAGCTCCGTTTTTCGTTCTCAAGATTGCTTTGGCTATTCGGAGTCTTTTGTTTTTCCAAACAAAGTTTGAATTTTTTTGTTCTAGTTCTGTGAAAAATGCCAGTGGTAGTTTGATAGGGATTGCATTGAACCTGTAGATTGCTTTGGGTAGTAGAGTCATTTTCACAATATCGATTCTTCCAATCCAGGAGCATGGTATATCTCTCCATCTATTTGTATCATCTTTAATTTCTTTCATCAGTGTCTTATAATTTTCTGCATACAGGTCTTTTGTCTCCTTAGGTAGGTTTATTCCTAGGTATTTTATTCCTTTTGTTGCAATGGTAAATGGGGGTGTTTTCTTGATTTCACTTTCAGATTCTTCATCATTAGTGTACAGGAATGCCAGAGATTTCTGTGCATTAATTTTGTATCCTGCTACTTTTCCAAATTCATTGATTAGCTCTAGTAGTTTTCTGGTAGCATCTTTAGGATTCTCTATGTATAGTATCATGTCATCTGCAAACAGTGACAGCTTTACTTCTTCTTTTCCAATTTGGATTCCTTTTATTTCCTTTTCTTCTCTGATTGCTGTTTCTAAAACTTCCAAAACTAAGTTGAATAAGAGTGGTGAGAGTGGGCCACCTTGTCTTGTTCCTGATCTTAGTGGAAATGGTTTCAGTTTTTCACCATTGAGGACAATGTTGGCTGTGGGTTTGTCATTTATGGCCTTTATTATCTTGAGGAAAGTTCCCTGTATGCCTACTTTCTGCAGGGTTTTTATCATAAATGGGTGTTGAATTTTGTCAAAAGCTTTCTCTGCATCTATTGAGATGATCATATGGTTTTTCTCCTTCAATTTGTTAACATGGTGTATCACATTGATTGATTTGCGTATATTGAAGAATCCTTGCATTCCTGGCATAAACCCCACTTGAGCATGGTGTATGATCCTTTTAATGTGCTGTTGGATTCTGTTTGCTAGTATTTTGTTGAGGATTTTTGCATCTATGTTCATCAGTGATATTGGCCTGTAGTTTTCTTTCTTTGTGACATCCTTGCCTGGCTTTGGTATCAAGGTGATGGTGGCCTCGTAGAATGAGTTTGGGAGTGCTCCTCCCTCTGCTATATTTTGGAAGAGTTTGAGAAGGATAGGTGTTAGCTCTTCTCTAAATGTCTGATAGAATTCGCCTGTGAAGCCATCTGGTCCTGGGCTTCTGTTTGTTGGAAGATTTTTAATCACAGTTTCCATTTCAGTGCTTGTGATTGGTCTATTCATATTTTCTATTTCTTCCTGATTCAGTCTTGGCAGGTTGTGCATTTCTAAGAATTTGTCCATTTCTTCCAGGTTGTCCATTTTCTTGGCATAGAGTTTCTTGTAGTAATCTCTCATGATCTTCTATATTTCTGCAGTGTGAGTTGTTATTGAGTCAAAGTATTAAAAGCGTGCTGGAGAAAGTCGGACAGCAACTTTCACAAATAAGCCAACTGCGCAGTTAACACCTCTTCTTCCCTCGTGAACAGTTTTATTCATTTTTAAGAATCATGCAGCAGTCCATAAATATTGCATCCTTGACGTCCCCACTGTAGTGTGCCCATGAGTGTACTCCAGGGAGTGAGGGGTACACAGATGGCACAACAGTACACACATATTTACACACACTAGGTGTGCAGATCCTAAAGCACAGTGAGCAAGCAGCATGCCAAGGTCAGGTGAACAGGACAAAAACCCTCCCCAGGTGAGATGGCTTAACGTGTGTGGATCCGTGCCCAGGAGACGCCCCAGCATTGGCATGGCCTCTGGTAGGATGGGACTGGGGAAGAGAAGGAAAAAGGGCTCTGTGAGAAGGCTGGGATCACCACACCACCCGGAAGTGAGCTCATAGGTGAGCTCCGACTTGAGTGTGGCAGGAAGGAACCCCAGGCCTCCGGTTAGTCTGTGTCCTTGTGTGAGAAACCAGGCCCCGTCATATTCTCTGTGGGTCAACTGCTAACAACATGACCATCTCCAGATGATGACTGGGGCGGCTGTCCTGTTCCCCGACCAGGCTCTGTGCCCTGTTCCCTGATCCCAGCCCTTTTGGATGGGATATTTCTGCTCGCCAAAGAGCTAAATGAGGGCAAAGAGGTGCGGGGATGGGGGAGAGAGCAGGAACTGTCTGAGAAACAGGAGTGAAGGGCCACTTCTCACCCGGGTATGTCTTGGTTATGGAACCAAGGCCTTGAGGAATCTCTCTGAGCCTCTTCCTGGGAGAAGACAGACCCTCCAGAAAGGGTGAAGACAGTGGCTTCCTCTTAGGGTTCCTGGCCACTGTGGCGACTGTTTACCTACATCTCCTTCATCTCAGGTAACACCACACTCTGAATACTACCTGCCGGGAGAGGAGGTGGATCTGTATGCCACCACCCCAGGCTCAGGGAGAGTCCCCTTCCCTAGTGCTTCTGGGGCTCAGATTTCAAGGAAATCAGGAAGTGTGGTTATTGCTGGAATCATCAATATGAAAGGGTCTGTAAGAATGTTTCGGGGAAAGAAAGGACATTAAAAGGGGTCTGAAACAGCAGAGCCCACTGCAGGATTTCAGAGCGGGTGGACACCGGAACTCAAGGCAGAAGCTGAGATTTGGCTTGGCTCATGTAGTGTCTGTCAGGACCACAGGCCTCCGCCTGCCCACCCCCAGGGCAGGATGTGAACCACAACCACCAGGCAGTGAGGGTCACCACGCACCTGACGGCACAAGGCAGCCACACAGGAGGTGCAAAAGATCCCCCGGCACTGGGCTCTCTTTGAGGCCTTGGGAAGGACCATGAAAAGTTCCTCTAGGGCAACAATTCCAACTACTAATTCAGGCCATCATGGTGGGCATAGCCTAGGGCTCTGTCACATCTCAGCCTCACAAACTGTTGGATCCCACTTTGCTTCTCAATCTCATGCTCCACTAACTAACCACCTCTTCCAAAAGCCAGCAGACAATGCATCTATCAGAGAGCTATGAGGAATCCATTGATAACACTAGTGTTGAGAGACGAACAGCCAACAGCTTACGGTCTTGCTGTTTCAGACTGTTATTTATATGCCTACACTGGACTGGGGTGGGGTGGACATGTGATTTGAACAATATCTCTAAATCTCTGATGAGCCTATGGAAGGCAGTACCTCCGGCTCCCCCCATCAGGCTCAGCTGATCTGGAGGACAGGGGAGGAAAACCGGTGGGATGGGGAGCCTCCCAGACCACCACTGACCCCAGCTCAGCCCTTCCCCCAACCTCCTTTGGGGTTCCTGGGCACCAAATGAGAACCACCGGTCCACCCCTCTCTCAGCTTCTTTCTTCAACTCTTTCAGAAAAGCGGGGTGGAGACGGGGGCAGCAGGGGTAAGAATGCCACCTCCACCTGACAGGGCGGTAGTGATGAAACGTGATAATATACGACAGTCCCTAACAAGTGCCTGGTACATAGAAGGGGTCAAAAATGCCTTTGCAGTGTCACCTTAGGATGGAGCCCCAGGCCTTCTTGAGTGCACCTGATTATAAAGAACTCCCCGGTAGGTCATCATGTAACTGAGGGGTTCTCAGATTCAAGGCCTCCTTCCTAAGCAGACACACGAGGCATAGCCTCTGCTACCAGAAGCAAGAACTGGTTTCCCAACCAACCTTCTGGTGGTTGCCACTGCTTCTTGTCCTTGAGAGAGGAGCTCCTAATGCATTTTGAGGGAAACCCCACTTACAGTGCAATATGGCTTTCCCTTCTCACAGGAGTCATCCCCCAACGCCACCCCAATCTGCAGGTCTCAGATTGGTTATGATGTCCCAGAGACTAGAAAATGCCAGATGGGTGTTTGTAATGAAGTCACCCAAACTCTTGAGTCTTCTTGGTCTACCTCCTAAGGAGAAAAAAAAAAAAAGATACAAAAGAAATAACCAGTCTGTAGACCACAGCTCCACCTGAAGATCAAGATACAGTGGAAACATTCCAGAGACTCTCTGCAAAGGGTCTCATGAGCTGCAGTTCGAGTGGCTTTAGCCCACAAGGAGAAAAGAGGTTTCCAGTCCCTTCTGAGAGGGGAAGGATCACGGTTGCGGAAGAAGATGAGTCTGGGAGAAGGGTCAGGTGCCCTCAGCATCCAGCTTTCACGTGGGTCTAAAAAGTCTCCGTGTGTCTTGCTGAGGATGCCCAGGAGGTCAGTGGTGCCATGAGGCCAGGATGGGATGTGAGAACAGGAGGAGAGCCCTGGTACAGGGGCTAAGGCTCTCAGATGGCCAAAGGATCCCACACGCAGAGCCTGTTCTCGGGGTCCTCCAGGCTGCCAGAAGATGGGCGTCTGCGCTGCGTGTTCCGACGACTGACCACGTTGTCGTCAGCCTGCCAGGCACCTGAGAAGAGGAAAGGAAGGTTACCGGACCTTTGGTTTGGTGCAGATGGTGTCTCTGGCAGGACAGTCCGGGAGTTTGGCACGAAAGCTGGCAAGATGCGCATTAGCTGGAACTCCCACAGGGTGCAAACCACAGCACGTGAAACTTGGGAGCAGTGGCGTCCACTGGGCGAGGGACAGTCATGGCCACTGTGGCCCACTGATGGAGGGACATGCAGGATGGTCCTTGTTTTGTGAGCTTGCCGTAGGATCCACCTTTGTATCTTTATTTGGTCTTGAAGTTTGCCTAAGTGTTACAGCGGACCAGGAAAAGAAACTGAGTCTGGCTGAGACTTTCACGAGAGCAGGAGGAGGTGAAGGGGAGGGAGAAGAGTGTGTTAATTTGGGCTCAGAGTTAGTGTTTGCTGTGGGGGCCAGGGTGGGGCAGGAAGGGACTGGCTGCCCAGCAGGGTGCCAGGGACCAAATGGCATGGCAGAGAACAGAGTGACAGCTGTTCCTCTCCTTCTGCACCCGAACAGCCCACCGAGAGTTGCTATCAGCTGGTGCCACCAACCCCAGGAGACATTAGCTCCAGAGCTTTGGGGTCCCCCGGGTACCATCCACGAAACTCATCATCTTCCCCCCTTGTCCTGCAGTTCCTGCACGAGAAGCACCCGCTGCCCATGCTGGAAACCCACTCTTGGTGCTTCTCTCTCCTTCATGCTCTGTATCCAATCCATCCTGACCTCCTGCTTGTTCAAGCTCTAGTAAGGTCTAAATCTGTAGTCAGAAAACCGGGATACAGCCCCAGCTTGTAACGTACTGACTGTGTGACCTTGGGCAGGTCACTGTACTTGGAGCCCTGGTTTTCCCATCCATCAGATGGGAGACAAGTACTTACACCCCAGGGATGCCGTGAGACTAAGCGAGGTGACATGGAAGAGTGGTGAGCAGGGCGCCTGACTCACAGAATGTGCGCGAAAACCATCCACCCCCCAGGCCTTGTTCAGGCTACACTCATCTCCCCCAAGTCGTCCTCCCAGCCCACAGAATGACTCCATCTGATTCAGTCCCCCCAGTGCAGCGAGATGCCCCTTCTGAAGGGAGAGGATGAAGCCCTAACCCCCTGAGTTGGGGGAAAGCCTTCCATTCTCTGGCCGAGGACTGCTGAGCTGCCTCTTCCAGCACCTGCCCCCAGAAGGCCCCCCCTGAAGCCAGATGGGGTCCAGCGTGCTCCGAAGTGCTCCCCCACTGGCCCGTACCACCACCCCATTTCTCATGCTGTGTGGAAATTGCTGGATCCTCCAGCACACGGTGATCTCCTCCAGGGCAGAGCCGAGAGCCATGCCCTTCAGAGGGCTCAGTTCGTGGACGGAGCCGGCTGACCCTGGAGGGTGGGCGTGAGGCTCACTGTGTCACATTTGAGGGAGGCCACTCACAAATGTCTGGCGTCAGCTTCAGTTTAGGCCAGCCCAAGACACGAAACCCTTTAATGGCAGAAACACTAGGATTCAGCGGGTATAAATTGTGTATACCCATAAATGTCCTGGTGTGCTAATCCGCCCTAAGGCTCTAATAATAGTCTTGTGGAGGTGGACCCCAGGGGAAGGGGAGTGAGTGGGACAGGAAATGTTTAGGTATCTCTCACAGCCAGATGGAATGCGGGGATCTGTACTCCCTGGGGGTACCGGAGTCCGGCACATGGGTCCACAGTGCTTTTCCCCTCTAAGGGTGACAGGATGCAGAGCAGGCAAGATTGCGCTTTTAAGTTAGGAACCCCCAGATGAAATAAGTTGTTCCTTCATTTTATATAATTTGGTAGATCTCATACTTATTCCTCTGTGTTTAATGGGCAGGACTCCGGAACTGTGGCTGTTTGGTAGGAACGACCAAAAGCAAATGGTAAACAGGAGAGAAGACACACACACACACACACACACACACACACACACCCACACACACAAAGTCAAATCAAAACACTGCCGCAGCCTCGCCGCCACCACCACTGGCTGCCAGGCTGCCTGGCTCTGAATTCTTGAGTCCTTGCTACAAACACCACCGGTCCAGATTCTGAGCCAGGGCTGAAAACTGGCTCCTTCTGAAACAGCCTGAAGACTCAGACCTGAAGTCTCTGATCTCCCCAGCTTCTTGGTACAGTCGGTGGTTCTCTTTCCTCTAAAAAGGCTTCTGCCAGACCCTCGGCGAAACCCTGCTGCTCCGTGCATCCTGGATGCGGAAGGTAAGCCTGGAAGGCGCAGGAGGACTTCCTGAGCGAGTGCTACCATTCTGTCCAGCCCTCAGCCAGAAAAGGGAGCCTGGAGATTCAAAATCCTTCCCGGGAGGTAGAGAAAGGTGGTTCCCACTTAATTCCCTCCTCAGGCTCAGAAACGGGGGAGTGAAGACACCTCTAGAGGCAGATTTGGGGAGCACATCTAGGGGGATTCCACACACCTCTTTCCTGCCTCTACCCAGCCACTAATTAAATTTAAGATCTGTAACAGTTCCACCATCTTGTAGAGTTTCTCTCCAAGAAAAGAGAAAGTTAATTCCGATTTTTCCTTAGTATCTGCGAAGCATAAGCCTTCCTAGTGGCGTCTTAGTCTTGGGTTATTTCAGGTCTCCATAAGTACTTTTCTTTGTTTTGTTTTTGGCTGTGCAGTGGCTTGGAGGATTTTAGTTCTCCGACCAGGGATTGAACCAGGCCACTGAAGTGAAAGTGCTGAGTCCTAACCTCTGGACTGCCAGGGAATTCCCTCCATAAGTACTTTTAGATTTCATCGGTATGCCCACTCCTGTCCAATGACATCATTTAAAAACATCTGTATCGGGCTTCCCTGATGGCGCAGTGGTTGAGAGTCTCCCTGCCGATGCAGAGGACAAGGGTTTGTGCCCTGGTCCGGGAAAATCCCAAATGCCACGGAGCGGCTGGGCCCGTGAGCCATGGCCACTGAGCCTGCGCGTCCGGAGCCTGTGCTCCGCAACGGGAGAGGCCACAACAGTGGGAGGCACGCGTACCACAAAAAACAAAACAAAACAAAACAAAAACATTTGTATTTCCACTAATAAACTCAAATTATCTTTGCTTTTTCCCATCACACCACCCAGAGCCTTTTCACAGAATTGCCACTGGTCCCCTGGCCACTATCCTGACGCCTGTGTGATACTCCATCAGGTTCCTTGGGGCCCCGTCTACCTAGCATGGCCTCGCGATTATAGTCAGCTCATCACCTACAATGGTCAACTCAGATTTCCTCCCTTTGAGAACCTTGCAGAAGAATCTCAGAACATACCATCGCCCCCCCACCTTGGTCTCGGGGCCAAAGAAGACCCACAGGCTTCTTAGCGGAAGAGGTGCTGGAATGACACAGGTGCTTTCTCAACATCACTCCCACAAGGGTGATGAGAGCAGCGAGGATGGGGACCTGAGCCATCCTTGCCGCGAGCTGGGGCTCCTGGCAGAGCACCTGTGGGCCTGGGGAGGGTGGACCATGGGGTGCTCCCCGGGCTCCCTCCTTGTGGGCGCTCCGTGAGGCGAGTGGCATCCGTGTGGGGAGGGAAACAGTGTGGAGAGGGAGACCAAGTGCCTGAGAAGCTGTCCTGATGGCCAAGCCAGCCTGAGGCACCTCAGTCATAGGAAGGAACTTTGAACTTACAGCTGAGCGTGGTGAGGTCTGTTGATTCCATGGGACCTACCACAGTGGATGCTCCTGTCATTAACCTGACATTAACCTGACAGATTCTTCCAGAGAGTTCCCCAGCTCTTTACTACCAGTGTGACGCTAACAGCAGAACCCGAGAAACATTTTACCAAGAGAGCAGATGCACTTTCCTTCTCTCGTAAGAGCCCTTGAGACCTCAGGGTGAGGCTACGATGCGACCCTCAACTCCCTCTCCCGGCAGGCGCCACTGTCATTCGGTTTCATGTCTGGCCTGAACGGTGAAGCCAGTTTAATCTGAGAATGGCTGGCTCCCGAGATCACCGTAAAGAAGCCCAGGCATTGTTTTCCTTCCAGGCCTCGCTCTCCTGCCGCAATCCCAGAGTGGAATAAACATCCACCAGCAGGTTGGCCCGAAGGAGTTAGGGAGAGGAGGAAGCACAAGGCCTGGGGTCAGTTTCCACCAGCATGGGCGGCTAAAACAATTCCCAGGAGCTCTCTCTGCCAAACACGGGGGTTGGTGGGGAGCCACTGCGGGGAGGCAGGAGCCTAGATTCCTCTCTTGAAGCCCAGTGAGCGGCTGGCCGGCACAGCTGCCACAGACTCAGGGCGGAATGAGGGCAGAGATGGCATCTTCCCCAACTAGTGACCAAAACAAATCCTGCCTGTAACCTTTGCCACCGAAGCATCCCCGCTTTTGTGGAACAGGGATTAATCTAGTCTCACAAATATTTATTTTTCCTGGAAAATTTCAGCATATTAAATACAGGCTCTTGCCAGTTAGGAACGGAAGCCTCAGCGAGGGCCCCTCGGATGTGCGTGCGCCCAGCAAGCTTGGGGTTGGGTGTGGGTGAACATGAACTTTCACACGAAGTCTGGGTAACCTAAATGAGTTTCAAAATAAACAAACTGGACAGACAGACGTACATTTGGCAAAAAGACATGAGAAACAAATGGACAGACAGAAGCCAGGTAAAGAGTGGGAAGGCAGGAAGTGAAGTGTACCCTGGACCTCAGCCACTCTGGCCCAAGCCTGGCTGGGTCAACGCTAAGTGGGAAGGGACCGGAGAGCCCCTGGGAAGGCTGTGGGAGGCGTCTCTGGGGATTACGGCTTCCTCCACCACAAGCCTGCATGGGGCCAGAGGGGTGAGTACATGGGTCTTCTGCAAGCTGATGGAGAGTGGCAACCACAGGAGTTTGTGTCCCTCCAGCACCTGTAACCACGTTGCCAAGAGAGTAAAGCAATGGACCCATGATGGGACCTGGCTGTCCTGAAGCGTAAACATGTCCAGGGCATGTTTAAGAGATTACAGACCACGCAACATGAAGGCAGTCTCTGCTGTGAACCAAGGAGGGGCAATTTCGACCTAGTCCACCAGGCAAGACGTGGCTTTAGAGCCATGGTTGGTGAAGCCCTTGGTGAGCATGGAGCAGAGAGACATCAGTGCCCAGAGTGTGACTGACAGGTGGGCTCCTCCTGAGAACTCATCCCGGATTCAGTTTAGTGTCATGAGAAGGAATAAGGGGCACGTTGATGGCCCTGATTGAATTTATAGACTTAGGGCTCCAGGGAGAAGAGTCACCCTCGACCCCTGATCGTTCCTTTGGGATCCAAATCTAGGGAGCACAAGGCAACTGGTGGTAGCCCAGGGCTCACTGGGTCACAGAGCTAGTCTATAAAATGCTGGCTTTGAAATTCCTCTCTGATCCTAACTAAACACTCTCCTCTGAGTGGCTACAGGTTCCCTTTTCAAGGGCTCAGGCTCTCTTTCCAAGACCTTATCACAGAGGCCGTGTCTGCCTAAAACTGCCTGTTGATGGAAACAAGACCAGGCCCCCTGCCATGGGATCTGCAAGATCATGATGGAGGGGGCACGGTCAGGCCAAATCGGAAGGCTTTGGAGGTATTTTTGTGCCTTTCTCCATGCCCAAATAGATTCGCTTAGAGCAGAGTCGCTCTCTGCCCAAGGACTCTCCCAAGGCTGCCTCACTTCCTTTCAGCAACTGGCTCCCAGCACCTTAGCAAAGCCCATGCCTTCTTGCAGGAACTGCAGGGCAGGAGATGGGTGTCCCAGGGTGAGAGCAGGGGTGCGAGCAGGGGAGCGTCTCCCACCAAGTTCATGTTCAGCAGACTGCCACTCACCGGGTAAGCAGACCGCAGAGCACAGCTTATTGTCCAGTGCTTTCATGCTGGCGATGTCAAAGTCATTGTTATTGTCACACTCCATACCTAGAAATGCGAATGTCCTCTGGCCTCTAACGGAGTTAAGGCAGTTAGAGAGGACCTGGCTGTGTTTTTCTCTGCTTTGCTGTCCTTAAAATAAAAATCTTAAGGATGGAGACAAAAAACATCAAATCATATGTTAAAAAAAAGACAATAATTAAGTGGGGAGAGAGGACAATAAAGGAAACTGCGTGGGTACGTTTGTGTTCTCGCTCTGTTCTGCTCTGTTTCCTTAACTGGCCCCTTTCCAGCCTTCGTTCCAGGGAAATCAGACCCTGGGGATGTCTGTGGGATTCGGACACGCACACCCGGGCCCAGAGCAGAGCTAAGCCAGGCTGGAAGAGCTAGGAGAGCCACGGGGGAAGTGACCCCGGGCTCCGGCCTGTGTCTGTCGGTGCACGTGGGGTGTGTTTATGACCACAAGGCTCTGCGAAATGACTAATACATAAAATGGCAATTAAAGCTCTTTGGTCCCGTAATTTTGCACCTCAAATCAAAGAATCGCATTGCTTGCAAAATTATGATTTATTTTCTTTGAGACTTAATTTTCTATTCTGAAGATGTTTTAAGGGGCTGACCAGAAACCTACAGTCGTGTAAGATGGGAAGGGGACAATTTTAGATGTTATTTTTTCAAGCCCCCCACCCGGTTTTTTTTCCTTGGTGAAAGGGAGAGGAAGAAACATACATCTACTGTGTACAGCATGTCAGGTGGAAACCACATATGGAATGTCAGGCGGAAACCACGTACTGCCCTGTGCCTTTTAGAAGCAAATATTCTACTGGGGACGACAATCACAATGGAGAACTCAGAGCCTTGCGACCTGAAGACATCAACCGAGGAGAGGTAGCGCCCAACCCCGGCTTGGTTGGCGTGCGCGTGCGGCAGAGGCACAGCCTGGGCGACCACCCCTCCTCCGGCACTACTTGGCCAGGAGAGAGTGGTCATGTGCACATGCGCACCCCCTGCACACCACACAACCCCCCAAGCAACTGCCATGGCCAAAGCAGAAGCGACTAGCATGACCTCTGCATCCAGGCTGGGATCCAGGTTTGCTCTGGAGGTTGCCCTTCTGTGGAGGCACCTCAGAGGAGCAGACGGAAGAGACACCGGTTCCTGGGACGCCTGGTCCTACAATCCCAGGTGGGATTCCCAGCTCGCCTACCCTCCCCCCCCGCCACTTCCTTGCTCTATATGTAGGTCGTTCCTTCGCTTCTCGGCTTACTAGAAACCAAATTCTTCCGACTGAAGATATGATTGACCTTATTTACAAAACAGAAATAGAGTCACAGGTGTAGAAAACAAGCTTATGGTTATGGCGGGGGGCAAAGGAGGGGAGGGATAAATTGGGAGATTGGGATTGACATATACACACTACTATATATAAAATAGATAACTAATAAGGACCTGCTGTAGAGCACAGGGGACTCTACTCAGTACCCTGTAATGGCCTATATGGGCAAAGAATCTAAAAACAGAGTGGATATATGTATATGTATAGTTGATTCACGTTGCTGTACAGCAGAAACTAACACAACATTGTAAACCAACTCTTCCAATTAAAAAAAATATCTACTTGAGGCCTGAATGATGGTAAAGAGAATCGTTCCAATAGCCTACAAACACTAGTGTACGCTGAGCTGCTAACGTCTCTTCACCTCACCTTTGCTGTGCCGCCAGGGCTGTGATCCTTCTGCTACTGTAACATCAGCCGTTTTCTTCACTAAAGCAGGAAAACCTACTGCCTAACAGTCGGTTCCCCCAAGGGGAGGAAGCTGTTCTCCTGCTGCAGCTGAACTTTGGGGCTGCTAGAGCAGTTCTGTGAGACTCGGCTGAGAAGCTGAAGCAGGAAGGAAGGGGATGGCAGTTGCCCAAGAAGCTTCAGGATCTACTCAACGTAGATGGAGAACTCCATGTATCTTCTGCAGCCTTGGCTCAGAGGCCCAGAAAGAGCCAGGAAGGCTGCTGAGGTCCTCAGATACCCTGCTTGCTTTGATATTCCATCAAGAAGACAACCTTTCCCCAAAGCCACACCCTTGAGCAGTGCCACCAAGTCACACCAGTGCCCCTTTCTCTACCCTTCAGAGAATACCCGGGAGAGAAATATAATAAAAGGGAGCAAAAGACCAGGTCTTTTACCATCTTCTTGTGTGGGTGATCCGTCCTCTTCTTCTAGAACCTCATTTCCCTAGGACAGAAGGAAGGCACTGTGAGTCCATAAAGCAGTGAAATGAGTCTACTGATGGTCAGAAGACAGAACTAATCACCCTCATGGTATCCATACATTTCCTGTCCGTGTGAGATGGCTGGGAGGCCCAGCAGAGGCAGATTTTGCTTGGCGAGGCAGGATCGGCCCGTAGGGACCAGGTCTGAGGCACGTTCCAGAGGGACCAGGTCTGAGGCACCTTACAGAGGGACCCTGGGACTGTCAGGATTAGCCTTGGTAATAGTTTAGCTCACACTGTTTCTCTCAGGTGGAAATCAAAGTTGTCAAATGAAAAAGCAAACCGTGAGATCATAAAACTTTCAGGAACCCTTTAGGATCCGCAATCCCATCCAGATACTCCTTTGAGAACATCTGGCTCAAGAGAAAGTTGTAGAGTCCCCACTGGGAGCTGGGCATTCCATATACTTCAGGCACACCTCCGTCAGAGCACTTCTCACGCTGAGTTATAACTCTGATTCCTCCATCAGATGGAGCTCCGGGATGGGTGGGATGGGTGGATTGGGGGTGTGGGCAGGCAAAAGCCATGTCACTCGGTCTTTGTGTCCCCCAGTGCCAGGAAGATGTGAGATGCCTGTGCCAGGTAAATACTAAGTGAATTGGAGGACAAACACCCTCTCAAGGGTCTGGCCTGGAAGACTTCCCTCTGGAACTCACCCCACGCCTATTACGCTGAGACCAGCGCCCTCTGCTAACCGGACAGTCCCTCTGCTCTGCACCCTGCCTCTAACAGATCCAAGTGCACCACCTTGGAAGGCTTCTTCCAGAAGAGCCCCCATCCTATTTGCACCCTGTGCCAGCGCCGGCAGTCCCTCTGACCGGGGAGGGGCACCAGCGTCCACCTTGCTCTTACCTCTGCATCCTGCTCTTCAGTGGTGGCGACGAGGCCCGCAAAGTTGCAGTCTGGAGACGCTGCTGGCGTCACCTGCAAAGGAGCAACAAAAGTCAAGGTGCAGATGCCACCGGCTCTCCTACCCAGCTCGCCTGGCAGCAAACCCAAACCAAGTCCTCAGGACAGAAGTGGTGCCACATGGAAGATCACATCTGAGGGAGTCTTTGATTCAACAACCCGGTACTGTGTTTTCCAGGGCTCCCCTCCCGAGCACTGGGGGGCTTTGCCGATCTCCCTGGCAGGCCCTGGACTGAGCTCCTTGGGACTCGAGTACAGAGCAGAGCAGAGCGGCGAGGGAGATCCCATGCTCCTCTCTTACGTCTCCTTCTTCTGAGGGGGTCCTGCTGGCGGCCCGGGGGCAGGGGAGAGCCTCCCCGTCCTCTTCCGTGCCAGGGGCGATGTAGGAGCCGGACATGGAAGACACGGTGTCGGTGCTGATCTGGGAGGACACCATGGACATGACCTTCCTTCTTCAAGTCTGGGTCCCCAGTATGTTGAGGGGGGCAGAGGCGGGGAGAAGAGTGTTTCCTGCCCTCAGCTCAGCTCTTCAGGAGGCCTGGCGCATTTGCTTCAGGCCAGCATGGAATCCCATCCCGGGGGCCTTCCCGTCACTGGAGCTGGGGGTGGCCTGTCCCCTGGGCAGACGGCGAGGGTCCCCAAACACTGAGTTCCTGAACATTGCCCCTCATCCCTTTCCTGGCTGGCGATACATGGGGGAGGGAGGATAGGGAAGAGGTGGAAAGTGAGGAGACAGCAAGCTGGCTTCTTGCTTTGGGAAGGGACTGTACCACACCTGAGGGTGAAGTGGCTGAAGGGCTTCTCACCTCAAAAGTGGAGATCAAAGGAAATGCGAAACCTGCCCAGAGAGCTTGAGTCATGGGCTCAAAGCCACACAGGGCAAAAGAGAAAGGACAACTCAGTGCAACATGGGGTCCTGGATTGGGATGTTGGAATGGAGAGGAGCATTACTGGGGTGATCTGCAAGACGTGAAGGGGGTCTGCGGTTACATGGGATTACCAGGTCAGTGTTCATTTCCTGATTGTGATGGTGGTACTGGGATTATGGAGGCGTGTCCTTGTTCTAAGGAAACACACACTAAAGTATCTAGTGCTAATGGGGCAGCCTGTCTGCAACTTACTGTTAAGGGCGCAAAATATATATTGACTGGGATTACATCGAATCTCTAAATAAATACGGAGTCACTGAACGTTTTTTCAAAAAGCCACCCAGCCAAGGGCCGGGGCAGGGATGAATAGGAGGGACAGGATCCACTCACGCTTCCCGCCCCCTCCACCGCCAACCCCCAAACGCTGCCTGCTGAAAGGGTGTGTGAAGCCCTGTGTTCTGGCCGCTTCGGAGCCCCCTCTTAGCTTTGGCTGCTCGTTGGCAGCATCCATGGACCCTTAAAAGTGCCAGTGTTTGGGTCCCAGCCCCAGAGACGCTAGTCCCAAGCATAGGGATTTTCAGGAGCTCCTGGGGATTCTTCCTGGCAGCCAGAAGCTTCTTCAGCCTTTTCTTACCTGGCAGGCAGTTCTGCCAGCCCCTGACCTTGCCCCTCTTCCCCCAGCATGGGCCCAGGCAGAGGGTGAGGAGGGGGGACAGTGACCGGCCCCACCTGTCAATCCAGGATGTACCCCTTTTGGCGGGGGCTGGAGGCTGAGCCTGGGGACCAGTGGAGAGGCTGGAGCCCCCATGTTCCCCCAGTGCTGGGGAGCGTGGGGAGGAAGGCCGGAGGGTGGTGGGGAGAGGGAGGGAGTCGTTGCTTAGGGGATGAAGGGAGTCTCAGAGGGAGGTTGGGGCAGCCTCCTCAGCAAGCGGTGGGAAGGGGATGGGCTGCCTCCTGAGCTCTGTAAGGCCCCAACCCGCCTGGCCCTGCAGTGTGCGCACCCTTCGGAAATATTTTGAGTAATTAGCAAGGGAAAGCAGCAAGTTGGCGGGGGAATGCCAGGTTGTCCTGGAGCCAGCCTCCAGTGCAAGGAAAGAAAGGGGCCTCAGGAGAAAGGGGCCCGTGGAGGCTGGGCAGGATTGTGTAGGACAGTGCCCGTTTGTGTGTGTGTGTGTGTGTGTGTCTGTGCGCACGTGCACGTGAGTGCTGGGGGAAGGGGCTGTGCACCACAAGGGCGTGCTGGCGGGGCCAGGTGCAGGCTCGGGGGAGAGATGGGTTCCAGGCAAAGCTGGGGTGAGGGGGTGGAAAGGTGCCTGCTGAGTGTCACATATTTGCTGTGCCTCAGTTTCCCCATCAGAACTCTGGTACGTTGATTCCTCACAGGCTGGAGCTGTAGGGTCTAGGCACCCCGTCTTCCGTCTGCCCTGATGGCCTCCCTCAGCCCCGACCTGCATTGGAGGGAAGGCCCTGGGTGGGGTGAATGAACCCCAGGGTGGCAAGTGGGGCCCCAGGGGCTGGGGCCCTCTGACCTCACACCCTGTCCCTTCAGGAAGGGACCAAGGGAGGGAGGAGCTGGAGACAGGCCCAGGCGAGGACCGCAGGTGAGTCTGGGCAGGCCCTCAACTTGGGCGAGGTGGGGAACGTGAGCCGAGCCCTGGGCAAGAACGGCCTTTGTGAGTGAGTCCCCAGGGCCAGGGAGGGGGCTGTGCCTCCTTTGCCGCCTGCTCCTCGGGGCTGTGGGTACAGTCTCCCCATTGCACATAGAGAGGTGCCGAGGCCCTGGCTGCAGGGGACCCCCGAGGGCCGCCTCTCAGCCCCTTTCTCTCTGGGCACCCAGAGATCCTGAGGAGTGCATCAGGGGACACTCTGCAGGCCTTTGGTGCCCCCCATCTTCCTCCCAGCCATTCCCCCTTGGGCCGTGGCCTCCCCAAAACTGGCCCATGCTTTTCCCCAGAGAAAGTTGCAAGCAGGTCCATTTTGAGACTTTTTAAAACTTTAGTTTTAAAAATGTTTTTATTGTAAATCACTTTCTATGAAAAAGGTTAAATTGCCCGATGGGTTAGGAGAGTGGATGTGGGATGCAGCCCAGGGCGTTTATGGTGGAGCAAGACACTCCCCTGCAGGAGTGCAAGCAAGGGCACGGGGCCATCCCCCCATTCCTGGTCCCAGTGGTTCTAGCAAGCACTGCGTCCCTCCCAGTTAAGCCTCAGCTCTAGCTACACTCACTACATTAGTCTGTCTGTCCCCTTTCCCTCTGCAGCTTGGCTGCCCCAGCCCCTAACCCCCAGATCCCCATCTCCCCGCTGCTCTCAGCCTCAAGTTGGGCTCAAAGATTAGGGACACATACCCTCTGCCCCACCTCTAGGGATGAAGCCAGAAGATCCCAGAGGCCTTAGAAAACCTCCTGGCTCCACCCGGCACCCCGGCCTCCTTTCTGTCTCCTCTCTCTTCCCCCCTCCGCCTAGCTCCTCCTCACAGACTGCCAGGAGAGGCCTCTTGGGTGTTCATTTGCGGTCACCTAATCAGCATTGGTTGTACCTGGGAACTTGCTCTGGATAGAGACCTGGGGAGGAGAGCAGGAGAGAGAGAAGCTTGGAAGCTAAGGTGTTCTGGGGCGAGCCCTGTACTGATGTTTCCAGCTTGGCCAGGGCCCCTCCAAGCCGCAGCTCTCATAGTGCAGAGGGCCCTTAGCGTGTCTCTGGGGCAGGGAAGAAGTGGATCAATGAAACACTGTGTGTATGGGGGGCTGGGGAGCGGAGGCAGCAATTTGGGTCCTGGGCCCCAATTCTCAGCCTGCTGGACTAGAATCTGAGGATGGCCTGGGCTGGGGGCCATGTGGCCTGGTGGGGTGAGCTGGCCCAGCCCCTGCCTGGGCGGTAGGGTGTCCATGGGCCTGCACTGGCGGGGAGGGGGGCAGTCTGGGCCCAGACTTCGGTGCTGTCTGGAGGTGGGGCAGGGCCTGGCTTCTTACAAGAAGGCGCCCAGGCTGGCCCAGTCATGCAGGTCAGAGGCCAGTGTGGCATCCCCGGCCTCAAAGAGGGGCTCGGGGGGCAGGGAGCTACGGGTGCTCTCGTCCCAGGGGTGCTCCAGGAAGGATGTGGCCAGGAAGGTCTCATCAAAGTCCAGGCTGTCGGTAGCCTGCTCCGCTGGAGGCCCCCAGGTAACAGGGCACTCGATGTGGTGGCCATGGATGGTGAGGTCCACGTCCCCGTGTGAGGCAGGGCTCAGCGGCGGGATCAGCTCCGAGATCTCCAGCGTGCCCAGCTCCCCGTCCAGCGTGCCAGCGTCCAAGATGGCCTCCCAGTCAAAGTTGCCCTTGAGGGGTTCCAGCTCACCCTGCTCCTCCTGGGTCAGCAGCAGGGGGCTGGAGGGCCGCGGGACCTTGGCCTCCTGCTTGGGCAGCGGCTGTTGACGCTTACGCCCCAGCCTGCCCTCGCCTGCACCCCAGCCCGCCTCCCCAGTGGCCTCCTCGAACTCCCGCAGCAGCTGCTGGGCCTCGGTGCTCACGGTCAGTGGCCCGGCCCATGGGGCGGCGCTGGGCTCTGGCGCGGCCTGGCGGGCAAAGGCCGGGTGGATGTGGACTGGGGGCAGCCGCTGCTTCTTCAAGGCCCCACTCAGCAGCCGCTCGGCGTACTGGGGGTCGATGCACCAGAAGCCCCCCTTGCCTGGCTCGTCCTTCTCCCGAGGCAACTTGATGAAGCCCTTCTTCAGGGACAGGTTGTGGCGGATGGAGTTCTGGACAAAGGGAGGTAGGAGAGAAGGAAGACAGCTGGGAGAGTGGGTGGGGTCAGTGATGGGGGGTTCCTAGCGCCACTGCCAGTCCCACCACCACCTTCTCTCCGATGGGGGCAGGGGAGACAGAGGCGCTGCTCCGAGCGGGAGGCTCTGGGACACCAGCCACGGGGCACCAGGAGCTGGGAGTGCTGTCGGGGGCTTTTGTTCCCTTTGGCCAGGATATCTGCCTGCTCGGTCATCCGAGCCCTGAGCCGCAGGGTGGCTCTCAGTGCCAGCCTGTCCTGCCCTCCCTCCCTTACCCCGCTGCTTGCGGCCTCTGGTCAAAGGCCTTGGCTCCCCCAGGTCCTGGACGGCCATCTCCCTCTGCCTGGGCCTGGCTGGCCTTCTCTGTTTGTGAAATGAGTGAGTGGGTGTGAGGGTGTGTGTGTGTGGGGCGGGGATGAAGTGTGGGAGGATCTGATGACTTTCCTTGTTTCTAGAGCCGGCTGCTGGCCTGGGCCCTCACCCACCATGTCCCCCTCCTCCCACCCCAGGCTCTGAGGCCTCAGTTGATTATTACCCAGCCAAGAGCATAGCGCTCATTCCTGGGGCCTCTCAGGCTTGGGGTAGGGTGGGGGGTGGTGGAGGGTCTCTGCTTTCTCACCAAGGTTACAAATGGTACCTGCCCCAGGGTCAGGGCCCAAGCAATCGTGGAATAGCTGTGATTACAGGAACTCTGATCCTGTGACCTGTGCCACAGGGAAGGATCTGTGCATCCTCAGGGTCTCTGTCCCCAAGTAGCCCCTGATCCTGATGGTCGAAGAGGCTCAGGGCAGCGTGTGCCCAGCCTGAATCACCATCCTGCCTTGTTCAGGCCTGGGTGCACAGTCCAAACCACGCTGGGGCACAGGGGTCTGGGGCCTGGTGGGTGGGGCCGGCAGGTGAGTAGTGCCCCCTGGCAAGACTGGGAGGTTTACATGGTGGTCTGGGCCCCTTGGCTGCTCTGTGCCAGGTTCCAGAGACTTGGAACATGAAGCCAGTGTGGGAGGAAAGAGCCCCTGTGGAAAGCACGTGGCTGAGGTAATTGTCCCCCCAGGGAGTTTGATGAGAAGAGGGGGAGGAGTGTAGGCAGGAAACTAGGGAGGGCTTGGGGTGGGGACTGGCACAGCAGCTTTCGGAAGGCCCCGTAGCCCTTCCACTGGGACACCGATGGCCTTCACACCCCGCAGCACGCCCCTCTCCCCTCCCAGAGCCCCTCCAGCCAACTGAAAGCAGGCGGGATGCAGAGTCTGGCAGGAACGATGCTCTGCCTCCAGTCAGGCCCTGACAAACTGACCTTGAGGAGGGTAGTGTCGAGGAATTCCAGGACTTGGGACAAAAATGTGTCCCTCAGTCCATCAACCTACCCTGGGGGGCTGTGTCCACGCATAGTTCAGCCCTGGTCTTTGGGCTGAGCCTGCCGGACGAGTGACAAGTTCTTTCCCCTTGAACCTCTATGTCGGCACCCCTGCAGCCCTCTGAACATCCTCCCTCCTCCGTCTCTGAAGTCAAAGGGGCAGCAGTCCAAGCACTGGGCTCCCTTGAGGTCCTTCCTGGACGGCCTTCCTCTCTCGGGGCCCTGGCCGTACCGCGCCTACTTGGCCTGCGGATCTGGGATGTGAGTCCAGTCCGCGAGGGCATGTGGAGGGAGGGAGGGAGTGCCTCCCTACCTGCCAGGTGGGATCAGCGTGGCGGAAGTAACAGAAGTTGTCCGTGATCCACTTGTAGATGGCCGACAGGGTGATCTTGGTGGCCTTGCTGGCCTGCATGGCCATGCAGATGAGCGTGGCATACGAGTAGGGCGGCTTCACGTGCGGGTTGGTGGCGTAGTCCACGTCGTCGGGAGGCGAGGCCTGCAGCCCCGAGGGGGCGCTCCGCGGCGTGCAGGAGGACGTGGGCTTGCCGGGTGTGTGCGGCTGCCCCAGGCAGGCGGGGTCCGCCGCCAGGGGAGACCCCGGCTCGGCCGAGCCTGCCAGCTCGTGGGAGCCGTGGGGGTCGGTGTCCCCCGAAGGCAGGGCGGGGAGCTCGGCGTTGAGAATGGAGAATTCCTGCAGCCACTGCAGGCTGGTCAGGCTGTCATTCAGGGCGTTGGACTCCTCCAGGCCGCCTTCCGGTCCGGCCTCCTCCGCTGCCCCTGCTCCCGAGACGCGTAGCCAGCTCTCCGCCATATCTGCGGGGACTCTCCGAGGGGGCTGTCAACATCCACGAGCCGAGCCGAGGGTGGCCGCCGAGCTCTCCGGCCCGCTGACTCCTGCGGCTTCAGTTACGCAGCCTCCCGGAAGCGGGCTTCCATCCCGCGATCCGGGGGTAGTCTCCTCCAAACGGAATGTGGTGCCTGCGGGGACCAGAGCGGGAACTGAGCCCTCTTTCCCCACCCCCGAGGGGAGAGTGTGGGCGAGGGGGGAGGCTCTTACTAAAATCCTTCCTGCAGCCGGGGAGGATCTTTTACTGCCGAGGTCTGGGAAACAGAAGGTGTGCCCGGGAGTCCGACCCACACGGGGTTCGCCTCGCTCTTTTCCTCTTGGATCTTTTAGAGGAGACTTAATTAGCCCAACGAGGGAATAGTGTAGGGGCATGCGAGGCCACCCCTTTCTCCCTCAAAACGGGGAATTAACCCCCCTCTCTCCGTCCACAACCAATGGAAATGGGGCGAGAGAGTCCAGGAGGGCAGTATGACGGGTCGGGGGGCGGGGGAGGTCGTCTGATCTTTGAAAAGGGATATTAGGATGGGGCTCAAGGGGAAGGAAGGAAACAATACAGAGAGTTATAAGGGGGTGGGAAGTGAGTGTCCCCCAAACGCCTCTGATGTCAGTCCCCGGGCCCTCCACTTCCGTCGGGGACGGATGGGAGAGCGGGCTGGTACTGACGCCCTCCCTTCCCACGGCCGGCAGCCCTCCCCGTCCCTTACCTGGCTCAGAGCGCAGCCCGGGCCAAAGGAAGCTTCTCAAAGAAATTCCTCCCACCGCCCACCCTCACCGCGGCTCTCTGCTCCCAGCTCCAGGGCCCAGCCAGCAATCCTCGTCGCCACTCACGCCCGCCGGCGCCTCTCTGAAAGCCAGCGGCTGGGGACCGGCACTCAGTAGCCGCTCGCAAGGCGTCTCCTGCTGCCGTGGCGACGCCCCGCCCATATAAACAGCTTCCGCTTCTGCCATTGGCCAGGGCATCTCCAAAGAGACCGCGGGCTCTTAACGGCTCTCTCACGCGGTAACTCTCTTCCAGCTCCCTCCTGCCGCCCTCTCCCGCGCGCGACCCAGCCCCCTACCCGCCACCGCGTCCCGGCTCCGCGCATTCCCGCCCGACGGCCCCGCGCAGGGCTCGGAGAGGCGCGCGGCTCGGCGCTCCCGCAGAGGCCCCGGGGCCCTCGGCGAGCAGTTCGCCGCGGGAACCGTCCTCCGCCCCACCCCCTTCCCATCTGGGCTGCTCAGAGGTGGCGACGGCTCCTGGGACGCAGCCCGTGGCGCGGGGGCCAGGGCTGGGTGCATGCTTGGGGCTTTCCTTTCCTCTCCTCTGGGCTGCGAGTGGCCCTTCCTCACGTTTCTGCGGCCTGTCCCGGTCTCCCGACCGAGTGTCGTCTTGGTGCCCGCAAGCAGGTCTGACTCTCCGATGCCACCTGCCGCTCAGGTCCGCAGAAACCGCAGCCCCGGTCGCAGGCACCCCAAGGCGGCTAGGGTAATCCAGTGTTTCCCGGTAAGCGCTCCCTCCCCGCCCCGTCCTCAGCAAGATTCCCAGAAGCTGACATTCCAGAGGCTTCTTCGGAAGTGCTCTCCCTCCTTTCCAGATAGCCGAGGAAACAGAGCCGTTGGGTGAAACCCAGGAAAGCCGTGGACTTGCCAAATTCTTTGACTGGGGTCATTTGCCCCATTCATTTCACCAGCCTTTAAGTGACGGACTAACGGTGGACTGTGGTCCTTCCTCCTCCCCTCCCCCAGCCTCCCTCCAGTCACCAGCTTTCCTGCTCTTCAGTTATTGAGGAGCTGCAGTTGGAAGTTCTCTGGTTGAAGGGGGTGGGTGGAGGTGAGGGCTCCTTATCAGGCCTCTGGGCAGGAGCTGTGCCCGGGGGATGGTACACCAGCTCCCACCCAGAAACATGTCTTTTCCTCTACCCCTTGCCCTCTCTCACTCCTCCATGTCCAGCTTGTCTTGAGTCAAAGTTTTTTTTTTCTTCCCAAGTATTTATTCTTTTATTTAATTTTTATTTTATTTTTTTATTAGTTTCTGCTTTATAACAAAGTGAATCAGTCATACATATACATCTGTTCCCACATCCCTTCCCTCAGGCATCTCCCTCCCTCCCACCCTCCCCATCCCACCCCTCCAGGCGGTCACAAAGCACCGAGCTGATCTCCCTGTGCTCTGCGGCTGCTTCCCACTATCTACCTTACGTTTGGTAGTGTATATATGTCCATGCCTCTCTTTCGCTTTGTCACAACTTACCCTTCCCCCTCCCCATATCCTCAAGTCCATTCTCAAGTAGGTCTGTGTCTTTATTCCTGTTTTACCCCTAGGTTATTCATGACATTTTTTTAAATTCCATATATATGTGTTAGCATACGGTATTTGTCTTTCTCTTTCTGACTTACTTCACTCTGTATGACAGACTCTAGGTCTATCCACCTCATTACAAATAGCTCAGTTTCGTTTCTTTTTATGGCTGAGTAATATTCCATTGTATATATGTGCCACATCTTCTTTATCCATTCATCCGATGATGGACACTTAGGTTGCTTCCATCTCCGGGCTATTGTGAATAGAGCTGCAATGAACATTTTGGTACATGCCTCTTTTTGAATTATGGTTTTCTCAGGGTATATGCCTAGTAGTGGGATTGCTGGGTCATATGGTAGTTCGAGTTTTAGTCTTTTAAGGAACCTCCATACTGTTCTCCATAGTGGCTGTACCAATTCACATTCCCACCAGCAGTGCAAGAGTGTTCCCTTTTCTCCACACCCTCTCCAGCATTTATTGTTTCTAGATTTCTTGATGATGGCCATTCTGACTGGTGTGAGATGATATCTCATTGTAGTTTTGATTTGCATTTCTCTAATGATTAATGATGCTGAGCATTCTTTCATGTGTTTGTTGGCAGTCTGTATATCTTCTTTGGAGAAATGCCTATTTAAGTCTTCTGCCCATTTTTGGATTGGGTTGTTTGTTTTTTTGCTATTGAGCTGCATGAGCTGTTTTTAAATTTTGGAGATTAATCCTTTGTCAGTTGCTTCATTTGCAAATATTTTCTCCCATTCTGAGGGTTGTCTTTTGGTCTTGTTTATGGTTTCCTTTGCTGTGCAAAAGCTTTGAAGTTTCATTAGGTCCCATTTGTTTATCTTTGTTTTTATTTCCATTTCTCTAGGAGGTGGGTCCAAAAGGATCTTGCTGTGATTTATGTCATAGAGTGTTCTGCCTATGTTTTCCTCTAAGAGTTTGATAGTTTCTGGCCTTACATTTAGGTCTTTAATCCATTTTGAGCTTATTTTTGTGTATGGTGTCAGGGAATGATCTAATCTCATACTTTTACATGTCCCTGTCCAGTTTTCCCAGCACCACTTATTGAAGAGGCTGTCCTTTCTCCACTGTACATTCCTGCCTCCTTGATCAAAGATAAGTTGACCATATGGGTGTGGGTTTATCTCTGGGCTTTCTATCCTGTTCCATTGATCTATCTTTCTGTTTTTGTGCCAGTAAAACACTGTCTTGCTTACTATAGCTTTGTAGTGTAGTCTGAAGTCAGGGAGCCTGATTCCTCCAGCTCCGTTTTTCGTTCTCAAGATTGCTTTGGCTATTCGGAGTCTTTTGTTTTTCCAAACAAAGTTTGAATTTTTTTGTTCTAGTTCTGTGAAAAATGCCAGTGGTAGTTTGATAGGGATTGCATTGAACCTGTAGATTGCTTTGGGTAGTAGAGTCATTTTCACAATATCGATTCTTCCAATCCAGGAGCATGGTATATCTCTCCATCTATTTGTATCATCTTTAATTTCTTTCATCAGTGTCTTATAATTTTCTGCATACAGGTCTTTTGTCTCCTTAGGTAGGTTTATTCCTAGGTATTTTATTCTTTTTGTTGCAATGGTAAATGGGGGTGTTTTCTTGATTTCACTTTCAGATTCTTCATCATTAGTGTACAGGAATGCCAGAGATTTCTGTGCATTAATTTTGTATCCTGCTACTTTTCCAAATTCATTGATTAGCTCTAGTAGTTTTCTGGTAGCATCTTTAGGATTCTCTATGTATAGTATCATGTCATCTGCAAACAGTGACAGCTTTACTTCTTCTTTTCCAATTTGGATTCCTTTTATTTCCTTTTCTTCTCTGATTGCTGTTTCTAAAACTTCCAAAACTAAGTTGAATAAGAGTGGTGAGAGTGGGCCACCTTGTCTTGTTCCTGATCTTAGTGGAAATGGTTTCAGTTTTTCACCATTGAGGACAATGTTGGCTGTGGGTTTGTCATTTATGGCCTTTATTATCTTGAGGAAAGTTCCCTCTATGCCTACTTTCTGCAGGGTTTTTATCATAAATGGGTGTTGAATTTTGTCGAAAGCTTTCTCTGCATCTATTGAGATGATCATATGGTTTTTCTCCTTCAATTTGTTAACATGGTGTATCACATTGATTGATTTGCGTATACTGAAGAATCCTTGCATTCCTGGCATAAACCCCACTTGATCATGGTGTATGATCCTTTTAATGTGCTGTTGGATTCTGTTTGCTAGTATTTTGTTGAGGATTTTTGCATCTATGTTCATCAGTGATATTGGCCTGTAGTTTTCTTTCTTTGTGACATCCTTGCCTGGTTTTGGTATCAAGGTGATGGTGGCCTCGTAGAATGAGTTTGGGAGTGCTCCTCCCTCTGCTATATTTTGGAAGAGTTTGAGAAGGATAGGTGTTAGCTCTTCTCTAAATGTCTGATAGAATTCGCCTGTGAAGCCATCTGGTCCTGGGCTTCTGTTTGTTGGAAGATTTTTAATCACAGTTTCCATTTCAGTGCTTGTGATTGGTCTATTCATATTTTCTATTTCTTCCTGATTCAGTCTTGGCAGGTTGTGCATTTCTAAGAATTTGTCCATTTCTTCCAGGTTGTCCATTTTCTTGGCATAGAGTTTCTTGTAGTAATCTCTCATGATCTTCTATATTTCTGCAGTGTGAGTTGTTATTGAGTCAAAGTATTAAAAGCGTGCTGGAGAAAGTCGGACAGCAACTTTCACAAATAAGCCAACTGTGCAGTTAACACCTCTTCTTCCCTCGTGAACAGTTTTATTCATTTTTAAGAATCATGCAGCAGTCCATAAATATTGCATCCTTGACGTCCCCACTGTAGTGTGCCCATGAGTGTACTCCAGGGAGTGAGGGGTACACAGATGGCACAACAGTACACACATATTTACACACACTAGGTGTGCAGATCCTAAAGCACAGTGAGCAAGCAGCATGCCAAGGTCAGGTGAACAGGACAAAAACCCTCCCCAGGTGAGATGGCTTAACGTGTGTGGATCCGTGCCCAGGAGACGCCCTAGCGTTGGCATGGTCTCTGGTAGGATGGGACTGGGGAGGAGAAGGAAAAAGGGCTCTGTGAGAAGGCTGGGATCACCACACCACCCGGAAGTGAGCTCATAGGTGAGCTCCGACTTGAGTGTGGCAGGAAGGAACCCCAGGCCTCCGGTTAGTCTGTGTCCTTGTGTGAGAAACCAGGCCCCGTCATATTCTCTGTGGGTCAACTGCTAACAACATGACCATCTCCAGATGATGACTGGGGCGGCTGTCCTGTTCCCCGACCAGGCTCTGTGCCCTGTTCCCTGATCCCAGCCCTTTTGGATGGGATATTTCTGCTCGCCAAAGAGCTAAATGAGGGCAAAGAGGTGCGGGGATGGGGGAGAGAGCAGGAACTGTCTGAGAAACAGGAGTGAAGGGCCACTTCTCACCCGGGTATGTCTTGGTTATGGAACCAAGGCCTTGAGGAATCTCTCTGAGCCTCTTCCTGGGAGAAGACAGACCCTCCAGAAAGGGTGAAGACAATGGCTTCCTCTTAGGGTTCCTGGCCACTGTGGCGACTGTTTACCTACATCTCCTTCATCTCAGGTAACACCACACTCTGAATACTACCTGCCGGGAGAGGAGGTGGATCTGTATGCCACCACCCCAGGCTCAGGGAGAGTCCCCTTCCCTAGTGCTTCTGGGGCTCAGATTTCAAGGAAATCAGGAAGTGTGGTTATTGCTGGAATCATCAATATGAAAGGGTCTGTAAGAATGTTTCGGGGAAAGAAAGGACATTAAAAGGGGTCTGAAACAGCAGAGCCCACTGCAGGATTTCAGAGCGGGTGGACACCGGAACTCAAGGCAGAAGCTGAGATTTGGCTTGGCTCATGTAGTGTCTGTCAGGACCACAGGCCTCCGCCTGCCCACCCCCAGGGCAGGATGTGAACCACAACCACCAGGCAGTGAGGGTCACCACGCACCTGACGGCACAAGGCAGCCACACAGGAGGTGCAAAAGATCCCCCGGCACTGGGCTCTCTTTGAGGCCTTGGGAAGGACCATGAAAAGTTCCTCTAGGGCAACAATTCCAACTACTAATTCAGGCCATCATGGTGGGCATAGCCTAGGGCTCTGTCACATCTCAGCCTCACAAACTGTTGGATCCCACTTTGCTTCTCAATCTCATGCTCCACTAACTAACCACCTCTTCCAAAAGCCAGCAGACAATGCATCTATCAGAGAGCTATGAGGAATCCATTGATAACACTAGTGTTGAGAGACGAACAGCCAACAGCTTACGGTCTTGCTGTTTCAGACTGTTATTTATATGCCTACACTGGACTGGGGTGGGGTGGACATGTGATTTGAACAATATCTCTAAATCTCTGATGAGCCTATGGAAGGCAGTACCTCCGGCTCCCCCCATCAGGCTCAGCTGATCTGGAGGACAGGGGAGGAAAACCGGTGGGATGGGGAGCCTCCCAGACCACCACTGACCCCAGCTCAGCCCTTCCCCCAACCTCCTTTGGGGTTCCTGGGCACCAAATGAGAACCACCGGTCCACCCCTCTCTCAGCTTCTTTCTTCAACTCTTTCAGAAAAGCGGGGTGGAGACGGGGGCAGCAGGGGTAAGAATGCCACCTCCACCTGACAGGGCGGTAGTGATGAAACGTGATAATATACGACAGTCCCTAACAAGTGCCTGGTACATAGAGGGGGTCAAAAATGCCTTTGCAGTGTCACCTTAGGATGGAGCCCCAGGCCTTCCTGAGTGCACCTGATCATAAAGAACTCCCCGGTAGGTCATCATGTAACTGAGGGGTTCTCAGATTCAAGGCCTCCTTCCTAAGCAGACACACGAGGCATAGCCTCTGCTACCAGAAGCAAGAACTGTTTTCCCAACCAACCTTCTGGTGGTTGCCACTGCTTCTTGTCCTTGAGAGAGGAGCTCCTAATGCATTTTGAGGGAAACCCCACTTACAGTGCAATATGGCTTTCCCTTCTCACAGGAGTCATCCCCCAACGCCACCCCAATCTGCAGGTCTCAGATTGGTTATGATGTCCCAGAGACTAGAAAATGCCAGATGGGTGTTTGTAATGAAGTCACCCAAACTCTTGAGTCTTCTTGGTCTACCTCCTAAGGAGAAAAAAAAAAAAAAGATACAAAAGAAATAACCAGTCTGTAGACCACAGCTCCACCTGAAGATCAAGATACAGTGGAAACATTCCAGAGACTCTCTGCAAAGGGTCTCATGAGCTGCAGTTCGAGTGGCTTTAGCCCACAAGGAGAAAAGAGGTTTCCAGTCCCTTCTGAGAGGGGAAGGATCACGGTTGCGGAAGAAGATGAGTCTGGGAGAAGGGTCAGGTGCCCTCAGCATCCAGCTTTCACGTGGGTCTAAAAAGTCTCCGTGTGTCTTGCTGAGGATGCCCAGGAGGTCAGTGGTGCCATGAGGCCAGGATGGGATGTGAGAACGGGAGGAGAGCCCTGGTACAGGGGCTAAGGCTCTCAGATGGCCAAAGGATCCCACACGCAGAGCCTGTTCTCGGGGTCCTCCAGGCTGCCAGAAGATGGGCGTCTGCGCTGCGTGTTCCGACGACTGACCACGTTGTCGTCAGCCTGCCAGGCACCTGAGAAGAGGAAAGGAAGGTTACCGGACCTTTGGTTTGGTGCAGATGGTGTCTCTGGCAGGACAGTCCGGGAGTTTGGCACGAAAGCTGGCAAGATGCGCATTAGCTGGAACTCCCACAGGGTGCAAACCACAGCACGTGAAACTTGGGAGCAGTGGCGTCCACTGGGCGAGGGACAGTCATGGCCACTGTGGCCCACTGATGGAGGGACATGCAGGATGGTCCTTGTTTTGTGAGCTTGCCGTAGGATCCACCTTTGTATCTTTATTTGGTCTTGAAGTTTGCCTAAGTGTTACAGCGGACCAGGAAAAGAAACTGAGTCTGGCTGAGACTTTCACGAGAGCAGGAGGAGGTGAAGGGGAGGGAGAAGAGTGTGTTAATTTGGGCTCAGAGTTAGTGTTTGCTGTGGGGGCCAGGGTGGGGCAGGAAGGGACTGGCTGCCCAGCAGGGTGCCAGGGACCAAATGGCATGGCAGAGAACAGAGTGACAGCTGTTCCTCTCCTTCTGCACCCGAACAGCCCACCGAGAGTTGCTATCAGCTGGTGCCACCAACCCCAGGAGACATTAGCTCCAGAGCTTTGGGGTCCCCCGGGTACCATCCACGAAACTCATCATCTTCCCCCCTTGTCCTGCAGTTCCTGCACGAGAAGCACCCGCTGCCCATGCTGGAAACCCACTCTTGGTGCTTCTCTCTCCTTCATGCTCTGTATCCAATCCATCCTGACCTCCTGCTTGTTCAAGCTCTAGTAAGGTCTAAATCTGTAGTCAGAAAACCGGGATACAGCCCCAGCTTGTAACGTACTGACTGTGTGACCTTGGGCAGGTCACTGTACTTGGAGCCCTGGTTTTCCCATCCATCAGATGGGAGACAAGTACTTACACCCCAGGGATGCCGTGAGACTAAGCGAGGTGACATGGAAGAGTGGTGAGCAGGGCGCCTGACTCAGAATGTGCGCGAAAACCATCCGCACCCCAGGCCTTGTTCAGGCTACACTCATCTCCCCCAAGTCGTCCTCCCAGCCCACAGAATAACTCCATCTGATTCAGTCCCCCCAGTGCAGCGAGATGCCCCTTCTGAAGGGAGAGGATGAAGCCCTAACCCCCTGAGTTGGGGGAAAGCCTTCCATTCTCTGGCCGAGGACTGCTGAGCTGCCTCTTCCAGCACCTGCCCCCAGAAGGCCCCCCCTGAAGCCAGATGGGGTCCAGCGTGCTCCGAAGTGCTCCCCCACTGGCCCGTACCACCACCCCATTTCTCATGCTGTGTGGAAATTGCTGGATCCTCCAGCACACGGTGATCTCCTCCAGGGCAGAGCCGAGAGCCATGCCCTTCAGAGGGCTCAGTTCGTGGACGGAGCCGGCTGACCCTGGAGGGTGGGCGTGAGGCTCACTGTGTCACATTTGAGGGAGGCCACTCACAAATGTCTGGCGTCAGCTTCAGTTTAGGCCAGCCCAAGACACGAAACCCTTTAATGGCAGAAACACTAGGATTCAGCGGGTATAAATTGTGTATACCCATAAATGTCCTGGTGTGCTAATCCGCCCTAAGGCTCTAATAATAGTCTTGTGGAGGTGGACCCCAGGGGAAGGGGAGTGAGTGGGACAGGAAATGTTTAGGTATCTCTCACAGCCAGATGGAATGCGGGGATCTGTACTCCCTGGGGGTACCGGAGTCCGGCACATGGGTCCACAGTGCTTTTCCCCTCTAAGGGTGACAGGATGCAGAGCAGGCAAGATTGCGCTTTTAAGTTAGGAACCCCCAGATGAAATAAGTTGTTCCTTCATTTTATATAATTTGGTAGATCTCATACTTATTCCTCTGTGTTTAATGGGCAGGACTCCGGAACTGTGGCTGTTTGGTAGGAACGACCAAAAGCAAATGGTAAACAGGAGAGAAGACACACACACACACACACACACACACACACACACACACAAAGTCAAATCAAAACACTGCCGCAGCCTCGCCGCCACCACCACTGGCTGCCAGGCTGCCTGGCTCTGAATTCTTGAGTCCTTGCTACAAACACCACCGGTCCAGATTCTGAGCCAGGGCTGAAAACTGGCTCCTTCTGAAACAGCCTGAAGACTCAGACCTGAAGTCTCTGATCTCCCCAGCTTCTTGGTACAGTCGGTGGTTCTCTTTCCTCTAAAAAGGCTTCTGCCAGACCCTCGGCGAAACCCTGCTGCTCCGTGCATCCTGGATGCGGAAGGTAAGCCTGGAAGGCGCAGGAGGACTTCCTGAGCGAGTGCTACCATTCTGTCCAGCCCTCAGCCAGAAAAGGGAGCCTGGAGATTCAAAATCCTTCCCGGGAGGTAGAGAAAGGTGGTTCCCACTTAATTCCCTCCTCAGGCTCAGAAACGGGGGAGTGAAGACACCTCTAGAGGCAGATTTGGGGAGCACATCTAGGGGGATTCCACACACCTCTTTCCTGCCTCTACCCAGCCACTAATTAAATTTAAGATCTGTAACAGTTCCACCATCTTGTAGAGTTTCTCTCCAAGAAAAGAGAAAGTTAATTCCGATTTTTCCTTAGTATCTGCGAAGCATAAGCCTTCCTAGTGGCGTCTTAGTCTTGGGTTATTTCAGGTCTCCATAAGTACTTTTCTTTGTTTTGTTTTTGGCTGTGCAGTGGCTTGGAGGATTTTAGTTCTCCGACCAGGGATTGAACCAGGCCACTGAAGTGAAAGTGCTGAGTCCTAACCTCTGGACTGCCAGGGAATTCCCTCCATAAGTACTTTTAGATTTCATCGGTATGCCCACTCCTGTCCAATGACATCATTTAAAAACATCTGTATCGGGCTTCCCTGATGGCGCAGTGGTTGAGAGTCTCCCTGCCGATGCAGAGGACAAGGGTTTGTGCCCTGGTCCGGGAAAATCCCAAATGCCACGGAGCGGCTGGGCCCGTGAGCCATGGCCACTGAGCCTGCGCGTCCGGAGCCTGTGCTCCGCAACGGGAGAGGCCACAACAGTGGGAGGCACGCGTACCACAAAAAACAAAACAAAACAAAACAAAAACATTTGTATTTCCACTAATAAACTCAAATTATCTTTGCTTTTTCCCATCACACCACCCAGAGCCTTTTCACAGAATTGCCACTGGTCCCCTGGCCACTATCCTGACGCCTGTGTGATACTCCATCAGGTTCCTTGGGGCCCCGTCTACCTAGCATGGCCTCGCGATTATAGTCAGCTCATCACCTACAATGGTCAACTCAGATTTCCTCCCTTTGAGAACCTTGCAGAAGAATCTCAGAACATACCATCGCCCCCCCACCTTGGTCTCGGGGCCAAAGAAGACCCACAGGCTTCTTAGCGGAAGAGGTGCTGGAATGACACAGGTGCTTTCTCAACATCACTCCCACAAGGGTGATGAGAGCAGCGAGGATGGGGACCTGAGCCATCCTTGCCGCGAGCTGGGGCTCCTGGCAGAGCACCTGTGGGCCTGGGGAGGGTGGACCATGGGGTGCTCCCCGGGCTCCCTCCTTGTGGGCGCTCCGTGAGGCGAGTGGCATCCGTGTGGGGAGGGAAACAGTGTGGAGAGGGAGACCAAGTGCCTGAGAAGCTGTCCTGATGGCCAAGCCAGCCTGAGGCACCTCAGTCATAGGAAGGAACTTTGAACTTACAGCTGAGCGTGGTGAGGTCTGTTGATTCCATGGGACCTACCACAGTGGATGCTCCTGTCATTAACCTGACATTAACCTGACAGATTCTTCCAGAGAGTTCCCCAGCTCTTTACTACCAGTGTGACGCTAACAGCAGAACCCGAGAAACATTTTACCAAGAGAGCAGATGCACTTTCCTTCTCTCGTAAGAGCCCTTGAGACCTCAGGGTGAGGCTACGATGCGACCCTCAACTCCCTCTCCCGGCAGGCGCCACTGTCATTCGGTTTCATGTCTGGCCTGAACGGTGAAGCCAGTTTAATCTGAGAATGGCTGGCTCCCGAGATCACCGTAAAGAAGCCCAGGCATTGTTTTCCTTCCAGGCCTCGCTCTCCTGCCGCAATCCCAGAGTGGAATAAACATCCACCAGCAGGTTGGCCCGAAGGAGTTAGGGAGAGGAGGAAGCACAAGGCCTGGGGTCAGTTTCCACCAGCATGGGCGGCTAAAACAATTCCCAGGAGCTCTCTCTGCCAAACACGGGGGTTGGTGGGGAGCCACTGCGGGGAGGCAGGAGCCTAGATTCCTCTCTTGAAGCCCAGTGAGCGGCTGGCCGGCACAGCTGCCACAGACTCAGGGCGGAATGAGGGCAGAGATGGCATCTTCCCCAACTAGTGACCAAAACAAATCCTGCCTGTAACCTTTGCCACCGAAGCATCCCCGCTTTTGTGGAACAGGGATTAATCTAGTCTCACAAATATTTATTTTTCCTGGAAAATTTCAGCATATTAAATACAGGCTCTTGCCAGTTAGGAACGGAAGCCTCAGCGAGGGCCCCTCGGATGTGCGTGCGCCCAGCAAGCTTGGGGTTGGGTGTGGGTGAACATGAACTTTCACACGAAGTCTGGGTAACCTAAATGAGTTTCAAAATAAACAAACTGGACAGACAGACGTACATTTGGCAAAAAGACATGAGAAACAAATGGACAGACAGAAGCCAGGTAAAGAGTGGGAAGGCAGGAAGTGAAGTGTACCCTGGACCTCAGCCACTCTGGCCCAAGCCTGGCTGGGTCAACGCTAAGTGGGAAGGGACCGGAGAGCCCCTGGGAAGGCTGTGGGAGGCGTCTCTGGGGATTACGGCTTCCTCCACCACAAGCCTGCATGGGGCCAGAGGGGTGAGTACATGGGTCTTCTGCAAGCTGATGGAGAGTGGCAACCACAGGAGTTTGTGTCCCTCCAGCACCTGTAACCACGTTGCCAAGAGAGTAAAGCAATGGACCCATGATGGGACCTGGCTGTCCTGAAGCGTAAACATGTCCAGGGCATGTTTAAGAGATTACAGACCACGCAACATGAAGGCAGTCTCTGCTGTGAACCAAGGAGGGGCAATTTCGACCTAGTCCACCAGGCAAGACGTGGCTTTAGAGCCATGGTTGGTGAAGCCCTTGGTGAGCATGGAGCAGAGAGACATCAGTGCCCAGAGTGTGACTGACAGGTGGGCTCCTCCTGAGAACTCATCCCGGATTCAGTTTAGTGTCATGAGAAGGAATAAGGGGCACGTTGATGGCCCTGATTGAATTTATAGACTTAGGGCTCCAGGGAGAAGAGTCACCCTCGACCCCTGATCGTTCCTTTGGGATCCAAATCTAGGGAGCACAAGGCAACTGGTGGTAGCCCAGGGCTCACTGGGTCACAGAGCTAGTCTATAAAATGCTGGCTTTGAAATTCCTCTCTGATCCTAACTAAACACTCTCCTCTGAGTGGCTACAGGTTCCCTTTTCAAGGGCTCAGGCTCTCTTTCCAAGACCTTATCACAGAGGCCGTGTCTGCCTAAAACTGCCTGTTGATGGAAACAAGACCAGGCCCCCTGCCATGGGATCTGCAAGATCATGATGGAGGGGGCACGGTCAGGCCAAATCGGAAGGCTTTGGAGGTATTTTTGTGCCTTTCTCCATGCCCAAATAGATTCGCTTAGAGCAGAGTCGCTCTCTGCCCAAGGACTCTCCCAAGGCTGCCTCACTTCCTTTCAGCAACTGGCTCCCAGCACCTTAGCAAAGCCCATGCCTTCTTGCAGGAACTGCAGGGCAGGAGATGGGTGTCCCAGGGTGAGAGCAGGGGTGCGAGCAGGGGAGCGTCTCCCACCAAGTTCATGTTCAGCAGACTGCCACTCACCGGGTAAGCAGACCGCAGAGCACAGCTTATTGTCCAGTGCTTTCATGCTGGCGATGTCAAAGTCATTGTTATTGTCACACTCCATACCTAGAAATGCGAATGTCCTCTGGCCTCTAACGGAGTTAAGGCAGTTAGAGAGGACCTGGCTGTGTTTTTCTCTGCTTTGCTGTCCTTAAAATAAAAATCTTAAGGATGGAGACAAAAAACATCAAATCATATGTTAAAAAAAAGACAATAATTAAGTGGGGAGAGAGGACAATAAAGGAAACTGCGTGGGTACGTTTGTGTTCTCGCTCTGTTCTGCTCTGTTTCCTTAACTGGCCCCTTTCCAGCCTTCGTTCCAGGGAAATCAGACCCTGGGGATGTCTGTGGGATTCGGACACGCACACCCGGGCCCAGAGCAGAGCTAAGCCAGGCTGGAAGAGCTAGGAGAGCCACGGGGGAAGTGACCCCGGGCTCCGGCCTGTGTCTGTCGGTGCACGTGGGGTGTGTTTATGACCACAAGGCTCTGCGAAATGACTAATACATAAAATGGCAATTAAAGCTCTTTGGTCCCGTAATTTTGCACCTCAAATCAAAGAATCGCATTGCTTGCAAAATTATGATTTATTTTCTTTGAGACTTAATTTTCTATTCTGAAGATGTTTTAAGGGGCTGACCAGAAACCTACAGTCGTGTAAGATGGGAAGGGGACAATTTTAGATGTTATTTTTTCAAGCCCCCCACCCGGTTTTTTTTCCTTGGTGAAAGGGAGAGGAAGAAACATACATCTACTGTGTACAGCATGTCAGGTGGAAACCACATATGGAATGTCAGGCGGAAACCACGTACTGCCCTGTGCCTTTTAGAAGCAAATATTCTACTGGGGACGACAATCACAATGGAGAACTCAGAGCCTTGCGACCTGAAGACATCAACCGAGGAGAGGTAGCGCCCAACCCCGGCTTGGTTGGCGTGCGCGTGCGGCAGAGGCACAGCCTGGGCGACCACCCCTCCTCCGGCACTACTTGGCCAGGAGAGAGTGGTCATGTGCACATGCGCACCCCCTGCACACCACACAACCCCCCAAGCAACTGCCATGGCCAAAGCAGAAGCGACTAGCATGACCTCTGCATCCAGGCTGGGATCCAGGTTTGCTCTGGAGGTTGCCCTTCTGTGGAGGCACCTCAGAGGAGCAGACGGAAGAGACACCGGTTCCTGGGACGCCTGGTCCTACAATCCCAGGTGGGATTCCCAGCTCGCCTACCCTCCCCCCCCGCCACTTCCTTGCTCTATATGTAGGTCGTTCCTTCGCTTCTCGGCTTACTAGAAACCAAATTCTTCCGACTGAAGATATGATTGACCTTATTTACAAAACAGAAATAGAGTCACAGGTGTAGAAAACAAGCTTATGGTTATGGCGGGGGGCAAAGGAGGGGAGGGATAAATTGGGAGATTGGGATTGACATATACACACTACTATATATAAAATAGATAACTAATAAGGACCTGCTGTAGAGCACAGGGGACTCTACTCAGTACCCTGTAATGGCCTATATGGGCAAAGAATCTAAAAACAGAGTGGATATATGTATATGTATAGTTGATTCACGTTGCTGTACAGCAGAAACTAACACAACATTGTAAACCAACTCTTCCAATTAAAAAAAATATCTACTTGAGGCCTGAATGATGGTAAAGAGAATCGTTCCAATAGCCTACAAACACTAGTGTACGCTGAGCTGCTAACGTCTCTTCACCTCACCTTTGCTGTGCCGCCAGGGCTGTGATCCTTCTGCTACTGTAACATCAGCCGTTTTCTTCACTAAAGCAGGAAAACCTACTGCCTAACAGTCGGTTCCCCCAAGGGGAGGAAGCTGTTCTCCTGCTGCAGCTGAACTTTGGGGCTGCTAGAGCAGTTCTGTGAGACTCGGCTGAGAAGCTGAAGCAGGAAGGAAGGGGATGGCAGTTGCCCAAGAAGCTTCAGGATCTACTCAACGTAGATGGAGAACTCCATGTATCTTCTGCAGCCTTGGCTCAGAGGCCCAGAAAGAGCCAGGAAGGCTGCTGAGGTCCTCAGATACCCTGCTTGCTTTGATATTCCATCAAGAAGACAACCTTTCCCCAAAGCCACACCCTTGAGCAGTGCCACCAAGTCACACCAGTGCCCCTTTCTCTACCCTTCAGAGAATACCCGGGAGAGAAATATAATAAAAGGGAGCAAAAGACCAGGTCTTTTACCATCTTCTTGTGTGGGTGATCCGTCCTCTTCTTCTAGAACCTCATTTCCCTAGGACAGAAGGAAGGCACTGTGAGTCCATAAAGCAGTGAAATGAGTCTACTGATGGTCAGAAGACAGAACTAATCACCCTCATGGTATCCATACATTTCCTGTCCGTGTGAGATGGCTGGGAGGCCCAGCAGAGGCAGATTTTGCTTGGCGAGGCAGGATCGGCCCGTAGGGACCAGGTCTGAGGCACGTTCCAGAGGGACCAGGTCTGAGGCACCTTACAGAGGGACCCTGGGACTGTCAGGATTAGCCTTGGTAATAGTTTAGCTCACACTGTTTCTCTCAGGTGGAAATCAAAGTTGTCAAATGAAAAAGCAAACCGTGAGATCATAAAACTTTCAGGAACCCTTTAGGATCCGCAATCCCATCCAGATACTCCTTTGAGAACATCTGGCTCAAGAGAAAGTTGTAGAGTCCCCACTGGGAGCTGGGCATTCCATATACTTCAGGCACACCTCCGTCAGAGCACTTCTCACGCTGAGTTATAACTCTGATTCCTCCATCAGATGGAGCTCCGGGATGGGTGGGATGGGTGGATTGGGGGTGTGGGCAGGCAAAAGCCATGTCACTCGGTCTTTGTGTCCCCCAGTGCCAGGAAGATGTGAGATGCCTGTGCCAGGTAAATACTAAGTGAATTGGAGGACAAACACCCTCTCAAGGGTCTGGCCTGGAAGACTTCCCTCTGGAACTCACCCCACGCCTATTACGCTGAGACCAGCGCCCTCTGCTAACCGGACAGTCCCTCTGCTCTGCACCCTGCCTCTAACAGATCCAAGTGCACCACCTTGGAAGGCTTCTTCCAGAAGAGCCCCCATCCTATTTGCACCCTGTGCCAGCGCCGGCAGTCCCTCTGACCGGGGAGGGGCACCAGCGTCCACCTTGCTCTTACCTCTGCATCCTGCTCTTCAGTGGTGGCGACGAGGCCCGCAAAGTTGCAGTCTGGAGACGCTGCTGGCGTCACCTGCAAAGGAGCAACAAAAGTCAAGGTGCAGATGCCACCGGCTCTCCTACCCAGCTCGCCTGGCAGCAAACCCAAACCAAGTCCTCAGGACAGAAGTGGTGCCACATGGAAGATCACATCTGAGGGAGTCTTTGATTCAACAACCCGGTACTGTGTTTTCCAGGGCTCCCCTCCCGAGCACTGGGGGGCTTTGCCGATCTCCCTGGCAGGCCCTGGACTGAGCTCCTTGGGACTCGAGTACAGAGCAGAGCAGAGCGGCGAGGGAGATCCCATGCTCCTCTCTTACGTCTCCTTCTTCTGAGGGGGTCCTGCTGGCGGCCCGGGGGCAGGGGAGAGCCTCCCCGTCCTCTTCCGTGCCAGGGGCGATGTAGGAGCCGGACATGGAAGACACGGTGTCGGTGCTGATCTGGGAGGACACCATGGACATGACCTTCCTTCTTCAAGTCTGGGTCCCCAGTATGTTGAGGGGGGCAGAGGCGGGGAGAAGAGTGTTTCCTGCCCTCAGCTCAGCTCTTCAGGAGGCCTGGCGCATTTGCTTCAGGCCAGCATGGAATCCCATCCCGGGGGCCTTCCCGTCACTGGAGCTGGGGGTGGCCTGTCCCCTGGGCAGACGGCGAGGGTCCCCAAACACTGAGTTCCTGAACATTGCCCCTCATCCCTTTCCTGGCTGGCGATACATGGGGGAGGGAGGATAGGGAAGAGGTGGAAAGTGAGGAGACAGCAAGCTGGCTTCTTGCTTTGGGAAGGGACTGTACCACACCTGAGGGTGAAGTGGCTGAAGGGCTTCTCACCTCAAAAGTGGAGATCAAAGGAAATGCGAAACCTGCCCAGAGAGCTTGAGTCATGGGCTCAAAGCCACACAGGGCAAAAGAGAAAGGACAACTCAGTGCAACATGGGGTCCTGGATTGGGATGTTGGAATGGAGAGGAGCATTACTGGGGTGATCTGCAAGACGTGAAGGGGGTCTGCGGTTACATGGGATTACCAGGTCAGTGTTCATTTCCTGATTGTGATGGTGGTACTGGGATTATGGAGGCGTGTCCTTGTTCTAAGGAAACACACACTAAAGTATCTAGTGCTAATGGGGCAGCCTGTCTGCAACTTACTGTTAAGGGCGCAAAATATATATTGACTGGGATTACATCGAATCTCTAAATAAATACGGAGTCACTGAACGTTTTTTCAAAAAGCCACCCAGCCAAGGGCCGGGGCAGGGATGAATAGGAGGGACAGGATCCACTCACGCTTCCCGCCCCCTCCACCGCCAACCCCCAAACGCTGCCTGCTGAAAGGGTGTGTGAAGCCCTGTGTTCTGGCCGCTTCGGAGCCCCCTCTTAGCTTTGGCTGCTCGTTGGCAGCATCCATGGACCCTTAAAAGTGCCAGTGTTTGGGTCCCAGCCCCAGAGACGCTAGTCCCAAGCATAGGGATTTTCAGGAGCTCCTGGGGATTCTTCCTGGCAGCCAGAAGCTTCTTCAGCCTTTTCTTACCTGGCAGGCAGTTCTGCCAGCCCCTGACCTTGCCCCTCTTCCCCCAGCATGGGCCCAGGCAGAGGGTGAGGAGGGGGGACAGTGACCGGCCCCACCTGTCAATCCAGGATGTACCCCTTTTGGCGGGGGCTGGAGGCTGAGCCTGGGGACCAGTGGAGAGGCTGGAGCCCCCATGTTCCCCCAGTGCTGGGGAGCGTGGGGAGGAAGGCCGGAGGGTGGTGGGGAGAGGGAGGGAGTCGTTGCTTAGGGGATGAAGGGAGTCTCAGAGGGAGGTTGGGGCAGCCTCCTCAGCAAGCGGTGGGAAGGGGATGGGCTGCCTCCTGAGCTCTGTAAGGCCCCAACCCGCCTGGCCCTGCAGTGTGCGCACCCTTCGGAAATATTTTGAGTAATTAGCAAGGGAAAGCAGCAAGTTGGCGGGGGAATGCCAGGTTGTCCTGGAGCCAGCCTCCAGTGCAAGGAAAGAAAGGGGCCTCAGGAGAAAGGGGCCCGTGGAGGCTGGGCAGGATTGTGTAGGACAGTGCCCGTTTGTGTGTGTGTGTGTGTGTGTGTCTGTGCGCACGTGCACGTGAGTGCTGGGGGAAGGGGCTGTGCACCACAAGGGCGTGCTGGCGGGGCCAGGTGCAGGCTCGGGGGAGAGATGGGTTCCAGGCAAAGCTGGGGTGAGGGGGTGGAAAGGTGCCTGCTGAGTGTCACATATTTGCTGTGCCTCAGTTTCCCCATCAGAACTCTGGTACGTTGATTCCTCACAGGCTGGAGCTGTAGGGTCTAGGCACCCCGTCTTCCGTCTGCCCTGATGGCCTCCCTCAGCCCCGACCTGCATTGGAGGGAAGGCCCTGGGTGGGGTGAATGAACCCCAGGGTGGCAAGTGGGGCCCCAGGGGCTGGGGCCCTCTGACCTCACACCCTGTCCCTTCAGGAAGGGACCAAGGGAGGGAGGAGCTGGAGACAGGCCCAGGCGAGGACCGCAGGTGAGTCTGGGCAGGCCCTCAACTTGGGCGAGGTGGGGAACGTGAGCCGAGCCCTGGGCAAGAACGGCCTTTGTGAGTGAGTCCCCAGGGCCAGGGAGGGGGCTGTGCCTCCTTTGCCGCCTGCTCCTCGGGGCTGTGGGTACAGTCTCCCCATTGCACATAGAGAGGTGCCGAGGCCCTGGCTGCAGGGGACCCCCGAGGGCCGCCTCTCAGCCCCTTTCTCTCTGGGCACCCAGAGATCCTGAGGAGTGCATCAGGGGACACTCTGCAGGCCTTTGGTGCCCCCCATCTTCCTCCCAGCCATTCCCCCTTGGGCCGTGGCCTCCCCAAAACTGGCCCATGCTTTTCCCCAGAGAAAGTTGCAAGCAGGTCCATTTTGAGACTTTTTAAAACTTTAGTTTTAAAAATGTTTTTATTGTAAATCACTTTCTATGAAAAAGGTTAAATTGCCCGATGGGTTAGGAGAGTGGATGTGGGATGCAGCCCAGGGCGTTTATGGTGGAGCAAGACACTCCCCTGCAGGAGTGCAAGCAAGGGCACGGGGCCATCCCCCCATTCCTGGTCCCAGTGGTTCTAGCAAGCACTGCGTCCCTCCCAGTTAAGCCTCAGCTCTAGCTACACTCACTACATTAGTCTGTCTGTCCCCTTTCCCTCTGCAGCTTGGCTGCCCCAGCCCCTAACCCCCAGATCCCCATCTCCCCGCTGCTCTCAGCCTCAAGTTGGGCTCAAAGATTAGGGACACATACCCTCTGCCCCACCTCTAGGGATGAAGCCAGAAGATCCCAGAGGCCTTAGAAAACCTCCTGGCTCCACCCGGCACCCCGGCCTCCTTTCTGTCTCCTCTCTCTTCCCCCCTCCGCCTAGCTCCTCCTCACAGACTGCCAGGAGAGGCCTCTTGGGTGTTCATTTGCGGTCACCTAATCAGCATTGGTTGTACCTGGGAACTTGCTCTGGATAGAGACCTGGGGAGGAGAGCAGGAGAGAGAGAAGCTTGGAAGCTAAGGTGTTCTGGGGCGAGCCCTGTACTGATGTTTCCAGCTTGGCCAGGGCCCCTCCAAGCCGCAGCTCTCATAGTGCAGAGGGCCCTTAGCGTGTCTCTGGGGCAGGGAAGAAGTGGATCAATGAAACACTGTGTGTATGGGGGGCTGGGGAGCGGAGGCAGCAATTTGGGTCCTGGGCCCCAATTCTCAGCCTGCTGGACTAGAATCTGAGGATGGCCTGGGCTGGGGGCCGTGTGGCCTGGTGGGGTGAGCTGGCCCAGCCCCTGCCTGGGCGGTAGGGTGTCCATGGGCCTGCACTGGCGGGGAGGGGGGCAGTCTGGGCCCAGACTTCGGTGCTGTCTGGAGGTGGGGCAGGGCCTGGCTTCTTACAAGAAGGCGCCCAGGCTGGCCCAGTCATGCAGGTCAGAGGCCAGTGTGGCATCCCCGGCCTCAAAGAGGGGCTCGGGGGGCAGGGAGCTACGGGTGCTCTCGTCCCAGGGGTGCTCCAGGAAGGATGTGGCCAGGAAGGTCTCATCAAAGTCCAGGCTGTCGGTAGCCTGCTCCGCTGGAGGCCCCCAGGTAACAGGGCACTCGATGTGGTGGCCATGGATGGTGAGGTCCACGTCCCCGTGTGAGGCAGGGCTCAGCGGCGGGATCAGCTCCGAGATCTCCAGCGTGCCCAGCTCCCCGTCCAGCGTGCCAGCGTCCAAGATGGCCTCCCAGTCAAAGTTGCCCTTGAGGGGTTCCAGCTCACCCTGCTCCTCCTGGGTCAGCAGCAGGGGGCTGGAGGGCCGCGGGACCTTGGCCTCCTGCTTGGGCAGCGGCTGTTGACGCTTACGCCCCAGCCTGCCCTCGCCTGCACCCCAGCCCGCCTCCCCAGTGGCCTCCTCGAACTCCCGCAGCAGCTGCTGGGCCTCGGTGCTCACGGTCAGTGGCCCGGCCCATGGGGCGGCGCTGGGCTCTGGCGCGGCCTGGCGGGCAAAGGCCGGGTGGATGTGGACTGGGGGCAGCCGCTGCTTCTTCAAGGCCCCACTCAGCAGCCGCTCGGCGTACTGGGGGTCGATGCACCAGAAGCCCCCCTTGCCTGGCTCGTCCTTCTCCCGAGGCAACTTGATGAAGCCCTTCTTCAGGGACAGGTTGTGGCGGATGGAGTTCTGGACAAAGGGAGGTAGGAGAGAAGGAAGACAGCTGGGAGAGTGGGTGGGGTCAGTGATGGGGGGTTCCTAGCGCCACTGCCAGTCCCACCACCACCTTCTCTCCGATGGGGGCAGGGGAGACAGAGGCGCTGCTCCGAGCGGGAGGCTCTGGGACACCAGCCACGGGGCACCAGGAGCTGGGAGTGCTGTCGGGGGCTTTTGTTCCCTTTGGCCAGGATATCTGCCTGCTCGGTCATCCGAGCCCTGAGCCGCAGGGTGGCTCTCAGTGCCAGCCTGTCCTGCCCTCCCTCCCTTACCCCGCTGCTTGCGGCCTCTGGTCAAAGGCCTTGGCTCCCCCAGGTCCTGGACGGCCATCTCCCTCTGCCTGGGCCTGGCTGGCCTTCTCTGTTTGTGAAATGAGTGAGTGGGTGTGAGGGTGTGTGTGTGTGGGGCGGGGATGAAGTGTGGGAGGATCTGATGACTTTCCTTGTTTCTAGAGCCGGCTGCTGGCCTGGGCCCTCACCCACCATGTCCCCCTCCTCCCACCCCAGGCTCTGAGGCCTCAGTTGATTATTACCCAGCCAAGAGCATAGCGCTCATTCCTGGGGCCTCTCAGGCTTGGGGTAGGGTGGGGGGTGGTGGAGGGTCTCTGCTTTCTCACCAAGGTTACAAATGGTACCTGCCCCAGGGTCAGGGCCCAAGCAATCGTGGAATAGCTGTGATTACAGGAACTCTGATCCTGTGACCTGTGCCACAGGGAAGGATCTGTGCATCCTCAGGGTCTCTGTCCCCAAGTAGCCCCTGATCCTGATGGTCGAAGAGGCTCAGGGCAGCGTGTGCCCAGCCTGAATCACCATCCTGCCTTGTTCAGGCCTGGGTGCACAGTCCAAACCACGCTGGGGCACAGGGGTCTGGGGCCTGGTGGGTGGGGCCGGCAGGTGAGTAGTGCCCCCTGGCAAGACTGGGAGGTTTACATGGTGGTCTGGGCCCCTTGGCTGCTCTGTGCCAGGTTCCAGAGACTTGGAACATGAAGCCAGTGTGGGAGGAAAGAGCCCCTGTGGAAAGCACGTGGCTGAGGTAATTGTCCCCCCAGGGAGTTTGATGAGAAGAGGGGGAGGAGTGTAGGCAGGAAACTAGGGAGGGCTTGGGGTGGGGACTGGCACAGCAGCTTTCGGAAGGCCCCGTAGCCCTTCCACTGGGACACCGATGGCCTTCACACCCCGCAGCACGCCCCTCTCCCCTCCCAGAGCCCCTCCAGCCAACTGAAAGCAGGCGGGATGCAGAGTCTGGCAGGAACGATGCTCTGCCTCCAGTCAGGCCCTGACAAACTGACCTTGAGGAGGGTAGTGTCGAGGAATTCCAGGACTTGGGACAAAAATGTGTCCCTCAGTCCATCAACCTACCCTGGGGGGCTGTGTCCACGCATAGTTCAGCCCTGGTCTTTGGGCTGAGCCTGCCGGACGAGTGACAAGTTCTTTCCCCTTGAACCTCTATGTCGGCACCCCTGCAGCCCTCTGAACATCCTCCCTCCTCCGTCTCTGAAGTCAAAGGGGCAGCAGTCCAAGCACTGGGCTCCCTTGAGGTCCTTCCTGGACGGCCTTCCTCTCTCGGGGCCCTGGCCGTACCGCGCCTACTTGGCCTGCGGATCTGGGATGTGAGTCCAGTCCGCGAGGGCATGTGGAGGGAGGGAGGGAGTGCCTCCCTACCTGCCAGGTGGGATCAGCGTGGCGGAAGTAACAGAAGTTGTCCGTGATCCACTTGTAGATGGCCGACAGGGTGATCTTGGTGGCCTTGCTGGCCTGCATGGCCATGCAGATGAGCGTGGCATACGAGTAGGGCGGCTTCACGTGCGGGTTGGTGGCGTAGTCCACGTCGTCGGGAGGCGAGGCCTGCAGCCCCGAGGGGGCGCTCCGCGGCGTGCAGGAGGACGTGGGCTTGCCGGGTGTGTGCGGCTGCCCCAGGCAGGCGGGGTCCGCCGCCAGGGGAGACCCCGGCTCGGCCGAGCCTGCCAGCTCGTGGGAGCCGTGGGGGTCGGTGTCCCCCGAAGGCAGGGCGGGGAGCTCGGCGTTGAGAATGGAGAATTCCTGCAGCCACTGCAGGCTGGTCAGGCTGTCATTCAGGGCGTTGGACTCCTCCAGGCCGCCTTCCGGTCCGGCCTCCTCCGCTGCCCCTGCTCCCGAGACGCGTAGCCAGCTCTCCGCCATATCTGCGGGGACTCTCCGAGGGGGCTGTCAACATCCACGAGCCGAGCCGAGGGTGGCCGCCGAGCTCTCCGGCCCGCTGACTCCTGCGGCTTCAGTTACGCAGCCTCCCGGAAGCGGGCTTCCATCCCGCGATCCGGGGGTAGTCTCCTCCAAACGGAATGTGGTGCCTGCGGGGACCAGAGCGGGAACTGAGCCCTCTTTCCCCACCCCCGAGGGGAGAGTGTGGGCGAGGGGGGAGGCTCTTACTAAAATCCTTCCTGCAGCCGGGGAGGATCTTTTACTGCCGAGGTCTGGGAAACAGAAGGTGTGCCCGGGAGTCCGACCCACACGGGGTTCGCCTCGCTCTTTTCCTCTTGGATCTTTTAGAGGAGACTTAATTAGCCCAACGAGGGAATAGTGTAGGGGCATGCGAGGCCACCCCTTTCTCCCTCAAAACGGGGAATTAACCCCCCTCTCTCCGTCCACAACCAATGGAAATGGGGCGAGAGAGTCCAGGAGGGCAGTATGACGGGTCGGGGGGCGGGGGAGGTCGTCTGATCTTTGAAAAGGGATATTAGGATGGGGCTCAAGGGGAAGGAAGGAAACAATACAGAGAGTTATAAGGGGGTGGGAAGTGAGTGTCCCCCAAACGCCTCTGATGTCAGTCCCCGGGCCCTCCACTTCCGTCGGGGACGGATGGGAGAGCGGGCTGGTACTGACGCCCTCCCTTCCCACGGCCGGCAGCCCTCCCCGTCCCTTACCTGGCTCAGAGCGCAGCCCGGGCCAAAGGAAGCTTCTCAAAGAAATTCCTCCCACCGCCCACCCTCACCGCGGCTCTCTGCTCCCAGCTCCAGGGCCCAGCCAGCAATCCTCGTCGCCACTCACGCCCGCCGGCGCCTCTCTGAAAGCCAGCGGCTGGGGACCGGCACTCAGTAGCCGCTCGCAAGGCGTCTCCTGCTGCCGTGGCGACGCCCCGCCCATATAAACAGCTTCCGCTTCTGCCATTGGCCAGGGCATCTCCAAAGAGACCGCGGGCTCTTAACGGCTCTCTCACGCGGTAACTCTCTTCCAGCTCCCTCCTGCCGCCCTCTCCCGCGCGCGACCCAGCCCCCTACCCGCCACCGCGTCCCGGCTCCGCGCATTCCCGCCCGACGGCCCCGCGCAGGGCTCGGAGAGGCGCGCGGCTCGGCGCTCCCGCAGAGGCCCCGGGGCCCTCGGCGAGCAGTTCGCCGCGGGAACCGTCCTCCGCCCCACCCCCTTCCCATCTGGGCTGCTCAGAGGTGGCGACGGCTCCTGGGACGCAGCCCGTGGCGCGGGGGCCAGGGCTGGGTGCATGCTTGGGGCTTTCCTTTCCTCTCCTCTGGGCTGCGAGTGGCCCTTCCTCACGTTTCTGCGGCCTGTCCCGGTCTCCCGACCGAGTGTCGTCTTGGTGCCCGCAAGCAGGTCTGACTCTCCGATGCCACCTGCCGCTCAGGTCCGCAGAAACCGCAGCCCCGGTCGCAGGCACCCCAAGGCGGCTAGGGTAATCCAGTGTTTCCCGGTAAGCGCTCCCTCCCCGCCCCGTCCTCAGCAAGATTCCCAGAAGCTGACATTCCAGAGGCTTCTTCGGAAGTGCTCTCCCTCCTTTCCAGATAGCCGAGGAAACAGAGCCGTTGGGTGAAACCCAGGAAAGCCGTGGACTTGCCAAATTCTTTGACTGGGGTCATTTGCCCCATTCATTTCACCAGCCTTTAAGTGACGGACTAACGGTGGACTGTGGTCCTTCCTCCTCCCCTCCCCCAGCCTCCCTCCAGTCACCAGCTTTCCTGCTCTTCAGTTATTGAGGAGCTGCAGTTGGAAGTTCTCTGGTTGAAGGGGGTGGGTGGAGGTGAGGGCTCCTTATCAGGCCTCTGGGCAGGAGCTGTGCCCGGGGGATGGTACACCAGCTCCCACCCAGAAACATGTCTTTTCCTCTACCCCTTGCCCTCTCTCACTCCTCCATGTCCAGCTTGTCTTGAGTCAAAGTTTTTTTTTTCTTCCCAAGTATTTATTCTTTTATTTAATTTTTATTTTATTTTTTTATTAGTTTCTGCTTTATAACAAAGTGAATCAGTCATACATATACATCTGTTCCCACATCCCTTCCCTCAGGCATCTCCCTCCCTCCCACCCTCCCCATCCCACCCCTCCAGGCGGTCACAAAGCACCGAGCTGATCTCCCTGTGCTCTGCGGCTGCTTCCCACTATCTACCTTACGTTTGGTAGTGTATATATGTCCATGCCTCTCTTTCGCTTTGTCACAACTTACCCTTCCCCCTCCCCATATCCTCAAGTCCATTCTCAAGTAGGTCTGTGTCTTTATTCCTGTTTTACCCCTAGGTTATTCATGACATTTTTTTAAATTCCATATATATGTGTTAGCATACGGTATTTGTCTTTCTCTTTCTGACTTACTTCACTCTGTATGACAGACTCTAGGTCTATCCACCTCATTACAAATAGCTCAGTTTCGTTTCTTTTTATGGCTGAGTAATATTCCATTGTATATATGTGCCACATCTTCTTTATCCATTCATCCGATGATGGACACTTAGGTTGCTTCCATCTCCGGGCTATTGTGAATAGAGCTGCAATGAACATTTTGGTACATGCCTCTTTTTGAATTATGGTTTTCTCAGGGTATATGCCTAGTAGTGGGATTGCTGGGTCATATGGTAGTTCGAGTTTTAGTCTTTTAAGGAACCTCCATACTGTTCTCCATAGTGGCTGTACCAATTCACATTCCCACCAGCAGTGCAAGAGTGTTCCCTTTTCTCCACACCCTCTCCAGCATTTATTGTTTCTAGATTTCTTGATGATGGCCATTCTGACTGGTGTGAGATGATATCTCATTGTAGTTTTGATTTGCATTTCTCTAATGATTAATGATGCTGAGCATTCTTTCATGTGTTTGTTGGCAGTCTGTATATCTTCTTTGGAGAAATGCCTATTTAAGTCTTCTGCCCATTTTTGGATTGGGTTGTTTGTTTTTTTGCTATTGAGCTGCATGAGCTGTTTTTAAATTTTGGAGATTAATCCTTTGTCAGTTGCTTCATTTGCAAATATTTTCTCCCATTCTGAGGGTTGTCTTTTGGTCTTGTTTATGGTTTCCTTTGCTGTGCAAAAGCTTTGAAGTTTCATTAGGTCCCATTTGTTTATCTTTGTTTTTATTTCCATTTCTCTAGGAGGTGGGTCCAAAAGGATCTTGCTGTGATTTATGTCATAGAGTGTTCTGCCTATGTTTTCCTCTAAGAGTTTGATAGTTTCTGGCCTTACATTTAGGTCTTTAATCCATTTTGAGCTTATTTTTGTGTATGGTGTCAGGGAATGATCTAATCTCATACTTTTACATGTCCCTGTCCAGTTTTCCCAGCACCACTTATTGAAGAGGCTGTCCTTTCTCCACTGTACATTCCTGCCTCCTTGATCAAAGATAAGTTGACCATATGGGTGTGGGTTTATCTCTGGGCTTTCTATCCTGTTCCATTGATCTATCTTTCTGTTTTTGTGCCAGTAAAACACTGTCTTGCTTACTATAGCTTTGTAGTGTAGTCTGAAGTCAGGGAGCCTGATTCCTCCAGCTCCGTTTTTCGTTCTCAAGATTGCTTTGGCTATTCGGAGTCTTTTGTTTTTCCAAACAAAGTTTGAATTTTTTTGTTCTAGTTCTGTGAAAAATGCCAGTGGTAGTTTGATAGGGATTGCATTGAACCTGTAGATTGCTTTGGGTAGTAGAGTCATTTTCACAATATCGATTCTTCCAATCCAGGAGCATGGTATATCTCTCCATCTATTTGTATCATCTTTAATTTCTTTCATCAGTGTCTTATAATTTTCTGCATACAGGTCTTTTGTCTCCTTAGGTAGGTTTATTCCTAGGTATTTTATTCTTTTTGTTGCAATGGTAAATGGGGGTGTTTTCTTGATTTCACTTTCAGATTCTTCATCATTAGTGTACAGGAATGCCAGAGATTTCTGTGCATTAATTTTGTATCCTGCTACTTTTCCAAATTCATTGATTAGCTCTAGTAGTTTTCTGGTAGCATCTTTAGGATTCTCTATGTATAGTATCATGTCATCTGCAAACAGTGACAGCTTTACTTCTTCTTTTCCAATTTGGATTCCTTTTATTTCCTTTTCTTCTCTGATTGCTGTTTCTAAAACTTCCAAAACTAAGTTGAATAAGAGTGGTGAGAGTGGGCCACCTTGTCTTGTTCCTGATCTTAGTGGAAATGGTTTCAGTTTTTCACCATTGAGGACAATGTTGGCTGTGGGTTTGTCATTTATGGCCTTTATTATCTTGAGGAAAGTTCCCTCTATGCCTACTTTCTGCAGGGTTTTTATCATAAATGGGTGTTGAATTTTGTCGAAAGCTTTCTCTGCATCTATTGAGATGATCATATGGTTTTTCTCCTTCAATTTGTTAACATGGTGTATCACATTGATTGATTTGCGTATACTGAAGAATCCTTGCATTCCTGGCATAAACCCCACTTGATCATGGTGTATGATCCTTTTAATGTGCTGTTGGATTCTGTTTGCTAGTATTTTGTTGAGGATTTTTGCATCTATGTTCATCAGTGATATTGGCCTGTAGTTTTCTTTCTTTGTGACATCCTTGCCTGGTTTTGGTATCAAGGTGATGGTGGCCTCGTAGAATGAGTTTGGGAGTGCTCCTCCCTCTGCTATATTTTGGAAGAGTTTGAGAAGGATAGGTGTTAGCTCTTCTCTAAATGTCTGATAGAATTCGCCTGTGAAGCCATCTGGTCCTGGGCTTCTGTTTGTTGGAAGATTTTTAATCACAGTTTCCATTTCAGTGCTTGTGATTGGTCTATTCATATTTTCTATTTCTTCCTGATTCAGTCTTGGCAGGTTGTGCATTTCTAAGAATTTGTCCATTTCTTCCAGGTTGTCCATTTTCTTGGCATAGAGTTTCTTGTAGTAATCTCTCATGATCTTCTATATTTCTGCAGTGTGAGTTGTTATTGAGTCAAAGTATTAAAAGCGTGCTGGAGAAAGTCGGACAGCAACTTTCACAAATAAGCCAACTGTGCAGTTAACACCTCTTCTTCCCTCGTGAACAGTTTTATTCATTTTTAAGAATCATGCAGCAGTCCATAAATATTGCATCCTTGACGTCCCCACTGTAGTGTGCCCATGAGTGTACTCCAGGGAGTGAGGGGTACACAGATGGCACAACAGTACACACATATTTACACACACTAGGTGTGCAGATCCTAAAGCACAGTGAGCAAGCAGCATGCCAAGGTCAGGTGAACAGGACAAAAACCCTCCCCAGGTGAGATGGCTTAACGTGTGTGGATCCGTGCCCAGGAGACGCCCTAGCGTTGGCATGGTCTCTGGTAGGATGGGACTGGGGAGGAGAAGGAAAAAGGGCTCTGTGAGAAGGCTGGGATCACCACACCACCCGGAAGTGAGCTCATAGGTGAGCTCCGACTTGAGTGTGGCAGGAAGGAACCCCAGGCCTCCGGTTAGTCTGTGTCCTTGTGTGAGAAACCAGGCCCCGTCATATTCTCTGTGGGTCAACTGCTAACAACATGACCATCTCCAGATGATGACTGGGGCGGCTGTCCTGTTCCCCGACCAGGCTCTGTGCCCTGTTCCCTGATCCCAGCCCTTTTGGATGGGATATTTCTGCTCGCCAAAGAGCTAAATGAGGGCAAAGAGGTGCGGGGATGGGGGAGAGAGCAGGAACTGTCTGAGAAACAGGAGTGAAGGGCCACTTCTCACCCGGGTATGTCTTGGTTATGGAACCAAGGCCTTGAGGAATCTCTCTGAGCCTCTTCCTGGGAGAAGACAGACCCTCCAGAAAGGGTGAAGACAATGGCTTCCTCTTAGGGTTCCTGGCCACTGTGGCGACTGTTTACCTACATCTCCTTCATCTCAGGTAACACCACACTCTGAATACTACCTGCCGGGAGAGGAGGTGGATCTGTATGCCACCACCCCAGGCTCAGGGAGAGTCCCCTTCCCTAGTGCTTCTGGGGCTCAGATTTCAAGGAAATCAGGAAGTGTGGTTATTGCTGGAATCATCAATATGAAAGGGTCTGTAAGAATGTTTCGGGGAAAGAAAGGACATTAAAAGGGGTCTGAAACAGCAGAGCCCACTGCAGGATTTCAGAGCGGGTGGACACCGGAACTCAAGGCAGAAGCTGAGATTTGGCTTGGCTCATGTAGTGTCTGTCAGGACCACAGGCCTCCGCCTGCCCACCCCCAGGGCAGGATGTGAACCACAACCACCAGGCAGTGAGGGTCACCACGCACCTGACGGCACAAGGCAGCCACACAGGAGGTGCAAAAGATCCCCCGGCACTGGGCTCTCTTTGAGGCCTTGGGAAGGACCATGAAAAGTTCCTCTAGGGCAACAATTCCAACTACTAATTCAGGCCATCATGGTGGGCATAGCCTAGGGCTCTGTCACATCTCAGCCTCACAAACTGTTGGATCCCACTTTGCTTCTCAATCTCATGCTCCACTAACTAACCACCTCTTCCAAAAGCCAGCAGACAATGCATCTATCAGAGAGCTATGAGGAATCCATTGATAACACTAGTGTTGAGAGACGAACAGCCAACAGCTTACGGTCTTGCTGTTTCAGACTGTTATTTATATGCCTACACTGGACTGGGGTGGGGTGGACATGTGATTTGAACAATATCTCTAAATCTCTGATGAGCCTATGGAAGGCAGTACCTCCGGCTCCCCCCATCAGGCTCAGCTGATCTGGAGGACAGGGGAGGAAAACCGGTGGGATGGGGAGCCTCCCAGACCACCACTGACCCCAGCTCAGCCCTTCCCCCAACCTCCTTTGGGGTTCCTGGGCACCAAATGAGAACCACCGGTCCACCCCTCTCTCAGCTTCTTTCTTCAACTCTTTCAGAAAAGCGGGGTGGAGACGGGGGCAGCAGGGGTAAGAATGCCACCTCCACCTGACAGGGCGGTAGTGATGAAACGTGATAATATACGACAGTCCCTAACAAGTGCCTGGTACATAGAGGGGGTCAAAAATGCCTTTGCAGTGTCACCTTAGGATGGAGCCCCAGGCCTTCCTGAGTGCACCTGATCATAAAGAACTCCCCGGTAGGTCATCATGTAACTGAGGGGTTCTCAGATTCAAGGCCTCCTTCCTAAGCAGACACACGAGGCATAGCCTCTGCTACCAGAAGCAAGAACTGTTTTCCCAACCAACCTTCTGGTGGTTGCCACTGCTTCTTGTCCTTGAGAGAGGAGCTCCTAATGCATTTTGAGGGAAACCCCACTTACAGTGCAATATGGCTTTCCCTTCTCACAGGAGTCATCCCCCAACGCCACCCCAATCTGCAGGTCTCAGATTGGTTATGATGTCCCAGAGACTAGAAAATGCCAGATGGGTGTTTGTAATGAAGTCACCCAAACTCTTGAGTCTTCTTGGTCTACCTCCTAAGGAGAAAAAAAAAAAAAAAGATACAAAAGAAATAACCAGTCTGTAGACCACAGCTCCACCTGAAGATCAAGATACAGTGGAAACATTCCAGAGACTCTCTGCAAAGGGTCTCATGAGCTGCAGTTCGAGTGGCTTTAGCCCACAAGGAGAAAAGAGGTTTCCAGTCCCTTCTGAGAGGGGAAGGATCACGGTTGCGGAAGAAGATGAGTCTGGGAGAAGGGTCAGGTGCCCTCAGCATCCAGCTTTCACGTGGGTCTAAAAAGTCTCCGTGTGTCTTGCTGAGGATGCCCAGGAGGTCAGTGGTGCCATGAGGCCAGGATGGGATGTGAGAACGGGAGGAGAGCCCTGGTACAGGGGCTAAGGCTCTCAGATGGCCAAAGGATCCCACACGCAGAGCCTGTTCTCGGGGTCCTCCAGGCTGCCAGAAGATGGGCGTCTGCGCTGCGTGTTCCGACGACTGACCACGTTGTCGTCAGCCTGCCAGGCACCTGAGAAGAGGAAAGGAAGGTTACCGGACCTTTGGTTTGGTGCAGATGGTGTCTCTGGCAGGACAGTCCGGGAGTTTGGCACGAAAGCTGGCAAGATGCGCATTAGCTGGAACTCCCACAGGGTGCAAACCACAGCACGTGAAACTTGGGAGCAGTGGCGTCCACTGGGCGAGGGACAGTCATGGCCACTGTGGCCCACTGATGGAGGGACATGCAGGATGGTCCTTGTTTTGTGAGCTTGCCGTAGGATCCACCTTTGTATCTTTATTTGGTCTTGAAGTTTGCCTAAGTGTTACAGCGGACCAGGAAAAGAAACTGAGTCTGGCTGAGACTTTCACGAGAGCAGGAGGAGGTGAAGGGGAGGGAGAAGAGTGTGTTAATTTGGGCTCAGAGTTAGTGTTTGCTGTGGGGGCCAGGGTGGGGCAGGAAGGGACTGGCTGCCCAGCAGGGTGCCAGGGACCAAATGGCATGGCAGAGAACAGAGTGACAGCTGTTCCTCTCCTTCTGCACCCGAACAGCCCACCGAGAGTTGCTATCAGCTGGTGCCACCAACCCCAGGAGACATTAGCTCCAGAGCTTTGGGGTCCCCCGGGTACCATCCACGAAACTCATCATCTTCCCCCCTTGTCCTGCAGTTCCTGCACGAGAAGCACCCGCTGCCCATGCTGGAAACCCACTCTTGGTGCTTCTCTCTCCTTCATGCTCTGTATCCAATCCATCCTGACCTCCTGCTTGTTCAAGCTCTAGTAAGGTCTAAATCTGTAGTCAGAAAACCGGGATACAGCCCCAGCTTGTAACGTACTGACTGTGTGACCTTGGGCAGGTCACTGTACTTGGAGCCCTGGTTTTCCCATCCATCAGATGGGAGACAAGTACTTACACCCCAGGGATGCCGTGAGACTAAGCGAGGTGACATGGAAGAGTGGTGAGCAGGGCGCCTGACTCAGAATGTGCGCGAAAACCATCCGCACCCCAGGCCTTGTTCAGGCTACACTCATCTCCCCCAAGTCGTCCTCCCAGCCCACAGAATAACTCCATCTGATTCAGTCCCCCCAGTGCAGCGAGATGCCCCTTCTGAAGGGAGAGGATGAAGCCCTAACCCCCTGAGTTGGGGGAAAGCCTTCCATTCTCTGGCCGAGGACTGCTGAGCTGCCTCTTCCAGCACCTGCCCCCAGAAGGCCCCCCCTGAAGCCAGATGGGGTCCAGCGTGCTCCGAAGTGCTCCCCCACTGGCCCGTACCACCACCCCATTTCTCATGCTGTGTGGAAATTGCTGGATCCTCCAGCACACGGTGATCTCCTCCAGGGCAGAGCCGAGAGCCATGCCCTTCAGAGGGCTCAGTTCGTGGACGGAGCCGGCTGACCCTGGAGGGTGGGCGTGAGGCTCACTGTGTCACATTTGAGGGAGGCCACTCACAAATGTCTGGCGTCAGCTTCAGTTTAGGCCAGCCCAAGACACGAAACCCTTTAATGGCAGAAACACTAGGATTCAGCGGGTATAAATTGTGTATACCCATAAATGTCCTGGTGTGCTAATCCGCCCTAAGGCTCTAATAATAGTCTTGTGGAGGTGGACCCCAGGGGAAGGGGAGTGAGTGGGACAGGAAATGTTTAGGTATCTCTCACAGCCAGATGGAATGCGGGGATCTGTACTCCCTGGGGGTACCGGAGTCCGGCACATGGGTCCACAGTGCTTTTCCCCTCTAAGGGTGACAGGATGCAGAGCAGGCAAGATTGCGCTTTTAAGTTAGGAACCCCCAGATGAAATAAGTTGTTCCTTCATTTTATATAATTTGGTAGATCTCATACTTATTCCTCTGTGTTTAATGGGCAGGACTCCGGAACTGTGGCTGTTTGGTAGGAACGACCAAAAGCAAATGGTAAACAGGAGAGAAGACACACACACACACACACACACACACACACACACACCCACACACACAAAGTCAAATCAAAACACTGCCGCAGCCTCGCTGCCACCACCACTGGCTGCCAGGCTGCCTGGCTCTGAATTCTTGAGTCCTTGCTACAAACACCACCGGTCCAGATTCTGAGCCAGGGCTGAAAACTGGCTCCTTCTGAAACAGCCTGAAGACTCAGACCTGAAGTCTCTTATCTCCCCAGCTTCTTGGTACAGTCGGTGGTTCTCTTTCCTCTAAAAAGGCTTCTGCCAGACCCTCGGCGAAACCCTGCTGCTCCGTGCATCCTGGATGCGGAAGGTAAGCCTGGAAGGCGCAGGAGGACTTCCTGAGCGAGTGCTACCATTCTGTCCAGCCCTCAGCCAGAAAAGGGAGCCTGGAGATTCAAAATCCTTCCCGGGAGGTAGAGAAAGGTGGTTCCCACTTAATTCCCTCCTCAGGCTCAGAAACGGGGGAGTGAAGACACCTCTAGAGGCAGATTTGGGGAGCACATCTAGGGGGATTCCACACACCTCTTTCCTGCCTCTACCCAGCCACTAATTAAATTTAAGATCTGTAACAGTTCCACCATCTTGTAGAGTTTCTCTCCAAGAAAAGAGAAAGTTAATTCCGATTTTTCCTTAGTATCTGCGAAGCATAAGCCTTCCTAGTGGCGTCTTAGTCTTGGGTTATTTCAGGTCTCCATAAGTACTTTTCTTTGTTTTGTTTTTGGCTGTGCAGTGGCTTGGAGGATTTTAGTTCTCCGACCAGGGATTGAAGCAGGCCACTGAAGTGAAAGTGCGGAGTCCTAACCACTGGACTGCCAGGGAATTCCCTCCATAAGTACTTTTAGATTTCATCGGTATGCCCACTCCTGTCCAATGACATCATTTAAAAACATCTGTATCGGGCTTCCCTGATGGCGCAGTGGTTGAGAGTCTCCCTGCCGATGCAGAGGACAAGGGTTTGTGCCCTGGTCCGGGAAAATCCCAAATGCCACGGAGCGGCTGGGCCCGTGAGCCATGGCCGCTGAGCCTGCGCGTCCGGAGCCTGTGCTCCGCAACGGGAGAGGCCACAACAGTGGGAGGCACGCGTACCACAAAAAACAAAACAAAACAAAACAAAAACATTTGTATTTCCACTAATAAACTCAAATTATCTTTGTTTTTTCCCATCACACCACCCAGAGCATTTTCACAGAATTGCCACTGGTCCCCTGGCCACTATCCTGACGCCTGTGTGATACTCCATCAGGTTCCTTGGGGCCCCGTCTACCTAGCATGGCCTCGCGATTATAGTCAGCTCATCACCTACAATGGTCAACTCAGATTTCCTCCCTTTGAGAACCTTGCAGAAGAATCTCAGAACATACCATCGCCCCCCCACCTTGGTCTCGGGGCCAAAGAAGACCCAGAGGCTTCTTAGCGGAAGAGGTGCTGGAATGACACAGGTGCTTTCTCAACATCACTCCCACAAGGGTGATGAGAGCAGCGAGGATGGGGACCTGAGCCATCCTTGCCGCGAGCTGGGGCTCCTGGCAGAGCACCTGTGGGCCTGGGGAGGGTGGACCATGGGGTGCTCCCCGGGCTCCCTCCTTGTGGGCGCTCCGTGAGGCGAGTGGCATCCGTGTGGGGAGGGAAACAGTGTGGAGAGGGAGACCAAGTGCCTGAGAAGCTGTCCTGATGGCCAAGCCAGCCTGAGGCACCTCAGTCATAGGAAGGAACTTTGAACTCACAGCTGAGCGTGGTGAGGTCTGTTGATTCCATGGGACCTACCACAGTGGATGCTCCTGTCATTAACCTGACATTAACCTGACAGATTCTTCCAGAGAGTTCCCCAGCTCTTTACTACCAGTGTGACGCTAACGGCAGAACCCGAGAAACATTTTACCAAGAGAGCAGATGCACTTTCCTTCTCTCGTAAGAGCCCTTGAGACCTCAGGGTGAGGCTACGATGCGACCCTCAACTCCCTCTCCCGGCAGGCGCCACTGTCATTCGGTTTCATGTCTGGCCTGAACGGTGAAGCCAGTTTAATCTGAGAATGGCTGGCTCCCGAGATCACCGTAAAGAAGCCCAGGCATTGTTTTCCTTCCAGGCCTCGCTCTCCTGCCGCAATCCCAGAGTGGAATAAACATCCACCAGCAGGTTGGCCCGAAGGAGTTAGGGAGAGGAGGAAGCACAAGGCCTGGGGTCAGTTTCCACCAGCATGGGCGGCTAAAACAATTCCCAGGAGCTCTCTCTGCCAAACACGGGGGTTGGTGGGGAGCCACTGCGGGGAGGCAGGAGCCTAGATTCCTCTCTTGAAGCCCAGTGAGCGGCTGGCCGGCACAGCTGCCACAGACTCAGGGCGGAATGAGGGCAGAGATGGCATCTTCCCCAACTAGTGACCAAAACAAATCCTGCCTGTAACCTTTGCCACCGAAGCATCCCCGCTTTTGTGGAACAGGGATTAATCTAGTCTCCCAAATATTTATTTTTCCTGGAAAATTTCAGCATATTAAATACAGGCTCTTGCCAGTTAGGAACGGAAGCCTCAGCGAGGGCCCCTCGGATGTGCGTGCGCCCAGCAAGCTTGGGGTTGGGTGTGGGTGAACATGAACTTTCACACGAAGTCTGGGTAACCTAAATGAGTTTCAAAATAAACAAACTGGACAGACAGACGTACATTTGGCAAAAAGACATGAGAAACAAATGGACAGACAGAAGCCAGGTAAAGAGTGGGAAGGCAGGAAGTGAAGTGTACCCTGGACCTCAGCCACTCTGGCCCAAGCCTGGCTGGGTCAACGCTAAGTGGGAAGGGACCGGAGAGCCCCTGGGAAGGCTGTGGGAGGCGTCTCTGGGGATTACGGCTTCCTCCACCACAAGCCTGCATGGGGCCAGAGGGGTGAGTACATGGGTCTTCTGCAAGCTGATGGAGAGTGGCAACCACAGGAGTTTGTGTCCCTCCAGCACCTGTAACCACGTTGCCAAGAGAGTAAAGCAATGGACCCATGATGGGACCTGGCTGTCCTGAAGCGTAAACATGTCCAGGGCATGTTTAAGAGATTACAGACCACGCAACATGAAGGCAGTCTCTGCTGTGAACCAAGGAGGGGCAATTTCGACCTAGTCCACCAGGCAAGACGTGGCTTTAGAGCCATGGTTGGTGAAGCCCTTGGTGAGCATGGAGCAGAGAGACATCAGTGCCCAGAGTGTGACTGACAGGTGGGCTCCTCCTGAGAACTCATCCCGGATTCAGATTAGTGTCATGAGAAGGAATAAGGGGCACGTTGATGGCCCTGATTGAATTTATAGACTTAGGGCTCCAGGGAGAAGAGTCACCCTCGACCCCTGATCGTTCCTTTGGGATCCAAATCTAGGGAGCACAAGGCAACTGGTGGTAGCCCAGGGCTCACTGGGTCACAGAGCTAGTCTATAAAATGCTGGCTTTGAAATTCCTCTCTGATCCTAACTAAACACTCTCCTCTGAGTGGCTACAGGTTCCCTTTTCAAGGGCTCAGGCTCTCTTTCCAAGACCTTATCACAGAGGCCGTGTCTGCCTAAAACTGCCTGTTGATGGAAACAAGACCAGGCCCCCTGCCATGGGATCTGCAAGATCATGATGGAGGGGGCACGGTCAGGCCAAATCGGAAGGCTTTGGAGGTATTTTTGTGCCTTTCTCCATGCCCAAATAGATTCGCTTAGAGCAGAGTCGCTCTCTGCCCAAGGACTCTCCCAAGGCTGCCTCACTTCCTTTCAGCAACTGGCTCCCAGCACCTTAGCAAAGCCCATGCCTTCTTGCAGGAACTGCAGGGCAGGAGATGGGTGTCCCAGGGTGAGAGCAGGGGTGCGAGCAGGGGAGCGTCTCCCACCAAGTTCATGTTCAGCAGACTGCCACTCACCGGGTAAGCAGACCGCAGAGCACAGCTTATTGTCCAGTGCTTTCATGCTGGCGATGTCAAAGTCATTGTTATTGTCACACTCCATACCTAGAAATGCGAATGTCCTCTGGCCTCTAACGGAGTTAAGGCAGTTAGAGAGGACCTGGCTGTGTTTTTCTCTGCTTTGCTGTCCTTAAAATAAAAATCTTAAGGATGGAGACAAAAAACATCAAATCATATGTTAAAAAAAAGACAATAATTAAGTGGGGAGAGAGGACAATAAAGGAAACTGCGTGGGTACGTTTGTGTTCTCGCTCTGTTCTGCTCTGTTTCCTTAACTGGCCCCTTTCCAGCCTTCGTTCCAGGGAAATCAGACCCTGGGGATGTCTGTGGGATTCGGACACGCACACCCGGGCCCAGAGCAGAGCTAAGCCAGGCTGGAAGAGCTAGGAGAGCCACGGGGGAAGTGACCCCGGGCTCCGGCCTGTGTCTGTCGGTGCACGTGGGGTGTGTTTATGACCACAAGGCTCTGCGAAATGACTAATACATAAAATGGCAATTAAAGCTCTTTGGTCCCGTAATTTTGCACCTCAAATCAAAGAATCGCATTGCTTGCAAAATTATGATTTATTTTCTTTGAGACTTAATTTTCTATTCTGAAGATGTTTTAAGGGGCTGACCAGAAACCTACAGTCGTGTAAGATGGGAAGGGGACAATTTTAGATGTTATTTTTTCAAGCCCCCCACCCGGTTTTTTTTCCTTGGTGAAAGGGAGAGGAAGAAACATACATCTACTGTGTACAGCATGTCAGGTGGAAACCACATATGGAACGTCAGGCGGAAACCACGTACTGCCCTGTGCCTTTTAGAAGCAAATATTCTACTGGGGACGACAATCACAATGGAGAACTCAGAGCCTTGCGACCTGAAGACATCAACCGAGGAGAGGTAGCGCCCAACCCCGGCTTGGTTGGCGTGCGCGTGCGGCAGAGGCACAGCCTGGGCGACCACCCCTCCTCCGGCACTACTTGGCCAGGAGAGAGTGGTCATGTGCACATGCGCACCCCCTGCACACCACACAACCCCCCAAGCAACTGCCATGGCCAAAGCAGAAGCGACTAGCATGACATCTGCATCCAGGCTGGGATCCAGGTTTGCTCTGGAGGTTGCCCTTCTGTGGAGGCACCTCAGAGGAGCAGACGGAAGAGACACCGGTTCCTGGGACGCCTGGTCCTACAATCCCAGGTGGGATTCCCAGCTCGCCTACCCTCCCCCCCGCCACTTCCTTGCTCTATATGTAGGTCGTTCCTTCGCTTCTCGGCTTACTAGAAACCAAATTCTTCCGACTGAAGATATGATTGACCTTATTTACAAAACAGAAATAGAGTCACAGGTGTAGAAAACAAACTTATGGTTATGGCGGGGGGCAAAGGAGGGGAGGGATAAATTGGGAGATTGGGATTGACATATACACACTACTATATATAAAATAGATAACTAATAAGGACCTGCTGTAGAGCACAGGGGACTCTACTCAGTAGCCTGTAATGGCCTATATGGGCAAAGAATCTAAAAACAGAGTGGATATATGTATATGTATAGTTGATTCACGTTGCTGTACAGCAGAAACTAACACAACATTGTAAACCAACTCTTCCAATTAAAAAAAATATCTACTTGAGGCCTGAATGATGGTAAAGAGAATCGTTCCAATAGCCTACAAACACTAGTGTACGCTGAGCTGCTAACGTCTCTTCACCTCACCTTTGCTGTGCCGCCAGGGCTGTGATCCTTCTGCTACTGTAACATCAGCCGTTTTCTTCACTAAAGCAGGAAAACCTACTGCCTAACAGTCGGTTCCCCCAAGGGGAGGAAGCTGTTCTCCTGCTGCAGCTGAACTTTGGGGCTGCTAGAGCAGTTCTGTGAGACTCGGCTGAGAAGCTGAAGCAGGAAGGAAGGTGATGGCAGTTGCCCAAGAAGCTTCAGGATCTACTCAACGTAGATGGAGAACTCCATGTATCTTCTGCAGCCTTGGCTCAGAGGCCCAGAAAGAGCCAGGAAGGCTGCTGAGGTCCTCAGATACCCTGCTTGCTTTGATATTCCATCAAGAAGACAACCTTTCCCCAAAGCCACACCCTTGAGCAGTGCCACCAAGTCACACCAGTACCCCTTTCTCTACCCTTCAGAGAATACCCGGGAAAGAAATATAATAAAAGGGAGCAAAAGACCAGGTCTTTTACCATCTTCTTGTGTGGGTGATCCATCCTCTTCTTCTAGAACCTCATTTCCCTAGGACAGAAGGAAGGCACTGTGAGTCCATAAAGCAGTGAAATGAGTCTACTGATGGTCAGAAGACAGAACTAATCACCCTCATGGTATCCATACATTTCCTGTCCGTGTGAGATGGCTGGGAGGCCCAGCAGAGGCAGATTTTGCTTGGCGAGGCAGGATCGGCCCGTAGGGACCAGGTCTGAGGCACGTTCCAGAGGGACCAGGTCTGAGGCACCTTACAGAGGGACCCTGGGACTGTCAGGATTAGCCTTGGTAATAGTTTAGCTCACACTGTTTCTCTCAGGTGGAAATCAAAGTTGTCAAATGAAAAAGCAAACCGTGAGATCATAAAACTTTCAGGAACCCTTTAGGATCCGCAATCCCATCCAGATACTCCTTTGAGAACATCTGGCTCAAGAGAAAGTTGTAGAGTCCCCACTGGGAGCTGGGCATTCCATATACTTCAGGCACACCTCCGTCAGAGCACTTCTCACGCTGAGTTATAACTCTGATTCCTCCATCAGATGGAGCTCCGGGATGGGTGGGATGGGTGGATTGGGGGTGTGGGCAGGCAAAAGCCATGTCACTCGGTCTTTGTGTCCCCCAGTGCCAGGAAGATGTGAGATGCCTGTGCCAGGTAAATACTAAGTGAATTGGAGGACAAACACCCTCTCAAGGGTCTGGCCTGGAAGACTTCCCTCTGGAACTCACCCCACGCCTATTACGCTGAGACCAGCGCCCTCTGCTAACCGGACAGTCCCTCTGCTCTGCACCCTGCCTCTAACAGATCCAAGTGCACCACCTTGGAAGGCTTCTTCCAGAAGAGCCCCCATCCTATTTGCACCCTGTGCCAGCGCCGGCAGTCCCTCTGACCGGGGAGGGGCACCAGCGTCCACCTTGCTCTTACCTCTGCATCCTGCTCTTCAGTGGTGGCGACGAGGCCCGCAAAGTTGCAGTCTGGAGACGCTGCTGGCGTCACCTGCAAAGGAGCAACAAAAGTCAAGGTGCAGATGCCACCGGCTCTCCTACCCAGCTCGCCTGGCAGCAAACCCAAACCAAGTCCTCAGGACAGAAGTGGTGCCACATGGAAGATCACATCTGAGGGAGTCTTTGATTCAACAACCCGGTACTGTGTTTTCCAGGGCTCCCCTCCCGAGCACTGGGGGGCTTTGCCGATCTCCCTGGCAGGCCCTGGACTGAGCTCCTTGGGACTCGAGTACAGAGCAGAGCAGAGCGGCGAGGGAGATCCCATGCTCCTCTCTTACGTCTCCTTCTTCTGAGGGGGTCCTGCTGGCGGCCCGGGGGCAGGGGAGAGCCTCCCCGTCCTCTTCCGTGCCAGGGGCGATGTAGGAGCCGGACATGGAAGACACGGTGTCGGTGCTGATCTGGGAGGACACCATGGACATGACCTTCCTTCTTCAAGTCTGGGTCCCCAGTATGTTGAGGGGGGCAGAGGCGGGGAGAAGAGTGTTTCCTGCCCTCAGCTCAGCTCTTCAGGAGGCCTGGCGCATTTGCTTCAGGCCAGCATGGAATCCCATCCCGGGGGCCTTCCCGTCACTGGAGCTGGGGGTGGCCTGTCCCCTGGGCAGACGGCGAGGGTCCCCAAACACTGAGTTCCTGAACATTGCCCCTCATCCCTTTCCTGGCTGGCGATACATGGGGGAGGGAGGATAGGGAAGAGGTGGAAAGTGAGGAGACAGCAAGCTGGCTTCTTGCTTTGGGAAGGGACTGTACCACACCTGAGGGTGAAGTGGCTGAAGGGCTTCTCACCTCAAAAGTGGAGATCAAAGGAAATGCGAAACCTGCCCAGAGAGCTTGAGTCATGGGCTCAAAGCCACACAGGGCAAAAGAGAAAGGACAACTCAGTGCAACATGGGGTCCTGGATTGGGATGTTGGAATGGAGAGGAGCATTACTGGGGTGATCTGCAAGACGTGAAGGGGGTCTGCGGTTACATGGGATTACCAGGTCAGTGTTCATTTCCTGATTGTGATGGTGGTACTGGGATTATGGAGGCGTGTCCTTGTTCTAAGGAAACACACACTAAAGTATCTAGTGCTAATGGGGCAGCCTGTCTGCAACTTACTGTTAAGGGCGCAAAATATATATTGACTGGGATTACATCGAATCTCTAAATAAATACGGAGTCACTGAACGTTTTTTCAAAAAGCCACCCAGCCAAGGGCCGGGGCAGGGATGAATAGGAGGGACAGGATCCACTCACGCTTCCCGCCCCCTCCACCGCCAACCCCCAAACGCTGCCTGCTGAAAGGGTGTGTGAAGCCCTGTGTTCTGGCCGCTTCGGAGCCCCCTCTTAGCTTTGGCTGCTCGTTGGCAGCATCCATGGACCCTTAAAAGTGCCAGTGTTTGGGTCCCAGCCCCAGAGACGCTAGTCCCAAGCATAGGGATTTTCAGGAGCTCCTGGGGATTCTTCCTGGCAGCCAGAAGCTTCTTCAGCCTTTTCTTACCTGGCAGGCAGTTCTGCCAGCCCCTGACCTTGCCCCTCTTCCCCCAGCATGGGCCCAGGCAGAGGGTGAGGAGGGGGGACAGTGACCGGCCCCACCTGTCAATCCAGGATGTACCCCTTTTGGCGGGGGCTGGAGGCTGAGCCTGGGGACCAGTGGAGAGGCTGGAGCCCCCATGTTCCCCCAGTGCTGGGGAGCGTGGGGAGGAAGGCCGGAGGGTGGTGGGGAGAGGGAGGGAGTCGTTGCTTAGGGGGTGAAGGGAGTCTCAGAGGGAGGTTGGGGCAGCCTCCTCAGCAAGCGGTGGGAAGGGGATGGGCTGCCTCCTGAGCTCTGTAAGGCCCCAACCCGCCTGGCCCTGCAGTGTGCGCACCCTTCGGAAATATTTTGAGTAATTAGCAAGGGAAAGCAGCAAGTTGGCGGGGGAATGCCAGGTTGTCCTGGAGCCAGCCTCCAGTGCAAGGAAAGAAAGGGGCCTCAGGAGAAAGGGGCCCGTGGAGGCTGGGCAGGATTGTGTAGGACAGTGCCCGTTTGTGTGTGTGTGTGTGTGTGTGTCTGTGCGCACGTGCACGTGAGTGCTGGGGGAAGGGGCTGTGCACCACAAGGGCGTGCTGGCGGGGCCAGGTGCAGGCTCGGGGGAGAGATGGGTTCCAGGCAAAGCTGGGGTGAGGGGGTGGAAAGGTGCCTGCTGAGTGTCACATATTTGCTGTGCCTCAGTTTCCCCATCAGAACTCTGGTACGTTGATTCCTCACAGGCTGGAGCTGTAGGGTCTAGGCACCCCGTCTTCCGTCTGCCCTGATGGCCTCCCTCAGCCCCGACCTGCATTGGAGGGAAGGCCCTGGGTGGGGTGAATGAACCCCAGGGTGGCAAGTGGGGCCCCAGGGGCTGGGGCCCTCTGACCTCACACCCTGTCCCTTCAGGAAGGGACCAAGGGAGGGAGGAGCTGGAGACAGGCCCAGGCGAGGACCGCAGGTGAGTCTGGGCAGGCCCTCAACTTGGGCGAGGTGGGGAACGTGAGCCGAGCCCTGGTCAAGAACGGCCTTTGTGAGTGAGTCCCCAGGGCCAGGGAGGGGGCTGTGCCTCCTTTGCCGCCTGCTCCTCGGGGCTGTGGGTACAGTCTCCCCATTGCACATAGAGAGGTGCCGAGGCCCTGGCTGCAGGGGACCCCCGAGGGCCGCCTCTCAGCCCCTTTCTCTCTGGGCACCCAGAGATCATGAGGAGTGCATCAGGGGACACTCTGCAGGCCTTTGGTGCCCCCCATCTTCCTCCCAGCCATTCCCCCTTGGGCCGTGGCCTCCCCAAAACTGGCCCATGCTTTTCCCCAGAGAAAGTTGCAAGCAGGTCCATTTTGAGACTTTTTAAAACTTTAGTTTTAAAAATGTTTTTATTGTAAATCACTTTCTATGAAAAAGGTTAAATTGCCCGATGGGTTAGGAGAGTGGATGTGGGATGCAGCCCAGGGCGTTTATGGTGGAGCAAGACACTCCCCTGCAGGAGTGCAAGCAAGGGCACGGGGCCATCCCCCCATTCCTGGTCCCAGTGGTTCTAGCAAGCACTGCGTCCCTCCCAGTTAAGCCTCAGCTCTAGCTACACTCACTACATTAGTCTGTCTGTCCCCTTTCCCTCTGCAGCTTGGCTGCCCCAGCCCCTAACCCCCAGATCCCCATCTCCCCGCTGCTCTCAGCCTCAAGTTGGGCTCAAAGATTAGGGACACATACCCTCTGCCCCACCTCTAGGGATGAAGCCAGAAGATCCCAGAGGCCTTAGAAAACCTCCTGGCTCCACCCGGCACCCCGGCCTCCTTTCTGTCTCCTCTCTCTTCCCCCCTCCGCCTAGCTCCTCCTCACAGACTGCCAGGAGAGGCCTCTTGGGTGTTCATTTGCGGTCACCTAATCAGCATTGGTTGTACCTGGGAACTTGCTCTGGATAGAGACCTGGGGAGGAGAGCAGGAGAGAGAGAAGCTTGGAAGCTAAGGTGTTTTGGGGCGGGCCCTGTACTGATGTTTCCAGCTTGGCCAGGGCCCCTCCAAGCCGCAGCTCTCATAGTGCAGAGGGCCCTTAGCGTGTCTCTGGGGCAGGGAAGAAGTGGATCAATGAAACACTGTGTGTATGGGGGGCTGGGGAGCGGAGGCAGCAATTTGGGTCCTGGGCCCCAATTCTCAGCCTGCTGGACTAGAATCTGAGGATGGCCTGGGCTGGGGGCCGTGTGGCCTGGTGGGGTGACCTGGCCCAGCCCCTGCCTGGGCGGTAGGGTGTCCATGGGCCTGCACTGGCGGGGAGGGGGGCAGTCTGGGCCCAGACTTCGGTGCTGTCTGGAGGTGGGGCAGGGCCTGGCTTCTTACAAGAAGGCGCCCAGGCTGGCCCAGTCATGCAGGTCAGAGGCCAGTGTGGCATCCCCGGCCTCAAAGAGGGGCTCGGGGGGCAGGGAGCTACGGGTGCTCTCGTCCCAGGGGTGCTCCAGGAAGGATGTGGCCAGGAAGGTCTCATCAAAGTCCAGGCTGTCGGTAGCCTGCTCCGCTGGAGGCCCCCAGGTAACAGGGCACTCGATGTGGTGGCCATGGATGGTGAGGTCCACGTCCCCGTGTGAGGCAGGGCTCAGCGGCGGGATCAGCTCCGAGATCTCCAGCGTGCCCAGCTCCCCGTCCAGCGTGCCAGCGTCCAAGATGGCCTCCCAGTCAAAGTTGCCCTTGAGGGGTTCCAGCTCACCCTGCTCCTCCTGGGTCAGCAGCAGGGGGCTGGAGGGCCGCGGGACCTTGGCCTCCTGCTTGGGCAGCGGCTGTTGACGCTTACGCCCCAGCCTGCCCTCGCCTGCACCCCAGCCCGCCTCCCCAGTGGCCTCCTCGAACTCCCGCAGCAGCTGCTGGGCCTCGGTGCTCACGGTCAGTGGCCCGGCCCATGGGGCGGCGCTGGGCTCTGGCGCGGCCTGGCGGGCAAAGGCCGGGTGGATGTGGACTGGGGGCAGCCGCTGCTTCTTCAAGGCCCCACTCAGCAGCCGCTCGGCGTACTGGGGGTCGATGCACCAGAAGCCCCCCTTGCCTGGCTCGTCCTTCTCCCGAGGCAACTTGATGAAGCCCTTCTTCAGGGACAGGTTGTGGCGGATGGAGTTCTGGACAAAGGGAGGTAGGAGAGAAGGAAGACAGCTGGGAGAGTGGGTGGGGTCAGTGATGGGGGGTTCCTAGCGCCACTGCCAGTCCCACCACCACCTTCTCTCCGATGGGGGCAGGGGAGACAGAGGCGCTGCTCCGAGCGGGAGGCTCTGGGACACCAGCCACGGGGCACCAGGAGCTGGGAGTGCTGTCGGGGGCTTTTGTTCCCTTTGGCCAGGATATCTGCCTGCTCGGTCATCCGAGCCCTGAGCCGCAGGGTGGCTCTCAGTGCCAGCCTGTCCTGCCCTCCCTCCCTTACCCCGCTGCTTGCGGCCTCTGGTCAAAGGCCTTGGCTCCCCCAGGTCCTGGACGGCCATCTCCCTCTGCCTGGGCCTGGCTGGCCTTCTCTGTTTGTGAAATGAGTGAGTGGGTGTGAGGGTGTGTGTGTGTGTGGGGGATGAAGTGTGGGAGGATCTGATGACTTTCCTTGTTTCTAGAGCCGGCTGCTGGCCTGGGCCCTCACCCACCATGTCCCCCTCCTCCCACCCCAGGCTCTGAGGCCTCAGTTGATTATTACCCAGCCAAGAGCATAGCGCTCATTCCTGGGGCCTCTCAGGCTTGGGGTAGGGTGGGGGGTGGTGGAGGGTCTCTGCTTTCTCACCAAGGTTACAAATGGTACCTGCCCCAGGGTCAGGGCCCAAGCAATCGTGGAATAGCTGTGATTACAGGAACTCTGATCCTGTGACCTGTGCCACAGGGAAGGATCTGTGCATCCTCAGGGTCTCTGTCCCCAAGTAGCCCCTGATCCTGATGGTCGAAGAGGCTCAGGGCAGCGTGTGCCCAGCCTGAATCACCATCCTGCCTTGTTCAGGCCTGGGTGCACAGTCCAAACCACGCTGGGGCACAGGGGTCTGGGGCCTGGTGGGTGGGGCCGGCAGGTGAGTAGTGCCCCCTGGCAAGACTGGGAGGTTTACATGGTGGTCTGGGCCCCTTGGCTGCTCTGTGCCAGGTTCCGGAGACTTGGAACATGAAGCCAGTGTGGGAGGAAAGAGCCCCTGTGGAAAGCACGTGGCTGAGGTAATTGTCCCCCCAGGGAGTTTGATGAGAAGAGGGGGAGGAGTGTAGGCAGGAAACTAGGGAGGGCTTGGGGTGGGGGCTGGCACAGCAGCTTTCGGAAGGCCCCGTAGCCCTTCCACTGGGACACCGATGGCCTTCACACCCCGCAGCACGCCCCTCTCCCCTCCCAGAGCCCCTCCAGCCAACTGAAAGCAGGCGGGATGCAGAGTCTGGCAGGAACGATGCTCTGCCTCCAGTCAGGCCCTGACAAACTGACCTTGAGGAGGGGAGTGTCGAGGAATTCCAGGACTTGGGACAAAAATGTGTCCCTCAGTCCATCAACCTACCCTGGGGGGCTGTGTCCACGCATAGTTCAGCCCTGGTCTTTGGGCTGAGCCTGCCGGACGAGTGACAAGTTCTTTCCCCTTGAACCTCTATGTCGGCACCCCTGCAGCCCTCTGAACATCCTCCCTCCTCCGTCTCTGAAGTCAAAGGGGCAGCAGTCCAAGCACTGGGCTCCCTTGAGGTCCTTCCTGGACGGCCTTCCTCTCTCGGGGCCCTGGCCGTACCGCGCCTACTTGGCCTGCGGATCTGGGATGTGAGTCCAGTCCGCGAGGGCATGGGGAGGGAGGGAGGGAGTGCCTCCCTACCTGCCAGGTGGGATCAGCGTGGCGGAAGTAACAGAAGTTGTCCGTGATCCACTTGTAGATGGCCGACAGGGTGATCTTGGTGGCCTTGCTGGCCTGCATGGCCATGCAGATGAGCGTGGCATACGAGTAGGGCGGCTTCACGTGCGGGTTGGTGGCGTAGTCCACGTCGTCGGGAGGCGAGGCCTGCAGCCCCGAGGGGGCGCTCCGCGGCGTGCAGGAGGACGTGGGCTTGCCGGGTGTGTGCGGCTGCCCCAGGCAGGCGGGGTCCGCCACCAGGGGAGACCCCGGCTCGGCCGAGCCTGCCAGCTCGTGGGAGCCGTGGGGGTCGGTGTCCCCCGAAGGCAGGGCGGGGAGCTCGGCGTTGAGAATGGAGAATTCCTGCAGCCACTGCAGGCTGGTCAGGCTGTCATTCAGGGCGTTGGACTCCTCCAGGCCGCCTTCCGGTCCGGCCTCCTCCGCTGCCCCTGCTCCCGAGACGCGTAGCCAGCTCTCCGCCATATCTGCGGGGACTCTCCGAGGGGGCTGTCAACATCCACGAGCCGAGCCGAGGGTGGCCGCCGAGCTCTCCGGCCCGCTGACTCCTGCGGCTTCAGTTACGCAGCCTCCCGGAAGCGGGCTTCCATCCCGCGATCCGGGGGTAGTCTCCTCCAAACGGAATGTGGTGCCTGCGGGGACCAGAGCGGGAACTGAGCCCTCTTTCCCCACCCCCGAGGGGAGAGTGTGGGCGAGGGGGGAGGCTCTTACTAAAATCCTTCCTGCAGCCGGGGAGGATCTTTTACTGCCGAGGTCTGGGAAACAGAAGGTGTGCCCGGGAGTCCGACCCACACGGGGTTCGCCTCGCTCTTTTCCTCTTGGATCTTTTAGAGGAGACTTAATTAGCCCAACGAGGGAATAGTGTAGGGGCATGCGAGGCCACCCCTTTCTCCCTCAAAGCGGGGAATTAACCCCCCTCTCTCCGTCCACAACCAATGGAAATGGGGCGAGAGAGTCCAGGAGGGCAGTACGACGGGTCGGGGGGCGGGGGAGGTCGTCTGATCTTTGAAAAGGGATATTAGGATGGGGCTCAAGGGGAAGGAAGGAAACAATACAGAGAGTTATAAGGGGGTGGGAAGTGAGTGTCCCCCAAACGCCTCTGATGTCAGTCCCCGGGCCCTCCACTTCCGTCGGGGACGGATGGGAGAGCGGGCTGGTACTGACGCCCTCCCTTCCCACGGCCGGCAGCCCTCCCCGTCCCTTACCGGGCTCAGAGCGCAGCCCGGGCCAAAGGAAGCTTCTCAAAGAAATTCCTCCCACCGCCCACCCTCACCGCGGCTCTCTGCTCCCAGCTCCAGGGCCCAGCCAGCAATCCTCGTCGCCACTCACGCCCGCCGGCGCCTCTCTGAAAGCCAGCGGCTGGGGACCGGCACTCAGTAGCCGCTCGCAAGGCGTCTCCTGCTGCCGTGGCGACGCCCCGCCCATATAAACAGCTTCCGCTTCTGCCATTGGCCAGGGCATCTCCAAAGAGACCGCGGGCTCTTAACGGCTCTCTCACGCGGTAACTCTCTTCCAGCTCCCTCCTGCCGCCCTCTCCCGCGCGCGACCCAGCCCCCTACCCGCCACCGCGTCCCGGCTCCGCGCATTCCCGCCCGACGGCCCCGCGCAGGGCTCGGAGAGGCGCGCGGCTCGGCGCTCCCGCAGAGGCCCCGGGGCCCTCGGCGAGCAGTTCGCCGCGGGAACCGTCCTCCGCCCCACCCCCTTCCCATCTGGGCTGCTCAGAGGTGGCGACGGCTCCTGGGACGCAGCCCGTGGCGCGGGGGCCAGGGCTGGGTGCATGCTTGGGGCTTTCCTTTCCTCTCCTCTGGGCTGCGAGTGGCCCTTCCTCACGTTTCTGCGGCCTGTCCCGGTCTCCCGACCGAGTGTCGTCTTGGTGCCCGCAAGCAGGTCTGACTCTCCGATGCCACCTGCCGCTCAGGTCCGCAGAAACCGCAGCCCCGGTCGCAGGCACCCCAAGGCGGCTAGGGTAATCCAGTGTTTCCCGGTAAGCGCTCCCTCCCCGCCCCGTCCTCAGCAAGATTCCCAGAAGCTGACATTCCAGAGGCTTCTTCGGAAGTGCTCTCCCTCCTTTCCAGATAGCCGAGGAAACAGAGCCGTTGGGTGAAAGCCAGGAAAGCCGTGGACTTGCCAAATTCTTTGACTGGGGTCATTTGCCCCATTCATTTCACCAGCCTTTAAGTGACGGACTAACGGTGGACTGTGGTCCTTCCTCCTCCCCTCCCCCAGCCTCCCTCCAGTCACCAGCTTTCCTGCTCTTCAGTTATTGAGGAGCTGCAGTTGGAAGTTCTCTGGTTGAAGGGGGTGGGTGGAGGTGAGGGCTCCTTATCAGGCCTCTGGGCAGGAGCTGTGCCCGGGGGATGGTACACCAGCTCCCACCCAGAAACATGTCTTTTCCTCTACCCCTTGCCCTCTCTCACTCCTCCATGTCCAGCTTGTCTTGAGTCAAAGTTTTTTTTTCTTCCCAAGTATTTATTGTTTTATTTTAATTTTTATTTTATTTTTTTATTAGTTTCTGCTTTATAACAAAGTGAATCAGTCATACATATACATCTGTTCCCACATCCCTTCCCTCAGGCATCTCCCTCCCTCCCACCCTCCCCATCCCACCCCTCCAGGCGGTCACAAAGCACCGAGCTGATCTCCCTGTGCTCTGCGGCTGCTTCCCACTATCTACCTTACGTTTGGTAGTGTATATATGTCCATGCCTCTCTTTCGCCTTGTCACAACTTACCCTTCCCCCTCCCCATATCCTCAAGTCCATTCTCAAGTAGGTCTGTGTCTTTATTCCTGTTTTACCCCTAGGTTATTCATGACATTTTTTTAAATTCCATATATATGTGTTAGCATACGGTATTTGTCTTTCTCTTTCTGACTTACTTCACTCTGTATGACAGACTCTAGGTCTATCCACCTCATTACAAATAGCTCAGTTTCGTTTCTTTTTATGGCTGAGTAATATTCCATTGTATATATGTGCCACATCTTCTTTATCCATTCATCCGATGATGGACACTTAGGTTGCTTCCATCTCCGGGCTATTGTGAATAGAGCTGCAATGAACATTTTGGTACATGCCTCTTTTTGAATTATGGTTTTCTCAGGGTATATGCCTAGTAGTGGGATTGCTGGGTCATATGGTAGTTCGAGTTTTAGTCTTTTAAGGAACCTCCATACTGTTCTCCATAGTGGCTGTACCAATTCACATTCCCACCAGCAGTGCAAGAGTGTTCCCTTTTCTCCACACCCTCTCCAGCATTTATTGTTTCTAGATTTCTTGATGATGGCCATTCTGACTGGTGTGAGATGATATCTCATTGTAGTTTTGATTTGCATTTCTCTAATGATTAATGATGCTGAGCATTCTTTCATGTGTTTGTTGGCAGTCTGTATATCTTCTTTGGAGAAATGCCTATTTAAGTCTTCTGCCCATTTTTGGATTGGGTTGTTTGTTTTTTTGCTATTGAGCTGCATGAGCTGTTTTTAAATTTTGGAGATTAATCCTTTGTCAGTTGCTTCATTTGCAAATATTTTCTCCCATTCTGAGGGTTGTCTTTTGGTCTTGTTTATGGTTTCCTTTGCTGTGCAAAAGCTTTGAAGTTTCATTAGGTCCCATTTGTTTATCTTTGTTTTTATTTCCATTTCTCTAGGAGGTGGGTCCAAAAGGATCTTGCTGTGATTTATGTCATAGAGTGTTCTGCCTATGTTTTCCTCTAAGAGTTTGATAGTTTCTGGCCTTACATTTAGGTCTTTAATCCATTTTGAGCTTATTTTTGTGTATGGTGTCAGGGAATGATCTAATCTCATACTTTTACATGTCCCTGTCCAGTTTTCCCAGCACCACTTATTGAAGAGGCTGTCCTTTCTCCACTGTACATTCCTGCCTCCTTGATCAAAGATAAGTTGACCATATGGGTGTGGGTTTATCTCTGGGCTTTCTATCCTGTTCCATTGATCTATCTTTCTGTTTTTGTGCCAGTAAAACACTGTCTTGCTTACTATAGCTTTGTAGTGTAGTCTGAAGTCAGGGAGCCTGATTCCTCCAGCTCCGTTTTTCGTTCTCAAGATTGCTTTGGCTATTCGGAGTCTTTTGTTTTTCCAAACAAAGTTTGAATTTTTTTGTTCTAGTTCTGTGAAAAATGCCAGTGGTAGTTTGATAGGGATTGCATTGAACCTGTAGATTGCTTTGGGTAGTAGAGTCATTTTCACAATATCGATTCTTCCAATCCAGGAGCATGGTATATCTCTCCATCTATTTGTATCATCTTTAATTTCTTTCATCAGTGTCTTATAATTTTCTGCATACAGGTCTTTTGTCTCCTTAGGTAGGTTTATTCCTAGGTATTTTATTCTTTTTGTTGCAATGGTAAATGGGGGTGTTTTCTTGATTTCACTTTCAGATTCTTCATCATTAGTGTACAGGAATGCCAGAGATTTCTGTGCATTAATTTTGTATCCTGCTACTTTTCCAAATTCATTGATTAGCTCTAGTAGTTTTCTGGTAGCATCTTTAGGATTCTCTATGTATAGTATCATGTCATCTGCAAACAGTGACAGCTTTACTTCTTCTTTTCCAATTTGGATTCCTTTTATTTCCTTTTCTTCTCTGATTGCTGTTTCTAAAACTTCCAAAACTAAGTTGAATAAGAGTGGTGAGAGTGGGCCACCTTGTCTTGTTCCTGATCTTAGTGGAAATGGTTTCAGTTTTTCACCATTGAGGACAACGTTGGCTGTGGGTTTGTCATTTATGGCCTTTATTATCTTGAGGAAAGTTCCCTGTATGCCTACTTTCTGCAGGGTTTTTATCATAAATGGGTGTTGAATTTTGTCGAAAGCTTTCTCTGCATCTATTGAGATGATCATATGGTTTTTCTCCTTCAATTTGTTAACATGGTGTATCACGTTGATTGATTTGCGTATATTGAAGAATCCTTGCATTCCTGGCATAAACCCCACTTGATCATGGTGTATGATCCTTTTAATGTGCTGTTGGATTCTGTTTGCTAGTATTTTGTTGAGGATTTTTGCATCTATGTTCATCAGTGATATTGGCCTGTAGTTTTCTTTCTTTGTGACATCCTTGCCTGGCTTTGGTATCAAGGTGATGGTGGCCTCGTAGAATGAGTTTGGGAGTGCTCCTCCCTCTGCTATATTTTGGAAGAGTTTGAGAAGGATAGGTGTTAGCTCTTCTCTAAATGTCTGATAGAATTCGCCTGTGAAGCCATCTGGTCCTGGGCTTCTGTTTGTTGGAAGATTTTTAATCACAGTTTCCATTTCAGTGCTTGTGATTGGTCTATTCATATTTTCTATTTCTTCCTGATTCAGTCTTGGCAGGTTGTGCATTTCTAAGAATTTGTCCATTTCTTCCAGGTTGTCCATTTTCTTGGCATAGAGTTTCTTGTAGTAATCTCTCATGATCTTCTATATTTCTGCAGTGTGAGTTGTTATTGAGTCAAAGTATTAAAAGCGTGCTGGAGAAAGTCGGACAGCAACTTTCACAAATATGCCAACTGCGCAGTTAACACCTCTTCTTCCCTTGTGAACAGTTTTATTCATTTTTAAGAATCATGCAGCAGTCCATAAATATTGCATCCTTGACGTCCCCACTGTAGTGTGCCCATGAGTGTACTCCAGGGAGTGAGGGGTACACAGATGGCACAACAGTACACACATATTTACACACACTAGGTGTGCAGATTCTAAAGCACAGTGAGCAAGCAGCATGCCAAGGTCAGGTGAACAGGACAAAAACCCTCCCCAGGTGAGATGGCTTAACGTGTGTGGATCCGTGCCCAGGAGACGCCCCAGCGTTGGCATGGTCTCTGGTAGGATGGGACTGGGGAGGAGAAGGAAAAAGGGCTCTGTGAGAAGGCTGGGATCACCACACCACCCGGAAGTGAGCTCATAGGTGAGCTCCGACTTGAGTGTGGCAGGAAGGAACCCCAGGCCTCCGGTTAGTCTGTGTCCTTGTGTGAGAAACCAGGCCCCGTCATATTCTCTGTGGGTCAACTGCTAACAACATGACCATCTCCAGATGATGACTGGGGCGGCTGTCCTGTTCCCCGACCAGGCTCTGTGCCCTGTTCCCTGATCCCAGCCCTTTTGGATGGGATATTTCTGCTCGCCAAAGAGCTAAATGAGGGCAAAGAGGTGCGGGGATGGGGGAGAGAGCAGGAACTGTCTGAGAAACAGGAGTGAAGGGCCACTTCTCACCCGGGTATGTCTTGGTTATGGAACCAAGGCCTTGAGGAATCTCTCTGAGCCTCTTCCTGGGAGAAGACAGACCCTCCAGAAAGGGTGAAGACAATGGCTTCCTCTTAGGGTTCCTGGCCACTGTGGCGACTGTTTACCTACATCTCCTTCATCTCAGGTAACACCACACTCTGAATACTACCTGCCGGGAGAGGAGGTGGATCTGTATGCCACCACCCCAGGCTCAGGGAGAGTCCCCTTCCCTAGTGCTTCTGGGGCTCAGATTTCAAGGAAATCAGGAAGTGTGGTTATTGCTGGAATCATCAATATGAAAGGGTCTGTAAGAATGTTTCGGGGAAAGAAAGGACATTAAAAGGGGTCTGAAACAGCAGAGCCCACTGCAGGATTTCAGAGCGGGTGGACACCGGAACTCAAGGCAGAAGCTGAGATTTGGCTTGGCTCATGTAGTGTCTGTCAGGACCACAGGCCTCCGCCTGCCCACCCCCAGGGCAGGATGTGAACCACAACCACCAGGCAGTGAGGGTCACCACGCACCTGACGGCACAAGGCAGCCACACAGGAGGTGCAAAAGATCCCCTGGCACTGGGCTCTCTTTGAGGCCTTGGGAAGGACCATGAAAAGTTCCTCTAGGGCAACAATTCCAACTACTAATTCAGGCCATCATGGTGGGCATAGCCTAGGGTTCTGTCACATCTCAGCCTCACAAACTGTTGGATCCCACTTTGCTTCTCAATCTCATGCTCCACTAACTAACCACCTCTTCCAAAAGCCAGCAGACAATGCATCTATCAGAGAGCTATGAGGAATCCATTGATAACACTAGTGTTGAGAGACGAACAGCCAACAGCTTACGGTCTTGCTGTTTCAGACTGTTATTTATATGCCTACACTGGACTGGGGTGGGGTGGACATGTGATTTGAACAATATCTCTAAATCTCTGATGAGCCTATGGAAGGCAGTACCTCCGGCTCCCCCCATCAGGCTCAGCTGATCTGGAGGACAGGGGAGGAAAACCGGTGGGATGGGGAGCCTCCCAGACCACCACTGACCCCAGCTCAGCCCTTCCCCCAACCTCCTTTGGGGTTCCTGGGCACCAAATGAGAACCACCGGTCCACCCCTCTCTCAGCTTCTTTCTTCAACTCTTTCAGAAAAGCGGAGTGGAGACGGGGGCAGCAGGGGTAAGAATGCCACCTCCACCTGACAGGGCGGTAGTGATGAAACGTGATAATATACGACAGTCCCTAACAAGTGCCTGGTACATAGAAGGGGTCAAAAATGCCTTTGCAGTGTCACCTTAGGATGGAGCCCCAGGCCTTCCTGAGTGCACCTGATCATAAAGAACTCCCCGGTAGGTCATCATGTAACTGAGGGGTTCTCAGATTCAAGGCCTCCTTCCTAAGCAGACACACGAGGCATAGCCTCTGCTACCAGAAGCAAGAACTGTTTTCCCAACCAACCTTCTGGTGGTTGCCACTGCTTCTTGTCCTTGAGAGAGGAGCTCCTAATGCATTTTGAGGGAAACCCCACTTACAGTGCAATATGGCTTTCCCTTCTCACAGGAGTCATCCCCCAACGCCACCCCAATCTGCAGGTCTCAGATTGGTTATGATGTCCCAGAGACTAGAAAATGCCAGATGGGTGTTTGTAATGAAGTCACCCAAACTCTTGAGTCTTCTTGGTCTACCTCCTAAGGAGAAAAAAAAAAAAAAAAGATGCACAAGAAATAACCAGTCTGTAGACCACAGCTCCACCTGAAGATCAAGATACAGTGGAAACATTCCAGAGACTCTCTGCAAAGGGTCTCATGAGCTGCAGTTCGAGTGGCTTTAGCCCACAAGGAGAAAAGAGGTTTCCAGTCCCTTCTGAGAGGGGAAGGATCACGGTTGCGGAAGAAGATGAGTCTGGGAGAAGGGTCAGGTGCCCTCAGCATCCAGCTTTCACGTGGGTCTAAAAAGTCTCCGTGTGTCTGGCTGAGGATGCCCAGGAGGTCAGTGGTGCCATGAGGCCAGGATGGGATGTGAGAACGGGAGGAGAGCCCTGGTACAGGGGCTAAGGCTCTCAGATGGCCAAAGGATCCCACACGCAGAGCCTGTTCTCGGGGTCCTCCAGGCTGCCAGAAGATGGGCGTCTGCGCTGCGTGTTCCGACGACTGACCACGTTGTCGTCAGCCTGCCAGGCACCTGAGAAGAGGAAAGGAAGGTTACCGGACCTTTGGTTTGGTGCAGATGGTGTCTCTGGCAGGACAGTCCGGGAGTTTGGCACGAAAGCTGGCAAGATGCGCATTAGCTGGAACTCCCACAGGGTGCAAACCACAGCACGTGAAACTTGGGAGCAGTGGCGTCCACTGGGCGAGGGACAGTCATGGCCACTGTGGCCCACTGATGGAGGGACATGCAGGATGGTCCTTGTTTTGTGAGCTTGCCGTAGGATCCACCTTTGTATCTTTATTTGGTCTTGAAGTTTGCCTAAGTGTTACAGCGGACCAGGAAAAGAAACTGAGTCTGGCTGAGACTTTCACGAGAGCAGGAGGAGGTGAAGGGGAGGGAGAAGAGTGTGTTAATTTGGGCTCAGAGTTAGTGTTTGCTGTGGGGGCCAGGGTGGGGCAGGAAGGGACTGGCTGCCCAGCAGGGTGCCAGGGACCAAATGGCATGGCAGAGAACAGAGTGACAGCTGTTCCTCTCCTTCTGCACCCGAACAGCCCACCGAGAGTTGCTATCAGCTGGTGCCACCAACCCCAGGAGACATTAGCTCCAGAGCTTTGGGGTCCCCCGGGTACCATCCACGAAACTCATCATCTTCCCCCCTTGTCCTGCAGTTCCTGCACGAGAAGCACCCGCTGCCCATGCTGGAAACCCACTCTTGGTGCTTCTCTCTCCTTCATGCTCTGTATCCAATCCATCCTGACCTCCTGCTTGTTCAAGCTCTAGTAAGGTCTAAATCTGTAGTCAGAAAACCGGGATACAGCCCCAGCTTGTAACGTACTGACTGTGTGACCTTGGGCAGGTCACTGTACTTGGAGCCCTGGTTTTCCCATCCATCAGATGGGAGACAAGTACTTACACCCCAGGGATGCCGTGAGACTAAGCGAGGTGACATGGAAGAGTGGTGAGCAGGGCGCCTGACTCACAGAATGTGCGCGACAACCATCCGCCCCCCAGGCCTTGTTCAGGCTACACTCATCTCCCCCAAGTCGTCCTCCCAGCCCACAGAATGACTCCATCTGATTCAGTCCCCCCAGTGCAGCGAGATGCCCCTTCTGAAGGGAGAGGATGAAGCCCTAACCCCCTGAGTTGGGGGAAAGCCTTCCATTCTCTGGCCGAGGACTGCTGAGCTGCCTCTTCCAGCACCTGCCCCCAGAAGGCCCCCCCTGAAGCCAGATGGGGTCCAGCGTGCTCCGAAGTGCTCCCCCACTGGCCCGTACCACCACCCCATTTCTCATGCTGTGTGGAAATTGCTGGATCCTCCAGCACACGGTGATCTCCTCCAGGGCAGAGCCGAGAGCCATGCCCTTCAGAGGGCTCAGTTCGTGGACGGAGCCGGCTGACCCTGGAGGGTGGGCGTGAGGCTCACTGTGTCACATTTGAGGGAGGCCACTCACAAATGTCTGGCGTCAGCTTCAGTTTAGGCCAGCCCAAGACACGAAACCCTTTAATGGCAGAAACACTAGGATTCAGCGGGTATAAATTGTGTATACCCATAAATGTCCTGGTGTGCTAATCCGCCCTAAGGCTCTAATAATAGTCTTGTGGAGGTGGACCCCAGGGGAAGGGGAGTGAGTGGGACAGGAAATGTTTAGGTATCTCTCACAGCCAGATGGAATGCGGGGATCTGTACTCCCTGGGGGTACCGGAGTCCGGCACATGGGGCCACAGTGCTTTTCCCCTCTAAGGGTGACAGGATGCAGAGCAGGCAAGATTGCGCTTTTAAGTTAGGAACCCCCAGATGAAATAAGTTGTTCCTTCATTTTATATAATTTGGTAGATCTCATACTTATTCCTCTGTGTTTAATGGGCAGGACTCCGGAACTGTGGCTGTTTGGTAGGAACGACCAAAAGCAAATGGTAAACAGGAGAGAAGACACACACACACACACACACACACACACACACACAAAGTCAAATCAAAACACTGCCGCAGCCTCGCCGCCACCACCACTGGCTGCCAGGCTGCCTGGCTCTGAATTCTTGAGTCCTTGCTACAAACACCACCGGTCCAGATTCTGAGCCAGGGCTGAAAACTGGCTCCTTCTGAAACAGCCTGAAGACTCAGACCTGAAGTCTCTGATCTCCCCAGCTTCTTGGTACAGTCGGTGGTGCTCTTTCCTCTAAAAAGGCTTCTGCCAGACCCTCGGCGAAACCCTGCTGCTCCGTGCATCCTGGATGCGGAAGGTAAGCCTGGAAGGCGCAGGAGGACTTCCTGAGCGAGTGCTACCATTCTGTCCAGCCCTCAGCCAGAAAAGGGAGCCTGGAGATTCAAAATCCTTCCCGGGAGGTAGAGAAAGGTGGTTCCCACTTAATTCCCTCCTCAGGCTCAGAAACGGGGGAGTGAAGACACCTCTAGAGGCAGATTTGGGGAGCACATCTAGGGGGATTCCACACACCTCTTTCCTGCCTCTACCCAGCCACTAATTAAATTTAAGATCTGTAACAGTTCCACCATCTTGTAGAGTTTCTCTCCAAGAAAAGAGAAAGTTAATTCCGATTTTTCCTTAGTATCTGCGAAGCATAAGCCTTCCTAGTGGCGTCTTAGTCTTGGGTTATTTCAGGTCTCCATAAGTACTTTTCTTTGTTTTGTTTTTGGCTGTGCAGTGGCTTGGAGGATTTTAGTTCTCCGACCAGGGATTGAACCAGGCCACTGAAGTGAAAGTGCTGAGTCCTAACCTCTGGACTGCCAGGGAATTCCCTCCATAAGTACTTTTAGATTTCATCGGTATGCCCACTCCTGTCCAATGCCATCATTTAAAAACATCTGTATCGGGCTTCCCTGATGGCGCAGTGGTTGAGAGTCTCCCTGCCGATGCAGAGGACAAGGGTTTGTGCCCTGGTCCGGGAAAATCCCAAATGCCACGGAGCGGCTGGGCCCGTGAGCCATGGCCGCTGAGCCTGCGCGTCCGGAGCCTGTGCTCCGCAACGGGAGAGGCCACAACAGTGGGAGGCACGCGTACCACAAAAAACAAAACAAAACAAAACAAAAACATTTGTATTTCCACTAATAAACTCAAATTATCTTTGCTTTTTCCCATCACACCACCCAGAGCCTTTTCACAGAATTGCCACTGGTCCCCTGGCCACTATCCTGACGCCTGTGTGATACTCCATCAGGTTCCTTGGGGCCCCGTCTACCTAGCATGGCCTCGCGATTATAGTCAGCTCATCACCTACAATGGTCAACTCAGATTTCCTCCCTTTGAGAACCTTGCAGAAGAATCTCAGAACATACCATCGCCCCCCCACCTTGGTCTCGGGGCCAAAGAAGACCCAGAGGCTTCTTAGCGGAAGAGGTGCTGGAATGACACAGGTGCTTTCTCAACATCACTCCCACAAGGGTGATGAGAGCAGCGAGGATGGGGACCTGAGCCATCCTTGCCGCGAGCTGGGGCTCCTGGCAGAGCACCTGTGGGCCTGGGGAGGGTGGACCATGGGGTGCTCCCCGGGCTCCCTCCTTGTGGGCGCTCCGTGAGGCGAGTGGCATCCGTGTGGGGAGGGAAACAGTGTGGAGAGGGAGACCAAGTGCCTGAGAAGCTGTCCTGATGGCCAAGCCAGCCTGAGGCACCTCAGTCATAGGAAGGAACTTTGAACTCACAGCTGAGCGTGGTGAGGTCTGTTGATTCCATGGGACCTACCACAGTGGATGCTCCTGTCATTAACCTGACATTAACCTGACAGATTCTTCCAGAGAGTTCCCCAGCTCTTTACTACCAGTGTGACGCTAACAGCAGAACCCGAGAAACATTTTACCAAGAGAGCAGATGCACTTTCCTTCTCTCGTAAGAGCCCTTGAGACCTCAGGGTGAGGCTACGATGCGACCCTCAACTCCCTCTCCCGGCAGGCGCCACTGTCATTCGGTTTCATGTCTGGCCTGAACGGTGAAGCCAGTTTAATCTGAGAATGGCTGGCTCCCGAGATCACCGTAAAGAAGCCCAGGCATTGTTTTCCTTCCAGGCCTCGCTCTCCTGCCGCAATCCCAGAGTGGAATAAACATCCACCAGCAGGTTGGCCCGAAGGAGTTAGGGAGAGGAGGAAGCACAAGGCCTGGGGTCAGTTTCCACCAGCATGGGCGGCTAAAACAATTCCCAGGAGCTCTCTCTGCCAAACACGGGGGTTGGTGGGGAGCCACTGCGGGGAGGCAGGAGCCTAGATTCCTCTCTTGAAGCCCAGTGAGCGGCTGGCCGGCACAGCTGCCACAGACTCAGGGCGGAATGAGGGCAGAGATGGCATCTTCCCCAACTAGTGACCAAAACAAATCCTGCCTGTAACCTTTGCCACCGAAGCATCCCCGCTTTTGTGGAACAGGGATTAATCTAGTCTCCCAAATATTTATTTTTCCTGGAAAATTTCAGCATATTAAATACAGGCTCTTGCCAGTTAGGAACGGAAGCCTCAGCGAGGGCCCCTCGGATGTGCGTGCGCCCAGCAAGCTTGGGGTTGGGTGTGGGTGAACATGAACTTTCACACGAAGTCTGGGTAACCTAAATGAGTTTCAAAATAAACAAACTGGACAGACAGACGTACATTTGGCAAAAAGACATGAGAAACAAATGGACAGACAGAAGCCAGGTAAAGAGTGGGAAGGCAGGAAGTGAAGTGTACCCTGGACCTCAGCCACTCTGGCCCAAGCCTGGCTGGGTCAACGCTAAGTGGGAAGGGACCGGAGAGCCCCTGGGAAGGCTGTGGGAGGCGTCTCTGGGGATTACGGCTTCCTCCACCACAAGCCTGCATGGGGCCAGAGGGGTGAGTACATGGGTCTTCTGCAAGCTGATGGAGAGTGGCAACCACAGGAGTTTGTGTCCCTCCAGCACCTGTAACCACGTTGCCAAGAGAGTAAAGCAATGGACCCATGACGGGACCTGGCTGTCCTGAAGCGTAAACATGTCCAGGGCATGTTTAAGAGATTACAGACCACGCAACATGAAGGCAGTCTCTGCTGTGAACCAAGGAGGGGCAATTTCGACCTAGTCCACCAGGCAAGACGTGGCTTTAGAGCCATGGTTGGTGAAGCCCTTGGTGAGCATGGAGCAGAGAGACATCAGTGCCCAGAGTGTGACTGACAGGTGGGCTCCTCCTGAGAACTCATCCTGGATTCAGTTTAGTGTCATGAGAAGGAATAAGGGGCACGTTGATGGCCCTGATTGAATTTATAGACTTAGGGCTCCAGGGAGAAGAGTTACCCTCGACCCCTGATCGTTCCTTTGGGATCCAAATCTAGGGAGCACAAGGCAACTGGTGGTAGCCCAGGGCTCACTGGGTCACAGAGCTAGTCTATAAAATGCTGGCATTGAAATTCCTCTCTGATCCTAACTAAACACTCTCCTTTGAGTGGCTACAGGTTCCCTTTTCAAGGGCTCAGGCTCTCTTTCCAAGACCTTATCACAGAGGCCGTGTCTGCCTTAAACTGCCTGTTGATGGAAACAAGACCAGGCCCCCTGCCATGGGATCTGCAAGATCATGATGGAGTGGGCACGGTCAGGTCAAATCGGAAGGCTTTGGAGGTATTTTTGTGCCTTTCTCCATGCCCAAATAGATTCGCTTAGAGCAGAGTCGCTCTCTGCCCAAGGACTCTCCCAAGGCTGCCTCACTTCCTTTCAGCAACTGGCTCCCAGCACCTTAGCAAAGCCCATGCCTTCTTGCAGGAACTGCAGGGCAGGAGATGGGTGTCCCAGGGTGAGAGCAGGGGTGCGAGCAGGGGAGCGTCTCCCACCAAGTTCATGTTCAGCAGACTGCCACTCACCGGCTAAGCAGACCGCAGAGCACAGCTTATTGTCCAGTGCTTTCATGCTGGCGATGTCAAAGTCATTGTTATTGTCACACTCCATACCTAGAAATGCGAATGTCCTCTGGCCTCTAACGGAGTTAAGGCAGTTAGAGAGGACCTGGCTGTGTTTTTCTCTGCTTTGCTGTCCTTAAAATAAAAATCTTAAGGATGGAGACAAAAAACATCAAATCATATGTTAAAAAAAAGACAATAATTAAGTGGGGAGAGAGGACAATAAAGGAAACTGCGTGGGTACGTTTGTGTTCTCGCTCTGTTCTGCTCTGTTTCCTTAACTGGCCCCTTTCCAGCCTTCGTTCCAGGGAAATCAGACCCTGGGGAGGTCTGTGGGATTCGGACACGCAGACCCGGGCCCAGAGCAGAGCCTAAGCCAGGCTGGAAGAGCTAGGAGAGCCACGGGGGAAGTGACCCCGGGCTCAGGCCTGTGTCTGTCGGTGCACGTGAGGTGTGTTTATGACCACAAGGCTCTGCGAAATGACTAATACATAAAATGGCAATTAAAGCTCTTTGGTCCCGTAATTTTGCACCTCAAATCAAAGAATCGCATTGCTTGCAAAATTATGATTTATTTTCTTTGAGACTTAATTTTCTATTCTGAAGATGTTTTAAGGGGCTGACCAGAAACCTACAGTCGTGTAAGATGGGAAGGGGACAATTTTAGATGTTATTTTTTCAAGCCCCCACCCGGTTTTTTTTTCCTTGGTGAAAGGGAGAGGAAGAAACATACATCTACTGTGTACAGCATGTCAGGTGGAAACCACATATGGAATGTCAGGCGGAAACCACGTACTGCCCTGTGCCTTTTAGAAGCAAATATTCTACTGGGGACGACAATCACAATGGAGAACTCAGAGCCTTGCGCCCTGAAGACATCAACCGAGGAGAGGTAGCGCCCAACTCCGGCTTGGTTGGCGTGCACGTGCGGCAGAGGCACAGCCTGGGCGACCACCCCTCCTCCGGCACTACTTGGCCAGGAGAGAGTGGTCATGTGCACATGCGCACCCCCTGCACACCACACAACCCCCCAAGCAACTGCCATGGCCAAAGCAGAAGCGACTAGCATGACCTCTGCATCCAGGCTGGGATCCAGGTTTGCTCTGGAGGTTGCCCTTCTGTGGAGGCACCTCAGAGGAGCAGACGGAAGAGACACCGGTTCCTGGGACGCCTGGTCCTACAATCCCAGGTGGGATTCCCAGCTCGCCTACCCTCCCCCCCCCCGCCACTTCCTTGCTCTATAAGTAGGTCGTTCCTTCGCTTCTCGGCTTACTAGAAACCAAATTCTTCCGACTGAAGATATGATTGACCTTATTTACAAAACAGAAATAGAGTCACAGGTGTAGAAAACAAACTTATGGTTATGGCGGGGGGCAAGGGAGGGGAGGGATAAATTGGGAGATTGGGATTGACATATACACACTACTATATATAAAATAGATAACTAATAAGGACCTGCTGTAGAGCACAGGGGACTCTACTCAGTACCCTGTAATGGCCTATATGGGAAAAGAATCTAAAAAAAAAGTGGATATATGTATATGTATAGTTGATTCACGTTGCTGTACAGCAGAAACTAACACAACATTGTAAACCAACTCTTCCAATTAAAAAAAATATCTACTTGAGGCCTGAATGATGGTAAAGAGAATCGTTCCAATAGCCTACAAACACTAGTGTACGCTGAGCTGCTAACGTCTCTTCACCTCACCTTTGCTGTGCCGCCAGGGCTGTGATCCTTCTGCTACTGTAACATCAGCCGTTTTCTTCACTAAAGCAGGAAAACCTACTGCCTAACAGTCGGTTCCCCCAAGGGGAGGAAGCTGTTCTCCTGCTGCAGCTGAACTTTGGGGCTGCTAGAGCAGTTCTGTGAGACTCGGCTGAGAAGCTGAAGCAGGAAGGAAGGGGATGGCAGTTGCCCAAGAAGCTTCAGGATCTACTCAACGTAGATGGAGAACTCCATGTGTCTTCTGCAGCCTTGGCTCAGAGGCCCAGAAAGAGCCAGGAAGGCTGCTGAGGTCCTCAGATACCCTGCTTGCTTTGATATTCCATCAAGAAGACAACCTTTCCCCAAAGCCACACCCTTGAGCAGTGCCACCAAGTCACACCAGTGCCCCTTTCTCTACCCTTCAGAGAATACCCGGGAGAGAAATATAATAAAAGGGAGCAAAAGACCAGGTCTTTTACCATCTTCTTGTGTGGGTGATCCGTCCTCTTCTTCTAGAACCTCATTTCCCTAGGACAGAAGGAAGGCACTGTGAGTCCATAAAGCAGTGAAATGAGCCTACTGATGGTCAGAAGACAGAACTAATCACCCTCATGGTATCCATACATTTCCTGTCTGTGTGAGATGGCTGGGAGGCCCAGCAGAGGCAGATTTTGCTTGGCGAGGCAGGATCGGCCCGTAGGGACCAGGTCTGAGGCACGTTCCAGAGGGACCAGGTCTGAGGCACCTTACAGAGGGACCCTGGGACTGTCAGGATTAGCCTTGGTAATAGTTTAGCTCACACTGTTTCTCTCAGGTGGAAATCAAAGTTGTCAAATGAAAAAGCAAACCGTGAGATCATAAAACTTTCAGGAACCCTTTAGGATCCCCAATCCCATCCAGATACTCCTTTGAGAACATCTGGCTCAAGAGAAAGTTGTAGAGTCCCCACTGGGAGCTGGGCATTCCATATACTTCAGGCACACCTCCGTCAGAGCACTTCTCACGCTGAGTTATAACTCTGATTCCTCCATCAGATGGAGCTCCGGGATGGGTGGGATGGGTGGATTGGGGGTGTGGGCAGGCAAAAGCCATGTCACTCGGTCTTTGTGTCCCCCAGTGCCAGGAAGATGTGAGATGCCTGTGCCAGGTAAATACTAAGTGAATTGGAGGACAAACACCCTCTCAAGGGTCTGGCCTGGAAGACTTCCCTCTGGAACTCACCCCACGCCTATTACGCTGAGACCAGCGCCCTCTGCTAACCGGACAGTCCCTCTGCTCTGCACCCTGCCTCTAACAGATCCAAGTGCACCACCTTGGAAGGCTTCTTCCAGAAGAGCCCCCATCCTATTTGCACCCTGTGCCAGCGCCGGCAGTCCCTCTGACCGGGGAGGGGCACCAGCGTCCACCTTGCTCTTACCTCTGCATCCTGCTCTTCAGTGGTGGCGACGAGGCCCGCAAAGTTGCAGTCTGGAGACGCCGCTGGCGTCACCTGCAAAGGAGCAACAAAAGTCAAGGTGCAGATGCCACCGGCTCTCCTACCCAGCTCGCCTGGCAGCAAACCCAAACCAAGTCCTCAGGACAGAAGTGGTGCCACATGGAAGATCACATCTGAGGGAGTCTGTGATTCAACAACCCGGTACCGTGTTTTCCAGGGCTCCCCTCCCGAGCACTGGGGGGCTTTGCCGATCTCCCTGGCAGGCCCTGGACTGAGCTCCTTGGGACTCGAGTACAGAGCAGAGCAGAGCGGCGAGGGCGATCCCATGCTCCTCTCTTACGTCTCCTTCTTCTGAGGGGGTCCTGCTGGCAGCCCGGGGGCAGGGGAGAGCCTCCCCGTCCTCTTCCGTGCCAGGGGCGATGTAGGAGCCGGACATGGAGGAGACGGTGTCGGTGCTGATCTGGGAGGACACCATGGACATGACCTTCCTTCTTCAAGTCTGGGTCCCCAGTATGTTGAGGGGGGCAGAGGCGGGGAGAAGAGTGTTTCCTGCCCTCAGCTCAACTCTTCATGAGGCCTGGCGCATTTGCTTCAGGCCAGCATGGAATCCCATCCCGGGGGCCTTCCCATCACTGGAGCTGAGAGTGGCCTGTCCCGAGGGCAGACGGGGAAGGTCTCCGAAGACTGAGTTCCTGAACATTGCCCCTCATCCCTTTCCTGGCTGGTGATACATGGGGGAGGGAGGATAGGGAAGAGGTGGAAAGTGAGGAGACAGAAAGCTAGCTTCTTGCTTTGGGAAGGGACTGTACCACACCTGAGGGTGAAGTGGCTGAAGGGCTTCTCACCTCAAAAGTGGAGATCAAAGGAAATGCGAAACCTGCCCAGAGAGCTTGAGTCATGGGCTCAAAGCCACACAGGGCAAAAGAGAAAGGACAACTCAGTGCAACATGGGGTCCTGGATTGGGATGTTGGAATGGAGAGGAGCATTACTGGGGTGATCTGCAAGACGTGAAGGGGGTCTGCGGTTACATGGGATTACCAGGTCAGTGTTCATTTCCTGATTGTGATGGTGGTACTGGGATTATGGAGGTGTGTCCTTGTTCTAAGGAAACACACACTAAAGTATCTAGTGCTAATGGGGCAGCCTGTCTGCAACTTACTGTTAAGGGCGCAAAATATATATTGACTGGGATTACATCGAATCTCTAAATAAATACGGAGTCACTGAACGTTTTTTCAAAAAGCCACCCAGCCAAGGGCCGGGGCAGGGATGAATAGGAGGGACAGGATCCACTCACGCTTCCCGCCTCCTCCACCGCCAACCCCCAAACGCTGCCTGCTGAAAGGGTGTGTGAAGCCCTGTGTTCTGGCCGCTTCGGAGCCCCTTCTTAGCTTTGGCTGCTCGTTGGCAGCATCCATGGACCCTTAAAAGTGCCAGTGTTTGGGTCCCAGCCCCAGAGACGCTAGTCCCAAGCATAGGGATTTTCAGGAGCTCCTGGGGATTCTCCCTGGCAGCCAGAAGCTTCTTCAGCCTTTTCTTACCTGGCAGGCAGTTCTGCCAGCCCCTGACCTTGCCCCTCTTCCCCCAGCATGGGCCCAGGCAGAGGGTGAGGAGGGGGGACAGTGACCGGCCCCACCTGTCAATCCAGTATGTACCCCTTTTGGCGGGGGCTGGAGGCTGAGCCTGGGGACCAGTGGAGAGGCTGGAGCCCCCATGTTCCCCCAGTGCTGGGGAGCGTGGGGAGGAAGGCCGGAGGGTGGTGGGGAGAGGGAGGGAGTCGTTGCTTAGGGGGTGAAGGGAGTCTCAGAGGGAGGTTGGGGCAGCCTCCTCAGCAAGCGGTGGGAAGGGGATGGGCTGCCTCCTGAGCTCTGTAAGGCCCCAACCCGCCTGGCCCTGCAGTGTGCGCACCCTTCGAAAATATTTTGAGTAATTAGCAAGGGAAAGCAGCAAGTTGGCGGGGGAATGCCAGGTTGTCCTGGAGCCAGCCTCCAGTGCAAGGAAAGAAAGGGGCCTCAGGAGAAAGGGGCCCGTGGAGGCTGGGCAGGATTGTGTAGGACAGTGCCCGTTTGTGTGTGTGTGTGTGTGTGTCTGTGCGCACGTGCACGTGAGTGCTGGGGGAAGGGGCTGTGCACCACAAGGGCGTGCTGGCGGGGCCAGGTGCAGGCTCGGGGGAGAGATGGGTTCCAGGCAAAGCTGGGGTGAGGGGGTGGAAAGGTGCCTGCTGAGTGTCACATATTTGCTGTGCCTCAGTTTCCCCATCAGAACTCTGGTACGTTGATTCCTCACAGGCTGGAGCTGTAGGGTCTAGGCACCCCGTCTTCCGTCTGCCCTGATGGCCTCCCTCAGCCCCGACCTGCATTGGAGGGAAGGCCCTGGGCGGGGTGAATGAACCCCAGGGTGGCAAGTGGGGCCCCAGGGGCTGGGGCCCTCTGACCTCACACCCTGTCCCTTCAGGAAGGGACCAAGGGAGGGAGGAGCTGGAGACAGGCCCAGGCGAGGACCGCAGGTGAGTCTGGGCAGGCCCTCAACTTGGGCGAGGTGGGGAACGTGAGCCGAGCCCTGGGCAAGAACGGCCTTTGTGAGTGAGTCCCCAGGGCCAGGGAGGGGGCTGTGCCTCCTTTGCCGCCTGCTCCTCGGGGCTGTGGGTACAGTCTCCCCATTGCACATAGAGAGGTGCCGAGGCCCTGGCTGCAGGGGACCCCCGAGGGCCGCCTCTCAGCCCCTTTCTCTCTGGGCACCCAGAGATCCTGAGGAGTGCATCAGGGGACACTCTGCAGGCCTTTGGTGCCCCCCATCTTCCTCCCAGCCATTCCCCCTTGGGCCGTGGCCTCCCCAAAACTGGCCCATGCTTTTCCCCAGAGAAAGTTGCAAGCAGGTCCATTTTGAGACTTTTTAAAACTTTACTTTTAAAAATGTTTTTATTGTAAATCACTTTCTATGAAAAAGGTTAAATTGCCCGATGGGTTAGGAGAGTGGATGTGGGATGCAGCCCAGGGCGTTTATGGTGGAGCAAGACACTCCCCTGCAGGAGTGCAAGCAAGGGCACGGGGCCATCCCCCCATTCCTGGTCCCAGTGGTTCTAGCAAGCACTGCGTCCCTCCCAGTTAAGCCTCAGCTCTAGCTACACTCACTACATTAGTCTGTCTGTCCCCTTTCCCTCTGCAGCTTGGCTGCCCCAGCCCCTAACCCCCAGATCCCCATCTCCCCGCTGCTCTCAGCCTCAAGTTGGGCTCAAAGATTAGGGACACATACCCTCTGCCCCACCTCTAGGGATGAAGCCAGAAGATCCCAGAGGCCTTAGAAAACCTCCTGGCTCCACCCGGCACCCCGGCCTCCTTTCTGTCTCCTCTCTCTTCCCCCCTCCGCCTAGCTCCTCCTCACAGACTGCCAGGAGAGGCCTCTTGGGTGTTCATTTGCGGTCACCTAATCAGCATTGGTTGTACCTGGGAACTTGCTCTGGATAGAGACCTGGGGAGGAGAGCAGGAGAGAGAGAAGCTTGGAAGCTAAGGTGTTCTGGGGCGGGCCCTGTACTGATGTTTCCAGCTTGGCCAGGGCCCCTCCAAGCCGCAGCTCTCATAGTGCAGAGGGCCCTTAGCGTGTCTCTGGGGCAGGGAAGAAGTGGATCAATGAAACACTGTGTGTATGGGGGGCTGGGGAGCGGAGGCAGCAATTTGGGTCCTGGGCCCCAATTCTCAGCCTGCTGGACTAGAATCTGAGGATGGCCTGGGCTGGGGGCCGTGTGGCCTGGTGGGGTGAGCTGGCCCAGCCCCTGCCTGGGCGGTAGGGTGTCCATGGGCCTGCACTGGCGGGGAGGGGGGCAGTCTGGGCCCAGACTTCGGTGCTGTCTGGAGGTGGGGCAGGGCCTGGCTTCTTACAAGAAGGCGCCCAGGCTGGCCCAGTCATGCAGGTCAGAGGCCAGTGTGGCATCCCCGGCCTCAAAGAGGGGCTCGGGGGGCAGGGAGCTACGGGTGCTCTCGTCCCAGGGGTGCTCCAGGAAGGATGTGGCCAGGAAGGTCTCATCAAAGTCCAGGCTGTCGGTAGCCTGCTCCCCTGGAGGCCCCCAGGTAACAGGGCACTCGATGTGGTGGCCATGGATGGTGAGGTCCACGTCCCTGTGTGAGGCAGGGCTCAGCGGTGGGATCAGCTCCGAGATCTCCAGCGTGCCCAGCTCCCCGTCCAGCGTGCCAGCGTCCAAGATGGCCTCCCAGTCAAAGTTGCCCTTGAGGGGTTCCAGCTCACCCTGCTCCTCCTGGGTCAGCAGCAGGGGGCTGGAGGGCCGCGGGACCTTGGCCTCCTGCTTGGGCAGCGGCTGTTGACGCTTGCGCCCCAGCCTGCCCTCGCCTGCACCCCAGCCCGCCTCCCCAGTGGCCTCCTCGAACTCCCGCAGCAGCTGCTGGGCCTCGGTGCTCACGGTCAGTGGCCCGGCCCATGGGGCGGCGCTGGGCTCTGGCGCGGCCTGGCGGGCAAAGGCCGGGTGGATGTGGACTGGGGGCAGCCGCTGCTTCTTCAAGGCCCCACTCAGCAGCCGCTCGGCGTACTGGGGGTCGATGCACCAGAAGCCCCCCTTGCCTGGCTCGTCCTTCTCCCGAGGCACCTTGATGAAGCCCTTCTTCAGGGACAGGTTGTGGCGGATGGAGTTCTGGACACAGGGAGGTAGGAGAGAAGGAAGACAGCTGGGAGAGTGGGTGGGATCAGTGATGGGGGGCTCCTAGCGCCACTGCCAGTCCCACCACCACCTTCTCTCCGATGGGGGCAGGGGAGACAGAGGCGCTGCTCCGAGCGGGAGGCTCTGGGACACCAGCCACGGGGCACCAGGAGCTGGGAGTGCTGTCGGGGGCTTTTGTTCCCTTTGGCCAGGATATCTGCCTGCTCAGTCATCCGAGCCCTGAGCCGCAGGGTGGCTCTCAGTGCCAGCCTGTCCTGCCCTCCCTCCCTTACCCCGCTGCTTGCGGCCTCTGGTCAAAGGCCTTGGCTCCCCCAGGTCCTGGACGGCCATCTCCCTCTGCCTGGGCCTGGCTGGCCTTCTCTGTTTGTGAAATGAGTGAGTGGGTGTGAGGGTGTGTGTGTGTGTGGGGGATGAAGTGTGGGAGGATCTGATGACTTTCCTTGTTTCTAGAGCCGGCTGCTGGCCTGGGCCCTCACCCACCATGTCCCCCTCCTCCCACCCCAGGCTCTGAGGCCTCAGTTGATTATTACCCAGCCAAGAGCATAGCGCTCATTCCTGGGGCCTCTCAGGCTTGGGGTAGGGTGGGGGGTGGTGGAGGGTCTCTGCTTTCTCACCAAGGTTACAAATGGTACCTGCCCCAGGGTCAGGGCCCAAGCAATCGTGGAATAGCTGTGATTACAGGAACTCTGATCCTGTGACCTGTGCCACAGGGAAGGATCTGTGCATCCTCAGGGTCTCTGTCCCCAAGTAGCCCCTGATCCTGATGGTCGAAGAGGCTCAGGGCAGCGTGTGCCCAGCCTGAATCACCATCCTGCCTTGTTCAGGCCTGGGTGCACAGTCCAAACCACGCTGGGGCACAGGGGTCTGGGGCCTGGTGGGTGGGGCCGGCAGGTGAGTAGTGCCCCCTGGCAAGACTGGGAGGTTTACATGGTGGTCTGGGCCCCTTGGCTGCTCTGTGCCAGGTTCCAGACACTTGGAACATGAAGCCAGTGTGGGAGGAAAGAGCCCCTGTGGAAAGCACGTGGCTGAGGTAATTGTCCCCCCAGGGAGTTTGATGAGAAGAGGGGGAGGAGTGTAGGCAGGAAACTAGGGAGGGCTTGGGGTGGGGGCTGGCACAGCAGCTTTCGGAAGGCCCCGTAGCCCTTCCACTGGGACACAGATGGCCTTCACACCCCGCAGCACGCCCCTCTCCCCTCCCAGAGCCCCTCCAGCCAACTGAAAGCAGGCGGGATGCAGAGTCTGGCAGGAACGATGCTCTGCCTCCAGTCAGGCCCTGACAAACTGACCTTGAGGAGGGGAGTGTCGAGGAATTCCAGGACTTGGGACAAAAATGTGTCCCTCAGTCCATCAACCTACCCTGGGGGGCTGTGTCCACGCATAGTTCAGCCCTGGTCTTTGGGCTGAGCCTGCCGGACGAGTGACAAGTTCTTTCCCCTTGAACCTCTATGTCGGCACCCCTGCAGCCCTCTGAACATCCTCCCTCCTCCGTCTCTGAAGTCAAAGGGGCAGCAGTCCAAGCACTGGGCTCCCTTGAGGTCCTTCCTGGACGGCCTTCCTCTCTCGGGGCCCTGGCCGTACCGCGCCTACTTGGCCTGCGGATCTGGGATGTGAGTCCAGTCCGCGAGGGCATGGGGAGGGAGGGAGGGAGTGCCTCCCTACCTGCCAGGTGGGATCAGCGTGGCGGAAGTAACAGAAGTTGTCCGTGATCCACTTGTAGATGGCCGACAGGGTGATCTTGGTGGCCTTGCTGGCCTGCATGGCCATGCAGATGAGCGTGGCATACGAGTAGGGCGGCTTCACGTGCGGGTTGGTGGCGTAGTCCACGTCGTCGGGAGGCGAGGCCTGCAGCCCCGAGGGGGCGCTCCGCGGCGTGCAGGAGGACGTGGGCTTGCCGGGTGTGTGCGGCTGCCCCAGGCAGGCGGGGTCCGCCGCCAGGGGAGACCCCGGCTCGGCCGAGCCTGCCAGCTCGTGGGAGCCGTGGGGGTCGGTGTCCCCCGAAGGCAGGGCGGGGAGCTCGGCGTTGAGAATGGAGAATTCCTGCAGCCACTGCAGGCTGGTCAGGCTGTCATTCAGGGCGTTGGACTCCTCCAGGCCGCCTTCCGGTCCGGCCTCCTCCGCTGCCCCTGCTCCCGAGACGCGTAGCCAGCTCTCCGCCATATGTGCGGGGACTCTCCGAGGGGGCTGTCAACATCCACGAGCCGAGCCGAGGGTGGCCGCCGAGCTCTCCGGCCCGCTGACTCCCGCGGCTTCAGTTACGCAGCCTCCCGGAAGCGGGCTTCCATCCCGCGATCCGGGGGTAGCCTCCTCCAAACGGAATGTGGTGCCTGCGGGGACCAGAGCGGGAACTGAGCCCTCTTTCCCCACCCCCGAGGGGAGAGTGTGGGCGAGGGGGGAGGCTCTTACTAAAATCCTTCCTGCAGCCGGGGAGGATCTTTTACTGCCGAGGTCTGGGAAACAGAAGGTGTGCCCGGGGCTCCGACCCACACGGGGTTCGCCTCGCTCTTTTCCTCTTGGATCTTTTAGAGGAGACTTAATTAGCCCAACGAGGGAATAGTGTAGGGGCATGCGAGGCCACCCCTTTCTCCCTCAAAGCGGGGAATTAACCCCCCTCTCTCCGTCCACAACCAATGGAAATGGGGCGAGAGAGTCCAGGAGGGCAGTACGACGGGTCGGGGGGCGGGGGAGGTCGTCTGATCTTTGAAAAGGGATATTAGGATGGGGCTCAAGGGGAAGGAAGGAAACAATACAGAGAGTTATAAGGGGGTGGGAAGTGAGTGTCCCCCAAACGCCTCTGATGTCAGTCCCCGGGCCCTCCACTTCCGTCGGGGACGGATGGGAGAGCGGGCTGGTACTGACGCCCTCCCTTCCCACGGCCGGCAGCCCTCCCCGTCCCTTACCTGGCTCAGAGCGCAGCCCGGGCCAAAGGAAGCTTCTCAAAGAAATTCCTCCCACCGCCCACCCTCACCGCGGCTCTCTGCTCCCAGCTCCAGGGCCCAGCCAGCAATCCTCGTCGCCACTCACGCCCGCCGGCGCCTCTCTGAAAGCCAGCGGCTGGGGACCGGCACTCAGTAGCCGCTCGCAAGGCGTCTCCTGCTGCCGTGGCGACGCCCCGCCCATATAAACAGCTTCCGCTTCTGCCATTGGCCAGGGCATCTCCAAAGAGACCGCGGGCTCTTAACGGCTCTCTCACGCGGTAACTCTCTTCCAGCTCCCTCCTGCCGCCCTCTCCCGCGCGCGACCCAGCCCCCTACCCGCCACCGCGTCCCGGCTCCGCGCATTCCCGCCCGACGGCCCCGCGCAGGGCTCGGAGAGGCGCGCGGCTCGGCGCTCCCGCAGAGGCCCCGGGGCCCTCGGCGAGCAGTTCGCCGCGGGAACCGTCCTCCGCCCCACCCCCTTCCCATCTGGGCTGCTCAGAGGTGGCGACGGCTCCTGGGACGCAGCCCGTGGCGCGGGGGCCAGGGCTGGGTGCATGCTTGGGGCTTTCCTTTCCTCTCCTCTGGGCTGCGAGTGGCCCTTCCTCACGTTTCTGCGGCCTGTCCCGGTCTCCCGACCGAGTGTCGTCTTGGTGCCCGCAAGCAGGTCTGACTCTCCGATGCCACCTGCCGCTCAGGTCCGCAGAAACCGCAGCCCCGGTCGCAGGCACCCCAAGGCGGCTAGGGTAATCCAGTGTTTCCCGGTAAGCGCTCCCTCCCCGCCCCGTCCTCAGCAAGATTCCCAGAAGCTGACATTCCAGAGGCTTCTTCGGAAGTGCTCTCCCTCCTTTCCAGATAGCCGAGGAAACAGAGCCGTTGGGTGAAAGCCAGGAAAGCCGTGGACTTGCCAAATTCTTTGACTGGGGTCATTTGCCCCATTCATTTCACCAGCCTTTAAGTGACGGACTAACGGTGGACTGTGGTCCTTCCTCCTCCCCTCCCCCAGCCTCCCTCCCGTCACCAGCTTTCCTGCTCTTCAGTTATTGAGGAGCTGCAGTTGGAAGTTCTCTGGTTGAAGGGGGTGGGTGGAGGTGAGGGCTCCTTATCAGGCCTCTGGGCAGGAGCTGTGCCCGGGGGATGGTACACCAGCTCCCACCCAGAAACATGTCTTTTCCTCTACCCCTTGCCCTCTCTCACTCCTCCATGTCCAGCTTGTCTTGAGTCAAAGTTTTTTTTTCTTCCCAAGTATTTATTGTTTTATTTTAATTTTTATTTTATTTTATTATTAGTTTCTGCTTTATAACAAAGTGAATCAGTCATACATATACATCTGTTCCCACATCCCTTCCCTCAGGCATCTCCCTCCCTCCCACCCTCCCCATCCCACCCCTCCAGGCGGTCACAAAGCACCGAGCTGATCTCCCTGTGCTCTGCGGCTGCTTCCCACTATCTACCTTACGTTTGGTAGTGTATATATGTCCATGCCTCTCTTTCGCTTTGTCACAACTTACCCTTCCCCCTCCCCATATCCTCAAGTCCATTCTCAAGTAGGTCTGTGTCTTTATTCCTGTTTTACCCCTAGGTTATTCATGACATTTTTTTAAATTCCATATATATGTGTTAGCATACGGTATTTGTCTTTCTCTTTCTGACTTACTTCACGGTGTATGACAGAGTCTAGGTCTATCCACCTCATTACAAATAGCTCAGTTTCGTTTCTTTTTATGGCTGAGTAATATTCCATTGTATATATGTGCCACATCTTCTTTATCCATTCATCCGATGATGGACACTTAGGTTGCTTCCATCTCCGGGCTATTGTGAATAGAGCTGCAATGAACATTTTGGTACATGCCTCTTTTTGAATTATGGTTTTCTCAGGGTATATGCCTAGTAGTGGGATTGCTGGGTCATATGGTAGTTCGATTTTTAGTCTTTTAAGGAACCTCCATACTGTTCTCCATAGTGGCTGTACCAATTCACATTCCCACCAGCAGTGCAAGAGTGTTCCCTTTTCTCCACACCCTCTCCAGCATTTATTGTTTCTAGATTTCTTGATGATGGCCATTCTGACTGGTGTGAGATGATATCTCATTGTAGTTTTGATTTGCATTTCTCTAATGATTAATGATGCTGAGCATTCTTTCATGTGTTTGTTGGCAGTCTGTATATCTTCTTTGGAGAAATGCCTATTTAAGTCTTCTGCCCATTTTTGGATTGGGTTGTTTGTTTTTTTGCTATTGAGCTGCATGAGCTGTTTTTAAATTTTGGAGATTAATCCTTTGTCAGTTGCTTCATTTGCAAATATTTTCTCCCATTCTGAGGGTTGTCTTTTGGTCTTGTTTATGGTTTCCTTTGCTGTGCAAAAGCTTTGAAGTTTCATTAGGTCCCATTTGTTTATCTTTGTTTTTATTTCCATTTCTCTAGGAGGTGGGTCCAAAAGGATCTTGCTGTGATTTATGTCATAGAGTGTTCTGCCTATGTTTTCCTCTAAGAGTTTGATAGTTTCTGGCCTTACATTTAGGTCTTTAATCCATTTTGAGCTTATTTTTGTGTATGGTGTCAGGGAATGATCTAATCTCATACTTTTACATGTCCCTGTCCAGTTTTCCCAGCACCACTTATTGAAGAGGCTGTCCTTTCTCCACTGTACATTCCTGCCTCCTTGATCAAAGATAAGTTGACCATATGGGTGTGGGTTTATCTCTGGGCTTTCTATCCTGTTCCATTGATCTATCTTTCTGTTTTTGTGCCAGTAAAACACTGTCTTGCTTACTATAGCTTTGTAGTGTAGTCTGAAGTCAGGGAGCCTGATTCCTCCAGCTCCGTTTTTCGTTCTCAAGATTGCTTTGGCTATTCGGAGTCTTTTGTTTTTCCAAACAAAGTTTGAATTTTTTTGTTCTAGTTCTGTGAAAAATGCCAGTGGTAGTTTGATAGGGATTGCATTGAACCTGTAGATTGCTTTGGGTAGTAGAGTCATTTTCACAATATCGATTCTTCCAATCCAGGAGCATGGTATATCTCTCCATCTATTTGTATCATCTTTAATTTCTTTCATCAGTGTCTTATAATTTTCTGCATACAGGTCTTTTGTCTCCTTAGGTAGGTTTATTCCTAGGTATTTTATTCTTTTTGTTGCAATGGTAAATGGGGGTGTTTTCTTGATTTCACTTTCAGATTCTTCATCATTAGTGTACAGGAATGCCAGAGATTTCTGTGCATTAATTTTGTATCCTGCTACTTTTCCAAATTCATTGATTAGCTCTAGTAGTTTTCTGGTAGCATCTTTAGGATTCTCTATGTATAGTATCATGTCATCTGCAAACAGTGACAGCTTTACTTCTTCTTTTCCAATTTGGATTCCTTTTATTTCCTTTTCTTCTCTGATTGCTGTTTCTAAAACTTCCAAAACTAAGTTGAATAAGAGTGGTGAGAGTGGGCCACCTTGTCTTGTTCCTGATCTTAGTGGAAATGGTTTCAGTTTTTCACCATTGAGGACAATGTTGGCTGTGGGTTTGTCATTTATGGCCTTTATTATCTTGAGGAAAGTTCCCTGTATGCCTACTTTCTGCAGGGTTTTTATCATAAATGGGTGTTGAATTTTGTCGAAAGCTTTCTCTGCATCTATTGAGATGATCATATGGTTTTTCTCCTTCAATTTGTTAACATGGTGTATCACATTGATTGATTTGCGTATATTGAAGAATCCTTGCATTCCTGGCATAAACCCCACTTGATCATGGTGTATGATCCTTTTAATGTGCTGTTGGATTCTGTTTGCTAGTATTTTGTTGAGGATTTTTGCATCTATGTTCATCAGTGATATTGGCCTGTAGTTTTCTTTCTTTGTGACATCCTTGCCTGGTTTTGGTATCAAGGGGATGGTGGCCTCGTAGAATGAGTTTGGGAGTGCTCCTCCCTCTGCTATATTTTGGAAGAGTTTGAGAAGGATAGGTGTTAGCTCTTCTCTAAATGTCTGATAGAATTCGCCTGTGAAGCCATCTGGTCCTGGGCTTCTGTTTGTTGGAAGATTTTTAATCACAGTTTCCATTTCAGTGCTTGTGATTGGTCTATTCATATTTTCTATTTCTTCCTGATTCAGTCTTGGCAGGTTGTGCATTTCTAAGAATTTGTCCATTTCTTCCAGGTTGTCCATTTTCTTGGCATAGAGTTTCTTGTAGTAATCTCTCATGATCTTCTATATTTCTGCAGTGTGAGTTGTTATTGAGTCAAAGTATTAAAAGCGTGCTGGAGAAAGTCGGACAGCAACTTTCACAAATAAGCCAACTGCGCAGTTAACACCTCTTCTTCCCTCGTGAACAGTTTTATTCATTTTTAAGAATCATGCAGCAGTCCATAAATATTGCATCCTTGACGTCCCCACTGTAGTGTGCCCATGAGTGTACTCCAGGGAGTGAGGGGTACACAGATGGCACAACAGTACACACATATTTACACACACTAGGTGTGCAGATCCTAAAGCACAGTGAGCAAGCAGCATGCCAAGGTCAGGTGAACAGGACAAAAACCCTCCCCAGGTGAGATGGCTTAACGTGTGTGGATCCGTGCCCAGGAGACGCCCCAGCGTTGGCATGGTCTCTGGTAGGATGGGACTGGGGAGGAGAAGGAAAAAGGGCTCTGTGAGAAGGCTGGGATCACCACACCACCCGGAAGTGAGCTCATAGGTGAGCTCCGACTTGAGTGTGGCAGGAAGGAACCCCAGGCCTCCGGTTAGTCTGTGTCCTTGTGTGAGAAACCAGGCCCCGTCATATTCTCTGTGGGTCAACTGCTAACAACATGACCATCTCCAGATGATGACTGGGGCGGCTGTCCTGTTCCCCGACCAGGCTCTGTGCCCTGTTCCCTGATCCCAGCCCTTTTGGATGGGATATTTCTGCTCGCCAAAGAGCTAAATGAGGGCAAAGAGGTGCGGGGATGGGGGAGAGAGCAGGAACTGTCTGAGAAACAGGAGTGAAGGGCCACTTCTCACCCGGGTATGTCTTGGTTATGGAACCAAGGCCTTGAGGAATCTCTCTGAGCCTCTTCCTGGGAGAAGACAGACCCTCCAGAAAGGGTGAAGACAATGGCTTCCTCTTAGGGTTCCTGGCCACTGTGGCGACTGTTTACCTACATCTCCTTCATCTCAGGTAACACCACACTCTGAATACTACCTGCCGGGAGAGGAGGTGGATCTGTATACCACCACCCCAGGCTCAGGGAGAGTCCCCTTCCCTAGTGCTTCTGGGGCTCAGATTTCAAGGAAATCAGGAAGTGTGGTTATTGCTGGAATCATCAATATGAAAGGGTCTGTAAGAATGTTTCGGGGAAAGAAAGGACATTAAAAGGGGTCTGAAACAGCAGAGCCCACTGCAGGATTTCAGAGCGGGTGGACACCGGAACTCAAGGCAGAAGCTGAGATTTGGCTTGGCTCATGTAGTGTCTGTCAGGACCACAGGCCTCCGCCTGCCCACCCCCAGGGCAGGATGTGAACCACAACCACCAGGCAGTGAGGGTCACCACGCACCTGACGGCACAAGGCAGCCACACAGGAGGTGCAAAAGATCCCCCGGCACTGGGCTCTCTTTGAGGCCTTGGGAAGGACCATGAAAAGTTCCTCTAGGGCAACAATTCCAACTACTAATTCAGGCCATCATGGTGGGCATAGCCTAGGGCTCTGTCACATCTCAGCCTCACAAACTGTTGGATCCCACTTTGCTTCTCAATCTCATGCTCCACTAACTAACCACCTCTTCCAAAAGCCAGCAGACAATGCATCTATCAGAGAGCTAAGAGGAATCCATTGATAACACTAGTGTTGAGAGACGAACAGCCAACAGCTTACGGTCTTGCTGTTTCAGACTGTTATTTATATGCCTACACTGGACTGGGGTGGGGTGGACATGTGATTTGAACAATATCTCTAAATCTCTGATGAGCCTATGGAAGGCAGTACCTCCGGCTCCCCCCATCAGGCTCAGCTGATCTGGAGGACAGGGGAGGAAAACCGGTGGGATGGGGAGCCTCCCAGACCACCACTGACCCCAGCTCAGCCCTTCCCCCAACCTCCTTTGGGGTTCCTGGGCACCAAATGAGAACCACCGGTCCACCCCTCTCTCAGCTTCTTTCTTCAACTCTTTCAGAAAAGCGGGGTGGAGACGGGGGCAGCAGGGGTAAGAATGCCACCTCCACCTGACAGGGCGGTAGTGATGAAACGTGATAATATACGACAGTCCCTAACAAGTGCCTGGTACATAGAGGGGGTCAAAAATGCCTTTGCAGTGTCACCTTAGGATGGAGCCCCAGGCCTTCCTGAGTGCACCTGATCATAAAGAACTCCCCGGTAGGTCATCATGTAACTGAGGGGTTCTCAGATTCAAGGCCTCCTTCCTAAGCAGACACACGAGGCATAGCCTCTGCTACCAGAAGCAAGAACTGTTTTCCCAACCAACCTTCTGGTGGTTGCCACTGCTTCTTGTCCTTGAGAGAGGAGCTCCTAATGCATTTTGAGGGAAACCCCACTTACAGTGCAATATGGCTTTCCCTTCTCACAGGAGTCATCCCCCAACGCCACCCCAATCTGCAGGTCTCAGATTGGTTATGATGTCCCAGAGACTAGAAAATGCCAGATGGGTGTTTGTAATGAAGTCACCCAAACTCTTGAGTCTTCTTGGTCTACCTCCTAAGGAGAAAAAAAAAAAAGATACAAAAGAAATAACCAGTCTGTAGACCACAGCTCCACCTGAAGATCAAGATACAGTGGAAACATTCCAGAGACTCTCTGCAAAGGGTCTCATGAGCTGCAGTTCGAGTGGCTTTAGCCCACAAGGAGAAAAGAGGTTTCCAGTCCCTTCTGAGAGGGGAAGGATCACGGTTGCGGAAGAAGATGAGTCTGGGAGAAGGGTCAGGTGCCCTCAGCATCCAGCTTTCACGTGGGTCTAAAAAGTCTCCGTGTGTCTTGCTGAGGATGCCCAGGAGGTCAGTGGTGCCATGAGGCCAGGATGGGATGTGAGAACGGGAGGAGAGCCCTGGTACAGGGGCTAAGGCTCTCAGATGGCCAAAGGATCCCACACGCAGAGCCTGTTCTCGGGGTCCTCCAGGCTGCCAGAAGATGGGCGTCTGCGCTGCGTGTTCCGACGACTGACCACGTTGTCGTCAGCCTGCCAGGCACCTGAGAAGAGGAAAGGAAGGTTACCGGACCTTTGGTTTGGTGCAGATGGTGTCTCTGGCAGGACAGTCCGGGAGTTTGGCACGAAAGCTGGCAAGATGCGCATTAGCTGGAACTCCCACAGGGTGCAAACCACAGCACGTGAAACTTGGGAGCAGTGGCGTCCACTGGGCGAGGGACAGTCATGGCCACTGTGGCCCACTGATGGAGGGACATGCAGGATGGTCCTTGTTTTGTGAGCTTGCCGTAGGATCCACCTTTGTATCTTTATTTGGTCTTGAAGTTTGCCTAAGTGTTACAGCGGACCAGGAAAAGAAACTGAGTCTGGCTGAGACTTTCACGAGAGCAGGAGGAGGTGAAGGGGAGGGAGAAGAGTGTGTTAATTTGGGCTCAGAGTTAGTGTTTGCTGTGGGGGCCAGGGTGGGGCAGGAAGGGACTGGCTGCCCAGCAGGGTGCCAGGGACCAAATGGCATGGCAGAGAACAGAGTGACAGCTGTTCCTCTCCTTCTGCACCCGAACAGCCCACCGAGAGTTGCTATCAGCTGGTGCCACCAACCCCAGGAGACATTAGCTCCAGAGCTTTGGGGTCCCCCGGGTACCATCCACGAAACTCATCATCTTCCCCCCTTGTCCTGCAGTTCCTGCACGAGAAGCACCCGCTGCCCATGCTGGAAACCCACTCTTGGTGCTTCTCTCTCCTTCATGCTCTGTATCCAATCCATCCTGACCTCCTGCTTGTTCAAGCTCTAGTAAGGTCTAAATCTGTAGTCAGAAAACCGGGATACAGCCCCAGCTTGTAACGTACTGACTGTGTGACCTTGGGCAGGTCACTGTACTTGGAGCCCTGGTTTTCCCATCCATCAGATGGGAGACAAGTACTTACACCCCAGGGATGCCGTGAGACTAAGCGAGGTGACATGGAAGAGTGGTGAGCAGGGCGCCTGACTCAGAATGTGCGCGAAAACCATCCGCACCCCAGGCCTTGTTCAGGCTACACTCATCTCCCCCAAGTCGTCCTCCCAGCCCACAGAATAACTCCATCTGATTCAGTCCCCCCAGTGCAGCGAGATGCCCCTTCTGAAGGGAGAGGATGAAGCCCTAACCCCCTGAGTTGGGGGAAAGCCTTCCATTCTCTGGCCGAGGACTGCTGAGCTGCCTCTTCCAGCACCTGCCCCCAGAAGGCCCCCCCTGAAGCCAGATGGGGTCCAGCGTGCTCCGAAGTGCTCCCCCACTGGCCCGTACCACCACCCCATTTCTCATGCTGTGTGGAAATTGCTGGATCCTCCAGCACACGGTGATCTCCTCCAGGGCAGAGCCGAGAGCCATGTCCTTCAGAGGGCTCAGTTCGTGGACGGAGCCGGCTGACCCTGGAGGGTGGGCGTGAGGCTCACTGTGTCACATTTGAGGGAGGCCACTCACAAATGTCTGGCGTCAGCTTCAGTTTAGGCCAGCCCAAGACACGAAACCCTTTAATGGCAGAAACACTAGGATTCAGCGGGTATAAATTGTGTATACCCATAAATGTCCTGGTGTGCTAATCCGCCCTAAGGCTCTAATAATAGTCTTGTGGAGGTGGACCCCAGGGGAAGGGGAGTGAGTGGGACAGGAAATGTTTAGGTATCTCTCACAGCCAGATGGAATGCGGGGATCTGTACTCCCTGGGGGTACCGGAGTCCGGCACATGGGGCCACAGTGCTTTTCCCCTCTAAGGGTGACAGGATGCAGAGCAGGCAAGATTGCGCTTTTAAGTTAGGAACCCCCAGATGAAATAAGTTGTTCCTTCATTTTATATAATTTGGTAGATCTCATACTTATTCCTCTGTGTTTAATGGGCAGGACTCCGGAACTGTGGCTGTTTGGTAGGAACGACCAAAAGCAAATGGTAAACAGGAGAGAAGACACACACACACACACACACACACACACACTCACACACACAAAGTCAAATCAAAACACTGCCGCAGCCTCGCCACCACCACCACTGGCTGCCAGGCTGCCTGGCTCTGAATTCTTGAGTCCTTGCTACAAACACCACCGGTCCAGATTCTGAGCCAGGGCTGAAAACTGGCTCCTTCTGAAACAGCCTGAAGACTCAGACCTGAAGTCTCTTATCTCCCCAGCTTCTTGGTACAGTCGGTGGTTCTCTTTCCTCTAAAAAGGCTTCTGCCAGACCCTCGGCGAAACCCTGCTGCTCCGTGCATCCTGGATGCGGAAGGTAAGCCTGGAAGGCGCAGGAGGACTTCCTGAGCGAGTGCTACCATTCTGTCCAGCCCTCAGCCAGAAAAGGGAGCCTGGAGATTCAAAATCCTTCCCGGGAGGTAGAGAAAGGTGGTTCCCACTTAATTCCCTCCTCAGGCTCAGAAACGGGGGAGTGAAGACACCTCTAGAGGCAGATTTGGGGAGCACATCTAGGGGGATTCCACACACCTCTTTCCTGCCTCTACCCAGCCACTAATTAAATTTAAGGTCTGTAACAGTTCCACCATCTTGTAGGGTTTCTCTCCAGGAAAACAGAAAGTTAATTCCGATTTTTCCTTAGTATCTGCGAAGCATAAGCCTTCCTAGTGGCGTCTTAGTCTTGGGTTATTTCAGGTCTCCATAAGTACTTTTCTTTGTTTTGTTTTTGGCTGTGCAGTGGCTTGGAGGATTTTAGTTCTCCGACCAGGGATTGAACCAGGCCACTGAAGTGAAAGTGCTGAGTCCTAACCTCTGGACTGCCAGGGAATTCCCTCCATAAGTACTTTTAGATTTCATCGGTATGCCCACTCCTGTCCAATGCCATCATTTAAAAACATCTGTATCGGGCTTCCCTGATGGCGCAGTGGTTGAGAGTCTCCCTGCCGATGCAGAGGACAAGGGTTTGTGCCCTGGTCCGGGAAAATCCCAAATGCCACGGAGCGGCTGGGCCCGTGAGCCATGGCCGCTGAGCCTGCGCGTCCGGAGCCTGTGCTCCGCAACGGGAGAGGCCACAACAGTGGGAGGCACGCGTACCACAAAAAACAAAACAAAACAAAACAAAAACATTTGTATTTCCACTAATAAACTCAAATTATCTTTGCTTTTTCCCATCACACCACCCAGAGCCTTTTCACAGAATTGCCACTGGTCCCCTGGCCACTATCCTGACGCCTGTGTGATACTCCATCAGGTTCCTTGGGGCCCCGTCTACCTAGCATGGCCTCGCGATTATAGTCAGCTCATCACCTACAATGGTCAACTCAGATTTCCTCCCTTTGAGAACCTTGCAGAAGAATCTCAGAACATACCATCGCCCCCCCACCTTGGTCTCGGGGCCAAAGAAGACCCACAGGCTTCTTAGCGGAAGAGGTGCTGGAATGACACAGGTGCTTTCTCAACATCACTCCCACAAGGGTGATGAGAGCAGCGAGGATGGGGACCTGAGCCATCCTTGCCGCGAGCTGGGGCTCCTGGCAGAGCACCTGTGGGCCTGGGGAGGGTGGACCATGGGGTGCTCCCCGGGCTCCCTCCTTGTGGGCGCTCCGTGAGGCGAGTGGCATCCGTGTGGGGAGGGAAACAGTGTGGAGAGGGAGACCAAGTGCCTGAGAAGCTGTCCTGATGGCCAAGCCAGCCTGAGGCACCTCAGTCATAGGAAGGAACTTTGAACTTACAGCTGAGCGTGGTGAGGTCTGTTGATTCCATGGGACCTACCACAGTGGATGCTCCTGTCATTAACCTGACATTAACCTGACAGATTCTTCCAGAGAGTTCCCCAGCTCTTTACTACCAGTGTGACGCTAACAGCAGAACCCGAGAAACATTTTACCAAGAGAGCAGATGCACTTTCCTTCTCTCGTAAGAGCCCTTGAGACCTCAGGGTGAGGCTACGATGGGACCCTCAACTCCCTCTCCCGGCAGGCGCCACTGTCATTCGGTTTCATGTCTGGCCTGAACGGTGAAGCCAGTTTAATCTGAGAATGGCTGGCTCCCGAGATCACCGTAAAGAAGCCCAGGCATTGTTTTCCTTCCAGGCCTCGCTCTCCTGCCGCAATCCCAGAGTGGAATAAACATCCACCAGCAGGTTGGCCCGAAGGAGTTAGGGAGAGGAGGAAGCACAAGGCCTGGGGTCAGTTTCCACCAGCATGGGCGGCTAAAACAATTCCCAGGAGCTCTCTCTGCCAAACACGGGGGTTGGTGGGGAGCCACTGCGGGGAGGCAGGAGCCTAGATTCCTCTCTTGAAGCCCAGTGAGCGGCTGGCCGGCACAGCTGCCACAGACTCAGGGCGGAATGAGGGCAGAGATGGCATCTTCCCCAACTAGTGACCAAAACAAATCCTGCCTGTAACCTTTGCCACCGAAGCATCCCCGCTTTTGTGGAACAGGGATTAATCTAGTCTCCCAAATATTTATTTTTCCTGGAAAATTTCAGCATATTAAATACAGGCTCTTGCCAGTTAGGAACGGAAGCCTCAGCGAGGGCCCCTCGGATGTGCGTGCGCCCAGCAAGCTTGGGGTTGGGTGTGGGTGAACATGAACTTTCACACGAAGTCTGGGTAACCTAAATGAGTTTCAAAATAAACAAACTGGACAGACAGACGTACATTTGGCAAAAAGACATGAGAAACAAATGGACAGACAGAAGCCAGGTAAAGAGTGGGAAGGCAGGAAGTGAAGTGTACCCTGGACCTCAGCCACTCTGGCCCAAGCCTGGCTGGGTCAACGCTAAGTGGGAAGGGACCGGAGAGCCCCTGGGAAGGCTGTGGGAGGCGTCTCTGGGGATTACGGCTTCCTCCACCACAAGCCTGCATGGGGCCAGAGGGGTGAGTACATGGGTCTTCTGCAAGCTGATGGAGAGTGGCAACCACAGGAGTTTGTGTCCCTCCAGCACCTGTAACCACGTTGCCAAGAGAGTAAAGCAATGGACCCATGACGGGACCTGGCTGTCCTGAAGCTTAAACATGTCCAGGGCATGTTTAAGAGATTACAGACCACGCAACATGAAGGCAGTCTCTGCTGTGAACCAAGGAGGGGCAATTTCGACCTAGTCCACCAGGCAAGACGTGGCTTTAGAGCCATGGTTGGTGAAGCCCTTGGTGAGCATGGAGCAGAGAGACATCAGTGCCCAGAGTGTAACTGACAGGTGGGCTCCTCCTGAGAACTCATCCTGGATTCAGTTTAGTGTCATGAGAAGGAATAAGGGGCACGTTGATGGCCCTGATTGAATTTATAGAGTTAGGGCTCCAGGGAGAAGAGTTACCCTCGACCCCTGATTGTTCCTTTGGGATCCAAATCTAGGGAGCACAAGGCAACTGGTGGTAGCCCAGGGCTCACTGGGTCACAGAGCTAGTCTATAAAATGCTGGCATTGAAATTCCTCTCTGATCCTAACTAAACACTCTCCTTTGAGTGGCTACAGGTTCCCTTTTCAAGGGCTCAGGCTCTCTTTCCAAGACCTTATCACAGAGGCCGTGTCTGCCTTAAACTGCCTGTTGATGGAAACAAGACCAGGCCCCCTGCCATGGGATCTGCAAGATCATGATGGAGTGGGCACGGTCAGGTCAAATCGGAAGGCTTTGGAGGTATTTTTGTGCCTTTCTCCATGCCCAAATAGATTCGCTTAGAGCAGAGTCGCTCTCTGCCCAAGGACTCTCCCAAGGCTGCCTCACTTCCTTTCAGCAACTGGCTCCCAGCACCTTAGCAAAGCCCATGCCTTCTTGCAGGAACTGCAGGGCAGGAGATGGGTGTCCCAGGGTGAGAGCAGGGGTGCGAGCAGGGGAGCGTCTCCCACCAAGTTCATGTTCAGCAGACTGCCACTCACCGGCTAAGCAGACCGCAGAGCACAGCTTATTGTCCAGTGCTTTCATGCTGGCGATGTCAAAGTCATTGTTATTGTCACACTCCATACCTAGAAATGCGAATGTCCTCTGGCCTCTAACGGAGTTAAGGCAGTTAGAGAGGACCTGGCTGTGTTTTTCTCTGCTTTGCTGTCCTTAAAATAAAAATCTTAAGGATGGAGACAAAAAACATCAAATCATATGTTAAAAAAAAGACAATAATTAAGTGGGGAGAGAGGACAATAAAGGAAACTGCGTGGGTACGTTTGTGTTCTCGCTCTGTTCTGCTCTGTTTCCTTAACTGGCCCCTTTCCAGCCTTCGTTCCAGGGAAATCAGACCCTGGGGATGTCTGTGGGATTCGGACACGCAGACCCGGGCCCAGAGCAGAGCCTAAGCCAGGCTGGAAGAGCTAGGAGAGCCACGGGGGAAGTGACCCCGGGCTCAGGCCTGTGTCTGTCAGTGCACGTGAGGTGTGTTTATGACCACAAGGCTCTGCGAAATGACTAATACATAAAATGGCAATTAAAGCTCTTTGGTCCCGTAATTTTGCACCTCAAATCAAAGAATCGCATTGCTTGCAAAATTATGATTTATTTTCTTTGAGACTTAATTTTCTATTCTGAAGATGTTTTAAGGGGCTGACCAGAAACCTACAGTCGTGTAAGATGGGAAGGGGACAATTTTAGATGTTATTTTTTCAAGCCCCCACCCGGTTTTTTTTTCCTTGGTGAAAGGGAGAGGAAGAAACATACATCTACTGTGTACAGCATGTCAGGTGGAAACCACATATGGAATGTCAGGCGGAAACCACGTACTGCCCTGTGCCTTTTAGAAGCAAATATTCTACTGGGGACGACAATCACAATGGAGAACTCAGAGCCTTGCGCCCTGAAGACATCAACCGAGGAGAGGTAGCGCCCAACTCCGGCTTGGTTGGCGTGCACGTGCGGCAGAGGCACAGCCTGGGCGACCACCCCTCCTCCGGCACTACTTGGCCAGGAGAGAGTGGTCATGTGCACATGCGCACCCCCTGCACACCACACAACCCCCCAAGCAACTGCCATGGCCAAAGCAGAAGCGACTAGCATGACCTCTGCATCCAGGCTGGGATCCAGGTTTGCTCTGGAGGTTGCCCTTCTGTGGAGGCACCTCAGAGGAGCAGACGGAAGAGACACCGGTTCCTGGGACGCCTGGTCCTACAATCCCAGGTGGGATTCCCAGCTCGCCTACCCTCCCCCCCCCGCCACTTCCTTGCTCTATATGTAGGTCGTTCCTTCGCTTCTCGGCTTACTAGAAACCAAATTCTTCCGACTGAAGATATGATTGACCTTATTTACAAAACAGAAATAGAGTCACAGGTGTAGAAAACAAACTTATGGTTATGGCGGGGGGCAAGGGAGGGGAGGGATAAATTGGGAGATTGGGATTGACATATACACACTACTATATATAAAATAGATAACTAATAAGGACCTGCTGTAGAGCACAGGGGACTCTACTCAGTAGCCTGTAATGGCCTATATGGGCAAAGAATCTAAAAAAAGAGTGGATATATGTATATGCATAGTTGATTCACGTTGCTGTACAGCAGAAACTAACACAACATTGTAAACCAACTCTTCCAATTAAAAAAAATATCTACTTGAGGCCTGAATGATGGTAAAGAGAATCGTTCCAATAGCCTACAAACACTAGTGTACGCTGAGCTGCTAACGTCTCTTCACCTCACCTTTGCTGTGCCGCCAGGGCTGTGATCCTTCTGCTACTGTAACATCAGCCGTTTTCTTCACTAAAGCAGGAAAACCTACTGCCTAACAGTCGGTTCCCCCAAGGGGAGGAAGCTGTTCTCCTGCTGCAGCTGAACTTTGGGGCTGCTAGAGCAGTTCTGTGAGACTCGGCTGAGAAGCTGAAGCAGGAAGGAAGGGGATGGCAGTTGCCCAAGAAGCTTCAGGATCTACTCAACGTAGATGGAGAACTCCATGTATCTTCTGCAGCCTTGGCTCAGAGGCCCAGAAAGAGCCAGGAAGGCTGCTGAGGTCCTCAGATACCCTGCTTGCTTTGATATTCCATCAAGAAGACAACCTTTCCCCAAAGCCACACCCTTGAGCAGTGCCACCAAGTCACACCAGTGCTCCTTTCTCTACCCTTCAGAGAATACCCGGGAAAGAAATATAATAAAAGGGAGCAAAAGACCAGGTCTTTTACCATCTTCTTGTGTGGGTGATCCGTCCTCTTCTTCTAGAACCTCATTTCCCTAGGACAGAAGGAAGGCACTGTGAGTCCATAAAGCAGTGAAATGAGCCTACTGATTGTCAGAAGACAGAACTAATCACCCTCATGGTATCCATACATTTCCTGTCTGTGTGAGATGGCTGGGAGGCCCAGCAGAGGCAGATTTTGCTTGGCGAGGCAGGATCGGCCCGTAGGGACCAGGTCTGAGGCACGTTCCAGAGGGACCAGGTCTGAGGCACCTTACAGAGGGACCCTGGGACTGTCAGGATTAGCCTTGGTTATAGTTTAGCTCACACTGTTTCTCTCAGGTGGAAATCAAAGTTGTCAAATGAAAAAGCAAACCGTGAGATCATAAAACTTTCAGGAACCCTTTAGGATCCCCAATCCCATCCAGATACTCCTTTGAGAACATCTGGCTCAAGAGAAAGTTGTAGAGTCCCCACTGGGAGCTGGGCATTCCATATACTTCAGGCACACCTCCGTCAGAGCACTTCTCACGCTGAGTTATAACTCTGATTCCTCCATCAGATGGAGCTCCGGGATGGGTGGGATGGGTGGATTGGGGGTGTGGGCAGGCAAAAGCCATGTCACTCGGTCTTTGTGTCCCCCAGTGCCAGGAAGATGTGAGATGCCTGTGCCAGGTAAATACTAAGTGAATTGGAGGACAAACACCCTCTCAAGGGTCTGGCCTGGAAGACTTCCCTCTGGAACTCACCCCACGCCTATTACGCTGAGACCAGCGCCCTCTGCTAACCGGACAGTCCCTCTGCTCTGCACCCTGCCTCTAACAGATCCAAGTGCACCACCTTGGAAGGCTTCTTCCAGAAGAGCCCCCATCCTATTTGCACCCTGTGCCAGCGCCGGCAGTCCCTCTGACCGGGGAGGGGCACCAGCGTCCACCTTGCTCTTACCTCTGCATCCTGCTCTTCAGCGGTGGCGACGAGGCCCGCAAAGTTGCAGTCTGGAGACGCCGCTGGCGTCACCTGCAAAGGAGCAACAAAAGTCAAGGTGCAGATGCCACCGGCTCTCCTACCCAGCTCGCCTGGCAGCAAACCCAAACCAAGTCCTCAGGACAGAAGTGGTGCCACATGGAAGATCACATCTGAGGGAGTCTGTGATTCAACAACCCGGTACCGTGTTTTCCAGGGCTCCCCTCCCGAGCACTGGGGGGCTTTGCCGATCTCCCTGGCAGGCCCTGGACTGAGCTCCTTGGGACTCGAGTACAGAGCAGAGCAGAGCGGCGAGGGCGATCCCATGCTCCTCTCTTACGTCTCCTTCTTCTGAGGGGGTCCTGCTGGCGGCCCGGGGGCAGGGGAGAGCCTCCCCGTCCTCTTCCGTGCCAGGGGCGATGTAGGAGCCGGACATGGAGGAGACGGTGTCGGTGCTGATCTGGGAGGACACCATGGACATGACCTTCCTTCTTCAAGTCTGGGTCCCCAGTATGTTGAGGGGGGCAGAGGCGGGGAGAAGAGTGTTTCCTGCCCTCAGCTCAACTCTTCATGAGGCCTGGCGCATTTGCTTCAGGCCAGCATGGAATCATATCCCGGGGGCCTTCCCATCACTGGAGCTGAGAGTGGCCTGTCCCGAGGGCAGACGGGGAAGGTCTCCGAAGACTGAGTTCCTGAACATTGCCCCTCATCCCTTTCCTGGCTGGTGATACATGGGGGAGGGAGGATAGGGAAGAGGTGGAAAGTGAGGAGACAGAAAGCTAGCTTCTTGCTTTGGGAAGGGACTGTACCACACCTGAGGGTGAAGTGGCTGAAGGGCTTCTCACCTCAAAAGTGGAGATCAAAGGAAATGCGAAACCTGCCCAGAGAGCTTGAGTCATGGGCTCAAAGCCACACAGGGCAAAAGAGAAAGGACAACTCAGTGCAACATGGGGTCCTGGATTGGGATGTTGGAATGGAGAGGAGCATTACTGGGGTGATCTGCAAGACGTGAAGGGGGTCTGCGGTTACATGGGATTACCAGGTCAGTGTTCATTTCCTGATTGTGATGGTGGTACTGGGATTATGGAGGTGTGTCCTTGTTCTAAGGAAACACACACTAAAGTATCTAGTGCTAATGGGGCAGCCTGTCTGCAACTTACTGTTAAGGGCGCAAAATATATATTGACTGGGATTACATCGAATCTCTAAATAAATACGGAGTCACTGAACGTTTTTTCAAAAAGCCACCCAGCCAAGGGCCGGGGCAGGGATGAATAGGAGGGACAGGATCCACTCACACTTCCCGCCCCCTCCACCGCCAAACCCCAAACGCTGCCTGCTGAAAGGGTGTGTGAAGCCCTGTGTTCTGGCCGCTTCGGAGCCCCCTCTTAGCTTTGGCTGCTCGTTGGCAGCATCCATGGACCCTTAAAAGTGCCAGTGTTTGGGTCCCAGCCCCAGAGACGCTAGTCCCAAGAATAGGGATTTTCAGGAGCTCCTGGGGATTCTTCCTGGTAGCCAGAAGCTTCTTCAGCCTTTTCTTACCTGGCAGGCAGTTCTGCCAGCCCCTGACCTTGCCCCTCTTCCCCCAGCATGGGCCCAGGCAGAGGGTGAGGAGGGGGGACAGTGACCGGCCCCACCTGTCAATCCAGGATGTACCCCTTTTGGCGGGGGCTGGAGGCTGAGCCTGGGGACCAGTGGAGAGGCTGGAGCCCCCATGTTCCCCCAGTGCTGGGGAGCGTGGGGAGGAAGGCCGGAGGGTGGTGGGGAGAGGGAGGGAGTCGTTGCTTAGGGGGTGAAGGGAGTCTCAGAGGGAGGTTGGGGCAGCCTCCTCAGCAAGCGATGGGAAGGGGATGGGCTGCCTCCTGAGCTCTGTAAGGCCCCAACCCGCCTGGCCCTGCAGTGTGCGCACCCTTCGAAAATATTTTGAGTAATTAGCAAGGGAAAGCAGCAAGTTGGCGGGGGAATGCCAGGTTGTCCTGGAGCCAGCCTCCAGTGCAAGGAAAGAAAGGGGCCTCAGGAGAAAGGGGCCCGTGGAGGCTGGGCAGGATTGTGTAGGACAGTGCCCGTTTGTGTGTGTGTGTGTGTGTGTGTGTCTGTGCGCACGTGCACGTGAGTGCTGGGGGAAGGGGCTGTGCACCACAAGGGCGTGCTGGCGGGGCCAGGTGCAGGCTCGGGGGAGAGATGGGTTCCAGGCAAAGCTGGGGTGAGGGGGTGGAAAGGTGCCTGCTGAGTGTCACATATTTGCTGTGCCTCAGTTTCCCCATCAGAACTCTGGTACGTTGATTCCTCACAGGCTGGAGCTGTAGGGTCTAGGCACCCCGTCTTCCGTCTGCCCTGATGGCCTCCCTCAGCCCCAACCTGCATTGGAGGGAAGGCCCTGGGTGGGGTGAATGAACCCCAGGGTGGCAAGTGGGGCCCCAGGGGCTGGGGCCCTCTGACCTCACACCCTGTCCCTTCAGGAAGGGACCAAGGGAGGGAGGAGCTGGAGACAGGCCCAGGCGAGGACCGCAGGTGAGTCTGGGCAGGCCCTCAACTTGGGCGAGGTGGGGAACGTGAGCCGAGCCCTGGGCAAGAACGGCCTTTGTGAGTGAGTCCCCAGGGCCAGGGAGGGGGCTGTGCCTCCTTTGCCGCCTGCTCCTCGGGGCTGTGGGTACAGTCTCCCCATTGCACATAGAGAGGTGCCGTGGCCCTGGCTGCAGGGGACCCCCGAGGGCCGCCTCTCAGCCCCTTTCTCTCTGGGCACCCAGAGATCATGAGGAGTGCATCAGGGGACACTCTGCAGGCCTTTGGTGCCCCCCATCTTCCTCCCAGCCATTCCCCCTTGGGCCGTGGCCTCCCCAAAACTGGCCCATGCTTTTCCCCAGAGAAAGTTGCAAGCAGGTCCATTTTGAGACTTTTTAAAACTTTAGTTTTAAAAATGTTTTTATTGTAAATCACTTTCTATGAAAAAGGTTAAATTGCCCGATGGGTTAGGAGAGTGGATGTGGGATGCAGCCCAGGGCGTTTATGGTGGAGCAAGACACTCCCCTGCAGGAGTGCAAGCAAGGGCACGGGGCCATCCCCCCATTCCTGGTCCCAGTGGTTCTAGCAAGCACTGCGTCCCTCCCAGTTAAGCCTCAGCTCTAGCTACACTCACTACATTAGTCTGTCTGTCCCCTTTCCCTCTGCAGCTTGGCTGCCCCAGCCCCTAACCCCCAGATCCCCATCTCCCCGCTGCTCTCAGCCTCAAGTTGGGCTCAAAGATTAGGGACACATACCCTCTGCCCCACCTCTAGGGATGAAGCCAGAAGATCCCAGAGGCCTTAGAAAACCTCCTGGCTCCACCCGGCACCCCGGCCTCCTTTCTGTCTCCTCTCTCTTCCCCCCTCCGCCTAGCTCCTCCTCACAGACTGCCGGGAGAGGCCTCTTGGGTGTTCATTTGCGGTCACCTAATCAGCATTGGTTGTACCTGGGAACTTGCTCTGGATAGAGACCTGGGGAGGAGAGCAGGAGAGAGAGAAGCTTGGAAGCTAAGGTGTTCTGGGGCGGGCCCTGTACTGATGTTTCCAGCTTGGCCAGGGCCCCTCCAAGCCGCAGCTCTCATAGTGCAGGGCCCTTAGCATGTCTCTGGGGCAGGGAAGAAGTGGATCAATGAAACACTGTGTGTATGGGGGGCTGGGGAGCGGAGGCAGCAATTTGGGTCCTGGGCCCCAATTCTCAGCCTGCTGGACTAGAATCTGAGGATGGCCTGGGCTGGGGGCCGTGTGGCCTGGTGGGGTGAGCTGGCCCAGCCCCTGCCTGGGCGGTAGGGTGTCCATGGGCCTGCACTGGCGGGGAGGGGGGCAGTCTGGGCCCAGACTTCGGTGCTGTCTGGAGGTGGGGCAGGGCCTGGCTTCTTACAAGAAGGCGCCCAGGCTGGCCCAGTCATGCAGGTCAGAGGCCAGTGTGGCATCCCCGGCCTCAAAGAGGGGCTCGGGGGGCAGGGAGCTACGGGTGCTCTCGTCCCAGGGGTGCTCCAGGAAGGATGTGGCCAGGAAGGTCTCATCAAAGTCCAGGCTGTCGGTAGCCTGCTCCGCTGGAGGCCCCCAGGTAACAGGGCAGTCGATGTGGTGGCCATGGATGGTGAGGTCCACGTCCCCGTGTGAGGCAGGGCTCAGCGGCGGGATCAGCTCCGAGATCTCCAGCGTGCCCAGCTCCCCGTCCAGCGTGCCAGCGTCCAAGATGGCCTCCCAGTCAAAGTTGCCCTTGAGGGGTTCCAGCTCACCCTGCTCCTCCTGGGTCAGCAGCAGGGGGCTGGAGGGCCGCGGGACCTTGGCCTCCTGCTTGGGCAGCGGCTGTTGACGCTTGCGCCCCAGCCTGCCCTCGCCTGCACCCCAGCCCGCCTCCCCAGTGGCCTCCTCGAACTCCCGCAGCAGCTGCTGGGCCTCGGTGCTCACGGTCAGTGGCCCGGCCCATGGGGCGGCGCTGGGCTCTGGCGCGGCCTGGCGGGCAAAGGCCGGGTGGATGTGGACTGGGGGCAGCCGCTGCTTCTTCAAGGCCCCACTCAGCAGCCGCTCGGCGTACTGGGGGTCGATGCACCAGAAGCCCCCCTTGCCTGGCTCGTCCTTCTCCCGAGGCACCTTGATGAAGCCCTTCTTCAGGGACAGGTTGTGGCGGATGGAGTTCTGGACACAGGGAGGTAGGAGAGAAGGAAGACAGCTGGGAGAGTGGGTGGGGTCAGTGATGGGGGGCTCCTAGCGCCACTGCCAGTCCCACCACCACCTTCTCTCCGATGGGGGCAGGGGAGACAGAGGCGCTGCTCCGAGCGGGAGGCTCTGGGACACCAGCCACGGGGCACCAGGAGCTGGGAGTGCTGTCGGGGGCTTTTGTTCCCTTTGGCCAGGATATCTGCCTGCTCAGTCATCCGAGCCCTGAGCCGCAGGGTGGCTCTCAGTGCCAGCCTGTCCTGCCCTCCCTCCCTTACCCCGCTGCTTGCGGCCTCTGGTCAAAGGCCTTGGCTCCCCCAGGTCCTGGACGGCCATCTCCCTCTGCCTGGGCCTCGCTGGCCTTCTCTGTTTGTGAAATGAGTGAGTGGGTGTGAGGGTGTGTGTGTGTGGGGGGGGATGAAGTGTGGGAGGATCTGATGACTTTCCTTGTTTCTAGAGCCGGCTGCTGGCCTGGGCCCTCACCCACCATGTCCCCCTCCTCCCACCCCAGGCTCTGAGGCCTCAGTTGATTATTACCCAGCCAAGAGCATAGCGCTCATTCCTGGGGCCTCTCAGGCTTGGGGTAGGGTGGGGGGTGGTGGAGGGTCTCTGCTTTCTCACCAAGGTTACAAATGGTACCTGCCCCAGGGTCAGGGCCCAAGCAATCGTGGAATAGCTGTGATTACAGGAACTCTGATCCTGTGACCTGTGCCACAGGGAAGGATCTGTGCATCCTCAGGGTCTCTGTCCCCAAGTAGCCCCTGATCCTGATGGTCGAAGAGGCTCAGGGCAGCGTGTGCCCAGCCTGAATCACCATCCTGCCTTGTTCAGGCCTGCGTGCACAGTCCAAACCACGCTGGGGCACAGGGGTCTGGGGCCTGGTGGGTGGGGCCGGCAGGTGAGTAGTGCCCCCTGGCAAGACTGGGAGGTTTACATGGTGGTCTGGGCCCCTTGGCTGCTCTGTGCCAGGTTCCGGAGACTTGGAACATGAAGCCAGTGTGGGAGGAAAGAGCCCCTGTGGAAAGCACGTGGCTGAGGTAATTGTCCCCCCAGGGAGTTTGATGAGAAGAGGGGGAGGAGTGTAGGCAGGAAACTAGGGAGGGCTTGGGGTGGGGGCTGGCACAGCAGCTTTCGGAAGGCCCCGTAGCCCTTCCACTGGGACACCGATGGCCTTCACACCCCGCAGCACGCCCCTCTCCCCTCCCAGAGCCCCTCCAGCCAACTGAAAGCAGGCGGGATGCAGAGTCTGGCAGGAACGATGCTCTGCCTCCAGTCAGGCCCTGACAAACTGACCTTGAGGAGGGGAGTGTCGAGGAATTCCAGGACTTGGGACAAAAATGTGTCCCTCAGTCCATCAACCTACCCTGGGGGGCTGTGTCCACGCATAGTTCAGCCCTGGTCTTTGGGCTGAGCCTGCCGGACGAGTGACAAGTTCTTTCCCCTTGAACCTCTATGTCGGCACCCCTGCAGCCCTCTGAACATCCTCCCTCCTCCGTCTCTGAAGTCAAAGGGGCAGCAGTCCAAGCACTGGGCTCCCTTGAGGTCCTTCCTGGACGGCCTTCCTCTCTCGGGGCCCTGGCCGTACCGCGCCTACTTGGCCTGCGGATCTGGGATGTGAGTCCAGTCCGCGAGGGCATGGGGAGGGAGGGAGGCAGTGCCTCCCTACCTGCCAGGTGGGATCAGCGTGGCGGAAGTAACAGAAGTTGTCCGTGATCCACTTGTAGATGGCCGACAGGGTGATCTTGGTGGCCTTGCTGGCCTGCATGGCCATGCAGATGAGCGTGGCATACGAGTAGGGCGGCTTCACGTGCGGGTTGGTGGCGTAGTCCACGTCGTCGGGAGGCGAGGCCTGCAGCCCCGAGGGGGCGCTCCGCGGCGTGCAGGAGGACGTGGGCTTGCCGGGTGTGTGCGGCTGCCCCAGGCAGGCGGGGTCCGCCGCCAGGGGAGACCCCGGCTCGGCCGAGCCTGCCAGCTCGTGGGAGCCGTGGGGGTCGGTGTCCCCCGAAGGCAGGGCGGGGAGCTCGGCGTTGAGAATGGAGAATTCCTGCAGCCACTGCAGGCTGGTCAGGCTGTCATTCAGGGCGTTGGACTCCTCCAGGCCGCCTTCCGGTCCGGCCTCCTCCGCTGCCCCTGCTCCCGAGACGCGTAGCCAGCTCTCCGCCATATGTGCGGGGACTCTCCGAGGGGGCTGTCAACATCCACGAGCCGAGCCGAGGGTGGCCGCCGAGCTCTCCGGCCCGCTGACTCCCGCGGCTTCAGTTACGCAGCCTCCCGGAAGCGGGCTTCCATCCCGCGATCCGGGGGTAGCCTCCTCCAAACGGAATGTGGTGCCTGCGGGGACCAGAGCGGGAACTGAGCCCTCTTTCCCCACCCCCGAGGGGAGAGTGTGGGCGAGGGGGGAGGCTCTTACTAAAATCCTTCCTGCAGCCGGGGAGGATCTTTTACTGCCGAGGTCTGGGAAACAGAAGGTGTGCCCGGGGCTCCGACCCACACGGGGTTCGCCTCGCTCTTTTCCTCTTGGATCTTTTAGAGGAGACTTAATTAGCCCAACGAGGGAATAGTGTAGGGGCATGCGAGGCCACCCCTTTCTCCCTCAAAGCGGGGAATTAACCCCCCTCTCTCCGTCCACAACCAATGGAAATGGGGCGAGAGAGTCCAGGAGGGCAGTACGACGGGTCGGGGGGCGGGGGAGGTCGTCTGATCTTTGAAAAGGGATATTAGGATGGGGCTCAAGGGGAAGGAAGGAAACAATACAGAGAGTTATAAGGGGGTGGGAAGTGAGTGTCCCCCAAACGCCTCTGATGTCAGTCCCCGGGCCCTCCACTTCCGTCGGGGACGGATGGGAGAGCGGGCTGGTACTGACGCCCTCCCTTCCCACGGCCGGCAGCCCTCCCCGTCCCTTACCTGGCTCAGAGCGCAGCCCGGGCCAAAGGAAGCTTCTCAAAGAAATTCCTCCCACCGCCCACCCTCACCGCGGCTCTCTGCTCCCAGCTCCAGGGCCCAGCCAGCAATCCTCGTCGCCACTCACGCCCGCCGGCGCCTCTCTGAAAGCCAGCGGCTGGGGACCGGCACTCAGTAGCCGCTCGCAAGGCGTCTCCTGCTGCCGTGGCGACGCCCCGCCCATATAAACAGCTTCCGCTTCTGCCATTGGCCAGGGCATCTCCAAAGAGACCGCGGGCTCTTAACGGCTCTCTCACGCGGTAACTCTCTTCCAGCTCCCTCCTGCCGCCCTCTCCCGCGCGCGACCCAGCCCCCTACCCGCCACCGCGTCCCGGCTCCGCGCATTCCCGCCCGACGGCCCCGCGCAGGGCTCGGAGAGGCGCGCGGCTCGGCGCTCCCGCAGAGGCCCCGGGGCCCTCGGCGAGCAGTTCGCCGCGGGAACCGTCCTCCGCCCCACCCCCTTCCCATCTGGGCTGCTCAGAGGTGGCGACGGCTCCTGGGACGCAGCCCGTGGCGCGGGGGCCAGGGCTGGGTGCATGCTTGGGGCTTTCCTTTCCTCTCCTCTGGGCTGCGAGTGGCACTTCCTCACGTTTCTGCGGCCTGTCCCGGTCTCCCGACCGAGTGTCGTCTTGGTGCCCGCAAGCAGGTCTGACTCTCCGATGCCACCTGCCGCTCAGGTCCGCAGAAACCGCAGCCCCGGTCGCAGGCACCCCAAGGCGGCTAGGGTAATCCAGTGTTTCCCGGTAAGCGCTCCCTCCCCGCCCCGTCCTCAGCAAGATTCCCAGAAGCTGACATTCCAGAGGCTTCTTCGGAAGCGCTCTCCCTCCTTTCCAGATAGCCGAGGAAACAGAGCCGTTGGGTGAAAGCCAGGAAAGCCGTGGACTTGCCAAATTCTTTGACTGGGGTCATTTGCCCCATTCATTTCACCAGCCTTTAAGTGACGGACTAACGGTGGACTGTGGTCCTTCCTCCTCCCCTCCCCCAGCCTCCCTCCCGTCACCAGCTTTCCTGCTCTTCAGTTATTGAGGAGCTGCAGTTGGAAGTTCTCTGGTTGAAGGGGGTGGGTGGAGGTGAGGGCTCCTTATCAGGCCTCTGGGCAGGAGCTGTGCCCGGGGGATGGTACACCAGCTCCCACCCAGAAACATGTCTTTTCCTCTACCCCTTGCCCTCTCTCACTCCTCCATGTCCAGCTTGTCTTGAGTCAAAGTTTTTTTTTTTCTTCCCAAGTATTTATTCTTTTATTTTAATTTTTATTTTATTTTTTTATTAGTTTCTGCTTTATAACAAAGTGAATCAGTCATACATATACATCTGTTCCCACATCCCTTCCCTCAGGCATCTCCCTCCCTCCCACCCTCCCCATCCCACCCCTCCAGGCGGTCACAAAGCACCGAGCTGATCTCCCTGTGCTCTGCGGCTGCTTCCCACTATCTACCTTACGTTTGGTAGTGTATATATGTCCATGCCTCTCTTTCGCCTTGTCACAACTTACCCTTCCCCCTCCCCATATCCTCAAGTCCATTCTCAAGTAGGTCTGTGTCTTTATTCCTGTTTTACCCCTAGGTTATTCATGACATTTTTTTAAATTCCATATATATGTGTTAGCATACGGTATTTGTCTTTCTCTTTCTGACTTACTTCACGGTGTATGACAGAGTCTAGGTCTATCCACCTCATTACAAATAGCTCAGTTTCGTTTCTTTTTATGGCTGAGTAATATTCCATTGTATATATGTGCCACATCTTCTTTATCCATTCATCCGATGATGGACACTTAGGTTGCTTCCATCTCCGGGCTATTGTGAATAGAGCTGCAATGAACATTTTGGTACATGCCTCTTTTTGAATTATGGTTTTCTCAGGGTATATGCCTAGTAGTGGGATTGCTGGGTCATATGGTAGTTCGAGTTTTAGTCTTTTAAGGAACCTCCATACTGTTCTCCATAGTGGCTGTACCAATTCACATTCCCACCAGCAGTGCAAGAGTGTTCCCTTTTCTCCACACCCTCTCCAGCATTTATTGTTTCTAGATTTCTTGATGATGGCCATTCTGACTGGTGTGAGATGATATCTCATTGTAGTTTTGATTTGCATTTCTCTAATGATTAATGATGCTGAGCATTCTTTCATGTGTTTGTTGGCAGTCTGTATATCTTCTTTGGAGAAATGCCTATTTAAGTCTTCTGCCCATTTTTGGATTGGGTTGTTTGTTTTTTTGCTATTGAGCTGCATGAGCTGTTTTTAAATTTTGGAGATTAATCCTTTGTCAGTTGCTTCATTTGCAAATATTTTCTCCCATTCTGAGGGTTGTCTTTTGGTCTTGTTTATGGTTTCCTTTGCTGTGCAAAAGCTTTGAAGTTTCATTAGGTCCCCTTTGTTTATCTTTGTTTTTATTTCCATTTCTCTAGGAGGTGGGTCCAAAAGGATCTTGCTGTGATTTATGTCATAGAGTGTTCTGCCTATGTTTTCCTCTAAGAGTTTGATAGCTTCTGGCCTTACATTTAGGTCTTTAATCCATTTTGAGCTTATTTTTGTGTATGGTGTCAGGGAATGATCTAATCTCATACTTTTACATGTCCCTGTCCAGTTTTCCCAGCACCACTTATTGAAGAGGCTGTCCTTTCTCCACTGTACATTCCTGCCTCCTTGATCAAAGATAAGTTGACCATATGGGTGTGGGTTTATCTCTGGGCTTTCTATCCTGTTCCATTGATCTATCTTTCTGTTTTTGTGCCAGTAAAACACTGTCTTGCTTACTATAGCTTTGTAGTGTAGTCTGAAGTCAGGGAGCCTGATTCCTCCAGCTCCGTTTTTCGTTCTCAAGATTGCTTTGGCTATTCGGAGTCTTTTGTTTTTCCAAACAAAGTTTGAATTTTTTTGTTCTAGTTCTGTGAAAAATGCCAGTGGTAGTTTGATAGGGATTGCATTGAACCTGTAGATTGCTTTGGGTAGTAGAGTCATTTTCACAATATCGATTCTTCCAATCCAGGAGCATGGTATATCTCTCCATCTATTTGTATCATCTTTAATTTCTTTCATCAGTGTCTTATAATTTTCTGCATACAGGTCTTTTGTCTCCTTAGGTAGGTTTATTCCTAGGTATTTTATTCTTTTTGTTGCAATGGTAAATGGGGGTGTTTTCTTGATTTCACTTTCAGATTCTTCATCATTCGTGTACAGGAATGCCAGAGATTTCTGTGCATTAATTTTGTATCCTGCTACTTTTCCAAATTCATTGATTAGCTCTAGTAGTTTTCTGGTAGCATCTTTAGGATTCTCTATGTATAGTATCATGTCATCTGCAAACAGTGACAGCTTTACTTCTTCTTTTCCAATTTGGATTCCTTTTATTTCCTTTTCTTCTCTGATTGCTGTTTCTAAAACTTCCAAAACTAAGTTGAATAAGAGTGGTGAGAGTGGGCCACCTTGTCTTGTTCCTGATCTTAGTGGAAATGGTTTCAGTTTTTCACCATTGAGGACAATGTTGGCTGTGGGTTTGTCATTTATGGCCTTTATTATCTTGAGGAAAGTTCCCTGTATGCCTACTTTCTGCAGGGTTTTTATCATAAATGGGTGTTGAATTTTGTCGAAAGCTTTCTCTGCATCTATTGAGATGATCATATGGTTTTTCTCCTTCAATTTGTTAACATGGTGTATCACATTGATTGATTTGCGTATATTGAAGAATCCTTGCATTCCTGGCATAAACCCCACTTGATCATGGTGTATGATCCTTTTAATGTGCTGTTGGATTCTGTTTGCTAGTATTTTGTTGAGGATTTTTGCATCTATGTTCATCAGTGATATTGGCCTGTAGTTTTCTTTCTTTGTGACATCCTTGCCTGGTTTTGGTATCAAGGTGATGGTGGCCTCGTAGAATGAGTTTGGGAGTGCTCCTCCCTCTGCTATATTTTGGAAGAGTTTGAGAAGGATAGGTGTTAGCTCTTCTCTAAATGTCTGATAGAATTCGCCTGTGAAGCCATCTGGTCCTGGGCTTCTGTTTGTTGGAAGATTTTTAATCACAGTTTCCATTTCAGTGCTTGTGATTGGTCTATTCATATTTTCTATTTCTTCCTGATTCAGTCTTGGCAGGTTGTGCATTTCTAAGAATTTGTCCATTTCTTCCAGGTTGTCCATTTTCTTGGCATAGAGTTTCTTGTAGTAATCTCTCATGATCTTCTATATTTCTGCAGTGTGAGTTGTTATTGAGTCAAAGTATTAAAAGCGTGCTGGAGAAAGTCGGACAGCAACTTTCACAAATAAGCCAACTGCGCAGTTAACACCTCTTCTTCCCTTGTGAACAGTTTTATTCATTTTTAAGAATCATGCAGCAGTCCATAAATATTGCATCCTTGACGTCCCCACTGTAGTGTGCCCATGAGTGTACTCCAGGGAGTGAGGGGTACACAGATGGCACAACAGTACACACATACTTACACACACTAGGTGTGCAGATCCTAAAGCACAGTGAGCAAGCAGCATGCCAAGGTCAGGTGAACAGGACAAAAACCCTCCCCAGGTGAGATGGCTTAACGTGTGTGGATCCGTGCCCAGGAGACGCCCCAGCATTGGCATGGCCTCTGGTAGGATGGGACTGGGGAGGAGAAGGAAAAAGGGCTCTGTGAGAAGGCTGGGATCACCACACCACCCGGAAGTGAGCTCATAGGTGAGCTCCGACTTGAGTGTGGCAGGAAGGAACCCCAGGCCTCCGGTTAGTCTGTGTCCTTGTGTGAGAAACCAGGCCCCGTCATATTCTCTGTGGGTCAACTGCTAACAACATGACCATCTCCAGATGATGACTGGGGCGGCTGTCCTGTTCCCCGACCAGGCTCTGTGCCCTGTTCCCTGATCCCAGCCCTTTTGGATGGGATATTTCTGCTCGCCAAAGAGCTAAATGAGGGCAAAGAGGTGCGGGGATGGGGGAGAGAGCAGGAACTGTCTGAGAAACAGGAGTGAAGGGCCACTTCTCACCCGGGTATGTCTTGGTTATGGAACCAAGGCCTTGAGGAATCTCTCTGAGCCTCTTCCTGGGAGAAGACAGACCCTCCAGAAAGGGTGAAGACAATGGCTTCCTCTTAGGGTTCCTGGCCACTGTGGCGACTGTTTACCTACATCTCCTTCATCTCAGGTAACACCACACTCTGAATACTACCTGCCGGGAGAGGAGGTGGATCTGTATGCCACCACCCCAGGCTCAGGGAGAGTCCCCTTCCCTAGTGCTTCTGGGGCTCAGATTTCAAGGAAATCAGGAAGTGTGGTTATTGCTGGAATCATCAATATGAAAGGGTCTGTAAGAATGTTTCGGGGAAAGAAAGGACATTAAAAGGGGTCTGAAACAGCAGAGCCCACTGCAGGATTTCAGAGCGGGTGGACACCGGAACTCAAGGCAGAAGCTGAGATTTGGCATTCTTACAGACCCTTTCATATTGATGATTCCAGCAATAACCACACTTCCTGATTTCCTTGAAATCTGAGCCCCAGAAGCACTAGGGAAGGGGACTCTCCCTGAGCCTGGGGTGGTGGCATACAGATCCACCTCCTCTCCCGGCAGGTAGTATTCAGAGTGTGGTGTTACCTGAGATGAAAAAAAAAAAAGATACAAAAGAAATAACCAGTCTGTAGACCACAGCTCCACCTGAAGATCAAGATACAGTGGAAACATTCCAGAGACTCTCTGCAAAGGGTCTCATGAGCTGCAGTTCGAGTGGCTTTAGCCCACAAGGAGAAAAGAGGTTTCCAGTCCCTTCTGAGAGGGGAAGGATCACGGTTGCGGAAGAAGATGAGTCTGGGAGAAGGGTCAGGTGCCCTCAGCATCCAGCTTTCACGTGGGTCTAAAAAGTCTCCGTGTGTCTTGCTGAGGATGCCCAGGAGGTCAGTGGTGCCATGAGGCCAGGATGGGATGTGAGAACGGGAGGAGAGCCCTGGTACAGGGGCTAAGGCTCTCAGATGGCCAAAGGATCCCACACGCAGAGCCTGTTCTCGGGGTCCTCCAGGCTGCCAGAAGATGGGCGTCTGCGCTGCGTGTTCCGACGACTGACCACGTTGTCGTCAGCCTGCCAGGCACCTGAGAAGAGGAAAGGAAGGTTACCGGACCTTTGGTTTGGTGCAGATGGTGTCTCTGGCAGGACAGTCCGGGAGTTTGGCACGAAAGCTGGCAAGATGCGCATTAGCTGGAACTCCCACAGGGTGCAAACCACAGCACGTGAAACTTGGGAGCAGTGGCGTCCACTGGGCGAGGGACAGTCATGGCCACTGTGGCCCACTGATGGAGGGACATGCAGGATGGTCCTTGTTTTGTGAGCTTGCCGTAGGATCCACCTTTGTATCTTTATTTGGTCTTGAAGTTTGCCTAAGTGTTACAGCGGACCAGGAAAAGAAACTGAGTCTGGCTGAGACTTTCACGAGAGCAGGAGGAGGTGAAGGGGAGGGAGAAGAGTGTGTTAATTTGGGCTCAGAGTTAGTGTTTGCTGTGGGGGCCAGGGTGGGGCAGGAAGGGACTGGCTGCCCAGCAGGGTGCCAGGGACCAAATGGCATGGCAGAGAACAGAGTGACAGCTGTTCCTCTCCTTCTGCACCCGAACAGCCCACCGAGAGTTGCTATCAGCTGGTGCCACCAACCCCAGGAGACATTAGCTCCAGAGCTTTGGGGTCCCCCGGGTACCATCCACGAAACTCATCATCTTCCCCCCTTGTACTGCAGTTCCTGCACGAGAAGCACCCGCTGCCCATGCTGGAAACCCACTCTTGGTGCTTCTCTCTCCTTCATGCTCTGTATCCAATCCATCCTGACCTCCTGCTTGTTCAAGCTCTAGTAAGGTCTAAATCTGTAGTCAGAAAACCGGGATACAGCCCCAGCTTGTAACGTACTGACTGTGTGACCTTGGGCAGGTCACTGTACTTGGAGCCCTGGTTTTCCCATCCATCAGATGGGAGACAAGTACTTACACCCCAGGGATGCCGTGAGACTAAGCGAGGTGACATGGAAGAGTGGTGAGCAGGGCGCCTGACTCACAAAATGTGCGCGACAACCATCCGCCCCCCAGGCCTTGTTCAGGCTACACTCATCTCCCCCAAGTCGTCCTCCCAGCCCACAGAATGACTCCATCTGATTCAGTCCCCCCAGTGCAGCGAGATGCCCCTTCTGAAGGGAGAGGATGAAGCCCTAACCCCCTGAGTTGGGGGAAAGCCTTCCATTCTCTGGCCGAGGACTGCTGAGCTGCCTCTTCCAGCACCTGCCCCCAGAAGGCCCCCCCTGAAGCCAGATGGGGTCCAGCGTGCTCCGAAGTGCTCCCCCACTGGCCCGTACCACCACCCCATTTCTCATGCTGTGTGGAAATTGCTGGATCCTCCAGCACACGGTGATCTCCTCCAGGGCAGAGCCGAGAGCCATGCCCTTCAGAGGGCTCAGTTCGTGGACGGAGCCGGCTGACCCTGGAGGGTGGGCGTGAGGCTCACTGTGTCACATTTGAGGGAGGCCACTCACAAATGTCTGGCGTCAGCTTCAGTTTAGGCCAGCCCAAGACACGAAACCCTTTAATGGCAGAAACACTAGGATTCAGCGGGTATAAATTGTGTATACCCATAAATGTCCTGGTGTGCTAATCCGCCCTAAGGCTCTAATAATAGTCTTGTGGAGGTGGACCCCAGGGGAAGGGGAGTGAGTGGGACAGGAAATGTTTAGGTATCTCTCACAGCCAGATGGAATGCGGGGATCTGTACTCCCTGGGGGTACCGGAGTCCGGCACATGGGGCCACAGTGCTTTTCCCCTCTAAGGGTGACAGGATGCAGAGCAGGCAAGATTGCGCTTTTAAGTTAGGAACCCCCAGATGAAATAAGTTGTTCCTTCATTTTATATAATTTGGTAGATCTCATACTTATTCCTCTGTGTTTAATGGGCAGGACTCCGGAACTGTGGCTGTTTGGTAGGAACGACCAAAAGCAAATGGTAAACAGGAGAGAAGACACACACACACACACACACACACACACACACACACAAAGTCAAATCAAAACACTGCCGCAGCCTCGCAGCCACCACCACTGGCTGCCAGGCTGCCTGGCTCTGAATTCTTGAGTCCTTGCTACAAACACCACCGGTCCAGATTCTGAGCCAGGGCTGAAAACTGGCTCCTTCTGAAACAGCCTGAAGACTCAGACCTGAAGTCTCTGATCTCCCCAGCTTCTTGGTACAGTCGGTGGTTCTCTTTCCTCTAAAAAGGCTTCTGCCAGACCCTCGGCGAAACCCTGCTGCTCCGTGCATCCTGGATGCGGAAGGTAAGCCTGGAAGGCGCAGGAGGACTTCCTGAGCGAGTGCTACCATTCTGTCCAGCCCTCAGCCAGAAAAGGGAGCCTGGAGATTCAAAATCCTTCCCGGGAGGTAGAGAAAGGTGGTTCCCACTTAATTCCCTCCTCAGGCTCAGAAACGGGGGAGTGAAGACACCTCTAGAGGCAGATTTGGGGAGCACATCTAGGGGGATTCCACACACCTCTTTCCTGCCTCTACCCAGCCACTAATTAAATTTAAGATCTGTAACAGTTCCACCATCTTGTAGAGTTTCTCTCCAAGAAAAGAGAAAGTTAATTCCGATTTTTCCTTAGTATCTGCGAAGCATAAGCCTTCCTAGTGGCGTCTTAGTCTTGGGTTATTTCAGGTCTCCATAAGTACTTTTCTTTGTTTTGTTTTTGGCTGTGCAGTGGCTTGGAGGATTTTAGTTCTCCGACCAGGGATTGAACCAGGCCACTGAAGTGAAAGTGCTGAGTCCTAACCACTGGACTGCCAGGGAATTCCCTCCATAAGTACTTTTAGATTTCATCGGTATGCCCACTCCTGTCCAATGCCATCATTTAAAAACATCTGTATCGGGCTTCCCTGATGGCGCAGTGGTTGAGAGTCTCCCTGCCGATGCAGAGGACAAGGGTTTGTGCCCTGGTCCGGGAAAATCCCAAATGCCACGGAGCGGCTGGGCCCGTGAGCCATGGCCGCTGAGCCTGCGCGTCCGGAGCCTGTGCTCCGCAACGGGAGAGGCCACAACAGTGGGAGGCACGCGTACCACAAAAAACAAAACAAAACAAAACAAAAACATTTGTATTTCCACTAATAAACTCAAATTATCTTTGCTTTTTCCCATCACACCACCCAGAGCCTTTTCACAGAATTGCCACTGGTCCCCTGGCCACTATCCTGACGCCTGTGTGATACTCCATCAGGTTCCTTGGGGCCCCGTCTACCTAGCATGGCCTCGCGATTATAGTCAGCTCATCACCTACAATGGTCAACTCAGATTTCCTCCCTTTGAGAACCTTGCAGAACAATCTCAGAACATACCATCGCCCCCCCACCTTGGTCTTGGGGCCAAAGAAGACCCACAGGCTTCTTAGCGGAAGAGGTGCTGGAATGACACAGGTGCTTTCTCAACATCACTCCCACAAGGGTGATGAGAGCAGCGAGGATGGGGACCTGAGCCATCCTTGCCGCGAGCTGGGGCTCCTGGCAGAGCACCTGTGGGCCTGGGGAGGGTGGACCATGGGGTGCTCCCCGGGCTCCCTCCTTGTGGGCGCTCCGTGAGGCGAGTGGCATCCGTGTGGGGAGGGAAACAGTGTGGAGAGGGAGACCAAGTGCCTGAGAAGCTGTCCTGATGGCCAAGCCAGCCTGAGGCACCTCAGTCATAGGAAGGAACTTTGAACTTACAGCTGAGCGTGGTGAGGTCTGTTGATTCCATGGGACCTACCACAGTGGATGCTCCTGTCATTAACCTGACATTAACCTGACAGATTCTTCCAGAGAGTTCCCCAGCTCTTTACTACCAGTGTGACGCTAACAGCAGAACCCGAGAAACATTTCACCAAGAGAGCAGATGCACTTTCCTTCTCTCGTAAGAGCCCTTGAGACCTCAGGGTGAGGCTACGATGAGACCCTCAACTCCCTCTCCCGGCAGGTGCCACTGTCATTCGGTTTCATGTCTGGCCTGAACGGTGAAGCCAGTTTAATCTGAGAATGGCTGGCTCCCGAGATCACCGTAAAGAAGCCCAGGCATTGTTTTCCTTCCAGGCCTCGCTCTCCTGCCGCAATCCCAGAGTGGAATAAACATCCACCAGCAGGTTGGCCCGAAGGAGTTAGGGAGAGGAGGAAGCACAAGGCCTGGGGTCAGTTTCCACCAGCATGGGCGGCTAAAACAATTCCCAGGAGCTCTCTCTGCCAAACACGGGGGTTGGTGGGGAGCCACTGCGGGGAGGCAGGAGCCTAGATTCCTCTCTTGAAGCCCAGTGAGCGGCTGGCCGGCACAGCTGCCACAGACTCAGGGCGGAATGAGGGCAGAGATGGCACCTTCCCCAACTAGTGACCCAAACAAATCCTGCCTGTAACCTTTGCCACCGAAGCATCCCCGCTTTTGTGGAACAGGGATTAATCTAGTCTCCCAAATATTTATTTTTCCTGGAAAATTTCAGCATATTAAATACAGGCTCTTGCCAGTTAGGAACGGAAGCCTCAGCGAGGGCCCCTCGGATGTGCGTGCGCCCAGCAAGCTTGGGGTTGGGTGTGGGTGAACATGAACTTTCACACGAAGTCTGGGTAACCTAAATGAGTTTCAAAATAAACAAACTGGACAGACAGACGTACATTTGGCAAAAAGACATGAGAAACAAATGGACAGACAGAAGCCAGGTAAAGAGTGGGAAGGCAGGAAGTGAAGTGTACCCTGGACCTCAGCCACTCTGGCCCAAGCCTGGCTGGGTCAACGCTAAGTGGGAAGGGACCGGAGAGCCCCTGGGAAGGCTGTGGGAGGCGTCTCTGGGGATTACGGCTTCCTCCACCACAAGCCTGCATGGGGCCAGAGGGGTGAGTACATGGGTCTTCTGCAAGCTGATGGAGAGTGGCAACCACAGGAGTTTGTGTCCCTCCAGCACCTGTAACCACGTTGCCAAGAGAGTAAAGCAATGGACCCATGACGGGACCTGGCTGTCCTGAAGCTTAAACATGTCCAGGGCATGTTTAAGAGATTACAAACCACGCAACATGAAGGCAGTCTCTGCTGTGAACCAAGGAGGGGCAATTTCGACCTAGTCCACCAGGCAAGACGTGGCTTTAGAGCCATGGTTGGTGAAGCCCTTGGTGAGCATGGAGCAGAGAGACATCAGTGCCCAGAGTGTGACTGACAGGTGGGCTCCTCCTGAGAACTCATCCTGGATTCAGTTTAGTGTCATGAGAAGGAATAAGGGGCACGTTGATGGCCCTGATTGAATTTATAGAGTTAGGGCTCCAGGGAGAAGAGTTACCCTCGACCCCTGATTGTTCCTTTGGGATCCAAATCTAGGGAGCACAAGGCAACTGGTGGTAGCCCAGGGCTCACTGGGTCACAGAGCTAGTCTATAAAATGCTGGCATTGAAATTCCTCTCTGATCCTAACTAAACACTCTCCTTTGAGTGGCTACAGGTTCCCTTTTCAAGGGCTCAGGCTCTCTTTCCAAGACCTTATCACAGAGGCCGTGTCTGCCTTAAACTGCCTGTTGATGGAAACAAGACCAGGCCCCCTGCCATGGGATCTGCAAGATCATGATGGAGTGGGCGCGGTCAGGTCAAATCGGAAGGCTTTGGAGGTATTTTTGTGCCTTTCTCCATGCCCAAATAGATTCGCTTAGAGCAGAGTCGCTCTTTGCCCAAGGACTCTCCCAAGGCTGCCTCACTTCCTTTCAGCAACTGGCTCCCAGCACCTTAGCAAAGCCCATGCCTTCTTGCAGGAACTGCAGGGCAGGAGATGGGTGTCCCAGGGTGAGAGCAGGGGTGCGAGCAGGGGAGCGTCTCCCACCAAGTTCATGTTCAGCAGACTGCCACTCACCGGCTAAGCAGACCGCAGAGCACAGCTTATTGTCCAGTGCTTTCATGCTGGCGATGTCAAAGTCATTGTTATTGTCACACTCCATACCTAGAAATGCGAATGTCCTCTGGCCTCTAACGGAGTTAAGGCAGTTAGAGAGGACCTGGCTGTGTTTTTCTCTGCTTTGCTGTCCTTAAAATAAAAATCTTAAGGATGGAGACAAAAAACATCAAATCATATGTTAAAAAAAAGACAATAATTAAGTGGGGAGAGAGGACAATAAAGGAAACTGCGTGGGTACGTTTGTGTTCTCGCTCTGTTCTGCTCTGTTTCCTTAACTGGCCCCTTTCCAGCCTTCGTTCCAGGGAAATCAGACCCTGGGGAGGTCTGTGGGATTCGGACACGCAGACCCGGGCCCAGAGCAGAGCCTAAGCCAGGCTGGAAGAGCTAGGAGAGCCACGGGGGAAGTGACCCCGGGCTCAGGCCTGTGTCTGTCGGTGCACGTGAGGTGTGTTTATGACCACAAGGCTCTGCGAAATGACTAATACATAAAATGGCAATTAAAGCTCTTTGGTCCCGTAATTTTGCACCTCAAATCAAAGAATCGCATTGCTTGCAAAATTATGATTTATTTTCTTTGAGACTTAATTTTCTATTCTGAAGATGTTTTAAGGGGCTGACCAGAAACCTACAGTCGTGTAAGATGGGAAGGGGACAATTTTAGATGTTATTTTTTCAAGCCCCCACCCGGTTTTTTTTTCCTTGGTGAAAGGGAGAGGAAGAAACATACATCTACTGTGTACAGCATGTCAGGTGGAAACCACATATGGAATGTCAGGCGGAAACCACGTACTGCCCTGTGCCTTTTAGAAGCAAATATTCTACTGGGGACGACAATCACAATGGAGAACTCAGAGCCTTGCGCCCTGAAGACATCAACCGAGGAGAGGTAGCGCCCAACTCCGCCTTGGTTGGCGTGCACGTGCGGCAGAGGCACAGCCTGGGCGACCACCCCTCCTCCGGCACTACTTGGCCAGGAGAGAGTGGTCATGTGCACATGCGCACACACTGCACACCACACAACCCCCCAAGCAACTGCCATGGCCAAAGCAGAAGCGACTAGCATGACATCTGCATCCAGGCTGGGATCCAGGTTTGCTCTGGAGGTTGCCCTTCTGTGGAGGCACCTCAGAGGAGCAGACGGAAGAGACACCGGTTCCTGGGACGCCTGGTCCTACAATCCCAGGTGGGATTCCCAGCTCGCCTACCCTCCCCCCCCCCGCCATTTCCTTGTTCTATATGTAGGTCGTTCCTTCGCTTCTCGGCTTACTAGAAACCAAATTCTTCCGACTGAAGATATGATTGACCTTATTTACAAAACAGAAATAGAGTCACAGGTGTAGAAAACAAACGTATGGTTATGGCGGGGGGCAAGGGAGGGGAGGGATAAATTGGGAGATTGGGATTGACATATACACACTACTATATATAAAATAGATAACTAATAAGGACCTGCTGTAGAGCACAGGGGACTCTACTCAGTAGCCTGTAATGGCCTATATGGGCAAAGAATCTAAAAAAAGAGTGGATATATGTATATGCATAGTTGATTCACGTTGCTGTACAGCAGAAACTAACACAACATTGTAAACCAACTCTTCCAATTAAAAAAAATATCTACTTGAGGCCTGAATGATGGTAAAGAGAATCGTTCCAATAGCCTACAAACACTAGTGTACGCTGAGCTGCTAACGTCTCTTCCCCTCACCTTTGCTGTGCCGCCAGGGCTGTGATCCTTCTGCTACTGTAACATCAGCCGTTTTCGTCACTAAAGCAGGAAAACCTACTGCCTAACAGTCGGTTCCCCCAAGGGGAGGAAGCTGTTCTCCTGCTGCAGCTGAACTTTGGGGCTGCTAGAGCAGTTCTGTGAGACTCGGCTGAGAAGCTGAAGCAGGAAGGAAGGGGATGGCAGTTGCCCAAGAAGCTTCAGGATCTACTCAACGTAGATGGAGAACTCCATGTATCTTCTGCAGCCTTGGCTCAGAGGCCCAGAAAGAGCCAGGAAGGCTGCTGAGGTCCTCAGATACCCTGCTTGCTTTGATATTCCATCAAGAAGACAACCTTTCCCCAAAGCCACACCCTTGAGCAGTGCCACCAAGTCACACCAGTGCCCCTTTCTGTACCCTTCAGAGAATACCCGGGAAAGAAATATAATAAAAGGGAGCAAAAGACCAGGTCTTTTACCATCTTCTTGTGTGGGTGATCCGTCCTCTTCTTCTAGAACCTCATTTCCCTAGGACAGAAGGAAGGCACTGTGAGTCCATAAAGCAGTGAAATGAGCCTACTGATTGTCAGAAGACAGAACTAATCACCCTCATGGTATCCATACATTTCCTGTCTGTGTGAGATGGCTGGGAGGCCCAGCAGAGGCAGATTTTGCTTGGCGAGGCAGGATCGGCCCGTAGGGACCAGGTCTGAGGCACGTTCCAGAGGGACCAGGTCTGAGGCACCTTACAGAGGGACCCTGGGACTGTCAGGATTAGCCTTGGTTATAGTTTAGCTCACACTGTTTCTCTCAGGTGGAAATCAAAGTTGTCAAATGAAAAAGCAAACCGTGAGATCATAAAACTTTCAGGAACCCTTTAGGATCCCCAATCCCATCCAGATACTCCTTTGAGAACATCTGGCTCAAGAGAAAGTTGTAGAGTCCCCACTGGGAGCTGGGCATTCCATATACTTCAGGCACACCTCCGTCAGAGCACTTCTCACGCTGAGTTATAACTCTGATTCCTCCATCAGATGGAGCTCCGGGATGGGTGGGATGGGTGGATTGGGGGTGTGGGCAGGCAAAAGCCATGTCACTCGGTCTTTGTGTCCCCCAGTGCCAGGAAGATGTGAGATGCCTGTGCCAGGTAAATACTAAGTGAATTGGAGGACAAACACCCTCTCAAGGGTCTGGCCTGGAAGACTTCCCTCTGGAACTCACCCCACGCCTATTACGCTGAGACCAGCGCCCTCTGCTAACCGGACAGTCCCTCTGCTCTGCACCTTGCCTCTAACAGATCCAAGTGCACCACCTTGGAAGGCTTCTTCCAGAAGAGCCCCCATCCTATTTGCACCCTGTGCCAGCGCCGGCAGTCCCTCTGACCGGGGAGGGGCACCAGCGTCCACCTTGCTCTTACCTCTGCATCCTGCTCTTCAGCGGTGGCGACGAGGCCCGCAAAGTTGCAGTCTGGAGACGCCGCTGGCGTCACCTGCAAAGGAGCAACAAAAGTCAAGGTGCAGATGCCACCGGCTCTCCTACCCAGCTCGCCTGGCAGCAAACGCAAACCAAGTCCTCAGGACAGAAGTGGTGCCACATGGAAGATCACATCTGAGGGAGTCTGTGATTCAACAACCCGGTACCGTGTTTTCCAGGGCTCCCCTCCCGAGCACTGGGGTCTTTGCCGATCTCCCTGGCAGGCCCTGGACTGAGCTTCTTGGGACTCGAGTACAGAGCAGAGCAGAGCGGCGAGGGCGATCCCATGCTCCTCTCTTACGTCTCCTTCTTCTGAGGGGGTCCTGCTGGCGGCCCGGGGGCAGGGGAGAGCCTCCCCGTCCTCTTCCGTGCCAGGGGCGATGTAGGAGCCGGACATGGAAGAGACGGTGTCGGTGCTGATCTGGGAGGACACCATGGACATGACCTTCCTTCTTCAAGTCTGGGTCCCCAGTATGTTGAGGGGGGCAGAGGCGGGGAGAAGAGTGTTTCCTGCCCTCAGCTCAACTCTTCATGAGGCCTGGCGCATTTGCTTCAGGCCAGCATGGAATCCCATCCCGGGGGCCTTCCCATCACTGGAGCTGAGAGTGGCCTGTCCCGAGGGCAGACGGGGAAGGTCTCCGAAGACTGAGTTCCTGAACATTGCCCCTCATCCCTTTCCTGGCTGGTGATACATGGGGGAGGGAGGATAGGGAAGAGGTGGAAAGTGAGGAGACAGAAAGCTAGCTTCTTGCTTTGGGAAGGGACTGTACCACACCTGAGGGTGAAGTGGCTGAAGGGCTTCTCACCTCAAAAGTGGAGATCAAAGGAAATGCGAAACCTGCCCAGAGAGCTTGAGTCATGGGCTCAAAGCCACACAGGGCAAAAGAGAAAGGACAACTCAGTGCAACATGGGGTCCTGGATTGGGATGTTGGAATGGAGAGGAGCATTACTGGGGTGATCTGCAAGACGTGAAGGGGGTCTGCGGTTACATGGGATTACCAGGTCAGTGTTCATTTCCTGATTGTGATGGTGGTACTGGGATTATGGAGGTGTGTCCTTGTTCTAAGGAAACACACACTAAAGTATCTAGTGCTAATGGGGCAGCCTGTCTGCAACTTACTGTTAAGGGCGCAAAATATATATTGACTGGGATTACATCGAATCTCTAAATAAATACGGAGTCACTGAACGTTTTTTCAAAAAGCCACCCAGCCAAGGGCCGGGGCAGGGATGAATAGGAGGGACAGGATCCACTCACGCTTCCCGCCTCCTCCACCGCCAACCCCCAAACGCTGCCTGCTGAAAGGGTGTGTGAAGCCCTGTGTTCTGGCCGCTTCGGAGCCCCCTCTTAGCTTTGGCTGCTCGTTGGCAGCATCCATGGACCCTTAAAAGTGCCAGTGTTTGGGTCCCAGCCCCAGAGACGCTAGTCCCAAGCATAGGGATTTTCAGGAGCTCCTGGGGATTCTTCCTGGCAGCCAGAAGCTTCTTCAGCCTTTTCTTACCTGGCAGGCAGTTCTGCCAGCCCCTGACCTTGCCCCTCTTCCCCCAGCATGGGCCCAGGCAGAGGGTGAGGAGGGGGGACAGTGACCGGCCCCACCTGTCAATCCAGGATGTACCCCTTTTGGCGGGGGCTGGAGGCTGAGCCTGGGGACCAGTGGAGAGGCTGGAGCCCCCATGTTCCCCCAGTGCTGGGGAGCGTGGGCAGGAAGGCCGGAGGGTGGTGGGGAGAGGGAGGGAGTCGTTGCTTAGGGGGTGAAGGGAGTCTCAGAGGGAGGTTGGGGCAGCCTCCTCAGCAAGCGGTGGGAAGGGGATGGGCTGCCTCCTGAGCTCTGTAAGGCCCCAACCCGCCTGGCCCTGCAGTGTGCGCACCCTTCGAAAATATTAATTAGCAAGGGAAAGCAGCAAGTTGGCGGGGGAATGCCAGGTTGTCCTGGAGCCAGCCTCCAGTGCAAGGAAAGAAAGGGGCCTCAGGAGAAAGGGGCCCGTGGAGGCTGGGCAGGATTGTGTAGGACAGTGCCCGTTTGTGTGTGTGTGTGTGTGTGTGTCTGTGCGCACGTGCACGTGAGTGCTGGGGGAAGGGGCTGTGCACCACAAGGGCGTGCTGGCGGGGCCAGGTGCAGGCTCGGGGGAGAGATGGGTTCCAGGCAAAGCTGGGGTGAGGGGGTGGAAAGGTGCCTGCTGAGTGTCACATATTTGCTGTGCCTCAGTTTCCCCATCAGAACTCTGGTACGTTGATTCCTCACAGGCTGGAGCTGTAGGGTCTAGGCACCCCGTCTTCCGTCTGCCCTGATGGCCTCCCTCAGCCCCAACCTGCATTGGAGGGAAGGCCCTGGGCGGGGTGAATGAACCCCAGGGTGGCAAGTGGGGCCCCAGGGGCTGGGGCCCTCTGACCTCACACCCTGTCCCTTCAGGAAGGGACCAAGGGAGGGAGGAGCTGGAGACAGGCCCAGGCGACGACGGCAGGTGAGTCTGGGCAGGCCCTCAACTTGGGCGAGGTGGGGAACGTGAGCCGAGCCCTGGGCAAGAACGGCCTTTGTGAGTGAGTCCCCAGGGCCAGGGAGGGGGCTGTGCCTCCTTTGCCGCCTGCTCCTCGGGGCTGTGGGTACAGTCTCCCCATTGCACATAGAGAGGTGCCGAGGCCCTGGTTGCAGGGGACCCCCGAGGGCCGCCTCTCAGCCCCTTTCTCTCTGGGCACCCAGAGATCATGAGGAGTGCATCAGGGGACACTCTGCAGGCCTTTGGTGCCCCCCATCTTCCTCCCAGCCATTCCCCCTTGGGCCGTGGCCTCCCCAAAACTGGCCCATGCTTTTCCCCAGAGAAAGTTGCAAGCAGGTCCATTTTGAGACTTTTTAAAACTTTAGTTTTAAAAATGTTTTTATTGTAAATCACTTTCTATGAAAAAGGTTAAATTGCCCGATGGGTTAGGAGAGTGGATGTGGGATGCAGCCCAGGGCGTTTATGGTGGAGCAAGACACTCCCCTGCAGGAGTGCAAGCAAGGGCACGGGGCCATCCGCCATTCCTGGTCCCAGTGGTTCTAGCAAGCACTGCGTCCCTCCCAGTTAAGCCTCAGCTCTAGCTACACTCACTACATTAGTCTGTCTGTCCCCTTTCCCTCTGCAGCTTGGCTGCCCCAGCCCCTAACCCCCAGATCCCCATCTCCCCGCTGCTCTCAGCCTCAAGTTGGGCTCAAAGATTAGGGACACATACCCTCTGCCCCACCTCTAGGGATGAAGCCAGAAGATCCCAGAGGCCTTAGAAAATCTCCTGGCTCCACCCGGCACCCCGGCCTCCTTTCTGTCTCCTCTCTCTTCCCCCCTCCGCCTAGCTCCTCCTCACAGACTGCCAGGAGAGGCCTCTTGGGTGTTCATTTGCGGTCACCTAATCAGCATTGGTTGTACCTGGGAACTTGCTCTGGATAGAGACCTGGGGAGGAGAGCAGGAGAGAGAGAAGCTTGGAAGCTAAGGTGTTCTGGGGCGGGCCCTGTACTGATGTTTCCAGCTTGGCCAGGGCCCCTCCAAGCCGCAGCTCTCATAGTGCAGGGCCCTTAGCGTGTCTCTGGGGCAGGGAAGAAGTGGATCAATGAAACACTGTGTGTATGGGGGGCTGGGGAGCGGAGGCAGCAATTTGGGTCCTGGGCCCCAATTCTCAGCCTGCTGGACTAGAATCTGAGGATGGCCTGGGCTGGGGGCCGTGTGGCCTGGTGGGGTGAGCTGGCCCAGCCCCTGCCTGGGCGGTAGGGTGTCCATGGGCCTGCACTGGTGGGGAGGGGGGCAGTCTGGGCCCAGACTTCGGTGCTGTCTGGAGGTGGGGCAGGGCCTGGCTTCTTACAAGAAGGCGCCCAGGCTGGCCCAGTCATGCAGGTCAGAGGCCAGTGTGGCATCCCCGGCCTCAAAGAGGGGCTCGGGGGGCAGGGAGCTATGGGTGCTCTCGTCCCAGGGGTGCTCCAGGAAGGATGTGGCCAGGAAGGTCTCATCAAAGTCCAGGCTGTCGGTAGCCTGCTCCGCTGGAGGCCCCCAGGTAACAGGGCAGTCGATGTGGTGGCCATGGATGGTGAGGTCCAGGTCCCCGTGTGAGGCAGGGCTCAGCGGCGGGATCAGCTCCGAGATCTCCAGCGTGCCCAGCTCCCCGTCCAGCGTGCCAGCGTCCAAGATGGCCTCCCAGTCAAAGTTGCCCTTGAGGGGTTCCAGCTCACCCTGCTCCTCCTGGGTCAGCAGCAGGGGGCTGGAGGGCCGCGGGACCTTGGCCTCCTGCTTGGGCAGCTGCTGTTGACGCTTGCGCCCCAGCCTGCCCTCGCCTGCACCCCAGCCCGCCTCCCCAGTGGCCTCCTCGAACTCCCGCAGCAGCTGCTGGGCCTCGGTGCTCACGGTCAGTGGCCTGGCCCATGGGGCGGCGCTGGGCTCTGGCGCGGCCTGGCGGGCAAAGGCCGGGTGGATGTGGACTGGGGGCAGCCGCTGCTTCTTCAAGGCCCCACTCAGCAGCCGCTCGGCGTACTGGGGGTCGATGCGCCAGAAGCCCCCCTTGCCTGGCTCGTCCTTCTCCCGAGGCATCTTGATGAAGCCCTTCTTCAGGGACAGGTTGTGGCGGATGGAGTTCTGGACACAGGGAGGTAGGAGAGAAGGAAGACAGCTGGGAGAGTGGGTGGGGTCAGTGATGGGGGGCTCCTAGCGCCACTGCCAGTCCCACCACCACCTTCTCTCCGATGGGGGCAGGGGAGACAGAGGCGCTGCTCCGAGCGGGAGGCTCTGGGACACCAGCCACGGGGCACCAGGAGCTGGGAGTGCTGTCGGGGGCTTTTGTTCCCTTTGGCCAGGATATCTGCCTGCTCAGTCATCCGAGCCCTGAGCCGCAGGGTGGCTCTCAGTGCCAGCCTGTCCTGCCCTCCCTCCCTTACCCCGCTGCTTGCGGCCTCTGGTCAAAGGCCTTGTCTCCCCCAGGTCCTGGACGGCCATCTCCCTCTGCCTGGGCCTGGCTGGCCTTCTCTGTTTGTGAAATGAGTGAGTGGGTGTGAGGGTGTGTGTGTGTGGGGCGGGGATGAAGTGTGGGAGGATCTGATGACTTTCCTTGTTTCTAGAGCCGGCTGCTGGCCTGGGCCCTCACCCACCATGTCCCCCTCCTCCCACCCCAGGCTCTGAGGCCTCAGTTGATTATTACCCAGCCAAGAGCATAGTGCTCATTCCTGGGGCCTCTCAGGCTTGGGGTAGGGTGGGGGGTGGTGGAGGGTCTCTGCTTTCTCACCAAGGTTACAAATGGTACCTGCCCCAGGGTCAGGGCCCAAGCAATCGTGGAATAGCTGTGATTACAGGAACTCTGATCCTGTGACCTGTGCCACAGGGAAGGATCTGTGCATCCTCAGGGTCTCTGTCCCCAAGTAGCCCCTGATCCTGATGGTCGAAGAGGCTCAGGGCAGCGTGTGCCCAGCCTGAATCACCATCCTGCCTTGTTCAGGCCTGCGTGCACAGTCCAAACCACGCTGGGGCACAGGGGTCTGGGGCCTGGTGGGTGGGGCCGGCAGGTGAGTAGTGCCCCCTGGCAAGACTGGGAGGTTTACATGGTGGTCTGGGCCCCTTGGCTGCTCTGTGCCAGGTTCCGGAGACTTGGAACATGAAGCCAGTGTGGGAGGAAAGAGCCCCTGTGGAAAGCACGTGGCTGAGGTAATTGTCCCCCCAGGGAGTTTGATGAGAAGAGGGGGAGGAGTGTAGGCAGGAAACTAGGGAGGGCTTGGGGTGGGGGCTGGCACAGCAGCTTTCGGAAGGCCCCGTAGCCCTTCCACTGGGACACCGATGGCCTTCACACCCCGCAGCACGCCCCTCTCCCCTCCCAGAGCCCCTCCAGCCAACTGAAAGCAGGCGGGATGCAGAGTCTGGCAGGAACGATGCTCTGCCTCCAGTCAGGCCCTGACAAACTGACCTTGAGGAGGGGAGTGTCGAGGAATTCCAGGACTTGGGACAAAAATGTGTCCCTCAGTCCATCAACCTACCCTGGGGGGCTGTGTCCACGCATAGTTCAGCCCTGGTCTTTGGGCTGAGCCTGCCGGACGAGTGACAAGTTCTTTCCCCTTGAACCTCTATGTCGGCACCCCTGCAGCCCTCTGAACATCCTCCCTCCTCCGTCTCTGAAGTCAAAGGGGCAGCAGTCCAAGCACTGGGCTCCCTTGAGGTCCTTCCTGGACGGCCTTCCTCTCTCGGGGCCCTGGCCGTACCGCGCCTACTTGGCCTGCGGATCTGGGATGTGAGTCCAGTCCGCGAGGGCATGGGGAGGGAGGGAGGCAGTGCCTCCCTACCTGCCAGGTGGGATCAGCGTGGCGGAAGTAACAGAAGTTGTCCATGATCCACTTGTAGATGGCCGACAGGGTGATCTTGGTGGCCTTGCTGGCCTGCATGGCCATGCAGATGAGCGTGGCATACGAGTAGGGCGGCTTCACGTGCGGGTTGGTGGCGTAGTCCACGTCGTCGGGAGGCGAGGCCTGCAGCCCCGAGGGGGCGCTCCGCGGCGTGCAGGAGGACGTGGGCTTGCCGGGTGTGTGCGGCTGCCCCAGGCAGGCGGGGTCCGCCGCCAGGGGAGACCCCGGCTCGGCCGAGCCTGCCAGCTCGTGGGAGCCGTGGGGGTCGGTGTCCCCCGAAGGCAGGGCGGGGAGCTCGGCGTTGAGAATGGAGAATTCCTGCAGCCACTGCAGGCTGGTCAGGCTGTCATTCAGGGCGTTGGACTCCTCCAGGCCGCCTTCCGGTCCGGCCTCCTCCGCTGCCCCTGCTCCCGAGACGCGTAGCCAGCTCTCCGCCATATGTGCGGGGACTCTCCGAGGGGGCTGTCAACATCCACGAGCCGAGCCGAGGGTGGCCGCCGAGCTCTCCGGCCCGCTGACTCCCGCGGCTTCAGTTACGCAGCCTCCCGGAAGCGGGCTTCCATCCCGCGATCCGGGGGTAGCCTCCTCCAAACGGAATGTGGTGCCTGCGGGGACCAGAGCGGGAACTGAGCCCTCTTTCCCCACCCCCGAGGGGAGAGTGTGGGCGAGGGGGGAGGCTCTTACTAAAATCCTTCCTGCAGCCGGGGAGGATCTTTTACTGCCGAGGTCTGGGAAACAGAAGGTGTGCCCGGGGCTCCGACCCACACGGGGTTCGCCTCGCTCTTTTCCTCTTGGATCTTTTAGAGGAGACTTAATTAGCCCAACGAGGGAATAGTGTAGGGGCATGCGAGGCCACCCCTTTCTCCCTCAAAGCGGGGAATTAACCCCCCTCTCTCCGTCCACAACCAATGGAAATGGGGCGAGAGAGTCCAGGAGGGCAGTACGACGGGTCGGGGGGCGGGGGAGGTCGTCTGATCTTTGAAAAGGGATATTAGGATGGGGCTCAAGGGGAAGGAAGGAAACAATACAGAGAGTTATAAGGGGGTGGGAAGTGAGTGTCCCCCAAACGCCTCTGATGTCAGTCCCCGGGCCCTCCACTTCCGTCGGGGACGGATGGGAGAGCGGGCTGGTACTGACGCCCTCCCTTCCCACGGCCGGCAGCCCTCCCCGTCCCTTACCTGGCTCAGAGCGCAGCCCGGGCCAAAGGAAGCTTCTCAAAGAAATTCCTCCCACCGCCCACCCTCACCGCGGCTCTCTGCTCCCAGCTCCAGGGCCCAGCCAGCAATCCTCGTCGCCACTCACGCCCGCCGGCGCCTCTCTGAAAGCCAGCGGCTGGGGACCGGCACTCAGTAGCCGCTCGCAAGGCGTCTCCTGCTGCCGTGGCGACGCCCCGCCCATATAAACAGCTTCCGCTTCTGCCATTGGCCAGGGCATCTCCAAAGAGACCGCGGGCTCTTAACGGCTCTCTCACGCGGTAACTCTCTTCCAGCTCCCTCCTGCCGCCCTCTCCCGCGCGCGACCCAGCCCCCTACCCGCCACCGCGTCCCGGCTCCGCGCATTCCCGCCCGACGGCCCCGCGCAGGGCTCGGAGAGGCGCGCGGCTCGGCGCTCCCGCAGAGGCCCCGGGGCCCTCGGCGAGCAGTTCGCCGCGGGAACCGTCCTCCGCCCCACCCCCTTCCCATCTGGGCTGCTCAGAGGTGGCGACGGCTCCTGGGACGCAGCCCGTGGCGCGGGGGCCAGGGCTGGGTGCATGCTTGGGGCTTTCCTTTCCTCTCCTCTGGGCTGCGAGTGGCACTTCCTCACGTTTCTGCGGCCTGTCCCGGTCTCCCGACCGAGTGTCGTCTTGGTGCCCGCAAGCAGGTCTGACTCTCCGATGCCACCTGCCGCTCAGGTCCGCAGAAACCGCAGCCCCGGTCGCAGGCACCCCAAGGCGGCTAGGGTAATCCAGTGTTTCCCGGTAAGCGCCCCCTCCCCGCCCCGTCCTCAGCAAGATTCCCAGAAGCTGACATTCCAGAGGCTTCTTCGGAAGCGCTCTCCCTCCTTTCCAGATAGCCGAGGAAACAGAGCCGTTGGGTGAAAGCCAGGAAAGCCGTGGACTTGCCAAATTCTTTGACTGGGGTCATTTGCCCCATTCATTTCACCAGCCTTTAAGTGACGGACTAACGGTGGACTGTGGTCCTTCCTCCTCCCCTCCCCCAGCCTCCCTCCCGTCACCAGCTTTCCTGCTCTTCAGTTATTGAGGAGCTGCAGTTGGAAGTTCTCTGGTTGAAGGGGGTGGGTGGAGGTGAGGGCTCCTTATCAGGCCTCTGGGCAGGAGCTGTGCCCGGGGGATGGTACACCAGCTCCCACCCAGAAACATGTCTTTTCCTCTACCCCTTGCCCTCTCTCACTCCTCCATGTCCAGCTTGTCTTGAGTCAAAGTTTTTTTTTTTCTTCCCAAGTATTTATTCTTTTATTTTAATTTTTATTTTATTTTTTTATTAGTTTCTGCTTTATAACAAAGTGAATCAGTCATACATATACATCTGTTCCCACATCCCTTCCCTCAGGCATCTCCCTCCCTCCCACCCTCCCCATCCCACCCCTCCAGGCGGTCACAAAGCACCGAGCTGATCTCCCTGTGCTCTGCGGCTGCTTCCCACTATCTACCTTACGTTTGGTAGTGTATATATGTCCATGCCTCTCTTTCGCCTTGTCACAACTTACCCTTCCCCCTCCCCATATCCTCAAGTCCATTCTCAAGTAGGTCTGTGTCTTTATTCCTGTTTTACCCCTAGGTTATTCATGACATTTTTTTAAATTCCATATATATGTGTTAGCATACGGTATTTGTCTTTCTCTTTCTGACTTACTTCACGGTGTATGACAGAGTCTAGGTCTATCCACCTCATTACAAATAGCTCAGTTTCGTTTCTTTTTATGGCTGAGTAATATTCCATTGTATATATGTGCCACATCTTCTTTATCCATTCATCCGATGATGGACACTTAGGTTGCTTCCATCTCCGGGCTATTGTGAATAGAGCTGCAATGAACATTTTGGTACATGCCTCTTTTTGAATTATGGTTTTCTCAGGGTATATGCCTAGTAGTGGGATTGCTGGGTCATATGGTAGTTCGAGTTTTAGTCTTTTAAGGAACCTCCATACTGTTCTCCATAGTGGCTGTACCAATTCACATTCCCACCAGCAGTGCAAGAGTGTTCCCTTTTCTCCACACCCTCTCCAGCATTTATTGTTTCTAGATTTCTTGATGATGGCCATTCTGACTGGTGTGAGATGATATCTCATTGTAGTTTTGATTTGCATTTCTCTAATGATTAATGATGCTGAGCATTCTTTCATGTGTTTGTTGGCAGTCTGTATATCTTCTTTGGAGAAATGCCTATTTAAGTCTTCTGCCCATTTTTGGATTGGGTTGTTTGTTTTTTTGCTATTGAGCTGCATGAGCTGTTTTTAAATTTTGGAGATTAATCCTTTGTCAGTTGCTTCATTTGCAAATATTTTCTCCCATTCTGAGGGTTGTCTTTTGGTCTTGTTTATGGTTTCCTTTGCTGTGCAAAAGCTTTGAAGTTTCATTAGGTCCCCTTTGTTTATCTTTGTTTTTATTTCCATTTCTCTAGGAGGTGGGTCCAAAAGGATCTTGCTGTGATTTATGTCATAGAGTGTTCTGCCTATGTTTTCCTCTAAGAGTTTGATAGCTTCTGGCCTTACATTTAGGTCTTTAATCCATTTTGAGCTTATTTTTGTGTATGGTGTCAGGGAATGATCTAATCTCATACTTTTACATGTCCCTGTCCAGTTTTCCCAGCACCACTTATTGAAGAGGCTGTCCTTTCTCCACTGTACATTCCTGCCTCCTTGATCAAAGATAAGTTGACCATATGGGTGTGGGTTTATCTCTGGGCTTTCTATCCTGTTCCATTGATCTATCTTTCTGTTTTTGTGCCAGTAAAACACTGTCTTGCTTACTATAGCTTTGTAGTGTAGTCTGAAGTCAGGGAGCCTGATTCCTCCAGCTCCGTTTTTCGTTCTCAAGATTGCTTTGGCTATTCGGAGTCTTTTGTTTTTCCAAACAAAGTTTGAATTTTTTTGTTCTAGTTCTGTGAAAAATGCCAGTGGTAGTTTGATAGGGATTGCATTGAACCTGTAGATTGCTTTGGGTAGTAGAGTCATTTTCACAATATCGATTCTTCCAATCCAGGAGCATGGTATATCTCTCCATCTATTTGTATCATCTTTAATTTCTTTCATCAGTGTCTTATAATTTTCTGCATACAGGTCTTTTGTCTCCTTAGGTAGGTTTATTCCTAGGTATTTTATTCTTTTTGTTGCAATGGTAAATGGGGGTGTTTTCTTGATTTCACTTTCAGATTCTTCATCATTCGTGTACAGGAATGCCAGAGATTTCTGTGCATTAATTTTGTATCCTGCTACTTTTCCAAATTCATTGATTAGCTCTAGTAGTTTTCTGGTAGCATCTTTAGGATTCTCTATGTATAGTATCATGTCATCTGCAAACAGTGACAGCTTTACTTCTTCTTTTCCAATTTGGATTCCTTTTATTTCCTTTTCTTCTCTGATTGCTGTTTCTAAAACTTCCAAAACTAAGTTGAATAAGAGTGGTGAGAGTGGGCCACCTTGTCTTGTTCCTGATCTTAGTGGAAATGGTTTCAGTTTTTCACCATTGAGGACAATGTTGGCTGTGGGTTTGTCATTTATGGCCTTTATTATCTTGAGGAAAGTTCCCTGTATGCCTACTTTCTGCAGGGTTTTTATCATAAATGGGTGTTGAATTTTGTCGAAAGCTTTCTCTGCATCTATTGAGATGATCATATGGTTTTTCTCCTTCAATTTGTTAACATGGTGTATCACATTGATTGATTTGCGTATATTGAAGAATCCTTGCATTCCTGGCATAAACCCCACTTGATCATGGTGTATGATCCTTTTAATGTGCTGTTGGATTCTGTTTGCTAGTATTTTGTTGAGGATTTTTGCATCTATGTTCATCAGTGATATTGGCCTGTAGTTTTCTTTCTTTGTGACATCCTTGCCTGGTTTTGGTATCAAGGTGATGGTGGCCTCGTAGAATGAGTTTGGGAGTGCTCCTCCCTCTGCTATATTTTGGAAGAGTTTGAGAAGGATAGGTGTTAGCTCTTCTCTAAATGTCTGATAGAATTCGCCTGTGAAGCCATCTGGTCCTGGGCTTCTGTTTGTTGGAAGATTTTTAATCACAGTTTCCATTTCAGTGCTTGTGATTGGTCTATTCATATTTTCTATTTCTTCCTGATTCAGTCTTGGCAGGTTGTGCATTTCTAAGAATTTGTCCATTTCTTCCAGGTTGTCCATTTTCTTGGCATAGAGTTTCTTGTAGTAATCTCTCATGATCTTCTATATTTCTGCAGTGTGAGTTGTTATTGAGTCAAAGTATTAAAAGCGTGCTGGAGAAAGTCGGACAGCAACTTTCACAAATAAGCCAACTGTGCAGTTAACACCTCTTCTTCCCTCGTGAACAGTTTTATTCATTTTTAAGAATCATGCAGCAGTCCATAAATATTGCATCCTTGACGTCCCCACTGTAGTGTGCCCATGAGTGTACTCCAGGGAGTGAGGGGTACACAGATGGCACAACAGTACACACATATTTACACACACTAGGTGTGCAGATCCTAAAGCACAGTGAGCAAGCAGCATGCCAAGGTCAGGTGAACAGGACAAAAACCCTCCCCAGGTGAGATGGCTTAACGTGTGTGGATCCGTGCCCAGGAGACGCCCCAGCGTTGGCATGGCCTCTGGTAGGATGGGACTGGGGAGGAGAAGGAAAAAGGGCTCTGTGAGAAGGCTGGGATCACCACACCACCCGGAAGTGAGCTCATAGGTGAGCTCCGACTTGAGTGTGGCAGGAAGGAACCCCAGGCCTCCGGTTAGTCTGTGTCCTTGTGTGAGAAACCAGGCCCCGTCATATTCTCTGTGGGTCAACTGCTAACAACATGACCATCTCCAGATGATGACTGGGGCGGCTGTCCTGTTCCCCGACCAGGCTCTGTGCCCTGTTCCCTGATCCCAGCCCTTTTGGATGGGATATTTCTGCTCGCCAAAGAGCTAAATGAGGGCAAAGAGGTGCGGGGATGGGGGAGAGAGCAGGAACTGTCTGAGAAACAGGAGTGAAGGGCCACTTCTCACCCGGGTATGTCTTGGTTATGGAACCAAGGCCTTGAGGAATCTCTCTGAGCCTCTTCCTGGGAGAAGACAGACCCTCCAGAAAGGGTGAAGACAATGGCTTCCTCTTAGGGTTCCTGGCCACTGTGGCGACTGTTTACCTACATCTCCTTCATCTCAGGTAACACCACACTCTGAATACTACCTGCCGGGAGAGGAGGTGGATCTGTATGCCACCACCCCAGGCTCAGGGAGAGTCCCCTTCCCTAGTGCTTCTGGGGCTCAGATTTCAAGGAAATCAGGAAGTGTGGTTATTGCTGGAATCATCAATATGAAAGGGTCTGTAAGAATGTTTCGGGGAAAGAAAGGACATTAACAGGGGTCTGAAACAGCAGAGCCCACTGCAGGATTTCAGAGCGGGTGGACACCGGAACTCAAGGCAGAAGCTGAGATTTGGCTTGGCTCATGTAGTGTCTGTCAGGACCACAGGCCTCCGCCTGCCCACCCCCAGGGCAGGATGTGAACCACAACCACCAGGCAGTGAGGGTCAACCACGCACCTGACGGCACAAGGCAGCCACACAGGAGGTGCAAAAGATCCCCCGGCACTGGGCTCTCTTTGAGGCCTTGGGAAGGACCCTGAAAAGTTCCTCTAGGGCAACAATTCCAACTACTAATTCAGGCCATCATGGTGGGCATAGCCTAGGGCTCTGTCACATCTCAGCCTCACAAACTGTTGGATCCCACTTTGCTTCTCAATCTCATGCTCCACTAACTAACCACCTCTTCCAAAAGCCAGCAGACAATGCATCTATCAGAGAGCTATGAGGAATCCATTGATAACACTAGTGTTGAGAGACGAACAGCCAACAGCTTACGGTCTTGCTGTTTCAGACTGTTATTTATATGCCTACACTGGACTGGGGTGGGGTGGACATGTGATTTGAACAATATCTCTAAATCTCTGATGAGCCTATGGAAGGCAGTACCTCCGGCTCCCCCCATCAGGCTCAGCTGATCTGGAGGACAGGGGAGGAAAACCGGTGGGATGGGGAGCCTCCCAGACCACCACTGACCCCAGCTCAGCCCTTCCCCCAACCTCCTTTGGGGTTCCTGGGCACCAAATGAGAACCACCGGTCCACCCCTCTCTCAGCTTCTTTCTTCAACTCTTTCAGAAAAGCGGGGTGGAGACGGGGGCAGCAGGGGTAAGAATGCCACCTCCACCTGACAGGGCGGTAGTGATGAAACGTGATAATATACGACAGTCCCTAACAAGTGCCTGGTACATAGAGGGGGTCAAAAATGCCTTTGCAGTGTCACCTTAGGATGGAGCCCCAGGCCTTCCTGAGTGCACCTGATCATAAAGAACTCCCCGGTAGGTCATCATGTAACTGAGGGGTTCTCAGATTCAAGGCCTCCTTCCTAAGCAGACACACGAGGCATAGCCTCTGCTACCAGAAGCAAGAACTGTTTTCCCAACCAACCTTCTGGTGGTTGCCACTGCTTCTTGTCCTTGAGAGAGGAGCTCCTAATGCATTTTGAGGGAAACCCCACTTACAGTGCAATATGGCTTTCCCTTCTCACAGGAGTCATCCCCCAACGCCACCCCAATCTGCAGGTCTCAGATTGGTTATGATGTCCCAGAGACTAGAAAATGCCAGATGGGTGTTTGTAATGAAGTCACCCAAACTCTTGAGTCTTCTTGGTCTACCTCCTAAGGAGAAAAAAAAAAAAAAAGATACAAAAGAAATAACCAGTCTGTAGACCACAGCTCCACCTGAAGATCAAGATACAGTGGAAACATTCCAGAGACTCTCTGCAAAGGGTCTCATGAGCTGCAGTTCGAGTGGCTTTAGCCCACAAGGAGAAAAGAGGTTTCCAGTCCCTTCTGAGAGGGGAAGGATCACGGTTGCGGAAGAAGATGAGTCTGGGAGAAGGGTCAGGTGCCCTCAGCATCCAGCTTTCACGTGGGTCTAAAAAGTCTCCGTGTGTCTTGCTGAGGATGCCCAGGAGGTCAGTGGTGCCATGAGGCCAGGATGGGATGTGAGAACGGGAGGAGAGCCCTGGTACAGGGGCTAAGGCTCTCAGATGGCCAAAGGATCCCACACGCAGAGCCTGTTCTCGGGGTCCTCCAGGCTGCCAGAAGATGGGCGTCTGCGCTGCGTGTTCCGACGACTGACCACGTTGTCGTCAGCCTGCCAGGCACCTGAGAAGAGGAAAGGAAGGTTACCGGACCTTTGGTTTGGTGCAGATGGTGTCTCTGGCAGGACAGTCCGGGAGTTTGGCACGAAAGCTGGCAAGATGCGCATTAGCTGGAACTCCCACAGGGTGCAAACCACAGCACGTGAAACTTGGGAGCAGTGGCGTCCACTGGGCGAGGGACAGTCATGGCCACTGTGGCCCACTGATGGAGGGACATGCAGGATGGTCCTTGTTTTGTGAGCTTGCCGTAGGATCCACCTTTGTATCTTTATTTGGTCTTGAAGTTTGCCTAAGTGTTACAGCGGACCAGGAAAAGAAACTGAGTCTGGCTGAGACTTTCACGAGAGCAGGAGGAGGTGAAGGGGAGGGAGAAGAGTGTGTTAATTTGGGCTCAGAGTTAGTGTTTGCTGTGGGGGCCAGGGTGGGGCAGGAAGGGACTGGCTGCCCAGCAGGGTGCCAGGGACCAAATGGCATGGCAGAGAACAGAGTGACAGCTGTTCCTCTCCTTCTGCACCCGAACAGCCCACCGAGAGTTGCTATCAGCTGGTGCCACCAACCCCAGGAGACATTAGCTCCAGAGCTTTGGGGTCCCCCGGGTACCATCCACGAAACTCATCATCTTCCCCCCTTGTCCTGCAGTTCCTGCACGAGAAGCACCCGCTGCCCATGCTGGAAACCCACTCTTGGTGCTTCTCTCTCCTTCATGCTCTGTATCCAATCCATCCTGACCTCCTGCTTGTTCAAGCTCTAGTAAGGTCTAAATCTGTAGTCAGAAAACCGGGATACAGCCCCAGCTTGTAACGTACTGACTGTGTGACCTTGGGCAGGTCACTGTACTTGGAGCCCTGGTTTTCCCATCCATCAGATGGGAGACAAGTACTTACACCCCAGGGATGCCGTGAGACTAAGCGAGGTGACATGGAAGAGTGGTGAGCAGGGCGCCTGACTCAGAATGTGCGCGAAAACCATCCGCCCCCCAGGCCTTGTTCAGGCTACACTCATCTCCCCCAAGTCGTCCTCCCAGCCCACAGAATGACTCCATCTGATTCAGTCCCCCCAGTGCAGCGAGATGCCCCTTCTGAAGGGAGAGGATGAAGCCCTAACCCCCTGAGTTGGGGGAAAGCCTTCCATTCTCTGGCCGAGGACTGCTGAGCTGCCTCTTCCAGCACCTGCCCCCAGAAGGCCCCCCCTGAAGCCAGATGGGGTCCAGCGTGCTCCGAAGTGCTCCCCCACTGGCCCGTACCACCACCCCATTTCTCATGCTGTGTGGAAATTGCTGGATCCTCCAGCACACGGTGATCTCCTCCAGGGCAGAGCCGAGAGCCATGCCCTTCAGAGGGCTCAGTTCGTGGACGGAGCCGGCTGACCCTGGAGGGTGGGCGTGAGGCTCACTGTGTCACATTTGAGGGAGGCCACTCACAAATGTCTGGCGTCAGCTTCAGTTTAGGCCAGCCCAAGACACGAAACCCTTTAATGGCAGAAACACTAGGATTCAGCGGGTATAAATTGTGTATACCCATAAATGTCCTGGTGTGCTAATCCGCCCTAAGGCTCTAATAATAGTCTTGTGGAGGTGGACCCCAGGGGAAGGGGAGTGAGTGGGACAGGAAATGTTTAGGTATCTCTCACAGCCAGATGGAATGCGGGGATCTGTACTCCCTGGGGGTACCGGAGTCCGGCACATGGGGCCACAGTGCTTTTCCCCTCTAAGGGTGACAGGATGCAGAGCAGGCAAGATTGCGCTTTTAAGTTAGGAACCCCCAGATGAAATAAGTTGTTCCTTCATTTTATATAATTTGGTAGATCTCATACTTATTCCTCTGTGTTTAATGGGCAGGACTCCGGAACTGTGGCTGTTTGGTAGGAACGACCAAAAGCAAATGGTAAACAGGAGAGAAGACACACACACACACACACACACACACACACACACACACAAAGTCAAATCAAAACACTGCCGCAGCCTCGCCGCCACCACCACTGGCTGCCAGGCTGCCTGGCTCTGAATTCTTGAGTCCTTGCTACAAACACCACCGGTCCAGATTCTGAGCCAGGGCTGAAAACTGGCTCCTTCTGAAACAGCCTGAAGACTCAGACCTGAAGTCTCTTATCTCCCCAGCTTCTTGGTACAGTCGGTGGTTCTCTTTCCTCTAAAAAGGCTTCTGCCAGACCCTCGGCGAAACCCTGCTGCTCCGTGCATCCTGGATGCGGAAGGTAAGCCTGGAAGGCGCAGGAGGACTTCCTGAGCGAGTGCTACCATTCTGTCCAGCCCTCAGCCAGAAAAGGGAGCCTGGAGATTCAAAATCCTTCCCGGGAGGTAGAGAAAGGTGGTTCCCACTTAATTCCCTCCTCAGGCTCAGAAACGGGGGAGTGAAGACACCTCTAGAGGCAGATTTGGGGAGCACATCTAGGGGGATTCCACACACCTCTTTCCTGCCTCTACCCAGCCACTAATTAAATTTAAGATCTGTAACAGTTCCACCATCTTGTAGAGTTTCTCTCCAAGAAAAGAGAAAGTTAATTCCGATCTTTCCTTAGTATCTGCGAAGCATAAGCCTTCCTAGTGGCGTCTTAGTCTTGGGTTATTTCAGGTCTCCATAAGTACTTTTCTTTGTTTTGTTTTTGGCTGCACAGTGGCTTGGAGGATTTTAGTTCTCCGACCAGGGATTGAAGCAGGCCACTGAAGTGAAAGTGCGGAGTCCTAACCTCTGGACTGCCAGGGAATTCCCTCCATAAGTACTTTTAGATTTCATCGGTATGCCCACTCCTGTCCAATGCCATCATTTAAAAACATCTGTATCGGGCTTCCCTGATGGCGCAGTGGTTGAGAGTCTCCCTGCCGATGCAGAGGACAAGGGTTTGTGCCCTGGTCCGGGAAAATCCCAAATGCCACGGAGCGGCTGGGCCCGTGAGCCATGGCCGCTGAGCCTGCGCGTCCGGAGCCTGTGCTCCGCAACGGGAGAGGCCACAACAGTGGGAGGCACGCGTACCACAAAAAACAAAACAAAACAAAACAAAAACATTTGTATTTCCACTAATAAACTCAAATTATCTTTGCTTTTTCCCATCACACCACCCAGAGCCTTTTCACAGAATTGCCACTGGTCCCCTGGCCACTATCCTGACGCCTGTGTGATACTCCATCAGGTTCCTTGGGGCCCCGTCTACCTAGCATGGCCTCGCGATTATAGTCAGCTCATCACCTACAATGGTCAACTCAGATTTCCTCCCTTTGAGAACCTTGCAGAACAATCTCAGAACATACCATCGCCCCCCCACCTTGGTCTTGGGGCCAAAGAAGACCCACAGGCTTCTTAGCGGAAGAGGTGCTGGAATGACACAGGTGCTTTCTCAACATCACTCCCACAAGGGTGATGAGAGCAGCGAGGATGGGGACCTGAGCCATCCTTGCCGCGAGCTGGGGCTCCTGGCAGAGCACCTGTGGGCCTGGGGAGGGTGGACCATGGGGTGCTCCCCGGGCTCCCTCCTTGTGGGCGCTCCGTGAGGCGAGTGGCATCCGTGTGGGGAGGGAAACAGTGTGGAGAGGGAGACCAAGTGCCTGAGAAGCTGTCCTGATGGCCAAGCCAGCCTGAGGCACCTCAGTCATAGGAAGGAACTTTGAACTTACAGCTGAGCGTGGTGAGGTCTGTTGATTCCATGGGACCTACCACAGTGGATGCTCCTGTCATTAACCTGACATTAACCTGACAGATTCTTCCAGAGAGTTCCCCAGCTCTTTACTACCAGTGTGACGCTAACAGCAGAACCCGAGAAACATTTCACCAAGAGAGCAGATGCACTTTCCTTCTCTCGTAAGAGCCCTTGAGACCTCAGGGTGAGGCTACGATGAGACCCTCAACTCCCTCTCCCGGCAGGTGCCACTGTCATTCGGTTTCATGTCTGGCCTGAACGGTGAAGCCAGTTTAATCTGAGAATGGCTGGCTCCCGAGATCACCGTAAAGAAGCCCAGGCATTGTTTTCCTTCCAGGCCTCGCTCTCCTGCCGCAATCCCAGAGTGGAATAAACATCCACCAGCAGGTTGGCCCGAAGGAGTTAGGGAGAGGAGGAAGCACAAGGCCTGGGGTCAGTTTCCACCAGCATGGGCGGCTAAAACAATTCCCAGGAGCTCTCTCTGCCAAACACGGGGGTTGGTGGGGAGCCACTGCGGGGAGGCAGGAGCCTAGATTCCTCTCTTGAAGCCCAGTGAGCGGCTGGCCGGCACAGCTGCCACAGACTCAGGGCGGAATGAGGGCAGAGATGGCACCTTCCCCAACTAGTGACCCAAACAAATCCTGCCTGTAACCTTTGGCACAGAAGCATCCCCGCTTTTGTGGAACAGGGATTAATCTAGTCTCACAAATATTTATTTTTCCTGGAAAATTTCAGCATATTAAATACAGGCTCTTGCCAGTTAGGAACGGAAGCCTCAGCGAGGGCCCCTCGGATGTGCGTGCGCCCAGCAAGCTTGGGGTTGGGTGTGGGTGAACATGAACTTTCACACGAAGTCTGGGTAACCTAAATGAGTTTCAAAATAAACAAACTGGACAGACAGACGTACATTTGGCAAAAAGACATGAGAAACAAATGGACAGACAGAAGCCAGGTAAAGAGTGGGAAGGCAGGAAGTGAAGTGTACCCTGGACCTCAGCCACTCTGGCCCAAGCCTGGCTGGGTCAACGCTAAGTGGGAAGGGACCGGAGAGCCCCTGGGAAGGCTGTGGGAGGCGTCTCTGGGGATTACGGCTTCCTCCACCACAAGCCTGCATGGGGCCAGAGGAGTGAGTACATGGGTCTTCTGCAAGCTGATGGAGAGTGGCAACCACAGGAGTTTGTGTCCCTCCAGCACCTGTAACCACGTTGCCAAGAGAGTAAAGCAATGGACCCATGACGGGACCTGGCTGTCCTGAAGCTTAAACATGTCCAGGGCATGTTTAAGAGATTACAAACCACGCAACATGAAGGCAGTCTCTGCTGTGAACCAAGGAGGGGCAATTTCGACCTAGTCCACCAGGCAAGACGTGGCTTTAGAGCCATGGTTGGTGAAGCCCTTGGTGAGCATGGAGCAGAGAGACATCAGTGCCCAGAGTGTGACTGACAGGTGGGCTCCTCTTGAGAACTCATCCTGGATTCAGTTTAGTGTCATGAGAAGGAATAAGGGGCACGTTGATGGCCCTGATTGAATTTATAGAGTTAGGGCTCCAGGGAGAAGAGTTACCCTCGACCCCTGATTGTTCCTTTGGGATCCAAATCTAGGGAGCACAAGGCAACTGGTGGTAGCCCAGGGCTCACTGGGTCACAGAGCTAGTCTATAAAATGCTGGCATTGAAATTCCTCTCTGATCCTAACTAAACACTCTCCTTTGAGTGGCTACAGGTTCCCTTTTCAAGGGCTCAGGCTCTCTTTCCAAGACCTTATCACAGAGGCCGTGTCTGCCTTAAACTGCCTGTTGATGGAAACAAGACCAGGCCCCCTGCCATGGGATCTGCAAGATCATGATGGAGTGGGCGCGGTCAGGTCAAATCGGAAGGCTTTGGAGGTATTTTTGTGCCTTTCTCCATGCCCAAATAGATTCGCTTAGAGCAGAGTCGCTCTTTGCCCAAGGACTCTCCCAAGGCTGCCTCACTTCCTTTCAGCAACTGGCTCCCAGCACCTTAGCAAAGCCCATGCCTTCTTGCAGGAACTGCAGGGCAGGAGATGGGTGTCCCAGGGTGAGAGCAGGGGTGCGAGCAGGGGAGCGTCTCCCACCAAGTTCATGTTCAGCAGACTGCCACTCACCGGCTAAGCAGACCGCAGAGCACAGCTTATTGTCCAGTGCTTTCATGCTGGCGATGTCAAAGTCATTGTTATTGTCACACTCCATACCTAGAAATGCGAATGTCCTCTGGCCTCTAACGGAGTTAAGGCAGTTAGAGAGGACCTGGCTGTGTTTTTCTCTGCTTTGCTGTCCTTAAAATAAAAATCTTAAGGATGGAGACAAAAAACATCAAATCATATGTTAAAAAAAAGACAATAATTAAGTGGGGAGAGAGGACAATAAAGGAAACTGCGTGGGTACGTTTGTGTTCTCGCTCTGTTCTGCTCTGTTTCCTTAACTGGCCCCTTTCCAGCCTTCGTTCCAGGGAAATCAGACCCTGGGGAGGTCTGTGGGATTCGGACACGCAGACCCGGGCCCAGAGCAGAGCCTAAGCCAGGCTGGAAGAGCTAGGAGAGCCACGGGGGAAGTGACCCCGGGCTCAGGCCTGTGTCTGTCGGTGCACGTGAGGTGTGTTTATGACCACAAGGCTCTGCGAAATGACTAATACATAAAATGGCAATTAAAGCTCTTTGGTCCCGTAATTTTGCACCTCAAATCAAAGAATCGCATTGCTTGCAAAATTATGATTTATTTTCTTTGAGACTTAATTTTCTATTCTGAAGATGTTTTAAGGGGCTGACCAGAAACCTACAGTCGTGTAAGATGGGAAGGGGACAATTTTAGATGTTATTTTTTCAAGCCCCCACCCGTTTTTTTTTCCTTGGTGAAAGGGAGAGGAAGAAACATACATCTACTGTGTACAGCATGTCAGGTGGAAACCACATATGGAATGTCAGGCGGAAACCACGTACTGCCCTGTGCCTTTTAGAAGCAAATATTCTACTGGGGACGACAATCACAATGGAGAACTCAGAGCCTTGCGCCCTGAAGACATCAACCGAGGAGAGGTAGCGCCCAACCCCGGCTTGGTTGGCGTGCGCGTGCGGCAGAGGCACAGCCTGGGCGACCACCCCTCCTCCGGCACTACTTGGCCAGGAGAGAGTGGTCATGTGCACATGCGCACCCCCTGCACACCACACAACCCCCCAAGCAACTGCCATGGCCAAAGCAGAAGCGACTAGCATGACCTCTGCATCCAGGCTGGGATCCAGGTTTGCTCTGGAGGTTGCCCTTCTGTGGAGGCACCTCAGAGGAGCAGACGGAAGAGACACCGGTTCCTGGGACGCCTGGTCCTACAATCCCAGGTGGGATTCCCAGCTCGCCTACCCTCCCCCCCCCGCCACTTCCTTGTTCTATATGTAGGTCGTTCCTTCGCTTCTCGGCTTACTAGAAACCAAATTCTTCCGACTGAAGATATGATTGACCTTATTTACAAAACAGAAATAGAGTCACAGGTGTAGAAAACAAACGTATGGTTATGGCGGGGGGCAAGGGAGGGGAGGGATAAATTGGGAGATTGGGATTGACATATACACACTACTATATATAAAATAGATAACTAATAAGGACCTGCTGTAGAGCACAGGGGACTCTACTCAGTAGCCTGTAATGGCCTATATGGGCAAAGAATCTAAAAAAAGAGTGGATATATGTATATGCATAGTTGATTCACGTTGCTGTACAGCAGAAACTAACACAACATTGTAAACCAACTCTTCCAATTAAAAAAAATATCTACTTGAGGCCTGAATGATGGTAAAGAGAATCGTTCCAATAGCCTACAAACACTAGTGTACGCTGAGCTGCTAACGTCTCTTCACCTCACCTTTGCTGTGCCGCCAGGGCTGTGATCCTTCTGCTACTGTAACATCAGCCGTTTTCTTCACTAAAGCAGGAAAACCTACTGCCTAACAGTCGGTTCCCCCAAGGGGAGGAAGCTGTTCTCCTGCTGCAGCTGAACTTTGGGGCTGCTAGAGCAGTTCTGTGAGACTCGGCTGAGAAGCTGAAGCAGGAAGGAAGGGGATGGCAGTTGCCCAAGAAGCTTCAGGATCTACTCAACGTAGATGGAGAACTCCATGTATCTTCTGCAGCCTTGGCTCAGAGGCCCAGAAAGAGCCAGGAAGGCTGCTGAGGTCCTCAGATACCCTGCTTGCTTTGATATTCCATCAAGAAGACAACCTTTCCCCAAAGCCACACCCTTGAGCAGTGCCACCAAGTCACACCAGTGCCCCTTTCTGTACCCTTCAGAGAATACCCGGGAAAGAAATATAATAAAAGGGAGCAAAAGACCAGGTCTTTTACCATCTTCTTGTGTGGGTGATCCGTCCTCTTCTTCTAGAACCTCATTTCCCTAGGACAGAAGGAAGGCACTGTGAGTCCATAAAGCAGTGAAATGAGCCTACTGATTGTCAGAAGACAGAACTAATCACCCTCATGGTATCCATACATTTCCTGTCTGTGTGAGATGGCTGGGAGGCCCAGCAGAGGCAGATTTTGCTTGGCGAGGCAGGATCGGCCCGTAGGGACCAGGTCTGAGGCACGTTCCAGAGGGACCAGGTCTGAGGCACCTTACAGAGGGACCCTGGGACTGTCAGGATTAGCCTTGGTTATAGTTTAGCTCACACTGTTTCTCTCAGGTGGAAATCAAAGTTGTCAAATGAAAAAGCAAACCGTGAGATCATAAAACTTTCAGGAACCCTTTAGGATCCCCAATCCCATCCAGATACTCCTTTGAGAACATCTGGCTCAAGAGAAAGTTGTAGAGTCCCCACTGGGAGCTGGGCATTCCATATACTTCAGGCACACCTCCGTCAGAGCACTTCTCACGCTGAGTTATAACTCTGATTCCTCCATCAGATGGAGCTCCGGGATGGGTGGGATGGGTGGATTGGGGGTGTGGGCAGGCAAAAGCCATGTCACTCGGTCTTTGTGTCCCCCAGTGCCAGGAAGATGTGAGATGCCTGTGCCAGGTAAATACTAAGTGAATTGGAGGACAAACACCCTCTCAAGGGTCTGGCCTGGAAGACTTCCCTCTGGAACTCACCCCACGCCTATTACGCTGAGACCAGCGCCCTCTGCTAACCGGACAGTCCCTCTGCTCTGCACCTTGCCTCTAACAGATCCAAGTGCACCACCTTGGAAGGCTTCTTCCAGAAGAGCCCCCATCCTATTTGCACCCTGTGCCAGCGCCGGCAGTCCCTCTGACCGGGGAGGGGCACCAGCGTCCACCTTGCTCTTACCTCTGCATCCTGCTCTTCAGCGGTGGCGACGAGGCCCGCAAAGTTGCAGTCTGGAGACGCCGCTGGCGTCACCTGCAAAGGAGCAACAAAAGTCAAGGTGCAGATGCCACCGGCTCTCCTACCCAGCTCGCCTGGCAGCAAACGCAAACCAAGTCCTCAGGACAGAAGTGGTGCCACATGGAAGATCACATCTGAGGGAGTCTGTGATTCAACAACCCGGTACCGTGTTTTCCAGGGCTCCCCTCCCGAGCACTGGGGGGCTTTGCCGATCTCCCTGGCAGGCCCTGGACTGAGCTCCTTGGGACTCGAGTACAGAGCAGAGCAGAGCGGCGAGGGCGATCCCATGCTCCTCTCTTACGTCTCCTTCTTCTGAGGGGGTCCTGCTGGCGTCCCGGGGGCAGGGGAGAGCCTCCCCGTCCTCTTCCGTGCCAGGGGCGATGTAGGAGCCGGACATGGAAGAGACGGTGTCGGTGCTGATCTGGGAGGACACCATGGACATGACCTTCCTTCTTCAAGTCTGGGTCCCCAGTATGTTGAGGGGGGCAGAGGCGGGGAGAAGAGTGTTTCCTGCCCTCAGCTCAACTCTTCATGAGGCCTGGCGCATTTGCTTCAGGCCAGCATGGAATCCCATCCCGGGGGCCTTCCCATCACTGGAGCTGAGAGTGGCCTGTCCCGAGGGCAGACGGGGAAGGTCTCCGAAGACTGAGTTCCTGAACATTGCCCCTCATCCCTTTCCTGGCTGGTGATACATGGGGGAGGGAGGATAGGGAAGAGGTGGAAAGTGAGGAGACAGAAAGCTAGCTTCTTGCTTTGGGAAGGGACTGTACCACACCTGAGGGTGAAGTGGCTGAAGGGCTTCTCACCTCAAAAGTGGAGATCAAAGGAAATGCGAAACCTGCCCAGAGAGCTTGAGTCATGGGCTCAAAGCCACACAGGGCAAAAGAGAAAGGACAACTCAGTGCAACATGGGGTCCTGGATTGGGATGTTGGAATGGAGAGGAGCATTACTGGGGTGATCTGCAAGACGTGAAGGGGGTCTGCGGTTACATGGGATTACCAGGTCAGTGTTCATTTCCTGATTGTGATGGTGGTACTGGGATTATGGAGGTGTGTCCTTGTTCTAAGGAAACACACACTAAAGTATCTAGTGCTAATGGGGCAGCCTGTCTGCAACTTACTGTTAAGGGCGCAAAATATATATTGACTGGGATTACATCGAATCTCTAAATAAATACGGAGTCACTGAACGTTTTTTCAAAAAGCCACCCAGCCAAGGGCCGGGGCAGGGATGAATAGGAGGGACAGGATCCACTCACGCTTCCCGCCTCCTCCACCGCCAACCCCCAAACGCTGCCTGCTGAAAGGGTGTGTGAAGCCCTGTGTTCTGGCCGCTTCGGAGCCCCCTCTTAGCTTTGGCTGCTCGTTGGCAGCATCCATGGACCCTTAAAAGTGCCAGTGTTTGGGTCCCAGCCCCAGAGACGCTAGTCCCAAGCATAGGGATTTTCAGGAGCTCCTGGGGATTCTTCCTGGCAGCCAGAAGCTTCTTCAGCCTTTTCTTACCTGGCAGGCAGTTCTGCCAGCCCCTGACCTTGCCCCTCTTCCCCCAGCATGGGCCCAGGCAGAGGGTGAGGAGGGGGGACAGTGACCGGCCCCACCTGTCAATCCAGGATGTACCCCTTTTGGCGGGGGCTGGAGGCTGAGCCTGGGGACCAGTGGAGAGGCTGGAGCCCCCATGTTCCCCCAGTGCTGGGGAGCGTGGGCAGGAAGGCCGGAGGGTGGTGGGGAGAGGGAGGGAGTCGTTGCTTAGGGGGTGAAGGGAGTCTCAGAGGGAGGTTGGGGCAGCCTCCTCAGCAAGCGGTGGGAAGGGGATGGGCTGCCTCCTGAGCTCTGTAAGGCCCCAACCCGCCTGGCCCTGCAGTGTGCGCACCCTTCGGAAATATTTTGAGTAATTAGCAAGGGAAAGCAGCAAGTTGGCGGGGGAATGCCAGGTTGTCCTGGAGCCAGCCTCCAGTGCAAGGAAAGAAAGGGGCCTCAGGAGAAAGGGGCCCGTGGAGGCTGGGAAGGATTGTGTAGGACAGTGCCCGTTTGTGTGTGTGTGTGTGTGTGTCTGTGCGCACGTGCACGTGAGTGCTGGGGGAAGGGGCTGTGCACCACAAGGGCGTGCTGGCGGGGCCAGGTGCAGGCTCGGGGGAGAGATGGGTTCCAGGCAAAGCTGGGGTGAGGGGGTGGAAAGGTGCCTGCTGAGTGTCACATATTTGCTGTGCCTCAGTTTCCCCATCAGAACTCTGGTACGTTGATTCCTCACAGGCTGGAGCTGTAGGGTCTAGGCACCCCGTCTTCCGTCTGCCCTGATGGCCTCCCTCAGCCCCAACCTGCATTGGAGGGAAGGCCCTGGGCGGGGTGAATGAACCCCAGGGTGGCAAGTGGGGCCCCAGGGGCTGGGGCCCTCTGACCTCACACCCTGTCCCTTCAGGAAGGGACCAAGGGAGGGAGGAGCTGGAGACAGGCCCAGGCGACGACGGCAGGTGAGTCTGGGCAGGCCCTCAACTTGGGCGAGGTGGGGAACGTGAGCCGAGCCCTGGGCAAGAACGGCCTTTGTGAGTGAGTCCCCAGGGCCAGGGAGGGGGCTGTGCCTCCTTTGCCGCCTGCTCCTCGGGGCTGTGGGTACAGTCTCCCCATTGCACATAGAGAGGTGCCGAGGCCCTGGCTGCAGGGGACCCCCGAGGGCCGCCTCTCAGCCCCTTTCTCTCTGGGCACCCAGAGATCATGAGGAGTGCATCAGGGGACACTCTGCAGGCCTTTGGTGCCCCCCCATCTTCCTCCCAGCCATTCCCCCTTGGGCCGTGGCCTCCCCAAAACTGGCCCATGCTTTTCCCCAGAGAAAGTTGCAAGCAGGTCCATTTTGAGACTTTTTAAAACTTTAGTTTTAAAAATGTTTTTATTGTAAATCACTTTCTATGAAAAAGGTTAAATTGCCCGATGGGTTAGGAGAGTGGATGTGGGATGCAGCCCAGGGCGTTTATGGTGGAGCAAGACACTCCCCTGCAGGAGTGCAAGCAAGGGCACGGGGCCATCCCCCCATTCCTGGTCCCAGTGGTTCTAGCAAGCACTGCGTCCCTCCCAGTTAAGCCTCAGCTCTAGCTACACTCACTACATTAGTCTGTCTGTCCCCTTTCCCTCTGCAGCTTGGCTGCCCCAGCCCCTAACCCCCAGATCCCCATCTCCCCGCTGCTCTCAGCCTCAAGTTGGGCTCAAAGATTAGGGACACATACCCTCTGCCCCACCTCTAGGGATGAAGCCAGAAGATCCCAGAGGCCTTAGAAAACCTCCTGGCTCCACCCGGCACCCCGGCCTCCTTTCTGTCTCCTCTCTCTTCACCCCTCCGCCTAGCTCCTCCTCACAGACTGCCGGGAGAGGCCTCTTGGGTGTTCATTTGCGGTCACCTAATCAGCATTGGTTGTACCTGGGAACTTGCTCTGGATAGAGACCTGGGGAGGAGAGCAGGAGAGAGAGAAGCTTGGAAGCTAAGGTGTTCTGGGGCGGGCCCTGTACTGATGTTTCCAGCTTGGCCAGGGCCCCTCCAAGCCGCAGCTCTCATAGTGCAGGGCCCTTAGCGTGTCTCTGGGGCAGGGAAGAAGTGGATCAATGAAACACTGTGTGTATGGGGGGCTGGGGAGCGGAGGCAGCAATTTGGGTCCTGGGCCCCAATTCTCAGCCTGCTGGACTAGAATCTGAGGATGGCCTGGGCTGGGGGCCGTGTGGCCTGGTGGGGTGAGCTGGCCCAGCCCCTGCCTGGGCGGTAGGGTGTCCATGGGCCTGCACTGGTGGGGAGGGGGGCAGTCTGGGCCCAGACTTCGGTGCTGTCTGGAGGTGGGGCAGGGCCTGGCTTCTTACAAGAAGGCGCCCAGGCTGGCCCAGTCATGCAGGTCAGAGGCCAGTGTGGCATCCCCGGCCTCAAAGAGGGGCTCGGGGGGCAGGGAGCTACGGGTGCTCTCGTCCCAGGGGTGCTCCAGGAAGGATGTGGCCAGGAAGGTCTCATCAAAGTCCAGGCTGTCGGTAGCCTGCTCCGCTGGAGGCCCCCAGGTAACAGGGCACTCGATGTGGTGGCCATGGATGGTGAGGTCCACGTCCCCGTGTGAGGCAGGGCTCAGCGGTGGGATCAGCTCCGAGATCTCCAGCGTGCCCAGCTCCCCGTCCAGCGTGCCAGCGTCCAAGATGGCCTCCCAGTCAAAGTTGCCCTTGAGGGGTTCCAGCTCACCCTGCTCCTCCTGGGTCAGCAGCAGGGGGCTGGAGGGCCGCGGGACCTTGGCCTCCTGCTTGGGCAGCGGCTGTTGACGCTTACGCCCCAGCCTGCCCTCGCCTGCACCCCAGCCCGCCTCCCCAGTGGCCTCCTCGAACTCCCGCAGCAGCTGCTGGGCCTCGGTGCTCACGGTCAGTGGCCCGGCCCATGGGGCGGCGCTGGGCTCTGGCACGGCCTGGCGGGCAAAGGCCGGGTGGATGTGGACTGGGGGCAGCCGCTGCTTCTTCAAGGCCCCACTCAGCAGCCGCTCGGCGTACTGGGGGTCGATGCACCAGAAGCCCCCCTTGCCTGGCTCGTCCTTCTCCCGAGGCACCTTGATGAAGCCCTTCTTCAGGGACAGGTTGTGGCGGATGGAGTTCTGGACACAGGGAGGTAGGAGAGAAGGAAGACAGCTGGGAGAGTGGGTGGGGTCAGTGATGGGGGGTTCCTAGCGCCACTGCCAGTCCCACCACCACCTTCTCTCCGATGGGGGCAGGGGAGACAGAGGCGCTGCTCCGAGCGGGAGGCTCTGGGACACCAGCCACGGGGCACCAGGAGCTGGGAGTGCTGTCGGGGGCTTTTGTTCCCTTTGGCCAGGATATCTGCCTGCTCAGTCATCCGAGCCCTGAGCCGCAGGGTGGCTCTCAGTGCCAGCCTGTCCTGCCCTCCCTCCCTTACCCCGCTGCTTGCGGCCTCTGGTCAAAGGCCTTGGCTCCCCCAGGTCCTGGACGGCCATCTCCCTCTGCCTGGGCCTGGCTGGCCTTCTCTGTTTGTGAAATGAGTGAGTGGGTGTGAGGGTGTGTGTGTGGGGGGCGGGGATGAAGTGTGGGAGGATCTGATGACTTTCCTTGTTTCTAGAGCCGGCTGCTGGCCTGGGCCCTCACCCACCATGTCCCCCTCCTCCCACCCCAGGCTCTGAGGCCTCAGTTGATTATTACCCAGCCAAGAGCATAGCGCTCATTCCTGGGGCCTCTCAGGCTTGGGGTAGGGTGGGGGGTGGTGGAGGGTCTCTGCTTTCTCACCAAGGTTACAAATGGTACCTGCCCCAGGGTCAGGGCCCAAGCAATCGTGGAATAGCTGTGATTACAGGAACTCTGATCCTGTGACCTGTGCCACAGGGAAGGATCTGTGCATCCTCAGGGTCTCTGTCCCCAAGTAGCCCCTGATCCTGATGGTCGAAGAGGCTCAGGGCAGCGTGTGCCCAGCCTGAATCACCATCCTGCCTTGTTCAGGCCTGGGTGCACAGTCCAAACCACGCTGGGGCACAGGGGTCTGGGGCCTGGTGGGTGGGGCCGGCAGGTGAGTAGTGCCCCCTGGCAAGACTGGGAGGTTTACATGGTGGTCTGGGCCCCTTGGCTGCTCTGTGCCAGGTTCCGGAGACTTGGAACATGAAGCCAGTGTGGGAGGAAAGAGCCCCTGTGGAAAGCACGTGGCTGAGGTAATTGTCCCCCCAGGGAGTTTGATGAGAAGAGGGGGAGGAGTGTAGGCAGGAAACTAGGGAGGGCTTGGGGTGGGGGCTGGCACAGCAGCTTTCGGAAGGCCCCGTAGCCCTTCCACTGGGACACCGATGGCCTTCACACCCCGCAGCACGCCCCTCTCCCCTCCCAGAGCCCCTCCAGCCAACTGAAAGCAGGCAGGATGCAGAGTCTGGCAGGAACGATGCTCTGCCTCCAGTCAGGCCCTGACAAACTGACCTTGAGGAGGGGAGTGTCGAGGAATTCCAGGACTTGGGACAAAAATGTGTCCCTCAGTCCATCAACCTACCCTGGGGGGCTGTGTCCACGCATAGTTCAGCCCTGGTCTTTGGGCTGAGCCTGCCGGACGAGTGACAAGTTCTTTCCCCTTGAACCTCTATGTCGGCACCCCTGCAGCCCTCTGAACATCCTCCCTCCTCCGTCTCTGAAGTCAAAGGGGCAGCAGTCCAAGCACTGGGCTCCCTTGAGGTCCTTCCTGGACGGCCTTCCTCTCTCGGGGCCCTGGCCGTACCGCGCCTACTTGGCCTGCGGATCTGGGATGTGAGTCCAGTCCGCGAGGGCATGGGGAGGGAGGGAGGGAGTGCCTCCCTACCTGCCAGGTGGGATCAGCGTGGCGGAAGTAACAGAAGTTGTCCGTGATCCACTTGTAGATGGCCGACAGGGTGATCTTGGTGGCCTTGCTGGCCTGCATGGCCATGCAGATGAGCGTGGCATACGAGTAGGGCGGCTTCACGTGCGGGTTGGTGGCGTAGTCCACGTCGTCGGGAGGCGAGGCCTGCAGCCCCGAGGGGGCGCTCCGCGGCGTGCAGGAGGACGTGGGCTTGCCGGGTGTGTGCGGCTGCCCCAGGCAGGCGGGGTCCGCCGCCAGGGGAGACCCCGGCTCGGCCGAGCCTGCCAGCTCGTGGGAGCCGTGGGGGTCGGTGTCCCCCGAAGGCAGGGCGGGGAGCTCGGCGTTGAGAATGGAGAATTCCTGCAGCCACTGCAGGCTGGTCAGGCTGTCATTCAGGGCGTTGGACTCCTCCAGGCCGCCTTCCGGTCCGGCCTCCTCCGCTGCCCCTGCTCCCGAGACGCGTAGCCAGCTCTCCGCCATATGTGCGGGGACTCTCCGAGGGGGCTGTCAACATCCACGAGCCGAGCCGAGGGTGGCCGCCGAGCTCTCCGGCCCGCTGACTCCCGCGGCTTCAGTTACGCAGCCTCCCGGAAGCGGGCTTCCATCCCGCGATCCGGGGGTAGCCTCCTCCAAACGGAATGTGGTGCCTGCGGGGACCAGAGTGGGAACTGAGCCCTCTTTCCCCACCCCCGAGGGGAGAGTGTGGGCGAGGGGGGAGGCTCTTACTAAAATCCTTCCTGCAGCTGGGGAGGATCTTTTACTGCCGAGGTCTGGGAAACAGAAGGTGTGCCCGGGGCTCCGACCCACACGGGGTTCGCCTCGCTCTTTTCCTCTTGGATCTTTTAGAGGAGACTTAATTAGCCCAACGAGGGAATAGTGTAGGGGCATGCGAGGCCACCCCTTTCTCCCTCAAAGCGGGGAATTAACCCCCCTCTCTCCGTCCACAACCAATGGAAATGGGGCGAGAGAGTCCAGGAGGGCAGTACGACGGGTCGGGGGGCGGGGGAGGTCGTCTGATCTTTGAAAAGGGATATTAGGATGGGGCTCAAGGGGAAGGAAGGAAACAATACAGAGAGTTATAAGGGGGTGGGAAGTGAGTGTCCCCCAAACGCCTCTGATGTCAGTCCCCGGGCCCTCCACTTCCGTCGGGGACGGATGGGAGAGCGGGCTGGTACTGACGCCCTCCCTTCCCACGGCCGGCAGCCCTCCCCGTCCCTTACCTGGCTCAGAGCGCAGCCCGGGCCAAAGGAAGCTTCTCAAAGAAATTCCTCCCACCGCCCACCCTCACCGCGGCTCTCTGCTCCCAGCTCCAGGGCCCAGCCAGCAATCCTCGTCGCCACTCACGCCCGCCGGCGCCTCTCTGAAAGCCAGCGGCTGGGGACCGGCACTCAGTAGCCGCTCGCAAGGCGTCTCCTGCTGCCGTGGCGACGCCCCGCCCATATAAACAGCTTCCGCTTCTGCCATTGGCCAGGGCATCTCCAAAGAGACCGCGGGCTCTTAACGGCTCTCTCACGCGGTAACTCTCTTCCAGCTCCCTCCTGCCGCCCTCTCCCACGCGCGACCCAGCCCCCTACCCGCCACCGCTTCCCGGCTCCGCGCATTCCCGCCCGACGGCCCCGCGCAGGGCTCGGAGAGGCGCGCGGCTCGGCGCTCCCGCAGAGGCCCCGGGGCCCTCGGCGAGCAGTTCGCCGCGGGAACCGTCCTCCGCCCCACCCCCTTCCCATCTGGGCTGCTCAGAGGTGGCGACGGCTCCTGGGACGCAGCCCGTGGCGCGGGGGCCAGGGCTGGGTGCATGCTTGGGGCTTTCCTTTCCTCTCCTCTGGGCTGCGAGTGGCACTTCCTCACGTTTCTGCGGCCTGTCCCGGTCTCCCGACCGAGTGTCGTCTTGGTGCCCGCAAGCAGGTCTGACTCTCCGATGCCACCTGCCGCTCAGGTCCGCAGAAACCGCAGCCCCGGTCGCAGGCACCCCAAGGCGGCTAGGGTAATCCAGTGTTTCCCGGTAAGCGCCCCCTCCCCGCCCCGTCCTCAGCAAGATTCCCAGAAGCTGACATTCCAGAGGCTTCTTCGGAAGCGCTCTCCCTCCTTTCCAGATAGCCGAGGAAACAGAGCCGTTGGGTGAAAGCCAGGAAAGCCGTGGACTTGCCAAATTCTTTCACTGGGGTCATTTGCCCCATTCATTTCACCAGCCTTTAAGTGACGGACTAACGGTGGACTGTGGTCCTTCCTCCTCCCCTCCCCCAGCCTCCCTCCCGTCACCAGCTTTCCTGCTCTTCAGTTATTGAGGAGCTGCAGTTGGAAGTTCTCTGGTTGAAGGGGGTGGGTGGAGGTGAGGGCTCCTTATCAGGCCTCTGGGCAGGAGCTGTGCCCGGGGGATGGTACACCAGCTCCCACCCAGAAACATGTCTTTTCCTCTACCCCTTGCCCTCTCTCACTCCTCCATGTCCAGCTTGTCTTGAGTCAAAGTTTTTTTTTTTTCTTCCCAAGTATTTATTGTTTTATTTTAATTTTTATTTTATTTTTTTATTAGTTTCTGCTTTATAACAAAGTGAATCAGTCATACATATACATCTGTTCCCACATCCCTTCCCTCAGGCATCTCCCTCCCTCCCACCCTCCCCATCCCACCCCTCCAGGCGGTCACAAAGCACCGAGCTGATCTCCCTGTGCTCTGCGGCTGCTTCCCACTATCTACCTTACGTTTGGTAGTGTATATATGTCCATGCCTCTCTTTCGCCTTGTCACAACTTACCCTTCCCCCTCCCCATATCCTCAAGTCCATTCTCAAGTAGTTCTGTGTCTTTATTCCTGTTTTACCCCTAGGTTATTCATGACATTTTTTTAAATTCCATATATATGTGTTAGCATACGGTATTTGTCTTTCTCTTTCTGACTTACTTCACGGTGTATGACAGAGTCTAGGTCTATCCACCTCATTACAAATAGCTCAGTTTCGTTTCTTTTTATGGCTGAGTAATATTCCATTGTATATATGTGCCACATCTTCTTTATCCATTCATCCGATGATGGACACTTAGGTTGCTTCCATCTCCGGGCTATTGTGAATAGAGCTGCAATGAACATTTTGGTACATGCCTCTTTTTGAATTATGGTTTTCTCAGGGTATATGCCTAGTAGTGGGATTGCTGGGTCATATGGTAGTTCGAGTTTTAGTCTTTTAAGGAACCTCCATACTGTTCTCCATAGTGGCTGTACCAATTCACATTCCCACCAGCAGTGCAAGAGTGTTCCCTTTTCTCCACACCCTCTCCAGCATTTATTGTTTCTAGATTTCTTGATGATGGCCATTCTGACTGGTGTGAGATGATATCTCATTGTAGTTTTGATTTGCATTTCTCTAATGATTAATGATGCTGAGCATTCTTTCATGTGTTTGTTGGCAGTCTGTATATCTTCTTTGGAGAAATGCCTATTTAAGTCTTCTGCCCATTTTTGGATTGGGTTGTTTGTTTTTTTGCTATTGAGCTGCATGAGCTGTTTTTAAATTTTGGAGATTAATCCTTTGTCAGTTGCTTCATTTGCAAATATTTTCTCCCATTCTGAGGGTTGTCTTTTGGTCTTGTTTATGGTTTCCTTTGCTGTGCAAAAGCTTTGAAGTTTCATTAGGTCCCCTTTGTTTATCTTTGTTTTTATTTCCATTTCTCTAGGAGGTGGGTCCAAAAGGATCTTGCTGTGATTTATGTCATAGAGTGTTCTGCCTATGTTTTCCTCTAAGAGTTTGATAGTTTCTGGCCTTACATTTAGGTCTTTAATCCATTTTGAGCTTATTTTTGTGTATGGTGTCAGGGAATGATCTAATCTCATACTTTTACATGTCCCTGTCCAGTTTTCCCAGCACCACTTATTGAAGAGGCTGTCCTTTCTCCACTGTACATTCCTGCCTCCTTGATCAAAGATAAGTTGACCATATGGGTGTGGGTTTATCTCTGGGCTTTCTATCCTGTTCCATTGATCTATCTTTCTGTTTTTGTGCCAGTAAAACACTGTCTTGCTTACTATAGCTTTGTAGTGTAGTCTGAAGTCAGGGAGCCTGATTCCTCCAGCTCCGTTTTTCGTTCTCAAGATTGCTTTGGCTATTCGGAGTCTTTTGTTTTTCCAAACAAAGTTTGAATTTTTTTGTTCTAGTTCTGTGAAAAATGCCAGTGGTAGTTTGATAGGGATTGCATTGAACCTGTAGATTGCTTTGGGTAGTAGAGTCATTTTCACAATATCGATTCTTCCAATCCAGGAGCATGGTATATCTCTCCATCTATTTGTATCATCTTTAATTTCTTTCATCAGTGTCTTATAATTTTCTGCATACAGGTCTTTTGTCTCCTTAGGTAGGTTTATTCCTAGGTATTTTATTCTTTTTGTTGCAATGGTAAATGGGGGTGTTTTCTTGATTTCACTTTCAGATTCTTCATCATTCGTGTACAGGAATGCCAGAGATTTCTGTGCATTAATTTTGTATCCTGCTACTTTTCCAAATTCATTGATTAGCTCTAGTAGTTTTCTGGTAGCATCTTTAGGATTCTCTATGTATAGTATCATGTCATCTGCAAACAGTGACAGCTTTACTTCTTCTTTTCCAATTTGGATTCCTTTTATTTCCTTTTCTTCTCTGATTGCTGTTTCTAAAACTTCCAAAACTAAGTTGAATAAGAGTGGTGAGAGTGGGCCACCTTGTCTTGTTCCTGATCTTAGTGGAAATGGTTTCAGTTTTTCACCATTGAGGACAATGTTGGCTGTGGGTTTGTCATTTATGGCCTTTATTATCTTGAGGAAAGTTCCCTGTATGCCTACTTTCTGCAGGGTTTTTATCATAAATGGGTGTTGAATTTTGTCGAAAGCTTTCTCTGCATCTATTGAGATGATCATATGGTTTTTCTCCTTCAATTTGTTAACATGGTGTATCACATTGATTGATTTGCGTATATTGAAGAATCCTTGCATTCCTGGCATAAACCCCACTTGATCATGGTGTATGATCCTTTTAATGTGCTGTTGGATTCTGTTTGCTAGTATTTTGTTGAGGATTTTTGCATCTATGTTCATCAGTGATATTGGCCTGTAGTTTTCTTTCTTTGTGACATCCTTGCCTGGTTTTGGTATCAAGGTGATGGTGGCCTCGTAGAATGAGTTTGGGAGTGCTCCTCCCTCTGCTATATTTTGGAAGAGTTTGAGAAGGATAGGTGTTAGCTCTTCTCTAAATGTCTGATAGAATTCGCCTGTGAAGCCATCTGGTCCTGGGCTTCTGTTTGTTGGAAGATTTTTAATCACAGTTTCCATTTCAGTGCTTGTGATTGGTCTATTCATATTTTCTATTTCTTCCTGATTCAGTCTTGGCAGGTTGTGCATTTCTAAGAATTTGTCCATTTCTTCCAGGTTGTCCATTTTCTTGGCATAGAGTTTCTTGTAGTAATCTCTCATGATCTTCTATATTTCTGCAGTGTGAGTTGTTATTGAGTCAAAGTATTAAAAGCGTGCTGGAGAAAGTCGGACAGCAACTTTCACAAATAAGCCAACTGCGCAGTTAACACCTCTTCTTCCCTTGTGAACAGTTTTATTCATTTTTAAGAATCATGCAGCAGTCCATAAATATTGCATCCTTGACGTCCCCACTGTAGTGTGCCCATGAGTGTACTCCAGGGAGTGAGGGGTACACAGATGGCACAACAGTACACACATACTTACACACACTAGGTGTGCAGATCCTAAAGCACAGTGAGCAAGCAGCATGCCAAGGTCAGGTGAACAGGACAAAAACCCTCCCCAGGTGAGATGGCTTAACGTGTGTGGATCCGTGCCCAGGAGACGCCCCAGCGTTGGCATGGCCTCTGGTAGGATGGGACTGGGGAGGAGAAGGAAAAAGGGCTCTGTGAGAAGGCTGGGATCACCACACCACCCGGAAGTGAGCTCATAGGTGAGTTCCGACTTGAGTGTGGCAGGAAGGAACCCCAGGCCTCCGGTTAGTCTGTGTCCTTGTGTGAGAAACCAGGCCCCGTCATATTCTCTGTGGGTCAACTGCTAACAACATGACCATCTCCAGATGATGACTGGGGCGGCTGTCCTGTTCCCCGACCAGGCTCTGTGCCCTGTTCCCTGATCCCAGCCCTTTTGGATGGGATATTTCTGCTCGCCAAAGAGCTAAATGAGGGCAAAGAGGTGCGGAGATGGGGGAGAGAGCAGGAACTGTCTGAGAAACAGGAGTGAAGGGCCACTTCTCACCCGGGTATGTCTTGGTTATGGAACCAAGGCCTTGAGGAATCTCTCTGAGCCTCTTCCTGGGAGAAGACAGACCCTCCAGAAAGGGTGAAGACAATGGCTTCCTCTTAGGGTTCCTGGCCACTGTGGCGACTGTTTACCTACATCTCCTTCATCTCAGGTAACACCACACTCTGAATACTACCTGCCGGGAGAGGAGGTGGATCTGTATGCCACCACCCCAGGCTCAGGGAGAGTCCCCTTCCCTAGTGCTTCTGGGGCTCAGATTTCAAGGAAATCAGGAAGTGTGGTTATTGCTGGAATCATCAATATGAAAGGGTCTGTAAGAATGTTTCGGGGAAAGAAAGGACATTAACAGGGGTCTGAAACAGCAGAGCCCACTGCAGGATTTCAGAGCGGGTGGACACCGGAACTCAAGGCAGAAGCTGAGATTTGGCTTGGCTCATGTAGTGTCTGTCAGGACCACAGGCCTCCGCCTGCCCACCCCCAGGGCAGGATGTGAACCACAACCACCAGGCAGTGAGGGTCACCACGCACCTGACGGCACAAGGCAGCCACACAGGAGGTGCAAAAGATCCCCCGGCACTGGGCTCTCTTTGAGGCCTTGGGAAGGACCATGAAAAGTTCCTCTAGGGCAACAATTCCAACTACTAATTCAGGCCATCATGGTGGGCATAGCCTAGGGCTCTGTCACATCTCAGCCTCACAAACTGTTGGATCCCACTTTGCTTCTCAATCTCATGCTCCACTAACTAACCACCTCTTCCAAAAGCCAGCAGACAATGCATCTATCAGAGAGCTAAGAGGAATCCATTGATAACACTAGTGTTGAGAGACGAACAGCCAACAGCTTACGGTCTTGCTGTTTCAGACTGTTATTTATATGCCTACACTGGACTGGGGTGGGGTGGACATGTGATTTGAACAATATCTCTAAATCTCTGATGAGCCTATGGAAGGCAGTACCTCCGGCTCCCCCCATCAGGCTCAGCTGATCTGGAGGACAGGGGAGGAAAACTGGTGGGATGGGGAGCCTCCCAGACCACCACTGACCCCAGCTCAGCCCTTCCCCCAACCTCCTTTGGGGTTCCTGGGCACCAAATGAGAACCACCGGTCCACCCCTCTCTCAGCTTCTTTCTTCAACTCTTTCAGAAAAGCGGGGTGGAGACGGGGGCAGCAGGGGTAAGAATGCCACCTCCACCTGACAGGGCAGTAGTGATGAAACGTGATAATATACGACAGTCCCTAACAAGTGCCTGGTACATAGAGGGGGTCAAAAATGCCTTTGCAGTGTCACCTTAGGATGGAGCCCCAGGCCTTCCTGAGTGCACCTGATCATAAAGAACTCCCCGGTAGGTCATCATGTAACTGAGGGGTTCTCAGATTCAAGGCCTCCTTCCTAAAGCAGACACACGAGGCATAGCCTCTGCTACCAGAAGCAAGAACTGGTTTCCCAACCAACCTTCTGGTGGTTGCCACTGCTTCTTGTCCTTGAGAGAGGAGCTCCTAATGCATTTTGAGGGAAACCCCACTTACAGTGCAATATGGCTTTCCCTTCTCACAGGAGTCATCCCCCAACGCCACCCCAATCTGCAGGTCTCAGATTGGTTATGATGTCCCAGAGACTAGAAAATGCCAGATGGGTGTTTGTAATGAAGTCACCCAAACTCTTGAGTCTTCTTGGTCTACCTCGTAAGGAGAAAAAAAAAAAAAGATACAAAAGAAATAACCAGTCTGTAGACCACAGCTCCACCTGAAGATCAAGATACAGTGGAAACATTCCAGAGACTCTCTGCAAAGGGTCTCATGAGCTGCAGTTCGAGTGGCTTTAGCCCACAAGGAGAAAAGAGGTTTCCAGTCCCTTCTGAGAGGGGAAGGATCACGGTTGCGGAAGAAGATGAGTCTGGGAGAAGGGTCAGGTGCCCTCAGCATCCAGCTTTCACGTGGGTCTAAAAAGTCTCCGTGTGTCTGGCTGAGGATGCCCAGGAGGTCAGTGGTGCCATGAGGCCAGGATGGGATGTGAGAACGGGAGGAGAGCCCTGGTACAGGGGCTAAGGCTCTCAGATGGCCAAAGGATCCCACACGCAGAGCCTGTTCTCGGGGTCCTCCAGGCTGCCAGAAGATGGGCGTCTGCGCTGCGTGTTCCGACGACTGACCACGTTGTCGTCAGCCTGCCAGGCACCTGAGAAGAGGAAAGGAAGGTTACCGGACCTTTGGTTTGGTGCAGATGGTGTCTCTGGCAGGACAGTCCGGGAGTTTGGCACGAAAGCTGGCAAGATGCGCATTAGCTGGAACTCCCACAGGGTGCAAACCACAGCACGTGAAACTTGGGAGCAGTGGCGTCCACTGGGCGAGGGACAGTCATGGCCACTGTGGCCCACTGATGGAGGGACATGCAGGATGGTCCTTGTTTTGTGAGCTTGCCGTAGGATCCACCTTTGTATCTTTATTTGGTCTTGAAGTTTGCCTAAGTGTTACAGCGGACCAGGAAAAGAAACTGAGTCTGGCTGAGACTTTCACGAGAGCAGGAGGAGGTGAAGGGGAGGGAGAAGAGTGTGTTAATTTGGGCTCAGAGTTAGTGTTTGCTGTGGGGGCCAGGGTGGGGCAGGAAGGGACTGGCTGCCCAGCAGGGTGCCAGGGACCAAATGGCATGGCAGAGAACAGAGTGACAGCTGTTCCTCTCCTTCTGCACCCGAACAGCCCACCGAGAGTTGCTATCAGCTGGTGCCACCAACCCCAGGAGACATTAGCTCCAGAGCTTTGGGGTCCCCCGGGTACCATCCACGAAACTCATCATCTTCCCCCCTTGTACTGCAGTTCCTGCACGAGAAGCACCCGCTGCCCATGCTGGAAACCCACTCTTGGTGCTTCTCTCTCCTTCATGCTCTGTATCCAATCCATCCTGACCTCCTGCTTGTTCAAGCTCTAGTAAGGTCTAAATCTGTAGTCAGAAAACCGGGATACAGCCCCAGCTTGTAACGTACTGACTGTGTGACCTTGGGCAGGTCACTGTACTTGGAGCCCTGGTTTTCCCATCCATCAGATGGGAGACAAGTACTTACACCCCAGGGATGCCGTGAGACTAAGCGAGGTGACATGGAAGAGTGGTGAGCAGGGCGCCTGACTCACAGAATGTGCGCGACAACCATCCGCCCCCCAGGCCTTGTTCAGGCTACACTCATCTCCCCCAAGTCGTCCTCCCAGCCCACAGAATGACTCCATCTGATTCAGTCCCCCCAGTGCAGCGAGATGCCCCTTCTGAAGGGAGAGGATGAAGCCCTAACCCCCTGAGTTGGGGGAAAGCCTTCCATTCTCTGGCCGAGGACTGCTGAGCTGCCTCTTCCAGCACCTGCCCCCAGAAGGCCCCCTGAAGCCAGATGGGGTCCAGCGTGCTCCGAAGTGCTCCCCCACTGGCCCGTACCACCACCCCATTTCTCATGCTGTGTGGAAATTGCTGGATCCTCCAGCACACGGTGATCTCCTCCAGGGCAGAGCCGAGAGCCATGCCCTTCAGAGGGCTCAGTTCGTGGACGGAGCCGGCTGACCCTGGAGGGTGGGCGTGAGGCTCACTGTGTCACATTTGAGGGAGGCCACTCACAAATGTCTGGCGTCAGCTTCAGTTTAGGCCAGCCCAAGACACGAAACCCTTTAATGGCAGAAACACTAGGATTCAGCGGGTATAAATTGTGTATACCCATAAATGTCCTGGTGTGCTAATCCGCCCTAAGGCTCTAATAATAGTCTTGTGGAGGTGGACCCCAGGGGAAGGGGAGTGAGTGGGACAGGAAATGTTTAGGTATCTCTCACAGCCAGATGGAATGCGGGGATCTGTACTCCCTGGGGGTACCGGAGTCCGGCACATGGGGCCACAGTGCTTTTCCCCTCTAAGGGTGACAGGATGCAGAGCAGGCAAGATTGCGCTTTTAAGTTAGGAACCCCCAGATGAAATAAGTTGTTCCTTCATTTTATATAATTTGGTAGATCTCATACTTATTCCTCTGTGTTTAATGGGCAGGACTCCGGAACTGTGGCTGTTTGGTAGGAACGACCAAAAGCAAATGGTAAACAGGAGAGAAGACACACACACACACACACACACACACACACACACACAAAGTCAAATCAAAACACTGCCGCAGCCTCGCAGCCACCACCACTGGCTGCCAGGCTGCCTGGCTCTGAATTCTTGAGTCCTTGCTACAAACACCACCGGTCCAGATTCTGAGCCAGGGCTGAAAACTGGCTCCTTCTGAAACAGCCTGAAGACTCAGACCTGAAGTCTCTGATCTCCCCAGCTTCTTGGTACAGTCGGTGGTTCTCTTTCCTCTAAAAAGGCTTCTGCCAGACCCTCGGCGAAACCCTGCTGCTCCGTGCATCCTGGATGCGGAAGGTAAGCCTGGAAGGCGCAGGAGGACTTCCTGAGCGAGTGCTACCATTCTGTCCAGCCCTCAGCCAGAAAAGGGAGCCTGGAGATTCAAAATCCTTCCCGGGAGGTAGAGAAAGGTGGTTCCCACTTAATTCCCTCCTCAGGCTCAGAAACGGGGGAGTGAAGAGACCTCTAGAGGCAGATTTGGGGAGCACATCTAGGGGGATTCCACACACCTCTTTCCTGCCTCTACCCAGCCACTAATTAAATTTAAGATCTGTAACAGTTCCACCATCTTGTAGAGTTTCTCTCCAAGAAAAGAGAAAGTTAATTCCGATTTTTCCTTAGTATCTGCGAAGCATAAGCCTTCCTAGTGGCGTCTTAGTCTTGGGTTATTTCAGGTCTCCATAAGTACTTTTCTTTGTTTTGTTTTTGGCTGTGCAGTGGCTTGGAGGATTTTAGTTCTCCGACCAGGGATTGAACCAGGCCACTGAAGTGAAAGTGCGGAGTCCTAACCTCTGGACTGCCAGGGAATTCCCTCCATAAGTACTTTTAGATTTCATCGGTATGCCCACTCCTGTCCAATGCCATCATTTAAAAACATCTGTATCGGGCTTCCCTGATGGCGCAGTGGTTGAGAGTCTCCCTGCCGATGCAGAGGACAAGGGTTTGTGCCCTGGTCCGGGAAAATCCCAAATGCCACGGAGCGGCTGGGCCCGTGAGCCATGGCCGCTGAGCCTGTGCGTCCGGAGCCTGTGCTCCGCAACGGGAGAGGCCACAACAGTGGGAGGCACGCGTACCACAAAAAACAAAACAAAACAAAACAAAAACATTTGTATTTCCACTAATAAACTCAAATTATCTTTGCTTTTTCCCATCACACCACCCAGAGCCTTTTCACAGAATTGCCACTGGTCCCCTGGCCACTATCCTGACGCCTGTGTGATACTCCATCAGGTTCCTTGGGGCCCCGTCTACCTAGCATGGCCTCGCGATTATAGTCAGCTCATCACCTACAATGGTCAACTCAGATTTCCTCCCTTTGAGAACCTTGCAGAACAATCTCAGAACATACCATCGCCCCCCCACCTTGGTCTCGGGGCCAAAGAAGACCCACAGGCTTCTTAGCGGAAGAGGTGCTGGAATGACACAGGTGCTTTCTCAACATCACTCCCACAAGGGTGATGAGAGCAGCGAGGATGGGGACCTGAGCCATCCTTGCCGCGAGCTGGGGCTCCTGGCAGAGCACCTGTGGGCCTGGGGAGGGTGGACCATGGGGTGCTCCCCGGGCTCCCTCCTTGTGGGCGCTCCGTGAGGCGAGTGGCATCCGTGTGGGGAGGGAAACAGTGTGGAGAGGGAGACCAAGTGCCTGAGAAGCTGTCCTGATGGCCAAGCCAGCCTGAGGCACCTCAGTCATAGGAAGGAACTTTGAACTTACAGCTGAGCGTGGTGAGGTCTGTTGATTCCATGGGACCTACCACAGTGGATGCTCCTGTCATTAACCTGACATTAACCTGACAGATTCTTCCAGAGAGTTCCCCAGCTCTTTACTACCAGTGTGACGCTAACGGCAGAACCCGAGAAACATTTTACCAAGAGAGCAGATGCACTTTCCTTCTCTCGTAAGAGCCCTTGAGACCTCAGGGTGAGGCTACGATGCGACCCTCAACTCCCTCTCCCGGCAGGCGCCACTGTCATTCGGTTTCATGTCTGGCCTGAACGGTGAAGCCAGTTTAATCTGAGAATGGCTGGCTCCCGAGATCACCGTAAAGAAGCCCAGGCATTGTTTTCCTTCCAGGCCTCGCTCTCCTGCCGCAATCCCAGAGTGGAATAAACATCCACCAGCAGGTTGGCCCGAAGGAGTTAGGGAGAGGAGGAAGCACAAGGCCTGGGGTCAGTTTCCACCAGCATGGGCGGCTAAAACAATTCCCAGGAGCTCTCTCTGCCAAACACGGGGGTTGGTGGGGAGCCACTGCGGGGAGGCAGGAGCCTAGATTCCTCTCTTGAAGCCCAGTGAGCGGCTGGCCGGCACAGCTGCCACAGACTCAGGGCGGAATGAGGGCAGAGATGGCATCTTCCCCAACTAGTGACCAAAACAAATCCTGCCTGTAACCTTTGCCACCGAAGCATCCCCGCTTTTGTGGAACAGGGATTAATCTAGTCTCCCAAATATTTATTTTTCCTGGAAAATTTCAGCATATTAAATACAGGCTCTTGCCAGTTAGGAACGGAAGCCTCAGCGAGGGCCCCTCGGATGTGCGTGCGCCCAGCAAGCTTGGGGTTGGGTGTGGGTGAACATGAACTTTCACACGAAGTCTGGGTAACCTAAATGAGTTTCAAAATAAACAAACTGGACAGACAGACGTACATTTGGCAAAAAGACATGAGAAACAAATGGACAGACAGAAGCCAGGTAAAGAGTGGGAAGGCAGGAAGTGAAGTGTACCCTGGACCTCAGCCACTCTGGCCCAAGCCTGGCTGGGTCAACGCTAAGTGGGAAGGGACCGGAGAGCCCCTGGGAAGGCTGTGGGAGGCGTCTCTGGGGATTACGGCTTCCTCCACCACAAGCCTGCATGGGGCCAGAGGGGTGAGTACATGGGTCTTCTGCAAGCTGATGGAGAGTGGCAACCACAGGAGTTTGTGTCCCTCCAGCACCTGTAACCACGTTGCCAAGAGAGTAAAGCAATGGACCCATGACGGGACCTGGCTGTCCTGAAGCTTAAACATGTCCAGGGCATGTTTAAGAGATTACAAACCACGCAACATGAAGGCAGTCTCTGCTGTGAACCAAGGAGGGGCAATTTCGACCTAGTCCACCAGGCAAGACGTGGCTTTAGAGCCATGGTTGGTGAAGCCCTTGGTGAGCATGGAGCAGAGAGACATCAGTGCCCAGAGTGTGACTGACAGGTGGGCTCCTCCTGAGAACTCATCCTGGATTCAGTTTAGTGTCATGAGAAGGAATAAGGGGCACGTTGATGGCCCTGATTGAATTTATAGAGTTAGGGCTCCAGGGAGAAGAGTTACCCTCGACCCCTGATTGTTCCTTTGGGATCCAAATCTAGGGAGCACAAGGCAACTGGTGGTAGCCCAGGGCTCACTGGGTCACAGAGCTAGTCTATAAAATGCTGGCATTGAAATTCCTCTCTGATCCTAACTAAACACTCTCCTTTGAGTGGCTACAGGTTCCCTTTTCAAGGGCTCAGGCTCTCTTTCCAAGACCTTATCACAGAGGCCGTGTCTGCCTTAAACTGCCTGTTGATGGAAACAAGACCAGGCCCCCTGCCATGGGATCTGCAAGATCATGATGGAGTGGGCGCGGTCAGGTCAAATCGGAAGGCTTTGGAGGTATTTTTGTGCCTTTCTCCATGCCCAAATAGATTCGCTTAGAGCAGAGTCGCTCTTTGCCCAAGGACTCTCCCAAGGCTGCCTCACTTCCTTTCAGCAACTGGCTCCCAGCACCTTAGCAAAGCCCATGCCTTCTTGCAGGAACTGCAGGGCAGGAGATGGGTGTCCCAGGGTGAGAGCAGGGGTGCGAGCAGGGGAGCGTCTCCCACCAAGTTCATGTTCAGCAGACTGCCACTCACCGGGTAAGCAGACCGCAGAGCACAGCTTATTGTCCAGTGCTTTCATGCTGGCGATGTCAAAGTCATTGTTATTGTCACACTCCATACCTAGAAATGCGAATGTCCTCTGGCCTCTAACGGAGTTAAGGCAGTTAGAGAGGACCTGGCTGTGTTTTTCTCTGCTTTGCTGTCCTTAAAATAAAAATCTTAAGGATGGAGACAAAAAACATCAAATCATATGTTAAAAAAAAGACAATAATTAAGTGGGGAGAGAGGACAATAAAGGAAACTGCGTGGGTACGTTTGTGTTCTCGCTCTGTTCTGCTCTGTTTCCTTAACTGGCCCCTTTCCAGCCTTCGTTCCAGGGAAATCAGACCCTGGGGAGGTCTGTGGGATTCGGACACGCAGACCCGGGCCCAGAGCAGAGCCTAAGCCAGGCTGGAAGAGCTAGGAGAGCCACGGGGGAAGTGACCCCGGGCTCAGGCCTGTGTCTGTCGGTGCACGTGAGGTGTGTTTATGACCACAAGGCTCTGCGAAATGACTAATACATAAAATGGCAATTAAAGCTCTTTGGTCCCGTAATTTTGCACCTCAAATCAAAGAATCGCATTGCTTGCAAAATTATGATTTATTTTCTTTGAGACTTAATTTTCTATTCTGAAGATGTTTTAAGGGGCTGACCAGAAACCTACAGTCGTGTAAGATGGGAAGGGGACAATTTTAGATGTTATTTTTTCAAGCCCCCACCCGGTTTTTTTTTCCTTGGTGAAAGGGAGAGGAAGAAACATACATCTACTGTGTACAGCATGTCAGGTGGAAACCACATATGGAATGTCAGGCGGAAACCACGTACTGCCCTGTGCCTTTTAGAAGCAAATATTCTACTGGGGACGACAATCACAATGGAGAACTCAGAGCCTTGCGCCCTGAAGACATCAACCGAGGAGAGGTAGCGCCCAACTCCGGCTTGGTTGGCGTGCACGTGCGGCAGAGGCACAGCCTGGGCGACCACCCCTCCTCCGGCACTACTTGGCCAGGAGAGAGTGGTCATGTGCACATGCGCACCCCCTGCACACCACACAACCCCCCAAGCAACTGCCATGGCCAAAGCAGAAGCGACTAGCATGACCTCTGCATCCAGGCTGGGATCCAGGTTTGCTCTGGAGGTTGCCCCTCTGTGGAGGCACCTCAGAGGAGCAGACGGAAGAGACACCGGTTCCTGGGACGCCTGGTCCTACAATCCCAGGTGGGATTCCCAGCTCGCCTACCCTCCCCCCCCCCGCCACTTCCTTGCTCTATATGTAGGTCGTTCCTTCGCTTCTCGGCTTACTAGAAACCAAATTCTTCCGACTGAAGATATGATTGATCTTATTTACAAAACAGAAATAGAGTCACAGGTGTAGAAAACAAACTTATGGTTATGGCGGGGGGCAAGGGAGGGGAGGGATAAATTGGGAGATTGGGATTGACATATACACACTACTATATATAAAATAGATAACTAATAAGGACCTGCTGTAGAGCACAGGGGACTCTACTCAGTAGCCTGTAATGGCCTATATGGGCAAAGAATCTAAAAAAAGAGTGGATATATGTATATGCATAGTTGATTCACGTTGCTGTACAGCAGAAACTAACACAACATTGTAAACCAACTCTTCCAATTAAAAAAAATATCTACTTGAGGCCTGAATGATGGTAAAGAGAATCGTTCCAATAGCCTACAAACACTAGTGTACGCTGAGCTGCTAACGTCTCTTCACCTCACCTTTGCTGTGCCGCCAGGGCTGTGATCCTTCTGCTACTGTAACATCAGCCGTTTTCTTCACTAAAGCAGGAAAACCTACTGCCTAACAGTCGGTTCCCCCAAGGGGAGGAAGCTGTTCTCCTGCTGCAGCTGAACGTTGGGGCTGCTAGAGCAGTTCTGTGAGACTCGGCTGAGAAGCTGAAGCAGGAAGGAAGGGGATGGCAGTTGCCCAAGAAGCTTCAGGATCTACTCAACGTAGATGGAGAACTCCATGTATCTTCTGCAGCCTTGGCTCAGAGGCCCAGAAAGAGCCAGGAAGGCTGCTGAGGTCCTCAGATACCCTGCTTGCTTTGATATTCCATCAAGAAGACAACCTTTCCCCAAAGCCACACCCTTGAGCAGTGCCACCAAGTCACACCAGTGCCCCTTTCTCTACCCTTCAGAGAATACCCGGGAGAGAAATATAATAAAAGGGAGCAAAAGACCAGGTCTTTTACCATCTTCTTGTGTGGGTGATCCGTCCTCTTCTTCTAGAACCTCATTTCCCTAGGACAGAAGGAAGGCACTGTGAGTCCATAAAGCAGTGAAATGAGCCTACTGATTGTCAGAAGACAGAACTAATCACCCTCCTGGTATCCATACATTTCCTGTCTGTGTGAGATGGCTGGGAGGCCCAGCAGAGGCAGATTTTGCTTGGCGAGGCAGGATCGGCCCGTAGGGACCAGGTCTGAGGCACGTTCCAGAGGGACCAGGTCTGAGGCACCTTACAGAGGGACCCTGGGACTGTCAGGATTAGCCTTGGTTATAGTTTAGCTCACACTGTTTCTCTCAGGTGGAAATCAAAGTTGTCAAATGAAAAAGCAAACCGTGAGATCATAAAACTTTCAGGAACCCTTTAGGATCCGCAATCCCATCCAGATACTCCTTTGAGAACATCTGGCTCAAGAGAAAGTTGTAGAGTCCCCACTGGGAGCTGGGCATTCCATATACTTCAGGCACACCTCCGTCAGAGCACTTCTCACGCTGAGTTATAACTCTGATTCCTCCATCAGATGGAGCTCCGGGATGGGTGGGATGGGTGGATTGGGGGTGTGGGCAGGCAAAAGCCATGTCACTCGGTCTTTGTGTCCCCCAGTGCCAGGAACATGTGAGATGCCTGTGCCAGGTAAATACTAAGTGAATTGGAGGACAAACACCCTCTCAAGGGTCTGGCCTGGAAGACTTCCCTCTGGAACTCACCCCACGCCTATTACGCTGAGACCAGCGCCCTCTGCTAACCGGACAGTCCCTCTGCTCTGCACCCTGCCTCTAACAGATCCAAGTGCACCACCTTGGAAGGCTTCTTCCAGAAGAGCCCCCATCCTATTTGCATCCTGTGCCAGTGCCGGCAGTCCCTCTGACCGGGGAGGGGCACCAGCGTCCACCTTGCTCTTACCTCTGCATCCTGCTCTTCAGCGGTGGCGACGAGGCCCGCAAAGTTGCAGTCTGGAGACGCCGCTGGCGTCACCTGCAAAGGAGCAACAAAAGTCAAGGTGCAGATGCCACCGGCTCTCCTACCCAGCTCGCCTGGCAGCAAACCCAAACCAAGTCCTCAGGACAGAAGTGGTGCCACATGGAAGATCACATCTGAGGGAGTCTGTGATTCAACAACCCGGTACCGTGTTTTCCAGGGCTCCCCTCCCGAGCACTGGGGGGCTTTGCCGATCTCCCTGGCAGGCCCTGGACTGAGCTCCTTGGGACTCGAGTACAGAGCAGAGCAGAGCGGCGAGGGCGATCCCATGCTCCTCTCTTACGTCTCCTTCTTCTGAGGGGGTCCTGCTGGCGTCCCGGGGGCAGGGGAGAGCCTCCCCGTCCTCTTCCGTGCCAGGGGCGATGTAGGAACCGGACATGGAAGACACGGTGTCGGTGGTGATCTGGGAGGACACCATGGACATGACCTTCCTTCTTCAAGTCTGGGTCCCCAGTATGTTGAGGGGGGCAGAGGCGGGGAGAAGAGTGTTTCCTGCCCTCAGCTCAACTCTTCATGAGGCCTGGCGCATTTGCTTCAGGCCAGCATGGAATCCCATCCCGGGGGCCTTCCCATCACTGGAGCTGAGAGTGGCCTGTCCCGAGGGCAGACGGGGAAGGTCTCCGAAGACTGAGTTCCTGAACATTGCCCCTCATCCCTTTCCTGGCTGGTGATACATGGGGGAGGGAGGATAGGGAAGAGGTGGAAAGTGAGGAGACAGAAAGCTAGCTTCTTGCTTTGGGAAGGGACTGTACCACACCTGAGGGTGAAGTGGCTGAAGGGCTTCTCACCTCAAAAGTGGAGATCAAAGGAAATGCGAAACCTGCCCAGAGAGCTTGAGTCATGGGCTCAAAGCCACACAGGGCAAAAGAGAAAGGACAACTCAGTGCAACATGGGGTCCTGGATTGGGATGTTGGAATGGAGAGGAGCATTACTGGGGTGATCTGCAAGACGTGAAGGGGGTCTGCGGTTACATGGGATTACCAGGTCAGTGTTCATTTCCTGATTGTGATGGTGGTACTGGGATTATGGAGGTGTGTCCTTGTTCTAAGGAAACACACACTAAAGTATCTAGTGCTAATGGGGCAGCCTGTCTGCAACTTACTGTTAAGGGCGCAAAATATATATTGACTGGGATTACATCGAATCTCTAAATAAATACGGAGTCACTGAACGTTTTTTCAAAAAGCCACCCAGCCAAGGGCCGGGGCAGGGATGAATAGGAGGGACAGGATCCACTCACGCTTCCCGCCTCCTCCACCGCCAACCCCCAAACGCTGCCTGCTGAAAGGGTGTGTGAAGCCCTGTGTTCTGGCCGCTTCGGAGCCCCCTCTTAGCTTTGGCTGCTCGTTGGCAGCATCCATGGACCCTTAAAAGTGCCAGTGTTTGGGTCCCAGCCCCAGAGACGCTAGTCCCAAGCATAGGGATTTTCAGGAGCTCCTGGGGATTCTTCCTGGCAGCCAGAAGCTTCTTCAGCCTTTTCTTACCTGGCAGGCAGTTCTGCCAGCCCCTGACCTTGCCCCTCTTCCCCCAGCATGGGCCCAGGCAGAGGGTGAGGAGGGGGGACAGTGACCGGCCCCACCTGTCAATCCAGGATGTACCCCTTTTGGCGGGGGCTGGAGGCTGAGCCTGGGGACCAGTGGAGAGGCTGGAGCCCCCATGTTCCCCCAGTGCTGGGGAGCGTGGGCAGGAAGGCCGGAGGGTGGTGGGGAGAGGGAGGGAGTCGTTGCTTAGGGGGTGAAGGGAGTCTCAGAGGGAGGTTGGGGCAGCCTCCTCAGCAAGCGGTGGGAAGGGGATGGGCTGCCTCCTGAGCTCTGTAAGGCCCCAACCCGCCTGGCCCTGCAGTGTGCGCACCCTTCGGAAATATTTTGAGTAATTAGCAAGAGAAAGCAGCAAGTTGGCGGGGGAATGCCAGGTTGTCCTGGAGCCAGCCTCCAGTGCAAGGAAAGAAAGGGGCCTCAGGAGAAAGGGGCCCGTGGAGGCTGGGAAGGATTGTGTAGGACAGTGCCCGTTTGTGTGTGTGTGTGTGTGTGTCTGTGCGCACGTGCACGTGAGTGCTGGGGGAAGGGGCTGTGCACCACAAGGGCGTGCTGGCGGGGCCAGGTGCAGGCTCGGGGGAGAGATGGGTTCCAGGCAAAGCTGGGGTGAGGGGGTGGAAAGGTGCCTGCTGAGTGTCACATATTTGCTGTGCCTCAGTTTCCCCATCAGAACTCTGGTACGTTGATTCCTCACAGGCTGGAGCTGTAGGGTCTAGGCACCCCGTCTTCCGTCTGCCCTGATGGCCTCCCTCAGCCCCAACCTGCATTGGAGGGAAGGCCCTGGGCGGGGTGAATGAACCCCAGGGTGGCAAGTGGGGCCCCAGGGGCTGGGGCCCTCTGACCTCACACCCTGTCCCTTCAGGAAGGGACCAAGGGAGGGAGGAGCTGGAGACAGGCCCAGGCGAGGACCGCAGGTGAGTCTGGGCAGGCCCTCAACTTGGGCGAGGTGGGGAACGTGAGCCGAGCCCTGGGCAAGAACGGCCTTTGTGAGTGAGTCCCCAGGGCCAGGGAGGGGGCTGTGCCTCCTTTGCCGCCTGCTCCTCGGGGCTGTGGGTACAGTCTCCCCATTGCACATAGAGAGGTGCCGAGGCCCTGGCTGCAGGGGACCCCCGAGGGCCGCCTCTCAGCCCCTTTCTCTCTGGGCACCCAGAGATCATGAGGAGTGCATCAGGGGACACTCTGCAGGCCTTTGGTGCCCCCCCATCTTCCTCCCAGCCATTCCCCCTTGGGCCGTGGCCTCCCCAAAACTGGCCCATGCTTTTCCCCAGAGAAAGTTGCAAGCAGGTCCATTTTGAGACTTTTTAAAACTTTAGTTTTAAAAATGTTTTTATTGTAAATCACTTTCTATGAAAAAGGTTAAATTGCCCGATGGGTTAGGAGAGTGGATGTGGGATGCAGCCCAGGGCGTTTATGGTGGAGCAAGACACTCCCCTGCAGGAGTGCAAGCAAGGGCACGGGGCCATCCCCCCATTCCTGGTCCCAGTGGTTCTAGCAAGCACTGCGTCCCTCCCAGTTAAGCCTCAGCTCTAGCTACACTCACTACATTAGTCTGTCTGTCCCCTTTCCCTCTGCAGCTTGGCTGCCCCAGCCCCTAACCCCCAGATCCCCATCTCCCCGCTGCTCTCAGCCTCAAGTTGGGCTCAAAGATTAGGGACACATACCCTCTGCCCCACCTCTAGGGATGAAGCCAGAAGATCCCAGAGGCCTTAGAAAACCTCCTGGCTCCACCCGGCACCCCGGCCTCCTTTCTGTCTCCTCTCTCTTCCCCCCTCCGCCTAGCTCCTCCTCACAGACTGCCGGGAGAGGCCTCTTGGGTGTTCATTTGCGGTCACCTAATCAGCATTGGTTGTACCTGGGAACTTGCTCTGGATAGAGACCTGGGGAGGAGAGCAGGAGAGAGAGAAGCTTGGAAGCTAAGGTGTTCTGGGGCGGGCCCTGTACTGATGTTTCCAGCTTGGCCAGGGCCCCTCCAAGCCGCAGCTCTCATAGTGCAGGGCCCTTAGCGTGTCTCTGGGGCAGGGAAGAAGTGGATCAATGAAACACTGTGTGTATGGGGGGCTGGGGAGCGGAGGCAGCAATTTGGGTCCTGGGCCCCAATTCTCAGCCTGCTGGACTAGAATCTGAGGATGGCCTGGGCTGGGGGCCGTGTGGCCTGGTGGGGTGAGCTGGCCCAGCCCCTGCCTGGGCGGTAGGGTGTCCATGGGCCTGCACTGGCGGGGAGGGGGGCAGTCTGGGCCCAGACTTCGGTGCTGTCTGGAGGTGGGGCAGGGCCTGGCTTCTTACAAGAAGGCGCCCAGGCTGGCCCAGTCATGCAGGTCAGAGGCCAGTGTGGCATCCCCGGCCTCAAAGAGGGGCTCGGGGGGCAGGGAGCTACGGGTGCTCTCGTCCCAGGGGTGCTCCAGGAAGGATGTGGCCAGGAAGGTCTCATCAAAGTCCAGGCTGTCGGTAGCCTGCTCCGCTGGAGGCCCCCAGGTAACAGGGCACTCGATGTGGTGGCCATGGATGGTGAGGTCCACGTCCCCGTGTGAGGCAGGGCTCAGCGGTGGGATCAGCTCCGAGATCTCCAGCGTGCCCAGCTCCCCGTCCAGCGTGCCAGCGTCCAAGATGGCCTCCCAGTCAAAGTTGCCCTTGAGGGGTTCCAGCTCACCCTGCTCCTCCTGGGTCAGCAGCAGGGGGCTGGAGGGCCGCGGGACCTTGGCCTCCTGCTTGGGCAGCGGCTGTTGACGCTTACGCCCCAGCCTGCCCTCGCCTGCACCCCAGCCCGCCTCCCCAGTGGCCTCCTCGAACTCCCGCAGCAGCTGCTGGGCCTCGGTGCTCACGGTCAGTGGCCCGGCCCATGGGGCGGCGCTGGGCTCTGGCACGGCCTGGCGGGCAAAGGCCGGGTGGATGTGGACTGGGGGCAGCCGCTGCTTCTTCAAGGCCCCACTCAGCAGCCGCTCGGCGTACTGGGGGTCGATGCACCAGAAGCCCCCCTTGCCTGGCTCGTCCTTCTCCCGAGGCACCTTGATGAAGCCCTTCTTCAGGGACAGGTTGTGGCGGATGGAGTTCTGGACACAGGGAGGTAGGAGAGAAGGAAGACAGCTGGGAGAGTGGGTGGGGTCAGTGATGGGGGGTTCCTAGCGCCACTGCCAGTCCCACCACCACCTTCTCTCCGATGGGGGCAGGGGAGACAGAGGCGCTGCTCCGAGCGGGAGGCTCTGGGACACCAGCCACGGGGCACCAGGAGCTGGGAGTGCTGTCGGGGGCTTTTGTTCCCTTTGGCCAGGATATCTGCCTGCTCAGTCATCCGAGCCCTGAGCCGCAGGGTGGCTCTCAGTGCCAGCCTGTCCTGCCCTCCCTCCCTTACCCCGCTGCTTGCGGCCTCTGGTCAAAGGCCTTGGCTCCCCCAGGTCCTGGACGGCCATCTCCCTCTGCCTGGGCCTGGCTGGCCTTCTCTGTTTGTGAAATGAGTGAGTGGGTGTGAGGGTGTGTGTGTGGGGGGCGGGGATGAAGTGTGGGAGGATCTGATGACTTTCCTTGTTTCTAGAGCCGGCTGCTGGCCTGGGCCCTCACCCACCATGTCCCCCTCCTCCCACCCCAGGCTCTGAGGCCTCAGTTGATTATTACCCAGCCAAGAGCATAGCGCTCATTCCTGGGGCCTCTCAGGCTTGGGGTAGGGTGGGGGGTGGTGGAGGGTCTCTGCTTTCTCACCAAGGTTACAAATGGTACCTGCCCCAGGGTCAGGGCCCAAGCAATCGTGGAATAGCTGTGATTACAGGAACTCTGATCCTGTGACCTGTGCCACAGGGAAGGATCTGTGCATCCTCAGGGTCTCTGTCCCCAAGTAGCCCCTGATCCTGATGGTCGAAGAGGCTCAGGGCAGCGTGTGCCCAGCCTGAATCACCATCCTGCCTTGTTCAGGCCTGGGTGCACAGTCCAAACCACGCTGGGGCACAGGGGTCTGGGGCCTGGTGGGTGGGGCCGGCAGGTGAGTAGTGCCCCCTGGCAAGACTGGGAGGTTTACATGGTGGTCTGGGCCCCTTGGCTGCTCTGTGCCAGGTTCCGGAGACTTGGAACATGAAGCCAGTGTGGGAGGAAAGAGCCCCTGTGGAAAGCACGTGGCTGAGGTAATTGTCCCCCCAGGGAGTTTGATGAGAAGAGGGGGAGGAGTGTAGGCAGGAAACTAGGGAGGGCTTGGGGTGGGGGCTGGCACAGCAGCTTTCGGAAGGCCCCGTAGCCCTTCCACTGGGACACCGATGGCCTTCACACCCCGCAGCACGCCCCTCTCCCCTCCCAGAGCCCCTCCAGCCAACTGAAAGCAGGCGGGATGCAGAGTCTGGCAGGAACGATGCTCTGCCTCCAGTCAGGCCCTGACAAACTGACCTTGAGGAGGGGAGTGTCGAGGAATTCCAGGACTTGGGACAAAAATGTGTCCCTCAGTCCATCAACCTACCCTGGGGGGCTGTGTCCACGCATAGTTCAGCCCTGGTCTTTGGGCTGAGCCTGCCGGACGAGTGACAAGTTCTTTCCCCTTGAACCTCTATGTCGGCACCCCTGCAGCCCTCTGAACATCCTCCCTCCTCCGTCTCTGAAGTCAAAGGGGCAGCAGTCCAAGCACTGGGCTCCCTTGAGGTCCTTCCTGGACGGCCTTCCTCTCTCGGGGCCCTGGCCGTACCGCGCCTACTTGGCCTGCGGATCTGGGATGTGAGTCCAGTCCGCGAGGGCATGGGGAGGGAGGGAGGGAGTGCCTCCCTACCTGCCAGGTGGGATCAGCGTGGCGGAAGTAACAGAAGTTGTCCGTGATCCACTTGTAGATGGCCGACAGGGTGATCTTGGTGGCCTTGCTGGCCTGCATGGCCATGCAGATGAGCGTGGCATACGAGTAGGGCGGCTTCACGTGCGGGTTGGTGGCGTAGTCCACGTCGTCGGGAGGCGAGGCCTGCAGCCCCGAGGGGGCGCTCCGCGGCGTGCAGGAGGACGTGGGCTTGCCGGGTGTGTGCGGCTGCCCCAGGCAGGCGGGGTCCGCCGCCAGGGGAGACCCCGGCTCGGCCGAGCCTGCCAGCTCGTGGGAGCCGTGGGGGTCGGTGTCCCCCGAAGGCAGGGCGGGGAGCTCGGCGTTGAGAATGGAGAATTCCTGCAGCCACTGCAGGCTGGTCAGGCTGTCATTCAGGGCGTTGGACTCCTCCAGGCCGCCTTCCGGTCCGGCCTCCTCCGCTGCCCCTGCTCCCGAGACGCGTAGCCAGCTCTCCGCCATATGTGCGGGGACTCTCCGAGGGGGCTGTCAACATCCACGAGCCGAGCCGAGGGTGGCCGCCGAGCTCTCCGGCCCGCTGACTCCCGCGGCTTCAGTTACGCAGCCTCCCGGAAGCGGGCTTCCATCCCGCGATCCGGGGGTAGCCTCCTCCAAACGGAATGTGGTGCCTGCGGGGACCAGAGCGGGAACTGAGCCCTCTTTCCCCACCCCCGAGGGGAGAGTGTGGGCGAGGGGGGAGGCTCTTACTAAAATCCTTCCTGCAGCCGGGGAGGATCTTTTACTGCCGAGGTCTGGGAAACAGAAGGTGTGCCCGGGGCTCCGACCCACACGGGGTTCGCCTCGCTCTTTTCCTCTTGGATCTTTTAGAGGAGACTTAATTAGCCCAACGAGGGAATAGTGTAGGGGCATGCGAGGCCACCCCTTTCTCCCTCAAAGCGGGGAATTAACCCCCCTCTCTCCGTCCACAACCAATGGAAATGGGGCGAGAGAGTCCAGGAGGGCAGTACGACGGGTCGGGGGGCGGGGGAGGTCGTCTGATCTTTGAAAAGGGATATTAGGATGGGGCTCAAGGGGAAGGAAGGAAACAATACAGAGAGTTATAAGGGGGTGGGAAGTGAGTGTCCCCCAAACGCCTCTGATGTCAGTCCCCGGGCCCTCCACTTCCGTCGGGGACGGATGGGAGAGCGGGCTGGTACTGACGCCCTCCCTTCCCACGGCCGGCAGCCCTCCCCGTCCCTTACCTGGCTCAGAGCGCAGCCCGGGCCAAAGGAAGCTTCTCAAAGAAATTCCTCCCACCGCCCACCCTCACCGCGGCTCTCTGCTCCCAGCTCCAGGGCCCAGCCAGCAATCCTCGTCGCCACTCACGCCCGCCGGCGCCTCTCTGAAAGCCAGCGGCTGGGGACCGGCACTCAGTAGCCGCTCGCAAGGCGTCTCCTGCTGCCGTGGCGACGCCCCGCCCATATAAACAGCTTCCGCTTCTGCCATTGGCCAGGGCATCTCCAAAGAGACCGCGGGCTCTTAACGGCTCTCTCACGCGGTAACTCTCTTCCAGCTCCCTCCTGCCGCCCTCTCCCGCGCGCGACCCAGCCCCCTACCCGCCACCGCGTCCCGGCTCCGCGCATTCCCGCCCGACGGCCCCGCGCAGGGCTCGGAGAGGCGCGCGGCTCGGCGCTCCCGCAGAGGCCCCGGGGCCCTCGGCGAGCAGTTCGCCGCGGGAACCGTCCTCCGCCCCACCCCCTTCCCATCTGGGCTGCTCAGAGGTGGCGACGGCTCCTGGGACGCAGCCCGTGGCGCGGGGGCCAGGGCTGGGTGCATGCTTGGGGCTTTCCTTTCCTCTCCTCTGGGCTGCGAGTGGCCCTTCCTCACGTTTCTGCGGCCTGTCCCGGTCTCCCGACCGAGTGTCGTCTTGGTGCCCGCAAGCAGGTCTGACTCTCCGATGCCACCTGCCGCTCAGGTCCGCAGAAACCGCAGCCCCGGTCGCAGGCACCCCAAGGCGGCTAGGGTAATCCAGTGTTTCCCGGTAAGCGCCCCCTCCCCGCCCCGTCCTCAGCAAGATTCCCAGAAGCTGACATTCCAGAGGCTTCTTCGGAAGCGCTCTCCCTCCTTTCCAGATAGCCGAGGAAACAGAGCCGTTGGGTGAAAGCCAGGAAAGCCGTGGACTTGCCAAATTCTTTGACTGGGGTCATTTGCCCCATTCATTTCACCAGCCTTTAAGTGACGGACTAACGGTGGACTGTGGTCCTTCCTCCTCCCCTCCCCCAGCCTCCCTCCCGTCACCAGCTTTCCTGCTCTTCAGTTATTGAGGAGCTGCAGTTGGAAGTTCTCTGGTTGAAGGGGGTGGGTGGAGGTGAGGGCTCCTTATCAGGCCTCTGGGCAGGAGCTGTGCCCGGGGGATGGTACACCAGCTCCCACCCAGAAACATGTCTTTTCCTCTACCCCTTGCCCTCTCTCACTCCTCCATGTCCAGCTTGTCTTGAGTCAAAGTTTTTTTTTTTCTTCCCAAGTATTTATTCTTTTATTTTAATTTTTATTTTATTTTTTTATTAGTTTCTGCTTTATAACAAAGTGAATCAGTCATACATATACATCTGTTCCCACATCCCTTCCCTCAGGCATCTCCCTCCCTCCCACCCTCCCCATCCCACCCCTCCAGGCGGTCACAAAGCACCGAGCTGATCTCCCTGTGCTCTGCGGCTGCTTCCCACTATCTACCTTACGTTTGGTAGTGTATATATGTCCATGCCTCTCTTTCGCCTTGTCACAACTTACCCTTCCCCCTCCCCATATCCTCAAGTCCATTCTCAAGTAGTTCTGTGTCTTTATTCCTGTTTTACCCCTAGGTTATTCATGACATTTTTTTAAATTCCATATATATGTGTTAGCATACGGTATTTGTCTTTCTCTTTCTGACTTACTTCACGGTGTATGACAGAGTCTAGGTCTATCCACCTCATTACAAATAGCTCAGTTTCGTTTCTTTTTATGGCTGAGTAATATTCCATTGTATATATGTGCCACATCTTCTTTATCCATTCATCCGATGATGGACACTTAGGTTGCTTCCATCTCCGGGCTATTGTGAATAGAGCTGCAATGAACATTTTGGTACATGCCTCTTTTTGAATTATGGTTTTCTCAGGGTATATGCCTAGTAGTGGGATTGCTGGGTCATATGGTAGTTCGAGTTTTAGTCTTTTAAGGAACCTCCATACTGTTCTCCGTAGTGGCTTTACCAATTCACATTCCCACCAGCAGTGCAAGAGTGTTCCCTTTTCTCCACACCCTCTCCAGCATTTATTGTTTCTAGATTTCTTGATGATGGCCATTCTGACTGGTGTGAGATGATATCTCATTGTAGTTTTGATTTGCATTTCTCTAATGATTAATGATGCTGAGCATTCTTTCATGTGTTTGTTGGCAGTCTGTATATCTTCTTTGGAGAAATGCCTATTTAAGTCTTCTGCCCATTTTTGGATTGGGTTGTTTGTTTTTTTGCTATTGAGCTGCATGAGCTGTTTTTAAATTTTGGAGATTAATCCTTTGTCAGTTGCTTCATTTGCAAATATTTTCTCCCATTCTGAGGGTTGTCTTTTGGTCTTGTTTATGGTTTCCTTTGCTGTGCAAAAGCTTTGAAGTTTCATTAGGTCCCCTTTGTTTATCTTTGTTTTTATTTCCATTTCTCTAGGAGGTGGGTCCAAAAGGATCTTGCTGTGATTTATGTCATAGAGTGTTCTGCCTATGTTTTCCTCTAAGAGTTTGATAGTTTCTGGCCTTACATTTAGGTCTTTAATCCATTTTGAGCTTATTTTTGTGTATGGTGTCAGGGAATGATCTAATCTCATACTTTTACATGTCCCTGTCCAGTTTTCCCAGCACCACTTATTGAAGAGGCTGTCCTTTCTCCACTGTACATTCCTGCCTCCTTGATCAAAGATAAGTTGACCATATGGGTGTGGGTTTATCTCTGGGCTTTCTATCCTGTTCCATTGATCTATCTTTCTGTTTTTGTGCCAGTAAAACACTGTCTTGCTTACTATAGCTTTGTAGTGTAGTCTGAAGTCAGGGAGCCTGATTCCTCCAGCTCCGTTTTTCGTTCTCAAGATTGCTTTGGCTATTCGGAGTCTTTTGTTTTTCCAAACAAAGTTTGAATTTTTTTGTTCTAGTTCTGTGAAAAATGCCAGTGGTAGTTTGATAGGGATTGCATTGAACCTGTAGATTGCTTTGGGTAGTAGAGTCATTTTCACAATATCGATTCTTCCAATCCAGGAGCATGGTATATCTCTCCATCTATTTGTATCATCTTTAATTTCTTTCATCAGTGTCTTATAATTTTCTGCATACAGGTCTTTTGTCTCCTTAGGTAGGTTTATTCCTAGGTATTTTATTCTTTTTGTTGCAATGGTAAATGGGGGTGTTTTCTTGATTTCACTTTCAGATTCTTCATCATTAGTGTACAGGAATGCCAGAGATTTCTGTGCATTAATTTTGTATCCTGCTACTTTTCCAAATTCATTGATTAGCTCTAGTAGTTTTCTGGTAGCATCTTTAGGATTCTCTATGTATAGTATCATGTCATCTGCAAACAGTGACAGCTTTACTTCTTCTTTTCCAATTTGGATTCCTTTTATTTCCTTTTCTTCTCTGATTGCTGTTTCTAAAACTTCCAAAACTAAGTTGAATAAGAGTGGTGAGAGTGGGCCACCTTGTCTTGTTCCTGATCTTAGTGGAAATGGTTTCAGTTTTTCACCATTGAGGACAATGTTGGCTGTGGGTTTGTCATTTATGGCCTTTATTATCTTGAGGAAAGTTCCCTGTATGCCTACTTTCTGCAGGGTTTTTATCATAAATGGGTGTTGAATTTTGTCGAAAGCTTTCTCTGCATCTATTGAGATGATCATATGGTTTTTCTCCTTCAATTTGTTAACATGGTGTATCACATTGATTGATTTGCGTATATTGAAGAATCCTTGCATTCCTGGCATAAACCCCACTTGAGCATGGTGTATGATCCTTTTAATGTGCTGTTGGATTCTGTTTGCTAGTATTTTGTTGAGGATTTTTGCATCTATGTTCATCAGTGATATTGGCCTGTAGTTTTCTTTCTTTGTGACATCCTTGCCTGGTTTTGGTATCAAGGTGATGGTGGCCTCGTAGAATGAGTTTGGGAGTGCTCCTCCCTCTGCTATATTTTGGAAGAGTTTGAGAAGGATAGGTGTTAGCTCTTCTCTAAATGTCTGATAGAATTCGCCTGTGAAGCCATCTGGTCCTGGGCTTCTGTTTGTTGGAAGATTTTTAATCACAGTTTCCATTTCAGTGCTTGTGATTGGTCTATTCATATTTTCTATTTCTTCCTGATTCAGTCTTGGCAGGTTGTGCATTTCTAAGAATTTGTCCATTTCTTCCAGGTTGTCCATTTTCTTGGCATAGAGTTTCTTGTAGTAATCTCTCATGATCTTCTATATTTCTGCAGTGTGAGTTGTTATTGAGTCAAAGTATTAAAAGCGTGCTGGAGAAAGTCGGACAGCAACTTTCACAAATAAGCCAACTGCGCAGTTAACACCTCTTCTTCCCTTGTGAACAGTTTTATTCATTTTTAAGAATCATGCAGCAGTCCATAAATATTGCATCCTTGACGTCCCCACTGTAGTGTGCCCATGAGTGTACTCCAGGGAGTGAGGGGTACACAGATGGCACAACAGTACACACATATTTACACACACTAGGTGTGCAGATCCTAAAGCACAGTGAGCAAGCAGCATGCCAAGGTCAGGTGAACAGGACAAAAACCCTCCCCAGGTGAGATGGCTTAACGTGTGTGGATCCGTGCCCAGGAGACGCCCCAGCGTTGGCATGGCCTCTGGTAGGATGGGACTGGGGAGGAGAAGGAAAAAGGGCTCTGTGAGAAGGCTGGGATCACCACACCACCCGGAAGTGAGCTCATAGGTGAGCTCCGACTTGAGTGTGGCAGGAAGGAACCCCAGGCCTCCGGTTAGTCTGTGTCCTTGTGTGAGAAACCAGGCCCCGTCATATTCTCTGTGGGTCAACTGCTAACAACATGACCATCTCCAGATGATGACTGGGGCGGCTGTCCTGTTCCCCGACCAGGCTCTGTGCCCTGTTCCCTGATCCCAGCCCTTTTGGATGGGATATTTCTGCTCGCCAAAGAGCTAAATGAGGGCAAAGAGGTGCGGGGATGGGGGAGAGAGCAGGAACTGTCTGAGAAACAGGAGTGAAGGGCCACTTCTCACCCGGGTATGTCTTGGTTATGGAACCAAGGCCTTGAGGAATCTCTCTGAGCCTCTTCCTGGGAGAAGACAGACCCTCCAGAAAGGGTGAAGACAATGGCTTCCTCTTAGGGTTCCTGGCCACTGTGGCGACTGTTTACCTACATCTCCTTCATCTCAGGTAACACCACACTCTGAATACTACCTGCCGGGAGAGGAGGTGGATCTGTATGCCACCACCCCAGGCTCAGGGAGAGTCCCCTTCCCTAGTGCTTCTGGGGCTCAGATTTCAAGGAAATCAGGAAGTGTGGTTATTGCTGGAATCATCAATATGAAAGGGTCTGTAAGAATGTTTCGGGGAAAGAAAGGACATTAAATGGGGCCTGAAACAGCAGAGCCCACTGCAGGATTTCAGAGCGGGTGGACACGGGAACTCAAGGCGGAAGGTGAGATTCAGGCTTGGCTCATGTAGTGTCTGTCAAGACCACAGGCCTCCCCCTGCCCGCCCCCAGGGCAGGATGTGAACCACAACCACCAGGCAGTGAGGGTCACCAGGCACCTGGTGGCGCAAAGCAGCCACACAGGAGGTGCAAAACATTCCCCGGCACTGGGCTCTCTTTGAGGCCTTGGGAAGGACCCTGAAAAGCTCTTCTAGGGCAACAATTCCAACTACTAATTCAGGCCATCATGGTGGGCATAGCCTAGGGCTCTGTCATATCTCAGCCTCACAAAATGTTGGATCCCACTTTGCTTCTCAATCTCATGCTCCACTAAATAACCACCTCTTCCAAAAGCCAGCAGACAATGCATCTATCAGAGAGCTATGAGGAATCCATTGATAACACTAGTGTTGAGGGACGAACAGCCAACAGCTTACGGTCTTGCTGTTTCAGGCTGTTATTTATATGCCCTACAGCAGAGTGAGGTGGGGTGCACATGTGATTTGAACAATATCTCTAAATCTCTGATGAACCTATGGAAGGCAGTACCTCCGGCTCCCCCCATCAGGCTCAGCTGATCTGGAGGACAGGGGAGGAAAACCGGTGGGGTGGGGAGCCTCCCAGACCACCACTGACCCCAGCTCAGCCCTTCCCCCAACCTCCTTTGGGGTTCCTGGGCACCAAATGAGAACCACCGGTCCACCCCTCTCTCAGCTTCTTTCTTCAACTCTTTCAGAAAAGCGGGGTGGAGACGGGGGCAGCAGGGGTAAGAATGCCACCTCCACCTGACAGGGCGGTAGTGATGAAACGTGATAATATACGACAGTCCCTAACAAGTGCCTGGTACATAGAGGGGGTCAAAAATGCCTTTGCAGTGTCACCTTAGGATGGAGCCCCAGGCCTTCCTGAGTGCACCTGATCATAAAGAACTCCCCGGTAGGTCATCATGTAACTGAGGGGTTCTCAGATTCAAGGCCTCCTTCCTAAGCAGACACACGAGGCATAGCCTCTGCTACCAGAAGCAAGAACTGTTTTCCCAACCAACCTTCTGGTGGTTGCCACTGCTTCTTGTCCTTGAGAGAGGAGCTCCTAATGCATTTTGAGGGAAACCCCACTTACAGTGCAATATGGCTTTCCCTTCTCACAGGAGTCATCCCCCAACGCCACCCCAATCTGCAGGTCTCAGATTGGTTATGATGTCCCAGAGACTAGAAAATGCCAGATGGGTGTTTGTAATGAAGTCACCCAAACTCTTGAGTCTTCTTGGTCTACCTCCTCAGGAGAAAAAAAAAAAAAAAAAGTTGCGCAAGAAATAACCAGTCTGTAGACCACAGCTCCACCTGAAGATCAAGATACAGTGGAAACATTCCAGAGACTCTCTGCAAAGGGTCTCATGAGCTGCAGTTCGAGTGACTTTAGCCCACAAGGAGAAAAGAGGTTTCCAGTCCCTTCTGAGAGGGGAAGGATCACGGTTGCGGAAGAAGATGAGTCTGGGAGAAGGGTCAGGTGCCCTCAGCATCCAGCTTTCACGTGGGTCTAAAAAGTCTCCGTATGTCTTGCTGAGGATGCCCAGGAGGTCAGTGGTGCCATGAGGCCAGGATGGGATGTGAGAACGGGAGGAGAGCCCTGGTACAGGGGCTAAGGCTCTCAGATGGCCAAAGGATCCCACACGCAGAGCCTGTTCTCGGGGTCCCCCAGCCTGCCAGAAGATGAGCGTCTGCGCTGCGTGTTCCGACAACTGAGCACGTTGTCGTCAGCCTGCCAGGCACCTGAGAAGAGGAAAGGAAGGTTACCGGACCTTTGGTTTGGTGCAGATGGTGTCTCTGGCAGGACAGTCCGGGAGTTTGGCACGAAAGCTGGCAAGATGCGCATTAGCTGGAACTCCCACAGGGTGCAAACCACAGCACGTGAAACTTGGGAGCAGTGGCGTCCACTGGGCGAGGGACAGTCATGGCCACTGTGGCCCACTGATGGAGGGACATGCAGGATGGTCCTTGTTTTGTGAGCTTGCCGTAGGATCCACCTTTGTATCTTTATTTGGTCTTGAAGTTTGCCTAAGTGTTACAGCGGACCAGGAAAAGAAACTGAGTCTGGCTGAGACTTTCACGAGAGCAGGAGGAGGTGAAGGGGAGGGAGAAGAGTGTGTTAATTTGGGCTCAGAGTTAGTGTTTGCTGTGGGGGCCAGGGTGGGGCAGGAAGGGACTGGCTGCCCAGCAGGGTGCCAGGGACCAAATGGCATGGCAGAGAACAGAGTGACAGCTGTTCCTCTCCTTCTGCACCCGAACAGCCCACCGAGAGTTGCTATCAGCTGGTGCCACCAACCCCAGGAGACATTAGCTCCAGAGCTTTGGGGTCCCCCGGGTACCATCCACGAAACTCATCATCTTCCCCCCTTGTCCTGCAGTTCCTGCACGAGAAGCACCCGCTGCCCATGCTGGAAACCCACTCTTGGTGCTTCTCTCTCCTTCATGCTCTGTATCCAATCCATCCTGACCTCCTGCTTGTTCAAGCTCTAGTAAGGTCTAAATCTGTAGTCAGAAAACCGGGATACAGCCCCAGCTTGTAACGTACTGACTGTGTGACCTTGGGCAGGTCACTGTACTTGGAGCCCTGGTTTTCCCATCCATCAGATGGGAGACAAGTACTTACTCCCCAGGGATGCTGTGAGACTAAGCGAGGTGACATGGAAGAGTGGTGAGCAGGGCGCCTGACTCACAGAATGTGCGCGACAACCATCCGCCCCCCCAGGCCTTGTTCAGGCTACACTCATCTCCCCGAAGTCGTCCTCCCAGCCCACAGACTGTCTCCGTCTGATTCAGTCCCCCCAGTGCAGCGAGATGCCCCTTCTGAAGGGAGAGGATGAAGCCCTAACCCCCTGAGTTGGGGGAAAGCCTTCCATTCTCTGGCCGAGGACTGCTGAGCTGCCTCTTCCAGCACCTGCCCCCAGAAGGCCCCCCCTGAAGCCAGATGGGGTCCAGCGTGCTCCGAAGTGCTTCACCACTGGCCGGTACCACCACCCTATTTCTCATGCTGTGTGGAAATTGCTGGATCCTCCAGCACACGGTGATCTCCTCCAGGGAAGAGCCGAAAGCCATGCCCTTCAGAGGGCTCAGTTCGTGGACGGAGCCGGCTGACCCTGGAGGGTGGACGTGACGCTCACTGTGTCACATTTGAGGGAGGCCACTCACAAATGTCTGGGGTCAGCTTCAGGTTAGGCCAGCCCAAGACACGAAACCCTTTAATGGCAGAAACACTAGGATTCAGCGGGTATAAATTGTGTATACCCATAAATGTCCTGGTGTGCTAATCCGCCCTAAGGCTCTAATAATAGTCTTGTGGAGGTGGACCCCAGGGGAAGGGGAGTGAGTGGGACAGGAAATGTTTAGGTATCTCTCACAGCCAGACGGAATGCGGGGATCTGTACTCCCTGGGGGTACCGGAGTCCGGCACATGGGTCCACAGTGCTTTTCCCTTCTAAGGGTGACAGGATGCAGAGCAGGCAAGATGGCCCTTTTAAGTTAGGAACCCCCAGATGTAATATGTTGTTCCTTCGTTTTATATAATTTGGTAGATCTCATACTTATTCCTCTGTGTTTAATGGGCAGGACTCCGGAACTGCGGCTGTTTGGTACGAAAGACCAAAAGCAAATGGTAAACAGGAGAGAAGACACACACACAGACACACGCACACGCACACGCACACACACACAAAGTCAAATCAAAACACTGCCGCAGCCTCGCCGCCACCACCACTGGCTGCCAGGCTGCCTGGCTCTGAATTCTTGAGTCCTTGCTACAAACACCACCGGTCCAGATTCTGAGCCAGGGCTGAAAAGTGGCTCCTTCTGAAACAGCCTCAAGACTCAGACCTGAAGTCTCTGATCTCCCCAGCTTCTTAGTACAGTCGGTGGTGCTCTTTCCTCTAAAAAGGCTTCTGCCAGACCCTCGGCGAAACCCTGCTGCTCCGTTCATCCTGGATGCAGAAGGTAAGCTTGGAAGGCGCAGGAGGACTTCCTGAGCGAGTGCTGCCATTCTGTCCAGCCCTCAGCCAGAAAAGGGAGCCTGGAGATTCAAAATCCTTCACGGGAGGTAGAGAAAGGTGGTTCCCACTTAATTCCATCCTCAGGCTCAGAAACGGGGGAGTGAGGAGACCTCTAGAGGCAGATTTGGGGAGCACATCTAGGGGGATTCCACACACCTCTTTCCTGCCTCTACCCAGCCACTAATTAACTTTAAGGTCTGTAACAGTTCCACCATCTTGTAGGGTTTCTCTCCAGGAAAAGAGAAAGTTAATTCCGATTTTTCCTTAGTATCTGCGAAGCATAACCCTTCCTAGTGGCGTCTTAGTCTTGGGTTATTTCAGGTCTCCATAAGTACTTTTCTTTGTTTTGTTTTTGGCTGTGCAGTGGCTTGGAGGATTTTAGTTCTCCGACCAGGGGTTGAACCAGGCCACTGAAGTGAAAGTGCTGAGTCCTAACCTCTGGACTGCCAGGGAATTCCCTCCATAAGTACTTTTAGATTTCATCGGTATGCCCACTCCTGTCCAATGACATCATTTAAAAACATCTGTATCGGGCTTCCCTGGTGCCGCAGTGGTTGAGAGTCTGCCTGCCGATGCAGAGGACACGGGTTCATGCCCCGGTCCGGGAAAATCCCAGATGCCACGGAGCGGCTGGGCCCGTGAGCCATGGCCGCTGAGCCTGCGCGTCCGGAGCCTGTGCTCCGCAATGGGAGAGGCCACAACAGTGAGAGGCACGCGTACCACAAAAAACAAAACAAAACAAAACAAAAACATTTGTATTTCCACTAATAAACTCAAATTATCTTTGCTTTTTCCCATCACACTCCCCAGAGCCTTTTCACAGAATTGTCACTGGTCCCCTGGCCACTATCCTGACGCCTGTGTGATACTCCATCAGGTTCCTTGGGGCCCCGTCTACCTAGCACGGCCTCGCGCTTCTAATCGACTCACCACCTAAAATGGTCAACTCAGATTTCCTCCCTTTGAGAACCTTGCAGAACAATCTCAGAACATACCATCGCCCCCCCACCTTGGTCTCAGGGCCAAAGAAGACCCAGAGGCTTCTTAGCGGAAGAGGTGCTGGAATGACACAGGTGCTTTCTCAGCATCACTCCCACAAGGGTGATGAGAGAAGCGAGGATGGGGACCTGAGCCATCCTTGCTGCGAGCTGGGGCTCCTGGCAGAGCACCTGTGGGCCTGGGGAGGGTGGACCATGGGATGCTCCCCGGGCTCCCTCCTTGTGGGCGCTCCGTGAGGGGAGTGGCATCCATGTGGGGAGGGAAACAGAGTGGAGAGGGAGACCAAGTGCCTGAGAAGCTGTCCTGACGGCCAAGCCAGCCTGAGGCACCTCAGTCATAGGATGGAACTTTGAACTTACAGCTGAGCGTGGTGAGGTCTGTTGATTCCACGGGAACTACCACAGTGGATGCTCCTGTCATTAACCTGACATTAACCCGACAGATGCTTCCAGAGAGTTCCCCAGCTCTTTATTACCAGTGTGACGCTAAAGCAGAACCCGAGAAACATTTTACCAAGAGAGCAGATGCACTTTCCTTCTCCCGTAAGAGCCCTTGAGACCTCGGGGTGAGGCTACGATGCGACCCTCAACTCCCTCTCCCGGCAGCCGCCACTGTCATTCGGTTTCATGTCTGGCCTGAACGGTGAAGCCAGTTTAATCTGAGAATGGCTGGCTCTCGAGATCACCATAAAGAAGCCCAGGCATTGTTTTCCTTCCAGGTCTCGCTCCCCTGCCGCAATCCCAGAGTGGAATAAACATCCACCAGCAGGTTGGCCCGTAGGAGTTAGGGAGAGGAGGAAGCACAAGGCCTGGGGTCAGTTTCCACCAACATGGGTGGCTGAAACAATTCCCAGGAGCTCTCTCTGCCAAACACGGGGGTTGGTGGGGAGCCACTGCGGGGAGGCAGGAGCCTAGATTCCTCTCTTGAAGCCCAGTGAGCGGCTGGCCGGCACAGCTGCCACAGACTCAGGGCGGAGTGAGGGCAGAGATGGCATCTTCCCCAACTAGTGACCAAAACAAATCCTGCCTGTAACCTTTGCCACAGATGCATCCCCGCTTTTGTGGAACAGGGATTAATCTAGTCTCACAAATATTTTTTTTTTCCTGGAAAATTTCAGCATATTAAATACAGGCTCTTGCCAGTTAGGAATGGAAGCCTCAGCGAGGGCCCCTCGGATGTGCGCGTGCCCAGCAAGCTTGGGGTTGGGTGTGGGTGAACATGAACTTTCACACGAAGTCTGGGTAACCTAAATGAGTTTCAAAATAAAGAAACTGGACAGACAGACGTACATTTGGCAAAAAGACATGAGAAACAAATGGACAGACAGAAGCCAGGTAAAGAGTGGGAAGGCAGGAAGTGAAGTGTACCCCGGACCTCAGCCGCTCAGGCCCAGGCCTGGCTGGGTCAACGCTAAGTGGAAAGGCTGGCGAGCCCCTGGGAAAGCCATGGGATGTGTCTCTGGGGATTACGGCTTCCTCCACCACAAGCCTGCATGGGGCCAGAGGGGTGAGGACCTGGGTCTTTTGCAAGCTGATGGAGAGTGGCAACCGCAGGAGTTTGTGTCCCTCCAGCACCCGTAGCCACGTTGCCAAGGGGGTAAAGCAATGGACCCACGATGGGACGTGGCTCTCCTGAAGCTTAAACATGTCCAGGGCATGTTTAAGAGATTACAAACCATGCAACATGAAGGCAGTCTCTGCCGTGAACCCAGAAGGGGCAATTTCGACCTAGTCCACCGGGCAAGACGTGGCTTTAGAGCCATGGTTGGTGAAGCCCTTGGTGAGCATGGAGAAGGGGGACATCAGTGCCCAGAGTGTGACTGACAGGTGGGTTCCTCCTGAGAACTCATCCCGGATTCAGTTTAGTGTCATGAGAAGGAATAAGGGGCACGTTGATGGCCCTGATTGAATTTACAGAGTTAACGCTCCAGGGAGAAGAGTCACCCTCGACCCCTGATCGTTCCTTTGGGATCCAAATCTAGGGAGCACAAGGCAACTGGTGGTCGCCCAGGGCTCACTGGGTCACAGAGCTAGTCTATAAAATGCTGGCTTTGAAATTCCTCTCTGATCCTAACTAACCACTCTCCTCTGAGGGGCTACAGGTTCCCTTTTCAAGGGCTCAGGCTCTCTTTCCAAGACCATATCACCGACGCCGTGTCTGCCTTAAACTGCCTGTTGATGGAAACAAGACCAGGCCCCCTGCCATGGGACCTGCAAGAGAATGATGGAGAGGACACGGTCAGGTCAAATTGGAAGGCTTTGGAGGTATTTTTGTGCCTTTCTCCATGCCCAAATAGTTTCGCTTAGAGCAGAGTCGCTCTTTGCCCAAGGACTCTCCCGAGGTCGCCTCACTTCCTTTCAGCAACTGGCTCCCAGCACCTTAGCAAAGCCCATGCCTTCTTGCAGGAACTGCAGGGCAGGAGATGGGTGTCCCAGGGTGAGAGCAGGGGTGCGAGCAGGGGAGCATCTCCCACCAAGTTCATGTTCAGCAGACTGCCACTCACCGGGTAAGCAGACCGCAGAGCACAGCTTATTGTCCAGTGCTTTCATGCTGGCGATGTCAAAGTCATTGTTATTGTCACACTCCATACCTAGAAATGCGAATGTCCTCTGGCCTCTAACGGAGTTAAGGCAGTTAGAGAGGACCTGGCTGTGTTTTTCTCTGCTTTGCTGTCCTTAAAATAAAAATCTTAAGGATGGAGACAAAAAACATCAAATCATATGTTAAAAAAATAAATAATTAAAATTAAAAACAATAATTATTGGGGAGAGTGGACAATAAAGGAAACTGTGTGGGTACGTTTGTGTTCTCGCTCTGTTCTGCTCTGTTTCCTTAACTGGCCCCTTTCCAGCCTTCGTTCCAGGGAAATCAGACCCTGGGGAGGTCTGTGGGATTCGGACACGCAGACGCGGGCCCACAGCAGAGCTAAGCCAGGCTGGAGGAGCCAGGAGAGCCACGGGGGAAGTGACCCCGGACTCCGGCCTGTGTCTGTCGGTGCACGTGGGGTGTGTTTATGACCACAAGGCTCTGCGAAATGACTAATACATAAAATGGCAATTAAAGCTCTTTGGTCCCGTAATTTGGCACCTCAAATCAAAGAATCGCATTGTTCGCAAAATTATGATTTATTTTCTTTGAGACTTAATTTGCTATTCTGAGGATGTTTTAAGGGGATGACCAGAAACCTACAGTCGTGTAAGATGGGAAGGGGACAGTTTTAGATGTTATTTTTTCAAGCTCCCCACCCGATTTTTTTTCCTTGGTGAAAGGGAGAGGAAGAAACATACATGTACTGCGTACGGCATGTCAGGTGGAAACCACATATGGAATGTCAGGCGGAAACCACGTACTGCCCTGTGCCTTTTAGAAGCAAATATTCTACTGGGGACGACAATCACAATGGAGATCTCGGAGCCTTGTGCCCTGAAGACATCAACCGAGGGGAGGTAGCGCCCAACCCCGGCTTGGTTGGCGTGCGCGTGCGGCAGAGGCACAGCCTGGGCGACCACCCCTCCTTCGGCACTACTTTGCCAGGAGAGTGTGGTCATGTGCGCATGCGCACCCCTGCACACCACACCGGCCCCCAAGCAACTGCCATGGTCAAAGCAGAAGCGACTAGCATGGCATCTGCATCCAGGCTGGGATCCATGTTTGCTCTGGAGGTTGCCCTTCTGTGGAGGCATCTCAGAGGAGCAAACTGAAGAGACACCGGTTCCTGGGACGCCTGGTCCTACACTCCCAGGTGGGATTTCCAGGTCACCTCCCCACCCCCACTTCCTTGCTCTATATGTAGGTCGTTCCTTTGCTTCTCGGCTTACTAGAAACAACATTCTTCCGATTGAAGATAAGATTGACCTTATTTACAAAACAGAAATAGAGTCACAGATGTAGAAAACAAACTTATGGTTATGGCGGGGGGCAAGGGAGGGGAGGGATAAATTGGGAGATTGGGATTGACATATACACACTACTAAATATAAAATAGATAACTAATAAGGACCTGCTGTAGAGCACAGGGGACTCTACTCAGTACCCTGTAATGGCCTATATGGGCAAAGAATCTAAAAAAAGAGTGGATATATGTATATGTATAATTGATTCACGTTGCTGTACAGCAGAAACTAACACAACTTTGTAAACCAACTCTTCCAATTAAAAAAAAATATCTACTTGAGGCCTGAATGATGGTAAAGAGAATCGTTCCAATAGCCTACAAACACTAGTGTACGCTGAGCTGCTAACGTCTCTTCCCCTCACCTTTGCTGTGCCGCCAGGGCTGTGATCCTTCTGCTACTGTAACATCAGCCGTTTTCTTCACTAAAGCAGGAAAACCTACTGCCTAACAGTCGGTTCCCCCAAGGGGAGGAAGCTGTTCTCCTGCTGCAGCTGAACTTTGGGGCTGCTAGAGCAGTTCTGTGAGACTCGGCTGAGAAGCTGAAGCAGGAAGGAAGGTGATGGCAGTTGCCCAAGAAGCTTCAGGATCTACTCAACGTAGATGGAGAACTCCATGTATCTTCTGCAGCCTTGGCTCAGAGGCCCAGAAAGAGCCAGGAAGGCTGCTGAGGTCCTCAGATACCCTGCTTGCTTTGATATTCCATCAAGAAGACAACCTTTCCCCAAAGCCACACCCTTGAGCAGTGCCACCAAGTCACACCAGTGCCCCTTTCTGTACCCTTCAGAGAATACCCGGGAAAGAAATATAATAAAAGGGAGCAAAAGACCAGGTCTTTTACCATCTTCTTGTGTGGGTGATCCGTCCTCTTCTTCTAGAACATCATCTCCCTAGGACAGAAGGAAGGCACTGTGAGTCCGTAAAGCAGTGAAATGAGTCTACTGATGGTCAGAAGACAGAACTAATCACCCTCATGGTATCCATACATTTCCTGTCCGTGTGAGATGGCTGGGAGGCCCAGCAGAGGCAGATTTTGCTTGGCGAGGCAGGATCGGCCCGTAGGGACCAGGTCTGAGGCACGTTCCAGAGGGTCCAGGTCTAAGGCACCTTACAGAGGGACCCTGGGACTGTCAGGAATAGCCTTGGTCATAGTTTAGCTCACACTGTTTCTCTCAGGTGGAAATCAAAGTTGTCAAATGAAAAAGCAAACCGTGAGATCATAAAACTTTCAGAAACCCTTTAGGATCCCCAATCCCATACAGATACTCCTTTGAGAACATCTGGCTCAAGAGAAAGTTGTAGAGCCCCCACTGGGAGCTGGGCATTCCATATACTTCGGCCACACCTCCATCAGAGCATTTCTCACGCTGAGTTATAAGTCTGATTCCTCCATCAGACGGAGCTCCGGGATGGGTGGGATGGGTGGATTGGGGGCGTGGGCAGGCAAAAGCCATGTCACTCGGTCTTTGTGTCCCCCAGTGCCAGGAAGATGTGAGATGCCTGTGCCAGGTAAATACTAAGTGAATTGGAGGACAAACACCCTCTCAAGGGTCTGGCCTGGAGACTTCCCTCTGGAACTCACCCCACGCCTATTACGCTGAGACCAGCGCACTCTGCTAACCGGACAGTCCCTGTGCCTGCACCCTGCCTCTAACAGATCCAAGTGCACAACCATGGAAGGCTTCTTCCAGAACAACCCCCATCCTATTTGCCTCCTCTGCCAGCGCCGGCAGTCCCTCTGACCGGGGAGGGGCACCAGCGTCCACCTTGCTCTTACCTCTGCATCCTGCTCTTCGGCGGTGGCGGCGAGGCCCGCAAAGTTGCCTTCTGGAGACGCCGCTGGCGTCACCTGCAAAGGAGCAACAAAAGTCAAGGTGCAGATGCCACCGGCTCTCCTACGCAGCTCGCCTGGCAGCAAACCAAACCAAGTCCTCAGGACAGAAGTGGTGCCACATGGAAGATCACATCTGAGGGAGTCTGTGATTCAACGACACGGTACCCTGTTTTCCAGGGCTCCCCTCCCGAGCACTGGGGGGCTTTGCCGATCTCCCTGGCAGGCCCTGGACTGAGCTCCTTGGGACTCGAGTACAGAGCAGAGCAGAGCGGCGAGGGCGATCCCATGCTCCTCTCTTACGTCTCCTTCTTCTGAGGGGGTCCTGCTGGAGGCCCGGGGGCAGGGGAGAGCCTCCCCTTCCTCTTCTGTGCCAGGGGCGATGTAGGAGCCGGATATGGAGGAGACGGTGTTGGTGCTGATCTGGGAGGACACCATGGACATGACAGACTGGGCCAGACTGCTGCTGGCAGGGTCTTTGGAGACAGGAGTTGGAGGAAGGACACGGAGGTCAGGCCCGGCTGCTGTGACTGCACTGGGAGCAGAGCTCTCTCGCTGCACCCGGGCAGTGAGGACACCAGCGGCCTGGCCTTGCCCTCACCAAATAGGGTTTAGATGGAAGGTTTTCCAAGGTTTGGCTGCTTTATATTTTAGAACTCCAAACTCAACCTCAGGGATGAGGGATTTGCTTTTCCCTGTCATAATGTTAAAGAAACACTTATGACAGCAGGACTGGGAGTGAGATACCTGCTTCTCCCCCAGCTCAGCCACTAGACCGCCCTCTCATTGCAAGGGAGCGAGTCTCACTTCCTCTCAAGCTGGGGCCTATTTTGTCTGCCGCTTAGGTATTAAAGTGCTGCTCCCTAGTCCATCCGGGAGGACTCGGCTGATGGGGAAGGACCTGCAGTTGTTCCGACCCACCATCATGTACCTTCTGGGGAGGAAACTGTCGAGGAGAGAGGCGTCCCCGTGCAGGACGACTGGTCAATAGCTCCTTTCGGTGACAAGGTCAGGTTCTCACTTTCTGGGGTGATGCCACATTCCTGGGTGGGAAAGAAGTAAGCGCCAGTCAAATATGTTAGAGGGGAGGAGTCAGGGCAGGGCACCCGTGCGAGGAGGAGGAAAGGGGATCTGGGAAGGGCGGCAGGAGGCGACATGCAGAGGGAGGGCTGGTCTCTCCTCTCATCACTTCTGTGCACCCCTGACCCGGAGTGGCTGTCTCCTGGGGGGAGGTGCAAGCACATCCTGCCCGAGGCCCAGCAGCTGCTGGAGCCACACAAAGACCGCAGCTCAGGTGACACTGGTCACCCAGTAGCTGTGACACAGGAACACCCCAGGTTTCCCCAGGATTACTAACAGCTCTCCTTTTTTTTTTTTTTTTTTTTTTTTTTTTTGTGGTACGCGGACAAATAGCTCTTCTTCTGAAGCGAGAGAACACAGAACCAGCAGAGGCCCTGGTACCTGCTGGGCTTCTCCTCTTGGATGGAGGGTTAGTTCCAGCTTGATGGATCTAATACAAACACCGCCTGTCCCTCAGCCCACGCCCGGCACCCCCATCAGTCACCTGGGCTCGCAACCTCGGTGCACCCCAGGGCAGATGCAAAAGCCTACTGATTCTCTTTCTACAGCCACAACTAAAAGTTCACATGCCACAACTAAGGAGCCAGTGAGCCATAACTAAGGAGCCTGCTGGCAGAAACTAAGACCCAGTGCAACCAAATAAATAAATAAAGATTAAAAAAGTAAAATAAAGAAATGAATCCAGACTCTACATTATATATAGGAACTTGCTTTTTTTTTTGGTAAACGATGTGGTCCTAGATATATTTGCACCTCAGTGGATACAGCTCTACTTTAGTTTTGCCTGAATACCAGTTCATAGTATAGATACATTATAATTTATTTAACAATTCCTGCCTGATGTGCGGAAAACCCACACACATCTAGTGTCAAAAGTGAATCAGGAGGGACTTCCCTGGTGGCCCAGTGGTTAAAAATCTGCCTGCCAATGCAGGGGACATGGGTTCCTGCCCCGGTCCGGGAAGATCCCACATACCGCAGAGTGGCTGGGCCCGTGAGCCATGGCCGCTGAGCCTGCACGTACAGAGCCTGTGCTCCGTGACGGGAGAGGCCACAACAGTGAGAGGCCCGCGTACCACAAAAAATAAATAAATAAATAAATAAAAATAAAATAAATAAAAAACTGCCTGCCACTGTAGGGGACACAGGTTTGAGTCCGGGTCTGGGAGGATCCCACATGCCATGGAGCAACTAAGCCAGTGCACCACAACTACTGTGCTCGCGTGCCTCAATTACTGAGGCCTGCGCACCTAGAGCCCATGCTCCACAGCAAGAGAAGCCACTGCAAGGAGAAGTCTGTGCACCACAATGAAGAGTAACCCCTGCTCACCACAACTAGAGAAAGCCGGCGCATAGCTAACGAAGACCCAACGCAGCCAAAAATAAAATAAATAAAAATTAATTAATTAATTAATTAATTTTAAAAATGTGAATCAGCATTGTAGGAGAATACTGAGAGCAGAGGAAACACACAGGCGTATGTTTTTCCTTTACATGGACACTCAGAGAAGTGAAATAGCTGGGCCACAGCTGAAAATTTACTAAATATTGCCAAACTGAATGCCCAAAACAAAAACAGTTGTACTACAGTTATAAAGGAAGGAAGAAGGAAAGAAGATAGCAGACAAAAGGCAAAAAATCCAGTCTAATACACACACACACACACACACACACTCGGTAAAGAGGCCCATTCCTTCCATGGACTTTACATTGTGCTATGGACTCATGTCCCCCTCCCCCATTCATACCTTGAAGCCCAACTTCCAATGTGACTATATTTGGAGATGGGGCTTTTGAGAGGTAATTAGGGTTAGAAAAGGTCATAAGGGTGGGCCCCTCCAGATGGAATTAGTGGCTTTATAAGAACAGAGAGAGAGATATCAGTCTCTCTCTCTTTTGTTTCTTTTTGGCCACACCGTGAGGCTTGCAGGATCTCAGTTCCCCAACCAGGGACTGAACCCGGGCCACGGTAGTAAAATCCGGGAATCCTAACCACTAGGCAACCAGGGAACTCCCAGTCTCTTTCTGTCATGTGAGGACACAGTAAGAAGGCAGTCATTGCAAGCCAGGAAGAGGGCCTTCACCAGCAACCCAGTCTGCCGGCACCTTGATCTTGGAGTTCTCAGCCTCCAGAACTGTGAGAAGTGAGTATGTGTTGTTTAAGCCACCCAGCCTGTGGTATTTTGTTACGGCAGCCTGGGCAGATGAATACAGGCTCCAAGGCAGTAGATACTGGGGTACTTGTGACCAACCGGTCTGGTTACACTGGGGCCTGGGCACAAACCAACCTGCAGACAAAACCCGTGCAGAGGATCCCATTTAAGTGGTAGCTGCCCCCAGGGACTGCTCCTCCGTGTCCTCTGCCTTAACTTCTCCCCTTCCCTCAACTCACACTGCCCACAACTTTTGAATCTGCACCATCCTTATTTTTTAATGCTGCTATCCTAGTTCAGGTAGTTTTCATTCTTAACTAAAACTATGACCTCTTAACTGGTCTCCTTAATCTCCTCCCTTTCTGATTCACTCTACACTGTGAGTTGATTTAAAGAGCTAACTTTCTAAAATGGAAATCAAATTACAATAGTTGTCATTATTTGAATTCTGAAAATATTCCAGCAAGATGGATATTTTTTTTTACTTTTTTTAAAATTTTTAATTATTTGGCCGCACCGTGTGGCTTGTGGGATCTTAGTTCCCTGACCAGGGATTGAACCCAGGCCTGCAGCAGTGGGAGCATGGAGTCCTAACCACTGGAGCACCGGGAAATTCCCAAGATGGTTTTTTGTTTTTTTCCGGTACGAGGGCCTCTCACTGTTGTGGCCTCTCCTGTTGTGGAGCACAGGCTCTGGACGCGCAGGCTCAGCGGCCATGGCTCACGGGCCTACCGATCTGCGGCATGTGGGATCTTCCTGGACCGGGGCATGAACCTGCGTCCCCTGCATCGTCAGGCAGACTCTCAACCACTGCGCCACCAGGGAAGCCCTAATTGGGAGTTGTTATTGCAAGATCTGTAATCAATCTTCCCTTCTTTTGGTATTTTTTTAAAAATTGAGGTCACAGTAAAATAAATTAGATATCCTGCCTAAAAGTGGAAAATACTAATCTTCACCTATTTACTTTTGGACCAATGGAGTTATATCCTTGATTATTGTAGAAAATGGAATTGTACTTAAAAATAACTTCATACAAAATTAAAATATGGGAAAAAATTAAAAAGAAATAAAAAGAAAAGGAAATAAAAAGAAAAATTAAAATATGGAAAAACTGGCTATGGAAATCCTATTACATTTTCATATATTTGAAAAATCTTCATCTACATGGCATTTCAATAACATACTTTAAGCTTAAGGTCACAAAAATAAAAGGAAAGTAACAAAATTGTATTTAAGCACCTCTAACTGTTCAAGTCAATTCTAATGCTACAGTGCTGCTTTTGTTATTCATGTTTTTACCTATTTAAAAAAATTATACGGACTTCCCTGGTGGCGCAATGGTTAAGAATCCACCTGCCAATGCAGGGGACACGTGTTCGAGCTCTTGACCGGGAAGATCCCGCATGCCGCGGAGCAACTAGGCCCATGCGCCACAACTACTGAGCCCACGTGCCACAACGACTGAAGCCTATGTGCCTAGAGTCCGTGCTCCGCAACAAGAGAAGCCACCTCAATGAGAAGTTCACGCACCGCAACGAAGAGTAGCTCCCGCTTGCTGCAACTAGAGAAAGCCCGCGCCCAGCAGCGAAGACACAACAGAGCAAAAAATAAATTAAATAAATAAACAAAATTTAAAAATTATATAAGTAATACATGTCTTTGACAAAAAAAAATACAAAGAAGTACGTAATTTAAAAAGTGATAATCTGGGCTTCCCTGGTGGCGCAGTGGTTGAGAGTCTGCCTGCCAATGTAGCCAATGTAGGGGACACGGGTTCGTGCCCAGGTCTGGGAAGATCCCACGTGCCACGGAGCGGCTGCGCCCGTGAGCCATGGCCGCTGAGCCTGCGCATCTGGAGCCTGTGCTCCGCAACGGGAGAGGCCACAACAGTGAGAGGCCCGCGTACCATGAGAAAAAAAAAAAGTGATAATCCAACACTATGAAAGGTAACTCCATTATTAACAATCAGTTTGCAGCCTTCCAGATTTTCCTATACATATATAAACACATTCAGGTTTTCTGTTTTGCTTTATTTTGATATTTAACCTAATTGGGATATTACTCATATTGATCTGCATGTTGTTTTTTTTCCTAATGTACTGTACTCATCTTTCCATGTCTGTACTTACGGATTGACCTCATTGCCTCGTTGTTTTTTTTTTGGCCCGCTGCGAGCAGCTTGCGGGATCTTAGTTCCCCAAACAGGGGATGAACCCGGGCCTCAGCAGTGAAAGCGCCACAGTTCTAACGACTGGACCGCCAGGGAATTCCCAAACTCATTGTTCTTAATGACTACATAATAACCACCTCTTGGGCTTCCCTGATGGCGCAGTGGTTGAACGTCCGCCTGCCGATGCAGGGGGCAGGGGTTCGTGCCCCGGTCCGGGAAGATCCCACATGCAGCGGAGCAGCTGGGCCCGTGAGTCATGGCCGCTGAGCCTGCGCGTCCGGAGCCTGTGTTCCACAATGGGAGAGGCCCCAACAGTGAGAGGCCCGCATACCGCAAAAAAAAAAAAAAAGAAAGAAAGAAAGAAATAATTTTCAAATATGTAGATATTTTCTTAGTTTTTTTCTTGTTTTCTACCTTAATTGCATCACTGTCTGAGAATGTACTCTGTATGATTTAGAGCATTTGAATTTGTTGAGACTTGTTATATGGCCCAGCATTTTCATAAACATTCCATGTAGACTGGAGAAGAATTTGTGATCTGCAGTTGTGGGTGCAGTATTCTCTATACATCTATTAGGTAAGGTCTGCTTATCCAGTTGTTCAGATCTCTTTCTTACTAGCTCTCCATCTGCTCATTTTAAGAGTTACTGATATATGCATCTGCCACTATATTTGTAGATTTGTCTCTACCTTCTTGCAATTCTGTCCATGGGTTTGCTTTCTATATTTTGAGGCTATGTGTATTAGGCACACACAAATTCAGAACTGTTATGTCTTCTTGGTGAATGAAGCATTCCATCATTATGAAGCATCCCTCTTTACTTCCAGTCATGCTTTTTTGCCATAATGCCTACCTTCTTTTGGTAGTTTTTGCATGGTTTGTCTTTTTAAATTTTTGTTCTTCTTTCAAAAATTGTGGTACAATGCACAATTTACTGTCTTAACCATTAAACTTTTTAAAAATTGTGGTAAAAACTCTGTTAACATGAAGTTTACCATTTTAGTCATTTTAAAGTGTACAGTAAAGTACATTTACATTGTTCTGCAATTAATCTCCAGAGGTCTTTTCATCTTACCACACTGAAGACGCTATATGTGTATCCAGTTAACAATTCCCCATCCTTCCTTCCTACCCCCTGCTTGGCAATCACCCTTCCTACTCTCGAAGAATTTGTCTACTCTAGATGCCCTCATACAAATACAATCAGACAGTGATTTGTTTCTTGCTGCTGGTTTATTCCACATAGCACAATGTTGTCAAGGTTCATCCATGTTGTAGCATGTGTAGCATTTCCTCCCTTTTGAAGGCTGAGTAATATTCCATGGTGTGTATATACCACAATAAAAAAAAAACTATTCATCTGTTGATGGACGCTTGGGTTCCTCCCACCTTTTTGTGATTGTGAATAATGCTGCTATGAACATGAGTGTTTAATATCTGTTTGAGTCCTTGCTTTCAATTCTTTTGGTTATATACCCAGAAGTGGAAGTGCTGGGTTATATGGTCATTGTTTAATTTTTTGAGAAACTGCCATAATGTTTTCCATAGTGGTCACACCATTTTACATTCCTACCAGCAATGGACAAGTATTTTAATTTCACTACATCTTTGCCAACGCTTGTTATTTTCTGTTTTTTGTTTTGGTTTTGATAACAGTTGTCTAAATGTGTGCGAGGTGATACTTACTCTGGACTTAAGTTGCTGTCAAAAGCAAAGGACCTTAGGGCACAAGGACCCCAAATCTTAGAATCACCTCCCTGTTCTGTCTACCCCTGATAGTTTTCACTCTTATTAACCTACCAGATGTTTCCAAGCAGATGTTTTGAGGAATACATTGTCTATTTTGTTTTAGTAGTCCTTAGTGGGGGGGGGTTAGTCTGAATTATCTGGACCACCATCACTTCTTTTCTGTATTTCAAGAAGAAATGAAGTGGGCCTTAAAGGTAGAAGGAGAGTAGGAGTCCATGGATTTAATATTTCTTTATTTTTTAACCCATGTTATTTCCCACGTCTATATTTTAAGTAACCTGGAGTAGATATCCTGGCTGAGTACTCGCAGTAGCTCACATTAACAGGCAGTGAATTTTTTTTTTAGATTAAGTGGGAATAAAAAGAGAAGAAAATCCATGGAAGAAAAAGGAGTGGAAGAAGAAAGGGAGAGAGAAGGAGGACCTAGAGGGATAGAGATGGAGAAGGCAGAAAAGCGGGAAAAAGAAAAGAGAAAGATGAAGCGGGGAGAACAGAATTAAAGGAAGCTCCATTTAGTTTTACCAAGACCTGTAGCCAGCGCTTCTGTAGAAATCCAGAGTTACTACCTGCTTAACAAGCAAACAAACAAAAAATTCCTTTCACATTGTCCTTTCCTTGCCAACCATTCACTTATTTTCATGACTGGTCGTGGAAAAAGGAAACTAATTCATTCACTCAACAAATATTTATTAGGTACCCACTATATGCCAAGCTCTGTTCTGGGCACTGAGGAGAAACAAATGAACAAAACCTACACAAGCCCTTGCCCTCACTGAACTTCTGTTCTAGTGGGCCACTGTACCCAAGGTACAGTGATTGAGGTGCTAAATGCTGTAACAAACAGATCACAACTTCTCAGCAGGTTAACATAATAAAGGTCTGTTGTCTGCTCAGCTGAGAGTCCTTGCATGTATTTTTGGTCATGCAGATCTGCCCTGCTCATTCAGAGTCACACTTCTGCTTCACGTCTATTGGCAAGAACTAGTCACATGGCCCCAAAGGCAAGGGCATGGCTGGGAAATGTAGTTCCCAGTAACAAACACAAGTCTTTGGTGATCAGCAAACTGATTCTTCACATGGAAAGATACAGACAAGAAACTGAATAACAAATTATTTATTACTTTCGGAGGTGATAAATGCTATGGGAAAAATGCAGGAAAGAAATAGAGTGTCTGGGAGGGGGGGGAGTATTGAAAATTTAAATAGACTGGTGAGAGACGGACTCACTGGGCTGAGCAAAGCTTGAAGGAAGCAGAGGCGTGAGCCATGTGAATATAGGGGAGACGGTGTGACTGGAAGAGGAAACACTCAAAAAGGAGCCCATTATGGCTGAAACAGAGCCAGCGGAGAGAGGCAGGAGATGAGCTCAAACAAATCAGAGGCAAATCGTGTGGGACTCTAGATTTATCCTCTGAATGAGACGAGAAGAATCAGATGGGTGTGAGCAGAGGAGAGCTGGGATTTGATCTGCACTTTATCGAGACCAGTGTGGTGGCTACGTTGGGAATACACTGAATGGGGGCAAAGGGAAGGAGATAAAAGTGCATGGGACCAGAGTGGCAACAATGGAGGTGATGAGAGATGTAGATTGCTAGATACAATTTGAAGGCAAAGCAGGATTTGTAGATGGATTGAAGATGGAGTTTGAGAGAAAGACAGGAGTGACTGTGGCCTGAGCAATTAAGAGATGGAGCTAGGGAAGACCATGGTGGAGCACGTTTGTGGGGGGAACTCAAGAACTCACCTCTAGACATGTTGAGCTTGCGACGTCCATGAGAGTTTCATGTGGAGACGCTAAGAAGCTGCTGGACTAGGGTCTGAAGCTCAGGAGAAAGCCCTGGGCTTGAGCTACAGGTTTAGAGTCCTTTCTCAGGGTAAAGACGCTACTCAAAGCCTTGAGACCGAAAGAGAAGGGCAGGCAGTGTAGTTGAAAAAGAGAGACCCAAGGACTGAGCCTTAGGTCTGGACAGAATAAGATGTGGCCATTGCTGGGGATGGGGAGAAAAAAAGTGAGGGAAGGAAGCGGGCGTGAGTGGGGAATTATTTGGGGCTGTGGTTCATCAGATCAGAATCAGAATGGAGCACCATTAATGGTGACCAAGGGGTCTGTTTCCCCCCAACTCCACTCCTACCTGCCTGCCTCTAGCTGTGTACAATCCCAGTGGTCTGATGATGGGCAGGGCCGTCAGCTGCTCATTCCATGCTTCTGCACTCTTTCACCACCACCCCTCGCTCTCATAAAGGTTTGGTCATTCATTCAACAAATCTTTGCTGAATGCCTATATATGTGCCAGGCCCTGAGTGAACAAGCTAGACAAGGCCTGTGCCCTTCTGGAGCTTATACTCCATAAGGGGGCTGGGGCAGATAATAAACAATCAACAAATAGACAAACAAGAACATTCCTAATCCAGGGTAAAAGAATAGAGAATGCCCTGCTTTGGTGCAGGGGATCATGAAAATTCTCTTCCAGGAGGGGACATCCGAGCTGAGACCTGAGCGCTAAAAGGATGATGGCCATCAGATCTGGGGGTCAAGGATCTGGCTGGAGGGAGGCTTGCAGTGCTGCAGGGGAATGTTGAAGGCCAGTGTGCTGATCATGGTGAGGAGCCCCCTCACATGGGACCTTGTAGGCTATGGTTAGGAATTTGGTTTTATTCTAAGTGTGACGAGGACACCTCCCGTGGGTTTAAGCAGAGCACTCACGTGACAACATTTCACAGACCTCACTGGGTTGGTCAGATGGAGAGCAGACAGTAGGGGGCAGAGTGGAGGCAGCGAAAGGATTTAGGAGGGTTTTCGAGCTGAGGCCACAGGTGGCATCTTGCACTAGGATGGGCCAGGATGCACGTTGTCTTGGACGAACGGGTGGGTCAGGCAGTCATACATATATCAAGCTCTTCTCTGGGTCCAGGCCTATGCAAGGCCAAGAAAAGCACCTCCTAAAGAAACATGAGCGAGGTACAGTCCTTGCCCTCAGCTTACTGAAAGCTGAATTACAGGAAACTCAGACCACACATATTAAGGTGCCGGGTAAACACAAAGCAACCAGTAAGTCAGTGCATAGGAGAGGCTGACTAGGTGCAGAAGGGGGACTGGAAACAGTAACTGGCTACCGCGTAAAGGGGAGACTTTGGAGCCTTCTCCAGACGGGCGGGGCGGCTCATTTTCCAGCGGGCAGCGGCAGAGGGTCGCGAGCAGCGCTGCCTCCCCGCCCCCAGCCCACGGCCCCGCGTGGCGGCGGGGCCTGGATTGTCCAAGAACTTGGCTCCGGGCTCCAGTTTCCCAACTCACGGAGCTCAGAGAAGCGGTGACTCAGGCGAGGGCCCTCCCGACACGCCGCGTTCTCAGCCGGCCTGCAGTGACTCACCACCTCGCTCCCTCCCTCACCGCTGACCCCGGGCCAATCCCTTAAGGAGTCTACACCCCACTCTTCTCACTTGGCCGGGACAATTGCCTGGTGGAGTTTTTAGCTCCCCGGGGGCAGGGCTTCTGTCAGCAACCGTCCAGGTTCCTCGAGAGAGGCTTCGCCTAGGGGCTGGTGGAGCGTAAAACCTTTGGGTGGACCTGAAGGCCCCAGGCCCTCCCCGTGCACCGAAGGAGGGCTTTAATGCCTGTGCATTCTTCTAATTTCAGAGCCTTTCAACAGCATTTTATACCGAATACAATTTCGCAAGTCTTGGTGTCCTGGAGGAATTTTCCCTTGGACACCTCTTGGTCAAAATTTGCTTGGGGAAAACAAAAAAGCAACCAGAGTAGGCCCCCAAAGTCTGCAAAGCAGAGACCAGTGGCAATGGGAGGTGAGAGTGCGGCGGACTGACCAACGGGCCCCGGGGCAAGGGGACCACCGCGCGAGGGCGCGGGCCGAAGCTCTACTCGCCCGCGCAACCGAAAGCGGGCGGCGAGTATCGCGAGAGCGCTCAGCTCCCCTGCAGCGAGCCCTCGGGCAGGAGCAGAGGCCCAGGCGGCGGGCGTGGGCTGCGGGGACGCTCGCCTGGTTCTCCGGCTGGCATCTCGGCGCCCCTACTTCCAGCGCGCCCCGTCGCAGCCAGGCGACCTGAGCGTCCCCCAACCAGCCTTGGGCCGGAGTGCTGCCCGCAGTTCTCCGCTCGCCCGGCCGCCGGCGCTCGCCGCCCGGCCGCCGGCGCTCGCCGCCCGGCTGGGACCCGGCAGGTGGACTGCGGCGGGCGCACCCTCCTTCCGGCCCCGGCCCCTCCCTCGAGCCCTGGCGCGCCTCTGCTCCCCGGCCAGAGCTCGCCATCTGCGCCCCCGAGTTACCTGCCTCGGGAAGTCCCAGTTCACAAGCAGCCGGGACTGTAAAAGGGTGGATTCGGCAGAGCCCAAAACCACATTTCTAGGGGAGGGGTGGGGTCCCCATCTAGAGGGTCGCAGATCGCATTACCGGCCGAGGGGAGGAGACAGCGGAAGGGAGAGTCAACAGAGGTAAAAGTTGCTTTTCGCTTACTACTCCCCCTCCCCCTCCCTTACGCGCTGCGATGCCGGTAGGCTCGGGGACACAGTGTCCGCCCCGGAACGGTTTGGCAGGACAGAGGTATCTTTCCATACGCGGATGCTGCAGTCAGAGCGCCGCTTGGCCTGCAGGGCTGCCGGGCTCCGGGGCCCCGAGGGCGACCCCCGTCTGCCTGGGGGCGGGAAGCAGAAGCCCGCCTCCGGGCACCGAAGATCTAGAGCAATAACAGACGCATAAATAAACCAATGAGCGGCTCTTTGCTGCCAGCAGCAGGGAAACCTCGGGCTGATTAAATGCAGACGCGGGGTTGTCTGCCAGGACAGGAGGGCGGCGGGGTACAGGGAACCGGCGTGGAGGCGAAGGGTGGGGGGAAGGGAGGCCGGGGCAGGAGCGACGGGAAAGACCCAAAGCCACGTTTTTAAACATGGCGTGGGGGGGGCGGTTTTAAAGGGAACCAGTACGGGGGAGGAGGGGACCGGTCTGCGGGCCTCTGGACCTTTTTTAATACATATTACTTTGAATACATATTACCATGTGAAGTGTTAGTATTCACTTCAAAGTGAAGTTGGTGGTTGGCCACCGAACAGGTTGTCACACGAAGCATTCTAAAATGGGAAATGCCATAGTACTGAAGTTCGTGGTGAAGCGAGGGTCTGTGTCTTTGAACACATCGCTTTTTTAGTCTGTCCTTTTGGCTGGGAAGCTGGGACACTATTTTTAGGTAAGGCGGGAGTTTTGGGGAGTCAGTAAGTGCCTCTCTATCAGCTGGTGTGCTTGATTTTTGCAGTTGTTAGCAAGAAGTTTCTAATACCATAAGTATTCAATCTACATTGTTTTAAAGTCTGTATACATTTATGGACAGTCCAGTGTTTTACTGGAGCAGGGAGTGATGCCAAAATAACAGGGGAAATCATTTCTACTTGCAAAGGACCTTGTGTAGTTTAAAACTATAGAGCATATTCATGAAAGGCTAAGAATATTGCAGAGGGACCTACAACTAAGTAGACCAGATCTTACACATGCACTTTTGTCCTCTGTTTAAGAAGTAGGCATGGTATTGATATTAAATGCAAATTAGTCTATAATTATCTGTCAGACTCTATTTAAGATTCTAAATACAGGCCCAGCACAAGAAGTAAGGCCCTTTGCCTGTTGTTTTAAATGCTTAACAGTTTTAAATGCATAGTAGATTTGGGGCCAAGTTTATCAACTTGTCGATAAACAAGAGATGGGGAGGAGCTACTTAAAAATTATAAACAAAGTGTTATGGCTGTTTATTTCCATAAACTTAGATAAGTATACATGCAAATATAATTTGATTTCTAAATAATAGTTTGAATTGTTTTCCAGGAGAGAAGTATGATATGTGTGGAGAGTGTGGCCGCAGCAGCTTGTAGTTCATTTAAATTGCTGGGTGTAGTCAGGATGACTTCGGTAGCACTGGCTAGGAGCCACATAAAACTTAGTGGTCTGTCACTTCACCGGTGGCTGAGATTATACTTTTGAGCTATCCTGAATTTAATAAGGTTAATATTCCTCTTTCAAAAATAAATAGTAGATATAACATGAAGATTTTTAATTTATATGTATATATATGTGTGTACATATATATTTATATATGTATCTATCTTTATTTTAAAAGCTACCAATTGTCTAAAGCAAATTGAACGTTTTTCAGCATACTACTAAAGAGTCATACCAACTTGTTTACTGGTGTAAATTGTACTGGGTCAGTTTCTCCAAGGGCAGGAAGTTGTCTGGTAAAGCCAGAATTTGTTTTTTTTGTTTTGTTTTTTTTGCGGTAGGCAGGCCTCTCACTGCTGTGGCCTCTCCCGTTGTGGAGCACAGGCTCCGGACGCGCAGGCTCAGCGGCCATGGCTCACGGGCCCAGCCGCTCCGCGGCATGTGGGATCTTCCCGGACCGGGGTACGAACCCGTGTCCCCTGCATCAGCAGGCGGACTCTCAACCACTGCGCCACCAGAGAAGCCCCTAAAGCCAGAATTTGTGTGTTCAACTTGTTTTGACCCCCAGAAACCCTGATTCATCATTAGGTTCTTCAAAGAATGCAGGCACATTTTTTTGAGTAAACCATTGCGACGTGTGAATGTTTGTGATTTTTGTTATTTCTGTGCCATATTTTAGGTGTTCTCGGAACATCTGAATTTGCCTTTTTGCTTTCTTCTGTCGATATTCTCCTAGTGGTGAAAATAATCCTGTGAGGCGAGCTTCCTTTCAGTAGGCAATATGTGTAACTAATATAGTTTAAAAACTTATTTATTTTTATGTAAAACTGATGCATGCTATGGTCAACAAATCCAAGCAGTGCTAAGTGTATATAGGAAAAAAGATAAAAAGCCTCTGTTCTCCTTCCTCCATCGTTAGCCATGTCCCCCTAATCTGACCGTAGAAAGCAGTTGGTGTTACTTGGTGTTTGGAAGACCTCTCTTGACTCGGTGCGTGGGCAGTAGTGAAAGCAGAGGGAGAAGTCATGGAAGGCATGGCCACGGAACCCGTTTAGATGTTAGGCAGGTATTCCACCCTTATTTCCTGTGATGTTAATTAATATTGATCATCTTAAACTTCCATTAGTTTAAGATAACTGTAATTGAATTGTTAGTGAAACACTCAAACAGTTAATTGCATTGTCAGGTTGGTAAAGTTTTGATTTGTTGATCTTGTAAGGAAATAAATGTTTGGAAATTGAATTCACGTAACCTTAGGGCTGGGAGTAATGTTGGTAATTATCATTTGTGGAATTTTATGATGAGATGCACAGTATACTTACTCTAGGCTTTTTATAACTCATTATGTTTCCTTTAGTTTTCAGAACAACTCCAAGATAGCTGTTATTTCTGCTTTGCAGAGGAGATTTAGGTTAAATGTGAATTAACGAACATAACGTCGCAAGACCAGTAAGTGGTGGTGCTGGCGCTGTGCCTTGGAAAGGGCGTTCTCTTTCCACTGCAGTATGCTCTGCTGCTTCTATCTAGTCTGTCTTATTTTCCAGATGAGGAAATTGAGGCCTGGAGAAGTCAAGTGACTTTCCCAAGGTCATACAGCTGATTAGTAGTAACATTAAACCAAACTTTTATCTCTGGACTCTTGGTCCTGGCTGGTTATGCTACATTTTACTGAAGTACTGTGGACCAAAGGACCATATGCTGTGACCACTGGATACAAATGCTTCAGAACTGATACATCAGCAGTGGTGTTTTCTAGTATGTATTCAAAGGTTCCTTCTCTCTCTTTCAGAAATTATAAAGAGCTCTGATGGGCTCTTTGGGTGATACCCAGTGCAGTGAACTGCAGGTGAGTAAGGTCTGGGAGAGCCTTATTTACAAAGCAAGGACTTGGTAATGCCTGAGGAAAAGACCAAAGGGACTTAATCTAGAGGAGGGTGTCTGGTCAGCAAGATGAGCTGGGACAAGGTGGAGGAAGTAGGGCCCTGGTGCAGCAGCGGTGACCTGACTCAATTGGCTACTTCTGGGGCCGACTGGATGATGGTGAACCTACTCCAAACAGACTGCCTGATGCTTTGTCAGTTTGTTTGAAGAGAAGTGAGGGTAGGTTAATCTTCCACTTCTGTTTTGCATGAGTAACTGCACAGGGATTCAACCTATCTGCATATGATTGGCTCTTCAGAGGTCCTTCAGTTTTTGTGTCAACATTCTTGAGTGTTGACCGCCCAGTGCTCTGATGAACAGGTTAAGTGTTAAATTGTCTGTTTTTCCTGTTATCTACTATGTGTGTATTGTCATGAATGACTATATATCTGCATTTCTGAGGATCTGGATACCAGGAACATACCAATGGAAACAGAAGGTTAAACTTTTTCCCTAATGGTTGTATTAGTCCTTCAAATTATTTGTTTATTGCTGAAATGCCCTAAGAATGACATTTTAGTCTTGAGTATTTATTATTTCACAGTAATTAATCTTCTTGGTCCATTATAGTATCTTGGCCATTCAGTATTAAACTAAGAAAATGGTAATACTACAGAAAAACAATTAGAAGACTGTTCTAATATTGTCCTTGTGGGGCATCAGTGCTAAAATTATTTTTTGATGTATTTTTAATGCTAGTCCCAGAGACTTTAATGAGACAATGCTATATACTTTTAGGGTTTATAATTAAACTTAGGCTTGGCTACTTATTGATTGCTAAAGTAAAACATTGTTGTAGGGGTTCTTTGTTTCTTGAGTTAGGGTAGTTTGCACGATTCATCCCCCACAGGTTCATGGGGATGATCAGAAGGCTAGCTGAGCTGGTTTCTTGGTCCTTGGAAAGCTGGGGTCTGGGTTGTCATAGGTCATTGTGATAAGAAGTACATGAGCGTTCTCAGTTAAGGCCAAAGTGAGCAATAAAAGAGAGGTGTGGACCTCTTCCTGAGACTATATCGAGTTTGCATCCTGGGACCCCTAAGTTTGCTCAGTATGGTAGAACTTTCTCTCTTAAATTATAAAATAATTTAAGAATTGTTATTAAGTAAATTGTTAAATATTTGGGTTACTACCCCTAAAACAGTTGATTTTATTTTTGGCATTCTGTTAAAAATATATATAGAGGGATATATATCTCTCTATATCTATCTATATATACATACACACACACATAGATTATTGTACTCCTTTTTAATTATAATGTATATAATTTGAATTTTTCCTACTTATTAGATTATGAAACATTTCCATGTTATAGTTGTCACAATTTTAATTGACATGATTACACTTTGAGAGGCTGCAAAATATTTCATCAAGTCATGCCGTCAATAATTTACTTAACTCTTTTTATGTTAGTTATTTATGTTGCTGGCTCGTTTTCAGTTAATACTTTAATGTACATTATTGTAGATATTATTGTCCTTTTCTTCTGGCTCATTATATCTCTAGGATAAATTTTTGAATGCATTATTGTGTTAAATGGTATGAATGTTTTTATGGCTTTTGATATATATATCGCCATCCTGTTTTTCAAGAATGTTATACCAGTTTGTACTACTAAGAGATATACAGATGTACCTGTTTCGCCATAACTGGATATAAATACATTTTTTCCGTAAAAGTTTTTGCTTATTTAATAGTGTAAAGTGGCATTTGTACTTCTTTGTTCTATAATGTTGAATTTTTCTCTTTGAGTCTCTTCATGGTGAATTGTTTGTTCATATCCTTTGCTATTTTAATCAGTAAACTATCGATGTGGGCTTTGGATGGTAAGGCAAGTATAACCAGCTAATAAACAGGTGATTATTAAAAAGATGATCAGAACCTGTTCGGGGAGAATGTTCAGAGAGAGTCTAGTCTGGATGGTAAGTTTTCTTGAGAACATAGTGGTTGAAGGGGAACGGGTGAGTTATTCCAAGGTTCAGCTCAGCACATGTTTAGTGCGCATCCATTGTGTACCACGTGTTGCATCCTCTTAGTGCTTCTCAAGTCATCGTGGCGTATACTTGGCTGAAGGAGGAGGCTGCTTGAGGCTGCTTGAGGCTTGACTTGTGGGACTTTGGCTGCTGAAGTCTCTTTGTGGAGGGCTGAGGGGATGACTGACTAGAACCTCTTTAGCTCATTCAGGGCATACCACAGTGCCACGGCACAGTCTTTGAGAAGCTCTGTTCTGAAGGATACAAAGACGAATAAAGCATCATTTCCTCTGACAAGGAGCGAATCATCTAGTAGAGAGAGTAGGGGCACCAAAACAAGAAAGGACTAATAGGAATTTGAAGGGTGCTGTAAGAGGGGTTCAGACAAGGTGCTTAGGGGTTCAGTGGACGGAGTGATACTGCCCCCTTGGGGATGTAAGGGAACACTTCAACTGAGGAGGTGGCATTTAAATTGCACCACTGTGAAATTGAGGCGCCAGGGCAAGAAGAGGGCATTCTGGAGGGAAGGGTAGCTTGAGCAAAGGCTGAGGGGTGGTGTTGGAAATGAGGTGGATGTCCGGAAACTGAGTATCCAAATTACCCGGACCCTGGGTTACATGAAAGAACATAGTGGACAGTGAGGCTGTTGAGAGGTCATGACTGGGTTTTGGAGAATGCATATGATGGATTGTGAGTGAGGAGAAACTAGAGACAGGGTTTTCAGTCGAGTTCATGGCACTACTCCAGGTGAGGGATGATGAGTGCCTGAGTTAGTGTGCTTGGGAATGAAAGGAGGTGGTGGAGTCAAGAGGTACTTTGGAGGTTGAACAGAGAGATGTGGTGACTGATTAGGTAGGAGGGGAAGGAACAGTCAGTTCTGTGTCTTAAGTCAGAGATGATGCTGAGGTATTTGTGGTTGGATGGCTGGCAGAATGGGACAGCAGGAATACAGAGGTCAGGAGGAAGAGCAGGTCTTAGGGGTTTAGAATAGAGAAAAGATGATTTTGGTTTTGTGTGTTGAGTTTAAGGAACTAGTAGAAAGGTGAAATCAGAATCTTAACCCTGGAAGGAACAGATGAGGAAGTTCAGGGCCCAGAGGAGCTAGAGGGACCAGTGAGGTCTCACAGTTAGATAAAGCAGAGTGAAGACTGAAGCTTCCTGATTCCCAGTGCAGCACTCTCTTCAGTGCCTCAGACTGAGAAACTTCTCTGCTGTGGTGTTTTCCTCGCACCCAGGTGTGCTCAATAGGAAGTTGGAAGTGGCAGAGCTTATGTTGGGAGTGAAGAGTTTATTTTTTAATTACATTTTTTTATTATGGAAAATTTCAGATGTATAGAAGTGGAAAGGGTATAATCAATCCCACTGTACCCATTGTTCAACTTTAATAGTTAGTGATGTTGTTTCCTCTGTTTCCTCCCTCTCCATCAATTCTATTGAAGCAAATCGGATAAAGTGTTTTGGTGAACTTGAACTCTGGGTATCTGTAGCTAAGGAGAATTGAACAGTTCAGTAGCGTATGTTCTGAGCTTTCTGGGTGGGGGTCTAGAGTGAACAGAAGTAGCATTAATTGCCAGAATTCCTGGGCAAGTCACTTACGTCTTCTGAGCCTTCGTTTGTCTGTGAGACGGAGGTAATAATGGCAGCGTCACAGAATCACCTGAGATAAGGTGTAGAAAACCCTCTGTGAACTGTGAGCCTGAAGTGTTATGCAGATTTTAGTTGTTGGTAATAACAGAAAGGTAGTGCTATTCCTTCGGGCTTCTGTGTTGCTGGCATTCAATACATTTTTATTATTCAACAAAGAATGATGTGAGGTACCTGAGGCTTCAACAGGGAACAAAACAGACAAAATCTCAGCTCTCCTGGAACTCATGTTCTAGGTCTGGAGTATAATAGGAAGCTACTACCTTCATAGTGATTAGTGTGGGCCAGACACTGTTCTAAGTGCTTTCATATTTTACCCTATTTAATTCTTGCAGTAATGCCTTGAAGTGTAGCCCTGTTATTATTCCCATTTTGCAGATTTGGAAATCAAAGCAGATTTTTAAGCAGATTGCCTCAGGTCACAATGCCAGGATTCAGATTCAGGCAGAGCTGGCTTCAAGCCTGTACTCTTACCCCTGTGCCATTAAAACGCTTTAGCTCATTCATGGCGTACTAGTGTTTGGTACAAATACAAAAGGTAGGCCCTGATTGAAATTATTCCTAAACAAGTAAGTGTTCTCTTCTTGAGGGAGAAAAAAAGACAAAACCAAATGAAAAAAATGGCAGTACACAGTTCTCTGTGGATGGGGGTATATTAGTATTCTTACACAGAAAAGAATGTTTCTTCCTAACTTTTTATAGGCTTCAGCAACTTTCTTGGATTCTTTAGATACAAATGGCCACCTCAGTGGAACGAAGTCATTTTCCTGCTGGTACTTGGGAAGAGTCTCTTCTTGAATGAATCTCCTTCTTGCTTACAATTCTTCTTTTTTCTCCTACTCCTCTCTTTCCTTACCTTGGGGCAGTTCCCTTCTCTGATTTCCCCTGTTGTCTGATCCTCCTTTTCCTCACAGCTGTGGTGTCCCTTCCCAGTGTCATCAGCTGCCCATGTTCTCAGGGATTTCCTTCCTTCTGCTTTTGCCTTCTCTTCCCTAGCCTGCCTCTGTCCGTCTTCTTGGGCCTTACCCTCTGTTGTGGCTCTTCTGAGTTTCTTCAGCGGGACTAACGTCAGGACCAATTTCCCGCCTCTGGCTCTGGCTCTGCCTTGCCAGCTCGTGGTTCTTCTTCCTGGGCAGGGAAGATGGGGAAATGGGCAGTGAGCATTCCTTAAGTTTGCATCAGGATTAGGACATGGGCCTCACTCCTTTTAAGGAGGGTTAGGAGGGTATTATGGCTTGCATACCTGTGGGGTTTTTTTTGAATATTGTTAAAATATACATAACATAAAATTTACCATTTTAATCATTTTAGCATACAATTCAGTGTCATTAAGTGCATTCACATTGTTGTACAACCATCACCACCATCCATCTCCAGAACTTCATCTTCCCAAATTGAAGTCTGTACTCATTAAACACTAACCCTCCATCCCCCTCTCCCTCAAGCACCTGGCAAACATCATTCTACTTTCTGTTTCTCAGAATTTGAATAGGGTCCATTCATACCATAGGTACCTCATGTAAGTGCACTGATACAATATTTGTCTTTTTGTGACTGGCTAATTTCACTTAGCCTGTCTTCAAGGTTCATCCATATTGTAGCACGTGGCAGCATTTTCTTCCTTTTTAAGGCTAAATACTATGCCATTGTATGTAAATACCACATTTTTTAAAATCCATCCAGTTTTTGATAGACACTCAGGTTGCTTCCACCTTTTGGCTGTTGTGAATAATGTTGCTGTGAACTTGGGTGTATACATATCTGTTCAGGTCCCTACTTTCAGTTCTTTCAGGAAATACCCAGAAGAATTGTTAGATCATATGGTAATTCTGTGTTTAATTTTTTGAGGAATCCCCATATTGTATTCCATAGCAGTAGCACCGTTTGATGTCCACCAGAAATGTAAAAGGGTTCCAATTTCTCCACATCCTCACAAACAGTTATTTTCTATTTTTTGGATAGTAGCCATCCTAATGGGTGTGAAATGATAATATATACTTGTTTTTAAAGGTGTTTTATGTAGAATAATAGAATTTCAGGACTGGAAATGGTATTAAAGATTTCTGGTTCAATTAGCTGTAGACAGCAACAAATGTTCTCATATGTCTTAGCATTTTCACTTCTTTCTCAGTTGGAGAAAGGCATTTTGGGCAGATGGGTCTCTACTGGATCTTCGGCTCAAGATGAACTATGTCTGACCCAGGCAGGGTACATGGAATGCAGCTTTGCCAGAGATCTGCTCTTCTCTTCTGCCAGTGACTCTCTTTCTTATACTTCTTTACAGTTTCCAACTGTGTCTTCTGGGTTATTTAATCTTCTTTCCAGCTTCTTTAAGGGATAAGGTAATTGTATTCAAATAAACATTTTTATTTAAAAAAACTAGGTAAGTTAGCAATTAATGAGCCCAAGATCAGTATAAACTGCTCAGATGATTAAAAAGACTATTCAATATCAATTTGAAGGAAACCTAAATATTACTCCTGGATGTTAGCTATAATTCCTTACTATGGAAAATAAGTCACCCCTTTTCAATTTTTTTTTTAATTTGGAGGAGATGAGTTAAGCAGCATAAAATAAAATATATTTTATATTTACGAGAAGATTATAACTTCTGGATTAGTTTGGGTTTTGAATCATTTTTAAGTTAAAGAAAACTGTTAGGGCCTCCCTGGTGGCGCAGTGGTTGAGAGTCCGCCTGCCGATGCAGGGGATACGGGTTCGTGCCCCGGTCTGGGAGGATCCCATATGCCGCGGAGCGGCTGGGCCCGTGAGCCATGGCCGCTGGGCCTGCGCATCCGGAGCCTGTGCTCCGCAACGGGGGAGGCCACAACAGTGAGAGGCCCGCATACCGCAAAAAGAAAAAAAAAAAAAAAGAAAACTGTTAGTTTAATTTATATTATGAAAATCTTTACGCCTACAGCAAAGTTGTAAGAATAGTATAATCAATACCCAATTGTTAGCGTTATGTCATAATTTGCCTTGTCTCCCTTTCTCTGTCAAATAGATAGAATTTTTTTTTCCTGAGCCAGCTGAAAGTAAGTGGCAGACATCTTACATGGCATTTCATTCATACTTCATCATGTGTCTCCTAAGAATGAGGACATATTTCTTCATAAACATAATACCATTATCACACCTAAGAAGATAATTCAGTAATACTAATAGTTATACTATCAGATATCAAGTCCATGTATAATTTTTCCTATTTCTTCCCAAAATATATTTTATTTCTTTAGTTTGTTTTTGACTCTTTAGTTTCTTTTTTTTAAATTAATTTATTTAATGTATTTATTTTTGGCTGCGTTGGGTCTTCGTTGCTGTGTGTGGGCTTTCTCTAGTTGCGGCGAGCAGGGGCTACTCTTCATTGCGGTGCACGCGCTTCTCACTGTGTTGGCTTCCCTTGTTGTGGAGCACGGGCTCTAGGCGTGTGGGCTTCAGCAGTTGTGGCGCACGGGCTTACTTGCTCTGCAGCATGTGGGATCTTCCCGGACCAGGGCTCAAACCCGTGTCCCCTGCACTGGCAGGCGGATTCTTTACCACTGCCCCACCAGTTCTTCTTTTATAAAAAAATTATTTCCTCATTTGTTTTTATGTGATGATGCCTTTATTTATTTATTTTTATTATTGTTTATTTTTGGCTGTGTTGGGTCTTTGTTGCTGCGTGCGGGCTTTCTCTAGTTGTGGCAAGTGGGGGCTACTCTTTATTGTGGTGCGCGGAATTCTCATTGTGGTGGCTTCTCTTGTTGCGGAGCACGGGCTCTAAGTGCGCAGGCTTCAGTAATTGCAGCACCCAGGCTCAGTAGTTGCGGCACACAGGCCCTAGAGTGCGTGGGCTTCAGTAGTTGCGGCGTGTGGCCTCAGTAGTTGTGGCTCGCAGGCTCTAGAGCGCAGGCTCAGTAGTTGTGACGTACGGGCTTAGTTGCTCTGCGGTATGTGGGATCTTCTCGGACCAGGGCTGGAACCCGTGTCCCCTGCATTGGGAGATGGATTCTTAACGACTGCACCACCAGGAAAGTCCCAGACGTTCCTTTTTTTAATGACAATTTTGAAGAGTCCTGGTTCATGTATTTCATAGACTGTCCCTCAACTTGGGTTTGTGTGATGTTCTCCTCATGACTGGAATGGAGTTAGGGTTTTGGGGAAGGAGATGTTTACTTTTAATATTTTGTTTCATCTCTCTCTCTTGGATTTTTATATAAGATATTCAGAGCATATAGATATATATTTTAAAAAGCATGCTTGTAGACTATTATTTTATAATCTGCTTGCTATTTTGTAATCTGGTTGGGATGATGGTGGTATCCTTTTTTTTTTTTTTTCAGTACGCGGCCTCTCACTGTTGTGGCCTCTCCTGTTGCGGAGCACAGGCTCCGGACGCGCAGGTTCACTGGCCACGGCTAACAAGCCTGGCCGCTCCGCGGCATGTGGGATCTTCCCGAACCGGGGCACGAACCCGTGTCCCCTGCATCGGCAGGCGGACTCTCAACCACTGCGCCACCAGGGATGCCCATTTTTTATTTTTTTGCGGTACGCGGGCCTCTCACTGTTGTGGCCTCTCCTGTTGTGGAGCACAGGCGCCGGACGCGCAGGCTCAACGGCCATGGCTCACGGGCCCAGCCGCTCCACGGCATGTGGGATCCTCCCGGACTGGGCCACGAACCCGTGTCCCCTGCATCGGCAGGCGGACTCTCAACCACTGCGCCACCAGGGAAGCCCGGTACACTTTTGTTTTAATTATGCAGTTGGCTCTCTTGCGTTGATTTACATTTTATTTATAAAGCTCCACTGCTTTGGATTATGATGTGTTTACAAGGCTACACAGATAATCTGGAAGGGAAAATGAAGAAATACAAATGACAGAAAATATTTTATAATAATAAAATTTTCTTGGCAAGCAGCAACCTTTTCTCAAAGTCAGTCTTTTAATATAATTTGCTTGCCTCATAAATATGGATTTTTTGTTTTTTCATATCTTTATTGATTAGTAAGCATAGTAAATGACTTGGGAGGAATCTCACTCTCTTCAAGAAATAATTTGGAATTATTGATCCAGAATGCTGACAGTTCTCAAAAATGGGTCAGGAAAATCAAAGTAATAGATGGAAAAACAATCTCAATTTTAGCTCTTGATATAACTTTTCTTAAAGTTAGGGTTCTTTTTTATAATTTAAGTTACTAAAACAGATGGTGGAAGGTCCATCAAGATATTTATTTTATGTATTTAAAGCATTTTACTTTGCTGTATTGAATTCCATTCATTCTGGAATTTAGGAGAATTTACCTCTTTATGAAAGAGATGATTCAAAGTAGAAAATGATTGCTGACCTTGGCTTCCAGTTTTCTTCTCAATAGACTTAGTCTCTCTTCTAATGCTTCTTGCATACTCAGTAATTGTATAAGTTTTAGAGAAAAATGCAAGTCTGGCTGAATATTAAGCACAGTACACTAAATAAAGCTTTTTTCCTTTGCAGAATATTTTACATGTGTGTCCCATAGATTCATCAGAGATTCTAGTTTTGGATAAAGGCAAGTACATTTAAAGACAATACAACATCCCTATCTATGACATTGGCATTCAAATGAGAAGTGAATTTGGTTCAGGACAGTTCTTGAACTGCTTAGCATTTAGGTTATTTTAGGTCAACTCTTTGGGAAATTCAATTAGAGTATTTATTGAATGGTTTTAGTGAGCTGATTGGTTGTCATGTCATGTCATAGATGATATAAAACATGACTCCTATTTATAAAATAGTTGTGTTGGTCAGATAAGGCATCTTACATGATGTATTTAATCCAAGATAATGGATGAGTAAGAGGCAGATCATTGTCTAGGAAGTAATTTTGGTTTTGAGAGAGGCATTCTTAGGGAAATAGGCCTTGAAGTGTTCATTTAGAGCTGGGCAGGATTGAGGTCCGGAGAGAGGAGGGAAAGGATATTTGGGTAGAGGGAAGGGCATTGGCAGAGCCTCAGAGGCCTGACGGTTCCTGGGGCCTGTGTGGGAATGGTGGGAAAGTTGGGTTGCAGTCAGCCTGTGGGTGGCCTGGACGTTGGGTAATGAGCGTGGCCGTCAGTTTATGGGCGCCCTCTCTAGAGTGGTGTGTAACTTGCTTCCTCCCTGAGGAAGTGTGACACGCTTGTGCTAGCTGCAGTGTCTTCCCCACAGCTGTGCTGTCCATTGAGGAGAAGGGGGCTTGCTCTGCCATGGCTTCCTTACTCCTCAGGGTATGGCGTGTGAGTTATTTTAATAATGTATCAATCTGCCTTTTCTTTCTTTTGTCACAATGCATTTACTTTCTAACGTGGTCTTGTTTTCAGGGTAATAATTGGGTTTCCACAGGGAAAATAATAATGTGTGAGGCAAATTATTGACTTCAATAATGAATCTCTAATATTTTTCTAGTAGTTCTTCTTTTGTTTAAATTTTTGTTTCGTTAGTTATGTAAAGAAACTTATGGATAGTAATTTCTGCTCAGGTGGATAGTGGTACTGTTTAGCACAGCTCATTGGTCTTCTGAAACCTTTGCAAATGCAGTCTGATTCATTCCAGCCAAGTTAATTATGAGGTACATCATTTTTTTCCCTTAATGGAGACAAATGTAAAAGACAGAGATACAGAAATCATCTTCAGTTTAGATTGAAGAAATTTTAGTTACTACTCTTTGTTCCTGCTATTTGATCACAGTTTATTTTTATTTTTTGAAGTCTGTCTCTAATCAAATAAGATTTAATGTTTTAGAAGTAATAGAGGACCATGACTAAACTAATAAGAAAAGTTAATTTAAGGACAAGAATGGATTTTTAAAAACATAAAAGTACATTTCATGACTTGATTTCAAGATGATCTGGTGGTATCCTTATACTGTCGCAGAAGGAAGTCCACAGTGGGACGAGAATGATGCTTACAAATCAGCACCCTTATTATCTATTACTGAACATGTCTTAGTCCAGGCCAGTCTGCCTACCACCTCTGTGGAACACTGTTGATTTCATTTTTCTTCCAGTATTTACTTTTGGTCCTGGACCAATTATCTAGCTGTGATGGGATTCTTCAAAAGTATCCTACATTTTGTACTTAGTGAACTAGTGATTGTTCTGTTTGCAGACATTCTTTCTGAGGCTCTACTCTTGCCTCGAAAACCTACATTTGCAGAAAGGGAAATGTATAGGTTCTCCTTTTAAATGTATTTATTTTTATTTATTTTTAATTTATTTTTGTCTGTGTTGGGTCTTCGTTTCTGTGCAAGGGCCTTCTCTAGTTGTGGCGAGCGGGGGCCACTCCTCATCATGGTGCGTGGGCCTCTCACTGCCGTGGCCCCTCTTGTTGCGGAGCACAGGCTCTAGATGCGCATGCTCAGTAGTTGTGGCTCACGGGCCCAGTTGCCCCGTGGCATGTGGGATCCTCCCATTCCAGGTCTCGAACCCATGTCCCCCCCATCGGCAGGCAGACTCTCAACCACTGCGCCACCAGGGAAGCCCAGGTTTACCTTTTATTAACAAACTTATCCTTCTTTATTTCTTTCCAGTTTTTAAAAACCGTGTCCATTGTGACATTGAGATTCATATTTAAACATAATTTTAAAATTTTATTCTTAAAATTATCATACAGTAAAACTAACTTTTTTCTTTTATCCTGTTAATTTAACACGTGTAGTTTGTGCAACCATCACTACAATCAGAATACAGAATAATATTATCACCCCCCAGAATTCCCTGATGCTATCCTTTTATAGTTAACTGTCCCCATCCTATAACCTCTGCAACCACTGACCTTTTCTCCATCCCTATAGTTTTGTCTTTTTGAGAATGTCCTATACATGGAATCATACATGTAAGCTTTTGAGACTGGGTTCTTTTACTCTGTCTTTGAGATTCATCTAAGTTATTGCATGTATTGAAAGTTTATTCCTTTTTATTACTCAGTAGTTTTCCATTGTCACTCATTAAAGGACATTTGCGTTGTTTCCAATTTTTAACATTTAGGAATAGAGCTGCTGTAAACATTTGTGTACAGACTTTTGTGCAAACATAGTTTTCATTTCTCTATCTCTAGGGTAGCTGTCTCTGGGGAGAGGGGATTGCTGGATGGTATAGTGAGTATATTTTTAACTTTATAAGAAACTGTCAACCCTTTTTCCAGAGTGTCTGTACCATTTTATACTCTCCCACTAGCAATGTACGAGAATTCCACCTATTCCACATCACTGACACTATCAGTGATTTTAATTTAGCCATTCTAATAGGTATGTGGTAGTATCTTATCATGGTTTTAATTTGCATTTCTCTGATGACTAATGCCATTGGACATCTTTTCATGTGCGTATTTGCCATCATTAGATCCTCTTGGTGGAGTGCCATTGAAATCTTTTGCCTAGCTTTTAATTGGGTTGTTTTCTTACTGTTGAGTTTTGAGAATTCTTTATATATTTGGATACAAATCCTTTTTCAGGTATGTGATTTGCCGTTGGTTTTTTCTCAGTCTTTAGCTTGGCTTCGTATCCTTCTAACATAATAGTGTCTTTCAAAGAGGAAAAAGGTTTAATTTTGAGAAAGTCCAGTTCATAAATTGTTTTCTTTTTTATATTATACTAAGATGGGTAGATTTTAAAATAAGTTTCTGTTCTATAAAAGTGGTGAAAAGTAACTTAGTGATGGGAATGTCCTCATAAAGTTGACTTTGTGGAAGGTGCAAATGTTATTTTCTGGAAAGGTAGTACTAATTAATATACCTCTTAGTCTTGGGAACATCTAGGACTTTTGTTTAACCAAAGGATGCAATTGGTTGAGGTTTGTGAGGGTTTTCACACTTTTTAAAAAAATGATAATCACTAATGTGGTTAAATATGTATACTTTCGTAATGCAGAACTATGTAGGAATTAGTCCTTAAGACTCTTCCAGGGTTAAAAGAGTGGTATATTACATTCCCATTTGATGCTTTGGGGAGTGCCTGAGTTTGAGTTTCTGCTTCACTGGAACAGCATTAGAACTCTGAGTGTAGGTTCAGATTCAGTGGCATGGCTAAAAGCACGAGCTGCATCAGAATGTCTGCATTTGAATCCTGCCTTTTATTTACAGTGTAACTGTGGGTGAGTAACTTAACTTGTCTGTGCTTCAGTTTCCTTATCTGTTAGTGGGAATGATAATAATAACATCCACCTTGTAAGGTCATTATGAGGACTCAAGCAGATTACATAATATAGTCATTTCAACGGCCTCTGGCCCGCAGGAAGCATTCAGCAAATGGCTCTTGTTATTATTCTTATTATTATTGCTGAAATAGCTTTATGATAAAATTGTTTAAACAAATGTTTTGGAATATTTTCAAGAGTCAGAATAACCACATATCACACTAAGTCATTTCTCTCCCATGCCCACTTTTTTCTCTTTGCACTTGTTATTATTAATCAATACCTGTGACCAGTGTTTTTAATAATCATGTATATATATACACTGTTTTACAAGCCAGCTATCAGTTCATTCCATTTTTCACATCCTGTGAGGTACTAATCAGATATACACATATACATCAGTTCGCTTCAGCTGCCTGAAATATCAACCTAAATTGGCTTAAGCTGGAAAGAAATTTGAGTTAGGCTCACCTAACTGCAAAGTCAGGCACAGCTAGCTGGATTCAGGGCTCAAGTAAAGTCATCAGGACTCAGGTTCTCCCCACGAGTCAACTCTGCCTTTTCCTGTATGGACTTCAGTTGTCGGAACTGTATGTTAGAAACTTGGCTGTAGCATATTCACCCCCTGTAGCCTGTCAGCGTTTAGATTCAGCCGGAAAGAGCGCCTGTCTCTTTCCCAGAAGCCTCAGCAAAAGTCTCATGATGTCTCATTGGCTCTTATGGGGTCACATGTCTGACCTGGAGCCAATCGCTGTTTGAGGCTGTGAGACTGGGATTGGCCAGTTCTGGTCACGTGTCACCCGTGGCTCTTTGGCGGAGTCGAGCCCACCGGAGCCACGCTGACTGAGAGGCGGGGAGAGGTACCTACTCTGAGGGAATTTGTGGGCTTTTATTACCAGAAAAAGGGCTGGACGCTGGCTGGTCAAACGACTAATGTGCTGTTAGGCTCTTTTTGTAGATCGGCAACGGATCACAGGGGTTAATGGATTTGAATTAGACCGGATTTGAATTAGAACCTTGGTTACTGATTCCAGCTTTTTTGTCTCCAGGAATGCCGTTCCCCACGGGGGCAGGAGTTTGCAGAAAGTTAGTGTTGTGTATTCTTTTGGTGAAAGTCGGATAATGTTTAACAGGAAGAGAAAGAGTCAAGGCAAATAGGGGTGGCCTTCTCAATGGGTGGACGTGGTGCTTCTTCCCACACTGGTGGGTTTAAGCGACTCAGCGCCCTTCTCCGGGCCTTTCTGTCCCCGTGGCAGAGGCTGTACAAGACCCAGCTTGGTCAGTGTCTGTCCGCTACATGGCAGGGTTGCATGCTGTAGACACGGGTGTATCCGTGTATCCCGGCCAAGAGTGTTGGCTACATGGTGAGGTGTGTCTGGTGCTGGCGTCGTTTAGAGGTAGTTTCTAGATCTCTGTATTTTTTTTTTTTTTTTTTTTTTTGTGATACGCGGGCCTCTCACTGTTGTGGCCTCTCGCGTTGCGGAGCACAGGCTCCGGACGCGCAGGCCCAGCAGCCATCGCTCACGGGCCCAGCCGCTCCGCGGCTTGTGGGATCTTCCCGGACCGGGGCACGAATCCGTGTCCCCTACATCGGCAGGCGGACTCTCAACCACTGCGCCACCAGGGAAGCCCTAGATCTCTGTATTTTTTATAGTCCATTTTAGTGTGGCTTGAGACATTGTCTCACTTTGACTTCGGCTGGCAGTTTCTATTTTATGTTTTTCAAGAAGACGCTTGAACTTCTTCAGGAGTATGTGTAGCCAGGTCATGCTGTTTTCTGAAGAACCAGAGAAGGCAGTTACCAGAGACCTGCCTTGTATGGAGAGCTACGCTACAGAAGTACCCGCAGTGAGGTTCAGGGAGACCGCAGTTAGAAATGAACTGTTGGGACCTGATTAATTGTGGTAGGCATCTTCATATCCAGTGCTGAGGTGGGCACCTGAGCCTACATATCAGAGACATTAACGCTTGAAATTAAGTCAGTTCCCCCCATAGCTCCCGGAGTTAGTAATTCTGTCCCTAATCTCTACTTCTGTGTTACTTTTATTGAGATATCCCTGGCTGATATGTTTGGTGATTAATGTTGATGGTAGGCTTTGTGATCTCCCCTCAGAGCCAGTTTTAGGGGTTAGCTTGTGTTTGTCAGTGATGTACAAGTACACTTGTTTCTCCAATGGCTATTGGAGAGCATAATCACTCTTATGATTGCATAATCATAACCATTATTATTTTACCGAGATGGTGAAAATGGGTGAAAATAATTCCTCTGTCAAGTAGATAAAGTAGTTACATAGCATGATATTTTATTTTCTAAAAATAGAGTGTTGTATGTTGAAATCTGTAAAGTGATTTCCACTTTGTATAAATTGAAAATATGGAATTTTAGTGAAATAACAATAGCTAACACTTACTGAGCACTCACTGTATGCCAGGCATTCTTTTAAGCACTTTACACGTATTATTTCGCTTAATTCTTAAGTGAAAATAAATAACCATAGGAGGTAGGTATTAGTTGTCTCCTTGCCATTTTAGAGGTGAGCAAGTTGAGATACTTGAGGCTAAGTCATTTGCTCCAGGTCACACAGCTGGTGAGTGACACAGTTGGTGAGTGACAGCTGGTGAGTTCTGAATGTAAGTCCTCTGGCTCCAAGCCTGTGCTTTGGATCACTATGCTGTGTTCTGTCCCTAGTAAAGATTTTAGCTCATGTGTTGTTAGTTTTTCTTTTCATTTTGCTTCTTTTTGTAATATTTTCTAGATGTGGGCTAGGAGTTTTATAGAGAAGATTTGCTAATTCTAGGACCTTTGGAATCCATGGATTTATCCATCTTCTGTTGCTGTTATTTGGCAAGCAAACACTCTATGCTTGTTTAGATCAGTAGGTGTCAACCAGGAATGATTTTGCCCCCCAGGGGACATTTGCTGATGTCTGGAGACAGACATCTTTAGTTGTCGTAAGTCAGGAGACGTGCTCCTGGCACCTAGTGGTCAGAGGCCAGGATGCTGCTGAAACATTTATGAAGCACAGGACAGCCTTCCGCAACAAAGAATTGTTCAGCCCAAAATGTCAATAGCATCAACTGTGGCCTATAGAATAAGTGACTGATGACCTTGTAATGCCATTCTGATCTCTAACGGGCAAAGTCACATTAGTAATGTAGAAATGATTACTTTTGATGTTTGTTTGATAATTGATTTCCCCAAATGAATGCATGTTTGTATAAGGGACATAAACACCAACCATAACTTAAATATTGAAGTTCCCTTAAAGTAAACTGGGAATTATAGCCCACTGAGGGAGAGCTGAGGAAGTTTAAAGGGAGGCCATGTAATGCCTGAGGATACAATACTCTAAATATTTGTTGGATTACCTTGTGAATTACACAATTAGAATTCATTTTTTGTGTTGTATTAACTTGTCAAATGTATAAACATTTTAAATATCCTGTAATTTTTAAAACCGTGTTTTGGTATATTTTTAATTAAAAATTTCATACTGAGAAAAGTGGAGAATCTTACATTGTACCCCGTGTATGTACCACCCATATTTAACAAATGCTAACAAATACTGAAGTCCATTTTGAGCTCTTTCTCATCCCATCCCTTAGGTGTTTCTACATTTTTTATTATACCAAACATCTCAAAAGTTGAAGGGGCCTGGAACTCTTCCGTTGTCTGTCGTCAGGCCTCACTCACTGCTGCTGCCTTTTGTCTGCCTGTCAGCTTCTCCCCTCATCTTTCACTGCAGTATATAGGCGGTAGAGGGCGGAGCCAGGTTGTCTTTTCAAAGCTGGAAAGGCCAGGCCGAGAGTGGATGCGTAGGCTGGAGGGAGGCGGGAGGACAATAAGTATGGGTTTCCCCCAATGACTGAAAGCAGAGCGTTCCCATGAAACCTTTCATAAGCCGAAGTGGCGTAAAGCGAAGAAGCAGTGACCATAGGACACATCTTGCTAACGGATGCACAGAATAAATTGAGCTAAAGTACGGAAGCTCAGTGACAGTTCAAAGCTATGGTGGCTTGATGCTGAGGTGCTGAGTGTGGTTCCCAGGAAGGAGCTGGGTGGTGCCCCTTGCACCCGCTTTTGCAGCGCACAGTGCGAATTGCCTCTGTACGGGCTGCTGCACAACACGTGCCGGGCACTGTTCTCATTTTCCCCCCTTTTTTGTGAAAATAGATACCTCTTTGGATTTCTTTTGGTTGGGAAAACAGGCGCTAACGTGGGTCTTTCTTAAAAGCGAAGTGGCATAAATTGAGCTTTGGAAGGATGGAGGAGACCTGTACCTTGGGGCCGTTTGGTGAGGTAGAAAGTGGGGAGAGTGAGCGAGGGTGGGAAGAGGCAAGAAGAGCAGTCTCGGAACCAACAGAGATGGTGGTGGGAGGTCTGCAAGCGTGGTCCGCCGGAGCAATGTTGTGACTGTCAGGTCAGAGGATCTTAGGTCTTCTTTGCCCAGGATTGCTGCTCCCTGCATTATGAGTGGTATAGCTCAGGAGAGGCTGCGCTTGAATTCTCAATCTCTATTACTTGGACTGCTTAGTGGTCTGTTCTTAATGGCAATGCCTGCTTATCACCAGTTGTTCACAGGACTTCTACATGATAGGTTCCTTCTTTTTTTTTTTTTTTTTTTTTGACCACACCAGGCCACCTGCGGGATCTTAGTTCCCCGACCAGGGATCAAACCCTCTCCCCACCCCTTTCCGCCGTGGAGGAAGCGCGGAGTCCCAACCACTGCACTGCCCGATAGGTTCCTTCTTTACTTAAACACCTCCCATCATGCTCCATTGCTATGGAATAAAGCCCTCACTTCCTGTGGCATTGGAGGGCATTCTTAGCTCCTTTCCCTCTTTCTCTGACACACCTGGAGTGTATCATGTGCTTTTTCTTGTCTTGGTGACTTCTTGTGCATTCTCTCTGATAAACTCCCCTGTGCTCTCCCTATCATCTCTGCACAGTGAACTTGTGTTCTTCTTTTGAGGGCAGCTCATGCCTTTCGGCAGATGGAAGGTATTTCTTGCTATTTTTCATTTGTGCTTTGCCTGTCTTGCTAGAATCTGAGTTTCTTGAAAGCAGTGATGGCATGCTTCCTCTTTGCGTTTAGTGCTGCTAACACAGGGCCTGGCCTCAGGAAATGTTTGCTGAACTGAATTAATAGCCAGTTCGAACTTGCCCTTGAGCCAGTGTTTTGTACTGGTGGGAAAAATCCTACACGGTGTGGACTTTGATTCTCTGAAGTGTCAGTTACAGTATTGTAAGACGGAAGATAGGAGCCTGGGATAGGAAACAGTTTTGCACCTTCTGGTTTTTTTTTTTTTTTTTTTTTTTTGCGGTACGCGGGCCTCTCACTGTTGTGGCCTCTCCCGTTGCGCAGCACAGACTCCGGACGCGCAGGCACAGCAGCCATGGCTCATGGGCCCAGCCACTCTGCGGCATGTGGTATCTTCCTGAACCGGGACACAAACCCGTGTCCCCTGCATCGGCAGGCGGACTCTCAACCACTGCGCCACCAGGGAAGCCCATTTTTTTATTTTTTTGCGGTACGCGGGCCTCTCACTGTTGTGGCCTCTCCTGTTGTGGAGCACAGGCGCCGGACGCGCAGGCTCAACGGCCATGGCTCACGGGCCCAGCCGCTCCACGGCATGTGGGATCCTCCCGGACTGGGGCACGAACCCGTGTCCCCTGCATCGGCAGGTGGACTCTCAACCACTGCGCCACCAGGGAAGCCCGGTACACTTTTGTTTTAATTATGCAGTTGGCTCTCTTGCGTTGATGTACATTTTATTGGTAAAGCTCCACTGCTTTGGATTATGATGTGTTTACAAGGCTACACAGATAATCTGGAAGGGAAAATGAAGAAATACAAATGACAGAAAATATTTTATAATAATAAAATTTTCTTGGCAAGCAGCAACCTTTTCTCAAAGTCAGTCTTTTAATATAATTTGCTTGCCTCATAAATATGGATTTTTTGTTTTTTCATATCTTTATTGATTAGTAAGCATAGTAAATGACTTGGGAGGAATCTCACTCTCTTCAAGAAATAATTTGGAATTATTGATCCAGAATGCTGACAGTTCTCAAAAATGGGTCAGGAAAATCAAAGTAATAGATGGAAAAACAATCTCAATTTTAGCTCTTGATATAACTTTTCTTAAAGTTAGGGTTCTTTTTTATAATTTAAGTTACTAAAACAGATGGTGGAAGGTCCATCAAGATATTTATTTTATGTATTTAAAGCATTTTACTTTGCTGTATTGAATTCCATTCATTCTGGAATTTAGGAGAATTTACCTCTTTATGAAAGAGATGATTCAAAGTAGAAAATGATTGATGACCTTCGCTTCCAGTTTTCTTCTCAATAGACTTAGTCTCTCTTCTAATGCTTCTTGCATACTCAGTAATTGTATAAGTTTTAGAGAAAAATGCAAGTCTGGCTGAATATTAAGCACAGTACACTAAATAAAGCTTTTTTCCTTTGCAGAATATTTTACATGTGTGTCCCATAGATTCATCAGAGATTCTAGTTTTGGATAAAGGCAAGTACATTTAAAGACAATACAACATCCCTGTCTATGACATTGGCATTCAAATGAGAAGTGAATTTGGTTCAGGACAGTTCTTGAACTGCTTAGCATTTAGGTTATTTTAGGTCAACTCTTTGGGAAATTCAATTAGAGTATTTATTGAATGGTTTTAGTGAGCTGATTGGTTGTCATGTCATGTCATAGATGATATAAAACATGACTCCTATTTATAAAATAGTTGTGTTGGTCAGATAAGGCATCTTACATGATGTATTTAATCCAAGATAATGGATGAGTAAGAGGCAGATCATTGTCTAGGAAGTAATTTTGGTTTTGAGAGAGGCATTCTTAGGGAAATAGGCCTTGAAGTGTTCATTTAGAGCTGGGCAGGATTGAGGTCCGGAGAGAGGAGGGAAAGGATATTTGGGTAGAGGGAAGGGCATTGGCAGAGCCTCAGAGGCCTGACGGTTCCTGGGGCCTGTGTGGGAATGGTGGGAAAGTTGGGTTGCAGTCAGCCTGTGGGTGGCCTGGACGTTGGGTAATGAGCGTGGCCGTCAGTTTATGGGTGCCCTCTCTAGAGTGGTGTGTAACTTGCTTCCTCCCTGAGGAAGTGTGACACGCTTGTGCTAGCTGCAGTGTCTTCCCCACAGCTGTGCTGTCCATTGAGGAGAAGGGGGCCTGCTCTGCCATGGCTTCCTTACTCCTCAGGGTATGGCGTGTGAGTTATTTTAATAACGTATCAATCTGCCTTTTCTTTCTTTTGTCACAATGCATTTACTTTCTAACGTGGTCTTGTTTTCAGGGTAATAATTGGGTTTCCACAGGGAAAATAATAATGTGTGAGGCAAATTATTGACTTAAAAAATGAATCTCTAATATTTTTCTAGTAGTTCTTCTTTTGTTTAAATTTTTGTTTCGTTAGTTATGTAAAGAAACTTATGGATAGTAATTTCTGCTCAGGTGGATAGTGGTACTGTTTAGCACAGCTCATTGGTCTTCTGAAACCTTTGCAAATGCAGTCTGATTCATTCCAGCCAAGTTAATTATGAGGTACATCATTTTTTTCCCTTAATGGAGACAAATGTAAAAGACAGAGATACAGAAATCATCTTCAGTTTAGATTGAAGAAATTTTAGTTACTACTCTTTGTTCCTGCTATTTGATCACAGTTTATTTTTATTTTTTGAAGTCTGTCTCTAATCAAATAAGATTTAATGTTTTAGAAGTAATAGAGGACCATGACTAAACTAATAAGAAAAGTTAATTTAAGGACAAGAATTGATTTTTAAAAACATAAAAGTACATTTCATGACTTGATTTCAAGATGATCTGGTGGTATCCTTATACTGTCGCAGAAGGAAGTCCACAGTGGGACGAGAATGATGCTTACAAATCAGCACCCTTATTATCTATTACTGAACATGTCTTAGTCCAGGCCAGTCTGCCTACCACCTCTGTGGAACACTGTTGATTTCATTTTTCTTCCAGTATTTACTTTTGGTCCTGGACCAATTATCTAGCTGTGATGGGATTCTTCATAAGTATCCTACATTTTGTACTTAGTTGAACTAGTGATTGTTCTGTTTGCAGACGTTCTTTCTGAGGCTCTACTCTTGCCTCGAAAACCTACATTTGCAGAAAGGGAAATGTATAGGTTCTCCTTTTAAATGTATTTATTTTTATTTATTTTTTATTTATTTTTGTCTGTGTTGGGTCTTCGTTTCTGTGCAAGGGCCTTCTCTAGTTGTGGCGAGCGGGGGCCACTCCTCATCATGGTGCGTGGGCCTCTCACTGCCGTGGCCCCTCTTGTTGCGGAGCACAGGCTCTAGATGCGCATGCTCAGTAGTTGTGGCTCACGGGCCCAGTTGCCCCGTGGCATGTGGGATCCTCCCATTCCAGGTCTCGAACCCGTGTCCCCCCCATCGGCAGGCAGACTCTCAACCACTGCGCCACCAGGGAAGCCCAGGTTTACCTTTTATTAACAAACTTATCCTTCTTTATTTCTTTCCAGTTTTTAAAAACCGTGTCCATTGTGACATTGAGATTCATATTTAAACATAATTTTAAAATTTTATTCTTAAAATTATCATACAGTAAAACTAACTTTTTTCTTTTATCCTGTTAATTTAACACGTGTAGTTTGTGCAACCATCACTACAATCAGAATACAGAATAATATTATCACCCCCCAGAATTCCCTGATGCTATCCTTTTATAGTTAACTGTCCCCATCCTATAACCTCTGCAACCTCTGACCTTTTCTCCATCCCTATAGTTTTGTCTTTTTGAGAATGTCCTATACATGGAATCATACATGTAAGCTTTTGAGACTGGGTTCTTTTACTCTGTCTTTGAGATTCATCTAAGTTATTGCATGTATTGAAAGTTTATTCCTTTTTATTACTGAGTAGTTTTCCATTGTCACTCATTAAAGGACATTTGCGTTGTTTCCAATTTTTAACATTTAGGAATAGAGCTGCTGTAAACATTTGTGTACAGACTTTTGTGCAAACATAGTTTTCATTTCTCTATCTCTAGGGTAGCTGTCTCTGGGGAGAGGGGATTGCTGGATGGTATAGTGAGTATATTTTTAACTTTATAAGAAACTGTCAACCCTTTTTCCAGAGTGTCTGTACCATTTTATACTCTCCCACTAGCAATGTACGAGAATTCCACCTATTCCACATCACTGACACTATCAGTGATTTTAATTTAGCCATTCTAATAGGTATGTGGTAGTATCTTATCATGGTTTTAATTTGCATTTCTCTGATGACTAATGCCATTGGACATCTTTTCATGTGCGTATTTGCCATCATTAGATCCTCTTGGTGGAGTGCCATTGAAATCTTTTGCCTAGCTTTTAATTGGGTTGTTTTCTTACTGTTGAGTTTTGAGAATTCTTTATATATTTGGATACAAATCCTTTTTCAGGTATGTGATTTGCCGTTGGTTTTTTCTCAGTCTTTAGCTTGGCTTCGTATCCTTCTAACATAATAGTGTCTTCCAAAGAGGAAAAAGGTTTAATTTTGAGAAAGTCCAGTCATAAATTTTTTTCTTTTTTATATTATACTAAGATGGGTAGATTTTAAAATAAGTTTCTGTTCTATAAAAGTGGTGAAAAGTAACTTAGTGATGGGAATGTCCTCATAAAGTTGACTTTGTGGAAGGTGCAAATGTTATTTTCTGGAAAGGTAGTACTAATTAATATACCTCTTAGTCTTGGGAACATCTAGGACTTTTGTTTAACCAAAGGATGCAATTGGTTGAGGTTTGTGAGGGTTTTCACACTTTTTAAAAAAATGATGATCACTAATGTGGTTAAATATGTATACTTTCGTAATGCAGAACTATGTAGGAATTAGTCCTTAAGACTCTTCCAGGGTTAAAATAGTGGTATATTACATTCCCATTTGATGCTTTGGGGAGTGCCTGAGTTTGAGTTTCTGCTTCACTGGAACAGCATTAGAACTCTGAGTGTAGGTTCAGATTCAGTGTCATGGCTAAAAGCACGAGCTGCATCAGAATGTCTGCATTTGAATCCTGCCTTTTATTTACAGTGTAACTGTGGGTGAGTAACTTAACTTGTCTGTGCTTCAGTTTCCTTATCTGTTAGTGGGAATGATAATAATAACATCCACCTTGTAAGGTCATTATGAGGACTCAAGCAGATTACATAATATAGTCATTTCAACGGCCTCTGGCCCGCAGGAAGCATTCAGCAAATGGCTCTTGTTATTATTCTTATTATTATTGCTGAAATAGCTTTATGATAAAATTGTTTAAACAAATGTTTTGGAATATTTTCAAGAGTCAGAATAACCACATATCACACTAAGTCATTTCTCTCCCATGCCCACTTTTTTCTCTTTGCACTTGTTATTATTAATCAATACCTGTGACCAGTGTTTTTAATAATCATGTATATATATACACTGTTTTACAAGCCAGCTATCAGTTCATTCCATTTTTCACATCCTGTGAGGTACTAATCAGATATACACATATACATCAGTTCGCTTCAGCTGCCTGAAATATCAACCTAAATTGGCTTAAGCTGGAAAGAAATTTGAGTTAGGCTCACCTAACTGCAAAGTCAGGCACAGCTAGCTGGATTCAGGGCTCAAGTAAAGTCATCAGGACTCAGGTTCTCCCCACGAGTCAACTCTGCCTTTTCCTGTATGGACTTCAGTTGTCGGAACTGTATGTTAGAAACTTGGCTGTAGCATATTCACCCCCTGTAGCCTGTCAGCGTTTAGATTCAGCCGGAAAGAGCGCCTGTCTCTTTCCCAGAAGCCTCAGCAAAAGTCTCATGATGTCTCATTGGCTCTTATGGGGTCACATGTCTGACCTGGAGCCAATCGCTGTTTGAGGCTGTGAGACTGGGATTGGCCAGTTCTGGTCACGTGTCACCCGTGGCTCTTTGGCGGAGTCGAGCCCACCGGAGCCACGCTGACTGAGAGGCGGGGAGAGGTACCTACTCTGAGGGAATTTGTGGGCTTTTATTACCAGAAAAAGGGCTGGACGCTGGCTGGTCAAACGACTAATGTGCTGTTAGGCTCTTTTTGTAGATCGGCAACGGATCACAGGGGTTAATGGATTTGAATTAGACCGGATTTGAATTAGAACCTTGGTTACTGATTCCAGCTTTTTTGTCTCCAGGAATGCCGTTCCCCACGGGGGCAGGAGTTTGCAGAAAGTTAGTGTTGTGTATTCTTTTGGTGAAAGTCGGATAATTTTTAACAGGAAGAGAAAGAGTCAAGGCAAATAGGGGTGGCCTTCTCAATGGGTGGACGTGGTGCTTCTTCCCACACTGGTGGGTTTAAGCGACTCAGCGCCCTTCTCCGGGCCTTTCTGTCCCCGTGGCAGAGGCTGTACAAGACCCAGCTTGGTCAGTGTCTGTCCGCTACATGGCAGGGTTGCATGCTGTAGACACGGGTGTATCCGTGTATCCCGGCCAAGAGTGTTGGCTACATGGTGAGGTGTGTCTGGTGCTGGCGTCGTTTAGAGGTAGTTTCTAGATCTCTGTATTTTTTTTTTTTTTTTTTTTTTTTTGTGATACGCGGGCCTCTCACTGTTGTGGCCTCTCGCGTTGCGGAGCACAGGCTCCGGACGCGCAGGCCCAGCAGCCATCGCTCACGGGCCCAGCCGCTCCGCGGCTTGTGGGATCTTCCCGGACCGGGGCACGAATCCGTGTCCCCTACATCGGCAGGCGGACTCTCAACCACTGCGCCACCAGGGAAGCCCTAGATCTCTGTATTTTTTATAGTCCATTTTAGTGTGGCTTGAGACATTGTCTCACTTTGACTTCGGCTGGCAGTTTCTATTTTATGTTTTTCAAGAAGACGCTTGAACTTCTTCAGGAGTATGTGTAGCCAGGTCATGCTGTTTTCTGAAGAACCAGAGAAGGCAGTTACCAGAGACCTGCCTTGTATGGAGAGCTACGCTACAGAAGTACCCGCAGTGAGGTTCAGGGAGACCGCAGTTAGAAATGAACTGTTGGGACCTGATTAATTGTGGTAGGCATCTTCATATCCAGTGCTGAGGTGGGCACCTGAGCCTACATATCAGAGACATTAACGCTTGAAATTAAGTCAGTTCCCCCCATAGCTCCCGGAGTTAGTAATTCTGTCCCTAATCTCTACTTCTGTGTTACTTTTATTGAGATATCCCTGGCTGATATGTTTGGTGATTAATGTTGATGGTAGGCTTTGTGATCTCCCCTCAGAGCCAGTTTTAGGGGTTAGCTTGTGTTTGTCAGTGATGTACAAGTACACTTGTTTCTCCAATGGCTATTGGAGAGCATAATCACTCTTATGATTGCATAATCATAACCATTATTATTTTACCGAGATGGTGAAAATGGGTGAAAATAATTCCTCTGTCAAGTAGATAAAGTAGTTACATAGCATGATATTTTATTTTCTAAAAATAGAGTGTTGTATGTTGAAATCTGTAAAGTGATTTCCACTTTGTATAAATTGAAAATATGGAATTTTAGTGAAATAACAATAGCTAACACTTACTGAGCACTCACTGTATGCCAGGCATTCTTTTAAGCACTTTACACGTATTATTTCGCTTAATTCTTAAGTGAAAATAAATAACCATAGGAGGTAGGTATTAGTTGTCTCCTTGCCATTTTAGAGGTGAGCAAGTTGAGATACTTGAGGCTAAGTCATTTGCTCCAGGTCACACAGCTGGTGAGTGACACAGTTGGTGAGTGACAGCTGGTGAGTTCTGAATGTAAGTCCTCTGGCTCCAAGCCTGTGCTTTGGATCACTATGCTGTGTTCTGTCCCTAGTAAAGATTTTAGCTCATGTGTTGTTAGTTTTTCTTTTCATTTTGCTTCTTTTTGTAATATTTTCTAGATGTGGGCTAGGAGTTTTATAGAGAAGATTTGCTAATTCTAGGACCTTTGGAATCCATGGATTTATCCATCTTCTGTTGCTGTTATTTGGCAAGCAAACACTCTATGCTTGTTTAGATCAGTAGGTGTCAACCAGGAATGATTTTGCCCCCCAGGGGACATTTGCTGATGTCTGGAGACAGACATCTTTAGTTGTCGTAAGTCAGGAGACGTGCTCCTGGCACCTAGTGGTCAGAGGCCAGGATGCTGCTGAAACATTTATGAAGCACAGGACAGCCTTCCGCAACAAAGAATTGTTCAGCCCAAAATGTCAATAGCATCAACTGTGGCCTATAGAATAAGTGACTGATGACCTTGTAATGCCATTCTGATCTCTAACGGGCAAAGTCACATTAGTAATGTAGAAATGATTACTTTTGATGTTTGTTTGATAATTGATTTCCCCAAATGAATGCATGTTTGTATAAGGGACATAAACACCAACCATAACTTAAATATTGAAGTTCCCTTAAAGTAAACTGGGAATTATAGCCCACTGAGGGAGAGCTGAGGAAGTTTAAAGGGAGGCCATGTAATGCCTGAGGATACAATACTCTAAATATTTGTTGGATTACCTTGTGAATTACACAATTAGAATTCATTTTTTGTGTTGTATTAACTTGTCAAATGTATAAACATTTTAAATATCCTGTAATTTTTAAAACCGTGTTTTGGTATATTTTTAATTAAAAATTTCATACTGAGAAAAGTGGAGAATCTTACATTGTACCCCGTGTATGTACCACCCATATTTAACAAATGCTAACAAATACTGAAGTCCATTTTGAGCTCTTTCTCATCCCATCCCTTAGGTGTTTCTACATTTTTTATTATACCAAACATCTCAAAAGTTGAAGGGGCCTGGAACTCTTCCGTTGTCTGTCGTCAGGCCTCACTCACTGCTGCTGCCTTTTGTCTGCCTGTCAGCTTCTCCCCTCATCTTTCACTGCAGTATATAGGCGGTAGAGGGCGGAGCCAGGTTGTCTTTTCAAAGCTGGAAAGGCCAGGCCGAGAGTGGATGCGTAGGCTGGAGGGAGGCGGGAGGACAATAAGTATGGGTTTCCCCCAATGACTGAAAGCAGAGCGTTCCCATGAAACCTTTCATAAGCCGAAGTGGCGTAAAGCGAAGAAGCAGTGACCATAGGACACATCTTGCTAACGGATGCACAGAATAAATTGAGCTAAAGTACGGAAGCTCAGTGACAGTTCAAAGCTATGGTGGCTTGATGCTGAGGTGCTGAGTGTGGTTCCCAGGAAGGAGCTGGGTGGTGCCCCTTGCACCCGCTTTTGCAGCGCACAGTGCGAATTGCCTCTGTACGGGCTGCTGCACAACACGTGCCGGGCACTGTTCTCATTTTCCCCCCTTTTTTGTGAAAATAGATACCTCTTTGGATTTCTTTTGGTTGGGAAAACAGGCGCTAACGTGGGTCTTTCTTAAAAGCGAAGTGGCATAAATTGAGCTTTGGAAGGATGGAGGAGACCTGTACCTTGGGGCCGTTTGGTGAGGTAGAAAGTGGGGAGAGTGAGCGAGGGTGGGAAGAGGCAAGAAGAGCAGTCTCGGAACCAACAGAGATGGTGGTGGGAGGTCTGCAAGCGTGGTCCGCCGGAGCAATGTTGTGACTGTCAGGTCAGAGGATCTTAGGTCTTCTTTGCCCAGGATTGCTGCTCCCTGCATTATGAGTGGTATAGCTCAGGAGAGGCTGCGCTTGAATTCTCAATCTCTATTACTTGGACTGCTTAGTGGTCTGTTCTTAATGGCAATGCCTGCTTATCACCAGTTGTTCACAGGACTTCTACATGATAGGTTCCTTCTTTTTTTTTTTTTTTTTTTTTGACCACACCAGGCCGCCTGCGGGATCTTAGTTCCCCGACCAGGGATCAAACCCTCTCCCCGCCCCTTTCCGCCGTGGAGGAAGCGCGGAGTCCCAACCACTGCACTGCCCGATAGGTTCCTCCTGTATTTAAACACCTCCCATCATGCTCCATTGCTATGGAATAAAGCCCTCACTTCCTGTGGCACTGGAGGGCATTCTTAGCTCCTTTCCCTCTTTCTCTGACACACCTGGAGTGTATCATGTGCTTTTTCTTGTCTTGGTGACTTCTTGTGCATTCTCTCTGATAAACTCCCCTGTGCTCTCCCTATCATCTCTGCACAGTGAACTTGTGTTCTTCTTTTGAGGGCAGCTCATGCCTTTCGGCAGATGGAAGGTATTTCTTGCTATTTTTCATTTGTGCTTTGCCTGTCTTGCTAGAATCTGAGTTTCTTGAAAGCAGTGATGGCATGCTTCCTCTTTGCGTTTAGTGCTGCTAACACAGGGCCTGGCCTCAGGAAATGTTTGCTGAACTGAATTAATAGCCAGTTCGAACTTGCCCTTGAGCCAGTGTTTTGTACTGGTGGGAAAAATCCTACACGGTGTGGACTTTGATTCTCTGAAGTGTCAGTTACAGTATTGTAAGACGGAAGATAGGAGTCTGGGATAGGAAACAGTTTTGCACCTTCTGGTTTTTTTTTTTTTTTTTTTTTTTTTTTTGCGGTACGCGGGCCTCTCACTGTTGTGGCCTCTCCCGTTGTGCAGCACAGACTCCGGACGCGCAGGCACAGCAGCCATGGCTCATGGGCCCAGCCACTCTGCGGCATGTGGTATCTCCCTGAACCGGGACACAAACCCGTGTCCCCTTCATCGGCAGGCGGACTCTCAAACACTGTGCCACCAGGGAAGCCCTATATTTCTGTTGTTAATGCCGAGCCTTAGTTTACTACCCACACCCCCGATATTGTTACCTCCTTTAATTATGTGTTCTTTGTAAATTTTAATTATTTATTTATTTGGTTGCACCAGGTCTTAGTTGCAGCAGGTTGGCTCCTTAGTTGCGGCTCAAGGGCTCCCCAGTTGCAGCAGGCAGGCTCCTTTAGTTGCGGCTCGCAGGTTCCTGAACTGTGGCGTGTGAACTCTTAGTTGCAGCATGCATGTGAGACCTAGTTCCCTGACCAGGGATCGAACCCGGGCTCCCTGCATTGGGAGCACAGAGTCTTAACCACTGCACCAGCAGGGAAGTTCCAATTATGTGTTCCTTTATTCATTGGCATGTATACATAATTCTTATCTTTTTCCCCTGTATTTTTATAAACACAGAAAAGTGAATAACATCTTAAAATAAAATGAAGGAAAGGCCTAATGTATCTGAGTTTTTCTCAGTAGCACGAAGGGAAATGTTTGCCAGCAAGAACTGTGGCAAGGTTATCCCAGATGTCAACTCTCTCTACTACCAGGGGCTCAGAGCCCTTCTGAAGCTTCCTAATTGTCCAGGACAGCTCCATTATGACTCACCGTACAGGGCCTAGCCTCTCATGCGACACTCAACATTTAAAAATTAGTCTTCATTTCTCCTTCCCAGCAGGCAGCTTCAGTTGGAGAAAGTAACTTCATTTTCTTATGTACTCGTTCATTCACTCAGTCAACAGACCATCACTCCTCTATTATATGCCAAGATCTATGCTTGCTTCTGGTAACAAGGAAAGAATAATATATGGTTCCTTCAAGCACTTAAGGAGCTCATAAACTAGTGACAGAGGAAGATGCACAAACCAATCAATAAAGAATTAACAATGCTTTGACTTTCTTTGTATTATTTGAATTTTTATGACTATATTTATATACTACACCCTGTTCAAAGTGGAAATAGATATTTAAGAAAGAACTAGTGATGTAAAAAATCCACAGTAATATGTAAGTTATTTAGAGAGTTAAGACTGGCAATATTTGCACTCTCCAAGAAGCTTGTTCATGCAGATGAACCCCTACTTCTTTTGGTTGCTTTATTTACATTTATAGAGGTATAGGTATTCCCTCTTCTAACAGGGGTTAGTAACTTGGGGAGGGGGTGCTACAGATTAAGGTCCTGATTCAGTGGCAGGTCCATCTTACCTCCTCTTCAGGTCATATTGTCAAGCAGGAGCTACAGGATGAGACGAGTAAAACAGTTCACTTCCTTTGCTTACCCCCAGCCCCATGATAGGCTTCTGCTGGGCTTCCTTGGTTGTTTTCATCATCACTTTCACCACCAGAGGTCAGGGAACCTTCCGGTTAATCAGGGGCCCTGGAAATGATGCAGAAAAGTACTGACTTAAAAATAATAAATAACATTTATTTAGGGCTGACTGTGAGCTCATTGCTTAAAATGTCCTACTTAATCTTCACAACCACTCTAGGAAATTGGTATTGATAAATCTCAGGTATATCCAAAACAAGTCTCTATGTAGGATTGTGATATTTTTAGGACTTTTATGTCTTTAGGTTCGTCTTGGCACCAGACATAAGGCGGTTCAACATAATACGCTGGCCCTAAACAGCTCCAGATGCCAAGAATTGGCAAATCACTACTTTGGTTTCAATGGGTGGTCAAAAAGGATCATCAAGGTGAAGTCTGTAGATTTTCTTTGACTCACCAGACTCCTTTCAACATTGAACTCCTAGACTTTAGAGAGAAGAATAGAACAGGGCTATGGGGAGGAGATGTGAGAGCCTTCCACATGGAAGTATGTGAGCATTGGCCTGCCACCTAGAATTAGTGATAATCTCAATGACTTGGATGGCGGTGTCCATAATTTTCGCCAGTATTTGTATGGTATATGATAAAAAATAGTTGTCCATATCTAGTCATTCATTTGCAAGTCCCAACTTGATTTTGAAGCTATTGCATACCTAAACTATTACCTGGGATTGCTGGAGTTTCGTTTTTATTTCTAACAACAGGATATTTTGAAGTCTAGCCTTTAATTCATAATCCTAACAGCTTCAGGATCTTTCTAACCTTGAAGAAAGGGGAAATGAAGCTATTGTGACACCAATTCAGAAGCAAAGCCTGAAGTTCTTTTGTGCTTTAGAGGTGGTGTTGCCCTCCCATGAGTGCAGGAGTCCCGGAGTTGTCATGGCTGAGGAACCTTTGCATAAGTTGGAGGAAGGTCTGTTTTCCAGTATGTTTGTGTGTGGGGAGGTGAGGGAGTGGGATTTCTCTTTTTTCCTTTCTTTCTGAAACTCACCTTTTCAGACACATCATCGCTTTTCTAAGCCACTAAAGCCCTGGGCAGATTTTTTCTGCCTGACAATATAGGTTTTTATCTTAGGCAATACCTGACAGCACCTTAAACTTTAGAATTTGAGAACTGACCGCCTGCCAAGAAGCTTAGGAGGAAGGAAAATTAGTTAGTTTTTGTTGTGGTTGTTGTTAATAATTTGTTATGTGCTAAAATATTCCTTCAAATACAGATGTCTTCTGGCCTTCAGTTATCCCAAGAAAATCATTGTCTAAAGATTGAAATAAACTCTTGTGTAAATATTCAGTCCTTTGCCTCCTATAGAAGGGCCTGAGCAGAAAAAGTTAATGTAGATCCCTAGAAAGGGGATTCCGATTGGTACTGAGTTTTTTCCTAGAATCCATGGCACTTGGGCTTAGGGTTTTAACTCAGAGGCAGAGCTGTTAGCGAATGGAGTGGAGGAGGCTCCACCATCCACCTGAGTGGGTGATGGTTGAGGAGAGGCCAGATCATCTGCACTACCGCCAAATCTATGTCACTGTATGAATCCAGCCCTTTACGCACAGGAGAGCAGGGTCTGTAGCAGTGCAGCCTCAGCTTGTCCATTTGAAATCTGTGAGTAGTATGAGACTTGTGCACGTTCTTGGTTTCCATTTCCCATCGAGTGTTTTAGGAACCTCCAGAATAGATCTGAGCAGTCAAAATGTGCCATGCCAGGGTATACCTACAACAGAGACATTCACCCGTACCCCAGTGTTGTGCCTGCCCTTAATCACTAAGATAATGATCTAAGAATCACAGATGCATTTTTAGTTTTACACACATAACCTAGAAATCAGTTATTCAGACAGGCATTTTAAATTCATCTGTTTTGGTTGGATTTAGGGTCATTATCATTCCTTATGGAAAGGAAGGTAACCCAGAAGCTTGCTATTCAGAAGGCTATGACAGATGCATTCCAGAAACTGCTGATTGTGGCTTTAGGTAAGACCTTTTTGATTGTCCTTGAAGTACTTCAGTTTCAGTGAGCAAGTAAAGTTACTTGAAAAGTTAATTGGATGAAAATAATGGTTAGCGAAAACATTACATATTCTTTCATTCACCAGGTGCTTTCACAGCAGCAGTCTTAAATTTGTTCTTTGTGGCATTTATGAGAAAAATGACAGCAAATATTATTGTCCCCAGTGTTTAGATGTAGAGTGACTTGCCACAGTTCCTACAGAAAGCGTTTGATCCCGTTCTTCCCCAATTGCTTGCTTATCTTCCAGAATAGTGCAGTGATGATAAGCCTTGGGCACCTGCGTTTGAGTCCTAACTTCGTCTCTTAGATTTTGTTGTTGTCGTTGTTGTTGCAATTTTAGGCTTTTCTAGCCAGAGGCATTGGAAGGTATTTAATATCTCTAAGCTGCAATTTCTTTATCTGCAAATAGGACTAGTAATACAGCTTATCACCTAATGGAGGCTATTGTAAGAGTAAATGAGATGATGAATGTAAAAAGCTTAGAACTATGCCTGAAACATAGTAAGCAGAGAAAATATATTGACTATTATTATTATCGTTTTTTTCTTGTTGAAGAGTTTATCAGATGATGTTTTTGAAATCAGTTTAATTTCAGTTTTCATTTCTGATATATTGGGTGAATATGATTCTTATATAATAATTGGCTACGTCTTTGTGAGCCTTGAAAGTGGTCATGCTATTGAATAGTGTTGATTGTGTTCCCTATCGAGTTATACAGCAGTGAGAATGTCACAGGCTGTGCCCAAAGGAAACTTTATGATGAGTAGATTCCCGGAACAGAATTGCTCCCCTGCTTCACAGCCCTGCAGGCTTAGAGAAAATCCGAGCAAAGTTGTCAGAGACCTTATTTGCTTGTAAGAGTTGACCCTGGATTGGTCTTGGCCTTCCAGCCTGGGCAGTCCTTCCAGTGAAGTTTGACTTCCCTGGTCATCAGGCAGAATCTCCATCAGCTGTCAACTCTGGGTAACAACCTTTAAGAACGAAACTAAATGTCTGGGTTGTTTGTCCCTAATATGCCAAGGTATTCCTTATATGTACTCCAAACTCCTTAGACCAAAAAGCCTGGTGGCTCTAGCTTGCCTTGAGGAAAGCTGTATTGTCCAAAAGGTACATGGGCTAGTTTCTGCCAGTAGAGTGTTCAAATGCTGTCTCTCTCTGTCTCTGTCTCCAAAGCTTTGTTCATTGTATCTGGTAGAAGTTTAGTCCCAAGGAGTAGGCACTTGCCTTGCTTCTAATATGAAGTATCTATTATAGTCCAGTGGTACCTCTCCAGGTTTGAACTCATTTTGACCCCCACCTAATGCCTTCCTATTTCATTGTATTGTGATTGAACATTTTTGTTTCCACAGCTTTTAATTTCTATGTCATTATTCCTTAGTTCTTATTTCTAAGATCATAAAGGTTTTTGAACCAAAGTTGATACTTCTTATATATTTTTTCACAACTAATTATGATAAAAACTGGAGTGTCAGATGAGGGAACTTCTAGGAAAATGCTCTTATTTTCTGCTTTTAGAAATCAAAAGAATGTCTAATTATTGGGTGCTACCATTGTATACAGGAAGTTTTAGAGCAAGAAAACTTCTGAATTGATCCTTGTTAACTTTATCTCAGAAATTGGTAAAACAGCCGTGGCATATAGACTCTGTGAAGAGGTCACAGATGCTAGAACCAAAGAGGAACTACAGGATTTAATTCAAGTATGTGTATGTGGAGATACAAACTCAAGGGGTACACAGCCAGTGTAGCCATAATTCAAAACAAGCAGCAGGATTTGGAAGACTTTGGCATATCTACTCAGCTCTGTCTTCCTTAGGAAAATGTGAAACTCTGAAACTGCTTTTGAGGCAGGGAATTTCTAGGACTTTCCCAAGTCCCGAGCCTTGTCTCTGGCCCGTTATTTGAAGTTTGGAGAGCAGGATTGAGGGCCATCAGTGTACGTCTACAGTTGTGGACACAGGAGAAGACACAGGCCCTTTAGAACTCCCCTCAAATAGAATTGCAGGGATTTGGGAACAAAGTAACTATGGCCTTAAGTGTGATTATGCTACAGTGTTTTAAAACTATTCATGCCTTTCAAGTAAGGTATATTACCCAGATCTCAGCATCTCATATATATCTTGTGTTAAATATTTTGCCGAAGCACCTTTCTGTAAACCAATTATATGGATGCCTCGAATTAGGGATTAAGTTGTCAACGTAATTTCTAAAAGAAAACATTAATGTACTGTATATAGGATTTTTATTAAAAAGGAGCAAAAAATGTGTTTCATGTCATTGAGAGCTTATTTTGGGGCTAGTTTTCTGATGATTTAACTCACCCCAACGTTGCAAAGTTTGTTTTGAAGGGAAGAAAGTAGAGAAAGAAAAGGTGGTTATGTTCTGAAAAATGTAGAAATTTTGAAAGTTTTTCCTGTACAAAATAATTATTTTAATTCAATTGAAATCAGTCAAGGAAACTTCAAATGTATCCATGTTTGGACATTAAGAAGTCTAGCTTCCTGTGAAATGTGAGAGGAAAGGACTCCGTATTGATAGTAAAGATTTCGGAAAACTGATTGTAACAACAGATCCATTCCTAAATGAGGCCAATCTTGGAATCAGTTCCATTGAGAAACCATTATGTGCCAGGCACTGGAAATAAGATGAAGCTCCTTCTCTCTTGGAGTTTAGGTGTTACAGGTGTACCAGACAATTAAAAAGGACTAAAATTAAATAGATTATGAAAAGGACTGTGAAGAAAGTAAACTGGGTGCTAGTTACAGTATTTGGAGAAAACTACTTCACATGCTGACTTTAACATTCTAAGTGTCTTCTCCATGTCTGCACACAGGGTAGACCTCTGAAAAGTGACACAGTAGTTTTTTCTAGATTAATGGTTCTGTTGAGACAAGGTGGGATGGGGGAAGTTTTCCCATGCTAATATAAAGGGCCATTCGCTTGGTTTTAGACACTCTTTCCCAGAATGAATTGCTCACTTGCCCCAAACCCCTCCTACAGAAGTTCTGGAGTCATCACTGATTCAGTGGTAACCTCTGATGACAGAGTGGTGAATTAATAATGAGACGTGAATACTGAGAGTTTGGAGGAAATGGCAACATTTTAGAATAATTGTAAGGTGTGTTCCCCTCCCGCCACCCTGACTGGTGCTCATTTTGCAGGTCAGCTACTTGCCAGCCCTGTAGCCAAAGGGAGGAAGAATGTCTCTCAGACTTCAGCTTCGAGGAGGAAGAGTTCAGATGCCAGAACTGGACTAGCACTTTTGAATTTCCCAGAATGCCACATCCTGTGGTTTCCTCGGGAAGCTCTGCATCCTTCCCAACCCCCCTCCACCCCTGGGCTGCTGGAGTTTGGGGCCACTGGGGTCTGCAGCCCAAATCCCGCCTCATTGTTTGGGGCCTGGGAGGGCAGGGCGGGGTTGGGAAGGGGGCCCAGCAGGAGGTAATTGTCTCCTTTGCAAGGGGAAGGGTGGCTTGTGCCCTGGGGACTCTGGGAAAAAGGCTCACTCTGGTGGCGTGCATTGGATCTCCGCGGGAGCCTAATAAAGGTGGAGTAAATACAGATGTCATAAATAACGGGTGGGACGTTAGGTGAGGGAGGGACACGTGGTTGCTAACGGTTGCTAACCGTGAGCCCTGTGTTGCAGCGCTGGCATAACGGTTCAGTTCAGCTCTGAAGGAGGATGTGGCTCTGGCTTCTCGCTGGCCTGGGTCGCTGTGCCTGGGAGCCGCCACATGTTATGTCCTGGCTGTGCCTCTGTGTTGCTGCTGCACCCCACGGCTCCTCCTCACATGGCAATGACTGTGGCTTCTAGTCCAGGCAGTTCAGCCTCCGGAGTGGGCCCTGAGCCGCGTCCAGGTGACCCCCTAACCCCCGCGCCTGACCGAGACTTGGTCTTCATACACCTCAGACAGCCCTCCCAAATTGCCCCTTGCCCTTACACCCCTGGAAGAAGCCGGGGGCTTTAATTACTTGACATCCTCGTCTCCAGTCCAGATGTTGGCCCTGCCTCATCAGGAGTTGAGTGAGACTGAGGCTCCATACCCGGACACGGATTCCGTTGTAGAGCTGCCTATAGGGCCAGATCAGTTTGCTGTTCCACATCAGTATCTGAATAACGAGCAAATCCAACATCAAAAGCTCCCAGAGGCGGTTCCAGTGCTAGAGTGGGATCAGAATCAGCCCTTGGTTCTGCCTCCTCGACACAAAAGTAAGACTAAACACATAGGTCTAGATCAGGCTGAAGGTCACCAATCATTTGAAATACTTGTTCCACCTCTAGGTAGTAAGAGCTCAAAAGCAATGAGCTTTATTGTTTCACCCCCAAACCTGAAGAAAGATCTAGTTCAGCATCGACGGCTTGCCAAAGTTGTTGTTGGAACTATAGGCCAATTTGAAAAAAAACACTCAGTGTCTAGAACAACAGTTGCAGGGTGATTATTTACATCCAAGTATGGAGGCCTTTTATCCTGAGGAGAGCATACCTAGGGATTTTCTGGGAAGCCCAGATGAACTTCCAGAGCCCCATGAGGAAGCTGAAATGTCTGCATCCCAGCAGGGGGCGCAAACTCGTCATCCAGAGCTCACTGAGGAGGCTGAGTCTTTACCTCATCAAGAGGCCCCTGTTCAGCATCCACAGACCCCTGAGGACGTTGAATCTTTTTCACCCCAGGCAGAGGCCCAGGCTCAGCATGCAGAGCCCACTGAAGAGGTAGAACCACCTCCACTTCCGCAGGAGGCTCCATCTCAGCCTTCAGAGGCCCCTGAGGAACTAGAAACTTCAAGTCCTCAGGAGGCCCGCGCCCGGCCCTTGGAGACACTTAAGGAGGTTGTAGTTTGACCATGTGTTCATCATGGGGTAAATGAAGCTCAGCAGTCACACTTGTACAATGTCACTGTTAAATCTCTGGCTCTGGCACTTCCCATAAATCCACAGGTCACTAAAGAGGTTGAACCTTCTCCAGTCCAGCAGAAGACCCCATCTCAGCCTCCAGAGCTCCTTAAGGAAGTTGTAGCTCAGTCTCCATTGTATCCTGAGGTGACAGTTCCAGCACAGAGCAGGATCATGCTGAGCATCCAACATCACCCAGTATCAAGAGCAGTGGTTCTCAACCAGGGTGATTTTGCACACAGGTGACATTTGGTAGTGTCTGGCGACAGTTTTGCTTGTCAGAACTGTATATGCTACTGGCATCTAGTGGACAGAGACCAGAGATGCTACTAAACATCCAACAGTGTACAGGAGAGCCTCCCACAGCAAAGAATTATCCAGCCCGAAGTGTCAATAGTGCTGCCTAGCTAGAGAAATAAAGATGACTTAACACAAGTATTTAATGAGCATTTAGTATTTTGTATCTACTGCACCACATATATAATCATGAAAGTATAAATCATAATATCTCCCACAGTGAGATTTCTTTAGTGTATGGAGGGAGTAGTGATGTTATGTTTCATCATATATAAATTAGAATTATTGCCAAAGGATAAATGTTCTGAAAGAATATCTATTTTTCTAATTCTTTTGCTTGTGTCTTTTTTTGTAGAAATCTTGGTTGCAATTTACTCCCAGAACTGAGCTTTGGAACGTTTCAGGCCTGGCATGGAATGCAGTTTTTACACAAGTTGTAAGTGAAATAGAAGATGAATACATGTAAACAACTGTGTGTAATAACAGTCATGCAGTTATTGGTTAGCTGGGTGTAAGTAAGCCCAGTATGAATTCTGGAAAGTATGTCTTGAGAGCCATTTATTTTTTTTTCAAATGAGGAAACTAAGGTACAAAGAGGCCAAGAGACTTGTTTAACTCATATATATGAAAGGCTCTACTTTCCATAGTACTGATCTTTGGCATGGTCAATTAAAGGCCCCGAACCAAAACACTCAGATTAGCATTGTCATGGAATCCCACGGATGCCTCTCCAATATGCGAATGGTCCAGGCACTTCCACTTTTGAATTTCACTTTGATTCCTTTTCATGTGCAAAGTTCCTAACTGCTTAAAATGTATGCAACACAGAGCTGCAGAGAACTAAGTTTAGCAGGGTGTGGTTCAGTGGGTGTGGGTGCTTCCCCAACCATCATTAGCTCTTTTAAATGGTAAAGCAGAAAGAATTCCTGAACACCCACCACAGGGCTCTCCCCAGCCACCCAGAACATTATTTTTCAAAAAAGCATATATTGCTGAAGTGTATTATCTGTGGCCAATAGGAACCTTTGAGGTATGGAAAAAGACGTTGTTTGTGTTCAGCTGTAGTGTGAAAAATATAAAGAAAAGACTTTGCTGCGGCCTAATTCAATATGTTTTCTTTGCTGACTACTCTTCAATAAGAAGTGTGGGTTTTACACCCCTTCAGCTCAAAACTTCTCTGATTTCTCATGGCACAAGGAAATGATAGTGGGTACGTTCAATGGCCCGAAGGCGATTTTAGACTCAAGGTAAAGAGCTCTTCTACACCTGGCTTTGGAAAAGACTCTCTTACCTGTCTTATGGTTCAGAAATCCAGTTTCACACAGTTCCCACATTTTGGGTTAATGAAGGTGTTGAGGCTGTGTCTGGAGCTGGATTAACAATTCCTGCAGATGCCTATCTTTAGCGGCCTCCTTCCTTTCCCTTGTTAGTTTGCTGACGCCTACCTTGGGGAGAGAGCACCAAGGGTCGGTTTTTCTTTTGTTAGCACACCGGAGAGCAGGCTCGTGAGGTCCCTTCACCAGGAGGTTTTAGTAGCGTCAGTACAACGTCTTAAACTCACCACTTTCCTAAACATCCTAGAACACCAAGAGTTCCTTATAAGAATCAGAGTTTCACCATAGTTAATGTAGGCAACACAGGAAAATACATTGTGGAAATAAATAAATAAATCACAGTTTAAAAATTAATGAATTCATTCCAAAACATTCACTGAGTGCCATGCCCACTGTCTGTGAACACTGTACTAAGTGCTGGGGATACAAAGACGCATAGGGCAGGGACTTTGTCCCCAAGAAGCTTTCATACTGGAAGGAGAAATATGGATGTCGATGGGAAAACATACATGAGAGCCATTCTAGCATCTATGCAGCAGGGTAACAAGGTGAGGGAGGGGGGTGATGAAGTAGCAAATGGGTGGTAGGTTAGAAAAGATTTGTAATGGAAGAGGCACCAACTTGTTCCTTTGGAATTTGTGCTCCTCTTAAATGACAGAAAAAGGTAGTGAAAGAATCAGAACTACCTGGTGTTGTAAATAAATTAGTACTGTACTCCGAAAACTCATTCACAGTTACTTTCAAAAGATTGTCACAGTATAGTAAGTCTTTGTTTTGGACTAAGTCTTTCTAATAGACAAAGCTAATTTGCTTCAGGATACATTTGCCATGGTGAGATATAAACTTTATTGCATCTCTTACCAAAGGCAAGCCACCAAGGGAAGATGCCACCCTTGAGTTAAATCATTTTACTACCTATAATGACATATTACTGGGGTGTTTATAAGTTGCTTGCATTAAATAAGTTTGGAAAAGGGCCCCAGCTGAGGTGGATTTATCATGAATTCAATGAACCTTAGGCTTCAGGGCTCCTCACTTGCATAGGACCCTTCCAAGGTTTGAGAGGGGTCCTAGCGATTTTTCTATTTATAACTTTGCATATTTTTATTAGATAGGATTTCCCAAAGTAGATGAGGTTCAGGCCCCACAAAACCTTGATTCATCACCGGGTGTCAGGTAATTATAAGTCAGTAGGTTTCTTGAATGAAGCCTCTATGTTATTGAGAAATATCAGGTGAAGTAGTTAGCAGTGTGGTAGTCTATTTTAAATCCGAAATCTACCTCAAAGATGAGCCAAGAGCTTATTAATTTATAAAGTACCACTTTTTGAATGGTGGTAGTAATCATATCTCTTTCAGATAAAATCAGGAATGAAATATACTATGGAAAACCGGCAGTGGTTGATAATCCTAAATGTTAAGTATGCTTTTTTTCTCTGACTGTAAAGTGTTTCTCCTTCATTCACCTATGCACGTCCAGACTGATGGCTTATTTTTAAAAATTCTTTTAGTCACTTCATTGGATCTAACAATACAAGCTCCATGATTTTAGAAACTGAAGGACTCTACAATGTAGAAAGGCTATATAACTTAACCAGACAGAGCACATTCACATGCTGGCTTGTCCGTGGTACATCAATATTGTACCAAGAACATAAGCACGAAGAGAGAATAAGAGGAAAATCAAAGCCTTATCCCTATTGAATTATTTACCCCATTGTTGAGAATATCAGTGCGGGAGGTGTGTCCACACTATGAAGGCAAATTGAGCTGCGGTCACAGAGCCGCCCTAATGCTCCCCCAGTCAGCTAGCATTGGTTTCCTTTACATAGCTATGTACACACAAAAGCTTACACACTTGAGGGTGTTGTCCTCACTTTTTGCTATGTACTAGAATCCTGGCAGCTTCTCAGATTTAGAAAGGCATAAACACTAAAAGCAAAAATAACTTGGGTCTGCCCTTTGGGGTGATTCAGGGTGGCTGTTTTATTTGTAATAGTTCAAAATTTTGAGATTGCCACACCTAGCAACTACTATACTTTTCTTCTCCCCACTGCATCTTATTCTTCCCACCTGTAGTATTTTCTCCCATTCTATATGTTTATTCACTTTCTTGATAGTGTCCTTTGAAGCACAAACTTTTTAGTTTTTATAAAATCCAATTCATCTATTTTTCCTTTGGTTGTTTGTGCTTCTGGTATCATATCTAAGAAACTGTTGTCTAAAGCAAGGTCATAAAGATTTACTCCTGTGTTTTCTTCTAAGAGTTTTATAGCCTTAGCTCTGACATTTGGATATTTGATCCATTTGGAGTTAATTTTCATATACGGTGTGAAGCTTCATTATTTTGTGTGTGGATGTACAGTTGTCCCAGCATCATTTGAAAAGACTGTTCTTTCCACATTGAATTGTTTTGGCACCCTTGTTGAAAATCAATAGACCATAAATATGAGGGTTTATTTCTATATTGTCAATTCTGTTCCATTGATTTACATGTCTGTTCTTATTCCAGTACCACACTGTGATTGCAGTAGCTTTGAACTGAGTTTTGAAACCAGGATGTGTGAGTCCTCCCACTTTGTTCTTTACCGACATTGTTTTGGTTATTCTGTTTCCTTGAATTGCCATAGGAATTTTAGAAAGAGCTTGGCAATTTCTGGAAAGAAGTCAGCTGGGATTTTGATAGGAATTGCAATGGAACCATAGGTCGATTTGGGAAGTAGTGAAATTTTAATAAGATTATCTTCCAGTCCATGAATCCAGCATGTCTTTATATTTATTTAGATCTTCTTCAATTTCTTTCAACAGTTTTGTACTTTTCAGTGTGAATCTTGCACTTACTTGGTAAAATTTTCCCCTAAGTATTATATTTGTTTTGATGCTGTTCCACATGGAATTGTTTTCTAAAGTCCATTTTTCGATTACTCATTGCTGGTGTGGAGAAATAATATTGATCTTATATCCTACAACCTTGCTGAACTCATATATTAATGCTAACAGTTATTTTCCTAGATGCCCAGGAATATGTCTTGTGGCCTTCCAGTTTCCCAGGAATACATTGGAATATTGCAAAGTGTCTGTGGACATCTCATTCCTCAGCTTTTCTTTTAAAGCTTTGCGGTTGGGTTGTTTTTTGCCCCAAACTGTTATCCATTGCCTCATGCCACCGCCATGTTAAAATATTTGCTTGAAAATGTTTTCCAGAAATGCCACCTGAGCAGAGGCTTTTCTCACTAGACAGCCCTCAGTCAGGTCAAAGGCAAGCCTTTCAAGTGAGGTCTTCCAGGGGACCACCAGACATGTACAACAATGACAGTTCTTTGGGGATGAGGCTTTGAAGGACCTCCCAGTCCATGCTGCTCGTTCTGGTACCAGGGATGTGGGCTGTTTTTCAAGGCTACCACTGGCATGGAGACCAAAGGTCGAGGGCAAGTTCAAGCAACACAGATCTCGTTGTTCTTACAGAAATTAATTTGTTTTCCTTGAATAACTTGCTCCCCCATTTGCTGCCAGCGTGTTGGTTAAATTCCCAGAGTTCAGAAGACGTTGATTCTGACCATTTTTGCCAGTTTTGTTGTTGTTGTTATTGTTGCTTCCATGCGGGGATGAATTTTCAGATGTCCTTCCTCCATCATTTTTACTGATTTTCCTGCAATTTTTTAAAAAAATCTATAAAGTCTCAATGGCCATAGGCTAATTAAATATTTATCACGAGAGATGATTAAGGAAAAAATAAAAAGAGAAATAAATAAATAAATAAAAAGAGAAAATATAGTTCTCATAGAGGCTTTCCCAGATGGGTAGATGAAGTTTGAAAAGGTATTTCTGTATTTAGTGCTGTCAAAATTAAGGTTAAAGTAACAGATGTTTCAAAAAAAAAAAAAACCCTTTTTTTTCATTCAGGTTAAACACAGGCTTTAGAGTCAGAACTGAGTACCAACTCCAGCTCTGCTTCTTACGAGCTTGATGACTTAAGACAAGTTATGTAACTTCTCTGTGCCTCAGTTTCCTCATTTGTACAATTGTGTAATATATATATCACATAAGGTTACTGTGAGGATGAAATGTTAAATGCTGATCACATATGCATGGCAACCCAAAAGATATTAGTTTTGATAATTATCTTTATAATATTCTGCAAAAGTACACCAATAATTCTTGAGTAGAGCTAACCTAAAGTCAGATATTCTCTTCTGTCTTCCTGTTTCTTTTCTGTTTTTTTTTCCCCCTTATTTGTTTTAAAGAACTAAGGGGAAAAAAAAGAAAGAAAGAAAGAACTATGAAGAAAATCTATTCCAACATTTTGGAATAAAATTTTGTTCCTCAAAATTAATTTGTTTATTTTATTGATATATAAACAAAATGTTATTTATTTTTTCAGCAAACACTTATTAAATGCCTAGTAACTATTAGGCACTATGTCAGGCACAGGAATAATAATGACAATAAAGTGTGGTCCCTGCTCTCAAGTTGCTGACAATCTAGGAGAGTGACAAGTAAACAGTTGATTACACAGTAACAAAGGCTATGGCACAAGAATACACACGGGACTATGTGATGGGAGTATGGCTTTCACCAGTTCCTCTTGGATTTCTCTCTTCTTTGGCTCCAGAACCAAGGAATTAGCCTTATTTTTGCCTTTAGCTGAGTAGTTTAAATCATGAAGTTTTTCAAACTTTGTAGAGATGAAAGAAAAACCCCTTGAATTATGGAGGACACTAGAAATAGTACTTTTTTACAGAGCAAGGGCTTCCTACCAGCATAGTCACTTCGAGGGTTTTTAACGTGAAAAGTACTTTGACATATTTTTTCTTTGCTAGCCACGTTTTTTCTATTTTATTGTTTGTTTGTTTCTCTTCTCCACTTTATCATCTAGAGACCTCGGTAGCTCCCAGTGAAAGAGTGTTTTACAGATTCTAAGGGTGATTTATAGGTAAAGACAGAAAATGATTTTTTTAACCTTCAAGTTCCATACCAAAAAAAATGAATATAAACTTTCATGGAAGTAATTGAAAATGCAGATAATTTTAATTCCATTCCATTTTTCAGAATTCTCAATCGTAATCCTTTGCCAACAGTTGAAGGTTCTTGTCTTTTTAAAGTGCCAGCATTAAACTCTTTGTAAGTATTGTAACAGTTTCATGGCTCATGAGATAATTTCTGCTCCTTTTGACTTTCGTCAAAAATTGAGTACTTTGGCTAAACAGTCATAATTTAGATTTTAACTGGGTTATTGAAAATAAGAGTTATTGCCAAAGAAAAGGATTAAGAAAGAATATATATGGGTAAGAGAGCCAGCAGAGGATGAGAAGACTGTTGAAGAACACATATAGATATGGAACATGAAGATGCATATAGGAATAGTATTTATCCAAGAAAGCAAAAAGGAATAAGGGGTACATTATTTTTTTTAAAAAGAGTGATCAAAAGAGGTAGATGCAATTGAAAATGAGAAGTGAGGCTAATAGAAAATGATTGTACTGTTCAGCACCAAGGTCATTAATTTGATGATGCAAATTTAAATTTCTTCCAAAAGAGCTCATTAGAATTATCATCTATGGCAAGTAAGAAGCCAAAGTTGAAGTAATCACATGTTAAGTATCTTTTTCAGTTTAGAAATTTTGTCTTTGGGTTTTATATCATGCATGTTTGGGCTTCTCCTTCAGAGACATGGGAACAGCACAAGTGTCACTTACAGCAATTGAAAGCATCCTCATGATGACCCTTGAATTGGAAACACTGTAAGTTGATTTTTCTTACATTGATTTTCACTCAATTGTATTTTTAGGTTTGTTTGATTATCTTCTTAAGTCAGGTTTATTTATGTATAATTTTCATTTAACAAACTTCACTCTTTTTAAATATACAGTGTGATGTGTTTTGACAAACGTATAGTTTTGTAGCCGCCACCACCACATTTGAGGTAAAGAAAACTTCTGCACTCCCAAAAGACCCCTCCTGTCCCTCTGTAGTCAATCCATCCTCCTGTCACTACCAGCCCCTGGCAACCACCAATCTGATTTTTGTCCGTATAATGTTGCCTTTTCCAGAATATTTGATAAGTGAAATCATGTGTTATGTAGCTTTTTGTTTTTGGCTTCTTTCACTTAGCCAGTCTCTTTGGAGATTCATCTGTTTTGTTGCACCCGTCAGTAGCTCATTCCTTTTGAGCGCTGAGCAGTATTCTAGTTGTGTGGATACGCATTCATCGTTTGATGAACATTTGAGTTTCTTCTTGTTTTTTGGCTATTATGAACAAAGCCTCTGAAAACACTCACATGTGTGTGTGAACATATGTCTTGTGTGAGCATATGTTTTCATTTCTTTGGGGTAAAATACCTCAGGGTGGGATTGCTTCATCATATGCTAGGTGCCTATTGAACTTTTTAAGAAACTGCTGAACTGTTTTCTAAAGTGCCTGTGCCATGTTGCTTTCCCACAAGCAGTCTATGAGAGTTGCAGATGCTCTACCTCTTCACCTGATCCTTATATTTGTTTTTTAAAAACATTTTAGCCTTTCTAGTAGGTGTGTAGTTGAATCTCGTGGTTTTTGCCACATTTTGCATTTCTGTAATAGCTGATGATGTTGAGTGTCTATTCATGTGCAAATATCTTTTTAAATGAAGTGTCTCTTCAAATCCATTTTGAATTGGATATTTGTATTGAGATTTAAGAGTGGTTTATATAAAAAGCAATGGAAAAAGTCCTTGCTCTCAGATATGTGTTTAGTAAATATCTTCTCCCAGATTGTGACTTATCTTCATTATATTAAAGTGTCTCTGAAAACTAGAAGTGTTAAATTTTTTTTGATGAACTCTAATTTAGCAATTTTTCTTAATTTTTCATATTTATTTAATTTATTTATTTGGTTGTGCTGGGTCTTAGTTGCGGCAGATGGGCCCCTTAGTTGCGGCTCATGGGCTTCTTAGATCTGGCATGCGAACTCATAGTTGAGGCATGCATGTGGGACCTAGTTCCCTGACCAGGGGTCGAACCCGGGCCCCCAGAATTGGGAACTCGAAGTCTCAACCACCAGGGAAGTCCCTTAGCAATTTTTGTTAGATGGTTTCTGCTTTTTTGTGTCTTAATCTAAGAAATCTTTCTCTGAGACCCCACTGTCTAACCCCAAATCACAAAGATTTTCTCCTACATTTTCTTCCAGATGTTGTATAGCTCCATTTAGGTCTATGATTCATTTTGAGTTAATTTTCATATATGTTGTGAGGGAAGGGTCAAGTTTTATTTTTTTGCGGTTTAAAAAACTATTTCTGTAGGACCCTATTGTGACAGTTTATTACACAACGTACTGCACCTTAAATTGTGCCATCCCCCCTCCCATATGGTAAGCTAATAGAAACTTTCTGTTACGCCAAGGCTAGTTGAGGGGATTGCATGAGATTAGTATGTAGAAACGGCCCTGCATTTAGCAGTCTGTTCCAACCGTCTTTGTCAGGTCACCTGACAAATGACTCCCTTCACCGTGCCGTCACGCATTGGTCACCGCTCTAGCCTCATCTTCCTCAGCGTCCCACAGCATCTGCCACAATTGCGATCCCTCTCTTGTCAGCTACATGCCTTCCTCTCTGGATATTAAAAATTATTTCCCTGTTTAACGACAATACTGTTAATACACAGTATTGAAGAAATTAAATTCTTACACAATAATATTACCTAATAAAGTGTTGCTATTCAAATTTCCCCCATTGTCTCTCTTATATAATATCATTTCTTTTAACAGCTTTTTGAGGTACAATTGACATGCAGTAATCTGTGTTCACACACTCACATACATACACACCATGAAGACATCACGAAAATCAAAATGTCCATCACCTCAGAAAGTTTCTTAATGTCTCTTTGTAATTCTTCCTTCCCATCGTTCCTTGCACTTCCCAATCGCCATGCAACCATTGATCTGCTTTCTGTTTGCATTTTCTAGAATTTTATATAAATGGAATCATACAGTGTATACTTTTTTCTAACTGGCTTCTAACTCAGCATAATTATTTTAATCTTCATCCATATTGTTGTATATATCAGTAATTCATTTCTGTTTATTGCTGAATAGCATTCCTTTATATGGATGTACCACCATTTATGTATTGACCATTGATGGACATTTGAGTTGTTTGAGTCTTTGTCTATTACAGATAAAGTTGCTATGACTATTTGTGTACAAGTCTTGTATGGATGTTTACTTCCATTTCTCCTGGGTAAATGCCTGCCTGTAGAATGGCTGCATCATTGGTAAGTGTATGTTTAAGTTTTTAAAAAATACCTATTTTCCATAGTGGTTTGATCATTTTACATCTCTACCAGCAGTGTATGAGAGCTGCATTTTCTTCACGTTGTGGCCAACATTTGCTATGCTCAGTATTTTTAATTTTAGATAGTTTAATAGGTGTGTAGTTGTATCTCACTGTAGCATCTCTAATGATTAATCATGTCAAACATCTTTTCATATGCTTATTTTCCATCTGTATATCTTTGAATCTTTTATTTATATTTTTCTGGAGTTCTGAGAGTTCTTTATATATTCTTGAAATTAGTCCTTTATCCAATAGGTAAGTTGCTAGGTATTTTCTCCCATTCTGTGACTCATCTTTTCGTTCTCTCAGGAGTGTCTTTTGCAGGGCAGAAATTCTGAATTTCGATGGTGTCTAATTTATCTGTTTTTTTCTTTTATGCATTATGCTTTTGGTGTTGTATCTAAGAAATCTTGCCGAACTCAAGGTCATAAAATTTTTCACCTGTTTTGTTCTAGATGTTTTATAGTTTTATGTTTTACATTTAGATCTTTGAACCAATTTGAGTTCATTTCTGTATATGGTTTAGATGGAAGTTCCTTTTTTTTTCCTTTTTGCACCTGGATATTCAGTTGTTCCAGCATCATTTGTTGAAAAGACTATCATTTCTCCACTGAAATGCCTTTGAACCTGACAGTCAGTTCTCCCCCTCTCTCTACTTCAGAACTTTGTATTCTGTTCCTTTGGTCTTTTTGTCTCTCTTTACACTACTATCACAATGTCTTGAAGGTGTAGCTTCATAATCCTTGAAATCAGTTACTGTTAGTTCTTCAACTTTGTTCTTTCTCAAAGTTGTTTTAGTGATTCTAAATTTTATTTCCATATGAATTTTAGAATTAGCTTGTCAATGTCTATAGAAAAGCCTACTGGGGTTTTGATGTATAAATCGATTTGGGGAGAATTGATGTCTCAACAATATTGAATCTTCTGATCCATGGATACTTTATATCTCTCCATTTATTTAGGTCTTTCTTAATTTCCCCCGGCAATATTTTACAGTTTTCAGGGTGCAAGTCTTTTGTCAGACTTATTCTAAGTATTTTATATGTTTGATTCTTTTATAAGTAGCATTTTAAAACTTTGATCTCTGATTGTTTGTTGAGACAAATTCATCTTTTTGTATGTGGATCTTGTACCCTGCAAACTTGATAAACTCATTTATTAGTTCCAGTAGCATTTTCGTAGCTTCTATCAGGTTTTCTACATAATCATGTTATCTGCAAATAAAGATAGTTTTACTTCTTCCTTTGCATTCTGAATATCTCTTTTCTTTTTGTTGCCCTATTGCACTGGCTAGAACCTTCAGTGCAAGGTCAAATAGAAGCAATGAGAGCAGATATCCTTGCCTTGTTCCTGATCCTGGTGAGAAAGTACTTTGTCCTTCACCATTAAGTATGATGTTAGGTTTTTTGTAGAAGTCATTTATCAAGTTGAGGAAGTCTCCTTCCATTCCTAGTCTACTGAGGGCTGTTTTTTTTTTCTTTAATCAGGAATGTATGTTAGATGTTTTCATTCTTTTCCTGCATCCATTGCAGTGATTATATGATTTTTCCCTTCTTTTCTTAATTTGTTTATTTATTTTTGGTTGAATTGGGTTTTCATTGTTGTATGTATCCAGTATTCTTAATCTTTTATGTAGATCCATATTCCAATCTGGTGTCATTTTCCTTCTGCTTAAAAATACTTCTTTTAACATTTCTTATTGTGAAAGTCTACTAGCAATGAATTCTTTCAGCTTCTGTATGTCTGAGATAGTCTTTATTTTGCTTTTGTTTTGACAGATGTGGGTATAAAATTCTAGCTTGATAGAATTCAATTCACTACTTTAAAGATGTTATTCCACTGAGTTCTCGTTTATGATTTTTCAAGCAAGAATTCTGCTGTCATTGTTATCTTTGTTCCTCTGTACGTAGTGTATAATTTTTTCCTCTGGCTCCTTTTAAATTCTTCTCTTTATTGCTGGTTTAGAGCAATTCGATTATTTTCTGTGCCTTGGTGTAGTTCTGTCCATGTTTCTTCTGCTTAAAGTTCATTGATCTTCTTGACTTTGTGGGTTTATAGTGTTTACCCAGTTGGAAAAATTTTGGCTATTATTTCTTCAAATTTTTATATTTCTCCTCTCCTTCATGGACTCTAAGTACACATGTATTAGGCCACTTGAAGTTGTTGCACAAGTCACTGAGGCTCTATTCATTTTGTTGTTGTTTTGTTACTCCTTTTGTTTCATTTTGGATAGTTTCTGTTGCTATGCCTTAATGTTCACTGACCTTCTGCCGTGTCTAATTAGCCTTTAACCTCCTGCAATATCTTTTTCATTTAGACATTGTTTTTAATCTCTAGAAGCTCAATTTAGGTCTGTTTTACATTTTGCATGCCTGTACTTAACATTTTCAGGGTTTAGTCTGGGTGTTTTAACATATGAAATACAGTTATAATAACTTTTCTTCATGTATAATAACTTTTTAAAAGTTCTTTCCTGCCCATTCTAACATCTGTATCGATTATGGGTTATTGTTGATTGATTGCCTTTTCTCCTCAGTATGGGTCATATTTTCCTACTTCTTTGCATGCTTGCATGCAATTTTTCATATGATCCCAGATATTGTGAGTTTTAGTTTATTGTGTGTTATGTATATTTTTATTCCTGTAAAATGCCTGGGCTTTGTTTTGGGTGAAATTAGGTTACTCAAAACACTTTTCTTCTTTTAGGTCTAGCTTTTAAGGTTCGTTGGGTAGGAGTCCAAGTAGCCTTTAGTCTGGAGCTCATCATTTGCAACTACTGAGACAAGTCCTTTCTGCGTATCATGAGGTTTTCCAGTCTGACTTGTAGGAACAGGTACTATTCCTACAACCCTGTGTGATATCCAGTTGTTCTTCTTATTAATCCTTTCATGTGGTTCTTTTCCTGGCATCAAGTTATTCCTCACACAAATGTACTGACCCATACTTTGTTGAATTCTCAAGAGCTCCCTCTGCATATCTCCAGAGTTCTTTGTCTGTGCACTTCTTTTCTCTCTGATACTCTGCTTTGTGAACTCTAGTTACCTTGGTTTTCCCAGACTCTTCTCTCCATTTCGTCTGTCAGGGAGCCCACTAGTCTCTGTCTGGACTTCTCTTCCCTGTACCATGACGTGGATACTCTCTCAGAGAAGTAAGGGCAATTATAGGGATCACTTCATGTATTTCCCATCTCCTCGGGAATCACTGAAATGTATTGCCTGAGGTTCCGTTTCTTGAAGACTGTTGTTTCATAGGTTCCATCTGATTTTTTCCTTGTTTCAGCTGGGAGGTTAAGTTGGCCCTTGTACTTCATCTTGGCCAGAAGCCAATAACATTCTTTAAGTCTGTTTTGTTTTGATACAGGATCCAATTAAAGATGAGGCATTGCATGTCATGTCTGTGTTTCGGTTAACCTAGAATTTTTCCCTACTATCTTTTTTTGGTCTTTTATGACATTGGCTTTTTTGAAGAGTCTAAGCCAGTTGTCTTGTAAATTGCCCCACAATCTGTATTTGTCTGTTTCCTCATTAGATTCAAAGTAAACATTTTGGGGAAGAATACTATATAGGTGATGTATTCTTCATACTTCATCCCTTGAGGTGGCCCAGTGCTAAGTTTGATCACTTGATTAAGGTGGTCTATTCCATATCTCTCCATTGTAAAGTTATTTTTCCCCTTGGTAATTGATAAATAATATGTGGGGTGATCCTTGGGATCAGTGAAGATCCTACTTTCAAACAACTCTTCACCCAACTGTGCATCAATGATAATCCTTGTCTGAATCGGTTATTACATTGATAGTTGCAAAATAACACTTTCCTAATTCTATCCTTCCTTTTGCATTTATTAGCTGACATTATTCTATAAAGAAGAGCTCCCCCACTTTTCATTTGGAGTATCATTATGAACTCATGTGCTTTTTTTTCAATTAACTGTGTTATACCTTATTATAATGATAATGTTATTCTTTGGAATGTTCCTTTTGTCCAGATTTGGTCAATGCGATCTCTGTTATTGTTTAGCCACATGATGCTTTTTTATTACTAGAATAATTTCTAATATATTACTCCTCACAAATAGGAACTGAGAAAGTGACTCCAGAATGTGCGGTCTTATTCATACTCTTCTTAGAAGTCTGCCTTCTTCGGGTGTACTCTCAACCCAAAGTGAGGCTTTCGGGTTGGAAGGAGATACTTCTGAATTAAACTGCAGTTCAATGTCACCCAATTCTAATCCCTATTCCCTTTTTTCTAGGCATATCATACCTACTGCCATCCTAATCCTTCTGTTGGGCACCTCTCTCCTCCTCGATATTTATTTCCAACAGTCAAGGGCAGCAATTGGCCAACCGGCCCCTATCCAGTTCTATAGTCCATATGCCCCAAGAACTCCTTTTTGCACTGGTCTGTGGTGGCCTTGGCCTACCTCTTCTACCTACTCAGGTAACTCTTTTACCACGAATTTAATGACCTGTGTTTCCATTTATAGGATCTTACCCAGCCGGAGGGCCTGCTGCCTCTGCCAATTTAAAAATACTATTGAGGTTGTCTGTGAGACAGTCAAGCTGCGTTGTGACAGTGAACGCCTGAGGGACGTCACACGTTGTGGTGAGTCTCAATTGCGGGATAATACATTTTTAATTTTTAACTTAATTTTTTATTTTTAATCAAGGATGATACATTTTAAAACTAATGATGTAATTACATTATTTTAATACATTCATTCAGAGTTCCAGCTCCCTAAATTTCTAAGAATTACCCCCTTGCTAAAAATCAGATTCTTGGTTACATTATTAAGCTAAGAATAGCTCAGTTACATTATTAGCTTCATAATGTAACTGATCTGCATATGTAAAGGAACCAGAGAAAGGAATGGAAGGGGGAAGGGAATTCACATTAATGGCCACATATCCTATGCTGCCCTCTGTGCAAATGAGAACTTATTCACATAGTACATCACAGTTTGTAAACTGATTTTATATACATTAGGTCTCAAGTACCCTTTGTCTTATAAGACAGGTGTAAATATAGTTTTGTTTATTTTGTTTGTTTCTGCAATTTTATGAAGAGTACAAGTGATGCTGTTTTAGGTCCTATCTGGAGCCTGAGAGTTTCTGGTTCCATAAGCAGAAGCTGCTACCAAGCCCTTCTAATGCATGGGAGAGCTAGTTATTTCTTTGACTGTCCAGCTCTGAACTTGCTCTGAATCGCAAGTTTTTCTATCCACAAAACACTCAGGGGCTTTCAACTATTTTTCTATATATTAGATTTATGGGCACTAACTTGATGACTTCCAAAATGTGCTTTCATGCCCAGGTAGCTTGAATACAGGTCTCTTTCAGTGATCTAGAGCACATCATAAATAATAACACTTTGCCACTTATATAAAGACAAAATGGCTGATTTTTCAACACAGTTTTTTTTTTTTTTTTCCTTTGGCCACAAAGCTGGTGGGATCGTAGTTCTCCCACGAGGGATTGAACCCGGGCCACAGCAGGGAAAGTGCCGGGTCCTAACCACTAGACCACCTGGGAACTCCCCCAAACATTTTTTTTTACTAATTATATTACTCCCTTCTCCCCCAGAAGTGGGCAGAAAAGGCATTTTTACTCTCCTTTTACCGGTGAGGAAAAACAAGATCAGAGGTGTTAAGTGCTATGAACCTAGTGCCCCGATCTCCTGTCCCCAGTTTGGGGCTCTCAGCTAGCCTCTGCTCCTCCTTTCTCATGACCCTTCCCTCCTCCTTTGACCCTCACCAAAAATACTTTCAATCCTTTTGGAAGACAAGCCCAGCTACACAATGGTACACATTACCTTCACACAGTCAGAAGATTTGGATGGTTCCCCAAGTAGAGCTGGAAATATTAGAAGTAAAATGAATTGAAAGCAAAGTAGCCATCTGACAGAAGTTGCTTTTTCCCGTCTACATTTTAGGGCCTCAAGTATTATTCCATTGATTTGTTGAACATTCCACATGGGCATACAATCTGGCAAATCTCTTAACTTATACCCGAGATCCCTGCCCAAATTTTAGCAAAGAGCCAGGGCGGACATAGTGTTTTTTTCTGTATAGAGCCTTCTGTTATGGGGACTGGGATATATAGAAGCAGGGACTAAACAAAGGACTCAGTGGGTAGTTGGAGAAGGACATGTCCAGATGACGACCTGTTAGCGGCGGTGGTTGTCGTGGATATCTGTGATAGCAGCAAGAACACAAGCACACTGAAGAGGTGGAGAGAGGAAGCCTCACACTCCTGTGCCTTTGAGGCAGGACAGGATGGGGTATATGAATGTGAGGAGTCACAGTAGGTCTGCAGAGAGTCCAGCTGATTAGGGGAATATTTGTCTTCCAGCCTTGGCTTTTCTTGAGTACTGGCCCCTGGGAACCAGTGGAGTAATCCTGAATATAGTTCCTATGTTTCACGCTACAGAATTTTCTGAGTAGATAGCCCCTTTTTCAAGAGAGACCTTTTTCACATTTTGTTGTTGCCAGTCATAGGCTTAAGTGTGGGTTTCTTTTTCTCCTAAGTGGCACTCAAACTTTGACTGATTCCTCATTTCTTTGGCTGTGGACTGACAAAAGGCTGTCCCATCAGTCTTCAGTGATGAAAAACAGTCCCTTCTCTTTTGACAGATGAAGAAACATCTATAGAGAATGCAGGAGGATCGTTGATGCAGGTGTTACAAGCCCAGCAGAAGAACAACAGCACCGAGCTGACTATTGAGTCAGAGAGGATGTCCTCACATAACAGTGCTGTCAGCTTGTCAGGCTTCATGAATGAGCAGCTGGACTTTCATACTAAAAGTGATATTATCAGTACACTAAATTACATACTGCCTTATATCTCAGAGGGAAATCTAGGAGATGTGGAATCAACATTATTACCATTCATTCAACTTCTTTTTTCAAATAAACAAGATGGACATAATGCCGCTGGGCCTTTTGAAAAACAATACAAGGAGCCTTTCTGTTAAACCTGTACCCAACAATTCAACTAATAAAAACAAATTGAGGGAACTCCATTTTGTGGAAAATTTGTTAGATGCAGAAACTCAAGAAAAAATTGATGAGGTTAAAAAGGAAGAAAAACCTGCCACGTGTATGCGTTCCAACCTTTTAAGTGCCATGTTTACACGCTACATCTTTCAAAAGAAATTAGAAACTGCCCAACCACAGAAAGACAGCCTAGCAAAGATTGAGAGTACAGAGGAAAAGCTGCTGAGAGTGAACAAGGTCCTCAAGGGGCATACAGAAAATGCACCTCAAAGCAGTGGGAGATGAGAGCGTCAGGAGGGAACAGAATGCCCAGCCATCTGTGGCGAGCACTGCCAAAGAACGAAAGCTCAGGAGGCCATCCCCAAGAAAGCTGAAACAGCTTCTCGTGGTGCAGAGGCCCAGGAAGCTGGTGGGAAAGTCCTCCAATGCAGAGTCTTCATTCCTAAAGGAACACAAGGCCGCAGGCTCCTCTTCCCTGAAACCGTACTTCAAGGGCAGGCCTTGTGCCTCCATCCCGCCAAAATCCCCATCTGAGGTTAAAAGCCAATCAAAAGACTTATCCAACGCTATTCATGTTTTCGAAGATGCAAAGGCAAGAGTTAGAAATATTAAGGACTTCGAATTAATCTCACATTCTGGAAAAAAAATACATCTTCCATAAAATTAGGTCTCATCGGGTCCACAGAAAACCCAAAGTTAAAAGGAGTCGAGGGGCTTCCCTGGTGGCACAGTGGTTGGGAGTCTGCCTGCCGATGCAGGAGACACGGGTTCGTGTCCTGGTCCGGGAAGATCCCACATGCCGTGGAGCGGCTGGGCCCATGAGCCATGGCCGCTGAGCCTGCGCGTCTGGAGCCTGTGCTCCGCAATGGGAGAGGCCACAACGGTGAGAGGCCTGTGTACCGCAAAAAAAAAAAAAAAAAAAAAGGGAGTCGAAAGTTCAGAAAGAAAAGTTCACTTGATAGAATGATGCTTGCAAGCCCTCCGTTCTCTGTCGTGAGGAGTCTCATAAATTCCCCTCCACGAGAGGCTGTTTCGTCTTCAGGAGAAGTGACTTCTCAGGAAAATCCTTTTCCAGAATTATTTTCTCTTTCAGACCCTTCTGCAGAAAACACTACTTCAGAAAACAATACTGCACAAAATGTTTCTGAAGCAATTATTTCTACAGGAAACGCTACTCTGCCAGGAGGAACCGGCCCTGGAAACACTAGCCATAGGAACGTCTCCACTGCACATTCTACTGTTGCTGCAGACAACAGTATGCCAGCTGTTCAACACAGCAACAAAACACAATGGGAGCACCACAACATGGTCACTGAATTATCCTCTAAGCCCACAGGCTTCACTTTCCCAGGGCTCGCATCCCCGGGTGATCAAGTTGAAACTCAGCTAAACCAGCAGCTCTGGTCCCTCATCCCCAACACTGACGTGCAAAGGCTCATTTCTCATGTTATCCAGACTTTGAAAATAGACTGCTCGGACACCCACGTGCAGCTGGCCTGTGCCAACCCCATCTCTAGAACAGGCCTCCTGATGAAGCTTCTCAGCAAGCAGCAAGAAGTAAATGTGTCCAAAGCGGAATGGGATATGGACCAGTGGAAAGCTGACAACTATATCAGTGAGAGCACAGAAGCCCAGAGTGAGCAGAAAGAGCAGGAGTCAAGTGAGGTGAGGATAACCCCTGACACATGGGACTTGGACTTTTACTCAGTTTAGGACATGCCATTAACGTGCCCAAGCGGGAATACCACGGGCTCCTAGTCAGTATCTTATCTTCAGCCATGAAACGGGCTAAGACAGTGATCTCCAACTTTGCTCATTGAGAGAGTGTGTCACTATTCCTAGGGTAGACGCGAAAAGGACATAACACAAGATAAATAAATTGTAGATAAATTGTAGAAGAAAATGCTAATGATAAGACTAATAACATTCAATTTGACTTGTTCTTATAGAAGCTACTCGCCTGGAAGGATTGGGTTTCATAGTAGTTTAAGAAGAGTTAGCTATCGTTTAGAATAGGATTAAGAATCGTAAGTTTTCATCCCTTCTATCTCCTTGTTTTTAAAAATTGTTATATATTTTTTTAGCTCACAAAAGAAGTTCCAGGTTATGACTATAACAACAAACTCATCTTGGCAGTATCTGTACCTGTAGTAGTGACGATTTGTGTTAGAATTCTCTGTCTCATTGAGGTAAGGACAATAATTAATTCAGATTCAGAACCCAGAAACTGAGAATCAAATCCACCTTTCCTCCTGCTACTACTTGATTCTTCCCTTTAGCCATGAGGACTGACATACACTTTGTTCTTTTAATGAAAAGTATATTCCCAGGATGTTTTTTTTGTGTTTTGTTTTTTTTTTTTTTTTTTTTTTTTGGCTGCGTTGGGTCTTCATTGCGGTGCGTGGGCTTCTTACTGAGGTGGCGTCTCTTGTTGTGGAGTACGGGCTGTAGATGCACGGGCTCAGGAGTTGTGGCACACTGACTTAGTTGCTCCGCAGCATGTGGGACCTCCCCAGACCAGGGATCGAACCTGTGTGCCCTGTGCTGGCAGGCGGATCCTTAACCATTGCACCACCAGGGAAGTCCCCACAGGATTTTTAAAAGGAACTTCACTCCCAGGAGATCCCTATGGAATTGGATCCCTGATAACAAGCTATTGGACTATTTTGACACGTGAAGTTTATAAGAAGGCCAGAGTTGACATGATAGTAAATTTTCTTCAACCCAACAAAGTATGCTGATTTGATGTACTCACCAGTCACTCTCATTCTACTGTTGATTTCTTTCCTTCTTGGCTGAAGTGATGAGAGATATAGGATCTCCATACTCAAGGAGCTATCAGTCACCCTGGGAGGGCTAAAAGGGCATGCCTAAAAGACAAAAGTGTGATCTCGTCAATTCCTCAGGTTTACTTAGCAGCTTTCTTCTCCGGTGTATTAGGAATTGTGTAGATAGGTTCCATTAAAACACTGCAAGTAAACTCTTGCAGCAGGCTACCCTCAAATATTTATAGTAGCCTATTCCTGGAGCTAGCCTGTTTACCTTTTGTTCAGTTACATAGTGGTTGATTACTTTTCCCAGCAGGCAGTTGCTAACATTAAAAGAGTGATTTTAATAGGCTGACAGTCTTGATTCTACCCTACCACTCCACATTACTTTAGTTATCTTTTCTCCTGTGATGGCAGCCCTCCATTCCAGCCAAAGCAGCTCCTCACTATACGCTAGTTACACCATAGCCATTCCTACTTTTGTCTGTGCCTTTGTCCATCGAAAATTCCTTTATTTTGCTTTGCCTGTGGAACTCCTATGAATCTCTGAAAAGCCAACTCAAGTTCAGATATCTTTCTCTGTAAAGCCTTCCCTGAATACTCCAGCCCTCCTGATCCTAGTCCTGTGAGGTTTGTCACCATTTCTTAGGGGCCATAGCAAAGTAGTCCCCCCTCCCCTCAGAACTCACAAAAGTGGTAAGCAGTTTTTTGAAAGGCAGCCCCCCAAGAGAGAACCACCAAGGTTAGCACATCATGGAGCTGAGCAGAGATGTGTAAGGACCAATGGCTTCCTGGCCTATCACACTTGAATCAAACCTGACATGATGTACTAACTTCTAAAGAGAAATGTGTCTATCTGCAGGAGGGTTGGTCACTAGTGAAAGCATAGAAAAGGTGAGGAGAGACCAACATGGGCAGTGCCCATCCTCACATTGCCCAAGAGTAGAGATGGCACCTTAGGCAGCATAACTGAGGAGTCAGGCCCACTAGCCAGGCTGCCTGTTGAGGAGATGGATGGATCCAGTTACCTCAGGCCTTCCCATTAAGTTCTGGATTCAGCTGATTCCTTTTCTAATTCTGATCTCACCAAGTAGCCTTCGATTCTGTGATTGTGCTTTAGTGTGCCACGGAGGCCTGTCCCCACAGAAGGTAATTCTCTGATTGTGTAGACACAGATGCCCCGTGTGTAGAACAGATGTATTTCTCATTGTCAAGTAATAATTTGGCATTCTGATGTTTGATCAATCCTGTGATATTGCTAAAGTGAGACTGCCACAACAGGAAGACGTGAGTTCTCTCTTGGTGAGGAAGAGTATGATTTCTGAGCCTAGGAGGCTGGGGACTAGCTTGCTAGTCATTGGCCATTGCCCAGACTGTACCCTCTACATCTCAGGTGGCATATGGCCTTTGGCATGTTTAGAATTTCTGTAAAGTCCCCTTTTTTATTGTTTTTAACTTCTTGCATTTGTTTTGTTTTGTTTTGTTTTGTTTGGGCCTGTGTGATCTTAGTTCCCCAAGCAGGGATTGGACCTGTACCCTCGGCAGTGAAAGCGAGGAGTCCTAACCTTTATTTCCTCTCCCCACATATACGATAAGCTTTTGGAGGACAGGGACCATGCAGTGTTCTTCCTATGGTAGACAATACTGGTGTTCAACGGAAGAGAGATGAGGCGTTATGTCAATTCCACAGTGAGGACTAATGCAACCGAATATTTATTTGAAGTAGGATAGAGTCCAGCAATAGACCCCTGTGTTCTTAAGACTTTTGAAATGTCATGTTTTAATATTGCAATCAGGGGAAGAAAATGAATAAATGGTGATAGAATAGCTGCCTAACTATTTGGGGGGTAAATAGCAGATCCCCATGTTTCATGTTAAATAAACATATATCCATAAATGTGAAAAAAGACCACATAAAGGTATTAGAAGAAAATAAAAGCAATATTTCTATAATCTTCTGGTGGGAAAGAGCCTTCAGAGCCTGATGCCACAAGCAGAGCCTTTGATATATTCCACCATCTTGTCTGTGACACCAGCTTAGCACTGATTCATGCCAAGCGTAAGATGAAGAGTTTTCCATATATTGTCTGATTTAAAGCCCACAGTCCTGTGAGGATGATATTACTATCCCTCCCTCATAGATGAAGGAGATCAGTGTAAGGCCCCAGCGGCCAAACCGAAAGCAGAAGGCAGTTTCACCCGACTGCAAAGCTGGTGCTCCCTCCTCCACTCTTTTGTCTTGTCTCCTTAGAGACAAAAACACTGGAAATATTCGAAACACTGAAATTCAATGAAAGCCAGTATTTCTTTACCATAAAGAGTTTTTGTTTGTTTGTTTCGAAGTGGTGGGGTTTGGCCATGCTGTGCAGCTTGCAGGATCTTAGTCCCTTGACAAGGGATTGAACCTCGGGCCACAGCAGTGAAAGAGCCACGCCCTAACCAGTGGACCACCAGGGAACTCCCAAGAGTTTTGTAAGTCAACAAGAAGAAGACAAACAGTCCAGGGGAAAAGGGGGCGAGGGCTGTGAAGAGTAGGAGGTGTGTTGACAGTCTGCCACCATATCTGCCTGTCGTCTCCTCATGGCTCATGTGGGGTGGGTTTTGTTAGCCAGGCCTTTGTCACCTCGTGACGTAAAAATCACCTCTAAGATTTTCTTCAAGTACTTTTATAATCTGTCCAGAATTTGTTGTATTTGTTTGTTCGTGTGGTTGAGGTAGGGGATCTAACTTTTTCCCCCTACATGAAGATCTGATTCTTTTCAAATCTTTCACTGAATGGTTTATTCTTTCTTCCCTGGTCTACTATGCTATCTTCATCTGGATGCTGTTCTGTGATCCAGTTATCTTGTCCTGTACCAGTACTGATATCACACTGCTTAATTCCAGTTGCTCTATAACATATTTTATATCTGGTAGGGCAAGGTCCTACTCTTTGACCTTCTTTGGCATACATCTCATAACTATTCTCACATATATTCTCTACCAAATGTCAGCTGGCCAGGTTTATTTAAAAATTATTTTGGTTATAAAATGGATTGCATTGAATTTTTAGTTTCATTTGAAGAGAATTGACCTCTTTACAACATTCTAGGAGGATGGTATCTCATGCCATGTAAGTACTTCTTAATGTCCTTCAAAAAAGGTTTAATATTTTCATCACATAGGTCTTACAAATTTGTGGCTAAATTTATTCCTAGGTGCTTTATGCATTTTTATTGATATAGTAAATGGGATGTTTCTTCTGTTTTTTAGTTAGTTAGTTGTGTTATATGGGAAAGCTATTGAGGCTAATATGTTGATCTCTTGATTTTGTATGGAGCCATCTTACTCATGTTACTTCCAATAAAATTTCAGTTGATTCTTTTGGTCTTTTTGGGTCCCTTGTTTCATATGCAGATATGTTTGTCTCTTCTTTCCAATACTTCGTTTTTCTCATCGTACTGATTAAGACCTCCTCCACAATGCTCAATAGTAGCAGTAATGATTGGGCATCCTACTCTTGTTCCTGACTTTAAAACAATGCTTAGGTTTTTGCCAGATACTTTTATTTTCTTTTCCTACTTCTAAGAGTTTTTATTAGGAATTATCTGTTGAACGTTATCTAAAACAGTCAATAAAATATATCGCCAGCTGCATGCAAGACCCTAAGTTAGGTACTGTGGAAGAGTCAAAGGATTCTTAAACAGGGTAGAATTCCTTTCCTTGAAAGAGTTATCATCTTACTGGATAGATCAGATTTAAAGTAAAAAGTAATGAATAAGGATTTGGAAATAGTTGTAATGGATAATCATGATCCTGTTTTCTTTCAAAACAGATTTCTTCTCATAGAATTGCAAAAGAGGAAGATAGAAAAAGAAGCAGAAGGTAAATATTGGTCTTTGAAAGCAGAATTTTACAACTAGAGGAGAACTTAGAACTCATCTATTTCAGTTTCCTCACCAAAGGCAGGAAGAACGCTTAATCACCCTAATGGTTTACCCTAGTTTATTTATCAGCAGAATTAGCTCCCCAGCCCAAGCTGAGTTAGAACAGGACTGGCACACATTCATCTGCTCTCACTAGTCCTTTAAGGAAAGAGGGTGGACGGGGAGAGGTTTTGGTTGTACCTGTTCCTGCTGGGCTGATGCCTGGCTCCCAGGCATCAGGCCAGGCCAGAGGCCTTCTAGGAGGCTCGGGGGTAGGGAGGGCCACATGGTTGGGGATTTAGGGGCTGGCCTCACTCAAAGCTGACGAAAGGTAGAACATATGAGTCCCTCCTGGAAAGTGGCAAGAAAACTTTCCTTCTCATCGTACTGTTTTTCAGGCCCCTACTCTCTATTCCCTTTATCCAAACCTCATAGAATTTTAACCGGGAGAAACTTTAGACACTAGTTTGTCTCTTCCTTTTGTAATAAGGAACTGGAGAAAGAGAAAGGGAAACTATGTTGCCCCATGGTCATACTGCTAGTGATTACCGAGAAGAAGATGGTCCCTTTCCACTGAGGACTTCTCCACTGATCACACACTGTGCTTGGGCTGTGAGCTACGTTTTATGTCACAGTCGAGTAGACACATACTATATGGACATAAGTAGTTTCTGAAACAAACTTATTGTGCACTCTGATTTTTTTCTCTTCTATTTGTATTCGAAAAGAGTATTTTGTGCTTCCCTGCTGGTCGTGGCCTTTAAACGGATTCCACAATTCACTGACACCTGAGTGACAGCCTGCAGAGTGAAAGTCAGAGAGCTATAGATGACTTTGCTCGTTGGGTTCAGGTGTTTACTTGGTGTGATTCAACTTATAGGATAGAGCAGCCAGGAAAATAAAATCGCCTTCTCCCCACACCCACACCCCCAGCAAATGCTGCATGTGCGACTAAGTCCGAAGCGGACTGGTGTGAAGCGCGTCTAAGGGAGTAACAAGTTTCTGCCCAGTGCCGTTGTGCAGTGTTTTCACTGCACGAGGGCAGTTGGCCAAGGGCAAAGAAAGGTGAACGGGGCTGAAAATCCTGCCTATACTCCATGCTAAGCCACATACAAATGTCTCTCCAGAGACACTTGGGGTCCATTTTGGACAGACACAGAGAACTTCTGGAAGGCCAGCATGCATGCAATGATTTTCATGATCCCGGGTCTGTGGTGGTTTTGCTCATTGTGATTATGGACTGAGGTACCCATTTAGTCCTAATGAAAGCAGAGATAACACATTGTGAGAGCGATGAAAAGTGACATGCAACACTAACTGTGTGTGTTTTCCTCCAAGGGGCTTTTTTTTGATTTCTGCTGCGTAAGAGAAGCTCAGGGGAAAGTGAGAGTCAGGTAGATGTGAGGAGGATAAAGTACTGTGGCCAGAGAAAGCAGGGGAGATGCAGAATTAATATTTCCCTTTCTGTGTTCTAGGAGGGCTTTTTCGGGAGAAGGCGGCCACTTTGGCTTAGGGATATGTATAGGCCTCTCAGCGCCACACGCAAGGAAAACATGGCCCAAAAGCTACACGACAGGGAGTCTTCTGATGAGGATGAGATATTTCTGCATCCCAGCAGGAGGCCCAAACTCGTCATCCAGAGCTCACTGAGGAGGCTGAATCTTTACCTCATCAAGAGGCCCCTGCTCAGCATCCACAGACCCCTGAGGACGTTGAATCTTTTTCACCCCAGGCAGAGGCCCAGGCTCAGCATGCAGAGCCCACTGAAGAGGTAGAACCACCTCCACTTCCGCAGGAGGCTCCATCTCAGCCTTCAGAGGCCCCTGAGGAACTAGAAACTTCAAGTCCTCAGGAGGCCCGCGCCCGGCCCTTGGAGACACTTAAGGAGGTTGTAGTTTGACCATGTGTTCATCATGGGGTAAATGAAGCTCAGCAGTCACACTTGTACAATGGCACTGTTAAATCTCTGGCTCTGGCACTTCCCATAAGTCCACAGGTCACTAAAGAGGTTGAACCTTCTCCAGTCCAGCAGAAGACCCCATCTCAGCCTCCAGAGCTCCTTAAGGAAGTTGTAGCTCAGTCTCCATTGTATCCCGAGGTGACAGTTCCAGCACAGAGCAGGATCATGCTGAGCATCCAACATCACCCAGTATCAAGAGCAGTGGTTCTCAACCAGGGTGATTTTGCACACAGGTGACATTTGGTAGTGTCTGGCGACAGTTTTGCTTGTCAGAACTGTATATGCTACTGGCATCTAGTGGACAGAGACCAGAGATGCTACTAAACATCCAACAGTGTACAGGAGAGCCTCCCACAGCAAAGAATTATCCAGCCCAAAGTGTCAATAGTGCTGCCTAGCTAGAGAAATAAAGATGACTTAACACAAGTATTTAATGAGCATTTAGTATTTTGTATCTACTGCACCACATATATAATCATGAAAGTATAAATCATAATATCTCCCACAGTGAGATTTCTTTAGTGTATGGAGGGAGTAGTGATGTTATGTTTCATCATATATAAATTAGAATTATTGCCAAAGGATAAATGTTCTGAAAGAATATCTGTTTTTCTAATTCTTTTGCTTGTGTCTTTTTTTGTAGAAATCTTGGTTGCAATTTACTCCCAGAACTGAGCTTTGGAACGTTTCAGGCCTGGCATGGAATGCAGTTTTTACACAAGTTGTAAGTGAAATAGAAGATGAATACATGTAAACAACTGTGTGTAAAAACAATCATGCAGTTATTGGTTAGCTGGGTGTAAGTAAGCCCAGTATGAATTCTGGAAAGTATGTCTTGAGAGCCATTTATTTTTTTTTTCAAATGAGGAAACTAAGGTACAAAGAGGCCAAGAGACTTGTTTAACTCATATATATGAAAGGCTCTGCTTTCCATAGTACTGATCTTTGGCATGGTCAATTAAAGGCACCGAACAGAAACACTCAGATTAGCATTGTCATGGAATCCCACTCCATGGATGCCTCTCCAATATGCGAATGGTCCAGGAACTTCCACTTTTGAATTTCGCTTTGATTCCTTTTCATGTGCAAAGTTCCTAACTGCTTAAAATGTATGCAACACAGAGCTGCAGAGAACTAAGTTTAGCAGGGTGTGGTTCAGTGGGTGTGGGTGCTTCCCCAACCATCATTAGCTCTTTTAAATGGTAAAGCAGAAAGAATTCCTGAACACCCACCACAGGGCTCTCCCCAGCCACCCAGAACATTATTTTTCAAAAAAGCATATATTGCTGAAGTGAATTATCTGTGGCCAATAGGAACCTTTGAGGTATGGAAAAAGACGTTGTTTGTGTTCAGCTGTAGTGTGAAAAATATAAAGAAAAGACTTTGCTGCGGCCTAATTCAATATGTTTTCTTTGCTGACTACTCTTCAATAAGAAGTGTGGGTTTTACACCCCTTCAGCTCAAAACTTCTCTGATTTCTCATGGCACAAGGAAATGATAGTGGGTACGTTCAATGGCCCGAAGGCGATTTTAGACTCAAGGTAAAGAGCTCTTCTACACCTGGCTTTGGAAAAGACTCTCTTACCTGTCTTATGGTTCAGAAATCCAGTTTCACACAGTTCCCACATTTTGGGTTAATGAAGGTGTTGAGGCTGTGTCTGGAGCTGGATTAACAATTCCTGCAGATGCCTATCTTTAGCGGCCTCCTTCCTTTCCCTTGTTAGTTTGCTGACGCCTACCTTGGGGAGAGAGCACCAAGGGTCGGTTTTTCTTTTGTTAGCACACCGGAGAGCAGGCTCGTGAGGTCCCTTCACCAGGAGGTTTTAGTAGCGTCAGTACAACGTCTTAAACTCACCACTTTCCTAAACATCCTAGAACACCAAGAGTTCCTTATAAGAATCAGAGTTTCACCATAGTTAATGTAGGCAACACAGGAAAATACATTGTGGAAATAAATAAATAAATCACAGTTTAAAAATTAATGAATTCATTCCAAAACATTCACTGAGTGCCATGCCCACTGTCTGTGAACACTGTACTAAGTGCTGGGGATACAAAGACGCATAGGGCAGGGACTTTGTCCCCAAGAAGCTTTCATACTGGAAGGAGAAATATGGATGTCGATGGGAAAACATACATGAGAGCCATTCTAGCATCTATGCAGCAGGGTAACAAGGTGAGGGAGGGGGGGGGTGATGAAGTAGCAAATGGGTGGTAGGTTAGAAAAGATTTGTAATGGAAGAGGCACCAACTTGTTCCTTTGGAATTTGTGCTCCTCTTAAATGACAGAAAAAGGTAGTGAAAGAATCAGAACTACCTGGTGTTGTAAATAAATTAGTACTGTACTCCGAAAACTCATTCACAGTTACTTTCAAAAGATTGTCACAGTATAGTAAGTCTTTGTTTTGGACTAAGTCTTTCTAATAGACAAAGCTAATTTGCTTCAGGATACATTTGCCATGGTGAGATATAAACTTTATTGCATCTCTTACCAAAGGCAAGCCACCAAGGGAAGATGCCACCCTTGAGTTAAATCATTTTACTACCTATAATGACATATTACTGGGGTGTTTATAAGTTGCTTGCATTAAATAAGTTTGGAAAAGGGCCCCAGCTGAGGTGGATTTATCATGAATTCAATGAACCTTAGGCTTCAGGGCTCCTCACTTGCATAGGTCCCTTCCAAGGTCTTGAGAGGGGTCCTAGCGATTTTTCTATTTATAACTTTGCATGTTTTTATTAGATAGGATTTCCCAAAGTAGATGAGGTTCAGGCCGCACAAATCCTTGATTCATCACCGGGTGTCAGGTAATTATAAGTCAGTAGGTTTCTTGAATGAAGCCTCTATGTTATTGAGAAATATCAGGTGAAGTAGTTAGCAGTGTGGTAGTCTATTTTAAATCCGAAATCTACCTCAAAGATGAGCCAAGAGCTTATTAATAAAGTACCACTTTTTCAATGGTGGTAGTAATCATATCTCTTTCAGATAAAATCAGGAATGAAATATACTATGGAAAACCGGCAGTGGTTGATAATCCTAAATGTTAAGTATGCTTTTTTTCTCTGACTGTAAAGTGTTTCTCCTTCATTCACCTATGCACGTCCAGACTGATGGCTTATTTTTAAAAATTCTTTTAGTCACTTCATTGGATCTAACAATACAAGCTCCATGATTTTAGAAACTGAAGGACTCTACAATGTAGAAAGGCTATATAACTTAACCAGACAGAGCACATTCACATGCTGGCTTGTCCGTGGTACATCAATATTGTACCAAGAACATAAGCACGAAGAGAGAATAAGAGGAAAATCAAAGCCTTATCCCTATTGAATTATTTACCCCATTGTTGAGAATATCAGTGCGGGAGGTGTGGCCACACTATGAAGGCAAATTGAGCTGCGGTCACAGAGCCGCCCTAATGCTCCCCCAGTCAGCTAGCATTGGTTTCCTTTACATAGCTATGTACACACAAAAGCTTACACACTTGAGGGTGTTGTCCTCACTTTTTGCTATGTACTAGAATCCTGGCAACTTCTCAGATTTAGAAAGGCATAAACACTAAAAGCAAAAATAACTTGGGTCTGCCCTTTGGGGTGGTTCAGGGTGGCTGTTTTATTTGTAATAGTTCAAAATTTTGAGATTGTCACACCTAGCAACTACTATACTTTTCTTCTCCCCACTGCATCTTATTCTTCCCACCTGTAGTATTTTCTCCCATTCCATAGGTTTATTCACTTTCTTGATAGTGTCCTTTGAAGCACAAACTTTTTAGTTTTTATAAAATCCAATTCATCTATTTTTCCTTTGGTTTGTGCTTCTGGTATCATATCTAAGAAACTGTTGTCTAAAGCAAGGTCATAAAGATTTACTCCTGTGTTTTCTTCTAAGAGTTTTATAGCCTTAGCTCTGACATTTGGATATTTGATCCATTTGGAGTTAATTTTCATATACGGTGTGAAGCTTCATTATTTTGTGTGTGGATGTACAGTTGTCCCAGCATCACTTGAAAAGACTGTTCTTTCCACATAGAATTGTTTTGGCACCCTTGTTGAAAATCAATAGACCATAAATATGAGGGTTTATTTCTATATTGTCAATTCTGTTCCATTGATTTACATGTCTGTTCTTATTCCAGTACCACACTGTGATTGCAGTAGCTTTGAACTGAGTTTTGAAACCAGGATGTGTGAGTCCTCCCACTTTGTTCTTTACCGACATTGTTTTGGTTATTCTGTTTCCTTGAATTGCCATAGGAATTTTAGAAAGAGCTTGGCAATTTCTGGAAAGAAGTCAGCTGGGATTTTGATAGGAATTGCAATGGAACCATAGGTCGATTTGGGAAGTAGTGAAATTTTAATAAGATTATCTTCCAGTCCATGAATCCAGCATGTCTTTATATTTATTTAGATCTTCTTCAATTTCTTTCAACAGTTTTGTACTTTTCAGTGTGAATCTTGCACTTACTTGGTAAAATTTTCCCCTAAGTATTATATTTGTTTTGATGCTGTTCCACATGGAATTGTTTTCTAAATTCCATTTTTTGATTACTCATTGCTGGTGTGTAGAAATAATATTGATCTTATATCCTACAACCTTGCTGAAGTCATTTATTAATGCTAACAGTTATTCTCCTAGATGCCCAGGAATATGTCTTGTGGCCTTCCAGTTTCCCAGGAATACATTGGAATATTGCAAAGTGTCTGTGGACATCTCATTCCTCAGCTTTTCTTTTAAAGCTTTGCGGTTGGGTTGTTTTTTGCCCCAAACTGTTATCCATTGCCTCATGCCACCGCCATGTTAAAATATTTGCTTGAAAATGTTTTCCAGAAATGCCACCTGAGCAGAGGCTTTTCTCACTAGACAGCCCTCAGTCAGGTCAAAGGCAAGCCTTTCAAGTGAGGTCTTCCAGGGGACCACCAGACATGTACAACAATGACAGTTCTTTGGGGATGAGGCTTTGAAGGACCTCCCAGTCCATGCTGCTCGTTCTGGTACCAGGGATGTGGGCTGTTTTTCAAGGCTACCACTGGCATGGAGACCAAGGGTCAAGGGCAAGTTAAAGCAACACAGATCTCGTTGTTCTTACAGAAATTAATTTGTTTTCCTTGAATAAATTGCTCCCCCATTTGCTGCCAGCGTGTTGGTTAAATTCCCAGAGTTCAGAAGACGTTGATTCTGACCATTTTTGCCAGTTTTGTTGTTGCTGTTATTGTTGCTTCCATGCGGGGATGAATTTTCAGATGTCCTTCCTCCATCATTTTTACTGATTTTCCTGCAATTAAAAAAAAATCTATAAAGTCTCAATGGCCATAGGCTAATTAAATATTTATCACGAGAGATGATTAAGGAAAAAATAAATAAAAAGAGAAATAAATAAATAAATAAAAAGAGAAAATATAGTTCTCATAGAGGCTTTCCCAGATGGGTAGATGAAGTTTGAAAAGGTATTTCTATATTTAGTGCTGTCAAAATTAAGGTTAAAGTAACAGATGTTTCAAAAAAAAAAAAAACCCTTTTTTTTCATTCAGGTTAAACACAGGCTTTAGAGTCAGAACTGAGTACCAACTCCAGCTCTGCTTCTTACGAGCTTGATGACTTAAGACAAGTTATGTAACTTCTCTGTGCCTCAGTTTCCTCATTTGTACAATTGTGTAATATATATATCACATAAGGTTACTGTGAGGATGAAATGTTAAATGCTGATCACATATGCATGGCAACCCAAAAGATATTAGTTTTGATAATTATCTTTATAATATTCTGCAAAAGTACACTAATAATTCTTGAGTAGAGTTAACCTAAAGTCAGATATTCTCTTCTTTCTTCCTGTTTCTTTTTGTTTTTTTTTCCCCCTTATTTGTTTTAAAGAACTAAGGGGAAAAGAAAGAAAGAAAGAAAGAACTATGAAGAAAATCTATTCCAACATTTTGGAGTAAAATTTTGTTCCTCAAAATTAATTTGTTTATTTTATTGATATATAAACAAAATGTTATTTATTTATTCAGCAAACATTTATTAAGTGCCTAGTAACTATTAGGCACTATGTCAGGCAGAGGAATAATAATGACAATAAAGTGTGGTCCCTGCTCTCAAGTTGCTGACAGTCTTGGAGAGTGACAAGTAAACAGTTGATTACATACACAGTAACAAAGGCTATGGCACCAGAATACACACGGGACTATGTGATGGGAGTATGGCTTTCACCAGTTCCTCTTGGATTTCTCTCTTCTTTGGCTCCAGAACCAAGGAATTAGCCTTATTTTTGTCTTTAGCTGGGTAGTTTAAATCATGAAATTTTTCAAACTTTGTAGAGATGAAAGAAAAACACCTTGAATTATGGAGGACACTAGAAATAGTACTTTTTTACAGAGCAAGGGCTTCCTACCAGCATAGTCACTTCGAGGGTTTTTAACGTGAAAAGTACTTTGGCATATTTTTTCTTTGCTAGCCACTTTTTTTCTATTTTATTGTTTGTTTGTTTGTTTCTCTTCTCCACTTTATCATCTAGAGACCTGGGTAGTTCCCAGTGAAAGAGTGTTTTACAGATTCTAAGGGAGATTTATAGGTAAAGACAGAAAATGATTTTTTTTAACCTTCAAGTTCCATACGCAAAAAAAATGACTATAAACTTTCATGGAAGTAATTGAAAATGCAGATAATTTTAATTCCATTCCATTTTTCAGAATTCTCAATCGTAATCCTTTGCCAACAGTGGAAGATTCTTGTCTTTTTAAAGTGCCAGCATTAAACTCTTTGTAAGTATTGTAACAGTTTCATGGCTCATGAGATAATTTCTGCTCCTTTTGACTTTCGTCAAAAATTGAGTACTTTGGCTAAACAGTCATAATTTAGATTTTAACTGGGTTATTGAAAATAAGAGTTATTGGCAAAGAAAAGGATTAAGAAAGAATATATATGGGTAAGAGAGCCAGCAGAGGATGAGAACAGTGTTGAAGAACACATATAGGTATGGAACATGAAGATGCATATAGGAATAGTATTTATCCAAGAAAGCAAAAAGGAATAAGGGGTACATTATTTTTTAAAAAAAGAGTGATCAAAAGAGGTAGATGCAATTGAAAATGAGAAGTGAGGCTAATAGAAAATGATTGTACTGTTCAGCACCAAGGTCATTAATTTGATGATGCAAATTTAAATTTCTTCCAAAAGAGCTCTTTGGAATTATCATCTATGGCAAGTAAGAAGCCAAAGTGGAAGTAATCCCATGTTACGTATCTTTTTCAGTTTAGAAATTTTGTCTTTGGGTTTTATATCATGCATGTTTGGGCTTCTCCTTCAGAGACATGGGAACAGCACAAGTGTCACTTACAGCAATTGAAAGCATCCTCATGATGACCCTTGAATTGGAAACACTGTAAGTTGATTTTTCTTACATTGATTTTCACTCAATTGTATTTTTAGGTTTGTTTGATTATCTTCTTAAGTCAGGTTTATTTATGTATAATTTTCATTTAACAAACTTCACTCTTTTTAAATATACAGTGTGATGTGTTTTGACAAACGTATAGTTCTGTAGCCACCACCACATTTGAGGTCAAGAAAACTTCTGCACTCCCAAGAGACCCCCCATGTCCCTCTGTAGTCAATCCATCCTCCTGTCACTACCAGCCCCTGGCAACCACCAATCTGATTTTTGTCCGTATAATGTTGCCTTTTCCAGAATATTTGATAAATGAAATCATGTGGTATGTAGCTTTTTGTTTTTGGCTTCTTTCACTTAGCCAGTCTCTTTGGAGATTCATCTGTTTTGTTGCACCTGTCAGTAGCTCATTCCTTTTGAGCGCTGAGCAGTATTCTAGTTGTGTGGATACGCAGTCATCGTTTGATGCACATTTGAGTTTCTTCTTGTTTTTTGGCTATTATGAACAAAGCCTCTGAAAACACTCACATGTGTGTGTGAACATATGTCTTGTGTGAGCATATGTTTTCATTTCTTTGGGGTAAAATACCTCAGGGTGGGATTGCTTCATCATATGCTAAGTGCCTATTGAACTTTTTAAGAAACTGCTGAACTGTTTTCTAAAGTGCCTGTGCCATGTTGCTTTCCCACAAGCAGTCTATGAGAGTTGCAGATGCTCTACCTCTTCACCTGATCCTTATATTTGTTTTTAAAAAAATTTAGCCTTTCTAGTAGGTGTGTAGTTGAATCTCGTGGTTTTTGCCACATTTTGCATTTCTGTAATAGCTGATGATGTTGAGTGTCTATTCATGTGCAAATATCCTTTTAAATGAAGTGTCTGTTCAAATCCATTTTTTAATTGGATATTTGCATTGAGATTTAACAGTGCTTTATATAAAAAGCAATGGAAATAGTCCTTGCTCTCAGATATGTGTTTAGTAAATATCTTCTCCCAGATTGTGACTTATCTTCATTATATTAAAGTGTCTCTGAAAACTAGAAGTGTTAAATTTTTGATGAACTCTAATTTAGCAATTTTTCTTAATTTTTCATATTTATTTAATTTATTTATTTGGTTGTGCTGGGTCTTAGTTGCGGCAGATGGGCCCCTTAGTTGCGGCTCATGGGCTTCTTAGATCTGGCATGCGAACTCATAGTTGAGGCATGCATGTGGGACCTAGTTCCCTGACCAGGGATCGAACCCGGGCCCCCAGCATTGGGAACTTGGAGTCTTAACCACCACGGAAGTCCCTTAGCAATTTTTCTTAGATGGTTTTTGCTTTTTTGTGTCTTAATCTAAGAAATCTTTCTCTGAGACCCCACTGTCTAACCCCAAATCACAAAGATTTTCTCCTACGTATTCTTCCAGACGTTGTATAGCTCCATTTAGGTCTATGATTCATTTTGAGTTAATTTTCATATACGTTGTGAGGGAAGGGTCAAGTTTTATTTTTTTGCAGTTTAAAAAACTATTTCTGTAGGACCCTATTGTGACAGTTTATTACACAACGTACTGCACCTTAAACTGTGCCATCCCCCCTCCCATATGGCAAGCTAATAGAAACATTCTGTTACCACAAGGCTAGTTGAGGGGATTGCGTGAGATTAGTATGCGGAAACGGCCCTGCATTTAGCAGTCTGTTCCAACCGTCTTTGTCAGGTCACCTGACAAATGACTGTCTTCACCGTGCCGTCACGCATTGGTCACTGCTCTAGCCTCATCTTCCTCAGCGTCCCACAGCATCAGCCACAATTGCGATCCCTCTCTTGTCAGCTACATGCCCTCCTCTCTGGATATTAAAAATTATTTCCCTGTTTAACGACAATACTGTTAATACACAATATTGAAGACATTAAATTCTTACACAATAATATTACCTAATAAAGTGTTGCTATTCAAATTTCCCCCATTGTCTCTCTTATATAATATCATTTCTTTTAACAGCTTTTTGAGGTACAATTGACATGCAGTAATCTGTGTTCACACACTCACATACATACACACCATGAAGACATCACGAAAATCAAAATGTCCATCACCTCAGAAAGTTTCTTAATGTCTCTTTGTAATCCTTCCCATCGTTCCTTGCACTTCCCAATCGCCATGCAACCATTGATCTGCTTTCTGTTTGCATTTTCTAGAATTTTATATAAATGGAATCATACAGTGTATACTTTTTTCTAACTGGCTTCTAACTCAGCATAATTATTTTAATCTTCATCCATATTGTTGTATATATCAGTAATTCATTTCTGTTTATTGCTGAATAGCATTCCTTTATATGGATGTACCACCATTTATGTATTGACCATTGATGGACATTTGAGTTGTTTGAGTCTTTGTCTATTACAGATAAAGTTGCTATGACTATTTGTGTACAAGTCTTGTATGGATGTTTACTTCCATTTCTCCTGGGTAAATGCCTGCCTGTAGAATGGCTGCATCATTGGTAAGTGTATGTTTAAGTTTTTTAAAAATACCTATTTTCCATAGTGGTTTGATCATTTTACATCTCTACCAGCAGTGTATGCGAGCTGCATTTTCTTCACGTTGTGGCCAACATTTGCTATGCTCAGTATTTTTAATTTTAGATAGTTTAATAGGTGTGTAGTTGTATCTCACTGTAGCATCCCTAATGATTAATCATGTCAAACATCTTTTCATATGCTTATTTTCCATCTGTATATCTTTGAATCTTTTATTTATATTTTTCTGGAGTTCTGAGAGTTCTTTATATATTCTGGAAATTAGTCCTTTATCCAATAGGTAAGTTGCTAGGTATTTTCTCCCATTCTGTGACTCATCTTTTCGTTCTCTCAGGAGTGTCTTTTGCAGGGCAGAAATTCTTAATTTCGATGGTGTCTGATTTATCTGTTTTTTTCTTTTATGCATTATGCTTTTGGTGTTGTATCTAAGAAATCTTGCCGAACTCAAGGTCATAAAATTTTTCACCTGTTTTGTTCTAGATGTTTTATAGTTTTATGTTTTACATTTAGATCTTTGAACCAATTTGAGTTCATTTCTGTATATGGTTTAGATGGAAGTTCCTTTTTTTTTCCTTTTTGCACCTGGATATTCAGTTGTTCCAGCATCATTTGTTGAAAAGACTATCATTTCTCCACTGAAATGCCTTTGAACCTGACAGTCAGTTCTCCCCCTCTCTCTACTTCAGAACTTTGTATTCTGTTCCTTTGGTCTTTTTGTCTCTCTTTACACTACTATCACAATGTCTTGAAGGTGTAGCTTCATAATCCTTGAAATCAGTTACTGTTAGTTCTTCAACTTTGTTCTTTCTCAAAGTTGTTTTAGTGATTCTAAATTTTATTTCCATATGAATTTTAGAATTAGCTTGTCAATGTCTATAGAAAAGCCTACTGGGGTTTTGATGTATAAATCGATTTGGGGAGAATTGATGTCTCAACAATATTGAATCTTCTGATCCATGGATACTTTATATCTCTCCATTTATTTAGGTCTTTCTTAATTTCCCCCGGCAATATTTTACAGTTTTCAGGGTGCAAGTCTTTTGTCAGACTTATTCTAAGTATTTTATATGTTTGATTCTTTTATAAGTAGCATTTTAAAACTTTGATCTCTGATTGTTTGTTGAGACAAATTCATCTTTTTGTATGTGGATCTTGTACCCTGCAAACTTGATAAACTCATTTATTAGTTCCAGTAGCATTTTCGTAGCTTCTATCAGGTTTTCTACATAATCATGTTATCTGCAAATAAAGATAGTTTTACTTCTTCCTTTGCATTCTGAATATCTCTTTTCTTTTTGTTGCCCTATTGCACTGGCTAGAACCTTCAGTGCAATGTCAAATAGAAGCAATGAGAGCAGATATCCTTGCCTTGTTCCTGATCCTGGTGAGAAAGTACTTTGTCCTTCACCATTAAGTATGATGTTAGGTTTTTTGTAGAAGTCATTTATCAAGTTGAGGAAGTCTCCTTCCATTCCTAGTCTACTGAGGGCTGTTTTTTTTTTTCTTTAATCAGGAATGTATGTTAGATGTTTTCATTCTTTTCCTGCATCCATTGCAGTGATTATATGATTTTTCCCTTCTTTTCTTAATTTGTTTATTTATTTTTGGTTGAATTGGGTTTTCATTGTTGTATGTATCCAGTATTCTTAATCTTTTATGTAGATCCATATTCCAATCTGGTGTCATTTTCTTTCTGCTTAAAAATACTTCTTTTAACATTTCTTATTGTGAAAGTCTACTAGCAATGAATTCTTTCAGCTTCTGTATGTCTGAGATAGTCTTTATTTTGCTTTTGTTTTGACAGATGTGGGTATAAAATTCTAGCTTGATAGAATTCAATTCACTACTTTAAAGATGTTATTCCACTGAGTTCTCGTTTATGATTTTTCAAGCAAGAATTCTGCTGTCATTGTTATCTTTGTTCCTCTGTACGTAGTGTATAATTTTTTCCTCTGGCTCCTTTTAAATTCTTCTCTTTATTGCTGGTTTAGAGCAATTCGATTATTTTCTGTGCCTTGGTGTAGTTCTGTCCATGTTTCTTCTGCTTAAAGTTCATTGATCTTCTTGACTTTGTGGGTTTATAGTGTTTACCAAGTTGGAAAAATTTTGGCTATTATTTCTTCAAATTTTTATATTTCTCCTCTCCTTCATGGACTCTAAGTACACATGTATTAGGCCACTTGAAGTTGTTGCACAAGTCACTGAGGCTCTATTCATTTTGTTGTTGTTTTGTTACTCCTTTTGTTTCATTTTGGATAGTTTCTGTTGCTATGCCTTAATGTTCACTGACCTTCTGCCGTGTCTAATTAGCCTTTAACCTCCTGCAATATCTTTTTCATTTAGACATTGTTTTTAATCTCTAGAAGCTCAATTTAGGTCTGTTTTACATTTTGCATGCCTGTACTTAACATTTTCAGGGTTTAGTCTGGGTGTTTTAACATATGAAATACAGTTATAATAACTTTTCTTCATGTATAATAACTTTTTAAAAGTTCTTTCCTGCCCATTCTAACATCTGTATCGATTATGGGTTATTGTTGATTGATTGCCTTTTCTCCTCAGTATGGGTCATATTTTCCTACTTCTTTGCATGCTTGCATGCAATTTTTCATATGATCCCAGATATTGTGAGTTTTAGTTTATTGTGTGTTATGTATATTTTTATTCCTGTAAAATGCCTGGGCTTTGTTTTGGGTGAAATTAGGTTACTCAAAACACTTTTCTTCTTTTAGGTCTAGCTTTTAAGGTTCGTTGGGTAGGAGTCCAAGTAGCCTTTAGTCTGGAGCTCATCATTTGCAACTACTGAGACAAGTCCTTTCTGCGTATCATGAGGTTTTCCAGTCTGACTTGTAGGAACAGGTACTATTCCTACAACCCTGTGTGATATCCAGTTGTTCTTCTTATTAATCCTTTCATGTGGTTCTTTTCCTGGCATCAAGTTATTCCTCACACAAATGTACTGACCCATACTTTGTTGAATTCTCAAGAGCTCCCTCTGCATATCTCCAGAGTTCTTTGTCTGTGCACTTCTTTTCTCTCTGATACTCTGCTTTGTGAACTCTAGTTACCTTGGTTTTCCCAGACTCTTCTCTCCATTTCGTCTGTCAGGGAGCCCACTAGTCTCTGTCTGGACTTCTCTTCCCTGTACCATGACGTGGATACTCTCTCAGAGAAGTAAGGGCAATTATAGGGATCACTTCATGTATTTCCCATCTCCTCGGGAATCACTGAAATGTATTGCCTGAGGTTCCGTTTCTTGAAGACTGTTGTTTCATAGGTTCCATCTGATTTTTTCCTTGTTTCAGCTGGGAGGTTAAGTTGGCCCTTGTACTTCATCTTGGCCAGAAGCCAATAACATTCTTTAAGTCTGTTTTGTTTTGATACAGGATCCAATTAAAGATGAGGCATTGCATGTCATGTCTGTGTTTCGGTTAACCTAGAATTTTTCCCTACTATCTTTTTTTGGTCTTTTATGACATTGGCTTTTTTGAAGAGTCTAAGCCAGTTGTCTTGTAAATTGCCCCACAATCTGTATTTGTCTGTTTCCTCATTAGATTCAAAGTAAACATTTTGGGGAAGAATACTATATAGGTGATGTATTCTTCATACTTCATCCCTTGAGGTGGCCCAGTGCTAAGTTTGATCACTTGATTAAGGTGGTCTATTCCATATCTCTCCATTGTAAAGTTATTTTTCCCCTTGGTAATTGATAAATAATATGTGGGGTGATCCTTGGGATCAGTGAAGATCCTACTTTCAAACAACTCTTCACCCAACTGTGCATCAATGATAATCCTTGTCTGAATCGGTTATTACATTGATAGTTGCAAAATAACACTTTCCTAATTCTATCCTTCCTTTTGCATTTATTAGCTGACATTATTCCATAAAGAAGAGCTCCCCCACTTTTCATTTGGAGTATCATTATGAACTCATGTGCTTTTTTTTCAATTAACTGTGTTATACCTTATTATAATGATAATGTTATTCTTTGGAATGTTCCTTTTGTCCAGATTTGGTCAATGCGATCTCTGTTATTGTTTAGCCACATGATGCTTTTTTATTACTAGAATAATTTCTAATATATTACTCCTCACAAATAGGAACTGAGAAAGTGACTCCAGAATGTGCGGTCTTATTCATACTCTTCTTAGAAGTCTGCCTTCTTCCTGTGTACTCTCAACCCAAAGTGAGGCTTTCGGGTCGGAAGGAGATACTTCTGAATTAAACTGCAGTTCAATGTCACCCAATTCTAATCCCTATTCCCTTTTTTCTAGGCATATCATACCTACTGCCATCCTAATCCTTCTGTTGGGCACCTCTCTCCTCCTCGATATTTATTTCCAACAGTCAAGGGCAGCAATTGGCCAACCGGCCCCTATCCAGTTCTATAGTCCATATGCCCCAAGAACTCCTTTTTGCACTGGTCTGTGGTGGCCTTGGCCTACCTCTTCTACCTACTCAGGTAACTCTTTTACCACGAATTTAATGACCTGTGTTTCCATTTATAGGATCTTACCCAGCCGGAGGGCCTGCTGCCTCTGCCAATTTAAAAATACTATTGAGGTTGTCTGTGAGACAGTCAAGCTGCGTTGTGACAGTGAACGCCTGAGGGACGTCACACGTTGTGGTGAGTCTCAATTGCGGGATAATACATTTTTAATTTTTAACTTAATTTTTTATTTTTAATCAAGGATGATACATTTTAAAACTAATGATGTAATTACATTATTTTAATACATTCATTCAGAGTTCCAGCTCCCTAAATTTCTAAGAATTACCCCCTTGCTAAAAATCAGATTCTTGGTTACATTATTAAGCTAAGAATAGCTCAGTTACATTATTAGCTTCATAATGTAACTGATCTGCATATGTAAAGGAACCAGAGAAAGGAATGGAAGGGGGAAGGGAATTCACATTAATGGCCACATATCCTATGCTGCCCTCTGTGCAAATGAGAACTTATTCACATAGTACATCACAGTTTGTAAACTGATTTTATATACATTAGGTCTCAAGTACCCTTTGTCTTATAAGACAGGTGTAAATATAGTTTTGTTTATTTTGTTTGTTTCTGCAATTTTATAAAGAGTACAAGTGATGCTGTTTTAGGTCCTATCTGGAGCCTGAGAGTTTCTGGTTCCATAAGCAGAAGCTGCTACCAAGCCCTTCTAATGCATGGGAGAGCTAGTTATTTCTTTGACTGTCCAGCTCTGAACTTGCTCTGAATCGCAAGTTTTTCTATCCACAAAACACTCAGGGGCTTTCAACTATTTTTCTATATATTAGATTTATGGGCACTAACTTGATGACTTCCAAAATGTGCTTTCATGCCCAGGTAGCTTGAATACAGGTCTCTTTCAGTGATCTAGAGCACATCATAAATAATAACACTTTGCCACTTATATAAAGACAAAATGGCTGATTTTTCAACACAGTTTTTTTTTTTTTCCTTTGGCCACAAAGCTGGTGGGATCTTAGTTCCCCCACGAGGGATTGAACCCGGGCCACAGCAGGGAAAGTGCCGGGTCTTAACCACTAGACCACCTGGGAACTCCCCCAAACATTTTTTTTTACTAATTATATTACTCCCTTCTCCCCCAGAAGTGGGCAGAAAAGGCATTTTTACTCTCCTTTTACCGGTGAGGAAAAACAAGATCAGAGGTGTTAAGTGCTATGACCCTAGGGCCCCGATCTCCTGTCCCCAGTTTGGGGCTCTCAGCTAGCCTCTGCTCCTCCTTTCTCATGACCCTTCCCTCCTCCTTTGACCCTCACCAAAAATACTTTCAATCCTTTTGGAAGACAAGCCCAGCTACACAATGGTACACATTACCTTCACACAGTCAGAAGATTTGGATGGTTCCCCAAGTAGAGCTGGAAATATTAGAAGTAAAATGAATTGAAAGCAAAGTAGCCATCCGACAGAAGTTGCTTTTTCCCGTCTACATTTTAGGGCCTCAAGTATTATTCCATTGATTTGTTGAACATTCCACATGGGCATACAATCTGGCAAATCTCTTAACTTATACCCGAGATCCCTGCCCAAATTTTAGCAAAGAGCCAGGGCGGACATAGTGTTTTTTTTCTGTATAGAGCCTTCTGTTATGGGGACTGGGATATATAGAAGCAGGGACTAAACAAAGGACTCAGTGGGTAGTTGGAGAAGGACATGTCCAGATGACGACCTGTTAGCGGCGGTGGTTGTCGTGGAGATCTGTGATAGCAGCAAGAACACAAGCACACTGAAGAGGTGGAGAGAGGAAGCCTCACACTCCTGTGCCTCTGAGGCAGGACAGGATGGGGTATATGAATGTGAGGAGTCACAGTAGGTCTGCAGAGAGTCCAGCTGATTAGGGGAATATTTGTCTTCCAGCCTTGGCTTTTCTTGAGTACTGGCCCCTGGGAACCAGTGGAGTAATCCTGAATATAGTTCCTATGTTTCACGCTACAGAATTTTCTGAGTAGATAGCCCCTTTTTCAAGAGAGACCTTTTTCACATTTTGTTGTTGCCAGTCATAGGCTTAAGTGTGGGTTTCTTTTTCTCCTAAGTGGCACTCAAACTTTGACTGATTCCTCATTTCTTTGGCTGTGGACTGACAAAAGGCTGTCCCATCAGTCTTCAGTGATGAAAAACAGTCCCTTCTCTTTTGACAGATGAAGAAACATCTATAGAGAATGCAGGAGGATCGTTGATGCAGGTGTTACAAGCCCAGCAGAAGAACAACAGCACCGAGCTGACTATTGAGTCAGAGAGGATGTCCTCACATAACAGTGCTGTCAGCTTGTCAGGCTTCATGAATGAGCAGCTGGACTTTCATACTAAAAGTGATATTATCAGTACACTAAATTACATACTGCCTTATATCTCAGAGGGAAATCTAGGAGATGTGGAATCAACATTATTACCATTCATTCAACTTCTTTTTTCAAATAAACGAGATGGACATATGCCGCTGGGCCTTTTGAAAAACAATACAAGGAGCCTTTCTGTTAAACCTGTACCCAACAATTCAACTAATAAAAACAAATTGAGGGAACTCCATTTTGTGGAAAATTTGTTAGATGCAGAAACTCAAGAAAAAATTGATGAGGTTAAAAAGGAAGAAAAACCTGCCACGTGTATGCGTTCCAACCTTTTAAGTGCCATGTTTACACGCTACATCTTTCAAAAGAAATTAGAAACTGCCCAACCACAGAAAGACAGCCTAGCAAAGATTGAGAGTACAGAGGAAAAGCTGCTGAGAGTGAACAAGGTCCTCAAGGGGCATACAGAAAATGCACCTCAAAGCAGTGGGAGATGAGAGCGTCAGGAGGGAACAGAATGCCCAGCCATCTGTGGCGAGCACTGCCAAAGAACGAAAGCTCAGGAGGCCATCCCCAAGAAAGCTGAAACAGCTTCTCGTGGTGCAGAGGCCCAGGAAGCTGGTGGGAAAGTCCTCCAATGCAGAGTCTTCATTCCTAAAGGAACACAAGGCCGCAGGCTCCTCTTCCCTGAAACCGTACTTCAAGGGCAGGCCTTGTGCCTCCATCCCGCCAAAATCCCCATCTGAGGTTAAAAGCAAATCAAAAGACTTATCCAACGCTATTCATGTTTTCGAAGATGCAAAGGCAAGAGTTAGAAATATTAAGGACTTCGAATTAATCTCACATTCTGGAAAAAAAATACATCTTCCATAAAATTAGGTCTCATCGGGTCCACAGAAAACCCAAAGTTAAAAGGAGTCGAGGGGCTTCCCTGGTGGCACAGTGGTTGGGAGTCTGCCTGCCGATGCAGGAGACACGGGTTCGTGTCCTGGTCCGGGAAGATCCCACATGCCGTGGAGTGGCTGGGCCCATGAGCTATGGCCGCTGAGCCTGCGCGTCTGGAGCCTGTGCTCCGCGACGGGAGAGGCTACAACGGTGAGAGGCCTGTGTACCGCAAAAAAAAAAAAAAAAAAAAGGGAGTCGAAAGTTCAGAAAGAAAAGTTCACTTGATAGAATGATGCTTGCAAGCCCTCCGTTCTCTGTCGTGAGGAGTCTCATAAATTCCCCTCCACGAGAGGCTGTTTCGTCTTCAGGAGAAGTGACTTCTCAGGAAAATCCTTTTCCAGAATTATTTTCTCTTTCAGACCCTTCTGCAGAAAACACTACTTCAGAAAACAATACTGCACAAAATGTTTCTGAAGCAATTATTTCTACAGGAAACGCTACTCTGCCAGGAGGAACCGGCCCTGGAAACACTAGCCATAGGAACGTCTCCACTGCACATTCTACTGTTGCTGCAGACAACAGTATGCCAGCTGTTCAACACAGCAACAAAACACAATGGGAGCACCACAACATGGTCACTGAATTATCCTCTAAGCCCACAGGCTTCACTTTCCCAGGGCTCGCATCCCCGGGTGATCAAGTTGAAACTCAGCTAAACCAGCAGCTCTGGTCCCTCATCCCCAACACTGACGTGCAAAGGCTCATTTCTCATGTTATCCAGACTTTGAAAATAGACTGCTCGGACACCCACGTGCAGCTGGCCTGTGCCAACCCCATCTCTAGAACAGGCCTCCTGATGAAGCTTCTCAGCAAGCAGCAAGAAGTAAATGTGTCCAAAGCGGAATGGGATATGGACCAGTGGAAAGCTGACAACTATATCAGTGAGAGCACAGAAGCCCAGAGTGAGCAGAAAGAGCAGGAGTCAAGTGAGGTGAGGATAACCCCTGACACATGGGACTTGGACTTTTACTCAGTTTAGGACATGCCATTAACGTGCCCAAGCGGGAATACCACGGGCTCCTAGTCAGTATCTTATCTTCAGCCATGAAACGGGCTAAGACAGTGATCTCCAACTTTGCTCATTGAGAGAGTGTGTCACTATTCCTAGGGTAGACGCGAAAAGGACATAACACAAGATAAATAAATTGTAGATAAATTGTAGAAGAAAATGCTAATGATAAGACTAATAACATTCAATTTGACTTGTTCTTATAGAAGCTACTCGCCTGGAAGGATTGGGTTTCATAGTAGTTTAAGAAGAGTTAGCTATCGTTTAGAATAGGATTAAGAATCGTAAGTTTTCATCCCTTCTATCTCCTTGTTTTTAAAAATTGTTATATATTTTTTTAGCTCACAAAAGAAGTTCCAGGTTATGACTATAACAACAAACTCATCTTGGCAGTATCTGTACCTGTAGTAGTGACGATTTGTGTTAGAATTCTCTGTCTCATTGAGGTAAGGACAATAATTAATTCAGATTCAGAACCCAGAAACTGAGAATCAAATCCACCTTTCCTCCTGCTACTACTTGATTCTTCCCTTTAGCCATGAGGACTGACATACACTTTGTTCTTTTAATGAAAAGTATATTCCCAGGATGTTTTTTTTGTGTGTTTTTTTTTTTTTTTTTTTTTTTTTTTTTTTTTTGGCTGCGTTGGGTCTTCATTGCGGTGCGTGGGCTTCTTACTGAGGTGGCGTCTCTTGTTGTGGAGTACGGGCTGTAGATGCACGGGCTCAGGAGTTGTGGCACACTGACTTAGTTGCTCCGCAGCATGTGGGACCTCCCCAGACCAGGGATCGAACCTGTGTGCCCTGTGCTGGCAGGCGGATCCTTAACCATTGCACCACCAGGGAAGTCCCCACAGGATTTTTAAAAGGAACTTCACTCCCAGGAGATCCCTATGGAATTGGATCCCTGATAACAAGCTATTGGACTATTTTGACACGTGAAGTTTATAAGAAGGCCAGAGTTGACATGATAGTAAATTTTCTTCAACCCAACAAAGTATGCTGATTTGATGTACTCACCAGTCACTCTCATTCTACTGTTGATTTCTTTCCTTCTTGGCTGAAGTGATGAGAGATATAGGATCTCCATACTCAAGGAGCTATCAGTCACCCTGGGAGGGCTAAAAGGGCATGCCTAAAAGACAAAAGTGTGATCTCGTCAATTCCTCAGGTTTACTTAGCAGCTTTCTTCTCCGGTGTATTAGGAATTGTGTAGATAGGTTCCATTAAAACACTGCAAGTAAACTCTTGCAGCAGGCTACCCTCAAATATTTATAGTAGCCTATTCCTGGAGCTAGCCTGTTTACCTTTTGTTCAGTTACATAGTGGTTGATTACTTTTCCCAGCAGGCAGTTGCTAACATTAAAAGAGTGATTTTAATAGGCTGACAGTCTTGATTCTACCCTACCACTCCACATTACTTTAGTTATCTTTTCTCCTGTGATGGCAGCCCTCCATTCCAGCCAAAGCAGCTCCTCACTATACGCTAGTTACACCATAGCCATTCCTACTTTTGTCTGTGCCTTTGTCCATCGAAAATTCCTTTATTTTGCTTTGCCTGTGGAACTCCTATGAATCTCTGAAAAGCCAACTCAAGTTCAGATATCTTTCTCTGTAAAGCCTTCCCTGAATACTCCAGCCCTCCTGATCCTAGTCCTGTGAGGTTTGTCACCATTTCTTAGGGGCCATAGCAAAGTAGTCCCCCCTCCCCTCAGAACTCACAAAAGTGGTAAGCAGTTTTTTGAAAGGCAGCCCCCCAAGAGAGAACCACCAAGGTTAGCACATCATGGAGCTGAGCAGAGATGTGTAAGGACCAATGGCTTCCTGGCCTATCACACTTGAATCAAACCTGACATGATGTACTAACTTCTAAAGAGAAATGTGTCTATCTGCAGGAGGGTTGGTCACTAGTGAAAGCATAGAAAAGGTGAGGAGAGACGAACATGGGCAGTGCCCATCCTCACATTGCCCAAGAGTAGAGATGGCACCTTAGGCAGCATAACTGAGGAGTCAGGCCCACTAGCCAGGCTGCCTGTTGAGGAGATGGATGGATCCAGTTACCTCAGGCCTTCCCATTAAGTTCTGGATTCAGCTGATTCCTTTTCTAATTCTGATCTCACCAAGTAGCCTTCGATTCTGTGATTGTGCTTCAGTGTGCCACGGAGGCCTGTCCCCACAGAAGGTAATTCTCTGACTGTGTAGACACAGATGCCCCGTGTGTAGAACAGATGTATTTCTCATTGTCAAGTAATAATTTGGCATTCTGATGTTTGATCAATTCTGTGATATTGATAAAGTGAGACTGCTACAACAGGAAGACGTGAGTTCTCGCTTGGTGAGGAAGAGTATGATTTCTGAGCCTAGGAGGCCGGGGACTAGCTTGCTAGTCATTGGCCGTTGCCCAGACTGTACCCTCTACATCTCAGGTGGCATATGGCCTTTGGCATTTTTAGAATTTCTGTAAAGTCCCCTTTTTATTGTTTTTAACTTCTTGCATTTGTTTTGTTTTGTTTTGTTTGGGCCTGTGTGATCTTAGTTCCCCAAGCAGGGATTGGACCTGTACCCTCGGCAGTGAAAGCGAGGAGTCCTAACCTTTATTTCCTCTCCCCACTTATACGATAAGCTTTTGGAGGACAGGGGCCATGCAGTGTTCTTCCTATGGTAGACAATAATGGTGTTCAACGGAAGAGAGGTGAGGCGTTATGTCAATTCCACAGTGAGGAATAATGCAACCGAATATTTATTTGAAGTAGGATAGAGTCCAGCAATAGACCCCTGTGTTCTTAAGACTTTTGAAATGTCATATTTTAATATTGCAATCAGGGGAAGAAAATGAATAAATGGTGATAGAATAGCTGCCTAACTATTTGGGGGGTAAATAGCAGATCCCCATGTTTCATGTTAAATAAACATATATCCATAAATGTGAAAAAAGACCACATAAAGGTATTAGAAGAAAATAAAAGCAATATTTCTATAATCTTCTGGTGGGAAAGAGCCTTCAGAGCCTGATGCCACAAGCAGAGCCTTTGATATATTCCACCATCTTGTCTGTGACACCAGCTTAGCACTGATTCATGCCGAGCGTAAGATGAAGAGTTTTCCATATATTGTCTGATTTAAAGCCCACAGTCCTGTGAGGATGATATTACTATCCCTCCCTCATAGATGAAGGAGATCAGTGTAAGGCCCCAGTGGCCAAACCGAAAGCAGAAGGCAGTTTCACCCGACTGCAAAGCTGGTGCTCCCTCCTCCACTCTTTTGTCTTGTCTCCTTAGAGACAAAAACACTGGAAATATTCGAAACACTGAAATTCAATGAAAGCCAGTATTTCTTTACCATAAAGAGTTTTTGTTTGTTTCGAAGTGGTGGGGTTTGGCCATGCTGTGCAGCTTGCAGGATCTTAGTCCCTTGACAAGGGATTGAACCTCGGGCCACAGCAGTGAAAGAGCCACGCCCTAACCAGTGGACCACCAGGGAACTCCCAAGAGTTTTATAAGTCAACAAGAAGAAGACAAACAGTCCAGGGGAAAAGGGGGCGAGGGCTGTGAAGAGTAGGAGGTGTGTTGACAGTCTGCCACCATATCTGCCTGTCGTCTCCTCATGGCTCATGTGGGGTGGGTTTTGTTAGCCAGGCCTTTGTCACCTCGTGACGTAAAAATCACCTCTAAGATTTTCTTCAAGTACTTTTATAATCTGTCCAGAATTTGTTGTATTTGTTTGTTCGTGTGGTTGAGGTAGGGGATCTAACTTTTTCCCCCTACATGAAGATCTGATTCTTTTCAAATCTTTCACTGAATGGTTTATTCTTTCTTCCCTGGTCTACTATGCTATCTTCATCTGGATGCTGTTCTGTGATCCAGTTATCTTGTCCTGTACCAGTACTGATATCACACTGCTTAATTCCAGTTGCTCTATAACATATTTTATATCTGGTAGGGCAAGGTCCTACTCTTTGACCTTCTTTGGCATACATCTCATAACTATTCTCACATATATTCTCTACCAAATGTCAGCTGGCCAGGTTTATTTAAAAATTATTTTGGTTATAAAATGGATTGCATTGAATTTTTAGTTTCATTTGAAGAGAATTGACCTCTTTACAACATTCTAGGAGGATGGTATCTCATGCCATGTAAGTACTTCTTAATGTCCTTCAAAAAAGGTTTAATATTTTCATCACATAGGTCTTACAAATTTGTGGCTAAATTTATTCCTAGGTGCTTTATGCATTTTTATTGATATAGTAAATGGGATGTTTCTTCTGTTTTTTAGTTAGTTAGTTGTGTTATATGGGAAAGCTATTGAGGCTAATATGTTGATCTCTTGATTTTGTATGGAGCCATCTTACTCATGTTACTTCCAATAAAATTTCAGTTGATTCTTTTGGTCTTTTTGGGTCCCTTGTTTCATATGCAGATATGTTTGTCTCTTCTTTCCAATACTTCGTTTTTCTTATCGTACTGATTAAGACCTCCTCCACAATGCTCAATAGTAGCAGTAATGATTGGGCATCCTACTCTTGTTCCTGACTTTAAAACAATGCTTAGGTTTTTGCCAGATACTTTTATTTTCTTTTCCTACTTCTTTTTTTTTTTTTTTTTTTTTAATTTTATTTATTTATTTATTTATTTATTTATTTATTTATTTATTTATTTATGGCTGTGTTGGCTCTTCGTTTCTGTGCCAGGGCTTTCTGTAGTTGCGGCGAGCAGGGGCCACTCTTCATCGCGGTGCGCGGGCCTCTCACTGTTGCGGCCTCTCTTGTTGCGGAGTACAGGCTCCAGACGCGCAGGCTCAGTAGTTGTGGCTCACGGGGCTAGTTGCTCCGCGGCATGTGGGATCTTCCCAGACCAAGGCTCTAACCTGTGTCCCCTGCATCGGCAGGCAGATTCTCAACCACTGCGCCACCAGGGAAGCCCCTCTTTTCCTACTTCTAAGAGTTTTTATTAGGAATTATCTGTTGAACGTTATCTAAAACAGTCAATAAAATATATCGCCAGCTGCATGCAAGACCCTAAGTTAGGTACTGTGGAAGAGTCAAAGGATTCTTAAACAGGGTAGAATTCCTTTCCTTGAAAGAGTTATCATCTTACTGGATAGATCAGATTTAAAGTAAAAAGGAATGAATAAGGATTTGGAAATAGTTGTAATGGATAATCATGATCCTGTTTTCTTTCAAAACAGATTTCTTCTCATAGAATTGCAAAAGAGGAAGATAGAAAAAGAAGCAGAAGGTAAATATTGGTCTTTGAAAGCAGAATTTTACAACTAGAGGAGAACTTAGAACTCATCTATTTCAGTTTCCTCACCAAAGGCAGGAAGAACGCTTAATCACCCTAATGGTTTACCCTAGTTTATTTATCAGCAGAATTAGCTCCCCAGCCCAAGCTGAGTTAGAACAGGACTGGCACACATTCATCTGCTCTCACTAGTCCTTTAAGGAAAGAGGGTGGACGGGGAGAGGTTTTGGTTGTACCTGTTCCTGCTGGGCTGATGCCTGGCTCCCAGGCATCAGGCCAGGCCAGAGGCCTTCTAGGAGGCTCGGGGTTAGGGAGGGCCACATGGTTGGGGATTTAGGGGCTGGCCTCACTCAAAGCTGACGAAAGGTAGAACATATGAGTCCCTTCTGGAAAGTGGAAAGAAAACTTCCCTTCTCATCGTACTGTTTTTCAGGCCCCTACTCTCTCTTCCCTTTATCCAAACCTCATAGAATTTTAACCGGGAGAAACTTTAGACACTAGTTTGTCTCTTCCTTTTGTAATAAGGAACTGGAGAAAGAGAAAGGGAAACTATGTTGCCCCATGGTCATACTGCTAGTGATTACCGAGAAGAAGATGGTCCCTTTCCACTGAGGACTTCTCCACTGATCACACACTGTGTTTGGGCTGTGAGCTACGTTTTATGTCACAGTTGAGTAGACACATACTATATGGACATAAGTAGTTTCTGAAACAAACTTATTGTGCACTCTGATTTTTTTCTCTTCTATTTGTATTCGAAAAGAGTATTTTGTGCTTCCCTGCTGGTCGTGGCCTTTAAACGGATTCCACAATTCACTGACACCTGAGTGACAGCCTGCAGAGTGAAAGTCAGAGAGCTATAGATGACTTTGCTCGTTGGGTTCAGGTGTTTACTTGGTGTGATTCAACTTATAGGATAGAGCAGCCAGGAAAATAAAATCGCCTTCTCCCCACACCCACACCCCCAGCAAATGCTGCATGTGCGACTAAGTCCGAAGCGGACTGGTGTGAAGCGCGTCTAAGGGAGTAACAAGTTTCTGCCCAGTGCCGTTGTGCAGTGTTTTCACTGCACGAGGGCAGTTGGCCAAGGGCAAAGAAAGGTGAACGGGGCTGAAAATCCTGCCTATGCTCCATGCTAAGCCACATACAAATGTCTCTCCAGAGACACTTGGGGTCCATTTTGGACAGACACAGAGAACTTCTGGAAGGCCAGCATGCATGCAATGATTTTCATGATCCCGGGTCTGTGATGATTTTGCTCATTGTGATTATGGACTGAGGTCCCCATTTAGTCCTAATGAAAGCAGAGATAGCACATTGTGAGAGCGATGAAAAGTGACATGTAACACTAACTGTGTGTGTTTTCCTCCAAGGGGCTTTTTTTGATTTCTGCTGCGTAAGAGAAGCTCAGGGGAAAGTGAGAGTCAGGTAGATGTGAGGAGGATAATGTACTGTGGCCAGAGAAAGCAGGGGAGATGCAGAATTAATATTTCCCTTTCTGTGTTCTAGGAGGGCTTTTTCGGGAGAAGGCGGCCACTTTGGCTTAGGGATATGTGTAGGCCTCTCAGCGCCACACGCAAGGAACACATGGCCCAAAAGCTACACGACAGGGAGTCTTCTGATGAGGATGAGATATTTCTGCATCCCAGCAGGAGGCCCAAACTCGTCATCCAGAGCTCACTGAGGAGGCTGAATCTTTACCTCATCAAGAGGCCCCTGCTCAGCATCCACAGACCCCTGAGGACGTTGAATCTTTTTCACCCCAGGCAGAGGCCCAGGCTCAGCATGCAGAGCCCGCTGAAGAGGTAGAACCACCTCCACTTCGGCAGGAGGCTCCATCTCAGCCTTCAGAGGCCCCTGAGGAACTAGAAACTTCAAGTCCTCAAGAGGCCCTTGCCCGGCCTTTGGAGACACTTAAGGAGGTTGTAGTTCGACTAGAAGCACATCATGGGGTAAATGAAGCTCAGCAGTCACACTTGTACAATGGCACTGTTAAATCTCTGGATCGGGCACTTCCCATAAATCCACAGGTCACTAAAGAGGTTGAACCTTCTCCAGTCCCGGAGGAGACCCCTTGTCAGCCTCCAGAGCGCCCTGAGGAGATTGAACCTTCTCTACTCCATCAAGAGGCCCCAACTCAGACTCCAGAGAGCCCCGAGGAGGTTGAACCTTCTCCCGTCCAGCAGGAGGCCCCATCTCAGCCTCCAGAGCACCCTGAGGAGATTGATCCTTCTCTACTCCATCAAGAGGCCCCAACTCAGGCTCCAGAGAGCCCCGAGAAGGTTGAACCTTCTCCAGTCCAGCAGGAGGCCCCATCTCAGCCTCCAGAGCACCCTGAGGAGATTGATCCTTCTCTACTCCATCAAGAGGCCCCAAGTGAGACTCCAGCTTTCCCTACTGAGTATGTACTTCAAATTCCAGTGACTGATGAGGTAGCATCTCTACCTGGCGTTCAGCGTCACGCTCCTTCAAACTTGCCCAGTGTTAACACTTCAACCTCTGGATTTGGGATTTACCATCAATCCAGAGGCCACTACGGAAGCTGAGTTTCCTGCAGCTCAGCAGGAGGCCCTGGCTCCACCTCTTGAGCATCCTGAGGAGACAGAATCTTCTACAACCCAACAAGAGACCACAGCTAGGCCTCCAGAGCCTCCTGGAGAGGATGAGACTTCAAGGGAGCAGTAGCAGCCAGCTCAGCCTTCTGAGCCTCCTGGGGAAGTTGAACCTTCTCCAACCCAGCAGGAGCGCACAGGTCAGCCTCCAGAGCCTCTTGTGGAAGCTGAGCCTTCTCCAAGTGAACAGGAACAACTGACTCAGCCTTCTGAACCTACAGAGCCTCCTGAGGAGGTGAAAGCAGCAACCCAGCAGGAGACCCCAGCTCAGCTTTCAGAGTCTTTTGGAGAAGCTGAAACTTCTGCAACCCAGGAGGAAGCCTCAGCTCCGTCTCTAGAGCCTCCTAATGAGGCAGAATCTTCTCCAACCCAGCAGGAGATCCCAGCTGTGTCTCCTCCGGAGACAGGACCTTCTGCAACCCTGCAGGAGCAACCAGCTCAGCCTCCAGAGCCTTCTTCAGGGGAGGTGGAACCTTCTCCAACTCAACAGGAACAGCCAGCTCAACCTCCAGAGCATCATGAAATGACAGTTTCACTTCCAAGTCACTCTCATGCTCAGCATTCAAAGTTATCCAGTGTCGCTGTCAAACCTGCAGATGTGGAGCTTACCATCACAGAAGAACCCACTCCAGAGGTGGGACCTTGTCCAAATCAGCACAAGCCTTCAGCTCAGCCCTCAGTGCCCCTTACTAATACAGAATTTTCTACAACCCAGCATGAGGCCCGCACGCTGCCTTCACAGCCATCTGAGGAGGTTGAACCTTTGCCAGTTCAACAGGAGGCTCCAGCCCAAACTCCAGAAGCCGGTTCACATAATAAACCTTCAGTAAAAGAGGAGACCCCAGCTCAGTATCCAGAGCATCCTGGAGAAGAAGTTATACCTGCCACAAGCCAGCAGGAGACCCCAGCTCAGCTTTCAGAGTCTTTTGGAGAAGCTAAAACTTCTGCAACCATGGAGGAAGCCTCAGGTGGAGCAAGACACTCCACCGCAGGAGTGCAAGCAAGGGCATGGGGCCATCCCCCCTTCCTGGTCCCAGTGGTTCTAGCAAGCACTGCGTCCCTCCCAGTTAAGCCTCAGCTGTAGCTACACTCACTACATTAGTCTGTCTGTCCCCTTTCCCTCTGCAGCTTGGCTGCCCCAGCCCCTAACCCCCAGATCCCCAACTCCCCGCTGCTCTCAGCCTCAAGTTGGGCTCAAAGATTAGGGACACATACCCTCTGCCCCAACTCTAGGGATGAAGAGAAGAGATCCCAGAGGCCTTAGAAAATCTCCTGGCTCCACCCGGTACCCCGGCCTCGTTCTGTCTCCTCTCTCTTCCCCCCTCCGCCTAGCTCTGCCTCACAGACTGCTGGCCACAGCCCCAGGGAAGCTCTGCTGGGAGAGGCCTCTTGGGTGTTAATTTGCAGTCACCTACTCAGCATTTGTTGTACCTGGGAACTTGCTCTGGATAGAGACCTGGGGAGGAGAGCGGGAGAGACAGAAGTTTCGAAGCTAAGATGTTCTGGTGCGTACCCTGTACTGATGTTTCCAGCTTGGCCAGGGCCCCTCCAAGCCGCAGCTCTCATAGTGCAGGGCCCTTAGCGTGTCTCTGGGGCAGGGAAGAAGTGGATCAATGAAACACTGTGTGTATGGGGGGCTGGGGAGCGGAGGCAGCAATTTGGGTCCTGGGCCCCAATTCTCAGCCTGCTGGACTAGAATCTGAGGATGGCCTGGGCTGGGGGCCGTGTGGCCTGGTGGGGTGAGCTGGCCCAGCCCCTGCCTGGGCGGTAGGGTGTCCATGTGCCTGCACTGGCGGGGAGGGGGGCAGTCTGGGCCCAGACTTCGGTGCTGTCTGGAGGTGGGGCAGGGCCTGGCTTCTTACAAGAAGGCGCCCAGGCTGGCCCAGTCATGCAGGTCGGAGGCCAGTGTGGCATCCCCGGCCTCAAAGAGGGGCTCGGGGGGCAGGGAGCTACGGGTGCTCTCATCCCAGGGGTGCTCCAGGAAGGATGTGGCCAGGAAGGTCTCATCAAAGTCCAGGCTTTCGGTAGCCTGCTCCACTGGAGGCCCCCAGGTAACAGGGCAGTCGATATGGTAGCCATGGATGGTGAGGTCCACGTCCCCGTGTGAGGCAGGGCTCAGCGGCAGGATCAGCTCCGAGGTCTCCAGCGTGCCCAGCTCCCCGTCCAGCGTGCCAGCGTCCAAGATGGCCTCCCAGTCAAAGTTTCCCTTGAGGGGTTCCAGCTCACCCTGCTCCTCCTGGGTCAGCAGCAGGGGGCTGGAGGGCCGCGGGACCTTGGCCTCCTGCTTGGGCAGCGGCTGTTGACGCTTACGCCCCAGCCTGCCCTCACCTGCACCGCAGCCCGCCTCCCCAGTGGCCTCCTCGAACTCCCGCAGCAGCTGCTGGGCCTCGGTGTCGCGGTCAGTGGCCCGACCCATGGGGCGGCGCTGGGTTCCGGCGCGGCCTGGCGGGCAAAGGCCGGGTGGATGTGGACTGGGGGCAGCCGCTGCTTCTTCAAGGCCCCACTCAGCAGCCGCTCGGCGTACTGGGGGTCGATGCGCCAGAAGCCCCCCTTGCCTGGCTCGTCCTTCTCTCGAGGCACGTTGATGAAGCCCTTGTTCAGGGACAGGTTGTTGTGGATGGAGTTCTGGACACAGGGAGATAGGAGAGAAGGAAGACAGCTGGGAGAGTGGGTGGGGTCAGTGATGGGGGGCTCCTAGCGCCAATGCCAGTCCCACCACCACCTTCTCTCCGATGGGGGCAGGGGAGACAGAGGCGCTGCTCTGAATGGGAGGCTCTGGGACACCAGCCACGGGGCACCAGGAGCTGGGAGTGCTGTCGGGGGCTTTTGTTCCCTTTTGCCAGGATATCTGCCTGCTCAGTCATCCGAGCCCTGAGCCGCAGGGTGGCTCTCAGTGCCAGCCTGTCCTGCCCTCCCTCCCTTACCCCGCCGCTTGCGGCCTCTGGCCAAAGGCCTTGGCTCCCCCAGGGCCTGGACAGCCATCTCCCTCTGCCTGGGCCTGGCTGGCCTTCTCTGTTTGTGAAATGAGTGAGTGGGTGTGAGGGTTTGTGTGTGTGGGGGGGGGATGAAGTGTAGGAGGATCTGATGACTTTCCTTGTTTCTAGAGCCGGCTGCTGGCCTGGGCCCTCACCCACCATGTCCCCCTCCTCCCACCCCAGGCTCTGAGGCCTCAGTTGATTATTACCCAGCCAAGAGCATAGCGCTCATTCCTGGGGCCTCTCAGGCTTGGGGTAGGGTGGGGGGTGGTGGAGAGTCTCTGCTTTCTCACCAAGGTTACAAATGGTACCTGCCCCAGGGTCAGGGCCCAAGCAAACGTGGAATAGCTGTGATCACAGGAACTGTGATCCTGTGACCTGTGCCACAGGGAAGGATCTGTGCATCCTCAGGGTCTCTGTCCCCAAGTAGCCCCTGATCCTGATGGTTGAAGAGGCTCAGGGCAGTGTGTGCCCAGCCTGAATCACCATCTTGCCTTGTTCACGCCTGGGTGCACAGTCCAAACCACGCTGGGGCACAGGGATCTGGGACCTGGTGGGTGGGGCCGGCAGGTGAGTAGTGCCCCCTGGCAAGACTGGGAGGTTTACATGGTGGTCTGGGCCCCTTGGCTGCTCTGTGCCAGGTTCCAGAGACTTGGAACATGAAATCAGTGTGGGAGGAAAGGGCCCCTGTGGAAAGCACGTGGCTGAGGTAATTGTCCCCCCAGGGAGGTTGATGAGAAGAGGGGGAGGAGTGAAGGCAGGAAACTAGGGAGGGCTTGGGGTGGGAGCTGGCACAGCAGCTTTCGGAAGGCCCTGTAGCCCTTCCACTGGGACACCGATGGCCTTCACACGCCACAGCACGCCCCTCTCCCCTCCCACAGCCCCTCCAGCCAACTGAAAGCAGGCAGGATGGAGAGCCTGGCAGGAACGATTCTCTGCTTCCAGTCACGCCCTGACAAACTGACCTTGAGGAGGGTAGTGTGTAGGAATTGCAGGACTTGGGACAAAAATGTGTCCCTCAGTCCATCAACCTACCCTGGGGGGCTGTGTCCACGCATAGTTCAGCCCTGGTCTTTGGGCTGAGCCTGCCGGACGAGTCACAAGTTCTTTCCACTTGAACCTCTATGTCGGCACCCCTGCAGCCCTCTGAACGTCCTCCCTCCTCCATCTCTGAAGTCAAAGGGGCAGCAGTCCAAGCACTGGGCTCCCTTGAGGTCCTTCCTGGACGGCCTTCCTCTCTCGGGGCCCTGGCCGTACCGCGCCTACTTGGCCTGCGGATCTGGGATGTGAGTCCAGTCCGCGCAGGCATGGGGAAGGAGGGAGGGAGTGCCTCCCTACCTGCCAGGTGGGATCAGCGTGGCGGAAGTAACAGAAGTTGTCCGTGATCCACTTGTAGATGGCCGACAGGGTGATCTTGGTGGCCTTGCTGGCCTGCATGGCCATGCAGATGAGCGTGGCATACGAGTAGGGCGGCTTCACGTGCGTGTTGGTGGCGTAGTCCACGTCGTCGGGAGGCGAGGCCTGCAGCCCCGAGGGGGCGCTCCGCGGCGTGCAGGAGGACGTGGGCTTGCCGGGTGTGTGCGGCTGCCCCAGGCAGGCGGGGTCCGCCGCCAGGTGAGACCCCGGCTCGGCCGAGCCTGCCAGCTCGTGGGAGCCGTGGGGGTTGGTGTCCCCCGAAGGCAGGGCGGGGACCTCGGCGTTGAGAATGGAGAATTCCTGCAGCCACTGCAGGCTGGTCAGGCTGTCATTCAGGGCGTTGGACTCCTCCAGGCCGCCTTCCGGTCCGGCCTCCTCAGCTGCCCCTGCTCCCGAGATGCGTAGCCAGCTCTCCGCCATATCTGCGGGGACTCTCCGAGGGGGCTGTAATCATCCACGAGCCGAGCCGAGGGTGGCCGCCGAGCTCTCCGGCCCGCTGACTCCCGCGGCTTCAGTTACGCAGCCTCCCGGAAGCGGGCTTCCATCCCGCGATCCGGGGGTAGCCTCCTCCAAACGGAATGTGGTGCCTGCGGGGACCAGAGCGGGAACTGAGCCCTCTTTCCCCACCCCCGAGGGGAGAGTGTGGGCGAGGGGGGAGGCTCTTACTAAAACCCTTCCTGCAGCTGGGGAGGATCTTTTACTGCCGAGTTCTGGAAAACAGAAGGTGTGCCCGGTGCTCCGACCCACACGGGGTTCGCCTCGCTCTTTTCCTCTTGGATCTTTTAGAGGAGACTTAATTAGCCCAACGAGGGAATAGTGTAGGGGCATGCGAGGCCACCCCTTTCTCCCTCAAAGCGGGGAATTAACCCCCCTCTCTCCGTCCACAACCAACGGAAATGGGGCGAGAGAGTCCAGGAGGGCAGTACGACGGGTCGGGGGGCGGGGGAGGTCGTCTGATCTTTGAAAAGGGATATTAGGATGGGGCTCAAGGGGAAGGAAGGAAACAATACAGAGAGTTATAAGGGGGTGGGAAGTGAGTGTCCCCCAAACGCCTCTGATGTCAGTCCCCGGGCCCTCCACTTCCGTCGGGGACGGATGGGAGAGCGGGCTGGTACTGACGCCCTCCCTTCCCACGGCCGGCAGCCCTCCCCGTCCCTTACCTGGCTCAGAGCGCAGCCCGGGCCAAAGGAAGCTTCTCAAAGAAATTCCTCCCACCGCCCACCCTCACCGCGGCTCTCTGCTCCCAGCTCCAGGGCCCAGCCAGCAATCCTCGTCGCCACTGAAGCCCGCCGGCGCCTCTCTGAAAGCCAGCAGCCCGGGGACCGGCACTCAGTAGCCGCTCGCAAGGCGTGTCCTGCTGCCGTGGCGACGTCCCGCCCATATAAACAGCTTCCGCTTCTGCCATTGGCCAGGGCGTCTCCAAAGAGACCGCGGGCTCTTAACCGCTCTCTCACGCGGTAACTCTCTTCCAGCTCCCTCCTGCCGCCCTCTCTGGCGCGCGACCCAGCCCCTTACCCGCCACCTCATCCCGGCTCCGCGCATTCCCGCCCGAGGGCCCCGCGCAGGGCTCGGAGAGGCGCGCGGCTCGGCGCTCCCGCAGAGGCTTCGGGGCCCTCGGCGAGCAGGACGCCGCGCGAACCGTACTCCGCCCCACCTCCTTCCCATCTGGGCTGCTCAGAGGTGGCGACGGCTCCTGGGATGCAGCCCCTGGTGGGGGGCCAGGGCTGTGTGCATGCTTGGGGCTTTCCTTTCCTCTCCTCTGGGCTGCGAGTGGCACTTCCTCACGTTTCTGCGGCCTGTCCCGGTCTCCCGACCCAGTGTCGTCTTGGTGCCCGCAAGCAGGTCTGACTCTCCGATGCCACCTGCCGCTCAGGTCCGCAGAAACCGCAACCCCGGTCGCAGACACCAGAAGGTGGCTAGGGTAATCCAGTGTTTCCCGGTAAGCGCTCCCACCCCGCCCCGTCCTCAGCAAGATTCCCAGAAGCTGACATTCCAGAGGCTTCTTCGGAAGTGCTCTCCCTCCTTTCCAGATAGCTGAGGAAACAGAGCCGGTGGGTGAAACCCCGGAAAGCCGTGGACTCGCCAAATTCTTTGACTGGGTTCATTTGCCCCATTAATTTCACCAGCCTTTAAGTGACGGACTAACGGTGGACTGTGGTCCTTCCTCCTCCTCTCCCCCAGCCTCCCTCCAGTCACCAGATTTCCTGCTCTTCAGTTATTGAGGAGCTGCAGTTGGAAGTTCTCTGGTTGAAGGGGGTGGGGTTCGGGATGGGGGGGGTGGAGGAGAGGACTCCTTATCAGGCCTCTGCGCAGGAGCTGTGCCCGGAGGATGGTACACCAGCTTCCACGCAGAAACATGTCTTTCCCTCTACCCCTTGCCCTCTCTCACTCCTCCATGTACAGCTTGTCTTGAGTCAAAGTATTAAAGACATGCTGGAGAAAGTCGGACAGAAACTTTCACAAATAAGCCAACTGCGCAGTTAACAGCTCTTCTTCCCTTGTGAACAGTTTTATTCATTTTTAAGAATCATGCAGCAGTCCATAAATATTGCATCCTTGACGTCCCCACTGCAGTGTGCCCATGAGTGTACTCCAGGGAGTGAGGGGTACACAGATGGCACAACAGTACACACATATTTACACACACTAGGTGTGCAGATCCTAAAGCACAGTGAGCAAGCAGCATGCCAAGGTCAGGTGAACAGAACAAAAACCCTCCCCAGGTGAGATGGCTTAACGTGTGTGGATCCGTGCCCAGGAGACGCCCCATCGTTGGCATGGCCTCTGGTAGGATGGGACTGGGGAGGAGAAGGAAAAAGGGCTCTGTGAGAAGGCTGGGATCACCACACCACCCGGAAGTGAGCTCATAGGTGAGCTCCGACTTGAGTGTGGCAGGAAGGAACCCCAGGCCTCCGGTTAGTCTGTGTCCTTGTGTGAGAAACCAGGCCCCGTCATATTCTCTGTGGGTCAACTGCTAACAACATGACCATCTCCAGATGATGACTGGGGCGGCTGTCCTGTTCCCCGACCAGGCTCTGTGCCCTGTTCCCTGATCCCAGCCCTTTTGGATGGGATATTTCTGCTCGCCAAAGAGCTAAATGAGGGCAAAGAGGTGCGGGGATGGGGGAGAGAGCAGGAACTGTCTGAGAAACAGGAGTGAAGGGCCACTTCTCACCCGGGTATGTCTTGGTTATGGAACCAAGGCCTTGAGGAATCTCTCTGAGCCTCTTCCTGGGAGAAGACAGACCCTCCAGAAAGGGTGAAGACAATGGCTTCCTCTTAGGGTTCCTGGCCACTGTGGCGACTGTTTACCTACATCTCCTTCATCTCAGGTAACACCACACTCTGAATACTACCTGCCGGGAGAGGAGGTGGATCTGTATGCCACCACCCCAGGCTCAGGGAGAGTCCCCTTCCCTAGTGCTTCTGGGGCTCAGATTTCAAGGAAATCAGGAAGTGTGGTTATTGCTGGAATCATCAATATGAAAGGGTCTGTAAGAATGTTTCGGGGAAAGAAAGGACATTAACAGGGGTCTGAAACAGCAGAGCCCACTGCAGGATTTCAGAGCGGGTGGACACCGGAACTCAAGGCAGAAGCTGAGATTTGGCTTGGCTCATGTAGTGTCTGTCAGGACCACAGGCCTGCGCCTGCCCACCCCCAGGGCAGGATGTGAACCACAACCACCAGGCAGTGAGGGTCACCACGCACCTGACGGCACAAGGCAGCCACACAGGAGGTGCAAAAGATCCCCCGGCACTGGGCTCTCTTTGAGGCCTTGGGAAGGACCATGAAAAGTTCCTCTAGGGCAACAATTCCAACTACTAATTCAGGCCATCATGGTGGGCATAGCCTAGGGCTCTGTCACATCTCAGCCTCACAAACTGTTGGATCCCACTTTGCTTCTCAATCTCATGCTCCACTAACTAACCACCTCTTCCAAAAGCCAGCAGACAATGCATCTATCAGAGAGCTATGAGGAATCCATTGATAACACTAGTGTTGAGAGACGAACAGCCAACAGCTTACGGTCTTGCTGTTTCAGACTGTTATTTATATGCCTACACTGGACTGGGGTGGGGTGGACATGTGATTTGAACAATATCTCTAAATCTCTGATGAGCCTATGGAAGGCAGTACCTCCGGCTCCCCCCATCAGGCTCAGCTGATCTGGAGGACAGGGGAGGAAAACCGGTGGGATGGGGAGCCTCCCAGACCACCACTGACCCCAGCTCAGCCCTTCCCCCAACCTCCTTTGGGGTTCCTGGGCACCAAATGAGAACCACCGGTCCACCCCTCTCTCAGCTTCTTTCTTCAACTCTTTCAGAAAAGCGGGGTGGAGACGGGGGCAGCAGGGGTAAGAATGCCACCTCCACCTGACAGGGCGGTAGTGATGAAACGTGATAATATACGACAGTCCCTAACAAGTGCCTGGTACATAGAGGGGGTCAAAAATGCCTTTGCAGTGTCACCTTAGGATGGAGCCCCAGGCCTTCCTGAGTGCACCTGATCATAAAGAACTCCCCGGTAGGTCATCATGTAACTGAGGGGTTCTCAGATTCAAGGCCTCCTTCCTAAGCAGACACACGAGGCATAGCCTCTGCTACCAGAAGCAAGAACTGTTTTCCCAACCAACCTTCTGGTGGTTGCCACTGCTTCTTGTCCTTGAGAGAGGAGCTCCTAATGCATTTTGAGGGAAACCCCACTTACAGTGCAATATGGCTTTCCCTTCTCACAGGAGTCATCCCCCAACGCCACCCCAAACTACAGGTTTCAGATAGGTTATGATGTCCCAGAGACTAGAAAATGCCAGATGGGTGTTTGTAATGAAGTCACCCAAACTCTTGAGTCTTCTTGGTCTAACTCCTAAGGAGAAAAAAAAAAAAAAAGATGCACAAGAAATAACCAGTCTGTAGACCACAGCTCCACCTGAAGATCAAGATACAGTGGAAACATTCCAGAGACTCTCTGCAAAGGGTCTCATGAGCTGCAGTTCGAGTGACTTTAGCCCACAAGGAGAAAAGAGGTTTCCAGTCCCTTCTGAGAGGGGAAGGATCACGGTTGCGGAAGAAGATGAGTCTGGGAGAAGGGTCAGGTGCCCTCAGCATCCAGCTTTCACGTGGGTCTAAAAAGTCTCCGTGTGTCTTGCTGAGGATGCCCAGGAGGTCAGTGGTGCCATGAGGCCAGGATGGGATGTGAGAACAGGAGGAGAGCCCTGGTACAGAGGCTAAGGCTCTCAGATGGCCAAAGGATCCCACACGCAGAGCCTGTTCTCGGGGTCCTCCAGGCTGCCAGAAGATGGGCGTCTGCGCTGCGTGTTCCGACGACTGACCACGTTGTCGTCAGCCTGCCAGGCACCTGAGAAGAGGAAAGGAAGGTTACCGGACCTTTGGTTTGGTGCAGATGGTGTCTCTGGCAGGACAGTCCGGGAGTTTGGCACGAAAGCTGGCAAGATGCGCATTAGCTGGAACTCCCACAGGGTGCAAACCACAGCACGTGAAACTTGGGAGCAGTGGCGTCCACTGGGCGAGGGACAGTCATGGCCACTGTGGCCCACTGATGGAGGGACATGCAGGATGGTCCTTGTTTTGTGAGCTTGCCGTAGGATCCACCTTTGTATCTTTATTTGGTCTTGAAGTTTGCCTAAGTGTTACAGCGGACCAGGAAAAGAAACTGAGTCTGGCTGAGACTTTCACGAGAGCAGGAGGAGGTGAAGGGGAGGGAGAAGAGTGTGTTAATTTGGGCTCAGAGTTAAGTGTTTGCTGTGGGGGCCAGGGTGGGGCAGGAAGGGACTGGCTGCCCAGCAGGGCGCCAGGGACCAAATGGCATGGCAGAGAACAGAGTGACAGCTGTTCCTCTCCTTCTGCACCCGAACAGCCTACCGAGAGTTGCTATCAGCTGGTGCCACCAACCCCAGGAGACATTAGCTCCAGAGCTTTGGGGTCCCCCGGGTACCATCCACGAAACTCATCATCTTCCCCCCTTGTCCTGCAGTTCCTGCACGAGAAGCACCCGCTGCCCATGCTGGAAACCCACTCTTGGTGCTTCTCTCTCCTTCATGCTCTGTATCCAATCCATCCTGACCTCCTGCTTGTTCAAGCTCTAGTAAGGTCTAAATCTGTAGTCAGAAAACCGGGATACAGCCCCAGCTTGTAACGTACTGACTGTGTGACCTTGGGCAGGTCACTGTACTTGGAGCCCTGGTTTTCCCATCCATCAGATGGGAGACAAGTACTTACTCCCCAGGGATGCTGTGACACTAAGCGAGGTGACATGGAAGAGTGGTGAGCAGGGCGCCAGACTCACAGAATGTGCGCGAAAACCAGCCGCCCCCCAGGCCTTGTTCAGGTTACACTCATCTCCCCCAAGTCGTCCTCCCAGCCCACAGACTGACTCCATCTGATTCATTCCCCCCAGTGCAGCGAGATGGCCATTGTGAAGGGAGAGGATGAAGCCCTAACCCCCTGAGTTGGGGGAAAGCCTTCCATTCTCTGGCCGAGGACTGCTGAGCTGCCTCTTCCAGCACCTGCCCCCAGAAGGCCCCCAGTGAAGCCAGATGGGGTCCAGCGTGCTTCGAAGTGCTCCCCAACTGGCCCGTACCACCACCCCATTTCTCATGCTGTGTGGAAATTGCTGGATCCTCCAGCACACGGTGATCTCCTCCAGGGCAGAGCCGAGAGCCATGCCCTTCAGAGGGCTCAGTTCGTGAACGGAGCCGGCTGACCCTGGAGGGTGGGCGTGAGGCTCACTGCGTCACATTTGAGGGAGGCCACTCACGAATGTCTGGCGTCAGCTTCAGGTTAGGCCAGCCCAAGACACGAAACCCTTTAATGGCAGAAACACTAGGATTCAGCGGGTATAAATTGTGTATACCCATAAATGTCCTGGTGTGCTAATCCACCCTAAGGCTCTAATAATAGTCTTGTGGAGGTGGACCCCAGGGGAAGGGGAGTGAGTGGGACAGGAAGTGTTTAGGTATCTCTCACAGCCAGACGGAATGCGGGGATCTGTACTCCCTGGGGGTACCGGAGTCCGGCACATGGGTCCACAGTGCTTTTCCCCTCTAAGGGTGACAGGATGCAGAGCAGGCAAGATTGTGCTTTTAAGTTAGGAACCCCCAGATGAAATAAGTTGTTCCTTCATTTTATATAATTTGGTAGATCTCATACATATTCCTCTGTGTTTAATGGGCAGGACTCCGGAACTGCGGCTGTTTGGTACGAAAGACCAAAAGCAAATGGTAAACAGGAGAGAAGACACACACACACACACACACACACGCACGCACACACACAGAAACAAAGTGAAATCAAAACACTGCCGCAGCCTCGCCGCCACCACCACTGGCTGCCAGGCTGCCTGGCTCTGAATTCTTGAGTCCTTGCTACAAACACCACCGGTCCAGATTCTGAGCCAGGGCTGAAAACTGGCTCCTTCTGAAACAGCCTGTAGACTCAGACCTGAAGTCTCTTATCTCCCCAGCTTCTTGGTACAGTCGGTGGTGCTCTTTCCTCTAAAAAGGCTTCTGCCAGACCCTCGGCGAAACCCTGCTGCTCCGTGCATCCTGGATGCAGAAGGTAAGCCTGGAAGGCGCAGGAGGACTTCCTGAGCGAGTGCTACCATTCTGTCCAGCCCTCAGCCAGAAAAGGGAGCCTGGAGATTCAAAATCCTTCCCGGGAGGTAGAGAAAGGTGGTTCCCACTTAATTCCCTCCTCAGGCTCAGAAACGGGGGAGTGAAGAGACCTCTAGAGGCAGATTTGGGGAGCACATCTAGGGGGATTCCACACACCTCTTTCCTGCCTCTACCCAGCCACTAATTAAATTTAAGATCTGTAACAGTTCCACCATCTTGTAGAGTTTCTCTCCAAGAAAAGAGAAAGTTAATTCCGATTTTTCCTTAGTATCTGCGAAGCATAACCCTTCCTAGTGGCGTCTTAGTCTTGGGTTATTTCAGGTCTCCATAAGTACTTTTCTTTTTTTGGCTGCACAGTGGCTTGGAAGATCTTAGTTCTCCGACCAGGGATTGAACCAGGCCACTGAAGTGAAAGTGCTGAGTCCTAACCACTGGGCGGCCAGGGAATTCCCTCCATAAGTACTTTTAGATTTCATCGGTATGCCCACTCCTGTCCAATGCCATCATTTAAAAACATCTGTATCGGGCTTCCCTGATGGCGCAGTGGTTGAGAGTCTCCCTGCCGATGCAGAGGACAAGGGTTTGTGCCCTGGTCCGGGAAAATCCCAAATGCCACGGAGCGGCTGGGCCCGTGAGCCATGGCCGCTGAGCCTGCGCGTCCGGAGCCTGTGCTCCGCAACGGGAGAGGCCACAACAGTGGGAGGCACGCGTACCACAAAAAACAAAACAAAACAAAACAAAAACATTTGTATTTCCACTAATAAACTCAAATTATCTTTGCTTTTTCCCATCACACCACCCAGAGCCTTTTCACAGAATTGTCACTGGTCCCCTGGCCACTATCCTGACGCCTGTGTGATACTCCATCAGGTTCCTTGGGGCCCCGTCTACCGAGCATGGCCTCGCGATTATAGTCAGCTCATCACCTACAATGGTCAACTCAGATTTCCTCCCTTTGAGAACCTTGCAGAACAATCTCAGAACATACCATCGCCCCCCCACCTTGGTCTCGGGGCCAAAGAAGACCCACAGGCTTCTTAGCGGAAGAGGTGCTGGAATGACACAGGTGCTTTCTCAACATCACTCCCACAAGGGTGATGAGAGCAGCGAGGATGGGGACCTGAGCCATCCTTGCCGCGAGCTGGGGCTCCTGGCAGAGCACCTGTGAGCCTGGGGAGGGTGGACCATGGGGTGCTCCCCGGGCTCCCTCCTTGTGGGCGCTCCGTGAGGCGAGTGGCATCCGTGTGGGGAGGGAAACAGTGTGGAGAGGGAGACCAAGTGCCTGAGAAGCTGTCCTGATGGCCAAGCCAGCCTGAGGCACCTCAGTCATAGGAAGGAACTTTGAACTTACAGCTGAGCGTGGTGAGGTCTGTTGATTCCATGGGACCTACCACAGTGGATGCTCCTGTCATTAACCTGACATTAACCTGACAGATTCTTCCAGAGAGTTCCCCAGCTCTTTACTACCAGTGTGACGCTAACGGCAGAACCCGAGAAACATTTTACCAAGAGAGCAGATGCACTTTCCTTCTCTCGTAAGAGCCCTTGAGACCTCAGGGTGAGGCTACGATGCGACCCTCAACTCCCTCTCCCGGCAGGCGCCACTGTCATTCGGTTTCATGTCTGGCCTGAACGGTGAAGCCAGTTTAATCTGAGAATGGCTGGCTCCCGAGATCACCGTAAAGAAGCCCAGGCATTGTTTTCCTTCCAGGCCTCGCTCTCCTGCCGCAATCCCAGAGTGGAATAAACATCCACCAGCAGGTTGGCCCGAAGGAGTTAGGGAGAGGAGGAAGCACAAGGCCTGGGGTCAGTTTCCACCAGCATGGGCGGCTAAAACAATTCCCAGGAGCTCTCTCTGCCAAACACGGGGGTTGGTGGGGAGCCACTGCGGGGAGGCAGGAGCCTAGATTCCTCTCTTGAAGCCCAGTGAGCGGCTGGCCGGCACAGCTGCCACAGACTCAGGGCGGAATGAGGGCAGAGATGGCCTCTTCCCCAACTAGTGACCAAAACAAATCCTGCCTGTAACCTTTGCCACCGAAGCATCCCCGCTTTTGTGGAACAGGGATTAATCTAGTCTCACAAATATTTATTTTTCCTGGAAAATTTCAGCATATTAAATACAGGCTCTTGCCAGTTAGGAACGGAAGCCTCAGCGAGGGCCCCTCGGATGTGCGTGCGCCCAGCAAGCTTGGGGTTGGGTGTGGGTGAACATGAACTTTCACACGAAGTCTGGGTAACCTAAATGAGTTTCAAAATAAACAAACTGGACAGACAGACGTACATTTGGCAAAAAGACATGAGAAACAAATGGACAGACAGAAGCCAGGTAAAGAGTGGGAAGGCAGGAAGTGAAGTGTACCCTGGACCTCAGCCACTCTGGCCCAAGCCTGGCTGGGTCAACGCTAAGTGGGAAGGGACCGGAGAGCCCCTGGGAAGGCTGTGGGAGGCGTCTCTGGGGATTACGGCTTCCTCCACCACAAGCCTGCATGGGGCCAGAGGGGTGAGTACATGGGTCTTCTGCAAGCTGATGGAGAGTGGCAACCACAGGAGTTTGTGTCCCTCCAGCACCTGTAACCATGTTGCAAAGAGAGTAAAGCAATGGACCCATGACGGGACCTGGCTGTCCTGAAGCTTAAACATGTCCAGGGCATGTTTAAGAGATTACAGACCACGCAACATGAAGGCAGTCTCTGCTGTGAACCAAGGAGGGGCAATTTCGACCTAGTCCACCAGGCAAGACGTGGCTTTAGAGCCATGGTTGGTGAAGCCCTTGGTGAGCATGGAGCAGAGAGACATCAGTGCCCAGAGTGTGACTGACAGGTGGGCTCCTCCTGAGAACTCATCCTGGATTCAGTTTAGTGTCATGAGAAGGAATAAGGGGCACGTTGATGGCCCTGATTGAATTTATAGACTTAGGGCTCCAGGGAGAAGAGTTACCCTCGACCCCTGATTGTTCCTTTGGGATCCAAGTCTAGGGAGCACAAGGCAACTGGTGGTAGCCCAGGGCTCACTGGGTCACAGAGCTAGTCTATAAAATGCTGGCATTGAAATTCCTCTCTGATCCTAACTAAACACTCTCCTTTGAGTGGCTACAGGTTCCCTTTTCAAGGGCTCAGGCTCTCTTTCCAAGACCTTATCACAGAGGCCGTGTCTGCCTTAAACTGCCTGTTGATGGAAACAAGACCAGGCCCCCTGCCATGGGATCTGCAAGATCATGATGGAGGGGGCACGGTCAGGTCAAATCGGAAGGCTTTGGAGGTATTTTTGCGCCTTTCTCCATGCCCAAATAGATTCGCTTAGAGCAGAGTCGCTCTTTGCCCAAGGACTCTCCCAAGGCTGCCTCACTTCCTTTCAGCAACTGGCTCCCAGCACCTTAGCAAAGCCCATGCCTTCTTGCAGGAACTGCAGGGCAGGAGATGGGTGTCCCAGGGTGAGAGCAGGGGTGCGAGCAGGGGAGCGTCTCCCACCAAGTTCATGTTCAGCAGACTGCCACTCACCGGGTAAGCAGACCGCAGAGCACAGCTTATTGTCCAGTGCTTTCATGCTGGCGATGTCAAAGTCATTGTTATTGTCACACTCCATACCTAGAAATGCGAATGTCCTCTGGCCTGTAACGGAGTTAAGGCAGTTAGAGAGGACCTGGCTGTGTTTTTCTCTGCTTTGCTGTCCTTAAAATAAAAATCTTAAGGATGGAGACAAAAAACATCAAATCATATGTTAAAAAAAAGACAATAATTAAGTGGGGAGAGAGGACAATAAAGGAAACTGCGTGGGTACGTTTGTGTTCTCGCTCTGTTCTGCTCTGTTTCCTTAACTGGCCCCTTTCCAGCCTTCGTTCCAGGGAAATCAGACCCTGGGGAGGTCTGTGGGATTCGGACACGCAGACCCGGGCCCAGAGCAGAGCCTAAGCCAGGCTGGAAGAGCTAGGAGAGCCACGGGGGAAGTGACCCCGGGCTCAGGCCTGTGTCTGTCGGTGCACGTGAGGTGTGTTTATGACCACAAGGCTCTGCGAAATGTCTAATACATAAAATGGCAATTAAAGCTCTTTGGTCCCGTAATTTTGCACCTCAAATCAAAGAATCGCATTGCTTGCAAAATTATGATTTATTTTCTTTGAGACTTAATTTTCTATTCTGAAGATGTTTTAAGGGGCTGACCAGAAACCTACAGTCGTGTAAGATGGGAAGGGGACAATTTTAGATGTTATTTTTTCAAGCCCCCACCCGTTTTTTTTTTCCTTGGTGAAAGGGAGAGGAAGAAACATACATCTACTGTGTACAGCATGTCAGGTGGAAACCACATATGGAATGTCAGGCGGAAACCACGTACTGCCCTGTGCCTTTTAGAAGCAAATATTCTACTGGGGACGACAATCACAATGGAGAACTCAGAGCCTTGCGCCCTGAAGACATCAACCGAGGAGAGGTAGCGCCCAACTCCGGCTTGGTTGGCGTGCACGTGCGGCAGAGGCACAGCCTGGGCGACCACCCCTCCTCCGGCACTACTTGGCCAGGAGAGAGTGGTCATGTGCACATGCGCACCCCCTGCACACCACACCACCCCCCAAGCAACTGCCATGGCCAAAGCAGAAGCGACTAGCATGACATCTGCATCCAGGCTGGGATCCAGGTTTGCTCTAGAGGTTGCCCTTCTGTGGAGGCACCTCAGAGGAGCAGACTGAAGAGACACCGGTCCCTGGGATGCCTGGTCCTACAATCCCAGGTGGGATTCCCAGATCGCCTAACCCCCACCCCCACCCCGCCACTTCCTTGCTCTATATGCAGGTCGTTCCTTCGCTTCTCGGCTTACTAGAAACAAAATTCTTCCGACTGAAGATATGATTGACCTTATTTACAAAACAGAAATAGAGTCACAGGTGTAGAAAACAAACTTATGGTTATGGCGGGGGGCAAGGGAGGGGAGGGATACATTGGGAGATTGGGATTGACATATACACACTACTATATATAAAATAGATAACTAATAAGGACCTGCTGTAGAGCACAGGGGACTCTACTCAGTACCCTGTAATGGCCTATATGGGCAAAGAATCTAAAAAAAGAGTGGATATATGTATATGTATAATTGATTCACGTTGCTGTACAGCAGAAACTAACACAACATTGTAAACCAACTCTTCCAATTTAAAAAAAATATATCTACTTGAGGCCTGAATGATGGTAAAGAGAATCGTTCCAATAGCCTACAAACACTAGTGTACGCTGAGCTGCTAACGTCTCTTCACCTCACCTTTGCTGTGCCGCCAGGGCTGTGATCCTTCTGCTACTGTAACATCAGCCGTTTTCTTCACTAAAGCAGGAAAACCTACTGCCTAACAGTCGGTTCCCCCAAGGGGAGGAAGCTGTTCTCCTGCTGCAGCTGAACTTTGGGGCTGCTAGAGCAGTTCTGTGAGACTCAGCTGAGAAGCTGAAGCAGGAAGGAAGGGGATGGCAGTTGCCCAAGAAGCTTCAGGATCTACTCAACTTAGATGGAGAACTCCATGTATCTTCTGCAGCCTTGGCTCAGAGGCCCAGAAAGAGCCAGGAAGGCTGCTGAGGTCCTCAGATACCCTGCTTGCTTTGATATTCCATCAAGAAGACAACCTTTCCCCAAAGCCACACCCTTGAGCAGTGCCACCAAGTCACACCAGTGCCCCTTTCTCTACCCTTCAGAGAATACCCGGGAAAGAAATATAATAAAAGGGAGCAAAAGACCAGGTCTTTTACCATCTTCTTGTGTGGGTGATCCGTCCTCTTCTTCTAGAACCTCATTTCCCTAGGACAGAAGGAAGGCACTGTGAGTCCATAAAGCAGTGAAATGAGTCTACTGATTGTCAGAAGACAGAACTAATCACCCTCATGGTATCCATACATTTCCTGTCTGTGTGAGATGGCTGGGAGGCCCAGCAGAGGCAGATTTTGCTTGGCGAGGCAGGATCGGCCCGTAGGGACCAGGTCTGAGGCACGTTCCAGAGGGACCAGGTCTGAGGCACCTTACAGAGGGACCCTGGGACTGTCAGGAATAGCCTTGGTCATAGTTTAGCTCACACTGTTTCTCTCAGGTGGAAATCAAAGTTGTCAAATGAAAAAGCAAACCGTGAGATCATAAAACTTTCAGGAACCCTTTAGGATCCCCAATCCCATCCAGATACTCCTTTGAGAACATCTGGCTCAAGAGAAAGTTGTAGAGTCCCCACTGGGAGCTGGGCATTCCATATACTTCAGGCACACCTCCGTCAGAGCACTTCTCACGCTGAGTTATAACTCTGATTCCTCCATCAGATGGAGCTCCGGGATGGGTGGGATGGGTGGATTGGGGGTGTGGGCAGGCAAAAGCCATGTCACTCGGTCTTTGTGTCCCCCAGTGCCAGGAACATGTGAGATGCCTGTGCCAGGTAAATACTAAGTGAATTGGAGGACAAACACCCTCTCAAGGGTCTGGCCTGGAAGACTTCCCTCTGGAACTCACCCCACGCCTATTACGCTGAGACCAGCGCCCTCTGCTAACCGGACAGTCCCTCTGCTCTGCACCCTGCCTCTAACAGATCCAAGTGCACCACCTTGGAAGGCTTCTTCCAGAAGAGCCCCCATCCTATTTGCATCCTGTGCCAGCGCCGGCAGTCCCTCTGACCGGGGAGGGGCACCAGCGTCCACCTTGCTCTTACCTCTGCATCCTGCTCTTCAGTGGTGGCGACGAGGCCCGCAAAGTTGCAGTCTGGAGACGCCGCTGGCGTCACCTGCAAAGGAGCAACAAAAGTCAAGGTGCAGATGCCACCGGCTCTCCTACCCAGCTCGCCTGGCAGCAAACGCAAACCAAGTCCTCAGGACAGAAGTGGTGCCACATGGAAGATCACATCTGAGGGAGTCTGTGATTCAACAACCCGGTACCGTGTTTTCCAGGGCTCCCCTCCCGAGCACTGGGGGGCTTTGCCGATCTCCCTGGCAGGCCCTGGACTGAGCTCCTTGGGACTCGAGTACAGAGCAGAGCAGAGCGGCGAGGGCGATCCCATGCTCCTCTCTTACGTCTCCTTCTTCTGAGGGGGTCCTGCTGGCGGCCCGGGGCCAGGGGAGAGCCTCCCCGTCCTCTTCCGTGCCAGGGGCGATGTAGGAGCCGGACATGGAGGAGACGGTGTCGGTGCTGATCTGGGAGGACACCATGGACATGACCTTCCTTCTTCAAGTCTGGGTCCCCAGTATGTTGAGGGGGGCAGAGGCGGGGAGAAGAGTGTTTCCTGCCCTCAGCTCAGCTCTTCAGGAGGCCTGGCGCATTTGCTTCAGGCCAGCATGGAATCCCATCCCGGGGGCCTTCCCGTCACTGGAGCTGGGGGTGGCCTGTCCCGTGGGCAGACGGCGAGGGTCCCCAAACACTGAGTTCCTGAACATTGCCCCTCATCCCTTTCCTGGCTGGCGATACATGGGGGAGGGAGGATAGGGAAGAGGTGGAAAGTGAGGAGACAGCAAGCTGGCTTCTTGCTTCGGGAAGGGACTGTACCACACCTGAGGGTGAAGTGGCTGAAGGGCTTCTCACCTCAAAAGTGGAGATCAAAGGAAATGCGAAACCTGCCCAGAGAGCTTGAGTCATGGGCTCAAAGCCACACAGGGCAAAAGAGAAAGGACAACTCAGTGCAACATGGGGTCCTGGATTGGGATGCTGGAATGGAGAGGAGCATTACTGGGGTGATCTGCAAGACGTGAAGGGGGTCTGCGGTTACATGGGATTACCAGGTCAGTGTTCATTTCCTGATTGTGATGGTGGTACTGGGATTATGGAGGCGTGTCCTTGTTCTAAGGAAACACACACTAAAGTATCTAGTGCTAATGGGGCAGCCTGTCTGCAACTTACTGTTAAGGGCGCAAAATATATATTGACTGGGATTACATCGAATCTCTAAATAAATACGGAGTCACTGAACGTTTTTTCAAAAAGCCACCCAGCCAAGGGCCGGGGCAGGGATGAATAGGAGGGACAGGATCCACTCACGCTTCCCGCCCCCTCCACCGCCAACCCCCAAACGCTGCCTGCTGAAAGGGTGTGTGAAGCCCTGTGTTGTGGCCGCTTCGGAGCCCCCTCTTACGTTTGGCTGCTCGTTGGCAGCATCCATGGACCCTTAAAAGTGCCAGTGTTTGGGTCCCAGCCCCAGAGACGCTAGTCCCAAGCATAGGGATTTTCAGGAGCTCCTGGGGATTCTTCCTGGCAGCCAGAAGCTTCTTCAGCCTTTCCTTACCTGGCAGGCAGTTCTGCCAGCCCCTGACCTTGCCCCTCTTTCCCCAGCATGGGCCCAGGCAGAGGGTGAGGAGGAGGGACAGTGACCGGCCCCACCTGTCAATCCAGGGTGTACCCCTTTTGGCGGGGGCTGGAGGCTGAGCCTGGGGACCAGTGGAGAGGCTGGAGCCCCCATGTTCCCCCAGTGCTGGGGAGCGTGGGCAGGAAGGCCGGAGGGTGGTGGGGAGAGGGAGGGAGTCGTTGCTTAGGGGGTGAAGGGAGTCTCAGAGGGAGGTTGGGGCAGCCTCCTCAGCAAGCGGTGGGAAGGGGATGGGCTGCCTCCTGAGCTCTGTAAGGCCCCAACCCACCTGAACTTGCAGTGTGCGCACCCTTCGGAAATATTTTGAGTAATTAGCAAGGGAAAGCAGCAAGTTGGCGGGGGAATGCCAGGTTGTCCTGGAGCCAGCCTCCAGTGCAAGGAAAGAAAGGGGCTTCAGGAGAAAGGGGCCCGTGGAGGCTGGGAAGGATTGTGTAGGACAGTGCCCGTTTGTGTGTGTGTGTGTGTGTGTCTGTGCGCACGTGCACGTGAGTGCTGGGGGAAGGGGCTGTGCACCACAAGGGCGTGCTGGCGGGGCCAGGTGCAGGCTCGGGGGAGAGATGGGTTCCAGGCAAAGCTGGGGTGAGGGGGTGGAAAGGTGCCTGCTGAGTGTCACATATTTGCTGTGCCTCAGTTTCCCCATCAGAACTCTGGTACGTTGATTCCTCACAGGCTGGAGCTGTAGGGTCTAGGCACCCCGTCTTCCGTCTGCCCTGATGGCCTCCCTCAGCCCCAACCTGCATTGGAGGGAAGGCCCTGGGCGGGGTGAATGAACCCCAGGGTGGCAAGTGGGGCCCCAGGGGCTGGGGCCCTCTGACCTCACACCCTGTCCCTTCAGGAAGGGACCAAGGGAGGGAGGAGCTGGAGACAGGCCCAGGCGAGGACCGCAGGTGAGTCTGGGCAGGCCCTCAACTTGGGCGAGGTGGGGAACGTGAGCCGAGCCCTGGGCAAGAACGGCCTTTGTGAGTGAGTCCCCAGGGCCAGGGAGGGGGCTGTGCCTCCTTTGCCGCCTGCTCCTCGGGGCTGTGGGTACAGTCTCCCCATTGCACATAGAGAGGTGCCGAGGCCCTGGCTGCAGGGGACCCCCGAGGGCCGCCTCTCAGCCCCTTTCTCTCTGGGCACCCAGAGATCCTGAGGAGTGCATCAGGGGACACTCTGCAGGCCTTTGGTGCCCCCCATCTTCCTCCCAGCCATTCCCCCTTGGGCCGTGGCCTCCCCAAAACTGGCCCATGCTTTTCCCCAGAGAAAGTTGCAAGCAGGTCCATTTTGAGACTTTTTAAAACTTTACTTTTAAAAATGTTTTTATTGTAAATCACTTTCTATGAAAAAGGTTAAATTACCCGATGGGTTAGGAGAGGGGATGTGGGATGCAGCCCAGGGCGTTTATGGTGGAGCAAGACACTCCCCTGCAGGAGTGCAAGCAAGGGCACGGGGCCATCCCCCCATTCCTGGTCCCAGTGGTTCTAGCAAGCACTGCGTCCCTCCCAGTTAAGCCTCAGCTCTAGCTACACTCACTACATTAGTCTGTCTGTCCCCTTTCCCTCTGCAGCTTGGCTGCCCCAGCCCCTAACCCCCAGATCCCCATCTCCCCGCTGCTCTCAGCCTCAAGTTGGGCTCAAAGATTAGGGACACATACCCTCTGCCCCACCTCTAGGGATGAAGCCAGAAGATCCCAGAGGCCTTAGAAAATCTCCTGGCTCCACCCGGCACCCCGGCCTCCTTTCTGTCTCCTCTCTCTTCCCCCCTCCGCCTAGCTCCTCCTCACAGACTGCCGGGAGAGGCCTCTTGGGTGTTCATTTGCAGTCACCTAATCAGCATTGGTTGTACCTGGGAACTTGCTCTGGATAGAGACCTGGGGAGGAGAGCAGGAGAGAGAGAAGCTTGGAAGCTAAGGTGTTCTGGGGCGCGCCCTGTACTGATGTTTCCAGCTTGGCCAGGGCCCCTCCAAGCCGCAGCTCTCATAGTGCAGGGCCCTTAGCGTGTCTCTGGGGCAGGGAAGAAGTGGATCAATGAAACACTGTGTGTATGGGGGGCTGGGGAGCGGAGGCAGCAATTTGGGTCCTGGGCCCCAATTCTCAGCCTGCTGGACTAGAATCTGAGGATGGCCTGGGCTGGGGGCCGTGTGGCCTGGTGGGGTGACCTGGCCCAGCCCCTGCCTGGGCGGTAGGGTGTCCATGGGCCTGCACTGGCGGGGAGGGGGGCAGTCTGGGCCCAGACTTCGGTGCTGTCTGGAGGTGGGGCAGGGCCTGGCTTCTTACAAGAAGGCGCCCAGGCTGGCCCAGTCATGCAGGTCAGAGGCCAGTGTGGCATCCCCGGCCTCAAAGAGGGGCTCGGGGGGCAGGGAGCTACGGGTGCTCTCGTCCCAGGGGTGCTCCAGGAAGGATGTGGCCAGGAAGGTCTCATCAAAGTCCAGGCTGTCGGTAGCCTGCTCCGCTGGAGGCCCCTAGGTAACAGGGAAGTCGATGTGGTGGCCATGGATGGTGAGGTCCACGTCCCCATGTGAGGCAGGGCTCAGCGGCGGGATCAGCTCCGAGGTCTCCAGCGTGCCCAGCTCCCCGTCCAGCGTGCCAGCGTCCAAGATGGCCTCCCAGTCAAAGTTGCCCTTGAGGGGTTCCAGCTCACCCTGCTCCTCCTGGGTCAGCAGCAGGGGGCTGGAGGGCCGCGGGACCTTGGCCTCCTGCTTGGGCAGTGGCTGTTGACGCTTACGCCCCAGCCTGCCCTCGCCAGCACCCCAGCCCGCCTCCCCAGTGGCCTCCTCGAACTCCCGCAGCAGCTGCTGGGCCTCGGTGCTCACGGTCAGTGGCCCGGCCCATGGGGCGGCGCTGGGCTCTGGCGCGGCCTGGCGGGCAAAGGCCGGGTGGATGTGGACTGGGGGCAGCCGCCGCTTCTTCAAGGCCCCACTCAGCAGCCGCTCGGCGTACTGGGGGTCGATGCACCAGAAGCCCCCCTTGCCTGGCTAGTCCTTCTCCCGAGGCATCTTGATGAAGCCCTTGTTCAGGGACAGGTTGTGGCGGATGGAGTTCTGGACACAGGGAGATAGGAGAGAAGGAAGACAGCTGGGAGAGTGGGTGGGGTCAGTGATGGGGGGCTCCTAGAGCCACTGCCAGTCCGACCACCACCTTCTCTCTGATGGGGGCAGGGGAGACAGAGGCGCTGCTCCGAGCGGGAGGCTCTGGGACACCAGCCACGGGGCACCAGGAGCTGGGAGTGCTGTCGGGGGCTTTTGTTCCCTTTGGCCAGGATATCTGCCTGCTCGGTCATCCGAGCCCTGAGCCGCAGGGTGGCTCTCAGTGCCAGCCTGTCCTGCCCTCCCTCCCTTACCCCGCTTTTTTGCGGCCTCTGGTCAAAGGCCTTGGCTCCCCCAGGTCCTGGACGGCCATCTCCCTCTGCCTGGGCCTGGCTGGCCTTCTCTGTTTGTGAAATGAGTGAGTGGGTGTCAGGGTGTGTGTGTGGGGGGGGGATGAAGTGTGGGAGGATCTGATGACTTTCCTTGTTTCTAGTGCCGGCTGCTGGCCTGGGCCCTCACCCACCATGTCCCCCTCCTCCCACCCCAGGCTCTGAGGCCTCAGTTGATTATTACCCAGCCAAGAGCATAGCGCTCATTCCTGGGGCCTCTCAGGCTTGGGGTAGGGTGGGGTGGTGGTGGAGGGTCTCTGCTTTCTCACCAAGGTTACAAATGGTACCTGCCCCAGGGTCAGGGCCCAAGCAATCGTGGAATAGCTGTGATTACAGGAACTCTGATCCTGTGACCTGTGCCACAGGGAAGGATCTGTGCATCCTCAGGGTCCCTGTCCCCACGTAGCCCCTGATCCTGATGGTCGAAGAGGCTCAGGGCAGTGTGGGCCCAGCCTGAATCACCATCCTGCCTTGTTCACGCCTGGGTGCACAGTCCAAACCACGCTGGGGCACAGGGGTCTGGGGCCTGGTGGGTGGGGCCGGCAGGTGAGTAGTGCCCCCTGGCAAGACTGGGAGGTTTACATGGTGGTCTGGGCCCCTTGGCTGCTCTGTGCCAGGTTCCGGACACTTGGAACATGAAGCCAGTGTGGGAGGAAAGAGCCCCTGTGGAAAGCACGTGGCTGAGGTAATTGTCCCCCCAGGGAGGTTGATGAGAAGAGGGGGAGGAGTGTAGGCAGGAAACTAGGGAGGGCTTGGGGTGGGGGCTGGCACAGCAGCTTTCGGAAGGCCCCGTAGCCCTTGCACTGGGACACAGATGGCCTTCACACCCCGCAGCACGCCCCTCTCCCCTCCCAGAGCCCCTCCAGCCAACTGAAAGCAGGCGGGATGCAGAGCCTGGCAGGAACGATGCTCTGCCTCCAGTCAGGCCCTGACAAACTGACCTTGAGGAGGGTAGTGTCGAGGAATTCCAGGACTTGGGACAAAAATGTGTCCCTCAGTCCATCAACCTACCCTGGGAGGCTGTGTCCACGCATAGTTCAGCCCTGGTCTTTGGGCTGAGCCTGCCGGACGAGTGACAAGTTCTTTCCCCTTGAACCTCTATGTCGGCACCCCTGCAGCCCTCTGAACATCCTCCCTCCTCCGTCTCTGAAGTCAAAGGGGCAGCAGTCCAAGCACTGGGCTCCCTTGAGGTCCTTCCTGGACGGCCTTCCTCTCTCGGGGCCCTGGCCGTACCGCGCCTACTTGGCCTGCGGATCTGGGTTGTGAGTCCAGTCTGCGCGGGCATGGGGAGGGAGGGAGGGAGTGCCTCCCTACCTGCCAGGTGGGATCAGCGTGGCGGAAGTAACAGAAGTTGTCCGTGATCCACTTGTAGATGGCCGACAGGGTGATCTTGGTGGCCTTGCTGGCCTGCATGGCCATGCAGATGAGCGTGGCATACGAGTAGGGCGGCTTCACGTGCGGGTTGGTGGCGTAGTCCACGTCGTCGGGAGGCGAGGCCTGCAGCCCCGAGGGGGCGCTCCGCGGCGTGCAGGAGGACGTGGGCTTGCCGGGTGTGTGCGGCTGCCCCAGGCAGGCGGGGTCCGCCGCCAGGGGAGACCCCGGCTCGGCCGAGCCTGCCAGCTCGTGGGAGCCGTGGGGGTCGGTGTCCCCCGAAGGCAGGGCGGGGAGCTCGGCGTTGAGAATGGAGAATTCCTGCAGCCACTGCAGGCTGGTCAGGCTGTCATTCAGGGCGTTGGACTCCTCCAGGCCGCCTTCCGGTCCGGCCTCCTCCGCTGCCCCTGCTCCCGAGACGCGTAGCCAGCTCTCCGCCATATCTGCGGGGACTCTCCGAGGGGGCTGTCAACATCCACGAGCCGAGCCGAGGGTGGCCGCCGAGCTCTCCGGCCCGCTGACTCCCGCGGCTTCAGTTACGCAGCCTCCCGGAAGCGGGCTTCCATCCCGCGATCCGGGGGTAGCCTCCTCCAAACGGAATGTGGTGCCTGCGGGGACCAGAGCGGGAACTGAGCCCTCTTTCCCCACCCCCGAGGGGAGAGTGTGGGCGAGGGGGGAGGCTCTTACTAAAATCCTTCCTGCAGCCGGGGAGGATCTTTTACTGCCGAGGTCTGGGAAACAGAAGGTGTGCCCGGGGCTCCGACCCACACGGGGTTCGCCTCGCTCTTTTCCTCTTGGATCTTTTAGAGGAGACTTAATTAGCCCAACGAGGGAATAGTGTAGGGGCATGCGAGGCCACCCCTTTCTCCCTCAAAGCGGGGAATTAACCCCCCTCTCTCCGTCCACAACCAATGGAAATGGGGCGAGAGAGTCCAGGAGGGCAGTACGACGGGTCGGGGGGCGGGGGAGGTCGTCTGATCTTTGAAAAGGGATATTAGGATGGGGCTCAAGGGGAAGGAAGGAAACAATACAGAGAGTTATAAGGGGGTGGGAAGTGAGTGTCCCCCAAACGCCTCTGATGTCAGTCCCCGGGCCCTCCACTTCCGTCGGGGACGGATGGGAGAGCGGGCTGGTACTGACGCCCTCCCTTCCCACGGCCGGCAGCCCTCCCCGTCCCTTACCTGGCTCAGAGCGCAGCCCGGGCCAAAGGAAGCTTCTCAAAGAAATTCCTCCCACCGCCCACCCTCACCGCGGCTCTCTGCTCCCAGCTCCAGGGCCCAGCCAGCAATCCTCGTCGCCACTCACGCCCGCCGGCGCCTCTCTGAAAGCCAGCGGCTGGGGACCGGCACTCAGTAGCCGCTCGCAAGGCGTCTCCTGCTGCCGTGGCGACGCCCCGCCCATATAAACAGCTTCCGCTTCTGCCATTGGCCAGGGCATCTCCAAAGAGACCGCGGGCTCTTAACGGCTCTCTCACGCGGTAACTCTCTTCCAGCTCCCTCCTGCCGCCCTCTCCCGCGCGCGACCCAGCCCCCTACCCGCCACCGCGTCCCGGCTCCGCGCATTCCCGCCCGACGGCCCCGCGCAGGGCTCGGAGAGGCGCGCGGCTCGGCGCTCCCGCAGAGGCCCCGGGGCCCTCGGCGAGCAGTTCGCCGCGGGAACCGTCCTCCGCCCCACCCCCTTCCCATCTGGGCTGCTCAGAGGTGGCGACGGCTCCTGGGACGCAGCCCGTGGCGCGGGGGCCAGGGCTGGGTGCATGCTTGGGGCTTTCCTTTCCTCTCCTCTGGGCTGCGAGTGGCCCTTCCCCACGTTTCTGCGGCCTGTCCCGGTCTCCCGACCGAGTGTCGTCTTGGTGCCCGCAAGCAGGTCTGACTCTCCGATGCCACCTGCCGCTCAGGTCCGCAGAAACCGCAGCCCCGGTCGCAGGCACCCCAAGGCGGCTAGGGTAATCCAGTGTTTCCCGGTAAGCGCCCCCTCCCCGCCCCGTCCTCAGCAAGATTCCCAGAAGCTGACATTCCAGAGGCTTCTTCGGAAGTGCTCTCCCTCCTTTCCAGATAGCCGAGGAAACAGAGCCGTTGGGTGAAAGCCAGGAAAGCCGTGGACTTGCCAAATTCTTTGACTGGGGACATTTGCCCCATTCATTTCACCAGCCTTTAAGTGACGGACTAACGGTGGACTGTGGTCCTTCCTCCTCCCCTCCCCCAGCCTCCCTCCAGTCACCAGCTTTCCTGCTCTTCAGTTATTGAGGAGCTGCAGTTGGAAGTTCTCTGGTTGAAGGGGGTGGGTGGAGGTGAGGGCTCCTTATCAGGCCTCTGGGCAGGAGCTGTGCCCGGGGGATGGTACACCAGCTCCCACCCAGAAACATGTCTTTTCCTCTACCCCTTGCCCTCTCTCACTCCTCCATGTCCAGCTTGTCTTGAGTCAAAGTTTTTTTTTTCTTCCCAAGTATTTATTGTTTTATTTTAATTTTTATTTTATTTTTTTATTAGTTTCTGCTTTATAACAAAGTGAATCAGTCATACATATACATCTGTTCCCACATCCCTTCCCTCAGGCATCTCCCTCCCTCCCACCCTCCCCATCCCACCCCTCCAGGCGGTCACAAAGCACCGAGCTGATCTCCCTGTGCTCTGCGGCTGCTTCCCACTATCTACCTTACGTTTGGTAGTGTATATATGTCCATGCCTCTCTTTCGCTTTGTCACAACTTACCCTTCCCCCTCCCCATATCCTCAAGTCCATTCTCAAGTAGTTCTGTGTCTTTATTCCTGTTTTACCCCTAGGTTATTCATGACATTTTTTAAAATTCCATATATATGTGTTAGCATACGGTATTTGTCTTTCTCTTTCTGACTTACTTCACGGTGTATGACAGACTCTAGGTCTATCCACCTCATTACAAATAGCTCAGTTTCGTTTCTTTTTATGGCTGAGTAATATTCCATTGTATATATGTGCCACATCTTCTTTATCCATTCATCCGATGATGGACACTTAGGTTGCTTCCATCTCCGGGCTATTGTGAATAGAGCTGCAATGAACATTTTGGTACATGCCTCTTTTTGAATTATGGTTTTCTCAGGGTATATGCCTAGTAGTGGGATTGCTGGGTCATATGGTAGTTCGAGTTTTAGTCTTTTAAGGAACCTCCATACTGTTCTCCATAGTGGCTGTACCAATTCACATTCCCACCAGCAGTGCAAGAGTGTTCCCTTTTCTCCACACCCTCTCCAGCATTTATTGTTTCTAGATTTCTTGATGATGGCCATTCTGACTGGTGTGAGATGATATCTCATTGTAGTTTTGATTTGCATTTCTCTAATGATTAATGATGCTGAGCATTCTTTCATGTGTTTGTTGGCAGTCTGTATATCTTCTTTGGAGAAATGCCTATTTAAGTCTTCTGCCCATTTTTGGATTGGGTTGTTTGTTTTTTTGCTATTGAGCTGCATGAGCTGTTTTTAAATTTTGGAGATTAATCCTTTGTCAGTTGCTTCATTTGCAAATATTTTCTCCCATTCTGAGGGTTGTCTTTTGGTCTTGTTTATGGTTTCCTTTGCTGTGCAAAAGCTTTGCAGTTTCATTAGGTCCCATTTGTTTATCTTTGTTTTTATTTCCATTTCTCTAGGAGGTGGGTCCAAAAGGATCTTGCTGTGATTTATGTCATAGAGTGTTCTGCCTATGTTTTCCTCTAAGAGTTTGATAGCTTCTGGCCTTACATTTAGGTCTTTAATCCATTTTGAGCTTATTTTTGTGTATGGTGTCAGGGAGTGATCTAATCTCATACTTTTACATGTCCCTGTCCAGTTTTCCCAGCACCACTTATTGAAGAGGCTGTCCTTTCTCCACTGTACATTCCTGCCTCCTTGATCAAAGATAAGTTGACCATATGGGTGTGGGTTTATCTCTGGGCTTTCTATCCTGTTCCATTGATCTATCTTTCTGTTTTTGTGCCAGTAAAACACTGTCTTGCTTACTATAGCTTTGTAGTGTAGTCTGAAGTCAGGGAGCCTGATTCCTCCAGCTCCGTTTTTCGTTCTCAAGATTGCTTTGGCTATTCGGAGTCTTTTGTTTTTCCAAACAAAGTTTGAATTTTTTTGTTCTAGTTCTGTGAAAAATGCCAGTGGTAGTTTGATAGGGATTGCATTGAACCTGTAGATTGCTTTGGGTAGTAGAGTCATTTTCACAATATCGATTCTTCCAATCCAGGAGCATGGTATATCTCTCCATCTATTTGTATCATCTTTAATTTCTTTCATCAGTGTCTTATAATTTTCTGCATACAGGTCTTTTGTCTCCTTAGGTAGGTTTATTCCTAGGTATTTTATTCTTTTTGTTGCAATGGTAAATGGGGGTGTTTTCTTGATTTCACTTTCAGATTCTTCATCATTAGTGTACAGGAATGCCAGAGATTTCTGTGCATTAATTTTGTATCCTGCTACTTTTCCAAATTCATTGATTAGCTCTAGTAGTTTTCTGGTAGCATCTTTAGGATTCTCTATGTATAGTATCATGTCATCTGCAAACAGTGACAGCTTTACTTCTTCTTTTCCAATTTGGATTCCTTTTATTTCCTTTTCTTCTCTGATTGCTGTTTCTAAAACTTCCAAAACTAAGTTGAATAAGAGTGGTGAGAGTGGGCCACCTTGTCTTGTTCCTGATCTTAGTGGAAATGGTTTCAGTTTTTCACCATTGAGGACAATGTTGGCTGTGGGTTTGTCATTTATGGCCTTTATTATCTTGAGGAAAGTTCCCTGTATGCCTACTTTCTGCAGGGTTTTTATCATAAATGGGTGTTGAATTTTGTCGAAAGCTTTCTCTGCATCTATTGAGATGATCATATGGTTTTTCTCCTTCAATTTGTTAACATGGTGTATCACATTGATTGATTTGCGTATATTGAAGAATCCTTGCATTCCTGGCATAAACCCCACTTGATCATGGTGTATGATCCTTTTAATGTGCTGTTGGATTCTGTTTGCTAGTATTTTGTTGAGGATTTTTGCATCTATGTTCATCAGTGATATTGGCCTGTAGTTTTCTTTCTTTGTGACATCCTTGCCTGGTTTTGGTATCAAGGTGATGGTGGCCTCGTAGAATGAGTTTGGGAGTGCTCCTCCCTCTGCTATATTTTGGAAGAGTTTGAGAAGGATAGGTGTTAGCTCTTCTCTAAATGTCTGATAGAATTCGCCTGTGAAGCCATCTGGTCCTGGGCTTCTGTTTGTTGGAAGATTTTTAATCACAGTTTCCATTTCAGTGCTTGTGATTGGTCTATTCATATTTTCTATTTCTTCCTGATTCAGTCTTGGCAGGTTGTGCATTTCTAAGAATTTGTCCATTTCTTCCAGGTTGTCCATTTTCTTGGCATAGAGTTTCTTGTAGTAATCTCTCATGATCTTCTATATTTCTGCAGTGTGAGTTGTTATTGAGTCAAAGTATTAAAAGCGTGCTGGAGAAAGTCGGACAGCAACTTTCACAAATAAGCCAACTGTGCAATTAATAGCTCTCCTTCCCTTGTGAACAGTTTTATTCATTTTTAAGAATCATGCAGCGGTCCATAAATATTGCATCCTTGACGTCCCCACTGTAGTGTGCCCATGAGTGTACTCCAGGGAGTGAGGGGTACACAGATGGCACAACAGTACACACATATTTACACACACTAGGTGTGCAGATCCTAAAGCACAGTGAGCAAGCAGCATGCCAAGGTCAGGTGAACAGGACAAAAACCCTCCCCAGGTGAGATGGCTTAACGTGTGTGGATCCGTGCCCAGGAGACGCCCCAGCGTTGGCATGGCCTCTGGTAGGATGGGACTGGGGAGGAGAAGGAAAAAGGGCTCTGTGAGAAGGCTGGGATCACCACACCACCCGGAAGTGAGCTCATAGGTGAGCTCCGACTTGAGTGTGGCAGGAAGGAACCCCAGGCCTCCGGTTAGTCTGTGTCCTTGTGTGAGAAACCAGGCCCCGTCATATTCTCTGTGGGTCAACTGCTAACAACATGACCATCTCCAGATGATGACTGGGGCGGCTGTCCTGTTCCCCGACCAGGCTCTGTGCCCTGTTCCCTGATCCCAGCCCTTTTGGATGGGATATTTCTGCTCGCCAAAGAGCTAAATGAGGGCAAAGAGGTGCGGGGATGGGGGAGAGAGCAGGAACTGTCTGAGAAACAGGAGTGAAGGGCCACTTCTCACCCGGGTATGTCTTGGTTATGGAACCAAGGCCTTGAGGAATCTCTCTGAGCCTCTTCCTGGGAGAAGACAGACCCTCCAGAAAGGGTGAAGACAATGGCTTCCTCTTAGGGTTCCTGGCCACTGTGGCGACTGTTTACCTACATCTCCTTCATCTCAGGTAACACCACACTCTGAATACTACCTGCCGGGAGAGGAGGTGGATCTGTATGCCACCACCCCAGGCTCAGGGAGAGTCCCCTTCCCTAGTGCTTCTGGGGCTCAGATTTCAAGGAAATCAGGAAGTGTGGTTATTGCTGGAATCATCAATATGAAAGGGTCTGTAAGAATGTTTCGGAGAAAGAAAGCACATTAACAGGGGTCTGAAACAGCAGAGCCCACTGCAGGATTTCAGAGCGGGTGGACACCGGAACTCAAGGCAGAAGCTGAGATTTGGCTTGGCTCATGTAGTGTCTGTCAGGACCACAGGCCTCCGCCTGCCCACCCCCAGGGCAGGATGTGAACCACAACCACCAGGCAGTGAGGGTCACCACGCACCTGACGGCACAAGGCAGCCACACAGGAGGTGCAAAAGATCCCCCGGCACTGGGCTCTCTTTGAGGCCTTGGGAAGGACCATGAAAAGTTCCTCTAGGGCAACAATTCCAACTACTAATTCAGGCCATCATGGTGGGCATAGCCTAGGGCTCTGTCACATCTCAGCCTCACAAACTGTTGGATCCCACTTTGCTTCTCAATCTCATGCTCCACTAACTAACCACCTCTTCCAAAAGCCAGCAGACAATGCATCTATCAGAGAGCTATGAGGAATCCATTGATAACACTAGTGTTGAGAGACGAACAGCCAACAGCTTACGGTCTTGCTGTTTCAGACTGTTATTTATATGCCTACACTGGACTGGGGTGGGGTGGACATGTGATTTGAACAATATCTCTAAATCTCTGATGAGCCTATGGAAGGCAGTACCTCCGGCTCCCCCCATCAGGCTCAGCTGATCTGGAGGACAGGGGAGGAAAACCGGTGGGATGGGGAGCCTCCCAGACCACCACTGACCCCAGCTCAGCCCTTCCCCCAACCTCCTTTGGGGTTCCTGGGCACCAAATGAGAACCACCGGTCCACCCCTCTCTCAGCTTCTTTCTTCAACTCTTTCAGAAAAGCGGGGTGGAGACGGGGGCAGCAGGGGTAAGAATGCCACCTGACAGGGCGGTAGTGATGAAACGTGATAATATACGACAGTCCCTAACAAGTGCCTGGTACATAGAGGGGGTCAAAAATGCCTTTGCAGTGTCACCTTAGGATGGAGCCCCAGGCCTTCCTGAGTGCACCTGATCATAAAGAACTCCCCGGTAGGTCATCATGTAACTGAGGGGTTCTCAGATTCAAGGCCTCCTTCCTAAGCAGACACACGAGGCATAGCCTCTGCTACCAGAAGCAAGAACTGTTTTCCCAACCAACCTTCTGGTGGTTGCCACTGCTTCTTGTCCTTGAGAGAGGAGCTCCTAATGCATTTTGAGGGAAACCCCACTTACAGTGCAATATGGCTTTCCCTTCTCACAGGAGTCATCCCCCAACGCCACCCCAAACTACAGGTTTCAGATAGGTTATGATGTCCCAGAGACTAGAAAATGCCAGATGGGTGTTTGTAATGAAGTCACCCAAACTCTTGAGTCTTCTTGGTCTAACTCCTAAGGAGAAAAAAAAAAAAAAAAAAAAAGATGCACAATAAATAACCAGTCTGTAGACCACAGCTCCACCTGAAGATCAAGATACAGTGGAAACATTCCAGAGACTCTCTGCAAAGGGTCTCATGAGCTGCAGTTCGAGTGACTTTAGCCCACAAGGAGAAAAGAGGTTTCCAGTCCCTTCTGAGAGGGGAAGGATCACGGTTGCGGAAGAAGATGAGTCTGGGAGAAGGGTCAGGTGCCCTCAGCATCCAGCTTTCACGTGGGTCTAAAAAGTCTCCGTGTGTCTTGCTGAGGATGCCCAGGAGGTCAGTGGTGCCATGAGGCCAGGATGGGATGTGAGAACAGGAGGAGAGCCCTGGTACAGAGGCTAAGGCTCTCAGATGGCCAAAGGATCCCACACGCAGAGCCTGTTCTCGGGGTCCTCCAGGCTGCCAGAAGATGGGCGTCTGCGCTGCGTGTTCCGACGACTGACCACGTTGTCGTCAGCCTGCCAGGCACCTGAGAAGAGGAAAGGAAGGTTACCGGACCTTTGGTTTGGTGCAGATGGTGTCTCTGGCAGGACAGTCCGGGAGTTTGGCACGAAAGCTGGCAAGATGCGCATTAGCTGGAACTCCCACAGGGTGCAAACCACAGCACGTGAAACTTGGGAGCAGTGGCGTCCACTGGGCGAGGGACAGTCATGGCCACTGTGGCCCACTGATGGAGGGACATGCAGGATGGTCCTTGTTTTGTGAGCTTGCCGTAGGATCCACCTTTGTATCTTTATTTGGTCTTGAAGTTTGCCTAAGTGTTACAGCGGACCAGGAAAAGAAACTGAGTCTGGCTGAGACTTTCACGAGAGCAGGAGGAGGTGAAGGGGAGGGAGAAGAGTGTGTTAATTTGGGCTCAGAGTTAAGTGTTTGCTGTGGGGGCCAGGGTGGGGCAGGAAGGGACTGGCTGCCCAGCAGGGCGCCAGGGACCAAATGGCATGGCAGAGAACAGAGTGACAGCTGTTCCTCTCCTTCTGCACCCGAACAGCCTACCGAGAGTTGCTATCAGCTGGTGCCACCAACCCCAGGAGACATTAGCTCCAGAGCTTTGGGGTCCCCCGGGTACCATCCACGAAACTCATCATCTTCCCCCCTTGTACTGCAGTTCCTGCACGAGAAGCACCCGCTGCCCATGCTGGAAACCCACTCTTGGTGCTTCTCTCTCCTTCATGCTCTGTATCCAATCCATCCTGACCTCCTGCTTGTTCAAGCTCTAGTAAGGTCTAAATCTGTAGTCAGAAAACCGGGATACAGCCCCAGCTTGTAACGTACTGACTGTGTGACCTTGGGCAGGTCACTGTACTTGGAGCCCTGGTTTTCCCATCCATCAGATGGGAGACAAGTACTTACTCCCCAGGGATGCTGTGAGACTAAGCGAGGTGACATGGAAGAGTGGTGAGCAGGGCGCCAGACTCACAGAATGTGCGCGAAAACCAGCCGCCCCCCAGGCCTTGTTCAGGTTACACTCATCTCCCCCAAGTCGTCCTCCCAGCCCACAGACTGACTCCATCTGATTCATTCCCCCCAGTGCAGCGAGATGGCCATTGTGAAGGGAGAGGATGAAGCCCTAACCCCCTGAGTTGGGGGAAAGCCTTCCATTCTCTGGCCGAGGACTGCTGAGCTGCCTCTTCCAGCACCTGCCCCCAGAAGGCCCCCAGTGAAGCCAGATGGGGTCCAGCGTGCTTCGAAGTGCTCCCCAACTGGCCCGTACCACCACCCCATTTCTCATGCTGTGTGGAAATTGCTGGATCCTCCAGCACACGGTGATCTCCTCCAGGGCAGAGCCGAGAGCCATGCCCTTCAGAGGGCTCAGTTCGTGAACGGAGCCGGCTGACCCTGGAGGGTGGGCGTGAGGCTCACTGCGTCACATTTGAGGGAGGCCACTCACGAATGTCTGGCGTCAGCTTCAGGTTAGGCCAGCCCAAGACACGAAACCCTTTAATGGCAGAAACACTAGGATTCAGCGGGTATAAATTGTGTATACCCATAAATGTCCTGGTGTGCTAATCCACCCTAAGGCTCTAATAATAGTCTTGTGGAGGTGGACCCCAGGGGAAGGGGAGTGAGTGGGACAGGAAGTGTTTAGGTATCTCTCACAGCCAGACGGAATGCGGGGATCTGTACTCCCTGGGGGTACCGGAGTCCGGCACATGGGTCCACAGTGCTTTTCCCCTCTAAGGGTGACAGGATGCAGAGCAGGCAAGATTGTGCTTTTAAGTTAGGAACCCCCAGATGAAATAAGTTGTTCCTTCATTTTATATAATTTGGTAGATCTCATACATATTCCTCTGTGTTTAATGGGCAGGACTCCGGAACTGCGGCTGTTTGGTACGAAAGACCAAAAGCAAATGGTAAACAGGAGAGAAGACACACACACACACACACACACACGCACGCACACACACAGAAACAAAGTGAAATCAAAACACTGCCGCAGCCTCGCCGCCACCACCACTGGCTGCCAGGCTGCCTGGCTCTGAATTCTTGAGTCCTTGCTACAAACACCACCGGTCCAGATTCTGAGCCAGGGCTGAAAACTGGCTCCTTCTGAAACAGCCTGTAGACTCAGACCTGAAGTCTCTTATCTCCCCAGCTTCTTGGTACAGTCGGTGGTTCTCTTTCCTCTAAAAAGGCTTCTGCCAGACCCTCGGCGAAACCCTGCTGCTCCGTGCATCCTGGATGCAGAAGGTAAGCCTGGAAGGCGCAGGAGGACTTCCTGAGCGAGTGCTACCATTCTGTCCAGCCCTCAGCCAGAAAAGGGAGCCTGGAGATTCAAAATCCTTCCCGGGAGGTAGAGAAAGGTGGTTCCCACTTAATTCCCTCCTCAGGCTCAGAAATGGGGGAGTGAAGAGACCTCTAGAGGCAGATTTGGGGAGCACATCTAGGGGGATTCCACACACCTCTTTCCTGCCTCTACCCAGCCACTAATTAAATTTAAGATCTGTAACAGTTCCACCATCTTGTAGAGTTTCTCTCCAAGAAAAGAGAAAGTTAATTCCGATTTTTCCTTAGTATCTGCGAAGCATAACCCTTCCTAGTGGCGTCTTAGTCTTGGGTTATTTCAGGTCTCCATAAGTACTTTTCTTTTTTTGGCTGCACAGTGGCTTGGAAGATCTTAGTTCTCCGACCAGGGATTGAACCAGGCCACTGAAGTGAAAGTGCTGAGTCCTAACCACTGGGCGGCCAGGGAATTCCCTCCATAAGTACTTTTAGATTTCATCGGTATGCCCACTCCTGTCCAATGCCATCATTTAAAAACATCTGTATCGGGCTTCCCTGATGGCGCAGTGGTTGAGAGTCTCCCTGCCGATGCAGAGGACAAGGGTTTGTGCCCTGGTCCGGGAAAATCCCAAATGCCACGGAGCGGCTGGGCCCGTGAGCCATGGCCGCTGAGCCTGCGCGTCCGGAGCCTGTGCTCCGCAACGGGAGAGGCCACAACAGTGGGAGGCACGCGTACCACAAAAAACAAAACAAAACAAAACAAAAACATTTGTATTTCCACTAATAAACTCAAATTATCTTTGCTTTTTCCCATCACACCACCCAGAGCCTTTTCACAGAATTGTCACTGGTCCCCTGGCCACTATCCTGACGCCTGTGTGATACTCCATCAGGTTCCTTGGGGCCCCGTCTACCGAGCATGGCCTCGCGATTATAGTCAGCTCATCACCTACAATGGTCAACTCAGATTTCCTCCCTTTGAGAACCTTGCAGAACAATCTCAGAACATACCATCGCCCCCCCACCTTGGTCTCGGGGCCAAAGAAGACCCACAGGCTTCTTAGCGGAAGAGGTGCTGGAATGACACAGGTGCTTTCTCAACATCACTCCCACAAGGGTGATGAGAGCAGCGAGGATGGGGACCTGAGCCATCCTTGCCGCGAGCTGGGGCTCCTGGCAGAGCACCTGTGAGCCTGGGGAGGGTGGACCATGGGGTGCTCCCCGGGCTCCCTCCTTGTGGGCGCTCCGTGAGGCGAGTGGCATCCGTGTGGGGAGGGAAACAGTGTGGAGAGGGAGACCAAGTGCCTGAGAAGCTGTCCTGATGGCCAAGCCAGCCTGAGGCACCTCAGTCATAGGAAGGAACTTTGAACTTACAGCTGAGCGTGGTGAGGTCTGTTGATTCCATGGGACCTACCACAGTGGATGCTCCTGTCATTAACCTGACATTAACCTGACAGATTCTTCCAGAGAGTTCCCCAGCTCTTTACTACCAGTGTGACGCTAACGGCAGAACCCGAGAAACATTTTACCAAGAGAGCAGATGCACTTTCCTTCTCTCGTAAGAGCCCTTGAGACCTCAGGGTGAGGCTACGATGCGACCCTCAACTCCCTCTCCCGGCAGGCGCCACTGTCATTCGGTTTCATGTCTGGCCTGAACGGTGAAGCCAGTTTAATCTGAGAATGGCTGGCTCCCGAGATCACCGTAAAGAAGCCCAGGCATTGTTTTCCTTCCAGGCCTCGCTCTCCTGCCGCAATCCCAGAGTGGAATAAACATCCACCAGCAGGTTGGCCCGAAGGAGTTAGGGAGAGGAGGAAGCACAAGGCCTGGGGTCAGTTTCCACCAGCATGGGCGGCTAAAACAATTCCCAGGAGCTCTCTCTGCCAAACACGGGGGTTGGTGGGGAGCCACTGCGGGGAGGCAGGAGCCTAGATTCCTCTCTTGAAGCCCAGTGAGCGGCTGGCCGGCACAGCTGCCACAGACTCAGGGCGGAATGAGGGCAGAGATGGCCTCTTCCCCAACTAGTGACCAAAACAAATCCTGCCTGTAACCTTTGCCACCGAAGCATCCCCGCTTTTGTGGAACAGGGATTAATCTAGTCTCACAAATATTTATTTTTCCTGGAAAATTTCAGCATATTAAATACAGGCTCTTGCCAGTTAGGAACGGAAGCCTCAGCGAGGGCCCCTCGGATGTGCGTGCGCCCAGCAAGCTTGGGGTTGGGTGTGGGTGAACATGAACTTTCACACGAAGTCTGGGTAACCTAAATGAGTTTCAAAATAAACAAACTGGACAGACAGACGTACATTTGGCAAAAAGACATGAGAAACAAATGGACAGACAGAAGCCAGGTAAAGAGTGGGAAGGCAGGAAGTGAAGTGTACCCTGGACCTCAGCCACTCTGGCCCAAGCCTGGCTGGGTCAACGCTAAGTGGGAAGGGACCGGAGAGCCCCTGGGAAGGCTGTGGGAGGCGTCTCTGGGGATTACGGCTTCCTCCACCACAAGCCTGCATGGGGCCAGAGGGGTGAGTACATGGGTCTTCTGCAAGCTGATGGAGAGTGGCAACCACAGGAGTTTGTGTCCCTCCAGCACCTGTAACCATGTTGCAAAGAGAGTAAAGCAATGGACCCATGACGGGACCTGGCTGTCCTGAAGCTTAAACATGTCCAGGGCATGTTTAAGAGATTACAGACCACGCAACATGAAGGCAGTCTCTGCTGTGAACCAAGGAGGGGCAATTTCGACCTAGTCCACCAGGCAAGACGTGGCTTTAGAGCCATGGTTGGTGAAGCCCTTGGTGAGCATGGAGCAGAGAGACATCAGTGCCCAGAGTGTGACTGACAGGTGGGCTCCTCCTGAGAACTCATCCTGGATTCAGTTTAGTGTCATGAGAAGGAATAAGGGGCACGTTGATGGCCCTGATTGAATTTATAGACTTAGGGCTCCAGGGAGAAGAGTTACCCTCGACCCCTGATTGTTCCTTTGGGATCCAAGTCTAGGGAGCACAAGGCAACTGGTGGTAGCCCAGGGCTCACTGGGTCACAGAGCTAGTCTATAAAATGCTGGCATTGAAATTCCTCTCTGATCCTAACTAAACACTCTCCTTTGAGTGGCTACAGGTTCCCTTTTCAAGGGCTCAGGCTCTCTTTCCAAGACCTTATCACAGAGGCCGTGTCTGCCTTAAACTGCCTGTTGATGGAAACAAGACCAGGCCCCCTGCCATGGGATCTGCAAGATCATGATGGAGGGGGCACGGTCAGGTCAAATCGGAAGGCTTTGGAGGTATTTTTGCGCCTTTCTCCATGCCCAAATAGATTCGCTTAGAGCAGAGTCGCTCTTTGCCCAAGGACTCTCCCAAGGCTGCCTCACTTCCTTTCAGCAACTGGCTCCCAGCACCTTAGCAAAGCCCATGCCTTCTTGCAGGAACTGCAGGGCAGGAGATGGGTGTCCCAGGGTGAGAGCAGGGGTGCGAGCAGGGGAGCGTCTCCCACCAAGTTCATGTTCAGCAGACTGCCACTCACCGGGTAAGCAGACCGCAGAGCACAGCTTATTGTCCAGTGCTTTCATGCTGGCGATGTCAAAGTCATTGTTATTGTCACACTCCATACCTAGAAATGCGAATGTCCTCTGGCCTGTAACGGAGTTAAGGCAGTTAGAGAGGACCTGGCTGTGTTTTTCTCTGCTTTGCTGTCCTTAAAATAAAAATCTTAAGGATGGAGACAAAAAACATCAAATCATATGTTAAAAAAAAGACAATAATTAAGTGGGGAGAGAGGACAATAAAGAAAACTGCGTGGGTACGTTTGTGTTCTCGCTCTGTTCTGCTCTGTTTCCTTAACTGGCCCCTTTCCAGCCTTCGTTCCAGGGAAATCAGACCCTGGGGAGGTCTGTGGGATTCGGACACGCAGACCCGGGCCCAGAGCAGAGCCTAAGCCAGGCTGGAAGAGCTAGGAGAGCCACGGGGGAAGTGACCCCGGGCTCAGGCCTGTGTCTGTCGGTGCACGTGAGGTGTGTTTATGACCACAAGGCTCTGCGAAATGTCTAATACATAAAATGGCAATTAAAGCTCTTTGGTCCCGTAATTTTGCACCTCAAATCAAAGAATCGCATTGCTTGCAAAATTATGATTTATTTTCTTTGAGACTTAATTTTCTATTCTGAAGATGTTTTAAGGGGCTGACCAGAAACCTACAGTCGTGTAAGATGGGAAGGGGACAATTTTAGATGTTATTTTTTCAAGCCCCCACCCGTTTTTTTTTTCCTTGGTGAAAGGGAGAGGAAGAAACATACATCTACTGTGTACAGCATGTCAGGTGGAAACCACATATGGAATGTCAGGCGGAAACCACGTACTGCCCTGTGCCTTTTAGAAGCAAATATTCTACTGGGGACGACAATCACAATGGAGAACTCAGAGCCTTGCGCCCTGAAGACATCAACCGAGGAGAGGTAGCGCCCAACTCCGGCTTGGTTGGCGTGCACGTGCGGCAGAGGCACAGCCTGGGCGACCACCCCTCCTCCGGCACTACTTGGCCAGGAGAGAGTGGTCATGTGCACATGCGCACCCCCTGCACACCACACCACCCCCCAAGCAACTGCCATGGCCAAAGCAGAAGCGACTAGCATGACATCTGCATCCAGGCTGGGATCCAGGTTTGCTCTAGAGGTTGCCCTTCTGTGGAGGCACCTCAGAGGAGCAGACTGAAGAGACACCGGTCCCTGGGATGCCTGGTCCTACAATCCCAGGTGGGATTCCCAGATCGCCTAACCCCCACCCCCACCCCGCCACTTCCTTGCTCTATATGCAGGTCGTTCCTTCGCTTCTCGGCTTACTAGAAACAAAATTCTTCCGACTGAAGATATGATTGACCTTATTTACAAAACAGAAATAGAGTCACAGGTGTAGAAAACAAACTTATGGTTATGGCGGGGGGCAAGGGAGGGGAGGGATACATTGGGAGATTGGGATTGACATATACACACTACTATATATAAAATAGATAACTAATAAGGACCTGCTGTAGAGCACAGGGGACTCTACTCAGTACCCTGTAATGGCCTATATGGGCAAAGAATCTAAAAAAAGAGTGGATATATGTATATGTATAATTGATTCACGTTGCTGTACAGCAGAAACTAACACAACATTGTAAACCAACTCTTCCAATTTAAAAAAAATATATCTACTTGAGGCCTGAATGATGGTAAAGAGAATCGTTCCAATAGCCTACAAACACTAGTGTACGCTGAGCTGCTAACGTCTCTTCACCTCACCTTTGCTGTGCCGCCAGGGCTGTGATCCTTCTGCTACTGTAACATCAGCCGTTTTCTTCACTAAAGCAGGAAAACCTACTGCCTAACAGTCGGTTCCCCCAAGGGGAGGAAGCTGTTCTCCTGCTGCAGCTGAACTTTGGGGCTGCTAGAGCAGTTCTGTGAGACTCAGCTGAGAAGCTGAAGCAGGAAGGAAGGGGATGGCAGTTGCCCAAGAAGCTTCAGGATCTACTCAACTTAGATGGAGAACTCCATGTATCTTCTGCAGCCTTGGCTCAGAGGCCCAGAAAGAGCCAGGAAGGCTGCTGAGGTCCTCAGATACCCTGCTTGCTTTGATATTCCATCAAGAAGACAACCTTTCCCCAAAGCCACACCCTTGAGCAGTGCCACCAAGTCACACCAGTGCCCCTTTCTCTACCCTTCAGAGAATACCCGGGAAAGAAATATAATAAAAGGGAGCAAAAGACCAGGTCTTTTACCATCTTCTTGTGTGGGTGATCCGTCCTCTTCTTCTAGAACCTCATTTCCCTAGGACAGAAGGAAGGCACTGTGAGTCCATAAAGCAGTGAAATGAGTCTACTGATTGTCAGAAGACAGAACTAATCACCCTCATGGTATCCATACATTTCCTGTCTGTGTGAGATGGCTGGGAGGCCCAGCAGAGGCAGATTTTGCTTGGCGAGGCAGGATCGGCCCGTAGGGACCAGGTCTGAGGCACGTTCCAGAGGGACCAGGTCTGAGGCACCTTACAGAGGGACCCTGGGACTGTCAGGAATAGCCTTGGTCATAGTTTAGCTCACACTGTTTCTCTCAGGTGGAAATCAAAGTTGTCAAATGAAAAAGCAAACCGTGAGATCATAAAACTTTCAGGAACCCTTTAGGATCCCCAATCCCATCCAGATACTCCTTTGAGAACATCTGGCTCAAGAGAAAGTTGTAGAGTCCCCACTGGGAGCTGGGCATTCCATATACTTCAGGCACACCTCCGTCAGAGCACTTCTCACGCTGAGTTATAACTCTGATTCCTCCATCAGATGGAGCTCCGGGATGGGTGGGATGGGTGGATTGGGGGTGTGGGCAGGCAAAAGCCATGTCACTCGGTCTTTGTGTCCCCCAGTGCCAGGAACATGTGAGATGCCTGTGCCAGGTAAATACTAAGTGAATTGGAGGACAAACACCCTCTCAAGGGTCTGGCCTGGAAGACTTCCCTCTGGAACTCACCCCACGCCTATTACGCTGAGACCAGCGCCCTCTGCTAACCGGACAGTCCCTCTGCTCTGCACCCTGCCTCTAACAGATCCAAGTGCACCACCTTGGAAGGCTTCTTCCAGAAGAGCCCCCATCCTATTTGCATCCTGTGCCAGCGCCGGCAGTCCCTCTGACCGGGGAGGGGCACCAGCGTCCACCTTGCTCTTACCTCTGCATCCTGCTCTTCAGTGGTGGCGACGAGGCCCGCAAAGTTGCAGTCTGGAGACGCCGCTGGCGTCACCTGCAAAGGAGCAACAAAAGTCAAGGTGCAGATGCCACCGGCTCTCCTACCCAGCTCGCCTGGCAGCAAACGCAAACCAAGTCCTCAGGACAGAAGTGGTGCCACATGGAAGATCACATCTGAGGGAGTCTGTGATTCAACAACCCGGTACCGTGTTTTCCAGGGCTCCCCTCCCGAGCACTGGGGGGCTTTGCCGATCTCCCTGGCAGGCCCTGGACTGAGCTCCTTGGGACTCGAGTACAGAGCAGAGCAGAGCGGCGAGGGCGATCCCATGCTCCTCTCTTACGTCTCCTTCTTCTGAGGGGGTCCTGCTGGCGGCCCGGGGCCAGGGGAGAGCCTCCCCGTCCTCTTCCGTGCCAGGGGCGATGTAGGAGCCGGACATGGAGGAGACGGTGTCGGTGCTGATCTGGGAGGACACCATGGACATGACCTTCCTTCTTCAAGTCTGGGTCCCCAGTATGTTGAGGGGGGCAGAGGCGGGGAGAAGAGTGTTTCCTGCCCTCAGCTCAGCTCTTCAGGAGGCCTGGCGCATTTGCTTCAGGCCAGCATGGAATCCCATCCCGGGGGCCTTCCCGTCACTGGAGCTGGGGGTGGCCTGTCCCGTGGGCAGACGGCGAGGGTCCCCAAACACTGAGTTCCTGAACATTGCCCCTCATCCCTTTCCTGGCTGGCGATACATGGGGGAGGGAGGATAGGGAAGAGGTGGAAAGTGAGGAGACAGCAAGCTGGCTTCTTGCTTCGGGAAGGGACTGTACCACACCTGAGGGTGAAGTGGCTGAAGGGCTTCTCACCTCAAAAGTGGAGATCAAAGGAAATGCGAAACCTGCCCAGAGAGCTTGAGTCATGGGCTCAAAGCCACACAGGGCAAAAGAGAAAGGACAACTCAGTGCAACATGGGGTCCTGGATTGGGATGCTGGAATGGAGAGGAGCATTACTGGGGTGATCTGCAAGACGTGAAGGGGGTCTGCGGTTACATGGGATTACCAGGTCAGTGTTCATTTCCTGATTGTGATGGTGGTACTGGGATTATGGAGGCGTGTCCTTGTTCTAAGGAAACACACACTAAAGTATCTAGTGCTAATGGGGCAGCCTGTCTGCAACTTACTGTTAAGGGCGCAAAATATATATTGACTGGGATTACATCGAATCTCTAAATAAATACGGAGTCACTGAACGTTTTTTCAAAAAGCCACCCAGCCAAGGGCCGGGGCAGGGATGAATAGGAGGGACAGGATCCACTCACGCTTCCCGCCCCCTCCACCGCCAACCCCCAAACGCTGCCTGCTGAAAGGGTGTGTGAAGCCCTGTGTTGTGGCCGCTTCGGAGCCCCCTCTTACGTTTGGCTGCTCGTTGGCAGCATCCATGGACCCTTAAAAGTGCCAGTGTTTGGGTCCCAGCCCCAGAGACGCTAGTCCCAAGCATAGGGATTTTCAGGAGCTCCTGGGGATTCTTCCTGGCAGCCAGAAGCTTCTTCAGCCTTTCCTTACCTGGCAGGCAGTTCTGCCAGCCCCTGACCTTGCCCCTCTTTCCCCAGCATGGGCCCAGGCAGAGGGTGAGGAGGAGGGACAGTGACCGGCCCCACCTGTCAATCCAGGGTGTACCCCTTTTGGCGGGGGCTGGAGGCTGAGCCTGGGGACCAGTGGAGAGGCTGGAGCCCCCATGTTCCCCCAGTGCTGGGGAGCGTGGGCAGGAAGGCCGGAGGGTGGTGGGGAGAGGGAGGGAGTCGTTGCTTAGGGGGTGAAGGGAGTCTCAGAGGGAGGTTGGGGCAGCCTCCTCAGCAAGCGGTGGGAAGGGGATGGGCTGCCTCCTGAGCTCTGTAAGGCCCCAACCCACCTGAACTTGCAGTGTGCGCACCCTTCGGAAATATTTTGAGTAATTAGCAAGGGAAAGCAGCAAGTTGGCGGGGGAATGCCAGGTTGTCCTGGAGCCAGCCTCCAGTGCAAGGAAAGAAAGGGGCTTCAGGAGAAAGGGGCCCGTGGAGGCTGGGAAGGATTGTGTAGGACAGTGCCCGTTTGTGTGTGTGTGTGTGTGTGTCTGTGCGCACGTGCACGTGAGTGCTGGGGGAAGGGGCTGTGCACCACAAGGGCGTGCTGGCGGGGCCAGGTGCAGGCTCGGGGGAGAGATGGGTTCCAGGCAAAGCTGGGGTGAGGGGGTGGAAAGGTGCCTGCTGAGTGTCACATATTTGCTGTGCCTCAGTTTCCCCATCAGAACTCTGGTACGTTGATTCCTCACAGGCTGGAGCTGTAGGGTCTAGGCACCCCGTCTTCCGTCTGCCCTGATGGCCTCCCTCAGCCCCAACCTGCATTGGAGGGAAGGCCCTGGGCGGGGTGAATGAACCCCAGGGTGGCAAGTGGGGCCCCAGGGGCTGGGGCCCTCTGACCTCACACCCTGTCCCTTCAGGAAGGGACCAAGGGAGGGAGGAGCTGGAGACAGGCCCAGGCGAGGACCGCAGGTGAGTCTGGGCAGGCCCTCAACTTGGGCGAGGTGGGGAACGTGAGCCGAGCCCTGGGCAAGAACGGCCTTTGTGAGTGAGTCCCCAGGGCCAGGGAGGGGGCTGTGCCTCCTTTGCCGCCTGCTCCTCGGGGCTGTGGGTACAGTCTCCCCATTGCACATAGAGAGGTGCCGAGGCCCTGGCTGCAGGGGACCCCCGAGGGCCGCCTCTCAGCCCCTTTCTCTCTGGGCACCCAGAGATCCTGAGGAGTGCATCAGGGGACACTCTGCAGGCCTTTGGTGCCCCCCATCTTCCTCCCAGCCATTCCCCCTTGGGCCGTGGCCTCCCCAAAACTGGCCCATGCTTTTCCCCAGAGAAAGTTGCAAGCAGGTCCATTTTGAGACTTTTTAAAACTTTACTTTTAAAAATGTTTTTATTGTAAATCACTTTCTATGAAAAAGGTTAAATTACCCGATGGGTTAGGAGAGGGGATGTGGGATGCAGCCCAGGGCGTTTATGGTGGAGCAAGACACTCCCCTGCAGGAGTGCAAGCAAGGGCAATGGGCCATCCCCCCATTCCTGGTCCCAGTGGTTCTAGCAAGCACTGCGTCCCTCCCAGTTAAGCCTCAGCTCTAGCTACACTCACTACATTAGTCTGTCTGTCCCCTTTCCCTCTGCAGCTTGGCTGCCCCAGCCCCTAACCCCCAGATCCCCATCTCCCCGCTGCTCTCAGCCTCAAGTTGGGCTCAAAGATTAGGGACACATACCCTCTGCCCCACCTCTAGGGATGAAGCCAGAAGATCCCAGAGGCCTTAGAAAATCTCCTGGCTCCACCCGGCACCCCGGCCTCCTTTCTGTCTCCTCTCTCTTCCCCCCTCCGCCTAGCTCCTCCTCACAGACTGCCGGGAGAGGCCTCTTGGGTGTTCATTTGCAGTCACCTAATCAGCATTGGTTGTACCTGGGAACTTGCTCTGGATAGAGACCTGGGGAGGAGAGCAGGAGAGAGAGAAGCTTGGAAGCTAAGGTGTTCTGGGGCGCGCCCTGTACTGATGTTTCCAGCTTGGCCAGGGCCCCTCCAAGCCGCAGCTCTCATAGTGCAGGGCCCTTAGCGTGTCTCTGGGGCAGGGAAGAAGTGGATCAATGAAACACTGTGTGTATGGGGGGCTGGGGAGCGGAGGCAGCAATTTGGGTCCTGGGCCCCAATTCTCAGCCTGCTGGACTAGAATCTGAGGATGGCCTGGGCTGGGGGCCGTGTGGCCTGGTGGGGTGACCTGGCCCAGCCCCTGCCTGGGCGGTAGGGTGTCCATGGGCCTGCACTGGCGGGGAGGGGGGCAGTCTGGGCCCAGACTTCGGTGCTGTCTGGAGGTGGGGCAGGGCCTGGCTTCTTACAAGAAGGCGCCCAGGCTGGCCCAGTCATGCAGGTCAGAGGCCAGTGTGGCATCCCCGGCCTCAAAGAGGGGCTCGGGGGGCAGGGAGCTACGGGTGCTCTCGTCCCAGGGGTGCTCCAGGAAGGATGTGGCCAGGAAGGTCTCATCAAAGTCCAGGCTGTCGGTAGCCTGCTCCGCTGGAGGCCCCTAGGTAACAGGGAAGTCGATGTGGTGGCCATGGATGGTGAGGTCCACGTCCCCATGTGAGGCAGGGCTCAGCGGCGGGATCAGCTCCGAGGTCTCCAGCGTGCCCAGCTCCCCGTCCAGCGTGCCAGCGTCCAAGATGGCCTCCCAGTCAAAGTTGCCCTTGAGGGGTTCCAGCTCACCCTGCTCCTCCTGGGTCAGCAGCAGGGGGCTGGAGGGCCGCGGGACCTTGGCCTCCTGCTTGGGCAGTGGCTGTTGACGCTTACGCCCCAGCCTGCCCTCGCCAGCACCCCAGCCCGCCTCCCCAGTGGCCTCCTCGAACTCCCGCAGCAGCTGCTGGGCCTCGGTGCTCACGGTCAGTGGCCCGGCCCATGGGGCGGCGCTGGGCTCTGGCGCGGCCTGGCGGGCAAAGGCCGGGTGGATGTGGACTGGGGGCAGCCGCCGCTTCTTCAAGGCCCCACTCAGCAGCCGCTCGGCGTACTGGGGGTCGATGCACCAGAAGCCCCCCTTGCCTGGCTAGTCCTTCTCCCGAGGCATCTTGATGAAGCCCTTGTTCAGGGACAGGTTGTGGCGGATGGAGTTCTGGACACAGGGAGATAGGAGAGAAGGAAGACAGCTGGGAGAGTGGGTGGGGTCAGTGATGGGGGGCTCCTAGAGCCACTGCCAGTCCGACCACCACCTTCTCTCTGATGGGGGCAGGGGAGACAGAGGCGCTGCTCCGAGCGGGAGGCTCTGGGACACCAGCCACGGGGCACCAGGAGCTGGGAGTGCTGTCGGGGGCTTTTGTTCCCTTTGGCCAGGATATCTGCCTGCTCGGTCATCCGAGCCCTGAGCCGCAGGGTGGCTCTCAGTGCCAGCCTGTCCTGCCCTCCCTCCCTTACCCCGCTTTTTTGCGGCCTCTGGTCAAAGGCCTTGGCTCCCCCAGGTCCTGGACGGCCATCTCCCTCTGCCTGGGCCTGGCTGGCCTTCTCTGTTTGTGAAATGAGTGAGTGGGTGTCAGGGTGTGTGTGTGGGGGGGGGATGAAGTGTGGGAGGATCTGATGACTTTCCTTGTTTCTAGTGCCGGCTGCTGGCCTGGGCCCTCACCCACCATGTCCCCCTCCTCCCACCCCAGGCTCTGAGGCCTCAGTTGATTATTACCCAGCCAAGAGCATAGCGCTCATTCCTGGGGCCTCTCAGGCTTGGGGTAGGGTGGGGTGGTGGTGGAGGGTCTCTGCTTTCTCACCAAGGTTACAAATGGTACCTGCCCCAGGGTCAGGGCCCAAGCAATCGTGGAATAGCTGTGATTACAGGAACTCTGATCCTGTGACCTGTGCCACAGGGAAGGATCTGTGCATCCTCAGGGTCCCTGTCCCCACGTAGCCCCTGATCCTGATGGTCGAAGAGGCTCAGGGCAGTGTGGGCCCAGCCTGAATCACCATCCTGCCTTGTTCACGCCTGGGTGCACAGTCCAAACCACGCTGGGGCACAGGGGTCTGGGGCCTGGTGGGTGGGGCCGGCAGGTGAGTAGTGCCCCCTGGCAAGACTGGGAGGTTTACATGGTGGTCTGGGCCCCTTGGCTGCTCTGTGCCAGGTTCCGGACACTTGGAACATGAAGCCAGTGTGGGAGGAAAGAGCCCCTGTGGAAAGCACGTGGCTGAGGTAATTGTCCCCCCAGGGAGGTTGATGAGAAGAGGGGGAGGAGTGTAGGCAGGAAACTAGGGAGGGCTTGGGGTGGGGGCTGGCACAGCAGCTTTCGGAAGGCCCCGTAGCCCTTGCACTGGGACACAGATGGCCTTCACACCCCGCAGCACGCCCCTCTCCCCTCCCAGAGCCCCTCCAGCCAACTGAAAGCAGGCGGGATGCAGAGCCTGGCAGGAACGATGCTCTGCCTCCAGTCAGGCCCTGACAAACTGACCTTGAGGAGGGTAGTGTCGAGGAATTCCAGGACTTGGGACAAAAATGTGTCCCTCAGTCCATCAACCTACCCTGGGAGGCTGTGTCCACGCATAGTTCAGCCCTGGTCTTTGGGCTGAGCCTGCCGGACGAGTGACAAGTTCTTTCCCCTTGAACCTCTATGTCGGCACCCCTGCAGCCCTCTGAACATCCTCCCTCCTCCGTCTCTGAAGTCAAAGGGGCAGCAGTCCAAGCACTGGGCTCCCTTGAGGTCCTTCCTGGACGGCCTTCCTCTCTCGGGGCCCTGGCCGTACCGCGCCTACTTGGCCTGCGGATCTGGGTTGTGAGTCCAGTCTGCGCGGGCATGGGGAGGGAGGGAGGGAGTGCCTCCCTATCTGCCAGGTGGGATCAGCGTGGCGGAAGTAACAGAAGTTGTCCGTGATCCACTTGTAGATGGCCGACAGGGTGATCTTGGTGGCCTTGCTGGCCTGCATGGCCATGCAGATGAGCGTGGCATACGAGTAGGGCGGCTTCACGTGCGGGTTGGTGGCGTAGTCCACGTCGTCGGGAGGCGAGGCCTGCAGCCCCGAGGGGGCGCTCCGCGGCGTGCAGGAGGACGTGGGCTTGCCGGGTGTGTGCGGCTGCCCCAGGCAGGCGGGGTCCGCCGCCAGGGGAGACCCCGGCTCGGCCGAGCCTGCCAGCTCGTGGGAGCCGTGGGGGTCGGTGTCCCCCGAAGGCAGGGCGGGGAGCTCGGCGTTGAGAATGGAGAATTCCTGCAGCCACTGCAGGCTGGTCAGGCTGTCATTCAGGGCGTTGGACTCCTCCAGGCCGCCTTCCGGTCCGGCCTCCTCCGCTGCCCCTGCTCCCGAGACGCGTAGCCAGCTCTCCGCCATATGTGCGGGGACTCTCCGAGGGGGCTGTCAACATCCACGAGCCGAGCCGAGGGTGGCCGCCGAGCTCTCCGGCCCGCTGACTCCCGCGGCTTCAGTTACGCAGCCTCCCGGAAGCGGGCTTCCATCCCGCGATCCGGGGGTAGCCTCCTCCAAACGGAATGTGGTGCCTGCGGGGACCAGAGCGGGAACTGAGCCCTCTTTCCCCACCCCCGAGGGGAGAGTGTGGGCGAGGGGGGAGGCTCTTACTAAAATCCTTCCTGCAGCCGGGGAGGATCTTTTACTGCCGAGGTCTGGGAAACAGAAGGTGTGCCCGGGGCTCCGACCCACACGGGGTTCGCCTCGCTCTTTTCCTCTTGGATCTTTTAGAGGAGACTTAATTAGCCCAACGAGGGAATAGTGTAGGGGCATGCGAGGCCACCCCTTTCTCCCTCAAAGCGGGGAATTAACCCCCCTCTCTCCGTCCACAACCAATGGAAATGGGGCGAGAGAGTCCAGGAGGGCAGTACGACGGGTCGGGGGGCGGGGGAGGTCGTCTGATCTTTGAAAAGGGATATTAGGATGGGGCTCAAGGGGAAGGAAGGAAACAATACAGAGAGTTATAAGGGGGTGGGAAGTGAGTGTCCCCCAAACGCCTCTGATGTCAGTCCCCGGGCCCTCCACTTCCGTCGGGGACGGATGGGAGAGCGGGCTGGTACTGACGCCCTCCCTTCCCACGGCCGGCAGCCCTCCCCGTCCCTTACCGGGCTCAGAGCGCAGCCCGGGCCAAAGGAAGCTTCTCAAAGAAATTCCTCCCACCGCCCACCCTCACCGCGGCTCTCTGCTCCCAGCTCCAGGGCCCAGCCAGCAATCCTCGTCGCCACTCACGCCCGCCGGCGCCTCTCTGAAAGCCAGCGGCTGGGGACCGGCACTCAGTAGCCGCTCGCAAGGCGTCTCCTGCTGCCGTGGCGACGCCCCGCCCATATAAACAGCTTCCGCTTCTGCCATTGGCCAGGGCATCTCCAAAGAGACCGCGGGCTCTTAACGGCTCTCTCACGCGGTAACTCTCTTCCAGCTCCCTCCTGCCGCCCTCTCCCGCGCGCGACCCAGCCCCCTACCCGCCACCGCGTCCCGGCTCCGCGCATTCCCGCCCGACGGCCCCGCGCAGGGCTCGGAGAGGCGCGCGGCTCGGCGCTCCCGCAGAGGCCCCGGGGCCCTCGGCGAGCAGTTCGCCGCGGGAACCGTCCTCCGCCCCACCCCCTTCCCATCTGGGCTGCTCAGAGGTGGCGACGGCTCCTGGGACGCAGCCCGTGGCGCGGGGGCCAGGGCTGGGTGCATGCTTGGGGCTTTCCTTTCCTCTCCTCTGGGCTGCGAGTGGCACTTCCTCACGTTTCTGCGGCCTGTCCCGGTCTCCCGACCGAGTGTCGTCTTGGTGCCCGCAAGCAGGTCTGACTCTCCGATGCCACCTGCCGCTCAGGTCCGCAGAAACCGCAGCCCCGGTCGCAGGCACCCCAAGGCGGCTAGGGTAATCCAGTGTTTCCCGGTAAGCGCCCCCTCCCCGCCCCGTCCTCAGCAAGATTCCCAGAAGCTGACATTCCAGAGGCTTCTTCGGAAGTGCTCTCCCTCCTTTCCAGATAGCCGAGGAAACAGAGCCGTTGGGTGAAAGCCAGGAAAGCCGTGGACTTGCCAAATTCTTTGACTGGGGACATTTGCCCCATTCATTTCACCAGCCTTTAAGTGACGGACTAACGGTGGACTGTGGTCCTTCCTCCTCCCCTCCCCCAGCCTCCCTCCAGTCACCAGCTTTCCTGCTCTTCAGTTATTGAGGAGCTGCAGTTGGAAGTTCTCTGGTTGAAGGGGGTGGGTGGAGGTGAGGGCTCCTTATCAGGCCTCTGGGCAGGAGCTGTGCCCGGGGGATGGTACACCAGCTCCCACCCAGAAACATGTCTTTTCCTCTACCCCTTGCCCTCTCTCACTCCTCCATGTCCAGCTTGTCTTGAGTCAAAGTTTTTTTTTTCTTCCCAAGTATTTATTGTTTTATTTTAATTTTTATTTTATTTTTTTATTAGTTTCTGCTTTATAACAAAGTGAATCAGTCATACATATACATCTGTTCCCACATCCCTTCCCTCAGGCATCTCCCTCCCTCCCACCCTCCCCATCCCACCCCTCCAGGCGGTCACAAAGCACCGAGCTGATCTCCCTGTGCTCTGCGGCTGCTTCCCACTATCTACCTTACGTTTGGTAGTGTATATATGTCCATGCCTCTCTTTCGCTTTGTCACAACTTACCCTTCCCCCTCCCCATATCCTCAAGTCCATTCTCAAGTAGGTCTGTGTCTTTATTCCTGTTTTACCCCTAGGTTATTCATGACATTTTTTTAAATTCTATATATATGTGTTAGCATACGGTATTTGTCTTTCTCTTTCTGACTTACTTCACTCTGTATGACAGACTCTAGGTCTATCCACCTCATTACAAATAGCTCAGTTTCGTTTCTTTTTATGGCTGAGTAATATTCCATTGTATATATGTGCCACATCTTCTTTATCCATTCATCCGATGATGGACACTTAGGTTGCTTCCATCTCCGGGCTATTGTGAATAGAGCTGCAATGAACATTTTGGTACATGCCTCTTTTTGAATTATGGTTTTCTCAGGGTATATGCCTAGTAGTGGGATTGCTGGGTCATATGGTAGTTCGAGTTTTAGTCTTTTAAGGAACCTCCATACTGTTCTCCATAGTGGCTGTACCAATTCACATTCCCACCAGCAGTGCAAGAGTGTTCCCTTTTCTCCACACCCTCTCCAGCATTTATTGTTTCTAGATTTCTTGATGATGGCCATTCTGACTGGTGTGAGATGATATCTCATTGTAGTTTTGATTTGCATTTCTCTAATGATTAATGATGCTGAGCATTCTTTCATGTGTTTGTTGGCAGTCTGTATATCTTCTTTGGAGAAATGCCTATTTAAGTCTTCTGCCCATTTTTGGATTGGGTTGTTTGTTTTTTTGCTATTGAGCTGCATGAGCTGTTTTTAAATTTTGGAGATTAATCCTTTGTCAGTTGCTTCATTTGCAAATATTTTCTCCCATTCTGAGGGTTGTCTTTTGGTCTTGTTTATGGTTTCCTTTGCTGTGCAAAAGCTTTGCAGTTTCATTAGGTCCCATTTGTTTATCTTTGTTTTTATTTCCATTTCTCTAGGAGGTGGGTCCAAAAGGATCTTGCTGTGATTTATGTCATAGAGTGTTCTGCCTATGTTTTCCTCTAAGAGTTTGATAGCTTCTGGCCTTACATTTAGGTCTTTAATCCATTTTGAGCTTATTTTTGTGTATGGTGTCAGGGAATGATCTAATCTCATACTTTTACATGTCCCTGTCCAGTTTTCCCAGCACCACTTATTGAAGAGGCTGTCCTTTCTCCACTGTACATTCCTGCCTCCTTGATCAAAGATAAGTTGACCATATGGGTGTGGGTTTATCTCTGGGCTTTCTATCCTGTTCCATTGATCTATCTTTCTGTTTTTGTGCCAGTAAAACACTGTCTTGCTTACTATAGCTTTGTAGTGTAGTCTGAAGTCAGGGAGCCTGATTCCTCCAGCTCCGTTTTTCGTTCTCAAGATTGCTTTGGCTATTCGGAGTCTTTTGTTTTTCCAAACAAAGTTTGAATTTTTTTGTTCTAGTTCTGTGAAAAATGCCAGTGGTAGTTTGATAGGGATTGCATTGAACCTGTAGATTGCTTTGGGTAGTAGAGTCATTTTCACAATATCGATTCTTCCAATCCAGGAGCATGGTATATCTCTCCATCTATTTGTATCATCTTTAATTTCTTTCATCAGTGTCTTATAATTTTCTGCATACAGGTCTTTTGTCTCCTTAGGTAGGTTTATTCCTAGGTATTCTATTCTTTTTGTTGCAATGGTAAATGGGGGTGTTTTCTTGATTTCACTTTCAGATTCTTCATCATTAGTGTACAGGAATGCCAGAGATTTCTGTGCATTAATTTTGTATCCTGCTACTTTTCCAAATTCATTGATTAGCTCTAGTAGTTTTCTGGTAGCATCTTTAGGATTCTCTATGTATAGTATCATGTCATCTGCAAACAGTGACAGCTTTACTTCTTCTTTTCCAATTTGGATTCCTTTTATTTCCTTTTCTTCTCTGATTGCTGTTTCTAAAACTTCCAAAACTAAGTTGAATAAGAGTGGTGAGAGTGGGCCACCTTGTCTTGTTCCTGATCTTAGTGGAAATGGTTTCAGTTTTTCACCATTGAGGACAATGTTGGCTGTGGGTTTGTCATTTATGGCCTTTATTATCTTGAGGAAAGTTCCCTGTATGCCTACTTTCTGCAGGGTTTTTATCATAAATGGGTGTTGAATTTTGTCGAAAGCTTTCTCTGCATCTATTGAGATGATCATATGGTTTTTCTCCTTCAATTTGTTAACATGGTGTATCACATTGATTGATTTGCGTATATTGAAGAATCCTTGCATTCCTGGCATAAACCCCACTTGATCATGGTGTATGATCCTTTTAATGTGCTGTTGGATTCTGTTTGCTAGTATTTTGTTGAGGATTTTTGCATCTATGTTCATCAGTGATATTGGCCTGTAGTTTTCTTTCTTTGTGACATCCTTGCCTGGTTTTGGTATCAAGGTGATGGTGGCCTCGTAGAATGAGTTTGGGAGTGCTCCTCCCTCTGCTATATTTTGGAAGAGTTTGAGAAGGATAGGTGTTAGCTCTTCTCTAAATGTCTGATAGAATTCGCCTGTGAAGCCATCTGGTCCTGGGCTTCTGTTTGTTGGAAGATTTTTAATCACAGTTTCCATTTCAGTGCTTGTGATTGGTCTATTCATATTTTCTATTTCTTCCTGATTCAGTCTTGGCAGGTTGTGCATTTCTAAGAATTTGTCCATTTCTTCCAGGTTGTCCATTTTCTTGGCATAGAGTTTCTTGTAGTAATCTCTCATGATCTTCTATATTTCTGCAGTGTGAGTTGTTATTGAGTCAAAGTATTAAAAGCGTGCTGGAGAAAGTCGGACAGCAACTTTCACAAATAAGCCAACTGTGCAATTAATAGCTCTCCTTCCCTTGTGAACAGTTTTATTCATTTTTAAGAATCATGCAGCGGTCCATAAATATTGCATCCTTGACGTCCCCACTGTAGTGTGCCCATGAGTGTACTCCAGGGAGTGAGGGGTACACAGATGGCACAACAGTACACACATATTTACACACACTAGGTGTGCAGATCCTAAAGCACAGTGAGCAAGCAGCATGCCAAGGTCAGGTGAACAGGACAAAAACCCTCCCCAGGTGAGATGGCTTAACGTGTGTGGATCCGTGCCCAGGAGACGCCCCAGCGTTGGCATGGCCTCTGGTAGGATGGGACTGGGGAGGAGAAGGAAAAAGGGCTCTGTGAGAAGGCTGGGATCACCACACCACCCGGAAGTGAGCTCATAGGTGAGCTCCGACTTGAGTGTGGCAGGAAGGAACCCCAGGCCTCCGGTTAGTCTGTGTCCTTGTGTGAGAAACCAGGCCCCGTCATATTCTCTGTGGGTCAACTGCTAACAACATGACCATCTCCAGATGATGACTGGGGCGGCTGTCCTGTTCCCCGACCAGGCTCTGTGCCCTGTTCCCTGATCCCAGCCCTTTTGGATGGGATATTTCTGCTCGCCAAAGAGCTAAATGAGGGCAAAGAGGTGCGGGGATGGGGGAGAGAGCAGGAACTGTCTGAGAAACAGGAGTGAAGGGCCACTTCTCACCCGGGTATGTCTTGGTTATGGAACCAAGGCCTTGAGGAATCTCTCTGAGCCTCTTCCTGGGAGAAGACAGACCCTCCAGAAAGGGTGAAGACAATGGCTTCCTCTTAGGGTTCCTGGCCACTGTGGCGACTGTTTACCTACATCTCCTTCATCTCAGGTAACACCACACTCTGAATACTACCTGCCGGGAGAGGAGGTGGATCTGTATGCCACCACCCCAGGCTCAGGGAGAGTCCCCTTCCCTAGTGCTTCTGGGGCTCAGATTTCAAGGAAATCAGGAAGTGTGGTTATTGCTGGAATCATCAATATGAAAGGGTCTGTAAGAATGTTTCGGAGAAAGAAAGGACATTAACAGGGGTCTGAAACAGCAGAGCCCACTGCAGGATTTCAGAGCGGGTGGACACCGGAACTCAAGGCAGAAGCTGAGATTTGGCTTGGCTCATGTAGTGTCTGTCAGGACCACAGGCCTCCGCCTGCCCACCCCCAGGGCAGGATGTGAACCACAACCACCAGGCAGTGAGGGTCACCACGCACCTGACGGCACAAGGCAGCCACACAGGAGGTGCAAAAGATCCCCCGGCACTGGGCTCTCTTTGAGGCCTTGGGAAGGACCATGAAAAGTTCCTCTAGGGCAACAATTCCAACTACTAATTCAGGCCATCATGGTGGGCATAGCCTAGGGCTCTGTCACATCTCAGCCTCACAAACTGTTGGATCCCACTTTGCTTCTCAATCTCATGCTCCACTAACTAACCACCTCTTCCAAAAGCCAGCAGACAATGCATCTATCAGAGAGCTATGAGGAATCCATTGATAACACTAGTGTTGAGAGACGAACAGCCAACAGCTTACGGTCTTGCTGTTTCAGACTGTTATTTATATGCCTACACTGGACTGGGGTGGGGTGGACATGTGATTTGAACAATATCTCTAAATCTCTGATGAGCCTATGGAAGGCAGTACCTCCGGCTCCCCCCATCAGGCTCAGCTGATCTGGAGGACAGGGGAGGAAAACCGGTGGGATGGGGAGCCTCCCAGACCACCACTGACCCCAGCTCAGCCCTTCCCCCAACCTCCTTTGGGGTTCCTGGGCACCAAATGAGAACCACCGGTCCACCCCTCTCTCAGCTTCTTTCTTCAACTCTTTCAGAAAAGCGGGGTGGAGACGGGGGCAGCAGGGGTAAGAATGCCACCTGACAGGGCGGTAGTGATGAAACGTGATAATATACGACAGTCCCTAACAAGTGCCTGGTACATCGAGGGGGTCAAAAATGCCTTTGCAGTGTCACCTTAGGATGGAGCCCCAGGCCTTCCTGAGTGCACCTGATCATAAAGAACTCCCCGGTAGGTCATCATGTAACTGAGGGGTTCTCAGATTCAAGGCCTCCTTCCTAAGCAGACACACGAGGCATAGCCTCTGCTACCAGAAGCAAGAACTGTTTTCCCAACCAACCTTCTGGTGGTTGCCACTGCTTCTTGTCCTTGAGAGAGGAGCTCCTAATGCATTTTGAGGGAAACCCCACTTACAGTGCAATATGGCTTTCCCTTCTCACAGGAGTCATCCCCCAACGCCACCCCAAACTACAGGTTTCAGATAGGTTATGATGTCCCAGAGACTAGAAAATGCCAGATGGGTGTTTGTAATGAAGTCACCCAAACTCTTGAGTCTTCTTGGTCTAACTCCTAAGGAGAAAAAAAAAAAAAAAAAAAAAAAAGATGCACAATAAATAACCAGTCTGTAGACCACAGCTCCACCTGAAGATCAAGATACAGTGGAAACATTCCAGAGACTCTCTGCAAAGGGTCTCATGAGCTGCAGTTCGAGTGACTTTAGCCCACAAGGAGAAAAGAGGTTTCCAGTCCCTTCTGAGAGGGGAAGGATCACGGTTGCGGAAGAAGATGAGTCTGGGAGAAGGGTCAGGTGCCCTCAGCATCCAGCTTTCACGTGGGTCTAAAAAGTCTCCGTGTGTCTTGCTGAGGATGCCCAGGAGGTCAGTGGTGCCATGAGGCCAGGATGGGATGTGAGAACAGGAGGAGAGCCCTGGTACAGGGGCTAAGGCTCTCAGATGGCCAAAGGATCCCACACGCAGAGCCTGTTCTCGGGGTCCTCCAGGCTGCCAGAAGATGGGCGTCTGCGCTGCGTGTTCCGACGACTGACCACGTTGTCGTCAGCCTGCCAGGCACCTGAGAAGAGGAAAGGAAGGTTACCGGACCTTTGGTTTGGTGCAGATGGTGTCTCTGGCAGGACAGTCCGGGAGTTTGGCACGAAAGCTGGCAAGATGCGCATTAGCTGGAACTCCCACAGGGTGCAAACCACAGCACGTGAAACTTGGGAACAGTGGCGTCCACTGGGCGAGGGACAGTCATGGCCACTGTGGCCCACTGATGGAGGGACATGCAGGATGGTCCTTGTTTTGTGAGCTTGCCGTAGGATCCACCTTTGTATCTTTATTTGGTCTTGAAGTTTGCCTAAGTGTTACAGCGGACCAGGAAAAGAAACTGAGTCTGGCTGAGACTTTCACGAGAGCAGGAGGAGGTGAAGGGGAGGGAGAAGAGTGTGTTAATTTGGGCTCAGAGTTAAGTGTTTGCTGTGGGGGCCAGGGTGGGGCAGGAAGGGACTGGCTGCCCAGCAGGGTGCCAGGGACCAAATGGCATGGCAGAGAACAGAGTGACAGCTGTTCCTCTCCTTCTGCACCCGAACAGCCTACCGAGAGTTGCTATCAGCTGGTGCCACCAACCCCAGGAGACATTAGCTCCAGAGCTTTGGGGTCCCCCGGGTACCATCCACGAAACTCATCATCTTCCCCCCTTGTCCTGCAGTTCCTGCACGAGAAGCACCCGCTGCCTATGCTGGAAACCCACTCTTGGTGCTTCTCTCTCCTTCATGCTCTGTATCCAATCCATCCTGACCTCCTGCTTGTTCAAGCTCTAGTAAGGTCTAAATCTGTAGTCAGAAAACCGGGATACAGCCCCAGCTTGTAACGTACTGACTGTGTGACCTTGGGCAGGTCACTGTACTTGGAGCCCTGGTTTTCCCATCCATCAGATGGGAGACAAGTACTTACTCCCCAGGGATGCTGTGAGACTAAGCGAGGTGACATGGAAGAGTGGTGAGCAGGGCGCCAGACTCACAGAATGTGCGCGAAAACCAGCCGCCCCCCAGGCCTTGTTCAGGTTACACTCATCTCCCCCAAGTCGTCCTCCCAGCCCACAGACTGACTCCATCTGATTCATTCCCCCCAGTGCAGCGAGATGGCCATTGTGAAGGGAGAGGATGAAGCCCTAACCCCCTGAGTTGGGGGAAAGCCTTCCATTCTCTGGCCGAGGACTGCTGAGCTGCCTCTTCCAGCACCTGCCCCCAGAAGGCCCCCACTGAAGCCAGATGGGGTCCAGCGTGCTTCGAAGTGCTCCCCAACTGGCCCGTACCACCACCCCATTTCTCATGCTGTGTGGAAATTGCTGGATCCTCCAGCACACGGTGATCTCCTCCAGGGCAGAGCCGAGAGCCATGCCCTTCAGAGGGCTCAGTTCGTGGACGGAGCCGGCTGACCCTGGAGGGTGGGCGTGAGGCTCACTGCGTCACATTTGAGGGAGGCCACTCACGAATGTCTGGCGTCAGCTTCAGGTTAGGCCAGCCCAAGACACGAAACCCTTTAATGGCAGAAACACTAGGATTCAGCGGGTATAAATTGTGTATACCCATAAATGTCCTGGTGTGCTAATCCGCCCTAAGGCTCTAATAATAGTCTTGTGGAGGTGGACCCCAGGGGAAGGGGAGTGAGTGGGACAGGAAATGTTTAGGTATCTCTCACAGCCAGACGGAATGCGGGGATCTGTACTCCCTGGGGGTACCGGAGTCCGGCACATGGGTCCACAGTGCTTTTCCCCTCTAAGGGTGACAGGATGCAGAGCAGGCAAGATTGTGCTTTTAAGTTAGGAACCCCCAGATGAAATAAGTTGTTCCTTCATTTTATATAATTTGGTAGATCTCATACATATTCCTCTGTGTTTAATGGGCAGGACTCCGGAACTGCGGCTGTTTGGTACGAAAGACCAAAAGCAAATGGTAAACAGGAGAGAAGACACACACACACACACACACACGCACGCACACACACAGAAACAAAGTGAAATCAAAACACTGCCGCAGCCTCGCCGCCACCACCACTGGCTGCCAGGCTGCCTGGCTCTGAATTCTTGAGTCCTTGCTACAAACACCACCGGTCCAGATTCTGAGCCAGGGCTGAAAACTGGCTCCTTCTGAAACAGCCTGTAGACTCAGACCTGAAGTCTCTTATCTCCCCAGCTTCTTGGTACAGTCGGTGGTGCTCTTTCCTCTAAAAAGGCTTCTGCCAGACCCTCGGCGAAACCCTGCTGCTCCGTGCATCCTGGATGCAGAAGGTAAGCCTGGAAGGCGCAGGAGGACTTCCTGAGCGAGTGCTACCATTCTGTCCAGCCCTCAGCCAGAAAAGGGAGCCTGGAGATTCAAAATCCTTCCCGGGAGGTAGAGAAAGGTGGTTCCCACTTAATTCCCTCCTCAGGCTCAGAAACGGGGGAGTGAAGAGACCTCTAGAGGCAGATTTGGGGAGCACATCTAGGGGGATTCCACACACCTCTTTCCTGCCTCTACCCAGCCACTAATTAAATTTAAGATCTGTAACAGTTCCACCATCTTGTAGAGTTTCTCTCCAAGAAAAGAGAAAGTTAATTCCGATTTTTCCTTAGTATCTGCGAAGCATAAGCCTTCCTAGTGGCGTCTTAGTCTTGGGTTATTTCAGGTCTCCATAAGTACTTTTCTTTTTTTGGCTGCACAGTGGCTTGGAAGATCTTAGTTCTCCGACCAGGGATTGAACCAGGCCACTGAAGTGAAAGTGCTGAGTCCTAACCACTGGGCGGCCAGGGAATTCCCTCCATAAGTACTTTTAGATTTCATCGGTATGCCCACTCCTGTCCAATGCCATCATTTAAAAACATCTGTATCGGGCTTCCCTGATGGCGCAGTGGTTGAGAGTCTCCCTGCCGATGCAGAGGACAAGGGTTTGTGCCCTGGTCCGGGAAAATCCCAAATGCCACGGAGCGGCTGGGCCCGTGAGCCATGGCCGCTGAGCCTGCGCGTCCGGAGCCTGTGCTCCGCAACGGGAGAGGCCACAACAGTGGGAGGCACGCGTACCACAAAAAACAAAACAAAACAAAACAAAAACATTTGTATTTCCACTAATAAACTCAAATTATCTTTGCTTTTTCCCATCACACCACCCAGAGCCTTTTCACAGAATTGTCACTGGTCCCCTGGCCACTATCCTGACGCCTGTGTGATACTCCATCAGGTTCCTTGGGGCCCCGTCTACCGAGCATGGCCTCGCGATTATAGTCAGCTCATCACCTACAATGGTCAACTCAGATTTCCTCCCTTTGAGAACCTTGCAGAACAATCTCAGAACATACCATCGCCCCCCCACCTTGGTCTCGGGGCCAAAGAAGACCCACAGGCTTCTTAGCGGAAGAGGTGCTGGAATGACACAGGTGCTTTCTCAACATCACTCCCACAAGGGTGATGAGAGCAGCGAGGATGGGGACCTGAGCCATCCTTGCCGCGAGCTGGGGCTCCTGGCAGAGCACCTGTGGGCCTGGGGAGGGTGGACCATGGGGTGCTCCCCGGGCTCCCTCCTTGTGGGCGCTCCGTGAGGCGAGTGGCATCCGTGTGGGGAGGGAAACAGTGTGGAGAGGGAGACCAAGTGCCTGAGAAGCTGTCCTGATGGCCAAGCCAGCCTGAGGCACCTCAGTCATAGGAAGGAACTTTGAACTTACAGCTGAGCGTGGTGAGGTCTGTTGATTCCATGGGACCTACCACAGTGGATGCTCCTGTCATTAACCTGACATTAACCTGACAGATTCTTCCAGAGAGTTCCCCAGCTCTTTACTACCAGTGTGACGCTAACGGCAGAACCCGAGAAACATTTTACCAAGAGAGCAGATGCACTTTCCTTCTCTCGTAAGAGCCCTTGAGACCTCAGGGTGAGGCTACGATGCGACCCTCAACTCCCTCTCCCGGCAGGCGCCACTGTCATTCGGTTTCATGTCTGGCCTGAACGGTGAAGCCAGTTTAATCTGAGAATGGCTGGCTCCCGAGATCACCGTAAAGAAGCCCAGGCATTGTTTTCCTTCCAGGCCTCGCTCTCCTGCCGCAATCCCAGAGTGGAATAAACATCCACCAGCAGGTTGGCCCGAAGGAGTTAGGGAGAGGAGGAAGCACAAGGCCTGGGGTCAGTTTCCACCAGCATGGGCGGCTAAAACAATTCCCAGGAGCTCTCTCTGCCAAACACGGGGGTTGGTGGGGAGCCACTGCGGGGAGGCAGGAGCCTAGATTCCTCTCTTGAAGCCCAGTGAGCGGCTGGCCGGCACAGCTGCCACAGACTCAGGGCGGAATGAGGGCAGAGATGGCCTCTTCCCCAACTAGTGACCAAAACAAATCCTGCCTGTAACCTTTGCCACCGAAGCATCCCCGCTTTTGTGGAACAGGGATTAATCTAGTCTCACAAATATTTATTTTTCCTGGAAAATTTCAGCATATTAAATACAGGCTCTTGCCAGTTAGGAACGGAAGCCTCAGCGAGGGCCCCTCGGATGTGCGTGCGCCCAGCAAGCTTGGGGTTGGGTGTGGGTGAACATGAACTTTCACACGAAGTCTGGGTAACCTAAATGAGTTTCAAAATAAACAAACTGGACAGACAGACGTACATTTGGCAAAAAGACATGAGAAACAAATGGACAGACAGAAGCCAGGTAAAGAGTGGGAAGGCAGGAAGTGAAGTGTACCCTGGACCTCAGCCACTCTGGCCCAAGCCTGGCTGGGTCAACGCTAAGTGGGAAGGGACCGGAGAGCCCCTGGGAAGGCTGTGGGAGGCGTCTCTGGGGATTACGGCTTCCTCCACCACAAGCCTGCATGGGGCCAGAGGGGTGAGTACATGGGTCTTCTGCAAGCTGATGGAGAGTGGCAACCACAGGAGTTTGTGTCCCTCCAGCACCTGTAACCATGTTGCAAAGAGAGTAAAGCAATGGACCCATGACGGGACCTGGCTGTCCTGAAGCTTAAACATGTCCAGGGCATGTTTAAGAGATTACAGACCACGCAACATGAAGGCAGTCTCTGCTGTGAACCAAGGAGGGGCAATTTCGACCTAGTCCACCAGGCAAGACGTGGCTTTAGAGCCATGGTTGGTGAAGCCCTTGGTGAGCATGGAGCAGAGAGACATCAGTGCCCAGAGTGTGACTGACAGGTGGGCTCCTCCTGAGAACTCATCCTGGATTCAGTTTAGTGTCATGAGAAGGAATAAGGGGCACGTTGATGGCCCTGATTGAATTTATAGACTTAGGGCTCCAGGGAGAAGAGTTACCCTCGACCCCTGATTGTTCCTTTGGGATCCAAGTCTAGGGAGCACAAGGCAACTGGTGGTAGCCCAGGGCTCACTGGGTCACAGAGCTAGTCTATAAAATGCTGGCATTGAAATTCCTCTCTGATCCTAACTAAACACTCTCCTTTGAGTGGCTACAGGTTCCCTTTTCAAGGGCTCAGGCTCTCTTTCCAAGACCTTATCACAGAGGCCGTGTCTGCCTTAAACTGCCTGTTGATGGAAACAAGACCAGGCCCCCTGCCATGGGATCTGCAAGATCATGATGGAGGGGGCACGGTCAGGTCAAATCGGAAGGCTTTGGAGGTATTTTTGCGCCTTTCTCCATGCCCAAATAGATTCGCTTAGAGCAGAGTCGCTCTTTGCCCAAGGACTCTCCCAAGGCTGCCTCACTTCCTTTCAGCAACTGGCTCCCAGCACCTTAGCAAAGCCCATGCCTTCTTGCAGGAACTGCAGGGCAGGAGATGGGTGTCCCAGGGTGAGAGCAGGGGTGCGAGCAGGGGAGCGTCTCCCACCAAGTTCATGTTCAGCAGACTGCCACTCACCGGGTAAGCAGACCGCAGAGCACAGCTTATTGTCCAGTGCTTTCATGCTGGCGATGTCAAAGTCATTGTTATTGTCACACTCCATACCTAGAAATGCGAATGTCCTCTGGCCTGTAACGGAGTTAAGGCAGTTAGAGAGGACCTGGCTGTGTTTTTCTCTGCTTTGCTGTCCTTAAAATAAAAATCTTAAGGATGGAGACAAAAAACATCAAATCATATGTTAAAAAAAAGACAATAATTAAGTGGGGAGAGAGGACAATAAAGGAAACTGCGTGGGTACGTTTGTGTTCTCGCTCTGTTCTGCTCTGTTTCCTTAACTGGCCCCTTTCCAGCCTTCGTTCCAGGGAAATCAGACCCTGGGGAGGTCTGTGGGATTCGGACACGCAGACCCGGGCCCAGAGCAGAGCCTAAGCCAGGCTGGAAGAGCTAGGAGAGCCACGGGGGAAGTGACCCCGGGCTCAGGCCTGTGTCTGTCGGTGCACGTGAGGTGTGTTTATGACCACAAGGCTCTGCGAAATGTCTAATACATAAAATGGCAATTAAAGCTCTTTGGTCCCGTAATTTTGCACCTCAAATCAAAGAATCGCATTGCTTGCAAAATTATGATTTATTTTCTTTGAGACTTAATTTTCTATTCTGAAGATGTTTTAAGGGGCTGACCAGAAACCTACAGTCGTGTAAGATGGGAAGGGGACAATTTTAGATGTTATTTTTTCAAGCCCCCACCCGGTTTTTTTTTCCTTGGTGAAAGGGAGAGGAAGAAACATACATCTACTGTGTACAGCATGTCAGGTGGAAACCACATATGGAATGTCAGGCGGAAACCACGTACTGCCCTGTGCCTTTTAGAAGCAAATATTCTACTGGGGACGACAATCACAATGGAGAACTCAGAGCCTTGCGCCCTGAAGACATCAACCGAGGAGAGGTAGCGCCCAACTCCGGCTTGGTTGGCGTGCACGTGCGGCAGAGGCACAGCCTGGGCGACCACCCCTCCTCCGGCACTACTTGGCCAGGAGAGAGTGGTCATGTGCACATGCGCACCCCCTGCACACCACACCACCCCCCAAGCAACTGCCATGGCCAAAGCAGAAGCGACTAGCATGACATCTGCATCCAGGCTGGGATCCAGGTTTGCTCTAGAGGTTGCCCTTCTGTGGAGGCACCTCAGAGGAGCAGACTGAAGAGACACCGGTCCCTGGGAAGCCTGGTCCTACAATCCCAGGTGGGATTCCCAGATCGCCTAACCCCCAACCCCACCCCGCCACTTCCTTGCTCTATATGCAGGTCGTTCCTTCGCTTCTCGGCTTACTAGAAACAAAATTCTTCCGACTGAAGATATGATTGACCTTATTTACAAAACAGAAATAGAGTCACAGGTGTAGAAAACAAACTTATGGTTATGGCGGGGGGCAAGGGAGGGGAGGGATACATTGGGAGATTGGGATTGACATATACACACTACTATATATAAAATAGATAACTAATAAGGACCTGCTGTAGAGCACAGGGGACTCTACTCAGTACCCTGTAATGGCCTATATGGGCAAAGAATCTAAAAAAAGAGTGGATATATGTATATGTATAATTGATTCACGTTGCTGTACAGCAGAAACTAACACAACTTTGTAAACCAACTCTTCCCATTAAAAAAAATATCTACTTGAGGCCTGAATGATGGTAAAGAGAATCGTTCCAATAGCCTACAAACACTAGTGTACGCTGAGCTGCTAACGTCTCTTCACCTCACCTTTGCTGTGCCGCCAGGGCTGTGATCCTTCTGCTACTGTAACATCAGCCGTTTTCGTCACTAAAGCAGGAAAACCTACTGCCTAACAGTCGGTTCCCCCAAGGGGAGGAAGCTGTTCTCCTGCTGCAGCTGAACTTTGGGGCTGCTAGAGCAGTTCTGTGAGACTCGGCTGAGAAGCTGAAGCAGGAAGGAAGGTGATGGCAGTTGCCCAAGAAGCTTCAGGATCTACTCAACGTAGATGGAGAACTCCATGTATCTTCTGCAGCCTTGGCTCAGAGGCCCAGAAAGAGCCAGGAAGGCTGCTGAGGTCCTCAGATACCCTGCTTGCTTTGATATTCCATCAAGAAGACAACCTTTCCCCAAAGCCACACCCTTGAGCAGTGCCACCAAGTCACACCAGTGCCCCTTTCTCTACCCTTCAGAGAATACCCGGGAGAGAAATATAATAAAAGGGAGCAAAAGACCAGGTCTTTTACCATCTTCTTGTGTGGGTGATCCGTCCTCTTCTTCTAGAACCTCATTTCCCTAGGACAGAAGGAAGGCACTGTGAGTCCATAAAGCAGTGAAATGAGTCTACTGATTGTCAGAAGACAGAACTAATCACCCTCATGGTATCCATACATTTCCTGTCCGTGTGAGATGGCTGGGAGGCCCAGCAGAGGCAGATTTTGCTTGGCGAGGCAGGATCGGCCCGTAGGGACCAGGTCTAAGGCACGTTCCAGAGGGACCAGGTCTGAGGCACCTTACAGAGGGACCCTGGGACTGTCAGGAATAGCCTTGGTCATAGTTTAGCTCACACTGTTTCTCTCAGGTGGAAATCAAAGTTGTCAAATGAAAAAGCAAACCGTGAGATCATAAAACTTTCAGGAACCCTTTAGGATCCCCAATCCCATCCAGATACTCCTTTGAGAACATCTGGCTCAAGAGAAAGTTGTAGAGTCCCTACTGGGAGCTGGGCATTCCATATACTTCAGGCACACCTCCGTCAGAGCACTGCTCACGCTGAGTTATAACTCTGATTCCTCCATCAGATGGAGCTCCGGGATGGGTGGGATGGGTGGATTGGGGGTGTGGGCAGGCAAAAGCCATGTCACTCGGTCTTTGTGTCCCCCAGTGCCAGGAAGATGTGAGATGCCTGTGCCAGGTAAATACTAAGTGAATTGGAGGACAAACACCCTCTCAAGGGTCTGGCCTGGAAGACTTCCCTCTGGAACTCACCCCACGCCTATTACGCTGAGACCAGCGCCCTCTGCTAACCGGACAGTCCCTCTGCTCTGCACCCTGCCTCTAACAGATCCAAGTGCACCACCTTGGAAGGCTTCTTCCAGAAGAGCCCCCATCCTATTTGCATCCTGTGCCAGCGCCGGCAGTCCCTCTGACCGGGGAGGGGCACCAGCGTCCACCTTGCTCTTACCTCTGCATCCTGCTCTTCAGTGGTGGCGACGAGGCCCGCAAAGTTGCAGTCTGGAGACGCCGCTGGCGTCACCTGCAAAGGAGCAACAAAAGTCAAGGTGCAGATGCCACCGGCTCTCCTACCCAGCTCGCCTGGCAGCAAACGCAAACCAAGTCCTCAGGACAGAAGTGGTGCCACATGGAAGATCACATCTGAGGGAGTCTGTGATTCAACAACCCGGTACCGTGTTTTCCAGGGCTCCCCTCCCGAGCACTGGGGGGCTTTGCCGATCTCCCTGGCAGGCCCTGGACTGAGCTCCTTGGGACTCGAGTACAGAGCAGAGCAGAGCGGCGAGGGCGATCCCATGCTCCTCTCTTACGTCTCCTTCTTCTGAGGGGGTCCTGCTGGCGGCCCGGGGCCAGGGGAGAGCCTCCCCGTCCTCTTCCGTGCCAGGGGCGATGTAGGAGCCGGACATGGAGGAGACGGTGTCGGTGCTGACCTGGGAGGACACCATGGACATGACCTTCCTTCTTCAAGTCTGGGTCCCCAGTATGTTGAGGGGGGCAGAGGCGGGGAGAAGAGTGTTTCCTGCCCTCAGCTCAGCTCTTCAGGAGGCCTGGCGCATTTGCTTCAGGCCAGCATGGAATCCCATCCCGGGGGCCTTCCCGTCACTGGAGCTGGGGGTGGCCTGTCCCGTGGGCAGACGGCGAGGGTCCCCAAACACTGAGTTCCTGAACATTGCCCCTCATCCCTTTCCTGGCTGGCGATACATGGGGGAGGGAGGATAGGGAAGAGGTGGAAAGTGAGGAGACAGCAAGCTGGCTTCTTGCTTTGGGAAGGGACTGTACCACACCTGAGGGTGAAGTGGCTGAAGGGCTTCTCACCTCAAAAGTGGAGATCAAAGGAAATGCGAAACCTGCCCAGAGAGCTTGAGTCATGGGCTCAAAGCCACACAGGGCAAAAGAGAAAGGACAACTCAGTGCAACATGGGGTCCTGGATTGGGATGCTGGAATGGAGAGGAGCATTCCTGGGGTGATCTGCAAGACGTGAAGGGGGTCTGCGGTTACATGGGATTACCAGGTCAGTGTTCATTTCCTGATTGTGATGGTGGTACTGGGATTATGGAGGCGTGTCCTTGTTCTAAGGAAACACACACTAAAGTATCTAGTGCTAATGGGGCAGCCTGTCTGCAACTTACTGTTAAGGGCGCAAAATATATATTGACTGGGATTACATCGAATCTCTAAATAAATACGGAGTCACTGAACGTTTTTTCAAAAAGCCACCCAGCCAAGGGCCGGGGCAGGGATGAATAGGAGGGACAGGATCCACTCACGCTTCCCGCCCCCTCCACCGTCAACCCCCAAACGCTGCCTGCTGAAAGGGTGTGTGAAGCCCTGTGTTGTGGCCGCTTCGGAGCCCCCTCTTACCTTTGGCTGCTCGTTGGCAGCATCCATGGACCCTTAAAAGTGCCAGTGTTTGGGTCCCAGCCCCAGAGACGCTAGTCCCAAGCATAGGGATTTTCAGGAGCTCCTGGGGATTCTTCCTGACAGCCAGAAGCTTCTTCAGCCTTTCCTTACCTGGCAGGCAGTTCTGCCAGCCCCTGACCTTGCCCCTCTTTCCCCAGCATGGGCCCAGGCAGAGGGTGAGGAGGAGGGACAGTGACCGGCCCCACCTGTCAATCCAGGGTGTACCCCTTTTGTCGGGGGCTGGAGGCTGAGCCTGGGGACCAGTGGAGAGGCTGGAGCCCCCATGTTCCCCCAGTGCTGGGGAGCGTGGGCAGGAAGGCCGGAGGGTGGTGGGGAGAGGGAGGGAGTCGTTGCTTAGGGGGTGAAGGGAGTCTCAGAGGGAGGTTGGGGCAGCCTCCTCAGCAAGCAGTGGGAAGGGGATGGGCTGCCTCCTGAGCTCTGTAAGGCCCCAACCCACCTGAACTTGCAGTGTGCGCACCCTTCGGAAATATTTTGAGTAATTAGCAAGGGAAAGCAGCAAGTTGGCGGGGGAATGCCAGGTTGTCCTGGAGCCAGCCTCCAGTGCAAGGAAAGAAAGGGGCTTCAGGAGAAAGGGGCCCGTGGAGGCTGGGAAGGATTGTGTAGGACAGTGCCCGTTTGTGTGTGTGTGTGTGTGTGTCTGTGCGCACGTGCACGTGAGTGCTGGGGGAAGGGGCTGTGCACCACAAGGGCGTGCTGGCGGGGCCAGGTGCAGGCTCGGGGGAGAGATGGGTTCCAGGCAAAGCTGGGGTGAGGGGGTGGAAAGGTGCCTGCTGAGTGTCACATATTTGCTGTGCCTCAGTTTCCCCATCAGAACTCTGGTACGTTGATTCCTCACAGGCTGGAGCTGTAGGGTCTAGGCACCCCGTCTTCCGTCTGCCCTGATGGCCTCCCTCAGCCCCAACCTGCATTGGAGGGAAGGCCCTGGGCGGGGTGAATGAACCCCAGGGTGGCAAGTGGGGCCCCAGGGGCTGGGGCCCTCTGACCTCACACCCTGTCCCTTCAGGAAGGGACCAAGGGAGGGAGGAGCTGGAGACAGGCCCAGGCGAGGACCGCAGGTGAGTCTGGGCAGGCCCTCAACTTGGGCGAGGTGGGGAACGTGAGCCGAGCCCTGGGCAAGAACGGCCTTTGTGAGTGAGTCCCCAGGGCCAGGGAGGGGGCTGTGCCTCCTTTGCCGCCTGCTCCTCGGGGCTGTGGGTACAGTCTCCCCATTGCACATAGAGAGGTGCCGAGGCCCTGGCTGCAGGGGACCCCCGAGGGCCGCCTCTCAGCCCCTTTCTCTCTGGGCACCCAGAGATCCTGAGGAGTGCATCAGGGGACACTCTGCAGGCCTTTGGTGCCCCCCATCTTCCTCCCAGCCATTCCCCCTTGGGCCGTGGCCTCCCCAAAACTGGCCCATGCTTTTCCCCAGAGAAAGTTGCAAGCAGGTCCATTTTGAGACTTTTTAAAACTTTACTTTTAAAAATGTTTTTATTGTAAATCACTTTCTATGAAAAAGATTAAATTACCCGATGGGTTAGGAGAGGGGATGTGGGATGCAGCCCAGGGCGTTTATGGTGGAGCAAGACACTCCCCTGCAGGAGTGCAAGCAAGGGCACGGGGCCATCCCCCCATTCTTGGTCCCAGTGGTTCTAGCAAGCACTGCGTCCCTCCCAGTTAAGCCTCAGCTCTAGCTACACTCACTACATTAGTCTGTCTGTCCCCTTTCCCTCTGCAGCTTGGCTGCCCCAGCCCCTAACCCCCAGATCCCCATCTCCCCGCTGCTCTCAGCCTCAAGTTGGGCTCAAAGATTAGGGACACATACCCTCTGCCCCACCTCTAGGGATGAAGCCAGAAGATCCCAGAGGCCTTAGACAATCTCCTGGCTCCACCCGGCACCCCGGCCTCCTTTCTGTCTCCTCTCTCTTCCCCCCTCCGCCTAGCTCCTCCTCACAGACTGCCGGGAGAGGCCTCTTGGGTGTTCATTTGCAGTCACCTAATCAGCATTGGTTGTACCTGGGAACTTGCTCTGGATAGAGACCTGGGGAGGAGAGCAGGAGAGAGAGAAGCTTGGAAGCTAAGGTGTTCTGGGGCGCGCCCTGTACTGATGTTTCCAGCTTGGCCAGGGCCCCTCCAAGCCGCAGCTCTCATAGTGCAGGGCCCTTAGCGTGTCTCTGGGGCAGGGAAGAAGTGGATCAGTGAAACACTGTGTGTATGGGGGGCTGGGGAGCGGAGGCAGCAATTTGGGTCCTGGGCCCCAATTCTCAGCCTGCTGGACTAGAATCTGAGGATGGCCTGGGCTGGGGGCCGTGTGGCCTGGTGGGGTGAGCTGGCCCAGCCCCTGCCTGGGCGGTAGGGTGTCCATGGGCCTGCACTGGCGGGGAGGGGGGCAGTCTGGGCCCAGACTTCGGTGCTGTCTGGAGGTGGGGCAGGGCCTGGCTTCTTACAAGAAGGCGCCCAGGCTGGCCCAGTCATGCAGGTCAGAGGCCAGTGTGGCATCCCCGGCCTCAAAGAGGGGCTCGGGGGGCAGGGAGCTACGGGTGCTCTCGTCCCAGGGGTGCTCCAGGAAGGATGTGGCCAGGAAGGTCTCATCAAAGTCCAGACTGTCGGTAGCCTGCTCCGCTGGAGGCCCCCAGGTAACAGGGCAGTCGATGTGGTGGCCATGGATGGTGAGGTCCACGTCCCCGTGTGAGGCAGGGCTCAGCGGCGGGATCAGCTCCGAGGTCTCCAGCGTGCCCAGCTCCCCGTCCAGCGTGCCAGCGTCCAAGATGGCCTCCCAGTCAAAGTTGCCCTTGAGGGGTTCCAGCTCACCCTGCTCCTCCTGGGTCAGCAGCAGGGGGCTGGAGGGCCGCGGGACCTTGGCCTCCTGCTTGGGCAGTGGCTGTTGACGCTTATGCCCCAGCCTGCCCTCGCCAGCACCCCAGCCCGCCTCCCCAGTGGCCTCCTCGAACTCCCGCAGCAGCTGCTGGGCCTCGGTGCTCACGGTCAGTGGCCCGGCCCATGGGGCGGCGCTGGGCTCTGGCGCGGCCTGGCGGGCAAAGGCCGGGTGGATGTGGACTGGGGGCAGCCGCCGCTTCTTCAAGGCCCCACTCAGCAGCCGCTCGGCGTACTGGGGGTCGATGCGCCAGAAGCCCCCCTTGCCTGGCTAGTCCTTCTCCCGAGGCATCTTGATGAAGCCCTTGTTCAGGGACAGGTTGTGGCGGATGGAGTTCTGGACACAGGGAGATAGGAGAGAAGGAAGACAGCTGGGAGAGTGGGTGGGGTCAGTGATGGGGGGCTCCTAGAGCCACTGCCAGTCCGACCACCACCTTCTCTCTGATGGGGGCAGGGGAGACAGAGGCGCTGCTCCGAGCGGGAGGCTCTGGGACACCAGCCACGGGGCACCAGGAGCTGGGAGTGCTGTCGGGGGCTTTTGTTCCCTTTGGCCAGGATATCTGCCTGCTCGGTCATCCGAGCCCTGAGCCGCAGGGTGGCTCTCAGTGCCAGCCTGTCCTGCCCTCCCTCCCTTACCCCGCTTTTTGCGGCCTCTGGTCAAAGGCCTTGGCTCCCCCAGGTCCTGGACGGCCATCTCCCTCTGCCTGGGCCTGGCTGGCCTTCTCTGTTTGTGAAATGAGTGAGTGGGTGTCAGGGTGTGTGTGTGGGGGGGGGATGAAGTGTGGGAGGATCTGATGACTTTCCTTGTTTCTAGTGCCGGCTGCTGGCCTGGGCCCTCACCCACCATGTCCCCCTCCTCCCACCCCAGGCTCTGAGGCCTCAGTTGATTATTACCCGGCCAAGAGCATAGCGCTCATTCCTGGGGCCTCTCAGGCTTGGGGTAGGGTGGGGTGGTGGTGGAGGGTCTCTGCTTTCTCACCAAGGTTACAAATGGTACCTGCCCCAGGGTCAGGGCCCAAGCAATCGTGGAATAGCTGTGATTACAGGAACTCTGATCCTGTGACCTGTGCCACAGGGAAGGATCTGTGCATCCTCAGGGTCCCTGTCCCCACGTAGCCCCTGATCCTGATGGTCGAAGAGGCTCAGGGCAGTGTGGGCCCAGCCTGAATCACCATCCTGCCTTGTTCACGCCTGGGTGCACAGTCCAAACCACGCTGGGGCACAGGGGTCTGGGGCCTGGTGGGTGGGGCCGGCAGGTGAGTAGTGCCCCCTGGCAAGACTGGGAGGTTTACATGGTGGTCTGGGCCCCTTGGCTGCTCTGTGCCAGGTTCCGGACACTTGGAACATGAAGCCAGTGTGGGAGGAAAGAGCCCCTGTGGAAAGCACGTGGCCGAGGTAATTGTCCCCCCAGGGAGGTTGATGAGAAGAGGGGGAGGAGTGTAGGCAGGAAACTAGGGAGGGCTTGGGGTGGGGGCTGGCACAGCAGCTTTCGGAAGGCCCCGTAGCCCTTGCACTGGGACACAGATGGCCTTCACACCCCGCAGCACGCCCCTCTCCCCTCCCAGAGCCCCTCCAGCCAACTGAAAGCAGGCGGGATGCAGAGCCTGGCAGGAACGATGCTCTGCCTCCAGTCAGGCCCTGACAAACTGACCTTGAGGAGGGTAGTGTCGAGGAATTCCAGGACTTGGGACAAAAATGTGTCCCTCAGTCCATCAACCTACCCTGGGGGGCTGTGTCCACGCATAGTTCAGCCCTGGTCTTTGGGCTGAGCCTGCCGGACGAGTGACAAGTTCTTTCCCCTTGAACCTCTATGTCGGCACCCCTGCAGCCCTCTGAACATCCTCCCTCCTCCGTCTCTGAAGTCAAAGGGGCAGCAGTCCAAGCACTGGGCTCCCTTGAGGTCCTTCCTGGACGGCCTTCCTCTCTCGGGGCCCTGGCCGTACCGCGCCTACTTGGCCTGCGGATCTGGGATGTGAGTCCAGTCTGCGCGGGCATGGGGAGGGAGGGAGGGAGTGCCTCCCTATCTGCCAGGTGGGATCAGCGTGGCGGAAGTAACAGAAGTTGTCCGTGATCCACTTGTAGATGGCCGACAGGGTGATCTTGGTGGCCTTGCTGGCCTGCATGGCCATGCAGATGAGCGTGGCATACGAGTAGGGCGGCTTCACGTGCGGGTTGGTGGCGTAGTCCACGTCGTCGGGAGGCGAGGCCTGCAGCCCCGAGGGGGCGCTCCGCGGCGTGCAGGAGGACGTGGGCTTGCCGGGTGTGTGCGGCTGCCCCAGGCAGGCGGGGTCCGCCGCCAGGGGAGACCCCGGCTCGGCCGAGCCTGCCAGCTCGTGGGAGCCGTGGGGGTCGGTGTCCCCCGAAGGCAGGGCGGGGAGCTCGGCGTTGAGAATGGAGAATTCCTGCAGCCACTGCAGGCTGGTCAGGCTGTCATTCAGGGCGTTGGACTCCTCCAGGCCGCCTTTCGGTCCGGCCTCCTCCGCTGCCCCTGCTCCCGAGACGCGTAGCCAGCTCTCCGCCATATCTGCGGGGACTCTCCGAGGGGGCTGTCAACATCCACGAGCCGAGCCGAGGGTGGCCGCCGAGCTCTCCGGCCCGCTGACTCCCGCGGCTTCAGTTACGCAGCCTCCCGGAAGCGGGCTTCCATCCCGCGATCCGGGGGTAGCCTCCTCCAAACGGAATGTGGTGCCTGCGGGGACCAGAGCGGGAACTGAGCCCTCTTTCCCCACCCCCGAGGGGAGAGTGTGGGCGAGGGGGGAGGCTCTTACTAAAATCCTTCCTGCAGCTGGGGAGGATCTTTTACTGCCGACGTCTGGGAAACAGAAGGTGTGCCCGGGAGTCCGACCCACACGGGGTTCGCCTCGCTCTTTTCCTCTTGGATCTTTTAGAGGAGACTTAATTAGCCCAACGAGGGAATAGTGTAGGGGCATGCGAGGCCACCCCTTTCTCCCTCAAAGCGGGGAATTAACCCCCCTCTCTCCGTCCACAACCAATGGAAATGGGGCGAGAGAGTCCAGGAGGGCAGTACGACGGGTCGGGGGGCGGGGGAGGTCGTCTGATCTTTGAAAAGGGATATTAGGATGGGGCTCAAGGGGAAGGAAGGAAACAATACAGAGAGTTATAAGGGGGTGGGAAGTGAGTGTCCCCCAAACGCCTCTGATGTCAGTCCCCGGGCCCTCCACTTCCGTCGGGGACGGATGGGAGAGCGGGCTGGTACTGACGCCCTCCCTTCCCACGGCCGGCAGCCCTCCCCGTCCCTTACCTGGCTCAGAGCGCAGCCCGGGCCAAAGGAAGCTTCTCAAAGAAATTCCTCCCACCGCCCACCCTCACCGCGGCTCTCTGCTCCCAGCTCCAGGGCCCAGCCAGCAATCCTCGTCGCCACTCACGCCCGCCGGCGCCTCTCTGAAAGCCAGCGGCTGGGGACCGGCACTCAGTAGCCGCTCGCAAGGCGTCTCCTGCTGCCGTGGCGACGCCCCGCCCATATAAACAGCTTCCGCTTCTGCCATTGGCCAGGGCATCTCCAAAGAGACCGCGGGCTCTTAACGGCTCTCTCACGCGGTAACTCTCTTCCAGCTCCCTCCTGCCGCCCTCTCCCGCGCGCGACCCAGCCCCCTACCCGCCACCGCGTCCCGGCTCCGCGCATTCCCGCCCGACGGCCCCGCGCAGGGCTCGGAGAGGCGCGCGGCTCGGCGCTCCCGCAGAGGCCCCGGGGCCCTCGGCGAGCAGTTCGCCGCGGGAACCGTCCTCCGCCCCACCCCCTTCCCATCTGGGCTGCTCAGAGGTGGCGACGGCTCCTGGGACGCAGCCCGTGGCGCGGGGGCCAGGGCTGGGTGCATGCTTGGGGCTTTCCTTTCCTCTCCTCTGGGCTGCGAGTGGCCCTTCCCCACGTTTCTGCGGCCTGTCCCGGTCTCCCGACCGAGTGTCGTCTTGGTGCCCGCAAGCAGGTCTGACTCTCCGATGCCACCTGCCGCTCAGGTCCGCAGAAACCGCAGCCCCGGTCGCAGGCACCCCAAGGCGGCTAGGGTAATCCAGTGTTTCCCGGTAAGCGCCCCCTCCCCGCCCCGTCCTCAGCAAGATTCCCAGAAGCTGACATTCCAGAGGCTTCTTCGGAAGTGCTCTCCCTCCTTTCCAGATAGCCGAGGAAACAGAGCCGTTGGGTGAAAGCCAGGAAAGCCGTGGACTTGCCAAATTCTTTGACTGGGGACATTTGCCCCATTCATTTCACCAGCCTTTAAGTGACGGACTAACGGTGGACTGTGGTCCTTCCTCCTCCCCTCCCCCAGCCTCCCTCCAGTCACCAGCTTTCCTGCTCTTCAGTTATTGAGGAGCTGCAGTTGGAAGTTCTCTGGTTGAAGGGGGTGGGTGGAGGTGAGGGCTCCTTATCAGGCCTCTGGGCAGGAGCTGTGCCCGGGGGATGGTACACCAGCTCCCACCCAGAAACATGTCTTTTCCTCTACCCCTTGCCCTCTCTCACTCCTCCATGTCCAGCTTGTCTTGAGTCAAAGTTTTTTTTTTCTTCCCAAGTATTTATTGTTTTATTTTAATTTTTATTTTATTTTTTTATTAGTTTCTGCTTTATAACAAAGTGAATCAGTCATACATATACATCTGTTCCCACATCCCTTCCCTCAGGCATCTCCCTCCCTCCCACCCTCCCCATCCCACCCCTCCAGGCGGTCACAAAGCACCGAGCTGATCTCCCTGTGCTCTGCGGCTGCTTCCCACTATCTACCTTACGTTTGGTAGTGTATATATGTCCATGCCTCTCTTTCGCTTTGTCACAACTTACCCTTCCCCCTCCCCATATCCTCAAGTCCATTCTCAAGTAGTTCTGTGTCTTTATTCCTGTTTTACCCCTAGGTTATTCATGACATTTTTTAAAATTCCATATATATGTGTTAGCATACGGTATTTGTCTTTCTCTTTCTGACTTACTTCACTCTGTATGACAGACTCTAGGTCTATCCACCTCATTACAAATAGCTCAGTTTCGTTTCTTTTTATGGCTGAGTAATATTCCATTGTATATATGTGCCACATCTTCTTTATCCATTCATCCGATGATGGACACTTAGGTTGCTTCCATCTCCGGGCTATTGTGAATAGAGCTGCAATGAACATTTTGGTACATGCCTCTTTTTGAATTATGGTTTTCTCAGGGTATATGCCTAGTAGTGGGATTGCTGGGTCATATGGTAGTTCGAGTTTTAGTCTTTTAAGGAACCTCCATACTGTTCTCCATAGTGGCTGTACCAATTCACATTCCCACCAGCAGTGCAAGAGTGTTCCCTTTTCTCCACACCCTCTCCAGCATTTATTGTTTCTAGATTTCTTGATGATGGCCATTCTGACTGGTGTGAGATGATATCTCATTGTAGTTTTGATTTGCATTTCTCTAATGATTAATGATGCTGAGCATTCTTTCATGTGTTTGTTGGCAGTCTGTATATCTTCTTTGGAGAAATGCCTATTTAAGTCTTCTGCCCATTTTTGGATTGGGTTGTTTGTTTTTTTGCTATTGAGCTGCATGAGCTGTTTTTAAATTTTGGAGATTAATCCTTTGTCAGTTGCTTCATTTGCAAATATTTTCTCCCATTCTGAGGGTTGTCTTTTGGTCTTGTTTATGGTTTCCTTTGCTGTGCAAAAGCTTTGAAGTTTCATTAGGTCCCCTTTGTTTATCTTTGTTTTTATTTCCATTTCTCTAGGAGGTGGGTCCAAAAGGATCTTGCTGTGATTTATGTCATAGAGTGTTCTGCCTATGTTTTCCTCTAAGAGTTTGATAGCTTCTGGCCTTACATTTAGGTCTTTAATCCATTTTGAGCTTATTTTTGTGTATGGTGTCAGGGAATGATCTAATCTCATACTTTTACATGTCCCTGTCCAGTTTTCCCAGCACCACTTATTGAAGAGGCTGTCCTTTCTCCACTGTACATTCCTGCCTCCTTGATCAAAGATAAGTTGACCATATGGGTGTGGGTTTATCTCTGGGCTTTCTATCCTGTTCCATTGATCTATCTTTCTGTTTTTGTGCCAGTAAAACACTGTCTTGCTTACTATAGCTTTGTAGTGTAGTCTGAAGTCAGGGAGCCTGATTCCTCCAGCTCCGTTTTTCGTTCTCAAGATTGCTTTGGCTATTCGGAGTCTTTTGTTTTTCCAAACAAAGTTTGAAATGTTTTGTTCTAGTTCTGTGAAAAATGCCAGTGGTACTTTGTTAGGGATTGCATTGAACCTGTAGATTGCTTTGGGTAGTAGAGTCATTTTCACAATATCGATTCTTCCAATCCAGGAGCATGGTATATCTCTCCATCTATTTGTATCATCTTTAATTTCTTTCATCAGTGTCTTATAATTTTCTGCATACAGGTCTTTTGTCTCCTTAGGTAGGTTTATTCCTAGGTATTTTATTCCTTTTGTTGCAATGGTAAATGGGGGTGTTTTCTTGATTTCACTTTCAGATTCTTCATCATTAGTGTACAGGAATGCCAGAGATTTCTGTGCATTAATTTTGTATCCTGCTACTTTTCCAAATTCATTGATTAGCTCTAGTAGTTTTCTGGTAGCATCTTTAGGATTCTCTATGTATAGTATCATGTCATCTGCAAACAGTGACAGCTTTACTTCTTCTTTTCCAATTTGGATTCCTTTTATTTCCTTTTCTTCTCTGATTGCTGTTTCTAAAACTTCCAAAACTAAGTTGAATAAGAGTGGTGAGAGTGGGCCACCTTGTCTTGTTCCTGATCTTAGTGGAAATGGTTTCAGTTTTTCACCATTGAGGACAATGTTGGCTGTGGGTTTGTCATTTATGGCCTTTATTATCTTGAGGAAAGTTCCCTGTATGCCTACTTTCTGCAGGGTTTTTATCATAAATGGGTGTTGAATTTTGTCGAAAGCTTTCTCTGCATCTATTGAGATGATCATATGGTTTTTCTCCTTCAATTTGTTAACATGGTGTATCACATTGATTGATTTGCGTATATTGAAGAATCCTTGCATTCCTGGCATAAACCCCACTTGAGCATGGTGTATGATCCTTTTAATGTGCTGTTGGATTCTGTTTGCTAGTATTTTGTTGAGGATTTTTGCATCTATGTTCATCAGTGATATTGGCCTGTAGTTTTCTTTCTTTGTGACATCCTTGCCTGGTTTTGGTATCAAGGTGATGGTGGCCTCGTAGAATGAGTTTGGGAGTGCTCCTCCCTCTGCTATATTTTGGAAGAGTTTGAGAAGGATAGGTGTTAGCTCTTCTCTAAATGTCTGATAGAATTCGCCTGTGAAGCCATCTGGTCCTGGGCTTCTGTTTGTTGGAAGATTTTTAATCACAGTTTCCATTTCAGTGCTTGTGATTGGTCTATTCATATTTTCTATTTCTTCCTGATTCAGTCTTGGCAGGTTGTGCATTTCTAAGAATTTGTCCATTTCTTCCAGGTTGTCCATTTTCTTGGCATAGAGTTTCTTGTAGTAATCTCTCATGATCTTCTATATTTCTGCAGTGTGAGTTGTTATTGAGTCAAAGTATTAAAAGCGTGCTGGAGAAAGTCGGACAGCAACTTTCACAAATAAGCCAACTGTGCAATTAATAGCTCTCCTTCCCTTGTGAACAGTTTTATTCATTTTTAAGAATCATGCAGCGGTCCATAAATATTGCATCCTTGACCTCCCCACTGTAGTGTGCCCATGAGTGTACTCCAGGGAGTGAGGGGTACACAGATGGCACAACAGTACACACATACTTACACACACTAGGTGTGCAGATCCTAAAGCAAAGTGAGCAAGCAGCATGCCAAGGTCAGGTGAACAGGACACAAACCCTCCCCAGGTGAGATGGCTTAACGTGTGTGGATCCGTGCCCAGGAGATGCCCCAGCGTTGGCATGACCTCTGGTGGGATGGGACTGGGGAAGAGAAGGAAAAAGGGCTCTGTGAGAAGGCTGGGATCACCACACCACCCGGAAGTGAGCTCATAGGTGAGCTCCGACCTGAGTGTGGCAGGAAGGAGCCCCAGGCCTCTGGTTAGTCTGTGTCCTTGTGTGAGAAACCAGGCCCCGTCATATTCTCTGTGGGTCAACTGCTAACAACATGACCATCTCCAGATGATGACTGGGGCGGCTGTCCTGTTCCCCGACCAGGTTCTGTGCCCTGTTCCCTGACCCCAGCCCTTTTGGATGGGATATTTCTGCTCGCCAAAGAGCTAAATGAGGGCAAAGAGGTGAGGGGATGGGGGAGAGAGCAGGAACTGTCTGAGAAACAGGAGTGAAGGGCCACTTCTCACCCGGGTATGTCTTGGTTATGGAACCAAGGCCTTGAGGAATCTCTCTGAGCCTCTTCCTGGGAGAAGACAGACCCTCCAGAAAGGGTGAAGGCAATGGCTTCCTCTTAGGGTTCCTGGCCACTGTGGCAACTCTTTACCTGCATCTCCTTCATCTCAGGTAACACCACACTCTGAATACTACCTGCCGGGAGATGAGGTTCATCTGTATACCACCACCCCAGGCTAAGGGAGCGCCCCCTTCCCTAGTGCTTCTGGGACTCAGACTTCAAGGAGATCAGGAAGTGTGGTTATTGCTCGAATCTTCAATATGAAAGGGGCTGTAAGAATGTTTCAGGGAAAGGAAGGACATTAAATGGGGCCTGAAACAGCAGAACCCGCTGCAGGATTTCAGAGCGGGTGGACACGGGAACTCAAGGCAGAAGCTGAGATTCAGGCTTGGCTCATGTAGTGTCTGTCAAGACCACAGGCCTCCCCCTGCCCACCCCCAGGGCAGGATGTGAACCAAAACCACCAGGCAGTGAGAGTCACCAGGCACCTGGTGGCGCAAAGCAGCCACACAGGAGGTGCAAAACATTCCCCAGCACTGGGCTCTCTTTGAGGCCTTGGGAAGGACCCTGAAAAGCTCTTCTAGGGCAACAATTCCAACTACTAATTCAAGCCATCATGGTGGGCATAGCCTAGGGCTCTGTCATATCAGCCTCACAAACTGTTGGATCCCACTTTGCTTCTCAATCTCATGCTCCACTAAATAACCACCTCTTCCAAAAGCCAGCAGACAATGCATCTATCAGAGAGCTATGAGGAATCCATTGATAACACTAGTGTTGAGGGACGAACAGCCAACAGCTTACGGTCTTGCTGTTTCAGGCTGTTGTTTATATGCCCTACAGCAGAGTGAGGTGGGGTGCACATGTGATTTGAACAATATCTCTAAATCTCTGATGAGCCTATGGAAGGCAGTACCTCCGGCTCCCCCCATCAGGCTCAGCTGATCTGGAGGACAGGGGAGGAAAACCGGTGGGGTGGGGAGCCTCCCAGACCACCACTGACCCCAGCTCAGCCCTTCCCCCAACCTCCTTTGGGGTTCCTGGGCACCAAATGAGAACCACCGGTCCACCCCTCTCTCAGCTTCTTTCTTCAACTCTTTCAGAAAAGCGGGGTGGAGACGGGGGCAGCAGGGGTAAGAATGCCACCTCCACCTGACAGGGCGGTAGTGATGAAACGTGATAATATACGACAGTCCCTAACAAGTGCCTGGTACATAGAGGGGGTCAAAAATGCCTTTGCAGTGTCACCTTAGGATGGAGCCCCAGGCCTTCCTGAGTGCACCTGATCATAAAGAACTCCCCGGTAGGTCATCATTTAACTGAGGGGTTCTCAGATTCAAGGCCTCCTTCCTAAGCAGACACACGAGGCTTAGCCTCTGCTACCAGAAGCAAGAACTGTTTTCCCAACCAACCTTCTGGTGGTTGCCACTGCTTCTTGTCCTTGAGAGAGGAACCCCTAATGCATTTTGAGGGAAACCCCACTTACAGTGCAATATGGCTTTCCCTTCTCACAGGAGTCATCCCCCAACGCCACCCCAAACTGCAGGTTTCAGATTGGTTATGATGTCCCAGAGACTAGAAAATGCTAGATGGGTGTTTGTAATGAAGTCACCCAAACTCTTGAGTCTTCTTGGTCTACCTCCTAAGGAGAAAAAAAAAAAGATACACAAGAAATAACCAGTCTGTAGACCACAGCTCCACCTGAAGATCAAGATACAGTGGAAACATTCCAGAGACTCTCTGCAAAGGGTCTCATGAGCTGCAGTTCGAGTGACTTTAGCCGACAAGGAGAAAAGAGGTTTCCAGTCCCTTCTGAGAGGGGAAGGATCACGGTTGCGGAAGAAGATGAGTCTGGGAGAAGGGTCAGGTGCCCTCAACATCCAGCTTTCACGTGGGTCTAAAAAGTCTCCGTGTGTCTTGCTGAGGATGCCCAGGAGGTCAGTGGTGCCATGAGGCCAGGATGGGATGTGAGAACGGGAGGAGAGCCCTGGTACAGGGGCTAAGGCTCTCAGATGGCCAAAGGATCCCACACGCAGAGCCTGTTCTCGGGGTCCTCCAGGCTGCCAGAAGATGAGCGTCTGCGCTGCGTGTTCCAACGACTGACCACGTTGTCGTCAGCCTGCCAGGCACCTGAGAAGAGGAAAGGAAGGTTACCGGACCTTTGGTTTGGTGCAGATGGTGTCTCTGGCAGGACAGTCCGGGAGTTTGGCACGAAAACTGGCAAGATGCGCATTAGCTGGAACTCCCACAGGGTGCAAACCACAGCACGTGAAACTTGGGAGCAGTGGCGTCCACTGGGCGAGGGACAGTCATGGCCACTGTGGCCCACTGATGGAGGGACATGCAGGATGGTCCTTGTTTTGTGAGCTTGCCGTAGGATCCACCTTTGTATCTTTATTTGGTCTTGAAGTTTGCCTAAGTGTTACAGCGGACCAGGAAAAGAAACTGAGTCTGGCTGAGACTTTCACGAGAGCAGGAGGAGGTGAAGGGGAGGGAGAAGAGTGTGTTAATTTGGGCTCAGAGTTAGTGTTTGCTGTGGGGGCCAGGGTGGGGCAGGAAGGGACTGGCTGCCCAGCAGGGCGCCAGGGACCAAATGGCATGGCAGAGAACAGAGTGACAGCTGTTCCTCTCCTTCTGCACCTGAACAGCCCACCGAGAGTTGCTATCAGCTGGTGCCACCAACCCCAGGAGACATTAGCTCCAGAGCTTTGGGGTCCCCCGGGTACCATCCACAAAACTCATCATCTTCCCCCCTCGTACTGCAGTTCCTGCACGAGAAGCACCCGCTGCCCATGCTGGAAACCCACTCCTGAAGCTTCTCTCTCCTTCATGCTCTGTATCCAATCCACCATGACCTGCTGCTTGTTCAAGCTCTAGTAAGGTCTAAATCTGTAGTCAGAAAACCGGGATACAGCCCCAGCTTGTAACGTACTGACTGTGTGACCTTGGGCAGGTCACTGTACTTGGAGCCCTGGTTTTCCCATCCATCAGATGGGAGACAAGTACTTACTCCCCAGGGATGCTGTGAGACTAAGCGAGGTGACATGGAAGAGTGGTGAGCAGGGCGCCTGACTCACAGAATGTGCGTGAAAACCATCCGCCCCCCTGGCCTTGTTCAGGTTACACTCATCTCCCCCAAGTCGTCCTCCCAGCCCACAGACTGACTCCATCTGATTCATTCCCCCCAGTGCAGCGAGATGGCCCTTCTGAAGGGAAAGGATGAAGCCCTAACCCCCTGAGTTGGGGGAAAGCCTCCCATTCTCTGGCCGAGGACTGCTGAGCTGCCTCTTCCAGCACCTGCCCCCAGAAAGCCCCCCCCTGAAGCCAGATGGGGTCCATCGTGCTCCGAAGTGTTCCCCCACTGGCCCGTACGACCACCCCATTTCTCATGCTGTGTGGAAATTGCTGGATCCTCCAGCACACGGTGATCTCTCCAGGGAAGAGCCGAGAGCCATGCCCTTCAGAGGGCTCAGTTCGTGGACGGAGCCGGCTGACCCTGGAGGGTGGACGTGACGCTCACTGTGTCACATTTGAGGGAGGCCACTCACAAATGTCTGGCGTCAGCTTCAGGTTAGGCCAGTCCAAGACACGAAACCCTTTAATGGCAGAAACACTAGGATTCAGCGGGTATAAATTGTGTATACCCATAAATGTCCTGGTGTGCTAATCCGCCCTAAGGCTCTAATAATAGTCTTGTGGAGGTGGACCCCAGGGGAAGGGGAGTGAGTGGGACAGGAAATGTTTAGGTATCTCTCACAGCCAGACGGAATGCGGGGATCTGTACTCCCTGGGTGTACCGGAGTCTGGCACATGGGTCCACAGTGCTTTACCGCTCTAAGGGTGACAGGATGAAGAGCAGGCAAGATTGCCCTTTCAAGTTAGGAACCCCCAGATGAAAGAAGTTGTTCCTTCATTTTATATAATTTGGTAGATCTCATACTTATTCCTCTGTGTTTAATGGGCAGGACTCCGGAACTGCGGCTGTTTGGTAGGAACGACCAAAAGCAAATGGTAAAAAGGAGAGAAGACACACACACACACACACACACACACACACACACACACGCACGCACGCGCGCGCACACACACAAAGTCAAATCAAAACACTGCCGCAGCCTCGCCGCCACCACCACTGGCTGCCAGGCTGCCTGGCTCTGAATTCTTGAGTCCTTGCTACAAACACCACCGGTCCAGATTCTGAGCCAGGGCTGAAAACTGGCTCCTTCTGAAACAGCCTGAAGACTCAGACCTGAAGTCTCTGATCTCCCCAGCTTCTTGGTACAGTCGGTGGTTCTCTTTCCTCTAAAAAGGCTTCTGCCAGACCCTCGGCGAAACCCTGCTGCTCCGTGCATCCTGGATGCAGAAGGTAAGCCTGGAAGGCGCAGGAGGACTTCCTGAGCGAGTGCTACCATTCTGTCCAGCCCTCAGCCAGAAAAGGGAGCCTGGAGATTCAAAATCCTTCCCGGGAGGTAGAGAAAGGTGGTTCCCACTTAATTCCCTCCTCAGGCTCAGAAACGGGGGAGTGAGGAGACCTCTAGAGGCAGATTTGGGGAGCACATCTAGGGGGATTCCACACACCTCTTTCCTGCCTCTACCCAGCCACTAATTAAATTTAAGATCTGTAACAGTTCCACCATCTTGTAGAGTTTCTCTCCAAGAAAAGAGAAAGTTAATTCCGATTTTTCCTTAGTATCTGCGAAGCATAACCCTTCCTAGTGGCGTCTTAGTCTTGGGTTATTTCAGGTCTCCATAAGTACTTTTCTTTTTTTGGCTGCGCAGTGGCTTGGAAGATCTTAGTTCTGTGACCAGGGATTGAACCAGGCCACTGAAGTGAAAGTGCTGAGTCCTAACCACTGGACTGCCAGGGAATTCCCTCCATAAGTACTTTTAGATTTCATCGGTATGCCCACTCCTGTCCAATGCCATCATTTAAAAACATCTGTATCGGGCTTCCCTGGTGCCGCAGTGGTTGAGAGACTGCCTGCCGATGCAGGGGACACGGGTTCGTGCCCCGGTCCGGGAAAATCCCAGATGCCACGGAGCGGCTGGGCCCGTGAGCCATGGCCGCTGAGCCTGCGCGTCCGGAGGCTGTGCTCCGCAATGGGAGAGGCCACAACAGTGAGAGGCACGCGTACCACAAAAAACAAAACAACACAAAACAAAAACATTTGTATTTCCACTAATAAACTCAAATTATCTTTGCTTTTTCCCATCACACTCCCCAGAGCCTTTTCACAGAATTGTCACTGGTCCCCTGGCCACTATCCTGACGCCTGTGTGATACTCCATCAGGTTCCTTGGGGCCCCGTCTACCGAGCATGGCCTCGCGATTATAGTCAGCTCATCACCTACAATGGTCAACTCAGATTTCCTCCCTTTGAGAACCTTGCAGAACAATCTCAGAACATACCATCGCCCCCCCCCCACCTTGGTCTCTGGGCCAAAGAAGACCCAGAGGCTTCTTAGCGGAAGAGGTGCTGGAATGACACAGGTGCTTTCTCAACATCACTCCCACAAGGGTGATGAGATCAGCGAGGATGGGGACCTGAGCCATCCTTGCCGCGAACTGGGGCTCCTGGCAGAGCACCTGTGGGCCTGGGGAGGGTGGACCATGGTATGCTCCCCGGGCTCCCTCTTTGTGGGAGCTCCGTGAGGGGAGTGGCATCCGTGTGGGGAGGGAAACAGCGTGGAGAGGGAGACCAAGTGCCTGAGAAGCTGTCCTGATGGCCAAGCCAGCCTGAGGCACCTCAGTCATAGGATGTAACTTTGAACTTACAGCTGAGCGTGGTGAGGTCTGTTGATTCCACGGGAACTACCACAGTGGATGCTCCGGTCATTAACCTGACATTAACCCGACAGATGCTTCCAGAGAGTTCCCCAGCTCTTTACTACCAGTGTGACGCTAACAGCAGAACCCGAGAAACATTTTACCAAGAGAGCAGATGCACTTTCCTTCTCCCGTAAGAGCCCTTGAGACCTCGGGTTGAGGCTACGATGCGACCCTCAACTCCCTCTCCCGGCAGTCGCCACTGTCATTCGGTTTCATGTCTGGCCTGAACGGTGAAGCCAGTTTAATCTGAGAATGGCTGGCTCTCGAGATCACCATAAAGAAGCCCAGGCATTGTTTTCCTTCCAGGTCTCGCTCCCCTGCCGCAATCCCAGAGTGGAATAAACATTCACCAGCAGGTTGGCCCGAAGGAGTGAGGGAGAGGAGGAAGAACAAGGCCTGGGGTTAGTTTCCACCAGCATGCGTGGCTGAAACAATAACCAGGAGAGAGTGGTCAGTGCACATGCGCACCCCCTGCACACCACACCACCCCCCAAGCAACTGCCATGGCCAAAGCAGAAGCGACTAGCATGACATCTGCATCCAGGCTGGGATCCAGGTTTGCTCTAGAGGTTGCCCTTCTGTGGAGGCACCTCAGAGGAGCAGACTGAAGAGACACCGGTTCCTGGGACGCCTGGTCCTACAATCCCAGGTGGGATTCCCAGCTCGCCTAACCCCCACCCCCACCCCGCCACTTCCTTGCTCTATATGCAGGTCGTTCCTTCGCTTCTCGGCTTACTAGAAACAAAATTCTTCCGACTGAAGATATGATTGACCTTATTTACAAAACAGAAATAGAGTCACAGGTGTAGAAAACAAACTTATGGTTATGGCGGGGGGCAAGGGAGGGGAGGGATAAATTGGGAGATTGGGATTGACATATACACACTACTATATATAAAATAGATAACTAATAAGGACCTGCTGTAGAGCACAGGGGACTCTACTCAGTACCCTGTAATGGCCTATATGGGCAAAGAATCTAAAAACAGAGTGGATATATGTATATGTATAATTGATTCACGTTGCTGTACAGCAGAAACTAACACAACTTTGTAAACCAACTCTTCCCATTAAAAAAAATATCTACTTGAGGCCTGAATGATGGTAAAGAGAATCGTTCCAATAGCCTACAAACACTAGTGTACGCTGAGCTGCTAACGTCTCTTCACCTCACCTTTGCTGTGCCGCCAGGGCTGTGATCCTTCTGCTACTGTAACATCAGCCGTTTTCTTCACTAAAGCAGGAAAACCTACTGCCTAACAGTCGGTTCCCCCAAGGGGAGGAAGCTGTTCTCCTGCTGCAGCTGAACGTTGGGGCTGCTAGAGCAGTTCTGTGAGACTCAGCTGAGAAGCTGAAGCAGGAAGGAAGGGGATGGCAGTTGCCCAAGAAGCTTCAGGATCTACTCAACGTAGATGGAGAACTCCATGTATCTTCTGCAGCCTTGGCTCAGAGGCCCAGAAAGAGCCAGGAAGGCTGCTGAGGTCCTCAGATACCCTGCTTGCTTTGATATTCCATCAAGAAGACAACCTTTCTCCAAAGCCACACCCTTGAGCAGTGCCACCAAGTCACACCAGTGCCCCTTTCTCTACCCTTCAGAGAATACCCGGGAAAGAAATATAATAAAAGGGAGCAAAAGACCAGGTCTTTTACCATCTTCTTGTGTGGGTGATCCGTCCTCTTCTTCTAGAACCTCATTTCCCTAGGACAGAAGGAAGGCACTGTGAGTCCATAAAGCAGTGAAATGAGTCTACTGATTGTCAGAAGACAGAACTAATCACCCTCATGGTATCCATACATTTCCTGTCTGTGTGAGATGGCTGGGAGGCCCAGCAGAGGCAGATTTTGCTTGGCGAGGCAGGATCGGCCCGTAGGGACCAGGTCTGAGGCACGTTCCAGAGGGACCAGGTCTGAGGCACCTTACAGAGGGACCCTGGGACTGTCAGGAATAGCCTTGGTCATAGTTTAGCTCACACTGTTTCTCTCAGGTGGAAATCAAAGTTGTCAAATGAAAAAGCAAACCGTGAGATCATAAAACTTTCAGGAACCCTTTAGGATCCCCAATCCCATCCAGATACTCCTTTGAGAACATCTGGCTCAAGAGAAAGTTGTAGAGTCCCCACTGGGAGCTGGGCATTCCATATACTTCAGGCACACCTCCGTCAGAGCACTTCTCACGCTGAGTTATAACTCTGATTCCTCCATCAGATGGAGCTCCGGGATGGGTGGGATGGGTGGATTGGGGGTGTGGGCAGGCAAAAGCCATGTCACTCGGTCTTTGTGTCCCCCAGTGCCAGGAACATGTGAGATGCCTGTGCCAGGTAAATACTAAGTGAATTGGAGGACAAACACCCTCTCAAGGGTCTGGCCTGGAAGACTTCCCTCTGGAACTCACCCCACGCCTATTACGCTGAGACCAGCGCCCTCTGCTAACCGGACAGTCCCTCTGCTCTGCACCCTGCCTCTAACAGATCCAAGTGCACCACCTTGGAAGGCTTCTTCCAGAAGAGCCCCCATCCTATTTGCATCCTGTGCCAGCGCCGGCAGTCCCTCTGACCGGGGAGGGGCACCAGCGTCCACCTTGCTCTTACCTCTGCATCCTGCTCTTCAGTGGTGGCGACGAGGCCCGCAAAGTTGCAGTCTGGAGACGCCGCTGGCGTCACCTGCAAAGGAGCAACAAAAGTCAAGGTGCAGATGCCACCGGCTCTCCTACCCAGCTCGCCTGGCAGCAAACGCAAACCAAGTCCTCAGGACAGAAGTGGTGCCACATGGAAGATCACATCTGAGGGAGTCTGTGATTCAACAACCCGGTACCGTGTTTTCCAGGGCTCCCCTCCCGAGCACTGGGGGGCTTTGCCGATCTCCCTGGCAGGCCCTGGACTGAGCTCCTTGGGACTCGAGTACAGAGCAGAGCAGAGCGGCGAGGGCGATCCCATGCTCCTCTCTTACGTCTCCTTCTTCTGAGGGGGTCCTGCTGGCGGCCCGGGGCCAGGGGAGAGCCTCCCCGTCCTCTTCCGTGCCAGGGGCGATGTAGGAGCCGGACATGGAGGAGACGGTGTCGGTGCTGACCTGGGAGGACACCATGGACATGACCTTCCTTCTTCAAGTCTGGGTCCCCAGTATGTTGAGGGGGGCAGAGGCGGGGAGAAGAGTGTTTCCTGCCCTCAGCTCAGCTCTTCAGGAGGCCTGGCGCATTTGCTTCAGGCCAGCATGGAATCCCATCCCGGGGGCCTTCCCGTCACTGGAGCTGGGGGTGGCCTGTCCCGTGGGCAGACGGCGAGGGTCCCCAAACACTGAGTTCCTGAACATTGCCCCTCATCCCTTTCCTGGCTGGCGATACATGGGGGAGGGAGGATAGGGAAGAGGTGGAAAGTGAGGAGACAGCAAGCTGGCTTCTTGCTTTGGGAAGGGACTGTACCACACCTGAGGGTGAAGTGGCTGAAGGGCTTCTCACCTCAAAAGTGGAGATCAAAGGAAATGCGAAACCTGCCCAGAGAGCTTGAGTCATGGGCTCAAAGCCACACAGGGCAAAAGAGAAAGGACAACTCAGTGCAACATGGGGTCCTGGATTGGGATGCTGGAATGGAGAGGAGCATTCCTGGGGTGATCTGCAAGACGTGAAGGGGGTCTGCGGTTACATGGGATTACCAGGTCAGTGTTCATTTCCTGATTGTGATGGTGGTACTGGGATTATGGAGGCGTGTCCTTGTTCTAAGGAAACACACACTAAAGTATCTAGTGCTAATGGGGCAGCCTGTCTGCAACTTACTGTTAAGGGCGCAAAATATATATTGACTGGGATTACATCGAATCTCTAAATAAATACGGAGTCACTGAACGTTTTTTCAAAAAGCCACCCAGCCAAGGGCCGGGGCAGGGATGAATAGGAGGGACAGGATCCACTCACGCTTCCCGCCCCCTCCACCGTCAACCCCCAAACGCTGCCTGCTGAAAGGGTGTGTGAAGCCCTGTGTTGTGGCCGCTTCGGAGCCCCCTCTTACCTTTGGCTGCTCGTTGGCAGCATCCATGGACCCTTAAAAGTGCCAGTGTTTGGGTCCCAGCCCCAGAGACGCTAGTCCCAAGCATAGGGATTTTCAGGAGCTCCTGGGGATTCTTCCTGACAGCCAGAAGCTTCTTCAGCCTTTCCTTACCTGGCAGGCAGTTCTGCCAGCCCCTGACCTTGCCCCTCTTTCCCCAGCATGGGCCCAGGCAGAGGGTGAGGAGGAGGGACAGTGACCGGCCCCACCTGTCAATCCAGGGTGTACCCCTTTTGTCGGGGGCTGGAGGCTGAGCCTGGGGACCAGTGGAGAGGCTGGAGCCCCCATGTTCCCCCAGTGCTGGGGAGCGTGGGCAGGAAGGCCGGAGGGTGGTGGGGAGAGGGAGGGAGTCGTTGCTTAGGGGGTGAAGGGAGTCTCAGAGGGAGGTTGGGGCAGCCTCCTCAGCAAGCGGTGGGAAGGGGATGGGCTGCCTCCTGAGCTCTGTAAGGCCCCAACCCACCTGAACTTGCAGTGTGCGCACCCTTCGGAAATATTTTGAGTAATTAGCAAGGGAAAGCAGCAAGTTGGCGGGGGAATGCCAGGTTGTCCTGGAGCCAGCCTCCAGTGCAAGGAAAGAAAGGGGCTTCAGGAGAAAGGGGCCCGTGGAGGCTGGGAAGGATTGTGTAGGACAGTGCCCGTTTGTGTGTGTGTGTGTGTGTGTCTGTGCGCACGTGCACGTGAGTGCTGGGGGAAGGGGCTGTGCACCACAAGGGCGTGCTGGCGGGGCCAGGTGCAGGCTCGGGGGAGAGATGGGTTCCAGGCAAAGCTGGGGTGAGGGGGTGGAAAGGTGCCTGCTGAGTGTCACATATTTGCTGTGCCTCAGTTTCCCCATCAGAACTCTGGTACGTTGATTCCTCACAGGCTGGAGCTGTAGGGTCTAGGCACCCCGTCTTCCGTCTGCCCTGATGGCCTCCCTCAGCCCCAACCTGCATTGGAGGGAAGGCCCTGGGCGGGGTGAATGAACCCCAGGGTGGCAAGTGGGGCCCCAGGGGCTGGGGCCCTCTGACCTCACACCCTGTCCCTTCAGGAAGGGACCAAGGGAGGGAGGAGCTGGAGACAGGCCCAGGCGAGGACCGCAGGTGAGTCTGGGCAGGCCCTCAACTTGGGCGAGGTGGGGAACGTGAGCCGAGCCCTGGGCAAGAACGGCCTTTGTGAGTGAGTCCCCAGGGCCAGGGAGGGGGCTGTGCCTCCTTTGCCGCCTGCTCCTCGGGGCTGTGGGTACAGTCTCCCCATTGCACATAGAGAGGTGCCGAGGCCCTGGCTGCAGGGGACCCCCGAGGGCCGCCTCTCAGCCCCTTTCTCTCTGGGCACCCAGAGATCCTGAGGAGTGCATCAGGGGACACTCTGCAGGCCTTTGGTGCCCCCCATCTTCCTCCCAGCCATTCCCCCTTGGGCCGTGGCCTCCCCAAAACTGGCCCATGCTTTTCCCCAGAGAAAGTTGCAAGCAGGTCCATTTTGAGACTTTTTAAAACTTTACTTTTAAAAATGTTTTTATTGTAAATCACTTTCTATGAAAAAGGTTGCCCGATGGGTTAGGAGAGGGGATGTGGGATGCAGCCCAGGGGGTTTATGGTGGAGCAAGACACTCCCCTGCAGGAGTGCAAGCAAGGGCAATGGGCCATCCCCCCATTCCTGGTCCCAGTGGTTCTAGCAAGCACTGCGTCCCTCCCAGTTAAGCCTCAGCTCTAGCTACACTCACTACATTAGTCTGTCTGTCCCCTTTCCCTCCGCAGCTTGGCTGCCCCAGCCCCGAAACCCCAGATCCCCATCTCCCCGCTGCTCTCAGCCTCAAGTTGGGCTCAAAGATTAGGGACACATACCCTCTGCCCCACCTCTAGGGATGAAGCCAGAAGATCCCAGAGGCCTTAGAAAATCTCCTGGCTCCACCCGGCACCCCGGCCTCCTTTCTGTCTCCTCTGTCTTCCCCCCTCCGCCTAGCTCCTCCTCACAGACTGCCAGGAGAGGCCTCTTGGGTGTTCATTTGCAGTCACCTAATCAGCATTGGTTGTACCTGGGAACTTGCTCTGGATAGAGACCTGGGGAGGAGAGCAGGAGAGAGAGAAGCTTGGAAGCTAAGGTGTTCTGGGGCGGACCCTGTACTGATGTTTCCAGCTTGGCCAGGGCCCCTCCAAGCCGCAGCTCTCATAGTGCAGGGCCCTTAGCGTGTCTCTGGGGCAGGGAAGAAGTGGATCAATGAAACACTGTGTGTATGGGGGGCTGGGGAGCGGAGGCAGCAATTTGGGTCCTGGGCCCCAATTCTCAGCCTGCTGGACTAGAATCTGAGGATGGCCTGGGCTGGGGGCCGTGTGGCCTGGTGGGGTGACCTGGCCCAGCCCCTGCCTGGGCGGTAGGGTGTCCATGGGCCTGCACTGGCGGGGAGGGGGGCAGTCTGGGCCCAGACTTCGGTGCTGTCTGGAGGTGGGGCAGGGCCTGGCTTCTTACAAGAAGGCGCCCAGGCTGGCCCAGTCATGCAGGTCAGAGGCCAGTGTGGCATCCCCGGCCTCAAAGAGGGGCTCGGGGGGCAGGGAGCTACGGGTGCTCTCGTCCCAGGGGTGCTCCAGGAAGGATGTGGCCAGGAAGGTCTCATCAAAGTCCAGGCTGTCGGTAGCCTGCTCCGCTGGAGGCCCCCAGGTAACAGGGCAGTCGATGTGGTGGCCATGGATGGTGAGGTCCACGTCCCCGTGTGAGGCAGGGCTCAGCGGCGGGATCAGCTCCGAGGTCTCCAGCGTGCCCAGCTCCCCGTCCAGCGTGCCAGCGTCCAAGATGGCCTCCCAGTCAAAGTTGCCCTTGAGGGGTTCCAGCTCACCCTGCTCCTCCTGGGTCAGCAGCAGGGGGCTGGAGGGCCGCGGGACCTTGGCCTCCTGCTTGGGCAGCGGCTGTTGACGCTTACGCCCCAGCCTGCGCTCGCCTGCACCCCAGCCCGCCTCCCCAGTGGCCTCCTCGAACTCCCGCAGCAGCTGCTGGGCCTCGGTGCTCACGGTCAGTGGCCCGGCCCATGGGGCGGCGCTGGGCTCTGGCGCGGCCTGGCGGGCAAAGGCCGGGTGGATGTGGACTGGGGGCAGCCGCCGCTTCTTCAAGGCCCCACTCAGCAGCCGCTCGGCGTACTGGGGGTCGATGCGCCAGAAGCCCCCCTTGCCTGGCTCGTCCTTCTCCCGAGGCATCTTGATGAAGCCCTTGTTCAGGGACAGGTTGTGGCGGATGGAGTTCTGGACACAGGGAGGTAGGAGAGAAGGAAGACAGCTGGGAGAGTGGGTGGGGTCAGTGATGGGGGGCTCCTAGCGCCACTGCCAGTCCCACCACCACCTTCTCTCCGATGGGGGCAGGGGAGACAGAGGCGCTGCTCCGAGCGGGACGCTCTGGGACACCAGCCACGGGGCACCAGGAGCTGGGAGTGCTGTCGGGGGCTTTTGTTCCCTTTGCCCAGGATATCTGCCTGCTCGGTCATCCGAGCCCTGAGCCGCAGGGTGGCTCTCAGTGCCAGCCTGTCCTGCCCTCCCTCCCTTACCCCGCCGCTTGCGGCCTCTGGCCAAAGGCCTTGGCTCCCCCAGGTCCTGGACGGCCATCTCCCTCTGCCCGGGCCTGGCTGGCCTTCTCTGTTTGTGAAATGAGTGAGTGGGTGTGAGGGTGTGTGTGTGTGGGGGGGGATGAAGTGTGGGAGGATCTGATGACTTTCCTTGTTTCTAGAGCCGGCTGCTGGCCTGGGCCCTCACCCACCATGTCCCCCTCCTCCCACCCCAGGCTCTGAGGCCTCAGTTGATTATTACCCAGCCAAGAGCATAGCGCTCATTCCTGGGGCCTCTCAGGCTTGGGGTTGTGTGGGGGGTGGTGGAGGGTCTCTGCTTTCTCACCAAGGTTACAAATGGTACCTGCCCCAGGGTCAGGGCCCAAGCAAATGTGGAATAGCTGTGATCACAGGAACTCTGATCCTGTGACCTCTGCCACAGGGAAGGATCTGTGCATCCTCAGGGTCTCTGTCCCCAAGTAGCCCCTGATCCTGATGGTCGAAGAGGCTCAGGGCCGTGTGTGCCCAGCCTGAATCACCATCCTGCCTTGTTCACACCTGGGTGCACAGTCCAAACCACGCTGGGGCACAGGGGTCTGGGGCCTGGTGGGTGGGGCCGGCAGGTGAGTAGTGCCCCCTGGCAAGACTGGGAGGTTTACATGGTGGTCTGGGCCCTTTGGCTGCTCTGTGCCAGGTTCCGGACACTTGGAACATGAAGCCAGTGTGGGAGGAAAGAGCCCCTGTGGAAAGCACGTGGCTGAGGTAATTGTCCCCCCAGGGAGGTTGATGAGAAGAGGGGGAGGAGTGTAGGCAGGAAACTAGGGAGGGCTTGGGGTGGGGGCTGGCACAGCAGCTTTCGGAAGGCCCCGTAGCCCTTCCACTGGGACACAGATGGCCTTCACACCCCGCAGCACGCCCCTCTCCCCTCCCAGAGCCCCTCCAGCCAACTGAAAGCAGGCGGGATGCAGAGCCTGGCAGGAACGATGCTCTGCCTCCAGTCAGGCCCTGACAAACTGACCTTGAGGAGGGTAGTGTCGAGGAATTGCAGGACTTGGGACAAAAATGTGTCCCTCAGTCCATCAACCTACCCTGGGAGGCTGTGTCCACGCATAGTTCAGCCCTGGTCTTTGGGCTGAGCCTGCCAGACGAGTGACAAGTTCTTTCCACTTGAACCTCTATGTCGGCACCCCTGCAGCCCTCTGAACATCCTCCCTCCTCCACCTCTGAAGTCAAAGGGGCAGCAGTCCAAGCACTGGGCTCCCTTGAGGTCCTTCCTGGACGGCCTTCCTCTCTCGGGGCCCTGGCCGTACCGCGCCTACTTGGCCTGCGGATCTGGGATGTGAGTCCAGTCCTCGCAGGCATGGGGAGGGAGGGAGGGAGTGCCTCCCTACCTGCCAGGTGGGATCAGCGTGGCGGAAGTAACAGAAGTTGTCCGTGATCCACTTGTAGATGGCCGACAGGGTGATCTTGGTGGCCTTGCTGGCCTGCATGGCCATGCAGATGAGCGTGGCATACGAGTAGGGCGGCTTCATGTGCGGGTTGGTGGCGTAGTCCACGTCGTCGGGAGGCGAGGCCTGCAGCCCCGAGGGGGCGCTCCGCGGCGTGCAGGAGGACGTGGGCTTGCCGGGTGTGTGCGGCTGCCCCAGGCAGGCGGGGTCCGCCGCCAGGGGAGACCCCGGCTCGGCCGAGCCTGCCAGCTCGTGGGAGCCGTGGGGGTCGGTGTCCCCCGAAGGCAGGGCGGGGAGCTCGGCGTTGAGAATGGAGAATTCCTGCAGCCACTGCAGGCTGGTCAGGCTGTCATTCAGGGCGTTGGACTCCTCCAGGCCGCCTTCCGGTCCGGCCTCCTCCGCTGCCCCTGCTCCCGAGACGCGTAGCCAGCTCTCCGCCATATCTGCGGGGACTCTCCGAGGGGGCTGTCAACATCCACGAGCCGAGCCGAGGGTGGCCGCCGAGCTCTCCGGCCCGCTGACTCCCGCGGCTTCAGTTACGCAGCCTCCCGGAAGCGGGCTTCCATCCCGCGATCCGGGGGTAGCCTCCTCCAAACGGAATGTGGTGCCTGCGGGGACCAGAGCGGGAACTGAGCCCTCTTTCCCCACCCCCGAGGGGAGAGTGTGGGCGAGGGGGGAGGCTCTTACTAAAATCCTTCCTGCAGCTGGGGAGGATCTTTTACTGCCGACGTCTGGGAAACAGAAGGTGTGCCCGGGAGTCCGACCCACACGGGGTTCGCCTCGCTCTTTTCCTCTTGGATCTTTTAGAGGAGACTTAATTAGCCCAACGAGGGAATAGTGTAGGGGCATGCGAGGCCACCCCTTTCTCCCTCAAAGCGGGGAATTAACCCCCCTCTCTCCGTCCACAACCAATGGAAATGGGGCGAGAGAGTCCAGGAGGGCAGTACGACGGGTCGGGGGGCGGGGGAGGTCGTCTGATCTTTGAAAAGGGATATTAGGATGGGGCTCAAGGGGAAGGAAGGAAACAATACAGAGAGTTATAAGGGGGTGGGAAGTGAGTGTCCCCCAAACGCCTCTGATGTCAGTCCCCGGGCCCTCCACTTCCGTCGGGGACGGATGGGAGAGCGGGCTGGTACTGACGCCCTCCCTTCCCACGGCCGGCAGCCCTCCCCGTCCCTTACCTGGCTCAGAGCGCAGCCCGGGCCAAAGGAAGCTTCTCAAAGAAATTCCTCCCACCGCCCACCCTCACCGCGGCTCTCTGCTCCCAGCTCCAGGGCCCAGCCAGCAATCCTCGTCGCCACTCACGCCCGCCGGCGCCTCTCTGAAAGCCAGCGGCTGGGGACCGGCACTCAGTAGCCGCTCGCAAGGCGTCTCCTGCTGCCGTGGCGACGCCCCGCCCATATAAACAGCTTCCGCTTCTGCCATTGGCCAGGGCATCTCCAAAGAGACCGCGGGCTCTTAACGGCTCTCTCACGCGGTAACTCTCTTCCAGCTCCCTCCTGCCGCCCTCTCCCGCGCGCGACCCAGCCCCCTACCCGCCACCGCGTCCCGGCTCCGCGCATTCCCGCCCGACGGCCCCGCGCAGGGCTCGGAGAGGCGCGCGGCTCGGCGCTCCCGCAGAGGCCCCGGGGCCCTCGGCGAGCAGTTCGCCGCGGGAACCGTCCTCCGCCCCACCCCCTTCCCATCTGGGCTGCTCAGAGGTGGCGACGGCTCCTGGGACGCAGCCCGTGGCGCGGGGGCCAGGGCTGGGTGCATGCTTGGGGCTTTCCTTTCCTCTCCTCTGGGCTGCGAGTGGCACTTCCTCACGTTTCTGCGGCCTGTCCCGGTCTCCCGACCGAGTGTCGTCTTGGTGCCCGCAAGCAGGTCTGACTCTCCGATGCCACCTGCCGCTCAGGTCCGCAGAAACCGCAGCCCCGGTCGCAGGCACCCCAAGGCGGCTAGGGTAATCCAGTGTTTCCCGGTAAGCGCCCCCTCCCCGCCCCGTCCTCAGCAAGATTCCCAGAAGCTGACATTCCAGAGGCTTCTTCGGAAGTGCTCTCCCTCCTTTCCAGATAGCCGAGGAAACAGAGCCGTTGGGTGAAAGCCAGGAAAGCCGTGGACTTGCCAAATTCTTTGACTGGGGACATTTGCCCCATTCATTTCACCAGCCTTTAAGTGACGGACTAACGGTGGACTGTGGTCCTTCCTCCTCCCCTCCCCCAGCCTCCCTCCAGTCACCAGCTTTCCTGCTCTTCAGTTATTGAGGAGCTGCAGTTGGAAGTTCTCTGGTTGAAGGGGGTGGGTGGAGGTGAGGGCTCCTTATCAGGCCTCTGGGCAGGAGCTGTGCCCGGGGGATGGTACACCAGCTCCCACCCAGAAACATGTCTTTTCCTCTACCCCTTGCCCTCTCTCACTCCTCCATGTCCAGCTTGTCTTGAGTCAAAGTTTTTTTTTTCTTCCCAAGTATTTATTGTTTTATTTTAATTTTTATTTTATTTTTTTATTAGTTTCTGCTTTATAACAAAGTGAATCAGTCATACATATACATCTGTTCCCACATCCCTTCCCTCAGGCATCTCCCTCCCTCCCACCCTCCCCATCCCACCCCTCCAGGCGGTCACAAAGCACCGAGCTGATCTCCCTGTGCTCTGCGGCTGCTTCCCACTATCTACCTTACGTTTGGTAGTGTATATATGTCCATGCCTCTCTTTCGCTTTGTCACAACTTACCCTTCCCCCTCCCCATATCCTCAAGTCCATTCTCAAGTAGTTCTGTGTCTTTATTCCTGTTTTACCCCTAGGTTATTCATGACATTTTTTAAAATTCCATATATATGTGTTAGCATACGGTATTTGTCTTTCTCTTTCTGACTTACTTCACTCTGTATGACAGACTCTAGGTCTATCCACCTCATTACAAATAGCTCAGTTTCGTTTCTTTTTATGGCTGAGTAATATTCCATTGTATATATGTGCCACATCTTCTTTATCCATTCATCCGATGATGGACACTTAGGTTGCTTCCATCTCCGGGCTATTGTGAATAGAGCTGCAATGAACATTTTGGTACATGCCTCTTTTTGAATTATGGTTTTCTCAGGGTATATGCCTAGTAGTGGGATTGCTGGGTCATATGGTAGTTCGAGTTTTAGTCTTTTAAGGAACCTCCATACTGTTCTCCATAGTGGCTGTACCAATTCACATTCCCACCAGCAGTGCAAGAGTGTTCCCTTTTCTCCACACCCTCTCCAGCATTTATTGTTTCTAGATTTCTTGATGATGGCCATTCTGACTGGTGTGAGATGATATCTCGTAGTTTTGATTTGCATTTCTCTAATGATTAATGATGCTGAGCATTCTTTCATGTGTTTGTTGGCAGTCTGTATATCTTCTTTGGAGAAATGCCTATTTAAGTCTTCTGCCCATTTTTGGATTGGGTTGTTTGTTTTTTTGCTATTGAGCTGCATGAGCTGTTTTTAAATTTTGGAGATTAATCCTTTGTCAGTTGCTTCATTTGCAAATATTTTCTCCCATTCTGAGGGTTGTCTTTTGGTCTTGTTTATGGTTTCCTTTGCTGTGCAAAAGCTTTGAAGTTTCATTAGGTCCCCTTTGTTTATCTTTGTTTTTATTTCCATTTCTCTAGGAGGTGGGTCCAAAAGGATCTTGCTGTGATTTATGTCATAGAGTGTTCTGCCTATGTTTTCCTCTAAGAGTTTGATAGCTTCTGGCCTTACATTTAGGTCTTTAATCCATTTTGAGCTTATTTTTGTGTATGGTGTCAGGGAATGATCTAATCTCATACTTTTACATGTCCCTGTCCAGTTTTCCCAGCACCACTTATTGAAGAGGCTGTCCTTTCTCCACTGTACATTCCTGCCTCCTTGATCAAAGATAAGTTGACCATATGGGTGTGGGTTTATCTCTGGGCTTTCTATCCTGTTCCATTGATCTATCTTTCTGTTTTTGTGCCAGTAAAACACTGTCTTGCTTACTATAGCTTTGTAGTGTAGTCTGAAGTCAGGGAGCCTGATTCCTCCAGCTCCGTTTTTCGTTCTCAAGATTGCTTTGGCTATTCGGAGTCTTTTGTTTTTCCAAACAAAGTTTGAATTTTTTTGTTCTAGTTCTGTGAAAAATGCCAGTGGTAGTTTGATAGGGATTGCATTGAACCTGTAGATTGCTTTGTGTAGTAGAGTCATTTTCACAATATCGATTCTTCCAATCCAGGAGCATGGTATATCTCTCCATCTATTTGTATCATCTTTAATTTCTTTCATCAGTGTCTTATAATTTTCTGCATACAGGTCTTTTGTCTCCTTAGGTAGGTTTATTCCTAGGTATTTTATTCTTTTTGTTGCAATGGTAAATGGGGGTGTTTTCTTGATTTCACTTTCAGATTCTTCATCATTAGTGTACAGGAATGCCAGAGATTTCTGTGCATTAATTTTGTATCCTGCTACTTTTCCAAATTCATTGATTAGCTCTAGTAGTTTTCTGGTAGCATCTTTAGGATTCTCTATGTATAGTATCATGTCATCTGCAAACAGTGACAGCTTTACTTCTTCTTTTCCAATTTGGATTCCTTTTATTTCCTTTTCTTCTCTGATTGCTGTTTCTAAAACTTCCAAAACTAAGTTGAATAAGAGTGGTGAGAGTGGGCCACCTTGTCTTGTTCCTGATCTTAGTGGAAATGGTTTCAGTTTTTCACCATTGAGGACAATGTTGGCTGTGGGTTTGTCATTTATGGCCTTTATTATCTTGAGGAAAGTTCCCTGTATGCCTACTTTCTGCAGGGTTTTTATCATAAATGGGTGTTGAATTTTGTCGAAAGCTTTCTCTGCATCTATTGAGATGATCATATGGTTTTTCTCCTTCAATTTGTTAACATGGTGTATCACATTGATTGATTTGCGTATATTGAAGAATCCTTGCATTCCTGGCATAAACCCCACTTGATCATGGTGTATGATCCTTTTAATGTGCTGTTGGATTCTGTTTGCTAGTATTTTGTTGAGGATTTTTGCATCTATGTTCATCAGTGATATTGGCCTGTAGTTTTCTTTCTTTGTGACATCCTTGCCTGGTTTTGGTATCAAGGTGATGGTGGCCTCGTAGAATGAGTTTGGGAGTGCTCCTCCCTCTGCTATATTTTGGAAGAGTTTGAGAAGGATAGGTGTTAGCTCTTCTCTAAATGTCTGATAGAATTCGCCTGTGAAGCCATCTGGTCCTGGGCTTCTGTTTGTTGGAAGATTTTTAATCACAGTTTCCATTTCAGTGCTTGTGATTGGTCTATTCATATTTTCTATTTCTTCCTGATTCAGTCTTGGCAGGTTGTGCATTTCTAAGAATTTGTCCATTTCTTCCAGGTTGTCCATTTTCTTGGCATAGAGTTTCTTGTAGTAATCTCTCATGATCTTCTATATTTCTGCAGTGTGAGTTGTTATTGAGTCAAAGTATTAAAAGCGTGCTGGAGAAAGTCGGACAGCAACTTTCACAAATAAGCCAACTGTGCAATTAATAGCTCTCCTTCCCTTGTGAACAGTTTTATTCATTTTTAAGAATCATGCAGCGGTCCATAAATATTGCATCCTTGACCTCCCCACTGTAGTGTGCCCATGAGTGTACTCCAGGGAGTGAGGGGTACACAGATGGCACAACAGTACACACATACTTACACACACTAGGTGTGCAGATCCTAAAGCAAAGTGAGCAAGCAGCATGCCAAGGTCAGGTGAACAGGACACAAACCCTCCCCAGGTGAGATGGCTTAACGTGTGTGGATCCGTGCCCAGGAGATGCCCCAGCGTTGGCATGACCTCTGGTGGGATGGGACTGGGGAAGAGAAGGAAAAAGGGCTCTGTGAGAAGGCTGGGATCACCACACCACCCGGAAGTGAGCTCATAGGTGAGCTCCGACCTGAGTGTGGCAGGAAGGAGCCCCAGGCCTCTGGTTAGTCTGTGTCCTTGTGTGAGAAACCAGGCCCCGTCATATTCTCTGTGGGTCAACTGCTAACAACATGACCATCTCCAGATGATGACTGGGGCGGCTGTCCTGTTCCCCGACCAGGTTCTGTGCCCTGTTCCCTGACCCCAGCCCTTTTGGATGGGATATTTCTGCTCGCCAAAGAGCTAAATGAGGGCAAAGAGGTGAGGGGATGGGGGAGAGAGCAGGAACTGTCTGAGAAACAGGAGTGAAGGGCCACTTCTCACCCGGGTATGTCTTGGTTATGGAACCAAGGCCTTGAGGAATCTCTCTGAGCCTCTTCCAGGGAGAAGACAGACCCTCCAGAAAGGGTGAAGGCAATGGCTTCCTCTTAGGGTTCCTGGCCACTGTGGCAACTCTTTACCTGCATCTCCTTCATCTCAGGTAACACCACACTCTGAATACTACCTGCCGGGAGATGAGGTTGATCTGTATACCACCACCCCAGGCTAAGGGAGCGCCCCCTTCCCTAGTGCTTCTGGGACTCAGACTTCAAGGAGATCAGGAAGTGTGGTTATTGCTCGAATCTTCAATATGAAAGGGGCTGTAAGAATGTTTCAGGGAAAGGAAGGACATTAAATGGGGCCTAAAACAGCAGAACCCGCTGCAGGATTTCAGAGCGGGTGGACACGGGAACTCAAGGCAGAAGCTGAGATTCAGGCTTGGCTCATGTAGTGTCTGTCAAGACCACAGGCCTCCCCCTGCCCACCCCCAGGGCAGGATGTGAACCAAAACCACCAGGCAGTGAGAGTCACCAGGCACCTGGTGGCGCAAAGCAGCCACACAGGAGGTGCAAAACATTCCCCACCACTGGGCTCTCTTTGAGGCCTTGGGAAGGACCCTGAAAAGCTCTTCTAGGGCAACAATTCCAACTACTAATTCAAGCCATCATGGTGGGCATAGCCTAGGGCTCTGTCATATCAGCCTCACAAACTGTTGGATCCCACTTTGCTTCTCAATCTCATGCTCCACTAAATAACCACCTCTTCCAAAAGCCAGCAGACAATGCATCTATCAGAGAGCTATGAGGAATCCATTGATAACACTAGTGTTGAGGGACGAACAGCCAACAGCTTACGGTCTTGCTGTTTCAGGCTGTTATTTATATGCCCTACAGCAGAGTGAGGTGGGGTGCACATGTGATTTGAACAATATCTCTAAATCTCTGATGAGCCTATGGAAGGCAGTACCTCCGGCTCCCCCCATCAGGCTCAGCTGATCTGGAGGACAGGGGAGGAAAACCGGTGGGGTGGGGAGCCTCCCAGACCACCACTGACCCCAGCTCAGCCCTTCCCCCAACCTCCTTTGGGGTTCCTGGGCACCAAATGAGAACCACCGGTCCACCCCTCTCTCAGCTTCTTTCTTCAACTCTTTCAGAAAAGCGGGGTGGAGACGGGGGCAGCAGGGGTAAGAATGCCACCTCCACCTGACAGGGCGGTAGTGATGAAACGTGATAATATACGACAGTCCCTAACAAGTGCCTGGTACATAGAGGGGGTCAAAAATGCCTTTGCAGTGTCACCTTAGGATGGAGCCCCAGGCCTTCCTGAGTGCACCTGATCATAAAGAACTCCCCGGTAGGTCATCATGTAACTGAGGGGTTCTCAGATTCAAGGCCTCCTTCCTAAGCAGACACACGAGGCTTAGCCTCTGCTACCAGAAGCAAGAACTGTTTTCCCAACCAACCTTCTGGTGGTTGCCACTGCTTCTTGTCCTTGAGAGAGGAACCCCTAATGCATTTTGAGGGAAACCCCACTTACAGTGCAATATGGCTTTCCCTTCTCACAGGAGTCATCCCCCAACGCCACCCCAAACTGCAGGTTTCAGATTGGTTATGATGTCCCAGAGACTAGAAAATGCTAGATGGGTGTTTGTAATGAAGTCACCCAAACTCTTGAGTCTTCTTGGTCTACCTCCTAAGGAGAAAAAAAAAAAGATACACAAGAAATAACCAGTCTGTAGACCACAGCTCCACCTGAAGATCAAGATACAGTGGAAACATTCCAGAGACTCTCTGCAAAGGGTCTCATGAGCTGCAGTTCGAGTGACTTTAGCCGACAAGGAGAAAAGAGGTTTCCAGTCCCTTCTGAGAGGGGAAGGATCACGGTTGCGGAAGAAGATGAGTCTGGGAGAAGGGTCAGGTGCCCTCAACATCCAGCTTTCACGTGGGTCTAAAAAGTTTCCGTGTGTCTTGCTGAGGATGCCCAGGAGGTCAGTGGTGCCATGAGGCCAGGATGGGATGTGAGAACGGGAGGAGAGCCCTGGTACAGGGGCTAAGGCTCTCAGATGGCCAAAGGATCCCACACGCAGAGCCTGTTCTCGGGGTCCTCCAGGCTGCCAGAAGATGAGCGTCTGCGCTGCGTGTTCCAACGACTGACCACGTTGTCGTCAGCCTGCCAGGCACCTGAGAAGAGGAAAGGAAGGTTACCGGACCTTTGGTTTGGTGCAGATGGTGTCTCTGGCAGGACAGTCCGGGAGTTTGGCACGAAAACTGGCAAGATGCGCATTAGCTGGAACTCCCACAGGGTGCAAACCACAGCACGTGAAACTTGGGAGCAGTGGCGTCCACTGGGCGAGGGACAGTCATGGCCACTGTGGCCCACTGATGGAGGGACATGCAGGATGGTCCTTGTTTTGTGAGCTTGCCGTAGGATCCACCTTTGTATCTTTATTTGGTCTTGAAGTTTGCCTAAGTGTTACAGCGGACCAGGAAAAGAAACTGAGTCTGGCTGAGACTTTCACGAGAGCAGGAGGAGGTGAAGGGGAGGGAGAAGAGTGTGTTAATTTGGGCTCAGAGTTAGTGTTTGCTGTGGGGGCCAGGGTGGGGCAGGAAGGGACTGGCTGCCCAGCAGGGCGCCAGGGACCAAATGGCATGGCAGAGAACAGAGTGACAGCTGTTCCTCTCCTTCTGCACCTGAACAGCCCACCGAGAGTTGCTATCAGCTGGTGCCACCAACCCCAGGAGACATTAGCTCCAGAGCTTTGGGGTCCCCCGGGTACCATCCACAAAACTCATCATCTTCCCCCCTCGTACTGCAGTTCCTGCACGAGAAGCACCCGCTGCCCATGCTGGAAACCCACTCCTGAAGCTTCTCTCTCCTTCATGCTCTGTATCCAATCCACCATGACCTGCTGCTTGTTCAAGCTCTAGTAAGGTCTAAATCTGTAGTCAGAAAACCGGGATACAGCCCCAGCTTGTAACGTACTGACTGTGTGACCTTGGGCAGGTCACTGTACTTGGAGCCCTGGTTTTCCCATCCATCAGATGGGAGACAAGTACTTACTCCCCAGGGATGCTGTGAGACTAAGCGAGGTGACATGGAAGAGTGGTGAGCAGGGCGCCTGACTCACAGAATGTGCGTGAAAACCATCCGCCCCCCTGGCCTTGTTCAGGTTACACTCATCTCCCCCAAGTCGTCCTCCCAGCCCACAGACTGACTCCATCTGATTCATTCCCCCCAGTGCAGCGAGATGGCCCTTCTGAAGGGAAAGGATGAAGCCCTAACCCCCTGAGTTGGGGGAAAGCCTCCCATTCTCTGGCCGAGGACTGCTGAGCTGCCTCTTCCAGCACCTGCCCCCAGAAAGCCCCCCCCTGAAGCCAGATGGGGTCCATCGTGCTCCGAAGTGTTCCCCCACTGGCCCGTACGACCACCCCATTTCTCATGCTGTGTGGAAATTGCTGGATCCTCCAGCACACGGTGATCTCTCCAGGGAAGAGCCGAGAGCCATGCCCTTCAGAGGGCTCAGTTCGTGGACGGAGCCGGCTGACCCTGGAGGGTGGACGTGACGCTCACTGTGTCACATTTGAGGGAGGCCACTCACAAATGTCTGGGGTCAGCTTCAGGTTAGGCCAGTCCAAGACACGAAACCCTTTAATGGCAGAAACACTAGGATTCAGCGGGTATAAATTGTGTATACCCATAAATGTCCTGGTGTGCTAATCCGCCCTAAGGCTCTAATAATAGTCTTGTGGAGGTGGACCCCAGGGGAAGGGGAGTGAGTGGGACAGGAAATGTTTAGGTATCTCTCACAGCCAGACGGAATGCGGGGATCTGTACTCCCTGGGGGTACCGGAGTCTGGCACATGGGTCCACAGTGCTTTACCGCTCTAAGGGTGACAGGATGAAGAGCAGGCAAGATTGCCCTTTCAAGTTAGGAACCCCCAGATGAAAGAAGTTGTTCCTTCATTTTATATAATTTGGTAGATCTCATACTTATTCCTCTGTGTTTAATGGGCAGGACTCCGGAACTGCGGCTGTTTGGTAGGAACGACCAAAAGCAAATGGTAAAAAGGAGAGAAGACACACACACACACACACACACACACACACACACGCACGCACGCGCGCGCACACACACAAAGTCAAATCAAAACACTGCCGCAGCCTCGCCGCCACCACCACTGGCTGCCAGGCTGCCTGGCTCTGAATTCTTGAGTCCTTGCTACAAACACCACCGGTCCAGATTCTGAGCCAGGGCTGAAAACTGGCTCCTTCTGAAACAGCCTGAAGACTCAGACCTGAAGTCTCTGATCTCCCCAGCTTCTTGGTACAGTCGGTGGTTCTCTTTCCTCTAAAAAGGCTTCTGCCAGACCCTCGGCGAAACCCTGCTGCTCCGTGCATCCTGGATGCAGAAGGTAAGCCTGGAAGGCGCAGGAGGACTTCCTGAGCGAGTGCTACCATTCTGTCCAGCCCTCAGCCAGAAAAGGGAGCCTGGAGATTCAAAATCCTTCCCGGGAGGTAGAGAAAGGTGGTTCCCACTTAATTCCCTCCTCAGGCTCAGAAACGGGGGAGTGAGGAGACCTCTAGAGGCAGATTTGGGGAGCACATCTAGGGGGATTCCACACACCTCTTTCCTGCCTCTACCCAGCCACTAATTAAATTTAAGATCTGTAACAGTTCCACCATCTTGTAGAGTTTCTCTCCAAGAAAAGAGAAAGTTAATTCCGATTTTTCCTTAGTATCTGCGAAGCATAACCCTTCCTAGTGGCGTCTTAGTCTTGGGTTATTTCAGGTCTCCATAAGTACTTTTCTTTTTTTGGCTGCGCAGTGGCTTGGAAGATCTTAGTTCTGTGACCAGGGATTGAACCAGGCCACTGAAGTGAAAGTGCTGAGTCCTAACCACTGGACTGCCAGGGAATTCCCTCCATAAGTACTTTTAGATTTCATCGGTATGCCCACTCCTGTCCAATGCCATCATTTAAAAACATCTGTATCGGGCTTCCCTGGTGCCGCAGTGGTTGAGAGACTGCCTGCCGATGCAGGGGACACGGGTTCGTGCCCCGGTCCGGGAAAATCCCAGATGCCACGGAGCGGCTGGGCCCGTGAGCCATGGCCGCTGAGCCTGCGCGTCCGGAGGCTGTGCTCCGCAATGGGAGAGGCCACAACAGTGAGAGGCACGCGTACCACAAAAAACAAAACAACACAAAACAAAAACATTTGTATTTCCACTAATAAACTCAAATTATCTTTGCTTTTTCCCATCACACTCCCCAGAGCCTTTTCACAGAATTGTCACTGGTCCCCTGGCCACTATCCTGACGCCTGTGTGATACTCCATCAGGTTCCTTGGGGCCCCGTCTACCGAGCATGGCCTCGCGATTATAGTCAGCTCATCACCTACAATGGTCAACTCAGATTTCCTCCCTTTGAGAACCTTGCAGAACAATCTCAGAACATACCATCGCCCCCCCCCACCTTGGTCTCTGGGCCAAAGAAGACCCAGAGGCTTCTTAGCGGAAGAGGTGCTGGAATGACACAGGTGCTTTCTCAACATCACTCCCACAAGGGTGATGAGATCAGCGAGGATGGGGACCTGAGCCATCCTTGCCGCGAACTGGGGCTCCTGGCAGAGCACCTGTGGGCCTGGGGAGGGTGGACCATGGTATGCTCCCCGGGCTCCCTCTTTGTGGGAGCTCCGTGAGGGGAGTGGCATCCGTGTGGGGAGGGAAACAGCGTGGAGAGGGAGACCAAGTGCCTGAGAAGCTGTCCTGATGGCCAAGCCAGCCTGAGGCACCTCAGTCATAGGATGTAACTTTGAACTTACAGCTGAGCGTGGTGAGGTCTGTTGATTCCACGGGAACTACCACAGTGGATGCTCCGGTCATTAACCTGACATTAACCCGACAGATGCTTCCAGAGAGTTCCCCAGCTCTTTACTACCAGTGTGACGCTAACAGCAGAACCCGAGAAACATTTTACCAAGAGAGCAGATGCACTTTCCTTCTCCCGTAAGAGCCCTTGAGACCTCGGGTTGAGGCTACGATGCGACCCTCAACTCCCTCTCCCGGCAGTCGCCACTGTCATTCGGTTTCATGTCTGGCCTGAACGGTGAAGCCAGTTTAATCTGAGAATGGCTGGCTCTCGAGATCACCATAAAGAAGCCCAGGCATTGTTTTCCTTCCAGGTCTCGCTCCCCTGCCGCAATCCCAGAGTGGAATAAACATTCACCAGCAGGTTGGCCCGAAGGAGTGAGGGAGAGGAGGAAGAACAAGGCCTGGGGTTAGTTTCCACCAGCATGCGTGGCTGAAACAATAACCAGGAGAGAGTGGTCAGTGCACATGCGCACCCCCTGCACACCACACCACCCCCCAAGCAACTGCCATGGCCAAAGCAGAAGCGACTAGCATGACATCTGCATCCAGGCTGGGATCCAGGTTTGCTCTAGAGGTTGCCCTTCTGTGGAGGCACCTCAGAGGAGCAGACTGAAGAGACACCGGTTCCTGGGACGCCTGGTCCTACAATCCCAGGTGGGATTCCCAGCTCGCCTAACCCCCACCCCCACCCCGCCACTTCCTTGCTCTATATGCAGGTCGTTCCTCCGCTTCTCGGCTTACTAGAAACCAAATTCTTCCGACTGAAGATATGATTGACCTTATTTACAAAACAGAAATAGAGTCACAGGTGTAGAAAACAAACTTATGGTTATGGCGGGGGGCAAGGGAGGGGAGGGATAAATTGGGAGATTGGGATTGACATATACACACTACTATATATAAAATAGATAACTAATAAGGACCTGCTGTAGAGCACAGGGGACTCTACTCAGTACCCTGTAATGGCCTATATGGGCAAAGAATCTAAAAACAGAGTGGATATATGTATATGTATAATTGATTCACGTTGCTGTACAGCAGAAACTAACACAACTTTGTAAACCAACTCTTCCCATTAAAAAAAATATCTACTTGAGGCCTGAATGATGGTAAAGAGAATCGTTCCAATAGCCTACAAACACTAGTGTACGCTGAGCTGCTAACGTCTCTTCACCTCACCTTTGCTGTGCCGCCAGGGCTGTGATCCTTCTGCTACTGTAACATCAGCCGTTTTCGTCACTAAAGCAGGAAAACCTACTGCCTAACAGTCGGTTCCCCCAAGGGGAGGAAGCTGTTCTCCTGCTGCAGCTGAACGTTGGGGCTGCTAGAGCAGTTCTGTGAGACTCAGCTGAGAAGCTGAAGCAGGAAGGAAGGGGATGGCAGTTGCCCAAGAAGCTTCAGGATCTACTCAACGTAGATGGAGAACTCCATGTGTCTTCTGCAGCCTTGGCTCAGAGGCCCAGAAAGAGCCAGGAAGGCTGCTGAGGTCCTCAGATACCCTGCTTGCTTTGATATTCCATCAAGAAGACAACCTTTCCCCAAAGCCACACCCTTGAGCAGTGCCACCAAGTCACACCAGTGCCCCTTTCTCTACCCTTCAGAGAATACCCGGGAAAGAAATATAATAAAAGGGAGCAAAAGACCAGGTCTTTTACCATCTTCTTGTGTGGGTGATCCGTCCTCTTCTTCTAGAACCTCATTTCCCTAGGACAGAAGGAAGGCACTGTGAGTCCATAAAGCAGTGAAATGAGTCTACTGATTGTCAGAAGACAGAACTAATCACCCTCATGGTATCCATACATTTCCTGTCTGTGTGAGATGGCTGGGAGGCCCAGCAGAGGCAGATTTTGCTTGGCGAGGCAGGATCGGCCCGTAGGGACCAGGTCTGAGGCACGTTCCAGAGGGACCAGGTCTGAGGCACCTTACAGAGGGACCCTGGGACTGTCAGGAATAGCCTTGGTCATAGTTTAGCTCACACTGTTTCTCTCAGGTGGAAATCAAAGTTGTCAAATGAAAAAGCAAACCGTGAGATCATAAAACTTTCAGGAACCCTTTAGGATCCCCAATCCCATCCAGATACTCCTTTGAGAACATCTGGCTCAAGAGAAAGTTGTAGAGTCCCCACTGGGAGCTGGGCATTCCATATACTTCAGGCACACCTCCGTCAGAGCACTTCTCACGCTGAGTTATAACTCTGATTCCTCCATCAGATGGAGCTCCGGGATGGGTGGGATGGGTGGATTGGGGGTGTGGGCAGGCAAAAGCCATGTCACTCGGTCTTTGTGTCCCCCAGTGCCAGGAACATGTGAGATGCCTGTGCCAGGTAAATACTAAGTGAATTGGAGGACAAACACCCTCTCAAGGGTCTGGCCTGGAAGACTTCCCTCTGGAACTCACCCCACGCCTATTACGCTGAGACCAGCACCCTCTGCTAACCGGACAGTCCCTCTGCTCTGCACCCTGCCTCTAACAGATCCAAGTGCACCACCTTGGAAGGCTTCTTCCAGAAGAGCCCCCATCCTATTTGCATCCTGTGCCAGCGCCGGCAGTCCCTCTGACCGGGGAGGGGCACCAGCGTCCACCTTGCTCTTACCTCTGCATCCTGCTCTTCAGTGGTGGCGACGAGGCCCGCAAAGTTGCAGTCTGGAGACGCCGCTGGCGTCACCTGCAAAGGAGCAACAAAAGTCAAGGTGCAGATGCCACCGGCTCTCCTACCCAGCTCGCCTGGCAGCAAGCGCAAACCAAGTCCTCAGGACAGAAGTGGTGCCACATGGAAGATCACATCTGAGGGAGTCTGTGATTCAACAACCCGGTACCGTGTTTTCCAGGGCTCCCCTCCCGAGCACTGGGGGGCTTTGCCGATCTCCCTGGCAGGCCCTGGACTGAGCTCCTTGGGACTCGAGTACAGAGCAGAGCAGAGCGGCGAGGGCGATCCCATGCTCCTCTCTTACGTCTCCTTCTTCTGAGGGGGTCCTGCTGGCGGCCCGGGGCCAGGGGAGAGCCTCCCCGTCCTCTTCCGTGCCAGGGGCGATGTAGGAGCCGGACATGGAGGAGACGGTGTCGGTGCTGACCTGGGAGGACACCATGGACATGACCTTCCTTCTTCAAGTCTGGGTCCCCAGTATGTTGAGGGGGGCAGAGGCGGGGAGAAGAGTGTTTCCTGCCCTCAGCTCAGCTCTTCAGGAGGCCTGGCGCATTTGCTTCAGGCCAGCATGGAATCCCATCCCGGGGGCCTTCCCGTCACTGGAGCTGGGGGTGGCCTGTCCCGTGGGCAGACGGCGAGGGTCCCCAAACACTGAGTTCCTGAACATTGCCCCTCATCCCTTTCCTGGCTGGCGATACATGGGGGAGGGAGGATAGGGAAGAGGTGGAAAGTGAGGAGACAGCAAGCTGGCTTCTTGCTTTGGGAAGGGACTGTACCACACCTGAGGGTGAAGTGGCTGAAGGGCTTCTCACCTCAAAAGTGGAGATCAAAGGAAATGCGAAACCTGCCCAGAGAGCTTGAGTCATGGGCTCAAAGCCACACAGGGCAAAAGAGAAAGGACAACTCAGTGCAACATGGGGTCCTGGATTGGGATGCTGGAATGGAGAGGAGCATTCCTGGGGTGATCTGCAAGACGTGAAGGGGGTCTGCGGTTACATGGGATTACCAGGTCAGTGTTCATTTCCTGATTGTGATGGTGGTACTGGGATTATGGAGGCGTGTCCTTGTTCTAAGGAAACACACACTAAAGTATCTAGTGCTAATGGGGCAGCCTGTCTGCAACTTACTGTTAAGGGCGCAAAATATATATTGACTGGGATTACATCGAATCTCTAAATAAATACGGAGTCACTGAACGTTGTTTGAAAAAGCCACCCAGCCAAGGGCCGGGGCAGGGATGAATAGGAGGGACAGGATCCACTCACGCTTCCCGCCCCCTCCACCGCCAACCCCCAAACGCTGCCTGCTGAAAGGGTGTGTGAAGCCCTGTGTTGTGGCCGCTTCGGAGCCCCCTCTTACCTTTGGCTGCTCGTTGGCAGCATCCATGGACCCTTAAAAGTGCCAGTGTTTGGGTCCCAGCCCCAGAGACACTAGTCCCAAGCATAGGGATTTTCAGGAGCTCCTGGGGATTCTTCCTGGCAGCCAGAAGCTTCTTCAGCCTTTTCTTACCTGGCAGGCAGTTCTGCCAGCCCCTGACCTTGCCCCTCTTTCCCCAGCATGGGCCCAGGCAGAGGGTGAGGAGGAGGGACAGTGACCGGCCCCACCTGTCAATCCAGGGTGTACCCCTTTTGTCGGGGGCTGGAGGCTGAGCCTGGGGACCAGTGGAGAGGCTGGAGCCCCCATGTTCCCCCAGTGCTGGGGAGCGTGGGCAGGAAGGCCGGAGGGTGGTGGGGAGAGGGAGGGAGTCGTTGCTTAGGGGGTGAAGGGAGTCTCAGAGGGAGGTTGGGGCAGCCTCCTCAGCAAGCAGTGGGAAGGGGATGGGCTGCCTCCTGAGCTCTGTAAGGCCCCAACCCGCCTGGCCCTGCAGTGTGCGCACCCTTCGGAAATATTTTGAGTAATTAGCAAGGGAAAGCAGCAAGTTGGCGGGGGAATGCCAGGTTGTCCTGGAGCCAGCCTCCAGTGCAAGGAAAGAAAGGGGCTTCAGGAGAAAGGGGCCCGTGGAGGCTGGGCAGGATTGTGTAGGACAGTGCCCGTTTGTGTGTGTGTGTGTGTGTCTGTGCGCACGTGCACGTGAGTGCTGGGGGAAGGGGCTGTGCACCACAAGGGCGTGCTGGCGGGGCCAGGTGCAGGCTCGGGGGAGAGATGGGTTCCAGGCAAAGCTGGGGTGAGGGGGTGGAAAGGTGCCTGCTGAGTGTCACATATTTGCTGTGCCTCAGTTTCCCCATCAGAACTCTGGTACGTTGATTCCTCACAGGCTGGAGCTGTAGGGTCTAGGCACCCCGTCTTCCGTCTGCCCTGATGGCCTCCCTCAGCCCCAACCTGCATTGGAGGGAAGGCCCTGGGCGGGGTGAATGAACCCCAGGGTGGCAAGTGGGGCCCCAGGGGCTGGGGCCCTCTGACCTCACACCCTGTCCCTTCAGGAAGGGACCAAGGGAGGGAGGAGCTGGAGACAGGCCCAGGCGAGGACCGCAGGTGAGTCTGGGCAGGCCCTCAACTTGGGCGAGGTGGGGAACGTGAGCCGAGCCCTGGGCAAGAACGGCCTTTGTGAGTGAGTCCCCAGGGCCAGGGAGGGGGCTGTGCCTCCTTTGCCGCCTGCTCCTCGGGGCTGTGGGTACAGTCTCCCCATTGCACATAGAGAGGTGCCGAGGCCCTGGCTGCAGGGGACCCCCGAGGGCCGCCTCTCAGCCCCTTTCTCTCTGGGCACCCAGAGATCCTGAGGAGTGCATCAGGGGACACTCTGCAGGCCTTTGGTGCCCCCCATCTTCCTCCCAGCCATTCCCCCTTGGGCCGTGGCCTCCCCAAAACTGGCCCATGCTTTTCCCCAGAGAAAGTTGCAAGCAGGTCCATTTTGAGACTTTTTAAAACTTTACTTTTAAAAATGTTTTTATTGTAAATCACTTTCTATGAAAAAGGTTGCCCGATGGGTTAGGAGAGGGGATGTGGGATGCAGCCCAGGGGGTTTATGGTGGAGCAAGACACTCCCCTGCAGGAGTGCAAGCAAGGGCAATGGGCCATCCCCCCATTCCTGGTCCCAGTGGTTCTAGCAAGCACTGCGTCCCTCCCAGTTAAGCCTCAGCTCTAGCTACACTCACTACATTAGTCTGTCTGTCCCCTTTCCCTCCGCAGCTTGGCTGCCCCAGCCCCGAAACCCCAGATCCCCATCTCCCCGCTGCTCTCAGCCTCAAGTTGGGCTCAAAGATTAGGGACACATACCCTCTGCCCCACCTCTAGGGATGAAGCCAGAAGATCCCAGAGGCCTTAGAAAATCTCCTGGCTCCACCCGGCACCCCGGCCTCCTTTCTGTCTCCTCTGTCTTCCCCCCTCCGCCTAGCTCCTCCTCACAGACTGCCAGGAGAGGCCTCTTGGGTGTTCATTTGCAGTCACCTAATCAGCATTGGTTGTACCTGGGAACTTGCTCTGGATAGAGACCTGGGGAGGAGAGCAGGAGAGAGAGAAGCTTGGAAGCTAAGGTGTTCTGGGGCGGACCCTGTACTGATGTTTCCAGCTTGGCCAGGGCCCCTCCAAGCCGCAGCTCTCATAGTGCAGGGCCCTTAGCGTGTCTCTGGGGCAGGGAAGAAGTGGATCAATGAAACACTGTGTGTATGGGGGGCTGGGGAGCGGAGGCAGCAATTTGGGTCCTGGGCCCCAATTCTCAGCCTGCTGGACTAGAATCTGAGGATGGCCTGGGCTGGGGGCCGTGTGGCCTGGTGGGGTGAGCTGGCCCAGCCCCTGCCTGGGCGGTAGGGTGTCCATGGGCCTGCACTGGCGGGGAGGGGGGCAGTCTGGGCCCAGACTTCGGTGCTGTCTGGAGGTGGGGCAGGGCCTGGCTTCTTACAAGAAGGCGCCCAGGCTGGCCCAGTCATGCAGGTCAGAGGCCAGTGTGGCATCCCCGGCCTCAAAGAGGGGCTCGGGGGGCAGGGAGCTACGGGTGCTCTCGTCCCAGGGGTGCTCCAGGAAGGATGTGGCCAGGAAGGTCTCATCAAAGTCCAGGCTGTCGGTAGCCTGCTCCGCTGGAGGCCCCCAGGTAACAGGGCAGTCGATGTGGTGGCCATGGATGGTGAGGTCCACGTCCCCGTGTGAGGCAGGGCTCAGCGGCGGGATCAGCTCCGAGGTCTCCAGCGTGCCCAGCTCCCCGTCCAGCGTGCCAGCGTCCAAGATGGCCTCCCAGTCAAAGTTGCCCTTGAGGGGTTCCAGCTCACCCTGCTCCTCCTGGGTCAGCAGCAGGGGGCTGGAGGGCCGCGGGACCTTGGCCTCCTGCTTGGGCAGCGGCTGTTGACGCTTACGCCCCAGCCTGCGCTCGCCTGCACCCCAGCCCGCCTCCCCAGTGGCCTCCTCGAACTCCCGCAGCAGCTGCTGGGCCTCGGTGCTCACGGTCAGTGGCCCGGCCCATGGGGCGGCGCTGGGCTCTGGCGCGGCCTGGCGGGCAAAGGCCGGGTGGATGTGGACTGGGGGCAGCCGCCGCTTCTTCAAGGCCCCACTCAGCAGCCGCTCGGCGTACTGGGGGTCGATGCGCCAGAAGCCCCCCTTGCCTGGCTCGTCCTTCTCCCGAGGCATCTTGATGAAGCCCTTGTTCAGGGACAGGTTGTGGCGGATGGAGTTCTGGACACAGGGAGGTAGGAGAGAAGGAAGACAGCTGGGAGAGTGGGTGGGGTCAGTGATGGGGGGCTCCTAGCGCCACTGCCAGTCCCACCACCACCTTCTCTCCGATGGGGGCAGGGGAGACAGAGGCGCTGCTCCGAGCGGGACGCTCTGGGACACCAGCCACGGGGCACCAGGAGCTGGGAGTGCTGTCGGGGGCTTTTGTTCCCTTTGCCCAGGATATCTGCCTGCTCGGTCATCCGAGCCCTGAGCCGCAGGGTGGCTCTCAGTGCCAGCCTGTCCTGCCCTCCCTCCCTTACCCCGCCGCTTGCGGCCTCTGGCCAAAGGCCTTGGCTCCCCCAGGTCCTGGACGGCCATCTCCCTCTGCCCGGGCCTGGCTGGCCTTCTCTGTTTGTGAAATGAGTGAGTGGGTGTGAGGGTGTGTGTGTGTGGGGGGGGGATGAAGTGTGGGAGGATCTGATGACTTTCCTTGTTTCTAGAGCCGGCTGCTGGCCTGGGCCCTCACCCACCATGTCCCCCTCCTCCCACCCCAGGCTCTGAGGCCTCAGTTGATTATTACCCAGCCAAGAGCATAGCGCTCATTCCTGGGGCCTCTCAGGCTTGGGGTAGTGTGGGGGGTGGTGGAGGGTCTCTGCTTTCTCACCAAGGTTACAAATGGTACCTGCCCCAGGGTCAGGGCCCAAGCAAATGTGGAATAGCTGTGATCACAGGAACTCTGATCCTGTGACCTGTGCCACAGGGAAGGATCTGTGCATCCTCAGGGTCTCTGTCCCCAAGTAGCCCCTGATCCTGATGGTCGAAGAGGCTCAGGGCCGTGTGTGCCCAGCCTGAATCACCATCCTGCCTTGTTCACACCTGGGTGCACAGTCCAAACCACGCTGGGGCACAGGGGTCTGGGGCCTGGTGGGTGGGGCCGGCAGGTGAGTAGTGCCCCCTGGCAAGACTGGGAGGTTTACATGGTGGTCTGGGCCCTTTGGCTGCTCTGTGCCAGGTTCCGGACACTTGGAACATGAAGCCAGTGTGGGAGGAAAGAGCCCCTGTGGAAAGCACGTGGCTGAGGTAATTGTCCCCCCAGGGAGGTTGATGAGAAGAGGGGGAGGAGTGTAGGCAGGAAACTAGGGAGGGCTTGGGGTGGGGGCTGGCACAGCAGCTTTCGGAAGGCCCCGTAGCCCTTCCACTGGGACACAGATGGCCTTCACACCCCGCAGCACGCCCCTCTCCCCTCCCAGAGCCCCTCCAGCCAACTGAAAGCAGGCGGGATGCAGAGCCTGGCAGGAACGATGCTCTGCCTCCAGTCAGGCCCTGACAAACTGACCTTGAGGAGGGTAGTGTCGAGGAATTGCAGGACTTGGGACAAAAATGTGTCCCTCAGTCCATCAACCTACCCTGGGAGGCTGTGTCCACGCATAGTTCAGCCCTGGTCTTTGGGCTGAGCCTGCCAGACGAGTGACAAGTTCTTTCCACTTGAACCTCTATGTCGGCACCCCTGCAGCCCTCTGAACATCCTCCCTCCTCCACCTCTGAAGTCAAAGGGGCAGCAGTCCAAGCACTGGGCTCCCTTGAGGTCCTTCCTGGACGGCCTTCCTCTCTCGGGGCCCTGGCCGTACCGCGCCTACTTGGCCTGCGGATCTGGGATGTGAGTCCAGTCCTCGCAGGCATGGGGAGGGAGGGAGGGAGTGCCTCCCTACCTGCCAGGTGGGATCAGCGTGGCGGAAGTAACAGAAGTTGTCCGTGATCCACTTGTAGATGGCCGACAGGGTGATCTTGGTGGCCTTGCTGGCCTGCATGGCCATGCAGATGAGCGTGGCATACGAGTAGGGCGGCTTCATGTGCGGGTTGGTGGCGTAGTCCACGTCGTCGGGAGGCGAGGCCTGCAGCCCCGAGGGGGCGCTCCGCGGCGTGCAGGAGGACGTGGGCTTGCCGGGTGTGTGCGGCTGCCCCAGGCAGGCGGGGTCCGCCGCCAGGGGAGACCCCGGCTCGGCCGAGCCTGCCAGCTCGTGGGAGCCGTGGGGGTCGGTGTCCCCCGAAGGCAGGGCGGGGAGCTCGGCGTTGAGAATGGAGAATTCCTGCAGCCACTGCAGGCTGGTCAGGCTGTCATTCAGGGCGTTGGACTCCTCCAGGCCGCCTTCCGGTCCGGCCTCCTCCGCTGCCCCTGCTCCCGAGACGCGTAGCCAGCTCTCCGCCATATCTGCGGGGACTCTCCGAGGGGGCTGTCAACATCCACGAGCCGAGCCGAGGGTGGCCGCCGAGCTCTCCGGCCCGCTGACTCCCGCGGCTTCAGTTACGCAGCCTCCCGGAAGCGGGCTTCCATCCCGCGATCCGGGGGTAGCCTCCTCCAAACGGAATGTGGTGCCTGCGGGGACCAGAGCGGGAACTGAGCCCTCTTTCCCCACCCCCGAGGGGAGAGTGTGGGCGAGGGGGGAGGCTCTTACTAAAATCCTTCCTGCAGCTGGGGAGGATCTTTTACTGCCGACGTCTGGGAAACAGAAGGTGTGCCCGGGAGTCCGACCCACACGGGGTTCGCCTCGCTCTTTTCCTCTTGGATCTTTTAGAGGAGACTTAATTAGCCCAACGAGGGAATAGTGTAGGGGCATGCGAGGCCACCCCTTTCTCCCTCAAAGCGGGGAATTAACCCCCCTCTCTCCGTCCACAACCAATGGAAATGGGGCGAGAGAGTCCAGGAGGGCAGTACGACGGGTCGGGGGGCGGGGGAGGTCGTCTGATCTTTGAAAAGGGATATTAGGATGGGGCTCAAGGGGAAGGAAGGAAACAATACAGAGAGTTATAAGGGGGCGGGAAGTGAGTGTCCCCCAAACGCCTCTGATGTCAGTCCCCGGGCCCACCACTTCCGTCGGGGACGGATGGGAGAGCGGGCTGGTACTGACGCCCTCCCTTCCCACGGCCGGCAGCCCTCCCCGTCCCTTACCTGGCTCAGAGCGCAGCCCGGGCCAAAGGAAGCTTCTCAAAGAAATTCCTCCCACCGCCCACCCTCACCGCGGCTCTCTGCTCCCAGCTCCAGGGCCCAGCCAGCAATCCTCGTCGCCACTCACGCCCGCCGGCGCCTCTCTGAAAGCCAGCGGCTGGGGACCGGCACTCAGTAGCCGCTCGCAAGGCGTCTCCTGCTGCCGTGGCGACGCCCCGCCCATATAAACAGCTTCCGCTTCTGCCATTGGCCAGGGCATCTCCAAAGAGACCGCGGGCTCTTAACGGCTCTCTCACGCGGTAACTCTCTTCCAGCTCCCTCCTGCCGCCCTCTCCCGCGCGCGACCCAGCCCCCTACCCGCCACCGCGTCCCGGCTCCGCGCATTCCCGCCCGACGGCCCCGCGCAGGGCTCGGAGAGGCGCGCGGCTCGGCGCTCCCGCAGAGGCCCCGGGGCCCTCGGCGAGCAGTTCGCCGCGGGAACCGTCCTCCGCCCCACCCCCTTCCCATCTGGGCTGCTCAGAGGTGGCGACGGCTCCTGGGACGCAGCCCGTGGCGCGGGGGCCAGGGCTGGGTGCATGCTTGGGGCTTTCCTTTCCTCTCCTCTGGGCTGCGAGTGGCACTTCCTCACGTTTCTGCGGCCTGTCCCGGTCTCCCGACCGAGTGTCGTCTTGGTGCCCGCAAGCAGGTCTGACTCTCCGATGCCACCTGCCGCTCAGGTCCGCAGAAACCGCAGCCCCGGTCGCAGGCACCCCAAGGCGGCTAGGGTAATCCAGTGTTTCCCGGTAAGCGCCCCCTCCCCGCCCCGTCCTCAGCAAGATTCCCAGAAGCTGACATTCCAGAGGCTTCTTCGGAAGTGCTCTCCCTCCTTTCCAGATAGCCGAGGAAACAGAGCCGTTGGGTGAAAGCCAGGAAAGCCGTGGACTTGCCAAATTCTTTGACTGGGGTCATTTGCCCCATTAATTTCACCAGCCTTTAAGTGACAGGCTAACGGTGGACTGTGGTCCTTCCTCCTCCCCTCCCCCAGCCTCCCTCCAGTCACCAGCTTTCCTGCTCTTCAGTTATTGAGGAGCTGCAGTTGGAAGTTCTCTGGTTGAAGGGGGTGGGTGGAGGTGAGGGCTCCTTATCAGGCCTCTGGGCAGGAGCTGTGCCCGGGGGATGGTACACCAGCTCCCACCCAGAAACATGTCTTTTCCTCTACCCCTTGCCCTCTCTCACTCCTCCATGTCCAGCTTGTCTTGAGTCAAAGTTTTTTTTTTCTTCCCAAGTATTTATTGTTTTATTTTAATTTTTATTTTATTTTTTTATTAGTTTCTGCTTTATAACAAAGTGAATCAGTCATACATATACATCTGTTCCCACATCCCTTCCCTCAGGCATCTCCCTCCCTCCCACCCTCCCCATCCCACCCCTCCAGGCGGTCACAAAGCACCGAGCTGATCTCCCTGTGCTCTGCGGCTGCTTCCCACTATCTACCTTACGTTTGGTAGTGTATATATGTCCATGCCTCTCTTTCGCTTTGTCACAACTTACCCTTCCCCCTCCCCATATCCTCAAGTCCATTCTCAAGTAGTTCTGTGTCTTTATTCCTGTTTTACCCCTAGGTTATTCATGACATTTTTTAAAATTCCATATATATGTGTTAGCATACGGTATTTGTCTTTCTCTTTCTGACTTACTTCACGGTGTATGACAGACTCTAGGTCTATCCACCTCATTACAAATAGCTCAGTTTCGTTTCTTTTTATGGCTGAGTAATATTCCATTGTATATATGTGCCACATCTTCTTTATCCATTCATCCGATGATGGACACTTAGGTTGCTTCCATCTCCGGGCTATTGTGAATAGAGCTGCAATGAACATTTTGGTACATGCCTCTTTTTGAATTATGGTTTTCTCAGGGTATATGCCTAGTAGTGGGATTGCTGGGTCATATGGTAGTTCGAGTTTTAGTCTTTTAAGGAACCTCCATACTGTTCTCCATAGTGGCTGTACCAATTCACATTCCCACCAGCAGTGCAAGAGTGTTCCCTTTTCTCCACACCCTCTCCAGCATTTATTGTTTCTAGATTTCTTGATGATGGCCATTCTGACTGGTGTGAGATGATATCTCATTGTAGTTTTGATTTGCATTTCTCTAATGATTAATGATGCTGAGCATTCTTTCATGTGTTTGTTGGCAGTCTGTATATCTTCTTTGGAGAAATGCCTATTTAAGTCTTCTGCCCATTTTTGGATTGGGTTGTTTGTTTTTTTGCTATTGAGCTGCATGAGCTGTTTTTAAATTTTGGAGATTAATCCTTTGTCAGTTGCTTCATTTGCAAATATTTTCTCCCATTCTGAGGGTTGTCTTTTGGTCTTGTTTATGGTTTCCTTTGCTGTGCAAAAGCTTTGCAGTTTCATTAGGTCCCATTTGTTTATCTTTGTTTTTATTTCCATTTCTCTAGGAGGTGGGTCCAAAAGGATCTTGCTGTGATTTATGTCATAGAGTGTTCTGCCTATGTTTTCCTCTAAGAGTTTGATAGCTTCTGGCCTTACATTTAGGTCTTTAATCCATTTTGAGCTTATTTTTGTGTATGGTGTCAGGGAATGATCTAATCTCATACTTTTACATGTCCCTGTCCAGTTTTCCCAGCACCACTTATTGAAGAGGCTGTCCTTTCTCCACTGTACATTCCTGCCTCCTTGATCAAAGATAAGTTGACCATATGGGTGTGGGTTTATCTCTGGGCTTTCTATCCTGTTCCATTGATCTATCTTTCTGTTTTTGTGCCAGTAAAACACTGTCTTGCTTACTATAGCTTTGTAGTGTAGTCTGAAGTCAGGGAGCCTGATTCCTCCAGCTCCGTTTTTCGTTCTCAAGATTGCTTTGGCTATTCGGAGTCTTTTGTTTTTCCAAACAAAGTTTGAAATGTTTTGTTCTAGTTCTGTGAAAAATGCCAGTGGTACTTTGTTAGGGATTGCATTGAACCTGTAGATTGCTTTGGGTAGTAGAGTCATTTTCACAATATCGATTCTTCCAATCCAGGAGCATGGTATATCTCTCCATCTATTTGTATCATCTTTAATTTCTTTCATCAGTGTCTTATAATTTTCTGCATACAGGTCTTTTGTCTCCTTAGGTAGGTTTATTCCTAGGTATTTTATTCCTTTTGTTGCAATGGTAAATGGGGGTGTTTTCTTGATTTCACTTTCAGATTCTTCATCATTAGTGTACAGGAATGCCAGAGATTTCTGTGCATTAATTTTGTATCCTGCTACTTTTCCAAATTCATTGATTAGCTCTAGTAGTTTTCTGGTAGCATCTTTAGGATTCTCTATGTATAGTATCATGTCATCTGCAAACAGTGACAGCTTTACTTCTTCTTTTCCAATTTGGATTCCTTTTATTTCCTTTTCTTCTCTGATTGCTGTTTCTAAAACTTCCAAAACTAAGTTGAATAAGAGTGGTGAGAGTGGGCCACCTTGTCTTGTTCCTGATCTTAGTGGAAATGGTTTCAGTTTTTCACCATTGAGGACAATGTTGGCTGTGGGTTTGTCATTTATGGCCTTTATTATCTTGAGGAAAGTTCCCTGTATGCCTACTTTCTGCAGGGTTTTTATCATAAATGGGTGTTGAATTTTGTCGAAAGCTTTCTCTGCATCTATTGAGATGATCATATGGTTTTTCTCCTTCAATTTGTTAACATGGTGTATCACATTGATTGATTTGCGTATATTGAAGAATCCTTGCATTCCTGGCATAAACCCCACTTGAGCATGGTGTATGATCCTTTTAATGTGCTGTTGGATTCTGTTTGCTAGTATTTTGTTGAGGATTTTTGCATCTATGTTCATCAGTGATATTGGCCTGTAGTTTTCTTTCTTTGTGACATCCTTGCCTGGTTTTGGTATCAAGGTGATGGTGGCCTCGTAGAATGAGTTTGGGAGTGCTCCTCCCTCTGCTATATTTTGGAAGAGTTTGAGAAGGATAGGTGTTAGCTCTTCTCTAAATGTCTGATAGAATTCGCCTGTGAAGCCATCTGGTCCTGGGCTTCTGTTTGTTGGAAGATTTTTAATCACAGTTTCCATTTCAGTGCTTGTGATTGGTCTATTCATATTTTCTATTTCTTCCTGATTCAGTCTTGGCAGGTTGTGCATTTCTAAGAATTTGTCCATTTCTTCCAGGTTGTCCATTTTCTTGGCATAGAGTTTCTTGTAGTAATCTCTCATGATCTTCTATATTTCTGCAGTGTGAGTTGTTATTGAGTCAAAGTATTAAAAGCGTGCTGGAGAAAGTCGGACAGCAACTTTCACAAATAAGCCAACTGTGCAATTAATAGCTCTCCTTCCCTTGTGAACAGTTTTATTCATTTTTAAGAATCATGCAGCGGTCCATAAATATTGCATCCTTGACCTCCCCACTGTAGTGTGCCCATGAGTGTACTCCAGGGAGTGAGGGGTACACAGATGGCACAACAGTACACACATACTTACACACACTAGGTGTGCAGATCCTAAAGCAAAGTGAGCAAGCAGCATGCCAAGGTCAGGTGAACAGGACACAAACCCTCCCCAGGTGAGATGGCTTAACGTGTGTGGATCCGTGCCCAGGAGATGCCCCAGCGTTGGCATGACCTCTGGTGGGATGGGACTGGGGAAGAGAAGGAAAAAGGGCTCTGTGAGAAGGCTGGGATCACCACACCACCCGGAAGTGAGCTCATAGGTGAGCTCCGACCTGAGTGTGGCAGGAAGGAGCCCCAGGCCTCTGGTTAGTCTGTGTCCTTGTGTGAGAAACCAGGCCCCGTCATATTCTCTGTGGGTCAACTGCTAACAACATGACCATCTCCAGATGATGACTGGGGCGGCTGTCCTGTTCCCCGACCAGGTTCTGTGCCCTGTTCCCTGACCCCAGCCCTTTTGGATGGGATATTTCTGCTCGCCAAAGAGCTAAATGAGGGCAAAGAGGTGAGGGGATGGGGGAGAGAGCAGGAACTGTCTGAGAAACAGGAGTGAAGGGCCACTTCTCACCCGGGTATGTCTTGGTTATGGAACCAAGGCCTTGAGGAATCTCTCTGAGCCTCTTCCTGGGAGAAGACAGACCCTCCAGAAAGGGTGAAGGCAATGGCTTCCTCTTAGGGTTCCTGGCCACTGTGGCAACTCTTTACCTGCATCTCCTTCATCTCAGGTAACACCACACTCTGAATACTACCTGCCGGGAGATGAGGTTCATCTGTATACCACCACCCCAGGCTAAGGGAGCGCCCCCTTCCCTAGTGCTTCTGGGACTCAGACTTCAAGGAGATCAGGAAGTGTGGTTATTGCTCGAATCTTCAATATGAAAGGGGCTGTAAGAATGTTTCAGGGAAAGGAAGGACATTAAATGGGGCCTGAAACAGCAGAACCCGCTGCAGGATTTCAGAGCGGGTGGACACGGGAACTCAAGGCAGAAGCTGAGATTCAGGCTTGGCTCATGTAGTGTCTGTCAAGACCACAGGCCTCCCCCTGCCCACCCCCAGGGCAGGATGTGAACCACAACCACCAGGCAGTGAGAGTCACCAGGCACCTGGTGGCGCAAAGCAGCCACACAGGAGGTGCAAAACATTCCCCAGCACTGGGCTCTCTTTGAGGCCTTGGGAAGGACCCTGAAAAGCTCTTCTAGGGCAACAATTCCAACTACTAATTCAAGCCATCATGGTGGGCATAGCCTAGGGCTCTGTCATATCAGCCTCACAAACTGTTGGATCCCACTTTGCTTCTCAATCTCATGCTCCACTAAATAACCACCTCTTCCAAAAGCCAGCAGACAATGCATCTATCAGAGAGCTATGAGGAATCCATTGATAACACTAGTGTTGAGGGACGAACAGCCAACAGCTTACGGTCTTGCTGTTTCAGGCTGTTGTTTATATGCCCTACAGCAGAGTGAGGTGGGGTGCACATGTGATTTGAACAATATCTCTAAATCTCTGATGAGCCTATGGAAGGCAGTACCTCCGGCTCCCCCCATCAGGCTCAGCTGATCTGGAGGACAGGGGAGGAAAACCGGTGGGGTGGGGAGCCTCCCAGACCACCACTGACCCCAGCTCAGCCCTTCCCCCAACCTCCTTTGGGGTTCCTGGGCACCAAATGAGAACCACCGGTCCACCCCTCTCTCAGCTTCTTTCTTCAACTCTTTCAGAAAAGCGGGGTGGAGACGGGGGCAGCAGGGGTAAGAATGCCACCTCCACCTGACAGGGCGGTAGTGATGAAACGTGATAATATACGACAGTCCCTAACAAGTGCCTGGTACATAGAGGGGGTCAAAAATGCCTTTGCAGTGTCACCTTAGGATGGAGCCCCAGGCCTTCCTGAGTGCACCTGATCATAAAGAACTCCCCGGTAGGTCATCATTTAACTGAGGGGTTCTCAGATTCAAGGCCTCCTTCCTAAGCAGACACACGAGGCTTAGCCTCTGCTACCAGAAGCAAGAACTGTTTTCCCAACCAACCTTCTGGTGGTTGCCACTGCTTCTTGTCCTTGAGAGAGGAACCCCTAATGCATTTTGAGGGAAACCCCACTTACAGTGCAATATGGCTTTCCCTTCTCACAGGAGTCATCCCCCAACGCCACCCCAAACTGCAGGTTTCAGATTGGTTATGATGTCCCAGAGACTAGAAAATGCTAGATGGGTGTTTGTAATGAAGTCACCCAAACTCTTGAGTCTTCTTGGTCTACCTCCTAAGGAGAAAAAAAAAAAGATACACAAGAAATAACCAGTCTGTAGACCACAGCTCCACCTGAAGATCAAGATACAGTGGAAACATTCCAGAGACTCTCTGCAAAGGGTCTCATGAGCTGCAGTTCGAGTGACTTTAGCCGACAAGGAGAAAAGAGGTTTCCAGTCCCTTCTGAGAGGGGAAGGATCACGGTTGCGGAAGAAGATGAGTCTGGGAGAAGGGTCAGGTGCCCTCAACATCCAGCTTTCACGTGGGTCTAAAAAGTCTCCGTGTGTCTTGCTGAGGATGCCCAGGAGGTCAGTGGTGCCATGAGGCCAGGATGGGATGTGAGAACGGGAGGAGAGCCCTGGTACAGGGGCTAAGGCTCTCAGATGGCCAAAGGATCCCACACGCAGAGCCTGTTCTCGGGGTCCTCCAGGCTGCCAGAAGATGAGCGTCTGCACTGCGTGTTCCAACGACTGACCACGTTGTCGTCAGCCTGCCAGGCACCTGAGAAGAGGAAAGGAAGGTTACCGGACCTTTGGTTTGGTGCAGATGGTGTCTCTGGCAGGACAGTCCGGGAGTTTGGCACGAAAACTGGCAAGATGCGCATTAGCTGGAACTCCCACAGGGTGCAAACCACAGCACGTGAAACTTGGGAGCAGTGGCGTCCACTGGGCGAGGGACAGTCATGGCCACTGTGGCCCACTGATGGAGGGACATGCAGGATGGTCCTTGTTTTGTGAGCTTGCCGTAGGATCCACCTTTGTATCTTTATTTGGTCTTGAAGTTTGCCTAAGTGTTACAGCGGACCAGGAAAAGAAACTGAGTCTGGCTGAGACTTTCACGAGAGCAGGAGGAGGTGAAGGGGAGGGAGAAGAGTGTGTTAATTTGGGCTCAGAGTTAGTGTTTGCTGTGGGGGCCAGGGTGGGGCAGGAAGGGACTGGCTGCCCAGCAGGGCGCCAGGGACCAAATGGCATGGCAGAGAACAGAGTGACAGCTGTTCCTCTCCTTCTGCACCTGAACAGCCCACCGAGAGTTGCTATCAGCTGGTGCCACCAACCCCAGGAGACATTAGCTCCAGAGCTTTGGGGTCCCCCGGGTACCATCCACAAAACTCATCATCTTCCCCCCTCGTACTGCAGTTCCTGCACGAGAAGCACCCGCTGCCCATGCTGGAAACCCACTCCTGAAGCTTCTCTCTCCTTCATGCTCTGTATCCAATCCACCATGACCTGCTGCTTGTTCAAGCTCTAGTAAGGTCTAAATCTGTAGTCAGAAAACCGGGATACAGCCCCAGCTTGTAACGTACTGACTGTGTGACCTTGGGCAGGTCACTGTACTTGGAGCCCTGGTTTTCCCATCCATCAGATGGGAGACAAGTACTTACTCCCCAGGGATGCTGTGAGACTAAGCGAGGTGACATGGAAGAGTGGTGAGCAGGGCGCCTGACTCACAGAATGTGCGTGAAAACCATCCGCCCCCCTGGCCTTGTTCAGGTTACACTCATCTCCCCCAAGTCGTCCTCCCAGCCCACAGACTGACTCCATCTGATTCATTCCCCCCAGTGCAGCGAGATGGCCCTTCTGAAGGGAAAGGATGAAGCCCTAACCCCCTGAGTTGGGGGAAAGCCTCCCATTCTCTGGCCGAGGACTGCTGAGCTGCCTCTTCCAGCACCTGCCCCCAGAAAGCCCCCCCCTGAAGCCAGATGGGGTCCATCGTGCTCCGAAGTGTTCCCCCACTGGCCCGTACGACCACCCCATTTCTCATGCTGTGTGGAAATTGCTGGATCCTCCAGCACACGGTGATCTCTCCAGGGAAGAGCCGAGAGCCATGCCCTTCAGAGGGCTCAGTTCGTGGACGGAGCCGGCTGACCCTGGAGGGTGGACGTGACGCTCACTGTGTCACATTTGAGGGAGGCCACTCACAAATGTCTGGGGTCAGCTTCAGGTTAGGCCAGTCCAAGACACGAAACCCTTTAATGGCAGAAACACTAGGATTCAGCGGGTATAAATTGTGTATACCCATAAATGTCCTGGTGTGCTAATCCGCCCTAAGGCTCTAATAATAGTCTTGTGGAGGTGGACCCCAGGGGAAGGGGAGTGAGTGGGACAGGAAATGTTTAGGTATCTCTCACAGCCAGACGGAATGCGGGGATCTGTACTCCCTGGGGGTACCGGAGTCTGGCACATGGGTCCACAGTGCTTTACCGCTCTAAGGGTGACAGGATGAAGAGCAGGCAAGATTGCCCTTTCAAGTTAGGAACCCCCAGATGAAAGAAGTTGTTCCTTCATTTTATATAATTTGGTAGATCTCATACTTATTCCTCTGTGTTTAATGGGCAGGACTCCGGAACTGCGGCTGTTTGGTAGGAACGACCAAAAGCAAATGGTAAAAAGGAGAGAAGACACACACACACACACACACACACACACACACACACGCACGCACGCGCGCGCGCACACACACAAAGTCAAATCAAAACACTGCCGCAGCCTCGCCGCCACCACCACTGGCTGCCAGGCTGCCTGGCTCTGAATTCTTGAGTCCTTGCTACAAACACCACCGGTCCAGATTCTGAGCCAGGGCTGAAAACTGGCTCCTTCTGAAACAGCCTGAAGACTCAGACCTGAAGTCTCTGATCTCCCCAGCTTCTTGGTACAGTCGGTGGTTCTCTTTCCTCTAAAAAGGCTTCTGCCAGACCCTCGGCGAAACCCTGCTGCTCCGTGCATCCTGGATGCAGAAGGTAAGCCTGGAAGGCGCAGGAGGACTTCCTGAGCGAGTGCTACCATTCTGTCCAGCCCTCAGCCAGAAAAGGGAGCCTGGAGATTCAAAATCCTTCCCGGGAGGTAGAGAAAGGTGGTTCCCACTTAATTCCCTCCTCAGGCTCAGAAACGGGGGAGTGAGGAGACCTCTAGAGGCAGATTTGGGGAGCACATCTAGGGGGATTCCACACACCTCTTTCCTGCCTCTACCCAGCCACTAATTAAATTTAAGATCTGTAACAGTTCCACCATCTTGTAGAGTTTCTCTCCAAGAAAAGAGAAAGTTAATTCCGATTTTTCCTTAGTATCTGCGAAGCATAACCCTTCCTAGTGGCGTCTTAGTCTTGGGTTATTTCAGGTCTCCATAAGTACTTTTCTTTTTTTGGCTGCACAGTGGCTTGGAAGATCTTAGTTCTGTGACCAGGGATTGAACCAGGCCACTGAAGTGAAAGTGCTGAGTCCTAACCACTGGACTGCCAGGGAATTCCCTCCATAAGTACTTTTAGATTTCATCGGTATGCCCACTCCTGTCCAATGCCATCATTTAAAAACATCTGTATCGGGCTTCCCTGGTGCCGCAGTGGTTGAGAGACTGCCTGCCGATGCAGGGGACACGGGTTTGTGCCCCGGTCCGGGAAAATCCCAGATGCCACGGAGCGGCTGGGCCCGTGAGCCATGGCCGCTGAGCCTGCGCGTCCGGAGGCTGTGCTCCGCAATGGGAGAGGCCACAACAGTGAGAGGCACGCGTACCACAAAAAACAAAACAACACAAAACAAAAACATTTGTATTTCCACTAATAAACTCAAATTATCTTTGCTTTTTCCCATCACACTCCCCAGAGCCTTTTCACAGAATTGTCACTGGTCCCCTGGCCACTATCCTGACGCCTGTGTGATACTCCATCAGGTTCCTTGGGGCCCCGTCTACCGAGCATGGCCTCGCGATTATAGTCAGCTCATCACCTACAATGGTCAACTCAGATTTCCTCCCTTTGAGAACCTTGCAGAACAATCTCAGAACATACCATCGCCCCCCCCCCACCTTGGTCTCTGGGCCAAAGAAGACCCAGAGGCTTCTTAGCGGAAGAGGTGCTGGAATGACACAGGTGCTTTCTCAACATCACTCCCACAAGGGTGATGAGATCAGCGAGGATGGGGACCTGAGCCATCCTTGCCGCGAACTGGGGCTCCTGGCAGAGCACCTGTGGGCCTGGGGAGGGTGGACCATGGTATGCTCCCCGGGCTCCCTCTTTGTGGGAGCTCCGTGAGGGGAGTGGCATCCGTGTGGGGAGGGAAACAGCGTGGAGAGGGAGACCAAGTGCCTGAGAAGCTGTCCTGATGGCCAAGCCAGCCTGAGGCACCTCAGTCATAGGATGTAACTTTGAACTTACAGCTGAGCGTGGTGAGGTCTGTTGATTCCACGGGAACTACCACAGTGGATGCTCCGGTCATTAACCTGACATTAACCCGACAGATGCTTCCAGAGAGTTCCCCAGCTCTTTACTACCAGTGTGACGCTAACAGCAGAACCCGAGAAACATTTTACCAAGAGAGCAGATGCACTTTCCTTCTCCCGTAAGAGCCCTTGAGACCTCGGGTTGAGGCTACGATGCGACCCTCAACTCCCTCTCCCGGCAGTCGCCACTGTCATTCGGTTTCATGTCTGGCCTGAACGGTGAAGCCAGTTTAATCTGAGAATGGCTGGCTCTCGAGATCACCATAAAGAAGCCCAGGCATTGTTTTCCTTCCAGGTCTCGCTCCCCTGCCGCAATCCCAGAGTGGAATAAACATTCACCAGCAGGTTGGCCCGAAGGAGTGAGGGAGAGGAGGAAGAACAAGGCCTGGGGTTAGTTTCCACCAGCATGCGTGGCTGAAACAATAACCAGGAGAGAGTGGTCAGTGCACATGCGCACCCCCTGCACACCACACCACCCCCCAAGCAACTGCCATGGCCAAAGCAGAAGCGACTAGCATGACATCTGCATCCAGGCTGGGATCCAGGTTTGCTCTAGAGGTTGCCCTTCTGTGGAGGCACCTCAGAGGAGCAGACTGAAGAGACACCGGTTCCTGGGACGCCTGGTCCTACAATCCCAGGTGGGATTCCCAGCTCGCCTAACCCCCACCCCCACCCCGCCACTTCCTTGCTCTATATGCAGGTCGTTCCTTCGCTTCTCGGCTTACTAGAAACAAAATTCTTCCGACTGAAGATATGATTGACCTTATTTACAAAACAGAAATAGAGTCACAGGTGTAGAAAACAAACTTATGGTTATGGCGGGGGGCAAGGGAGGGGAGGGATAAATTGGGAGATTGGGATTGACATATACACACTACTATATATAAAATAGATAACTAATAAGGACCTGCTGTAGAGCACAGGGGACTCTACTCAGTACCCTGTAATGGCCTATATGGGCAAAGAATCTAAAAACAGAGTGGATATATGTATATGTATAATTGATTCACGTTGCTGTACAGCAGAAACTAACACAACTTTGTAAACCAACTCTTCCCATTAAAAAAAATATCTACTTGAGGCCTGAATGATGGTAAAGAGAATCGTTCCAATAGCCTACAAACACTAGTGTACGCTGAGCTGCTAACGTCTCTTCACCTCACCTTTGCTGTGCCGCCAGGGCTGTGATCCTTCTGCTACTGTAACATCAGCCGTTTTCGTCACTAAAGCAGGAAAACCTACTGCCTAACAGTCGGTTCCCCCAAGGGGAGGAAGCTGTTCTCCTGCTGCAGCTGAACGTTGGGGCTGCTAGAGCAGTTCTGTGAGACTCAGCTGAGAAGCTGAAGCAGGAAGGAAGGGGATGGCAGTTGCCCAAGAAGCTTCAGGATCTACTCAACGTAGATGGAGAACTCCATGTATCTTCTGCAGCCTTGGCTCAGAGGCCCAGAAAGAGCCAGGAAGGCTGCTGAGGTCCTCAGATACCCTGCTTGCTTTGATATTCCATCAAGAAGACAACCTTTCCCCAAAGCCACACCCTTGAGCAGTGCCACCAAGTCACACCAGTGCCCCTTTCTCTACCCTTCAGAGAATACCCGGGAAAGAAATATAATAAAAGGGAGCAAAAGACCAGGTCTTTTACCATCTTCTTGTGTGGGTGATCCGTCCTCTTCTTCTAGAACCTCATTTCCCTAGGACAGAAGGAAGGCACTGTGAGTCCATAAAGCAGTGAAATGAGTCTACTGATTGTCAGAAGACAGAACTAATCACCCTCATGGTATCCATACATTTCCTGTCTGTGTGAGATGGCTGGGAGGCCCAGCAGAGGCAGATTTTGCTTGGCGAGGCAGGATCGGCCCGTAGGGACCAGGTCTGAGGCACGTTCCAGAGGGACCAGGTCTGAGGCACCTTACAGAGGGACCCTGGGACTGTCAGGAATAGCCTTGGTCATAGTTTAGCTCACACTGTTTCTCTCAGGTGGAAATCAAAGTTGTCAAATGAAAAAGCAAACCGTGAGATCATAAAACTTTCAGGAACCCTTTAGGATCCCCAATCCCATCCAGATACTCCTTTGAGAACATCTGGCTCAAGAGAAAGTTGTAGAGTCCCCACTGGGAGCTGGGCATTCCATATACTTCAGGCACACCTCCGTCAGAGCACTTCTCACGCTGAGTTATAACTCTGATTCCTCCATCAGATGGAGCTCCGGGATGGGTGGGATGGGTGGATTGGGGGTGTGGGCAGGCAAAAGCCATGTCACTCGGTCTTTGTGTCCCCCAGTGCCAGGAAGATGTGAGATGCCTGTGCCAGGTAAATACTAAGTGAATTGGAGGACAAACACCCTCTCAAGGGTCTGGCCTGGAAGACTTCCCTCTGGAACTCACCCCACGCCTATTACGCTGAGACCAGCGCCCTCTGCTAACCGGACAGTCCCTCTGCTCTGCACCCTGCCTCTAACAGATCCAAGTGCACCACCTTGGAAGGCTTCTTCCAGAAGAGCCCCCATCCTATTTGCATCCTGTGCCAGCGCCGGCAGTCCCTCTGACCGGGGAGGGGCACCAGCGTCCACCTTGCTCTTACCTCTGCATCCTGCTCTTCAGTGGTGGCGACGAGGCCCGCAAAGTTGCAGTCTGGAGACGCCGCTGGCGTCACCTGCAAAGGAGCAACAAAAGTCAAGGTGCAGATGCCACCGGCTCTCCTACCCAGCTCGCCTGGCAGCAAGCGCAAACCAAGTCCTCAGGACAGAAGTGGTGCCACATGGAAGATCACATCTGAGGGAGTCTGTGATTCAACAACCCGGTACCGTGTTTTCCAGGGCTCCCCTCCCGAGCACTGGGGGGCTTTGCCGATCTCCCTGGCAGGCCCTGGACTGAGCTCCTTGGGACTCGAGTACAGAGCAGAGCAGAGCGGCGAGGGCGATCCCATGCTCCTCTCTTACGTCTCCTTCTTCTGAGGGGGTCCTGCTGGCGGCCCGGGGCCAGGGGAGAGCCTCCCCGTCCTCTTCCGTGCCAGGGGCGATGTAGGAGCCGGACATGGAGGAGACGGTGTCGGTGCTGACCTGGGAGGACACCATGGACATGACCTTCCTTCTTCAAGTCTGGGTCCCCAGTATGTTGAGGGGGGCAGAGGCGGGGAGAAGAGTGTTTCCTGCCCTCAGCTCAGCTCTTCAGGAGGCCTGGCGCATTTGCTTCAGGCCAGCATGGAATCCCATCCCGGGGGCCTTCCCGTCACTGGAGCTGGGGGTGGCCTGTCCCGTGGGCAGACGGCGAGGGTCCCCAAACACTGAGTTCCTGAACATTGCCCCTCATCCCTTTCCTGGCTGGCGATACATGGGGGAGGGAGGATAGGGAAGAGGTGGAAAGTGAGGAGACAGCAAGCTGGCTTCTTGCTTTGGGAAGGGACTGTACCACACCTGAGGGTGAAGTGGCTGAAGGGCTTCTCACCTCAAAAGTGGAGATCAAAGGAAATGCGAAACCTGCCCAGAGAGCTTGAGTCATGGGCTCAAAGCCACACAGGGCAAAAGAGAAAGGACAACTCAGTGCAACATGGGGTCCTGGATTGGGATGCTGGAATGGAGAGGAGCATTCCTGGGGTGATCTGCAAGACGTGAAGGGGGTCTGCGGTTACATGGGATTACCAGGTCAGTGTTCATTTCCTGATTGTGATGGTGGTACTGGGATTATGGAGGCGTGTCCTTGTTCTAAGGAAACACACACTAAAGTATCTAGTGCTAATGGGGCAGCCTGTCTGCAACTTACTGTTAAGGGCGCAAAATATATATTGACTGGGATTACATCGAATCTCTAAATAAATACGGAGTCACTGAACGTTTTTTCAAAAAGCCACCCAGCCAAGGGCCGGGGCAGGGATGAATAGGAGGGACAGGATCCACTCACGCTTCCCGCCCCCTCCACCGTCAACCCCCAAACGCTGCCTGCTGAAAGGGTGTGTGAAGCCCTGTGTTGTGGCCGCTTCGGAGCCCCCTCTTAGCTTTGGCTGCTCGTTGGCAGCATCCATGGACCCTTAAAAGTGCCAGTGTTTGGGTCCCAGCCCCAGAGACGCTAGTCCCAAGCATAGGGATTTTCAGGAGCTCCTGGGGATTCTTCCTGACAGCCAGAAGCTTCTTCAGCCTTTCCTTACCTGGCAGGCAGTTCTGCCAGCCCCTGACCTTGCCCCTCTTTCCCCAGCATGGGCCCAGGCAGAGGGTGAGGAGGAGGGACAGTGACCGGCCCCACCTGTCAATCCAGGGTGTACCCCTTTTGTCGGGGGCTGGAGGCTGAGCCTGGGGACCAGTGGAGAGGCTGGAGCCCCCATGTTCCCCCAGTGCTGGGGAGCGTGGGCAGGAAGGCCGGAGGGTGGTGGGGAGAGGGAGGGAGTCGTTGCTTAGGGGGTGAAGGGAGTCTCAGAGGGAGGTTGGGGCAGCCTCCTCAGCAAGCGGTGGGAAGGGGATGGGCTGCCTCCTGAGCTCTGTAAGGCCCCAACCCACCTGAACTTGCAGTGTGCGCACCCTTCGGAAATATTTTGAGTAATTAGCAAGGGAAAGCAGCAAGTTGGCGGGGGAATGCCAGGTTGTCCTGGAGCCAGCCTCCAGTGCAAGGAAAGAAAGGGGCTTCAGGAGAAAGGGGCCCGTGGAGGCTGGGAAGGATTGTGTAGGACAGTGCCCGTTTGTGTGTGTGTGTGTGTGTGTCTGTGCGCACGTGCACGTGAGTGCTGGGGGAAGGGGCTGTGCACCACAAGGGCGTGCTGGCGGGGCCAGGTGCAGGCTCGGGGGAGAGATGGGTTCCAGGCAAAGCTGGGGTGAGGGGGTGGAAAGGTGCCTGCTGAGTGTCACATATTTGCTGTGCCTCAGTTTCCCCATCAGAACTCTGGTACGTTGATTCCTCACAGGCTGGAGCTGTAGGGTCTAGGCACCCCGTCTTCCGTCTGCCCTGATGGCCTCCCTCAGCCCCAACCTGCATTGGAGGGAAGGCCCTGGGCGGGGTGAATGAACCCCAGGGTGGCAAGTGGGGCCCCAGGGGCTGGGGCCCTCTGACCTCACACCCTGTCCCTTCAGGAAGGGACCAAGGGAGGGAGGAGCTGGAGACAGGCCCAGGCGAGGACCGCAGGTGAGTCTGGGCAGGCCCTCAACTTGGGCGAGGTGGGGAACGTGAGCCGAGCCCTGGGCAAGAACGGCCTTTGTGAGTGAGTCCCCAGGGCCAGGGAGGGGGCTGTGCCTCCTTTGCCGCCTGCTCCTCGGGGCTGTGGGTACAGTCTCCCCATTGCACATAGAGAGGTGCCGAGGCCCTGGCTGCAGGGGACCCCCGAGGGCCGCCTCTCAGCCCCTTTCTCTCTGGGCACCCAGAGATCCTGAGGAGTGCATCAGGGGACACTCTGCAGGCCTTTGGTGCCCCCCATCTTCCTCCCAGCCATTCCCCCTTGGGCCGTGGCCTCCCCAAAACTGGCCCATGCTTTTCCCCAGAGAAAGTTGCAAGCAGGTCCATTTTGAGACTTTTTAAAACTTTACTTTTAAAAATGTTTTTATTGTAAATCACTTTCTATGAAAAAGGTTGCCCGATGGGTTAGGAGAGGGGATGTGGGATGCAGCCCAGGGGGTTTATGGTGGAGCAAGACACTCCCCTGCAGGAGTGCAAGCAAGGGCAATGGGCCATCCCCCCATTCCTGGTCCCAGTGGTTCTAGCAAGCACTGCGTCCCTCCCAGTTAAGCCTCAGCTCTAGCTACACTCACTACATTAGTCTGTCTGTCCCCTTTCCCTCCGCAGCTTGGCTGCCCCAGCCCCGAAACCCCAGATCCCCATCTCCCCGCTGCTCTCAGCCTCAAGTTGGGCTCAAAGATTAGGGACACATACCCTCTGCCCCACCTCTAGGGATGAAGCCAGAAGATCCCAGAGGCCTTAGAAAATCTCCTGGCTCCACCCGGCACCCCGGCCTCCTTTCTGTCTCCTCTGTCTTCCCCCCTCCGCCTAGCTCCTCCTCACAGACTGCCAGGAGAGGCCTCTTGGGTGTTCATTTGCAGTCACCTAATCAGCATTGGTTGTACCTGGGAACTTGCTCTGGATAGAGACCTGGGGAGGAGAGCAGGAGAGAGAGAAGCTTGGAAGCTAAGGTGTTCTGGGGCGGACCCTGTACTGATGTTTCCAGCTTGGCCAGGGCCCCTCCAAGCCGCAGCTCTCATAGTGCAGGGCCCTTAGCGTGTCTCTGGGGCAGGGAAGAAGTGGATCAATGAAACACTGTGTGTATGGGGGGCTGGGGAGCGGAGGCAGCAATTTGGGTCCTGGGCCCCAATTCTCAGCCTGCTGGACTAGAATCTGAGGATGGCCTGGGCTGGGGGCCGTGTGGCCTGGTGGGGTGACCTGGCCCAGCCCCTGCCTGGGCGGTAGGGTGTCCATGGGCCTGCACTGGCGGGGAGGGGGGCAGTCTGGGCCCAGACTTCGGTGCTGTCTGGAGGTGGGGCAGGGCCTGGCTTCTTACAAGAAGGCGCCCAGGCTGGCCCAGTCATGCAGGTCAGAGGCCAGTGTGGCATCCCCGGCCTCAAAGAGGGGCTCGGGGGGCAGGGAGCTACGGGTGCTCTCGTCCCAGGGGTGCTCCAGGAAGGATGTGGCCAGGAAGGTCTCATCAAAGTCCAGGCTGTCGGTAGCCTGCTCCGCTGGAGGCCCCCAGGTAACAGGGCAGTCGATGTGGTGGCCATGGATGGTGAGGTCCACGTCCCCGTGTGAGGCAGGGCTCAGCGGCGGGATCAGCTCCGAGGTCTCCAGCGTGCCCAGCTCCCCGTCCAGCGTGCCAGCGTCCAAGATGGCCTCCCAGTCAAAGTTGCCCTTGAGGGGTTCCAGCTCACCCTGCTCCTCCTGGGTCAGCAGCAGGGGGCTGGAGGGCCGCGGGACCTTGGCCTCCTGCTTGGGCAGCGGCTGTTGACGCTTACGCCCCAGCCTGCGCTCGCCTGCACCCCAGCCCGCCTCCCCAGTGGCCTCCTCGAACTCCCGCAGCAGCTGCTGGGCCTCGGTGCTCACGGTCAGTGGCCCGGCCCATGGGGCGGCGCTGGGCTCTGGCGCGGCCTGGCGGGCAAAGGCCGGGTGGATGTGGACTGGGGGCAGCCGCCGCTTCTTCAAGGCCCCACTCAGCAGCCGCTCGGCGTACTGGGGGTCGATGCGCCAGAAGCCCCCCTTGCCTGGCTCGTCCTTCTCCCGAGGCATCTTGATGAAGCCCTTGTTCAGGGACAGGTTGTGGCGGATGGAGTTCTGGACACAGGGAGGTAGGAGAGAAGGAAGACAGCTGGGAGAGTGGGTGGGGTCAGTGATGGGGGGCTCCTAGCGCCACTGCCAGTCCCACCACCACCTTCTCTCCGATGGGGGCAGGGGAGACAGAGGCGCTGCTCCGAGCGGGACGCTCTGGGACACCAGCCACGGGGCACCAGGAGCTGGGAGTGCTGTCGGGGGCTTTTGTTCCCTTTGCCCAGGATATCTGCCTGCTCGGTCATCCGAGCCCTGAGCCGCAGGGTGGCTCTCAGTGCCAGCCTGTCCTGCCCTCCCTCCCTTACCCCGCCGCTTGCGGCCTCTGGCCAAAGGCCTTGGCTCCCCCAGGTCCTGGACGGCCATCTCCCTCTGCCCGGGCCTGGCTGGCCTTCTCTGTTTGTGAAATGAGTGAGTGGGTGTGAGGGTGTGTGTGTGTGGGGGGGGGATGAAGTGTGGGAGGATCTGATGACTTTCCTTGTTTCTAGAGCCGGCTGCTGGCCTGGGCCCTCACCCACCATGTCCCCCTCCTCCCACCCCAGGCTCTGAGGCCTCAGTTGATTATTACCCAGCCAAGAGCATAGCGCTCATTCCTGGGGCCTCTCAGGCTTGGGGTAGTGTGGGGGGTGGTGGAGGGTCTCTGCTTTCTCACCAAGGTTACAAATGGTACCTGCCCCAGGGTCAGGGCCCAAGCAAATGTGGAATAGCTGTGATCACAGGAACTCTGATCCTGTGACCTGTGCCACAGGGAAGGATCTGTGCATCCTCAGGGTCTCTGTCCCCAAGTAGCCCCTGATCCTGATGGTCGAAGAGGCTCAGGGCCGTGTGTGCCCAGCCTGAATCACCATCCTGCCTTGTTCACACCTGGGTGCACAGTCCAAACCACGCTGGGGCACAGGGGTCTGGGGCCTGGTGGGTGGGGCCGGCAGGTGAGTAGTGCCCCCTGGCAAGACTGGGAGGTTTACATGGTGGTCTGGGCCCTTTGGCTGCTCTGTGCCAGGTTCCGGACACTTGGAACATGAAGCCAGTGTGGGAGGAAAGAGCCCCTGTGGAAAGCACGTGGCTGAGGTAATTGTCCCCCCAGGGAGGTTGATGAGAAGAGGGGGAGGAGTGTAGGCAGGAAACTAGGGAGGGCTTGGGGTGGGGGCTGGCACAGCAGCTTTCGGAAGGCCCCGTAGCCCTTCCACTGGGACACAGATGGCCTTCACACCCCGCAGCACGCCCCTCTCCCCTCCCAGAGCCCCTCCAGCCAACTGAAAGCAGGCGGGATGCAGAGCCTGGCAGGAACGATGCTCTGCCTCCAGTCAGGCCCTGACAAACTGACCTTGAGGAGGGTAGTGTCGAGGAATTGCAGGACTTGGGACAAAAATGTGTCCCTCAGTCCATCAACCTACCCTGGGAGGCTGTGTCCACGCATAGTTCAGCCCTGGTCTTTGGGCTGAGCCTGCCAGACGAGTGACAAGTTCTTTCCACTTGAACCTCTATGTCGGCACCCCTGCAGCCCTCTGAACATCCTCCCTCCTCCACCTCTGAAGTCAAAGGGGCAGCAGTCCAAGCACTGGGCTCCCTTGAGGTCCTTCCTGGACGGCCTTCCTCTCTCGGGGCCCTGGCCGTACCGCGCCTACTTGGCCTGCGGATCTGGGATGTGAGTCCAGTCCTCGCAGGCATGGGGAGGGAGGGAGGGAGTGCCTCCCTACCTGCCAGGTGGGATCAGCGTGGCGGAAGTAACAGAAGTTGTCCGTGATCCACTTGTAGATGGCCGACAGGGTGATCTTGGTGGCCTTGCTGGCCTGCATGGCCATGCAGATGAGCGTGGCATACGAGTAGGGCGGCTTCATGTGCGGGTTGGTGGCGTAGTCCACGTCGTCGGGAGGCGAGGCCTGCAGCCCCGAGGGGGCGCTCCGCGGCGTGCAGGAGGACGTGGGCTTGCCGGGTGTGTGCGGCTGCCCCAGGCAGGCGGGGTCCGCCGCCAGGGGAGACCCCGGCTCGGCCGAGCCTGCCAGCTCGTGGGAGCCGTGGGGGTCGGTGTCCCCCGAAGGCAGGGCGGGGAGCTCGGCGTTGAGAATGGAGAATTCCTGCAGCCACTGCAGGCTGGTCAGGCTGTCATTCAGGGCGTTGGACTCCTCCAGGCCGCCTTCCGGTCCGGCCTCCTCCGCTGCCCCTGCTCCCGAGACGCGTAGCCAGCTCTCCGCCATATCTGCGGGGACTCTCCGAGGGGGCTGTCAACATCCACGAGCCGAGCCGAGGGTGGCCGCCGAGCTCTCCGGCCCGCTGACTCCCGCGGCTTCAGTTACGCAGCCTCCCGGAAGCGGGCTTCCATCCCGCGATCCGGGGGTAGCCTCCTCCAAACGGAATGTGGTGCCTGCGGGGACCAGAGCGGGAACTGAGCCCTCTTTCCCCACCCCCGAGGGGAGAGTGTGGGCGAGGGGGGAGGCTCTTACTAAAATCCTTCCTGCAGCTGGGGAGGATCTTTTACTGCCGACGTCTGGGAAACAGAAGGTGTGCCCGGGAGTCCGACCCACACGGGGTTCGCCTCGCTCTTTTCCTCTTGGATCTTTTAGAGGAGACTTAATTAGCCCAACGAGGGAATAGTGTAGGGGCATGCGAGGCCACCCCTTTCTCCCTCAAAGCGGGGAATTAACCCCCCTCTCTCCGTCCACAACCAATGGAAATGGGGCGAGAGAGTCCAGGAGGGCAGTACGACGGGTCGGGGGGCGGGGGAGGTCGTCTGATCTTTGAAAAGGGATATTAGGATGGGGCTCAAGGGGAAGGAAGGAAACAATACAGAGAGTTATAAGGGGGTGGGAAGTGAGTGTCCCCCAAACGCCTCTGATGTCAGTCCCCGGGCCCTCCACTTCCGTCGGGGACGGATGGGAGAGCGGGCTGGTACTGACGCCCTCCCTTCCCACGGCCGGCAGCCCTCCCCGTCCCTTACCTGGCTCAGAGCGCAGCCCGGGCCAAAGGAAGCTTCTCAAAGAAATTCCTCCCACCGCCCACCCTCACCGCGGCTCTCTGCTCCCAGCTCCAGGGCCCAGCCAGCAATCCTCGTCGCCACTCACGCCCGCCGGCGCCTCTCTGAAAGCCAGCGGCTGGGGACCGGCACTCAGTAGCCGCTCGCAAGGCGTCTCCTGCTGCCGTGGCGACGCCCCGCCCATATAAACAGCTTCCGCTTCTGCCATTGGCCAGGGCATCTCCAAAGAGACCGCGGGCTCTTAACGGCTCTCTCACGCGGTAACTCTCTTCCAGCTCCCTCCTGCCGCCCTCTCCCGCGCGCGACCCAGCCCCCTACCCGCCACCGCGTCCCGGCTCCGCGCATTCCCGCCCGACGGCCCCGCGCAGGGCTCGGAGAGGCGCGCGGCTCGGCGCTCCCGCAGAGGCCCCGGGGCCCTCGGCGAGCAGTTCGCCGCGGGAACCGTCCTCCGCCCCACCCCCTTCCCATCTGGGCTGCTCAGAGGTGGCGACGGCTCCTGGGACGCAGCCCGTGGCGCGGGGGCCAGGGCTGGGTGCATGCTTGGGGCTTTCCTTTCCTCTCCTCTGGGCTGCGAGTGGCACTTCCTCACGTTTCTGCGGCCTGTCCCGGTCTCCCGACCGAGTGTCGTCTTGGTGCCCGCAAGCAGGTCTGACTCTCCGATGCCACCTGCCGCTCAGGTCCGCAGAAACCGCAGCCCCGGTCGCAGGCACCCCAAGGCGGCTAGGGTAATCCAGTGTTTCCCGGTAAGCGCCCCCTCCCCGCCCCGTCCTCAGCAAGATTCCCAGAAGCTGACATTCCAGAGGCTTCTTCGGAAGTGCTCTCCCTCCTTTCCAGATAGCCGAGGAAACAGAGCCGTTGGGTGAAAGCCAGGAAAGCCGTGGACTTGCCAAATTCTTTGACTGGGGTCATTTGCCCCATTCATTTCACCAGCCTTTAAGTGACGGGCTAACGGTGGACTGTGGTCCTTCCTCCTCCCCTCCCCCAGCCTCCCTCCAGTCACCAGCTTTCCTGCTCTTCAGTTATTGAGGAGCTGCAGTTGGAAGTTCTCTGGTTGAAGGGGGTGGGTGGAGGTGAGGGCTCCTTATCAGGCCTCTGGGCAGGAGCTGTGCCCGGGGGATGGTACACCAGCTCCCACCCAGAAACATGTCTTTTCCTCTACCCCTTGCCCTCTCTCACTCCTCCATGTCCAGCTTGTCTTGAGTCAAAGTTTTTTTTTTCTTCCCAAGTATTTATTGTTTTATTTTAATTTTTATTTTATTTTTTTATTAGTTTCTGCTTTATAACAAAGTGAATCAGTCATACATATACATCTGTTCCCACATCCCTTCCCTCAGGCATCTCCCTCCCTCCCACCCTCCCCATCCCACCCCTCCAGGCGGTCACAAAGCACCGAGCTGATCTCCCTGTGCTCTGCGGCTGCTTCCCACTATCTACCTTACGTTTGGTAGTGTATATATGTCCATGCCTCTCTTTCGCTTTGTCACAACTTACCCTTCCCCCTCCCCATATCCTCAAGTCCATTCTCAAGTAGTTCTGTGTCTTTATTCCTGTTTTACCCCTAGGTTATTCATGACATTTTTTAAAATTCCATATATATGTGTTAGCATACGGTATTTGTCTTTCTCTTTCTGACTTACTTCACGGTGTATGACAGACTCTAGGTCTATCCACCTCATTACAAATAGCTCAGTTTCGTTTCTTTTTATGGCTGAGTAATATTCCATTGTATATATGTGCCACATCTTCTTTATCCATTCATCCGATGATGGACACTTAGGTTGCTTCCATCTCCGGGCTATTGTGAATAGAGCTGCAATGAACATTTTGGTACATGCCTCTTTTTGAATTATGGTTTTCTCAGGGTATATGCCTAGTAGTGGGATTGCTGGGTCATATGGTAGTTCGAGTTTTAGTCTTTTAAGGAACCTCCATACTGTTCTCCATAGTGGCTGTACCAATTCACATTCCCACCAGCAGTGCAAGAGTGTTCCCTTTTCTCCACACCCTCTCCAGCATTTATTGTTTCTAGATTTCTTGATGATGGCCATTCTGACTGGTGTGAGATGATATCTCATTGTAGTTTTGATTTGCATTTCTCTAATGATTAATGATGCTGAGCATTCTTTCATGTGTTTGTTGGCAGTCTGTATATCTTCTTTGGAGAAATGCCTATTTAAGTCTTCTGCCCATTTTTGGATTGGGTTGTTTGTTTTTTTGCTATTGAGCTGCATGAGCTGTTTTTAAATTTTGGAGATTAATCCTTTGTCAGTTGCTTCATTTGCAAATATTTTCTCCCATTCTGAGGGTTGTCTTTTGGTCTTGTTTATGGTTTCCTTTGCTGTGCAAAAGCTTTGCAGTTTCATTAGGTCCCATTTGTTTATCTTTGTTTTTATTTCCATTTCTCTAGGAGGTGGGTCCAAAAGGATCTTGCTGTGATTTATGTCATAGAGTGTTCTGCCTATGTTTTCCTCTAAGAGTTTGATAGCTTCTGGCCTTACATTTAGGTCTTTAATCCATTTTGAGCTTATTTTTGTGTATGGTGTCAGGGAATGATCTAATCTCATACTTTTACATGTCCCTGTCCAGTTTTCCCAGCACCACTTATTGAAGAGGCTGTCCTTTCTCCACTGTACATTCCTGCCTCCTTGATCAAAGATAAGTTGACCATATGGGTGTGGGTTTATCTCTGGGCTTTCTATCCTGTTCCATTGATCTATCTTTCTGTTTTTGTGCCAGTAAAACACTGTCTTGCTTACTATAGCTTTGTAGTGTAGTCTGAAGTCAGGGAGCCTGATTCCTCCAGCTCCGTTTTTCGTTCTCAAGATTGCTTTGGCTATTCGGAGTCTTTTGTTTTTCCAAACAAAGTTTGAAATGTTTTGTTCTAGTTCTGTGAAAAATGCCAGTGGTACTTTGTTAGGGATTGCATTGAACCTGTAGATTGCTTTGGGTAGTAGAGTCATTTTCACAATATCGATTCTTCCAATCCAGGAGCATGGTATATCTCTCCATCTATTTGTATCATCTTTAATTTCTTTCATCAGTGTCTTATAATTTTCTGCATACAGGTCTTTTGTCTCCTTAGGTAGGTTTATTCCTAGGTATTTTATTCCTTTTGTTGCAATGGTAAATGGGGGTGTTTTCTTGATTTCACTTTCAGATTCTTCATCATTAGTGTACAGGAATGCCAGAGATTTCTGTGCATTAATTTTGTATCCTGCTACTTTTCCAAATTCATTGATTAGCTCTAGTAGTCTTCTGGTAGCATCTTTAGGATTCTCTATGTATAGTATCATGTCATCTGCAAACAGTGACAGCTTTACTTCTTCTTTTCCAATTTGGATTCCTTTTATTTCCTTTTCTTCTCTGATTGCTGTTTCTAAAACTTCCAAAACTAAGTTGAATAAGAGTGGTGAGAGTGGGCCACCTTGTCTTGTTCCTGATCTTAGTGGAAATGGTTTCAGTTTTTCACCATTGAGGACAATGTTGGCTGTGGGTTTGTCATTTATGGCCTTTATTATCTTGAGGAAAGTTCCCTGTATGCCTACTTTCTGCAGGGTTTTTATCATAAATGGGTGTTGAATTTTGTCGAAAGCTTTCTCTGCATCTATTGAGATGATCATATGGTTTTTCTCCTTCAATTTGTTAACATGGTGTATCACATTGATTGATTTGCGTATATTGAAGAATCCTTGCATTCCTGGCATAAACCCCACTTGAGCATGGTGTATGATCCTTTTAATGTGCTGTTGGATTCTGTTTGCTAGTATTTTGTTGAGGATTTTTGCATCTATGTTCATCAGTGATATTGGCCTGTAGTTTTCTTTCTTTGTGACATCCTTGCCTGGTTTTGGTATCAAGGTGATGGTGGCCTCGTAGAATGAGTTTGGGAGTGCTCCTCCCTCTGCTATATTTTGGAAGAGTTTGAGAAGGATAGGTGTTAGCTCTTCTCTAAATGTCTGATAGAATTCGCCTGTGAAGCCATCTGGTCCTGGGCTTCTGTTTGTTGGAAGATTTTTAATCACAGTTTCCATTTCAGTGCTTGTGATTGGTCTATTCATATTTTCTATTTCTTCCTGATTCAGTCTTGGCAGGTTGTGCATTTCTAAGAATTTGTCCATTTCTTCCAGGTTGTCCATTTTCTTGGCATAGAGTTTCTTGTAGTAATCTCTCATGATCTTCTATATTTCTGCAGTGTGAGTTGTTATTGAGTCAAAGTATTAAAAGCGTGCTGGAGAAAGTCGGACAGCAACTTTCACAAATAAGCCAACTGTGCAATTAATAGCTCTCCTTCCCTTGTGAACAGTTTTATTCATTTTTAAGAATCATGCAGCGGTCCATAAATATTGCATCCTTGACCTCCCCACTGTAGTGTGCCCATGAGTGTACTCCAGGGAGTGAGGGGTACACAGATGGCACAACAGTACACACATACTTACACACACTAGGTGTGCAGATCCTAAAGCAAAGTGAGCAAGCAGCATGCCAAGGTCAGGTGAACAGGACACAAACCCTCCCCAGGTGAGATGGCTTAACGTGTGTGGATCCGTGCCCAGGAGATGCCCCAGCGTTGGCATGACCTCTGGTGGGATGGGACTGGGGAAGAGAAGGAAAAAGGGCTCTGTGAGAAGGCTGGGATCACCACACCACCCGGAAGTGAGCTCATAGGTGAGCTCCGACCTGAGTGTGGCAGGAAGGAGCCCCAGGCCTCTGGTTAGTCTGTGTCCTTGTGTGAGAAACCAGGCCCCGTCATATTCTCTGTGGGTCAACTGCTAACAACATGACCATCTCCAGATGATGACTGGGGCGGCTGTCCTGTTCCCCGACCAGGTTCTGTGCCCTGTTCCCTGACCCCAGCCCTTTTGGATGGGATATTTCTGCTCGCCAAAGAGCTAAATGAGGGCAAAGAGGTGAGGGGATGGGGGAGAGAGCAGGAACTGTCTGAGAAACAGGAGTGAAGGGCCACTTCTCACCCGGGTATGTCTTGGTTATGGAACCAAGGCCTTGAGGAATCTCTCTGAGCCTCTTCCTGGGAGAAGACAGACCCTCCAGAAAGGGTGAAGGCAATGGCTTCCTCTTAGGGTTCCTGGCCACTGTGGCAACTCTTTACCTGCATCTCCTTCATCTCAGGTAACACCACACTCTGAATACTACCTGCCGGGAGATGAGGTTCATCTGTATACCACCACCCCAGGCTAAGGGAGCGCCCCCTTCCCTAGTGCTTCTGGGACTCAGACTTCAAGGAGATCAGGAAGTGTGGTTATTGCTCGAATCTTCAATATGAAAGGGGCTGTAAGAATGTTTCAGGGAAAGGAAGGACATTAAATGGGGCCTGAAACAGCAGAACCCGCTGCAGGATTTCAGAGCGGGTGGACACGGGAACTCAAGGCAGAAGCTGAGATTCAGGCTTGGCTCATGTAGTGTCTGTCAAGACCACAGGCCTCCCCCTGCCCACCCCCAGGGCAGGATGTGAACCACAACCACCAGGCAGTGAGAGTCACCAGGCACCTGGTGGCGCAAAGCAGCCACACAGGAGGTGCAAAACATTCCCCACCACTGGGCTCTCTTTGAGGCCTTGGGAAGGACCCTGAAAAGCTCTTCTAGGGCAACAATTCCAACTACTAATTCAAGCCATCATGGTGGGCATAGCCTAGGGCTCTGTCATATCAGCCTCACAAACTGTTGGATCCCACTTTGCTTCTCAATCTCATGCTCCACTAAATAACCACCTCTTCCAAAAGCCAGCAGACAATGCATCTATCAGAGAGCTATGAGGAATCCATTGATAACACTAGTGTTGAGGGACGAACAGCCAACAGCTTACGGTCTTGCTGTTTCAGGCTGTTGTTTATATGCCCTACAGCAGAGTGAGGTGGGGTGCACATGTGATTTGAACAATATCTCTAAATCTCTGATGAGCCTATGGAAGGCAGTACCTCCGGCTCCCCCCATCAGGCTCAGCTGATCTGGAGGACAGGGGAGGAAAACCGGTGGGGTGGGGAGCCTCCCAGACCACCACTGACCCCAGCTCAGCCCTTCCCCCAACCTCCTTTGGGGTTCCTGGGCACCAAATGAGAACCACCGGTCCACCCCTCTCTCAGCTTCTTTCTTCAACTCTTTCAGAAAAGCGGGGTGGAGACGGGGGCAGCAGGGGTAAGAATGCCACCTCCACCTGACAGGGCGGTAGTGATGAAACGTGATAATATACGACAGTCCCTAACAAGTGCCTGGTACATAGAGGGGGTCAAAAATGCCTTTGCAGTGTCACCTTAGGATGGAGCCCCAGGCCTTCCTGAGTGCACCTGATCATAAAGAACTCCCCGGTAGGTCATCATTTAACTGAGGGGTTCTCAGATTCAAGGCCTCCTTCCTAAGCAGACACACGAGGCTTAGCCTCTGCTACCAGAAGCAAGAACTGTTTTCCCAACCAACCTTCTGGTGGTTGCCACTGCTTCTTGTCCTTGAGAGAGGAACCCCTAATGCATTTTGAGGGAAACCCCACTTACAGTGCAATATGGCTTTCCCTTCTCACAGGAGTCATCCCCCAACGCCACCCCAAACTGCAGGTTTCAGATTGGTTATGATGTCCCAGAGACTAGAAAATGCTAGATGGGTGTTTGTAATGAAGTCACCCAAACTCTTGAGTCTTCTTGGTCTACCTCCTAAGGAGAAAAAAAAAAAGATACACAAGAAATAACCAGTCTGTAGACCACAGCTCCACCTGAAGATCAAGATACAGTGGAAACATTCCAGAGACTCTCTGCAAAGGGTCTCATGAGCTGCAGTTCGAGTGACTTTAGCCGACAAGGAGAAAAGAGGTTTCCAGTCCCTTCTGAGAGGGGAAGGATCACGGTTGCGGAAGAAGATGAGTCTGGGAGAAGGGTCAGGTGCCCTCAACATCCAGCTTTCACGTGGGTCTAAAAAGTCTCCGTGTGTCTTGCTGAGGATGCCCAGGAGGTCAGTGGTGCCATGAGGCCAGGATGGGATGTGAGAACGGGAGGAGAGCCCTGGTACAGGGGCTAAGGCTCTCAGATGGCCAAAGGATCCCACACGCAGAGCCTGTTCTCGGGGTCCTCCAGGCTGCCAGAAGATGAGCGTCTGCGCTGCGTGTTCCAACGACTGACCACGTTGTCGTCAGCCTGCCAGGCACCTGAGAAGAGGAAAGGAAGGTTACCGGACCTTTGGTTTGGTGCAGATGGTGTCTCTGGCAGGACAGTCCGGGAGTTTGGCACGAAAACTGGCAAGATGCGCATTAGCTGGAACTCCCACAGGGTGCAAACCACAGCACGTGAAACTTGGGAGCAGTGGCGTCCACTGGGCGAGGGACAGTCATGGCCACTGTGGCCCACTGATGGAGGGACATGCAGGATGGTCCTTGTTTTGTGAGCTTGCCGTAGGATCCACCTTTGTATCTTTATTTGGTCTTGAAGTTTGCCTAAGTGTTACAGCGGACCAGGAAAAGAAACTGAGTCTGGCTGAGACTTTCACGAGAGCAGGAGGAGGTGAAGGGGAGGGAGAAGAGTGTGTTAATTTGGGCTCAGAGTTAGTGTTTGCTGTGGGGGCCAGGGTGGGGCAGGAAGGGACTGGCTGCCCAGCAGGGCGCCAGGGACCAAATGGCATGGCAGAGAACAGAGTGACAGCTGTTCCTCTCCTTCTGCACCTGAACAGCCCACCGAGAGTTGCTATCAGCTGGTGCCACCAACCCCAGGAGACATTAGCTCCAGAGCTTTGGGGTCCCCCGGGTACCATCCACAAAACTCATCATCTTCCCCCCTCGTACTGCAGTTCCTGCACGAGAAGCACCCGCTGCCCATGCTGGAAACCCACTCCTGAAGCTTCTCTCTCCTTCATGCTCTGTATCCAATCCACCATGACCTGCTGCTTGTTCAAGCTCTAGTAAGGTCTAAATCTGTAGTCAGAAAACCGGGATACAGCCCCAGCTTGTAACGTACTGACTGTGTGACCTTGGGCAGGTCACTGTACTTGGAGCCCTGGTTTTCCCATCCATCAGATGGGAGACAAGTACTTACTCCCCAGGGATGCTGTGAGACTAAGCGAGGTGACATGGAAGAGTGGTGAGCAGGGCGCCTGACTCACAGAATGTGCGTGAAAACCATCCGCCCCCCTGGCCTTGTTCAGGTTACACTCATCTCCCCCAAGTCGTCCTCCCAGCCCACAGACTGACTCCATCTGATTCATTCCCCCCAGTGCAGCGAGATGGCCCTTCTGAAGGGAAAGGATGAAGCCCTAACCCCCTGAGTTGGGGGAAAGCCTCCCATTCTCTGGCCGAGGACTGCTGAGCTGCCTCTTCCAGCACCTGCCCCCAGAAAGCCCCCCCCTGAAGCCAGATGGGGTCCATCGTGCTCCGAAGTGTTCCCCCACTGGCCCGTACGACCACCCCATTTCTCATGCTGTGTGGAAATTGCTGGATCCTCCAGCACACGGTGATCTCTCCAGGGAAGAGCCGAGAGCCATGCCCTTCAGAGGGCTCAGTTCGTGGACGGAGCCGGCTGACCCTGGAGGGTGGACGTGACGCTCACTGTGTCACATTTGAGGGAGGCCACTCACAAATGTCTGGGGTCAGCTTCAGGTTAGGCCAGTCCAAGACACGAAACCCTTTAATGGCAGAAACACTAGGATTCAGCGGGTATAAATTGTGTATACCCATAAATGTCCTGGTGTGCTAATCCGCCCTAAGGCTCTAATAATAGTCTTGTGGAGGTGGACCCCAGGGGAAGGGGAGTGAGTGGGACAGGAAATGTTTAGGTATCTCTCACAGCCAGACGGAATGCGGGGATCTGTACTCCCTGGGGGTACCGGAGTCTGGCACATGGGTCCACAGTGCTTTACCGCTCTAAGGGTGACAGGATGAAGAGCAGGCAAGATTGCCCTTTCAAGTTAGGAACCCCCAGATGAAAGAAGTTGTTCCTTCATTTTATATAATTTGGTAGATCTCATACTTATTCCTCTGTGTTTAATGGGCAGGACTCCGGAACTGCGGCTGTTTGGTAGGAACGACCAAAAGCAAATGGTAAAAAGGAGAGAAGACACACACACACACACACACACACACACACACACGCACGCACGCGCGCGCACACACACAAAGTCAAATCAAAACACTGCCGCAGCCTCGCCGCCACCACCACTGGCTGCCAGGCTGCCTGGCTCTGAATTCTTGAGTCCTTGCTACAAACACCACCGGTCCAGATTCTGAGCCAGGGCTGAAAACTGGCTCCTTCTGAAACAGCCTGAAGACTCAGACCTGAAGTCTCTGATCTCCCCAGCTTCTTGGTACAGTCGGTGGTTCTCTTTCCTCTAAAAAGGCTTCTGCCAGACCCTCGGCGAAACCCTGCTGCTCCGTGCATCCTGGATGCAGAAGGTAAGCCTGGAAGGCGCAGGAGGACTTCCTGAGCGAGTGCTACCATTCTGTCCAGCCCTCAGCCAGAAAAGGGAGCCTGGAGATTCAAAATCCTTCCCGGGAGGTAGAGAAAGGTGGTTCCCACTTAATTCCCTCCTCAGGCTCAGAAACGGGGGAGTGAGGAGACCTCTAGAGGCAGATTTGGGGAGCACATCTAGGGGGATTCCACACACCTCTTTCCTGCCTCTACCCAGCCACTAATTAAATTTAAGATCTGTAACAGTTCCACCATCTTGTAGAGTTTCTCTCCAAGAAAAGAGAAAGTTAATTCCGATTTTTCCTTAGTATCTGCGAAGCATAACCCTTCCTAGTGGCGTCTTAGTCTTGGGTTATTTCAGGTCTCCATAAGTACTTTTCTTTTTTTGGCTGCGCAGTGGCTTGGAAGATCTTAGTTCTGTGACCAGGGATTGAACCAGGCCACTGAAGTGAAAGTGCTGAGTCCTAACCACTGGACTGCCAGGGAATTCCCTCCATAAGTACTTTTAGATTTCATCGGTATGCCCACTCCTGTCCAATGCCATCATTTAAAAACATCTGTATCGGGCTTCCCTGGTGCCGCAGTGGTTGAGAGACTGCCTGCCGATGCAGGGGACACGGGTTCGTGCCCCGGTCCGGGAAAATCCCAGATGCCACGGAGCGGCTGGGCCCGTGAGCCATGGCCGCTGAGCCTGCGCGTCCGGAGGCTGTGCTCCGCAATGGGAGAGGCCACAACAGTGAGAGGCACGCGTACCACAAAAAACAAAACAACACAAAACAAAAACATTTGTATTTCCACTAATAAACTCAAATTATCTTTGCTTTTTCCCATCACACTCCCCAGAGCCTTTTCACAGAATTGTCACTGGTCCCCTGGCCACTATCCTGACGCCTGTGTGATACTCCATCAGGTTCCTTGGGGCCCCGTCTACCGAGCATGGCCTCGCGATTATAGTCAGCTCATCACCTACAATGGTCAACTCAGATTTCCTCCCTTTGAGAACCTTGCAGAACAATCTCAGAACATACCATCGCCCCCCCCCCACCTTGGTCTCTGGGCCAAAGAAGACCCAGAGGCTTCTTAGCGGAAGAGGTGCTGGAATGACACAGGTGCTTTCTCAACATCACTCCCACAAGGGTGATGAGATCAGCGAGGATGGGGACCTGAGCCATCCTTGCCGCGAACTGGGGCTCCTGGCAGAGCACCTGTGGGCCTGGGGAGGGTGGACCATGGTATGCTCCCCGGGCTCCCTCTTTGTGGGAGCTCCGTGAGGGGAGTGGCATCCGTGTGGGGAGGGAAACAGCGTGGAGAGGGAGACCAAGTGCCTGAGAAGCTGTCCTGATGGCCAAGCCAGCCTGAGGCACCTCAGTCATAGGATGTAACTTTGAACTTACAGCTGAGCGTGGTGAGGTCTGTTGATTCCACGGGAACTACCACAGTGGATGCTCCGGTCATTAACCTGACATTAACCCGACAGATGCTTCCAGAGAGTTCCCCAGCTCTTTACTACCAGTGTGACGCTAACAGCAGAACCCGAGAAACATTTTACCAAGAGAGCAGATGCACTTTCCTTCTCCCGTAAGAGCCCTTGAGACCTCGGGTTGAGGCTACGATGCGACCCTCAACTCCCTCTCCCGGCAGTCGCCACTGTCATTCGGTTTCATGTCTGGCCTGAACGGTGAAGCCAGTTTAATCTGAGAATGGCTGGCTCTCGAGATCACCATAAAGAAGCCCAGGCATTGTTTTCCTTCCAGGTCTCGCTCCCCTGCCGCAATCCCAGAGTGGAATAAACATTCACCAGCAGGTTGGCCCGAAGGAGTGAGGGAGAGGAGGAAGAACAAGGCCTGGGGTTAGTTTCCACCAGCATGCGTGGCTGAAACAATAACCAGGAGAGAGTGGTCAGTGCACATGCGCACCCCCTGCACACCACACCACCCCCCAAGCAACTGCCATGGCCAAAGCAGAAGCGACTAGCATGACATCTGCATCCAGGCTGGGATCCAGGTTTGCTCTAGAGGTTGCCCTTCTGTGGAGGCACCTCAGAGGAGCAGACTGAAGAGACACCGGTTCCTGGGACGCCTGGTCCTACAATCCCAGGTGGGATTCCCAGCTCGCCTAACCCCCACCCCCACCCCGCCACTTCCTTGCTCTATATGCAGGTCGTTCCTTCGCTTCTCGGCTTACTAGAAACAAAATTCTTCCGACTGAAGATATGATTGACCTTATTTACAAAACAGAAATAGAGTCACAGGTGTAGAAAACAAACTTATGGTTATGGCGGGGGGCAAGGGAGGGGAGGGATAAATTGGGAGATTGGGATTGACATATACACACTACTATATATAAAATAGATAACTAATAAGGACCTGCTGTAGAGCACAGGGGACTCTACTCAGTACCCTGTAATGGCCTATATGGGCAAAGAATCTAAAAACAGAGTGGATATATGTATATGTATAATTGATTCACGTTGCTGTACGGCAGAAACTAACACAACTTTGTAAACCAACTCTTCCCATTAAAAAAAATATCTACTTGAGGCCTGAATGATGGTAAAGAGAATCGTTCCAATAGCCTACAAACACTAGTGTACGCTGAGCTGCTAACGTCTCTTCACCTCACCTTTGCTGTGCCGCCAGGGCTGTGATCCTTCTGCTACTGTAACATCAGCCGTTTTCTTCACTAAAGCAGGAAAACCTACTGCCTAACAGTCGGTTCCCCCAAGGGGAGGAAGCTGTTCTCCTGCTGCAGCTGAACGTTGGGGCTGCTAGAGCAGTTCTGTGAGACTCAGCTGAGAAGCTGAAGCAGGAAGGAAGGGGATGGCAGTTGCCCAAGAAGCTTCAGGATCTACTCAACGTAGATGGAGAACTCCATGTGTCTTCTGCAGCCTTGGCTCAGAGGCCCAGAAAGAGCCAGGAAGGCTGCTGAGGTCCTCAGATACCCTGCTTGCTTTGATATTCCATCAAGAAGACAACCTTTCCCCAAAGCCACACCCTTGAGCAGTGCCACCAAGTCACACCAGTGCCCCTTTCTCTACCCTTCAGAGAATACCCGGGAAAGAAATATAATAAAAGGGAGCAAAAGACCAGGTCTTTTACCATCTTCTTGTGTGGGTGATCCGTCCTCTTCTTCTAGAACCTCATTTCCCTAGGACAGAAGGAAGGCACTGTGAGTCCATAAAGCAGTGAAATGAGTCTACTGATTGTCAGAAGACAGAACTAATCACCCTCATGGTATCCATACATTTCCTGTCTGTGTGAGATGGCTGGGAGGCCCAGCAGAGGCAGATTTTGCTTGGCGAGGCAGGATCGGCCCGTAGGGACCAGGTCTGAGGCACGTTCCAGAGGGACCAGGTCTGAGGCACCTTACAGAGGGACCCTGGGACTGTCAGGAATAGCCTTGGTCATAGTTTAGCTCACACTGTTTCTCTCAGGTGGAAATCAAAGTTGTCAAATGAAAAAGCAAACCGTGAGATCATAAAACTTTCAGGAACCCTTTAGGATCCCCAATCCCATCCAGATACTCCTTTGAGAACATCTGGCTCAAGAGAAAGTTGTAGAGTCCCCACTGGGAGCTGGGCATTCCATATACTTCAGGCACACCTCCGTCAGAGCACTTCTCACGCTGAGTTATAACTCTGATTCCTCCATCAGATGGAGCTCCGGGATGGGTGGGATGGGTGGATTGGGGGTGTGGGCAGGCAAAAGCCATGTCACTCGGTCTTTGTGTCCCCCAGTGCCAGGAACATGTGAGATGCCTGTGCCAGGTAAATACTAAGTGAATTGGAGGACAAACACCCTCTCAAGGGTCTGGCCTGGAAGACTTCCCTCTGGAACTCACCCCACGCCTATTACGCTGAGACCAGCACCCTCTGCTAACCGGACAGTCCCTCTGCTCTGCACCCTGCCTCTAACAGATCCAAGTGCACCACCTTGGAAGGCTTCTTCCAGAAGAGCCCCCATCCTATTTGCATCCTGTGCCAGCGCCGGCAGTCCCTCTGACCGGGGAGGGGCACCAGCGTCCACCTTGCTCTTACCTCTGCATCCTGCTCTTCAGTGGTGGCGACGAGGCCCGCAAAGTTGCAGTCTGGAGACGCCGCTGGCGTCACCTGCAAAGGAGCAACAAAAGTCAAGGTGCAGATGCCACCGGCTCTCCTACCCAGCTCGCCTGGCAGCAAGCGCAAACCAAGTCCTCAGGACAGAAGTGGTGCCACATGGAAGATCACATCTGAGGGAGTCTGTGATTCAACAACCCGGTACCGTGTTTTCCAGGGCTCCCCTCCCGAGCACTGGGGGGCTTTGCCGATCTCCCTGGCAGGCCCTGGACTGAGCTCCTTGGGACTCGAGTACAGAGCAGAGCAGAGCGGCGAGGGCGATCCCATGCTCCTCTCTTACGTCTCCTTCTTCTGAGGGGGTCCTGCTGGCGGCCCGGGGCCAGGGGAGAGCCTCCCCGTCCTCTTCCGTGCCAGGGGCGATGTAGGAGCCGGACATGGAGGAGACGGTGTCGGTGCTGACCTGGGAGGACACCATGGACATGACCTTCCTTCTTCAAGTCTGGGTCCCCAGTATGTTGAGGGGGGCAGAGGCGGGGAGAAGAGTGTTTCCTGCCCTCAGCTCAGCTCTTCAGGAGGCCTGGCGCATTTGCTTCAGGCCAGCATGGAATCCCATCCCGGGGGCCTTCCCGTCACTGGAGCTGGGGGTGGCCTGTCCCGTGGGCAGACGGCGAGGGTCCCCAAACACTGAGTTCCTGAACATTGCCCCTCATCCCTTTCCTGGCTGGCGATACATGGGGGAGGGAGGATAGGGAAGAGGTGGAAAGTGAGGAGACAGCAAGCTGGCTTCTTGCTTTGGGAAGGGACTGTACCACACCTGAGGGTGAAGTGGCTGAAGGGCTTCTCACCTCAAAAGTGGAGATCAAAGGAAATGCGAAACCTGCCCAGAGAGCTTGAGTCATGGGCTCAAAGCCACACAGGGCAAAAGAGAAAGGACAACTCAGTGCAACATGGGGTCCTGGATTGGGATGCTGGAATGGAGAGGAGCATTCCTGGGGTGATCTGCAAGACGTGAAGGGGGTCTGCGGTTACATGGGATTACCAGGTCAGTGTTCATTTCCTGATTGTGATGGTGGTACTGGGATTATGGAGGCGTGTCCTTGTTCTAAGGAAACACACACTAAAGTATCTAGTGCTAATGGGGCAGCCTGTCTGCAACTTACTGTTAAGGGCGCAAAATATATATTGACTGGGATTACATCGAATCTCTAAATAAATACGGAGTCACTGAACGTTTTTTCAAAAAGCCACCCAGCCAAGGGCCGGGGCAGGGATGAATAGGAGGGACAGGATCCACTCACGCTTCCCGCCCCCTCCACCGTCAACCCCCAAACGCTGCCTGCTGAAAGGGTGTGTGAAGCCCTGTGTTGTGGCCGCTTCGGAGCCCCCTCTTAGCTTTGGCTGCTCGTTGGCAGCATCCATGGACCCTTAAAAGTGCCAGTGTTTGGGTCCCAGCCCCAGAGACGCTAGTCCCAAGCATAGGGATTTTCAGGAGCTCCTGGGGATTCTTCCTGACAGCCAGAAGCTTCTTCAGCCTTTCCTTACCTGGCAGGCAGTTCTGCCAGCCCCTGACCTTGCCCCTCTTTCCCCAGCATGGGCCCAGGCAGAGGGTGAGGAGGAGGGACAGTGACCGGCCCCACCTGTCAATCCAGGGTGTACCCCTTTTGTCGGGGGCTGGAGGCTGAGCCTGGGGACCAGTGGAGAGGCTGGAGCCCCCATGTTCCCCCAGTGCTGGGGAGCGTGGGCAGGAAGGCCGGAGGGTGGTGGGGAGAGGGAGGGAGTCGTTGCTTAGGGGGTGAAGGGAGTCTCAGAGGGAGGTTGGGGCAGCCTCCTCAGCAAGCGGTGGGAAGGGGATGGGCTGCCTCCTGAGCTCTGTAAGGCCCCAACCCACCTGAACTTGCAGTGTGCGCACCCTTCGGAAATATTTTGAGTAATTAGCAAGGGAAAGCAGCAAGTTGGCGGGGGAATGCCAGGTTGTCCTGGAGCCAGCCTCCAGTGCAAGGAAAGAAAGGGGCTTCAGGAGAAAGGGGCCCGTGGAGGCTGGGAAGGATTGTGTAGGACAGTGCCCGTTTGTGTGTGTGTGTGTGTGTGTCTGTGCGCACGTGCACGTGAGTGCTGGGGGAAGGGGCTGTGCACCACAAGGGCGTGCTGGCGGGGCCAGGTGCAGGCTCGGGGGAGAGATGGGTTCCAGGCAAAGCTGGGGTGAGGGGGTGGAAAGGTGCCTGCTGAGTGTCACATATTTGCTGTGCCTCAGTTTCCCCATCAGAACTCTGGTACGTTGATTCCTCACAGGCTGGAGCTGTAGGGTCTAGGCACCCCGTCTTCCGTCTGCCCTGATGGCCTCCCTCAGCCCCAACCTGCATTGGAGGGAAGGCCCTGGGCGGGGTGAATGAACCCCAGGGTGGCAAGTGGGGCCCCAGGGGCTGGGGCCCTCTGACCTCACACCCTGTCCCTTCAGGAAGGGACCAAGGGAGGGAGGAGCTGGAGACAGGCCCAGGCGAGGACCGCAGGTGAGTCTGGGCAGGCCCTCAACTTGGGCGAGGTGGGGAACGTGAGCCGAGCCCTGGGCAAGAACGGCCTTTGTGAGTGAGTCCCCAGGGCCAGGGAGGGGGCTGTGCCTCCTTTGCCGCCTGCTCCTCGGGGCTGTGGGTACAGTCTCCCCATTGCACATAGAGAGGTGCCGAGGCCCTGGCTGCAGGGGACCCCCGAGGGCCGCCTCTCAGCCCCTTTCTCTCTGGGCACCCAGAGATCCTGAGGAGTGCATCAGGGGACACTCTGCAGGCCTTTGGTGCCCCCCATCTTCCTCCCAGCCATTCCCCCTTGGGCCGTGGCCTCCCCAAAACTGGCCCATGCTTTTCCCCAGAGAAAGTTGCAAGCAGGTCCATTTTGAGACTTTTTAAAACTTTACTTTTAAAAATGTTTTTATTGTAAATCACTTTCTATGAAAAAGGTTGCCCGATGGGTTAGGAGAGGGGATGTGGGATGCAGCCCAGGGGGTTTATGGTGGAGCAAGACACTCCCCTGCAGGAGTGCAAGCAAGGGCAATGGGCCATCCCCCCATTCCTGGTCCCAGTGGTTCTAGCAAGCACTGCGTCCCTCCCAGTTAAGCCTCAGCTCTAGCTACACTCACTACATTAGTCTGTCTGTCCCCTTTCCCTCCGCAGCTTGGCTGCCCCAGCCCCGAAACCCCAGATCCCCATCTCCCCGCTGCTCTCAGCCTCAAGTTGGGCTCAAAGATTAGGGACACATACCCTCTGCCCCACCTCTAGGGATGAAGCCAGAAGATCCCAGAGGCCTTAGAAAATCTCCTGGCTCCACCCGGCACCCCGGCCTCCTTTCTGTCTCCTCTGTCTTCCCCCCTCCGCCTAGCTCCTCCTCACAGACTGCCAGGAGAGGCCTCTTGGGTGTTCATTTGCAGTCACCTAATCAGCATTGGTTGTACCTGGGAACTTGCTCTGGATAGAGACCTGGGGAGGAGAGCAGGAGAGAGAGAAGCTTGGAAGCTAAGGTGTTCTGGGGCGGACCCTGTACTGATGTTTCCAGCTTGGCCAGGGCCCCTCCAAGCCGCAGCTCTCATAGTGCAGGGCCCTTAGCGTGTCTCTGGGGCAGGGAAGAAGTGGATCAATGAAACACTGTGTGTATGGGGGGCTGGGGAGCGGAGGCAGCAATTTGGGTCCTGGGCCCCAATTCTCAGCCTGCTGGACTAGAATCTGAGGATGGCCTGGGCTGGGGGCCGTGTGGCCTGGTGGGGTGACCTGGCCCAGCCCCTGCCTGGGCGGTAGGGTGTCCATGGGCCTGCACTGGCGGGGAGGGGGGCAGTCTGGGCCCAGACTTCGGTGCTGTCTGGAGGTGGGGCAGGGCCTGGCTTCTTACAAGAAGGCGCCCAGGCTGGCCCAGTCATGCAGGTCAGAGGCCAGTGTGGCATCCCCGGCCTCAAAGAGGGGCTCGGGGGGCAGGGAGCTACGGGTGCTCTCGTCCCAGGGGTGCTCCAGGAAGGATGTGGCCAGGAAGGTCTCATCAAAGTCCAGGCTGTCGGTAGCCTGCTCCGCTGGAGGCCCCCAGGTAACAGGGCAGTCGATGTGGTGGCCATGGATGGTGAGGTCCACGTCCCCGTGTGAGGCAGGGCTCAGCGGCGGGATCAGCTCCGAGGTCTCCAGCGTGCCCAGCTCCCCGTCCAGCGTGCCAGCGTCCAAGATGGCCTCCCAGTCAAAGTTGCCCTTGAGGGGTTCCAGCTCACCCTGCTCCTCCTGGGTCAGCAGCAGGGGGCTGGAGGGCCGCGGGACCTTGGCCTCCTGCTTGGGCAGCGGCTGTTGACGCTTACGCCCCAGCCTGCGCTCGCCTGCACCCCAGCCCGCCTCCCCAGTGGCCTCCTCGAACTCCCGCAGCAGCTGCTGGGCCTCGGTGCTCACGGTCAGTGGCCCGGCCCATGGGGCGGCGCTGGGCTCTGGCGCGGCCTGGCGGGCAAAGGCCGGGTGGATGTGGACTGGGGGCAGCCGCCGCTTCTTCAAGGCCCCACTCAGCAGCCGCTCGGCGTACTGGGGGTCGATGCGCCAGAAGCCCCCCTTGCCTGGCTCGTCCTTCTCCCGAGGCATCTTGATGAAGCCCTTGTTCAGGGACAGGTTGTGGCGGATGGAGTTCTGGACACAGGGAGGTAGGAGAGAAGGAAGACAGCTGGGAGAGTGGGTGGGGTCAGTGATGGGGGGCTCCTAGCGCCACTGCCAGTCCCACCACCACCTTCTCTCCGATGGGGGCAGGGGAGACAGAGGCGCTGCTCCGAGCGGGACGCTCTGGGACACCAGCCACGGGGCACCAGGAGCTGGGAGTGCTGTCGGGGGCTTTTGTTCCCTTTGCCCAGGATATCTGCCTGCTCGGTCATCCGAGCCCTGAGCCGCAGGGTGGCTCTCAGTGCCAGCCTGTCCTGCCCTCCCTCCCTTACCCCGCCGCTTGCGGCCTCTGGCCAAAGGCCTTGGCTCCCCCAGGTCCTGGACGGCCATCTCCCTCTGCCCGGGCCTGGCTGGCCTTCTCTGTTTGTGAAATGAGTGAGTGGGTGTGAGGGTGTGTGTGTGGGGGGGGGGATGAAGTGTGGGAGGATCTGATGACTTTCCTTGTTTCTAGTGCCGGCTGCTGGCCTGGGCCCTCACCCACCATGTCCCCCTCCTCCCACCCCAGGCTCTGAGGCCTCAGTTGATTATTACCCAGCCAAGAGCATAGCGCTCATTCCTGGGGCCTCTCAGGCTTGGGGTTGTGTGGGGGGTGGTGGAGGGTCTCTGCTTTCTCACCAAGGTTACAAATGGTACCTGCCCCAGGGTCAGGGCCCAAGCAAATGTGGAATAGCTGTGATCACAGGAACTCTGATCCTGTGACCTGTGCCACAGGGAAGGATCTGTGCATCCTCAGGGTCTCTGTCCCCAAGTAGCCCCTGATCCTGATGGTCGAAGAGGCTCAGGGCCGTGTGTGCCCAGCCTGAATCACCATCCTGCCTTGTTCACACCTGGGTGCACAGTCCAAACCACGCTGGGGCACAGGGGTCTGGGGCCTGGTGGGTGGGGCCGGCAGGTGAGTAGTGCCCCCTGGCAAGACTGGGAGGTTTACATGGTGGTCTGGGCCCTTTGGCTGCTCTGTGCCAGGTTCCGGACACTTGGAACATGAAGCCAGTGTGGGAGGAAAGAGCCCCTGTGGAAAGCACGTGGCTGAGGTAATTGTCCCCCCAGGGAGGTTGATGAGAAGAGGGGGAGGAGTGTAGGCAGGAAACTAGGGAGGGCTTGGGGTGGGGGCTGGCACAGCAGCTTTCGGAAGGCCCCGTAGCCCTTCCACTGGGACACAGATGGCCTTCACACCCCGCAGCACGCCCCTCTCCCCTCCCAGAGCCCCTCCAGCCAACTGAAAGCAGGCGGGATGCAGAGCCTGGCAGGAACGATGCTCTGCCTCCAGTCAGGCCCTGACAAACTGACCTTGAGGAGGGTAGTGTCGAGGAATTGCAGGACTTGGGACAAAAATGTGTCCCTCAGTCCATCAACCTACCCTGGGAGGCTGTGTCCACGCATAGTTCAGCCCTGGTCTTTGGGCTGAGCCTGCCAGACGAGTGACAAGTTCTTTCCACTTGAACCTCTATGTCGGCACCCCTGCAGCCCTCTGAACATCCTCCCTCCTCCACCTCTGAAGTCAAAGGGGCAGCAGTCCAAGCACTGGGCTCCCTTGAGGTCCTTCCTGGACGGCCTTCCTCTCTCGGGGCCCTGGCCGTACCGCGCCTACTTGGCCTGCGGATCTGGGATGTGAGTCCAGTCCTCGCAGGCATGGGGAGGGAGGGAGGGAGTGCCTCCCTACCTGCCAGGTGGGATCAGCGTGGCGGAAGTAACAGAAGTTGTCCGTGATCCACTTGTAGATGGCCGACAGGGTGATCTTGGTGGCCTTGCTGGCCTGCATGGCCATGCAGATGAGCGTGGCATACGAGTAGGGCGGCTTCATGTGCGGGTTGGTGGCGTAGTCCACGTCGTCGGGAGGCGAGGCCTGCAGCCCCGAGGGGGCGCTCCGCGGCGTGCAGGAGGACGTGGGCTTGCCGGGTGTGTGCGGCTGCCCCAGGCAGGCGGGGTCCGCCGCCAGGGGAGACCCCGGCTCGGCCGAGCCTGCCAGCTCGTGGGAGCCGTGGGGGTCGGTGTCCCCCGAAGGCAGGGCGGGGAGCTCGGCGTTGAGAATGGAGAATTCCTGCAGCCACTGCAGGCTGGTCAGGCTGTCATTCAGGGCGTTGGACTCCTCCAGGCCGCCTTCCGGTCCGGCCTCCTCCGCTGCCCCTGCTCCCGAGACGCGTAGCCAGCTCTCCGCCATATCTGCGGGGACTCTCCGAGGGGGCTGTCAACATCCACGAGCCGAGCCGAGGGTGGCCGCCGAGCTCTCCGGCCCGCTGACTCCCGCGGCTTCAGTTACGCAGCCTCCCGGAAGCGGGCTTCCATCCCGCGATCCGGGGGTAGCCTCCTCCAAACGGAATGTGGTGCCTGCGGGGACCAGAGCGGGAACTGAGCCCTCTTTCCCCACCCCCGAGGGGAGAGTGTGGGCGAGGGGGGAGGCTCTTACTAAAATCCTTCCTGCAGCTGGGGAGGATCTTTTACTGCCGACGTCTGGGAAACAGAAGGTGTGCCCGGGAGTCCGACCCACACGGGGTTCGCCTCGCTCTTTTCCTCTTGGATCTTTTAGAGGAGACTTAATTAGCCCAACGAGGGAATAGTGTAGGGGCATGCGAGGCCACCCCTTTCTCCCTCAAAGCGGGGAATTAACCCCCCTCTCTCCGTCCACAACCAATGGAAATGGGGCGAGAGAGTCCAGGAGGGCAGTACGACGGGTCGGGGGGCGGGGGAGGTCGTCTGATCTTTGAAAAGGGATATTAGGATGGGGCTCAAGGGGAAGGAAGGAAACAATACAGAGAGTTATAAGGGGGTGGGAAGTGAGTGTCCCCCAAACGCCTCTGATGTCAGTCCCCGGGCCCTCCACTTCCGTCGGGGACGGATGGGAGAGCGGGCTGGTACTGACGCCCTCCCTTCCCACGGCCGGCAGCCCTCCCCGTCCCTTACCTGGCTCAGAGCGCAGCCCGGGCCAAAGGAAGCTTCTCAAAGAAATTCCTCCCACCGCCCACCCTCACCGCGGCTCTCTGCTCCCAGCTCCAGGGCCCAGCCAGCAATCCTCGTCGCCACTCACGCCCGCCGGCGCCTCTCTGAAAGCCAGCGGCTGGGGACCGGCACTCAGTAGCCGCTCGCAAGGCGTCTCCTGCTGCCGTGGCGACGCCCCGCCCATATAAACAGCTTCCGCTTCTGCCATTGGCCAGGGCATCTCCAAAGAGACCGCGGGCTCTTAACGGCTCTCTCACGCGGTAACTCTCTTCCAGCTCCCTCCTGCCGCCCTCTCCCGCGCGCGACCCAGCCCCCTACCCGCCACCGCGTCCCGGCTCCGCGCATTCCCGCCCGACGGCCCCGCGCAGGGCTCGGAGAGGCGCGCGGCTCGGCGCTCCCGCAGAGGCCCCGGGGCCCTCGGCGAGCAGTTCGCCGCGGGAACCGTCCTCCGCCCCACCCCCTTCCCATCTGGGCTGCTCAGAGGTGGCGACGGCTCCTGGGACGCAGCCCGTGGCGCGGGGGCCAGGGCTGGGTGCATGCTTGGGGCTTTCCTTTCCTCTCCTCTGGGCTGCGAGTGGCACTTCCTCACGTTTCTGCGGCCTGTCCCGGTCTCCCGACCGAGTGTCGTCTTGGTGCCCGCAAGCAGGTCTGACTCTCCGATGCCACCTGCCGCTCAGGTCCGCAGAAACCGCAGCCCCGGTCGCAGGCACCCCAAGGCGGCTAGGGTAATCCAGTGTTTCCCGGTAAGCGCCCCCTCCCCGCCCCGTCCTCAGCAAGATTCCCAGAAGCTGACATTCCAGAGGCTTCTTCGGAAGTGCTCTCCCTCCTTTCCAGATAGCCGAGGAAACAGAGCCGTTGGGTGAAAGCCAGGAAAGCCGTGGACTTGCCAAATTCTTTGACTGGGGTCATTTGCCCCATTCATTTCACCAGCCTTTAAGTGACGGGCTAACGGTGGACTGTGGTCCTTCCTCCTCCCCTCCCCCAGCCTCCCTCCAGTCACCAGCTTTCCTGCTCTTCAGTTATTGAGGAGCTGCAGTTGGAAGTTCTCTGGTTGAAGGGGGTGGGTGGAGGTGAGGGCTCCTTATCAGGCCTCTGGGCAGGAGCTGTGCCCGGGGGATGGTACACCAGCTCCCACCCAGAAACATGTCTTTTCCTCTACCCCTTGCCCTCTCTCACTCCTCCATGTCCAGCTTGTCTTGAGTCAAAGTTTTTTTTTTCTTCCCAAGTATTTATTGTTTTATTTTAATTTTTATTTTATTTTTTTATTAGTTTCTGCTTTATAACAAAGTGAATCAGTCATACATATACATCTGTTCCCACATCCCTTCCCTCAGGCATCTCCCTCCCTCCCACCCTCCCCATCCCACCCCTCCAGGCGGTCACAAAGCACCGAGCTGATCTCCCTGTGCTCTGCGGCTGCTTCCCACTATCTACCTTACGTTTGGTAGTGTATATATGTCCATGCCTCTCTTTCGCTTTGTCACAACTTACCCTTCCCCCTCCCCATATCCTCAAGTCCATTCTCAAGTAGTTCTGTGTCTTTATTCCTGTTTTACCCCTAGGTTATTCATGACATTTTTTAAAATTCCATATATATGTGTTAGCATACGGTATTTGTCTTTCTCTTTCTGACTTACTTCACGGTGTATGACAGACTCTAGGTCTATCCACCTCATTACAAATAGCTCAGTTTCGTTTCTTTTTATGGCTGAGTAATATTCCATTGTATATATGTGCCACATCTTCTTTATCCATTCATCCGATGATGGACACTTAGGTTGCTTCCATCTCCGGGCTATTGTGAATAGAGCTGCAATGAACATTTTGGTACATGCCTCTTTTTGAATTATGGTTTTCTCAGGGTATATGCCTAGTAGTGGGATTGCTGGGTCATATGGTAGTTCGAGTTTTAGTCTTTTAAGGAACCTCCATACTGTTCTCCATAGTGGCTGTACCAATTCACATTCCCACCAGCAGTGCAAGAGTGTTCCCTTTTCTCCACACCCTCTCCAGCATTTATTGTTTCTAGATTTCTTGATGATGGCCATTCTGACTGGTGTGAGATGATATCTCATTGTAGTTTTGATTTGCATTTCTCTAATGATTAATGATGCTGAGCATTCTTTCATGTGTTTGTTGGCAGTCTGTATATCTTCTTTGGAGAAATGCCTATTTAAGTCTTCTGCCCATTTTTGGATTGGGTTGTTTGTTTTTTTGCTATTGAGCTGCATGAGCTGTTTTTAAATTTTGGAGATTAATCCTTTGTCAGTTGCTTCATTTGCAAATATTTTCTCCCATTCTGAGGGTTGTCTTTTGGTCTTGTTTATGGTTTCCTTTGCTGTGCAAAAGCTTTGCAGTTTCATTAGGTCCCATTTGTTTATCTTTGTTTTTATTTCCATTTCTCTAGGAGGTGGGTCCAAAAGGATCTTGCTGTGATTTATGTCATAGAGTGTTCTGCCTATGTTTTCCTCTAAGAGTTTGATAGCTTCTGGCCTTACATTTAGGTCTTTAATCCATTTTGAGCTTATTTTTGTGTATGGTGTCAGGGAATGATCTAATCTCATACTTTTACATGTCCCTGTCCAGTTTTCCCAGCACCACTTATTGAAGAGGCTGTCCTTTCTCCACTGTACATTCCTGCCTCCTTGATCAAAGATAAGTTGACCATATGGGTGTGGGTTTATCTCTGGGCTTTCTATCCTGTTCCATTGATCTATCTTTCTGTTTTTGTGCCAGTAAAACACTGTCTTGCTTACTATAGCTTTGTAGTGTAGTCTGAAGTCAGGGAGCCTGATTCCTCCAGCTCCGTTTTTCGTTCTCAAGATTGCTTTGGCTATTCGGAGTCTTTTGTTTTTCCAAACAAAGTTTGAATTTTTTTGTTCTAGTTCTGTGAAAAATGCCAGTGGTAGTTTGATAGGGATTGCATTGAACCTGTAGATTGCTTTGGGTAGTAGAGTCATTTTCACAATATCGATTCTTCCAATCCAGGAGCATGGTATATCTCTCCATCTATTTGTATCATCTTTAATTTCTTTCATCAGTGTCTTATAATTTTCTGCATACAGGTCTTTTGTCTCCTTAGGTAGGTTTATTCCTAGGTATTTTATTCTTTTTGTTGCAATGGTAAATGGGGGTGTTTTCTTGATTTCACTTTCAGATTCTTCATCATTCGTGTACAGGAATGCCAGAGATTTCTGTGCATTAATTTTGTATCCTGCTACTTTTCCAAATTCATTGATTAGCTCTAGTAGTTTTCTGGTAGCATCTTTAGGATTCTCTATGTATAGTATCATGTCATCTGCAAACAGTGACAGCTTTACTTCTTCTTTTCCAATTTGGATTCCTTTTATTTCCTTTTCTTCTCTGATTGCTGTTTCTAAAACTTCCAAAACTAAGTTGAATAAGAGTGGTGAGAGTGGGCCACCTTGTCTTGTTCCTGATCTTAGTGGAAATGGTTTCAGTTTTTCACCATTGAGGACAATGTTGGCTGTGGGTTTGTCATTTATGGCCTTTATTATCTTGAGGAAAGTTCCCTGTATGCCTACTTTCTGCAGGGTTTTTATCATAAATGGGTGTTGAATTTTGTCGAAAGCTTTCTCTGCATCTATTGAGATGATCATATGGTTTTTCTCCTTCAATTTGTTAACATGGTGTATCACATTGATTGATTTGCGTATATTGAAGAATCCTTGCATTCCTGGCATAAACCCCACTTGAGCATGGTGTATGATCCTTTTAATGTGCTGTTGGATTCTGTTTGCTAGTATTTTGTTGAGGATTTTTGCATCTATGTTCATCAGTGATATTGGCCTGTAGTTTTCTTTCTTTGTGACATCCTTGCCTGGTTTTGGTATCAAGGTGATGGTGGCCTCGTAGAATGAGTTTGGGAGTGCTCCTCCCTCTGCTATATTTTGGAAGAGTTTGAGAAGGATAGGTGTTAGCTCTTCTCTAAATGTCTGATAGAATTCGCCTGTGAAGCCATCTGGTCCTGGGCTTCTGTTTGTTGGAAGATTTTTAATCACAGTTTCCATTTCAGTGCTTGTGATTGGTCTATTCATATTTTCTATTTCTTCCTGATTCAGTCTTGGCAGGTTGTGCATTTCTAAGAATTTGTCCATTTCTTCCAGGTTGTCCATTTTCTTGGCATAGAGTTTCTTGTAGTAATCTCTCATGATCTTCTATATTTCTGCAGTGTGAGTTGTTATTGAGTCAAAGTATTAAAAGCGTGCTGGAGAAAGTCGGACAGCAACTTTCACAAATAAGCCAACTGTGCAATTAATAGCTCTCCTTCCCTTGTGAACAGTTTTATTCATTTTTAAGAATCATGCAGCGGTCCATAAATATTGCATCCTTGACCTCCCCACTGTAGTGTGCCCATGAGTGTACTCCAGGGAGTGAGGGGTACACAGATGGCACAACAGTACACACATACTTACACACACTAGGTGTGCAGATCCTAAAGCAAAGTGAGCAAGCAGCATGCCAAGGTCAGGTGAACAGGACACAAACCCTCCCCAGGTGAGATGGCTTAACGTGTGTGGATCCGTGCCCAGGAGATGCCCCAGCGTTGGCATGACCTCTGGTGGGATGGGACTGGGGAAGAGAAGGAAAAAGGGCTCTGTGAGAAGGCTGGGATCACCACACCACCCGGAAGTGAGCTCATAGGTGAGCTCCGACCTGAGTGTGGCAGGAAGGAGCCCCAGGCCTCTGGTTAGTCTGTGTCCTTGTGTGAGAAACCAGGCCCCGTCATATTCTCTGTGGGTCAACTGCTAACAACATGACCATCTCCAGATGATGACTGGGGCGGCTGTCCTGTTCCCCGACCAGGTTCTGTGCCCTGTTCCCTGACCCCAGCCCTTTTGGATGGGATATTTCTGCTCGCCAAAGAGCTAAATGAGGGCAAAGAGGTGAGGGGATGGGGGAGAGAGCAGGAACTGTCTGAGAAACAGGAGTGAAGGGCCACTTCTCACCCGGGTATGTCTTGGTTATGGAACCAAGGCCTTGAGGAATCTCTCTGAGCCTCTTCCTGGGAGAAGACAGACCCTCCAGAAAGGGTGAAGGCAATGGCTTCCTCTTAGGGTTCCTGGCCACTGTGGCAACTCTTTACCTGCATCTCCTTCATCTCAGGTAACACCACACTCTGAATACTACCTGCCGGGAGATGAGGTTGATCTGTATACCACCACCCCAGGCTAAGGGAGCGCCCCCTTCCCTAGTGCTTCTGGGACTCAGACTTCAAGGAGATCAGGAAGTGTGGTTATTGCTCGAATCTTCAATATGAAAGGGGCTGTAAGAATGTTTCAGGGAAAGGAAGGACATTAAATGGGGCCTGAAACAGCAGAACCCGCTGCAGGATTTCAGAGCGGGTGGACACGGGAACTCAAGGCAGAAGCTGAGATTCAGGCTTGGCTCATGTAGTGTCTGTCAAGACCACAGGCCTCCCCCTGCCCACCCCCAGGGCAGGATGTGAACCAAAACCACCAGGCAGTGAGAGTCACCAGGCACCTGGTGGCGCAAAGCAGCCACACAGGAGGTGCAAAACATTCCCCACCACTGGGCTCTCTTTGAGGCCTTGGGAAGGACCCTGAAAAGCTCTTCTAGGGCAACAATTCCAACTACTAATTCAAGCCATCATGGTGGGCATAGCCTAGGGCTCTGTCATATCAGCCTCACAAACTGTTGGATCCCACTTTGCTTCTCAATCTCATGCTCCACTAAATAACCACCTCTTCCAAAAGCCAGCAGACAATGCATCTATCAGAGAGCTATGAGGAATCCATTGATAACACTAGTGTTGAGGGACGAACAGCCAACAGCTTACGGTCTTGCTGTTTCAGGCTGTTGTTTATATGCCCTACAGCAGAGTGAGGTGGGGTGCACATGTGATTTGAACAATATCTCTAAATCTCTGATGAGCCTATGGAAGGCAGTACCTCCGGCTCCCCCCATCAGGCTCAGCTGATCTGGAGGACAGGGGAGGAAAACCGGTGGGGTGGGGAGCCTCCCAGACCACCACTGACCCCAGCTCAGCCCTTCCCCCAACCTCCTTTGGGGTTCCTGGGCACCAAATGAGAACCACCGGTCCACCCCTCTCTCAGCTTCTTTCTTCAACTCTTTCAGAAAAGCGGGGTGGAGACGGGGGCAGCAGGGGTAAGAATGCCACCTCCACCTGACAGGGCGGTAGTGATGAAACGTGATAATATACGACAGTCCCTAACAAGTGCCTGGTACATAGAGGGGGTCAAAAATGCCTTTGCAGTGTCACCTTAGGATGGAGCCCCAGGCCTTCCTGAGTGCACCTGATCATAAAGAACTCCCCGGTAGGTCATCATGTAACTGAGGGGTTCTCAGATTCAAGGCCTCCTTCCTAAGCAGACACACGAGGCATAGCCTCTGCTACCAGAAGCAAGAACTGTTTTCCCAACCAACCTTCTGGTGGTTGCCACTGCTTCTTGTCCTTGAGAGAGGAACCCCTAATGCATTTTGAGGGAAACCCCACTTACAGTGCAATATGGCTTTCCCTTCTCACAGGAGTCATCCCCCAACGCCACCCCAAACTGCAGGTTTCAGATTGGTTATGATGTCCCAGAGACTAGAAAATGCTAGATGGGTGTTTGTAATGAAGTCACCCAAACTCTTGAGTCTTCTTGGTCTACCTCCTAAGGAGAAAAAAAAAAAGATACACAAGAAATAACCAGTCTGTAGACCACAGCTCCACCTGAAGATCAAGATACAGTGGAAACATTCCAGAGACTCTCTGCAAAGGGTCTCATGAGCTGCAGTTCGAGTGACTTTAGCCGACAAGGAGAAAAGAGGTTTCCAGTCCCTTCTGAGAGGGGAAGGATCACGGTTGCGGAAGAAGATGAGTCTGGGAGAAGGGTCAGGTGCCCTCAACATCCAGCTTTCACGTGGGTCTAAAAAGTCTCCGTGTGTCTTGCTGAGGATGCCCAGGAGGTCAGTGGTGCCATGAGGCCAGGATGGGATGTGAGAACGGGAGGAGAGCCCTGGTACAGGGGCTAAGGCTCTCAGATGGCCAAAGGATCCCACACGCAGAGCCTGTTCTCGGGGTCCTCCAGGCTGCCAGAAGATGAGCGTCTGCGCTGCGTGTTCCAACGACTGACCACGTTGTCGTCAGCCTGCCAGGCACCTGAGAAGAGGAAAGGAAGGTTACCGGACCTTTGGTTTGGTGCAGATGGTGTCTCTGGCAGGACAGTCCGGGAGTTTGGCACGAAAACTGGCAAGATGCGCATTAGCTGGAACTCCCACAGGGTGCAAACCACAGCACGTGAAACTTGGGAGCAGTGGCGTCCACTGGGCGAGGGACAGTCATGGCCACTGTGGCCCACTGATGGAGGGACATGCAGGATGGTCCTTGTTTTGTGAGCTTGCCGTAGGATCCACCTTTGTATCTTTATTTGGTCTTGAAGTTTGCCTAAGTGTTACAGCGGACCAGGAAAAGAAACTGAGTCTGGCTGAGACTTTCACGAGAGCAGGAGGAGGTGAAGGGGAGGGAGAAGAGTGTGTTAATTTGGGCTCAGAGTTAGTGTTTGCTGTGGGGGCCAGGGTGGGGCAGGAAGGGACTGGCTGCCCAGCAGGGCGCCAGGGACCAAATGGCATGGCAGAGAACAGAGTGACAGCTGTTCCTCTCCTTCTGCACCTGAACAGCCCACCGAGAGTTGCTATCAGCTGGTGCCACCAACCCCAGGAGACATTAGCTCCAGAGCTTTGGGGTCCCCCGGGTACCATCCACAAAACTCATCATCTTCCCCCCTCGTACTGCAGTTCCTGCACGAGAAGCACCCGCTGCCCATGCTGGAAACCCACTCCTGAAGCTTCTCTCTCCTTCATGCTCTGTATCCAATCCACCATGACCTGCTGCTTGTTCAAGCTCTAGTAAGGTCTAAATCTGTAGTCAGAAAACCGGGATACAGCCCCAGCTTGTAACGTACTGACTGTGTGACCTTGGGCAGGTCACTGTACTTGGAGCCCTGGTTTTCCCATCCATCAGATGGGAGACAAGTACTTACTCCCCAGGGATGCTGTGAGACTAAGCGAGGTGACATGGAAGAGTGGTGAGCAGGGCGCCTGACTCACAGAATGTGCGTGAAAACCATCCGCCCCCCTGGCCTTGTTCAGGTTACACTCATCTCCCCCAAGTCGTCCTCCCAGCCCACAGACTGACTCCATCTGATTCATTCCCCCCAGTGCAGCGAGATGGCCCTTCTGAAGGGAAAGGATGAAGCCCTAACCCCCTGAGTTGGGGGAAAGCCTCCCATTCTCTGGCCGAGGACTGCTGAGCTGCCTCTTCCAGCACCTGCCCCCAGAAAGCCCCCCCCTGAAGCCAGATGGGGTCCATCGTGCTCCGAAGTGTTCCCCCACTGGCCCGTACGACCACCCCATTTCTCATGCTGTGTGGAAATTGCTGGATCCTCCAGCACACGGTGATCTCTCCAGGGAAGAGCCGAGAGCCATGCCCTTCAGAGGGCTCAGTTCGTGGACGGAGCCGGCTGACCCTGGAGGGTGGACGTGACGCTCACTGTGTCACATTTGAGGGAGGCCACTCACAAATGTCTGGGGTCAGCTTCAGGTTAGGCCAGTCCAAGACACGAAACCCTTTAATGGCAGAAACACTAGGATTCAGCGGGTATAAATTGTGTATACCCATAAATGTCCTGGTGTGCTAATCCGCCCTAAGGCTCTAATAATAGTCTTGTGGAGGTGGACCCCAGGGGAAGGGGAGTGAGTGGGACAGGAAATGTTTAGGTATCTCTCACAGCCAGACGGAATGCGGGGATCTGTACTCCCTGGGGGTACCGGAGTCTGGCACATGGGTCCACAGTGCTTTACCGCTCTAAGGGTGACAGGATGAAGAGCAGGCAAGATTGCCCTTTCAAGTTAGGAACCCCCAGATGAAAGAAGTTGTTCCTTCATTTTATATAATTTGGTAGATCTCATACTTATTCCTCTGTGTTTAATGGGCAGGACTCCGGAACTGCGGCTGTTTGGTAGGAACGACCAAAAGCAAATGGTAAAAAGGAGAGAAGACACACACACACACACACACACACACACACACACGCACGCACGCGCGCGCACACACACAAAGTCAAATCAAAACACTGCCGCAGCCTCGCCGCCACCACCACTGGCTGCCAGGCTGCCTGGCTCTGAATTCTTGAGTCCTTGCTACAAACACCACCGGTCCAGATTCTGAGCCAGGGCTGAAAACTGGCTCCTTCTGAAACAGCCTGAAGACTCAGACCTGAAGTCTCTGATCTCCCCAGCTTCTTGGTACAGTCGGTGGTTCTCTTTCCTCTAAAAAGGCTTCTGCCAGACCCTCGGCGAAACCCTGCTGCTCCGTGCATCCTGGATGCAGAAGGTAAGCCTGGAAGGCGCAGGAGGACTTCCTGAGCGAGTGCTACCATTCTGTCCAGCCCTCAGCCAGAAAAGGGAGCCTGGAGATTCAAAATCCTTCCCGGGAGGTAGAGAAAGGTGGTTCCCACTTAATTCCCTCCTCAGGCTCAGAAACGGGGGAGTGAGGAGACCTCTAGAGGCAGATTTGGGGAGCACATCTAGGGGGATTCCACACACCTCTTTCCTGCCTCTACCCAGCCACTAATTAAATTTAAGATCTGTAACAGTTCCACCATCTTGTAGAGTTTCTCTCCAAGAAAAGAGAAAGTTAATTCCGATTTTTCCTTAGTATCTGCGAAGCATAACCCTTCCTAGTGGCGTCTTAGTCTTGGGTTATTTCAGGTCTCCATAAGTACTTTTCTTTTTTTGGCTGCACAGTGGCTTGGAAGATCTTAGTTCTGTGACCAGGGATTGAACCAGGCCACTGAAGTGAAAGTGCTGAGTCCTAACCACTGGACTGCCAGGGAATTCCCTCCATAAGTACTTTTAGATTTCATCGGTATGCCCACTCCTGTCCAATGCCATCATTTAAAAACATCTGTATCGGGCTTCCCTGGTGCCGCAGTGGTTGAGAGACTGCCTGCCGATGCAGGGGACACGGGTTCGTGCCCCGGTCCGGGAAAATCCCAGATGCCACGGAGCGGCTGGGCCCGTGAGCCATGGCCGCTGAGCCTGCGCGTCCGGAGGCTGTGCTCCGCAATGGGAGAGGCCACAACAGTGAGAGGCACGCGTACCACAAAAAACAAAACAACACAAAACAAAAACATTTGTATTTCCACTAATAAACTCAAATTATCTTTGCTTTTTCCCATCACACTCCCCAGAGCCTTTTCACAGAATTGTCACTGGTCCCCTGGCCACTATCCTGACGCCTGTGTGATACTCCATCAGGTTCCTTGGGGCCCCGTCTACCGAGCATGGCCTCGCGATTATAGTCAGCTCATCACCTACAATGGTCAACTCAGATTTCCTCCCTTTGAGAACCTTGCAGAACAATCTCAGAACATACCATCGCCCCCCCCCCCACCTTGGTCTCTGGGCCAAAGAAGACCCAGAGGCTTCTTAGCGGAAGAGGTGCTGGAATGACACAGGTGCTTTCTCAACATCACTCCCACAAGGGTGATGAGATCAGCGAGGATGGGGACCTGAGCCATCCTTGCCGCGAACTGGGGCTCCTGGCAGAGCACCTGTGGGCCTGGGGAGGGTGGACCATGGTATGCTCCCCGGGCTCCCTCTTTGTGGGAGCTCCGTGAGGGGAGTGGCATCCGTGTGGGGAGGGAAACAGCGTGGAGAGGGAGACCAAGTGCCTGAGAAGCTGTCCTGATGGCCAAGCCAGCCTGAGGCACCTCAGTCATAGGATGTAACTTTGAACTTACAGCTGAGCGTGGTGAGGTCTGTTGATTCCACGGGAACTACCACAGTGGATGCTCCGGTCATTAACCTGACATTAACCCGACAGATGCTTCCAGAGAGTTCCCCAGCTCTTTACTACCAGTGTGACGCTAACAGCAGAACCCGAGAAACATTTTACCAAGAGAGCAGATGCACTTTCCTTCTCCCGTAAGAGCCCTTGAGACCTCGGGTTGAGGCTACGATGCGACCCTCAACTCCCTCTCCCGGCAGTCGCCACTGTCATTCGGTTTCATGTCTGGCCTGAACGGTGAAGCCAGTTTAATCTGAGAATGGCTGGCTCTCGAGATCACCATAAAGAAGCCCAGGCATTGTTTTCCTTCCAGGTCTCGCTCCCCTGCCGCAATCCCAGAGTGGAATAAACATTCACCAGCAGGTTGGCCCGAAGGAGTGAGGGAGAGGAGGAAGAACAAGGCCTGGGGTTAGTTTCCACCAGCATGCGTGGCTGAAACAATAACCAGGAGAGAGTGGTCAGTGCACATGCGCACCCCCTGCACACCACACCACCCCCCAAGCAACTGCCATGGCCAAAGCAGAAGCGACTAGCATGACATCTGCATCCAGGCTGGGATCCAGGTTTGCTCTAGAGGTTGCCCTTCTGTGGAGGCACCTCAGAGGAGCAGACTGAAGAGACACCGGTTCCTGGGACGCCTGGTCCTACAATCCCAGGTGGGATTCCCAGCTCGCCTAACCCCCACCCCCACCCCGCCACTTCCTTGCTCTATATGCAGGTCGTTCCTCCGCTTCTCGGCTTACTAGAAACCAAATTCTTCCGACTGAAGATATGATTGACCTTATTTACAAAACAGAAATAGAGTCACAGGTGTAGAAAACAAACTTATGGTTATGGCGGGGGGCAAGGGAGGGGAGGGATAAATTGGGAGATTGGGATTGACATATACACACTACTATATATAAAATAGATAACTAATAAGGACCTGCTGTAGAGCACAGGGGACTCTACTCAGTACCCTGTAATGGCCTATATGGGCAAAGAATCTAAAAACAGAGTGGATATATGTATATGTATAATTGATTCACGTTGCTGTACGGCAGAAACTAACACAACTTTGTAAACCAACTCTTCCCATTAAAAAAAATATCTACTTGAGGCCTGAATGATGGTAAAGAGAATCGTTCCAATAGCCTACAAACACTAGTGTACGCTGAGCTGCTAACGTCTCTTCACCTCACCTTTGCTGTGCCGCCAGGGCTGTGATCCTTCTGCTACTGTAACATCAGCCGTTTTCGTCACTAAAGCAGGAAAACCTACTGCCTAACAGTCGGTTCCCCCAAGGGGAGGAAGCTGTTCTCCTGCTGCAGCTGAACGTTGGGGCTGCTAGAGCAGTTCTGTGAGACTCAGCTGAGAAGCTGAAGCAGGAAGGAAGGGGATGGCAGTTGCCCAAGAAGCTTCAGGATCTACTCAACGTAGATGGAGAACTCCATGTATCTTCTGCAGCCTTGGCTCAGAGGCCCAGAAAGAGCCAGGAAGGCTGCTGAGGTCCTCAGATACCCTGCTTGCTTTGATATTCCATCAAGAAGACAACCTTTCCCCAAAGCCACACCCTTGAGCAGTGCCACCAAGTCACACCAGTGCCCCTTTCTCTACCCTTCAGAGAATACCCGGGAAAGAAATATAATAAAAGGGAGCAAAAGACCAGGTCTTTTACCATCTTCTTGTGTGGGTGATCCGTCCTCTTCTTCTAGAACCTCATTTCCCTAGGACAGAAGGAAGGCACTGTGAGTCCATAAAGCAGTGAAATGAGTCTACTGATTGTCAGAAGACAGAACTAATCACCCTCATGGTATCCATACATTTCCTGTCTGTGTGAGATGGCTGGGAGGCCCAGCAGAGGCAGATTTTGCTTGGCGAGGCAGGATCGGCCCGTAGGGACCAGGTCTGAGGCACGTTCCAGAGGGACCAGGTCTGAGGCACCTTACAGAGGGACCCTGGGACTGTCAGGAATAGCCTTGGTCATAGTTTAGCTCACACTGTTTCTCTCAGGTGGAAATCAAAGTTGTCAAATGAAAAAGCAAACCGTGAGATCATAAAACTTTCAGGAACCCTTTAGGATCCCCAATCCCATCCAGATACTCCTTTGAGAACATCTGGCTCAAGAGAAAGTTGTAGAGTCCCCACTGGGAGCTGGGCATTCCATATACTTCAGGCACACCTCCGTCAGAGCACTTCTCACGCTGAGTTATAACTCTGATTCCTCCATCAGATGGAGCTCCGGGATGGGTGGGATGGGTGGATTGGGGGTGTGGGCAGGCAAAAGCCATGTCACTCGGTCTTTGTGTCCCCCAGTGCCAGGAAGATGTGAGATGCCTGTGCCAGGTAAATACTAAGTGAATTGGAGGACAAACACCCTCTCAAGGGTCTGGCCTGGAAGACTTCCCTCTGGAACTCACCCCACGCCTATTACGCTGAGACCAGCGCCCTCTGCTAACCGGACAGTCCCTCTGCTCTGCACCCTGCCTCTAACAGATCCAAGTGCACCACCTTGGAAGGCTTCTTCCAGAAGAGCCCCCATCCTATTTGCATCCTGTGCCAGCGCCGGCAGTCCCTCTGACCGGGGAGGGGCACCAGCGTCCACCTTGCTCTTACCTCTGCATCCTGCTCTTCAGTGGTGGCGACGAGGCCCGCAAAGTTGCAGTCTGGAGACGCCGCTGGCGTCACCTGCAAAGGAGCAACAAAAGTCAAGGTGCAGATGCCACCGGCTCTCCTACCCAGCTCGCCTGGCAGCAAGCGCAAACCAAGTCCTCAGGACAGAAGTGGTGCCACATGGAAGATCACATCTGAGGGAGTCTGTGATTCAACAACCCGGTACCGTGTTTTCCAGGGCTCCCCTCCCGAGCACTGGGGGGCTTTGCCGATCTCCCTGGCAGGCCCTGGACTGAGCTCCTTGGGACTCGAGTACAGAGCAGAGCAGAGCGGCGAGGGCGATCCCATGCTCCTCTCTTACGTCTCCTTCTTCTGAGGGGGTCCTGCTGGCGGCCCGGGGCCAGGGGAGAGCCTCCCCGTCCTCTTCCGTGCCAGGGGCGATGTAGGAGCCGGACATGGAGGAGACGGTGTCGGTGCTGACCTGGGAGGACACCATGGACATGACCTTCCTTCTTCAAGTCTGGGTCCCCAGTATGTTGAGGGGGGCAGAGGCGGGGAGAAGAGTGTTTCCTGCCCTCAGCTCAGCTCTTCAGGAGGCCTGGCGCATTTGCTTCAGGCCAGCATGGAATCCCATCCCGGGGGCCTTCCCGTCACTGGAGCTGGGGGTGGCCTGTCCCGTGGGCAGACGGCGAGGGTCCCCAAACACTGAGTTCCTGAACATTGCCCCTCATCCCTTTCCTGGCTGGCGATACATGGGGGAGGGAGGATAGGGAAGAGGTGGAAAGTGAGGAGACAGCAAGCTGGCTTCTTGCTTTGGGAAGGGACTGTACCACACCTGAGGGTGAAGTGGCTGAAGGGCTTCTCACCTCAAAAGTGGAGATCAAAGGAAATGCGAAACCTGCCCAGAGAGCTTGAGTCATGGGCTCAAAGCCACACAGGGCAAAAGAGAAAGGACAACTCAGTGCAACATGGGGTCCTGGATTGGGATGCTGGAATGGAGAGGAGCATTCCTGGGGTGATCTGCAAGACGTGAAGGGGGTCTGCGGTTACATGGGATTACCAGGTCAGTGTTCATTTCCTGATTGTGATGGTGGTACTGGGATTATGGAGGCGTGTCCTTGTTCTAAGGAAACACACACTAAAGTATCTAGTGCTAATGGGGCAGCCTGTCTGCAACTTACTGTTAAGGGCGCAAAATATATATTGACTGGGATTACATCGAATCTCTAAATAAATACGGAGTCACTGAACGTTTTTTCAAAAAGCCACCCAGCCAAGGGCCGGGGCAGGGATGAATAGGAGGGACAGGATCCACTCACGCTTCCCGCCCCCTCCACCGTCAACCCCCAAACGCTGCCTGCTGAAAGGGTGTGTGAAGCCCTGTGTTGTGGCCGCTTCGGAGCCCCCTCTTAGCTTTGGCTGCTCGTTGGCAGCATCCATGGACCCTTAAAAGTGCCAGTGTTTGGGTCCCAGCCCCAGAGACGCTAGTCCCAAGCATAGGGATTTTCAGGAGCTCCTGGGGATTCTTCCTGACAGCCAGAAGCTTCTTCAGCCTTTCCTTACCTGGCAGGCAGTTCTGCCAGCCCCTGACCTTGCCCCTCTTTCCCCAGCATGGGCCCAGGCAGAGGGTGAGGAGGAGGGACAGTGACCGGCCCCACCTGTCAATCCAGGGTGTACCCCTTTTGTCGGGGGCTGGAGGCTGAGCCTGGGGACCAGTGGAGAGGCTGGAGCCCCCATGTTCCCCCAGTGCTGGGGAGCGTGGGCAGGAAGGCCGGAGGGTGGTGGGGAGAGGGAGGGAGTCGTTGCTTAGGGGGTGAAGGGAGTCTCAGAGGGAGGTTGGGGCAGCCTCCTCAGCAAGCGGTGGGAAGGGGATGGGCTGCCTCCTGAGCTCTGTAAGGCCCCAACCCACCTGAACTTGCAGTGTGCGCACCCTTCGGAAATATTTTGAGTAATTAGCAAGGGAAAGCAGCAAGTTGGCGGGGGAATGCCAGGTTGTCCTGGAGCCAGCCTCCAGTGCAAGGAAAGAAAGGGGCTTCAGGAGAAAGGGGCCCGTGGAGGCTGGGAAGGATTGTGTAGGACAGTGCCCGTTTGTGTGTGTGTGTGTGTGTGTCTGTGCGCACGTGCACGTGAGTGCTGGGGGAAGGGGCTGTGCACCACAAGGGCGTGCTGGCGGGGCCAGGTGCAGGCTCGGGGGAGAGATGGGTTCCAGGCAAAGCTGGGGTGAGGGGGTGGAAAGGTGCCTGCTGAGTGTCACATATTTGCTGTGCCTCAGTTTCCCCATCAGAACTCTGGTACGTTGATTCCTCACAGGCTGGAGCTGTAGGGTCTAGGCACCCCGTCTTCCGTCTGCCCTGATGGCCTCCCTCAGCCCCAACCTGCATTGGAGGGAAGGCCCTGGGCGGGGTGAATGAACCCCAGGGTGGCAAGTGGGGCCCCAGGGGCTGGGGCCCTCTGACCTCACACCCTGTCCCTTCAGGAAGGGACCAAGGGAGGGAGGAGCTGGAGACAGGCCCAGGCGAGGACCGCAGGTGAGTCTGGGCAGGCCCTCAACTTGGGCGAGGTGGGGAACGTGAGCCGAGCCCTGGGCAAGAACGGCCTTTGTGAGTGAGTCCCCAGGGCCAGGGAGGGGGCTGTGCCTCCTTTGCCGCCTGCTCCTCGGGGCTGTGGGTACAGTCTCCCCATTGCACATAGAGAGGTGCCGAGGCCCTGGCTGCAGGGGACCCCCGAGGGCCGCCTCTCAGCCCCTTTCTCTCTGGGCACCCAGAGATCCTGAGGAGTGCATCAGGGGACACTCTGCAGGCCTTTGGTGCCCCCCATCTTCCTCCCAGCCATTCCCCCTTGGGCCGTGGCCTCCCCAAAACTGGCCCATGCTTTTCCCCAGAGAAAGTTGCAAGCAGGTCCATTTTGAGACTTTTTAAAACTTTACTTTTAAAAATGTTTTTATTGTAAATCACTTTCTATGAAAAAGGTTGCCCGATGGGTTAGGAGAGGGGATGTGGGATGCAGCCCAGGGGGTTTATGGTGGAGCAAGACACTCCCCTGCAGGAGTGCAAGCAAGGGCAATGGGCCATCCCCCCATTCCTGGTCCCAGTGGTTCTAGCAAGCACTGCGTCCCTCCCAGTTAAGCCTCAGCTCTAGCTACACTCACTACATTAGTCTGTCTGTCCCCTTTCCCTCCGCAGCTTGGCTGCCCCAGCCCCGAAACCCCAGATCCCCATCTCCCCGCTGCTCTCAGCCTCAAGTTGGGCTCAAAGATTAGGGACACATACCCTCTGCCCCACCTCTAGGGATGAAGCCAGAAGATCCCAGAGGCCTTAGAAAATCTCCTGGCTCCACCCGGCACCCCGGCCTCCTTTCTGTCTCCTCTGTCTTCCCCCCTCCGCCTAGCTCCTCCTCACAGACTGCCAGGAGAGGCCTCTTGGGTGTTCATTTGCAGTCACCTAATCAGCATTGGTTGTACCTGGGAACTTGCTCTGGATAGAGACCTGGGGAGGAGAGCAGGAGAGAGAGAAGCTTGGAAGCTAAGGTGTTCTGGGGCGGACCCTGTACTGATGTTTCCAGCTTGGCCAGGGCCCCTCCAAGCCGCAGCTCTCATAGTGCAGGGCCCTTAGCGTGTCTCTGGGGCAGGGAAGAAGTGGATCAATGAAACACTGTGTGTATGGGGGGCTGGGGAGCGGAGGCAGCAATTTGGGTCCTGGGCCCCAATTCTCAGCCTGCTGGACTAGAATCTGAGGATGGCCTGGGCTGGGGGCCGTGTGGCCTGGTGGGGTGACCTGGCCCAGCCCCTGCCTGGGCGGTAGGGTGTCCATGGGCCTGCACTGGCGGGGAGGGGGGCAGTCTGGGCCCAGACTTCGGTGCTGTCTGGAGGTGGGGCAGGGCCTGGCTTCTTACAAGAAGGCGCCCAGGCTGGCCCAGTCATGCAGGTCAGAGGCCAGTGTGGCATCCCCGGCCTCAAAGAGGGGCTCGGGGGGCAGGGAGCTACGGGTGCTCTCGTCCCAGGGGTGCTCCAGGAAGGATGTGGCCAGGAAGGTCTCATCAAAGTCCAGGCTGTCGGTAGCCTGCTCCGCTGGAGGCCCCCAGGTAACAGGGCAGTCGATGTGGTGGCCATGGATGGTGAGGTCCACGTCCCCGTGTGAGGCAGGGCTCAGCGGCGGGATCAGCTCCGAGGTCTCCAGCGTGCCCAGCTCCCCGTCCAGCGTGCCAGCGTCCAAGATGGCCTCCCAGTCAAAGTTGCCCTTGAGGGGTTCCAGCTCACCCTGCTCCTCCTGGGTCAGCAGCAGGGGGCTGGAGGGCCGCGGGACCTTGGCCTCCTGCTTGGGCAGCGGCTGTTGACGCTTACGCCCCAGCCTGCGCTCGCCTGCACCCCAGCCCGCCTCCCCAGTGGCCTCCTCGAACTCCCGCAGCAGCTGCTGGGCCTCGGTGCTCACGGTCAGTGGCCCGGCCCATGGGGCGGCGCTGGGCTCTGGCGCGGCCTGGCGGGCAAAGGCCGGGTGGATGTGGACTGGGGGCAGCCGCCGCTTCTTCAAGGCCCCACTCAGCAGCCGCTCGGCGTACTGGGGGTCGATGCGCCAGAAGCCCCCCTTGCCTGGCTCGTCCTTCTCCCGAGGCATCTTGATGAAGCCCTTGTTCAGGGACAGGTTGTGGCGGATGGAGTTCTGGACACAGGGAGGTAGGAGAGAAGGAAGACAGCTGGGAGAGTGGGTGGGGTCAGTGATGGGGGGCTCCTAGCGCCACTGCCAGTCCCACCACCACCTTCTCTCCGATGGGGGCAGGGGAGACAGAGGCGCTGCTCCGAGCGGGACGCTCTGGGACACCAGCCACGGGGCACCAGGAGCTGGGAGTGCTGTCGGGGGCTTTTGTTCCCTTTGCCCAGGATATCTGCCTGCTCGGTCATCCGAGCCCTGAGCCGCAGGGTGGCTCTCAGTGCCAGCCTGTCCTGCCCTCCCTCCCTTACCCCGCCGCTTGCGGCCTCTGGCCAAAGGCCTTGGCTCCCCCAGGTCCTGGACGGCCATCTCCCTCTGCCCGGGCCTGGCTGGCCTTCTCTGTTTGTGAAATGAGTGAGTGGGTGTGAGGGTGTGTGTGTGGGGGGGGGGATGAAGTGTGGGAGGATCTGATGACTTTCCTTGTTTCTAGAGCCGGCTGCTGGCCTGGGCCCTCACCCACCATGTCCCCCTCCTCCCACCCCAGGCTCTGAGGCCTCAGTTGATTATTACCCAGCCAAGAGCATAGCGCTCATTCCTGGGGCCTCTCAGGCTTGGGGTTGTGTGGGGGGTGGTGGAGGGTCTCTGCTTTCTCACCAAGGTTACAAATGGTACCTGCCCCAGGGTCAGGGCCCAAGCAAATGTGGAATAGCTGTGATCACAGGAACTCTGATCCTGTGACCTGTGCCACAGGGAAGGATCTGTGCATCCTCAGGGTCTCTGTCCCCAAGTAGCCCCTGATCCTGATGGTCGAAGAGGCTCAGGGCCGTGTGTGCCCAGCCTGAATCACCATCCTGCCTTGTTCACACCTGGGTGCACAGTCCAAACCACGCTGGGGCACAGGGGTCTGGGGCCTGGTGGGTGGGGCCGGCAGGTGAGTAGTGCCCCCTGGCAAGACTGGGAGGTTTACATGGTGGTCTGGGCCCTTTGGCTGCTCTGTGCCAGGTTCCGGACACTTGGAACATGAAGCCAGTGTGGGAGGAAAGAGCCCCTGTGGAAAGCACGTGGCTGAGGTAATTGTCCCCCCAGGGAGGTTGATGAGAAGAGGGGGAGGAGTGTAGGCAGGAAACTAGGGAGGGCTTGGGGTGGGGGCTGGCACAGCAGCTTTCGGAAGGCCCCGTAGCCCTTCCACTGGGACACAGATGGCCTTCACACCCCGCAGCACGCCCCTCTCCCCTCCCAGAGCCCCTCCAGCCAACTGAAAGCAGGCGGGATGCAGAGCCTGGCAGGAACGATGCTCTGCCTCCAGTCAGGCCCTGACAAACTGACCTTGAGGAGGGTAGTGTCGAGGAATTGCAGGACTTGGGACAAAAATGTGTCCCTCAGTCCATCAACCTACCCTGGGAGGCTGTGTCCACGCATAGTTCAGCCCTGGTCTTTGGGCTGAGCCTGCCAGACGAGTGACAAGTTCTTTCCACTTGAACCTCTATGTCGGCACCCCTGCAGCCCTCTGAACATCCTCCCTCCTCCACCTCTGAAGTCAAAGGGGCAGCAGTCCAAGCACTGGGCTCCCTTGAGGTCCTTCCTGGACGGCCTTCCTCTCTCGGGGCCCTGGCCGTACCGCGCCTACTTGGCCTGCGGATCTGGGATGTGAGTCCAGTCCTCGCAGGCATGGGGAGGGAGGGAGGGAGTGCCTCCCTACCTGCCAGGTGGGATCAGCGTGGCGGAAGTAACAGAAGTTGTCCGTGATCCACTTGTAGATGGCCGACAGGGTGATCTTGGTGGCCTTGCTGGCCTGCATGGCCATGCAGATGAGCGTGGCATACGAGTAGGGCGGCTTCATGTGCGGGTTGGTGGCGTAGTCCACGTCGTCGGGAGGCGAGGCCTGCAGCCCCGAGGGGGCGCTCCGCGGCGTGCAGGAGGACGTGGGCTTGCCGGGTGTGTGCGGCTGCCCCAGGCAGGCGGGGTCCGCCGCCAGGGGAGACCCCGGCTCGGCCGAGCCTGCCAGCTCGTGGGAGCCGTGGGGGTCGGTGTCCCCCGAAGGCAGGGCGGGGAGCTCGGCGTTGAGAATGGAGAATTCCTGCAGCCACTGCAGGCTGGTCAGGCTGTCATTCAGGGCGTTGGACTCCTCCAGGCCGCCTTCCGGTCCGGCCTCCTCCGCTGCCCCTGCTCCCGAGACGCGTAGCCAGCTCTCCGCCATATCTGCGGGGACTCTCCGAGGGGGCTGTCAACATCCACGAGCCGAGCCGAGGGTGGCCGCCGAGCTCTCCGGCCCGCTGACTCCCGCGGCTTCAGTTACGCAGCCTCCCGGAAGCGGGCTTCCATCCCGCGATCCGGGGGTAGCCTCCTCCAAACGGAATGTGGTGCCTGCGGGGACCAGAGCGGGAACTGAGCCCTCTTTCCCCACCCCCGAGGGGAGAGTGTGGGCGAGGGGGGAGGCTCTTACTAAAATCCTTCCTGCAGCTGGGGAGGATCTTTTACTGCCGACGTCTGGGAAACAGAAGGTGTGCCCGGGAGTCCGACCCACACGGGGTTCGCCTCGCTCTTTTCCTCTTGGATCTTTTAGAGGAGACTTAATTAGCCCAACGAGGGAATAGTGTAGGGGCATGCGAGGCCACCCCTTTCTCCCTCAAAGCGGGGAATTAACCCCCCTCTCTCCGTCCACAACCAATGGAAATGGGGCGAGAGAGTCCAGGAGGGCAGTACGACGGGTCGGGGGGCGGGGGAGGTCGTCTGATCTTTGAAAAGGGATATTAGGATGGGGCTCAAGGGGAAGGAAGGAAACAATACAGAGAGTTATAAGGGGGTGGGAAGTGAGTGTCCCCCAAACGCCTCTGATGTCAGTCCCCGGGCCCTCCACTTCCGTCGGGGACGGATGGGAGAGCGGGCTGGTACTGACGCCCTCCCTTCCCACGGCCGGCAGCCCTCCCCGTCCCTTACCTGGCTCAGAGCGCAGCCCGGGCCAAAGGAAGCTTCTCAAAGAAATTCCTCCCACCGCCCACCCTCACCGCGGCTCTCTGCTCCCAGCTCCAGGGCCCAGCCAGCAATCCTCGTCGCCACTCACGCCCGCCGGCGCCTCTCTGAAAGCCAGCGGCTGGGGACCGGCACTCAGTAGCCGCTCGCAAGGCGTCTCCTGCTGCCGTGGCGACGCCCCGCCCATATAAACAGCTTCCGCTTCTGCCATTGGCCAGGGCATCTCCAAAGAGACCGCGGGCTCTTAACGGCTCTCTCACGCGGTAACTCTCTTCCAGCTCCCTCCTGCCGCCCTCTCCCGCGCGCGACCCAGCCCCCTACCCGCCACCGCGTCCCGGCTCCGCGCATTCCCGCCCGACGGCCCCGCGCAGGGCTCGGAGAGGCGCGCGGCTCGGCGCTCCCGCAGAGGCCCCGGGGCCCTCGGCGAGCAGTTCGCCGCGGGAACCGTCCTCCGCCCCACCCCCTTCCCATCTGGGCTGCTCAGAGGTGGCGACGGCTCCTGGGACGCAGCCCGTGGCGCGGGGGCCAGGGCTGGGTGCATGCTTGGGGCTTTCCTTTCCTCTCCTCTGGGCTGCGAGTGGCACTTCCTCACGTTTCTGCGGCCTGTCCCGGTCTCCCGACCGAGTGTCGTCTTGGTGCCCGCAAGCAGGTCTGACTCTCCGATGCCACCTGCCGCTCAGGTCCGCAGAAACCGCAGCCCCGGTCGCAGGCACCCCAAGGCGGCTAGGGTAATCCAGTGTTTCCCGGTAAGCGCCCCCTCCCCGCCCCGTCCTCAGCAAGATTCCCAGAAGCTGACATTCCAGAGGCTTCTTCGGAAGTGCTCTCCCTCCTTTCCAGATAGCCGAGGAAACAGAGCCGTTGGGTGAAAGCCAGGAAAGCCGTGGACTTGCCAAATTCTTTGACTGGGGTCATTTGCCCCATTCATTTCACCAGCCTTTAAGTGACGGGCTAACGGTGGACTGTGGTCCTTCCTCCTCCCCTCCCCCAGCCTCCCTCCAGTCACCAGCTTTCCTGCTCTTCAGTTATTGAGGAGCTGCAGTTGGAAGTTCTCTGGTTGAAGGGGGTGGGTGGAGGTGAGGGCTCCTTATCAGGCCTCTGGGCAGGAGCTGTGCCCGGGGGATGGTACACCAGCTCCCACCCAGAAACATGTCTTTTCCTCTACCCCTTGCCCTCTCTCACTCCTCCATGTCCAGCTTGTCTTGAGTCAAAGTTTTTTTTTTCTTCCCAAGTATTTATTGTTTTATTTTAATTTTTATTTTATTTTTTTATTAGTTTCTGCTTTATAACAAAGTGAATCAGTCATACATATACATCTGTTCCCACATCCCTTCCCTCAGGCATCTCCCTCCCTCCCACCCTCCCCATCCCACCCCTCCAGGCGGTCACAAAGCACCGAGCTGATCTCCCTGTGCTCTGCGGCTGCTTCCCACTATCTACCTTACGTTTGGTAGTGTATATATGTCCATGCCTCTCTTTCGCTTTGTCACAACTTACCCTTCCCCCTCCCCATATCCTCAAGTCCATTCTCAAGTAGTTCTGTGTCTTTATTCCTGTTTTACCCCTAGGTTATTCATGACATTTTTTAAAATTCCATATATATGTGTTAGCATACGGTATTTGTCTTTCTCTTTCTGACTTACTTCACGGTGTATGACAGACTCTAGGTCTATCCACCTCATTACAAATAGCTCAGTTTCGTTTCTTTTTATGGCTGAGTAATATTCCATTGTATATATGTGCCACATCTTCTTTATCCATTCATCCGATGATGGACACTTAGGTTGCTTCCATCTCCGGGCTATTGTGAATAGAGCTGCAATGAACATTTTGGTACATGCCTCTTTTTGAATTATGGTTTTCTCAGGGTATATGCCTAGTAGTGGGATTGCTGGGTCATATGGTAGTTCGAGTTTTAGTCTTTTAAGGAACCTCCATACTGTTCTCCATAGTGGCTGTACCAATTCACATTCCCACCAGCAGTGCAAGAGTGTTCCCTTTTCTCCACACCCTCTCCAGCATTTATTGTTTCTAGATTTCTTGATGATGGCCATTCTGACTGGTGTGAGATGATATCTCATTGTAGTTTTGATTTGCATTTCTCTAATGATTAATGATGCTGAGCATTCTTTCATGTGTTTGTTGGCAGTCTGTATATCTTCTTTGGAGAAATGCCTATTTAAGTCTTCTGCCCATTTTTGGATTGGGTTGTTTGTTTTTTTGCTATTGAGCTGCATGAGCTGTTTTTAAATTTTGGAGATTAATCCTTTGTCAGTTGCTTCATTTGCAAATATTTTCTCCCATTCTGAGGGTTGTCTTTTGGTCTTGTTTATGGTTTCCTTTGCTGTGCAAAAGCTTTGCAGTTTCATTAGGTCCCATTTGTTTATCTTTGTTTTTATTTCCATTTCTCTAGGAGGTGGGTCCAAAAGGATCTTGCTGTGATTTATGTCATAGAGTGTTCTGCCTATGTTTTCCTCTAAGAGTTTGATAGCTTCTGGCCTTACATTTAGGTCTTTAATCCATTTTGAGCTTATTTTTGTGTATGGTGTCAGGGAATGATCTAATCTCATACTTTTACATGTCCCTGTCCAGTTTTCCCAGCACCACTTATTGAAGAGGCTGTCCTTTCTCCACTGTACATTCCTGCCTCCTTGATCAAAGATAAGTTGACCATATGGGTGTGGGTTTATCTCTGGGCTTTCTATCCTGTTCCATTGATCTATCTTTCTGTTTTTGTGCCAGTAAAACACTGTCTTGCTTACTATAGCTTTGTAGTGTAGTCTGAAGTCAGGGAGCCTGATTCCTCCAGCTCCGTTTTTCGTTCTCAAGATTGCTTTGGCTATTCGGAGTCTTTTGTTTTTCCAAACAAAGTTTGAAATGTTTTGTTCTAGTTCTGTGAAAAATGCCAGTGGTACTTTGTTAGGGATTGCATTGAACCTGTAGATTGCTTTGGGTAGTAGAGTCATTTTCACAATATCGATTCTTCCAATCCAGGAGCATGGTATATCTCTCCATCTATTTGTATCATCTTTAATTTCTTTCATCAGTGTCTTATAATTTTCTGCATACAGGTCTTTTGTCTCCTTAGGTAGGTTTATTCCTAGGTATTTTATTCCTTTTGTTGCAATGGTAAATGGGGGTGTTTTCTTGATTTCACTTTCAGATTCTTCATCATTCGTGTACAGGAATGCCAGAGATTTCTGTGCATTAATTTTGTATCCTGCTACTTTTCCAAATTCATTGATTAGCTCTAGTAGTTTTCTGGTAGCATCTTTAGGATTCTCTATGTATAGTATCATGTCATCTGCAAACAGTGACAGCTTTACTTCTTCTTTTCCAATTTGGATTCCTTTTATTTCCTTTTCTTCTCTGATTGCTGTTTCTAAAACTTCCAAAACTAAGTTGAATAAGAGTGGTGAGAGTGGGCCACCTTGTCTTGTTCCTGATCTTAGTGGAAATGGTTTCAGTTTTTCACCATTGAGGACAATGTTGGCTGTGGGTTTGTCATTTATGGCCTTTATTATCTTGAGGAAAGTTCCCTGTATGCCTACTTTCTGCAGGGTTTTTATCATAAATGGGTGTTGAATTTTGTCGAAAGCTTTCTCTGCATCTATTGAGATGATCATATGGTTTTTCTCCTTCAATTTGTTAACATGGTGTATCACATTGATTGATTTGCGTATATTGAAGAATCCTTGCATTCCTGGCATAAACCCCACTTGAGCATGGTGTATGATCCTTTTAATGTGCTGTTGGATTCTGTTTGCTAGTATTTTGTTGAGGATTTTTGCATCTATGTTCATCAGTGATATTGGCCTGTAGTTTTCTTTCTTTGTGACATCCTTGCCTGGTTTTGGTATCAAGGTGATGGTGGCCTCGTAGAATGAGTTTGGGAGTGCTCCTCCCTCTGCTATATTTTGGAAGAGTTTGAGAAGGATAGGTGTTAGCTCTTCTCTAAATGTCTGATAGAATTCGCCTGTGAAGCCATCTGGTCCTGGGCTTCTGTTTGTTGGAAGATTTTTAATCACAGTTTCCATTTCAGTGCTTGTGATTGGTCTATTCATATTTTCTATTTCTTCCTGATTCAGTCTTGGCAGGTTGTGCATTTCTAAGAATTTGTCCATTTCTTCCAGGTTGTCCATTTTCTTGGCATAGAGTTTCTTGTAGTAATCTCTCATGATCTTCTATATTTCTGCAGTGTGAGTTGTTATTGAGTCAAAGTATTAAAAGCGTGCTGGAGAAAGTCGGACAGCAACTTTCACAAATAAGCCAACTGTGCAATTAATAGCTCTCCTTCCCTTGTGAACAGTTTTATTCATTTTTAAGAATCATGCAGCGGTCCATAAATATTGCATCCTTGACCTCCCCACTGTAGTGTGCCCATGAGTGTACTCCAGGGAGTGAGGGGTACACAGATGGCACAACAGTACACACATACTTACACACACTAGGTGTGCAGATCCTAAAGCAAAGTGAGCAAGCAGCATGCCAAGGTCAGGTGAACAGGACACAAACCCTCCCCAGGTGAGATGGCTTAACGTGTGTGGATCCGTGCCCAGGAGATGCCCCAGCGTTGGCATGACCTCTGGTGGGATGGGACTGGGGAAGAGAAGGAAAAAGGGCTCTGTGAGAAGGCTGGGATCACCACACCACCCGGAAGTGAGCTCATAGGTGAGCTCCGACCTGAGTGTGGCAGGAAGGAGCCCCAGGCCTCTGGTTAGTCTGTGTCCTTGTGTGAGAAACCAGGCCCCGTCATATTCTCTGTGGGTCAACTGCTAACAACATGACCATCTCCAGATGATGACTGGGGCGGCTGTCCTGTTCCCCGACCAGGTTCTGTGCCCTGTTCCCTGACCCCAGCCCTTTTGGATGGGATATTTCTGCTCGCCAAAGAGCTAAATGAGGGCAAAGAGGTGAGGGGATGGGGGAGAGAGCAGGAACTGTCTGAGAAACAGGAGTGAAGGGCCACTTCTCACCCGGGTATGTCTTGGTTATGGAACCAAGGCCTTGAGGAATCTCTCTGAGCCTCTTCCTGGGAGAAGACAGACCCTCCAGAAAGGGTGAAGGCAATGGCTTCCTCTTAGGGTTCCTGGCCACTGTGGCAACTCTTTACCTGCATCTCCTTCATCTCAGGTAACACCACACTCTGAATACTACCTGCCGGGAGATGAGGTTCATCTGTATACCACCACCCCAGGCTAAGGGAGCGCCCCCTTCCCTAGTGCTTCTGGGACTCAGACTTCAAGGAGATCAGGAAGTGTGGTTATTGCTCGAATCTTCAATATGAAAGGGGCTGTAAGAATGTTTCAGGGAAAGGAAGGACATTAAATGGGGCCTGAAACAGCAGAACCCGCTGCAGGATTTCAGAGCGGGTGGACACGGGAACTCAAGGCAGAAGCTGAGATTCAGGCTTGGCTCATGTAGTGTCTGTCAAGACCACAGGCCTCCCCCTGCCCACCCCCAGGGCAGGATGTGAACCACAACCACCAGGCAGTGAGAGTCACCAGGCACCTGGTGGCGCAAAGCAGCCACACAGGAGGTGCAAAACATTCCCCAGCACTGGGCTCTCTTTGAGGCCTTGGGAAGGACCCTGAAAAGCTCTTCTAGGGCAACAATTCCAACTACTAATTCAAGCCATCATGGTGGGCATAGCCTAGGGCTCTGTCATATCAGCCTCACAAACTGTTGGATCCCACTTTGCTTCTCAATCTCATGCTCCACTAAATAACCACCTCTTCCAAAAGCCAGCAGACAATGCATCTATCAGAGAGCTATGAGGAATCCATTGATAACACTAGTGTTGAGGGACGAACAGCCAACAGCTTACGGTCTTGCTGTTTCAGGCTGTTGTTTATATGCCCTACAGCAGAGTGAGGTGGGGTGCACATGTGATTTGAACAATATCTCTAAATCTCTGATGAGCCTATGGAAGGCAGTACCTCCGGCTCCCCCCATCAGGCTCAGCTGATCTGGAGGACAGGGGAGGAAAACCGGTGGGGTGGGGAGCCTCCCAGACCACCACTGACCCCAGCTCAGCCCTTCCCCCAACCTCCTTTGGGGTTCCTGGGCACCAAATGAGAACCACCGGTCCACCCCTCTCTCAGCTTCTTTCTTCAACTCTTTCAGAAAAGCGGGGTGGAGACGGGGGCAGCAGGGGTAAGAATGCCACCTCCACCTGACAGGGCGGTAGTGATGAAACGTGATAATATACGACAGTCCCTAACAAGTGCCTGGTACATAGAGGGGGTCAAAAATGCCTTTGCAGTGTCACCTTAGGATGGAGCCCCAGGCCTTCCTGAGTGCACCTGATCATAAAGAACTCCCCGGTAGGTCATCATTTAACTGAGGGGTTCTCAGATTCAAGGCCTCCTTCCTAAGCAGACACACGAGGCTTAGCCTCTGCTACCAGAAGCAAGAACTGTTTTCCCAACCAACCTTCTGGTGGTTGCCACTGCTTCTTGTCCTTGAGAGAGGAACCCCTAATGCATTTTGAGGGAAACCCCACTTACAGTGCAATATGGCTTTCCCTTCTCACAGGAGTCATCCCCCAACGCCACCCCAAACTGCAGGTTTCAGATTGGTTATGATGTCCCAGAGACTAGAAAATGCTAGATGGGTGTTTGTAATGAAGTCACCCAAACTCTTGAGTCTTCTTGGTCTACCTCCTAAGGAGAAAAAAAAAAAGATACACAAGAAATAACCAGTCTGTAGACCACAGCTCCACCTGAAGATCAAGATACAGTGGAAACATTCCAGAGACTCTCTGCAAAGGGTCTCATGAGCTGCAGTTCGAGTGACTTTAGCCGACAAGGAGAAAAGAGGTTTCCAGTCCCTTCTGAGAGGGGAAGGATCACGGTTGCGGAAGAAGATGAGTCTGGGAGAAGGGTCAGGTGCCCTCAACATCCAGCTTTCACGTGGGTCTAAAAAGTCTCCGTGTGTCTTGCTGAGGATGCCCAGGAGGTCAGTGGTGCCATGAGGCCAGGATGGGATGTGAGAATGGGAGGAGAGCCCTGGTACAGGGGCTAAGGCTCTCAGATGGCCAAAGGATCCCACACGCAGAGCCTGTTCTCGGGGTCCTCCAGGCTGCCAGAAGATGAGCGTCTGCACTGCGTGTTCCAACGACTGACCACGTTGTCGTCAGCCTGCCAGGCACCTGAGAAGAGGAAAGGAAGGTTACCGGACCTTTGGTTTGGTGCAGATGGTGTCTCTGGCAGGACAGTCCGGGAGTTTGGCACGAAAACTGGCAAGATGCGCATTAGCTGGAACTCCCACAGGGTGCAAACCACAGCACGTGAAACTTGGGAGCAGTGGCGTCCACTGGGCGAGGGACAGTCATGGCCACTGTGGCCCACTGATGGAGGGACATGCAGGATGGTCCTTGTTTTGTGAGCTTGCCGTAGGATCCACCTTTGTATCTTTATTTGGTCTTGAAGTTTGCCTAAGTGTTACAGCGGACCAGGAAAAGAAACTGAGTCTGGCTGAGACTTTCACGAGAGCAGGAGGAGGTGAAGGGGAGGGAGAAGAGTGTGTTAATTTGGGCTCAGAGTTAGTGTTTGCTGTGGGGGCCAGGGTGGGGCAGGAAGGGACTGGCTGCCCAGCAGGGCGCCAGGGACCAAATGGCATGGCAGAGAACAGAGTGACAGCTGTTCCTCTCCTTCTGCACCTGAACAGCCCACCGAGAGTTGCTATCAGCTGGTGCCACCAACCCCAGGAGACATTAGCTCCAGAGCTTTGGGGTCCCCCGGGTACCATCCACAAAACTCATCATCTTCCCCCCTCGTACTGCAGTTCCTGCACGAGAAGCACCCGCTGCCCATGCTGGAAACCCACTCCTGAAGCTTCTCTCTCCTTCATGCTCTGTATCCAATCCACCATGACCTGCTGCTTGTTCAAGCTCTAGTAAGGTCTAAATCTGTAGTCAGAAAACCGGGATACAGCCCCAGCTTGTAACGTACTGACTGTGTGACCTTGGGCAGGTCACTGTACTTGGAGCCCTGGTTTTCCCATCCATCAGATGGGAGACAAGTACTTACTCCCCAGGGATGCTGTGAGACTAAGCGAGGTGACATGGAAGAGTGGTGAGCAGGGCGCCTGACTCACAGAATGTGCGCGAAAACCATCCGCCCCCCTGGCCTTGTTCAGGTTACACTCATCTCCCCCAAGTCGTCCTCCCAGCCCACAGACTGACTCCATCTGATTCATTCCCCCCAGTGCAGCGAGATGGCCCTTCTGAAGGGAAAGGATGAAGCCCTAACCCCCTGAGTTGGGGGAAAGCCTCCCATTCTCTGGCCGAGGACTGCTGAGCTGCCTCTTCCAGCACCTGCCCCCAGAAAGCCCCCCCCTGAAGCCAGATGGGGTCCATCGTGCTCCGAAGTGTTCCCCCACTGGCCCGTACGACCACCCCATTTCTCATGCTGTGTGGAAATTGCTGGATCCTCCAGCACACGGTGATCTCTCCAGGGAAGAGCCGAGAGCCATGCCCTTCAGAGGGCTCAGTTCGTGGACGGAGCCGGCTGACCCTGGAGGGTGGACGTGACGCTCACTGTGTCACATTTGAGGGAGGCCACTCACAAATGTCTGGGGTCAGCTTCAGGTTAGGCCAGTCCAAGACACGAAACCCTTTAATGGCAGAAACACTAGGATTCAGCGGGTATAAATTGTGTATACCCATAAATGTCCTGGTGTGCTAATCCGCCCTAAGGCTCTAATAATAGTCTTGTGGAGGTGGACCCCAGGGGAAGGGGAGTGAGTGGGACAGGAAATGTTTAGGTATCTCTCACAGCCAGACGGAATGCGGGGATCTGTACTCCCTGGGGGTACCGGAGTCGGGCACATGGGTCCACAGTGCTTTACCGCTCTAAGGGTGACAGGATGAAGAGCAGGCAAGATTGCCCTTTCAAGTTAGGAACCCCCAGATGAAAGAAGTTGTTCCTTCATTTTATATAATTTGGTAGATCTCATACTTATTCCTCTGTGTTTAATGGGCAGGACTCCGGAACTGCGGCTGTTTGGTAGGAACGACCAAAAGCAAATGGTAAACAGGAGAGAAGACACACACACACACACACACACACGCACGCACACACACAGAAACAAAGTGAAATCAAAACACTGCCGCAGCCTCGCCGCCACCACCACTGGCTGCCAGGCTGCCTGGCTCTGAATTCTTGAGTCCTTGCTACAAACACCACCGGTCCAGATTCTGAGCCAGGGCTGAAAACTGGCTCCTTCTGAAACAGCCTGAAGACTCAGACCTGAAGTCTCTGATCTCCCCAGCTTCTTGGTACAGTCGGTGGTGCTCTTTCCTCTAAAAAGGCTTCTGCCAGACCCTCGGCGAAACCCTGCTGCTCCGTGCATCCTGGATGCAGAAGGTAAGCCTGGAAGGCGCAGGAGGACTTCCTGAGCGAGTGCTACCATTCTGTCCAGCCCTCAGCCAGAAAAGGGAGCCTGGAGATTCAAAATCCTTCCCGGGAGGTAGAGAAAGGTGGTTCCCACTTAATTCCCTCCTCAGGCTCAGAAACGGGGGAGTGAAGAGACCTCTAGAGGCAGATTTGGGGAGCACATCTAGGGGGATTCCACACACCTCTTTCCTGCCTCTACCCAGCCACTAATTAAATTTAAGATCTGTAACAGTTCCACCATCTTGTAGAGTTTCTCTCCAAGAAAAGAGAAAGTTAATTCCGATTTTTCCTTAGTATCTGCGAAGCATAACCCTTCCTAGTGGCGTCTTAGTCTTGGGTTATTTCAGGTCTCCATAAGTACTTTTCTTTTTTTGGCTGCACAGTGGCTTGGAAGATCTTAGTTCTCCGACCAGGGATTGAACCAGGCCACTGAAGTGAAAGTGCTGAGTCCTAACCACTGGGCGGCCAGGGAATTCCCTCCATAAGTACTTTTAGATTTCATCGGTATGCCCACTCCTGTCCAATGCCATCATTTAAAAACATCTGTATCGGGCTTCCCTGATGGCGCAGTGGTTGAGAGTCTCCCTGCCGATGCAGAGGACAAGGGTTTGTGCCCTGGTCCGGGAAAATCCCAAATGCCACGGAGCGGCTGGGCCCGTGAGCCATGGCCGCTGAGCCTGTGCGTCCGGAGCCTGTGCTCCGCAACGGGAGAGGCCACAACAGTGGGAGGCACGCGTACCACAAAAAACAAAACAAAACAAAACAAAAACATTTGTATTTCCACTAATAAACTCAAATTATCTTTGCTTTTTCCCATCACACCACCCAGAGCCTTTTCACAGAATTGTCACTGGTCCCCTGGCCACTATCCTGACGCCTGTGTGATACTCCATCAGGTTCCTTGGGGCCCCATCTACCGAGCATGGCCTCGCGATTATAGTCAGCTCATCACCTACAATGGTCAACTCAGATTTCCTCCCTTTGAGAACCTTGCAGAACAATCTCAGAACATACCATCGCCCCCCCACCTTGGTCTCGGGGCCAAAGAAGACCCAGAGGCTTCTTAGCGGAAGAGGTGCTGGAATGACACAGGTGCTTTCTCAACATCACTCCCACAAGGGTGATGAGAGCAGCGAGGATGGGGACCTGAGCCATCCTTGCCGCGAGCTGGGGCTCCTGGCAGAGCACCTGTGGGCCTGGGGAGGGTGGACCATGGGGTGCTCCCCGGGCTCCCTCCTTGTGGGCGCTCCGTGAGGCGAGTGGCATCCGTGTGGGGAGGGAAACAGTGTGGAGAGGGAGACCAAGTGCCTGAGAAGCTGTCCTGATGGCCAAGCCAGCCTGAGGCACCTCAGTCATAGGAAGGAACTTTGAACTTACAGCTGAGCGTGGTGAGGTCTGTTGATTCCATGGGACCTACCACAGTGGATGCTCCTGTCATTAACCTGACATTAACCTGACAGATTCTTCCAGAGAGTTCCCCAGCTCTTTACTACCAGTGTGACGCTAACAGCAGAACCCGAGAAACATTTTACCAAGAGAGCAGATGCACTTTCCTTCTCTCGTAAGAGCCCTTGAGACCTCAGGGTGAGGCTACGATGCGACCCTCAACTCCCTCTCCCGGCAGGCGCCACTGTCATTCGGTTTCATGTCTGGCCTGAACGGTGAAGCCAGTTTAATCTGAGAAAGGCTGGCTCCCGAGATCACCGTAAAGAAGCCCAGGCATTGTTTTCCTTCCAGGCCTCGCTCTCCTGCCGCAATCCCAGAGTGGAATAAACATCCACCAGCAGGTTGGCCCGAAGGAGTTAGGGAGAGGAGGAAGCACAAGGCCTGGGGTCAGTTTCCACCAGCATGGGCGGCTAAAACAATTCCCAGGAGCTCTCTCTGCCAAACATGGGGGTTGGTGGGGAGCCACTGCGGGGAGGCAGGAGCCTAGATTCCTCTCTTGAAGCCCAGTGAGCGGCTGGCCGGCACAGCTGCCACAGACTCAGGGCGGAATGAGGGCAGAGATGGCATCTTCCCCAACTAGTGACCAAAACAAATCCTGCCTGTAACCTTTGCCACAGAAGCATCCCCGCTTTTGTGGAACAGGGATTAATCTAGTCTCACAAATATTTATTTTTCCTGGAAAATTTCAGCATATTAAATACAGGCTCTTGCCAGTTAGGAACGGAAGCCTCAGCGAGGGCCCCTCGGATGTGCGTGCGCCCAGCAAGCTTGGGGTTGGGTGTGGGTGAACATGAACTTTCACACGAAGTCTGGGTAACCTAAATGAGTTTCAAAATAAACAAACTGGACAGACAGACGTACATTTGGCAAAAAGACATGAGAAACAAATGGACAGACAGAAGCCAGGTAAAGAGTGGGAAGGCAGGAAGTGAAGTGTACCCTGGACCTCAGCCACTCTGGCCCAAGCCTGGCTGGGTCAACGCTAAGTGGGAAGGGACCGGAGAGCCCCTGGGAAGGCTGTGGGAGGCGTCTCTGGGGATTACGGCTTCCTCCACCACAAGCCTGCATGGGGCCAGAGGGGTGAGTACATGGGTCTTCTGCAAGCTGATGGAGAGTGGCAACCACAGGAGTTTGTGTCCCTCCAGCACCTGTAACCATGTTGCAAAGAGAGTAAAGCAATGGACCCATGACGGGACCTGGCTGTCCTGAAGCTTAAACATGTCCAGGGCATGTTTAAGAGATTACAGACCACGCAACATGAAGGCAGTCTCTGCTGTGAACCAAGGAGGGGCAATTTCGACCTAGTCCACCAGGCAAGACGTGGCTTTAGAGCCATGGTTGGTGAAGCCCTTGGTGAGCATGGAGCAGAGAGACATCAGTGCCCAGAGTGTGACTGACAGGTGGGCTCCTCCTGAGAACTCATCCTGGATTCAGTTTAGTGTCATGAGAAGGAATAAGGGGCACGTTGATGGCCCTGATTGAATTTATAGACTTAGGGCTCCAGGGAGAAGAGTTACCCTCGACCCCTGATCGTTCCTTTGGGATCCAAATCTAGGGAGCACAAGGCAACTGGTGGTAGCCCAGGGCTCACTGGGTCACAGAGCTAGTCTATAAAATGCTGGCATTGAAATTCCTCTCTGATCCTAACTAAACACTCTCCTTTGAGTGGCTACAGGTTCCCTTTTCAAGGGCTCAGGCTCTCTTTCCAAGACCTTATCACAGAGGCCGTGTCTGCCTTAAACTGCCTGTTGATGGAAACAAGACCAGGCCCCCTGCCATGGGATCTGCAAGATCATGATGGAGTGGGCACGGTCAGGTCAAATCGGAAGGCTTTGGAGGTATTTTTGTGCCTTTCTCCATGCCCAAATAGATTCGCTTAGAGCAGAGTCGCTCTTTGCCCAAGGACTCTCCCAAGGCTGCCTCACTTCCTTTCAGCAACTGGCTCCCAGCACCTTAGCAAAGCCCATGCCTTCTTGCAGGAACTGCAGGGCAGGAGATGGGTGTCCCAGGGTGAGAGCAGGGGTGCGAGCAGGGGAGCGTCTCCCACCAAGTTCATGTTCAGCAGACTGCCACTCACCGGGTAAGCAGACCGCAGAGCACAGCTTATTGTCCAGTGCTTTCATGCTGGCGATGTCAAAGTCATTGTTATTGTCACACTCCATACCTAGAAATGCGAATGTCCTCTGGCCTCTAACGGAGTTAAGGCAGTTAGAGAGGACCTGGCTGTGTTTTTCTCTGCTTTGCTGTCCTTAAAATAAAAATCTTAAGGATGGAGACAAAAAACATCAAATCATATGTTAAAAAAAAGACAATAATTAAGTGGGGAGAGAGGACAATAAAGGAAACTGCGTGGGTACGTTTGTGTTCTCGCTCTGTTCTGCTCTGTTTCCTTAACTGGCCCCTTTCCAGCCTTCGTTCCAGGGAAATCAGACCCTGGGGAGGTCTGTGGGATTCGGACACGCAGACCCGGGCCCAGAGCAGAGCCTAAGCCAGGCTGGAAGAGCTAGGAGAGCCACGGGGGAAGTGACCCCGGGCTCAGGCCTGTGTCTGTCGGTGCACGTGAGGTGTGTTTATGACCACAAGGCTCTGCGAAATGACTAATACATAAAATGGCAATTAAAGCTCTTTGGTCCCGTAACTTTGCACCTCAAATCAAAGAATCGCATTGCTTGCAAAATTATGATTTATTTTCTTTGAGACTTAATTTTCTATTCTGAAGATGTTTTAAGGGGCTGACCAGAAACCTACAGTCGTGTAAGATGGGAAGGGGACAATTTTAGATGTTATTTTTTCAAGCCCCCACCCGGTTTTTTTTTCCTTGGTGAAAGGGAGAGGAAGAAACATACATCTACTGTGTACAGCATGTCAGGTGGAAACCACATATGGAATGTCAGGCGGAAACCACGTACTGCCCTGTGCCTTTTAGAAGCAAATATTCTACTGGGGACGACAATCACAATGGAGAACTCAGAGCCTTGCGCCCTGAAGACATCAACCGAGGAGAGGTAGTGCCCAACTCCGGCTTGGTTGGCGTGCACGTGCGGCAGAGGCACAGCCTGGGCGACCACCCCTCCTCCGGCACTACTTGGCCAGGAGAGAGTGGTCATGTGCACATGCGCACCCCCTGCACACCACACAACCCCCCAAGCAACTGCCATGCCCAAAGCAGAAGCGACTAGCATGACATCTGCATCCAGGCTGGGATCCAGGTTTGCTCTGGAGGTTGCCCTTCTGTGGAGGCACCTCAGAGGAGCAGACGGAAGAGACACCGGTTCCTGGGACGCCTGGTCCTACAATCCCAGGTGGGATTCCCAGCTCGCCTACCCTCCCCCCCCCCCGCCACTTCCTTGCTCTATATGTAGGTCGTTCCTTCGCTTCTCGGCTTACTAGAAACCAAATTCTTCCGACTGAAGATATGATTGACCTTATTTACAAAACAGAAATAGAGTCACAGGTGTAGAAAACAAACTTATGGTTATGGCGGGGGGCAAGGGAGGGGAGGGATACATTGGGAGATTGGGATTGACATATACACACTACTATATATAAAATAGATAACTAATAAGGACCTGCTGTAGAGCACAGGGGACTCTACTCAGTACCCTGTAATGGCCTATATGGGCAAAGAATCTAAAAAAAGAGTGGATATATGTATATGTATAGTTGATTCACGTTGCTGTACAGCAGAAACTAACACAACATTGTAAACCAACTCTTCCAATTAAAAAAAATATCTACTTGAGGCCTGAATGATGGTAAAGAGAATCGTTCCAATAGCCTACAAACACTAGTGTACGCTGAGCTGCTAACGTCTCTTCACCTCACCTTTGCTGTGCCGCCAGGGCTGTGATCCTTCTGCTACTGTAACATCAGCCGTTTTCGTCACTAAAGCAGGAAAACCTACTGCCTAACAGTCGGTTCCCCCAAGGGGAGGAAGCTGTTCTCCTGCTGCAGCTGAACTTTGGGGCTGCTAGAGCAGTTCTGTGAGACTCAGCTGAGAAGCTGAAGCAGGAAGGAAGGTGATGGCAGTTGCCCAAGAAGCTTCAGGATCTACTCAACGTAGATGGAGAACTCCATGTGTCTTCTGCAGCCTTGGCTCAGAGGCCCAGAAAGAGCCAGGAAGGCTGCTGAGGTCCTCAGATACCCTGCTTGCTTTGATATTCCATCAAGAAGACAACCTTTCCCCAAAGCCACACCCTTGAGCAGTGCCACCAAGTCACACCAGTGCCCCTTTCTGTACCCTTCAGAGAATACCCGGGAAAGAAATATAATAAAAGGGAGCAAAAGACCAGGTCTTTTACCATCTTCTTGTGTGGGTGATCCGTCCTCTTCTTCTAGAACCTCATTTCCCTAGGACAGAAGGAAGGCACTGTGAGTCCATAAAGCAGTGAAATGAGCCTACTGATGGTCAGAAGACAGAACTAATCACCCTCATGGTATCCATACATTTCCTGTCCGTGTGAGATGGCTGGGAGGCCCAGCAGAGGCAGATTTTGCTTGGCGAGGCAGGATCGGCCCGTAGGGACCAGGTCTGAGGCACGTTCCAGAGGGACCAGGTCTGAGGCACCTTACAGAGGGACCCTGGGACTGTCAGGAACAGCCTTGGTCATAGTTTAGCTCACACTGTTTCTCTCAGGTGGAAATCAATGTTGTCAAATGAAAAAGCAAACCGTGAGAACATAAAACTTTCAGGAACCCTTTAGGATCCCCAATCCCATCCAGATACTCCTTTGAGAACATCTGGCTCAAGAGAAAGTTGTAGAGTCCCCACTGGGAGCTGGGCATTCCATATACTTCAGGTACACCTCCGTCAGAGCACTTCTCACGCTGAGTTATAACTCTGATTCCTCCATCAGATGGAGCTCCGGGATGGGTGGGATGGGTGGATTGGGGGTGTGGGCAGGCAAAAGCCATGTCACTCGGTCTTTGTGTCCCCCACTGCCAGGAACATGTGAGATGCCTGTGCCAGGTAAATACTAAGTGAATTGGAGGACAAACACCCTCTCAAGAGTCTGGCCTGGAAGACTTCCCTCTGGAACTCACCCCACGCCTATTACGCTGAGACCAGCGCCCTCTGCTAACCGGACAGTCCCTCTGCTCTGCACCCTGCCTCTAACAGATCCAAGTGCACCACCTTGGAAGGCTTCTTCCAGAAGAGCCCCCATCCTATTTGCATCCGGTGCCAGTGCCGGCAGTCCCTCTGACCGGGGAGGGGCACCAGCGTCCATCTTGCTCTTACCTCTGCATCCTGCTCTTCAGCGGTGGCGACGAGACCCGCAAAGTTGCAGTCTGGAGACGCCGCTGGCGTCACCTGCAAAGGAGCAACAAAAGTCAAGGTGCAGATGCCACCGGCTCTCCTACCCAGCTCGCCTGGTAGCAAACGCAAACCAAGTCCTCAGGACAGAAGTGGTGCCACATGGAAGATCACATCTGAGGGAGTCTTTGATTCAACAACCCGGTACCGTGTTTTCCAGGGCTCCCCTCCCGAGCACTGGGGGGCTTTGCCGATCTCCCTGGCAGGCCCTGGACTGAGCTCCTTGGGACTCGAGTACAGAGCAGAGCAGAGCGGCGAGGGCGATCCCATGCTCCTCTCTTACGTCTCCTTCTTCTGAGGGGGTCCTGCTGGCGGCCCGGGGGCAGGGGAGAGCCTCCCCGTCCTCTTCCGTGCCAGGGGCGATGTAGGAGCCGGACATGGAGGAGACGGTGTCGGTGCTGATCTGGGAGGACACCATGGACATGACCTTCCTTCTTCAAGTCTGGGTCCCCAGTATGTTGAGGGGGGCAGAGGCGGGGAGAAGAGTGTTTCCTGCCCTCAGCTCAGCTCTTCAGGAGGCCTGGCGCATTTGCTTCAGGCCAGCATGGAATCCCATCCCGGGGGCCTTCCCGTCACTGGAGCTGGGGGTGGCCTGTCCCGTGGGCAGACGGCGAGGGTCCCCAAACACTGAGTTCCTGAACATTGCCCCTCATCCCTTTCCTGGCTGGCCATACATGGGGGAGGGAGGATAGGGAAGAGGTGGAAAGTGAGGAGACAGCAAGCTGGCTTCTTGCTTTGGGACGGGACTGTACCACACCTGAGGGTGAAGTGGCTGAAGGGCTTCTCACCTCAAAAGTGGAGATCAAAGGAAATGCGAAACCTGCCCAGAGAGCTTGAGTCATGGGCTCAAAGCCACACAGGGCAAAAGAGAAAGGACAACTCAGTGCAACATGGGGTCCTGGATTGGGATGCTGGAATGGAGAGGAGCATTCCTGGGGTGATCTGCAAGACGTGAAGGGGGTCTGCGGTTACATGGGATTACCAGGTCAGTGTTCATTTCCTGATTGTGATGGTGGTACTGGGATTATGGAGGCGTGTCCTTGTTCTAAGGAAACACACACTAAAGTATCTAGTGCTAATGGGGCAGCCTGTCTGCAACTTACTGTTAAGGGCGCAAAATATATATTGACTGGGATTACATCGAATCTCTAAATAAATACGGAGTCACTGAACGTTGTTTGAAAAAGCCACCCAGCCAAGGGCCGGGGCAGGGATGAATAGGAGGGACAGGATCCACTCACGCTTCCCGCCCCCTCCACCGCCAACCCCCAAACGCTGCCTGCTGAAAGGGTGTGTGAAGCCCTGTGTTGTGGCCGCTTCGGAGCCCCCTCTTACCTTTGGCTGCTCGTTGGCAGCATCCATGGACCCTTAAAAGTGCCAGTGTTTGGGTCCCAGCCCCAGAGACGCTAGTCCCAAGCATAGGGATTTTCAGGAGCTCCTGGGGATTCTTCCTGACAGCCAGAAGCTTCTTCAGCCTTTCCTTACCTGGCAGGCAGTTCTGCCAGCCCCTGACCTTGCCCCTCTTTCCCCAGCATGGGCCCAGGCAGAGGGTGAGGAGGAGGGACAGTGACCGGCCCCACCTGTCAATCCAGGGTGTACCCCTTTTGTCGGGGGCTGGAGGCTGAGCCTGGGGACCAGTGGAGAGGCTGGAGCCCCCATGTTCCCCCAGTGCTGGGGAGCGTGGGCAGGAAGGCCGGAGGGTGGTGGGGAGAGGGAGGGAGTCGTTGCTTAGGGGGTGAAGGGAGTCTCAGAGGGAGGTTGGGGCAGCCTCCTCAGCAAGCGGTGGGAAGGGGATGGGCTGCCTCCTGAGCTCTGTAAGGCCCCAACCCACCTGAACTTGCAGTGTGCGCACCCTTCGGAAATATTTTGAGTAATTAGCAAGGGAAAGCAGCAAGTTGGCGGGGGAATGCCAGGTTGTCCTGGAGCCAGCCTCCAGTGCAAGGAAAGAAAGGGGCTTCAGGAGAAAGGGGCCCGTGGAGGCTGGGAAGGATTGTGTAGGACAGTGCCCGTTTGTGTGTGTGTGTGTGTGTGTCTGTGCGCACGTGCACGTGAGTGCTGGGGGAAGGGGCTGTGCACCACAAGGGCGTGCTGGCGGGGCCAGGTGCAGGCTCGGGGGAGAGATGGGTTCCAGGCAAAGCTGGGGTGAGGGGGTGGAAAGGTGCCTGCTGAGTGTCACATATTTGCTGTGCCTCAGTTTCCCCATCAGAACTCTGGTACGTTGATTCCTCACAGGCTGGAGCTGTAGGGTCTAGGCACCCCGTCTTCCGTCTGCCCTGATGGCCTCCCTCAGCCCCAACCTGCATTGGAGGGAAGGCCCTGGGCGGGGTGAATGAACCCCAGGGTGGCAAGTGGGGCCCCAGGGGCTGGGGCCCTCTGACCTCACACCCTGTCCCTTCAGGAAGGGACCAAGGGAGGGAGGAGCTGGAGACAGGCCCAGGCGAGGACCGCAGGTGAGTCTGGGCAGGCCCTCAACTTGGGCGAGGTGGGGAACGTGAGCCGAGCCCTGGGCAAGAACGGCCTTTGTGAGTGAGTCCCCAGGGCCAGGGAGGGGGCTGTGCCTCCTTTGCCGCCTGCTCCTCGGGGCTGTGGGTACAGTCTCCCCATTGCACATAGAGAGGTGCCGAGGCCCTGGCTGCAGGGGACCCCCGAGGGCCGCCTCTCAGCCCCTTTCTCTCTGGGCACCCAGAGATCCTGAGGAGTGCATCAGGGGACACTCTGCAGGCCTTTGGTGCCCCCCATCTTCCTCCCAGCCATTCCCCCTTGGGCCGTGGCCTCCCCAAAACTGGCCCATGCTTTTCCCCAGAGAAAGTTGCAAGCAGGTCCATTTTGAGACTTTTTAAAACTTTACTTTTAAAAATGTTTTTATTGTAAATCACTTTCTATGAAAAAGGTTAAATTACCCGATGGGTTAGGAGAGGGGATGTGGGATGCAGCCCAGGGCGTTTATGGTGGAGCAAGACACTCCCCTGCAGGAGTGCAAGCAAGGGCACGGGGCCATCCCCCCATTCCTGGTCCCAGTGGTTCTAGCAAGCACTGCGTCCCTCCCAGTTAAGCCTCAGCTCTAGCTACACTCACTACATTAGTCTGTCTGTCCCCTTTCCCTCTGCAGCTTGGCTGCCCCAGCCCCTAACCCCCAGATCCCCATCTCCCCGCTGCTCTCAGCCTCAAGTTGGGCTCAAAGATTAGGGACACATACCCTCTGCCCCACCTCTAGGGATGAAGCCAGAAGATCCCAGAGGCCTTAGAAAATCTCCTGGCTCCACCCGGCACCCCGGCCTCCTTTCTGTCTCCTCTCTCTTCCCCCCTCCGCCTAGCTCCTCCTCACAGACTGCCAGGAGAGGCCTCTTGGGTGTTCATTTGCAGTCACCTAATCAGCATTGGTTGTACCTGGGAACTTGCTCTGGATAGAGACCTGGGGAGGAGAGCAGGAGAGAGAGAAGCTTGGAAGCTAAGGTGTTCTGGGGCGGACCCTGTACTGATGTTTCCAGCTTGGCCAGGGCCCCTCCAAGCCGCAGCTCTCATAGTGCAGGGCCCTTAGCGTGTCTCTGGGGCAGGGAAGAAGTGGATCAGTGAAACACTGTGTGTATGGGGGGCTGGGGAGCGGAGGCAGCAATTTGGGTCCTGGGCCCCAATTCTCAGCCTGCTGGACTAGAATCTGAGGATGGCCTGGGCTGGGGGCCGTGTGGCCTGGTGGGGTGAGCTGGCCCAGCCCCTGCCTGGGCGGTAGGGTGTCCATGGGCCTGCACTGGCGGGGAGGGGGGCAGTCTGGGCCCAGACTTCGGTGCTGTCTGGAGGTGGGGCAGGGCCTGGCTTCTTACAAGAAGGCGCCCAGGCTGGCCCAGTCATGCAGGTCAGAGGCCAGTGTGGCATCCCCGGCCTCAAAGAGGGGCTCGGGGGGCAGGGAGCTACGGGTGCTCTCGTCCCAGGGGTGCTCCAGGAAGGATGTGGCCAGGAAGGTCTCATCAAAGTCCAGGCTGTCGGTAGCCTGCTCCGCTGGAGGCCCCCAGGTAACAGGGCAGTCGATGTGGTGGCCATGGATGGTGAGGTCCACGTCCCCGTGTGAGGCAGGGCTCAGCGGCGGGATCAGCTCCGAGGTCTCCAGCGTGCCCAGCTCCCCGTCCAGCGTGCCAGCGTCCAAGATGGCCTCCCAGTCAAAGTTGCCCTTGAGGGGTTCCAGCTCACCCTGCTCCTCCTGGGTCAGCAGCAGGGGGCTGGAGGGCCGCGGGACCTTGGCCTCCTGCTTGGGCAGCGGCTGTTGACGCTTACGCCCCAGCCTGCGCTCGCCTGCACCCCAGCCCGCCTCCCCAGTGGCCTCCTCGAACTCCCGCAGCAGCTGCTGGGCCTCGGTGCTCACGGTCAGTGGCCCGGCCCATGGGGCGGCGCTGGGCTCTGGCGCGGCCTGGCGGGCAAAGGCCGGGTGGATGTGGACTGGGGGCAGCCGCCGCTTCTTCAAGGCCCCACTCAGCAGCCGCTCGGCGTACTGGGGGTCGATGCGCCAGAAGCCCCCCTTGCCTGGCTCGTCCTTCTCCCGAGGCATCTTGATGAAGCCCTTGTTCAGGGACAGGTTGTGGCGGATGGAGTTCTGGACACAGGGAGGTAGGAGAGAAGGAAGACAGCTGGGAGAGTGGGTGGGGTCAGTGATGGGGGGCTCCTAGCGCCACTGCCAGTCCCACCACCACCTTCTCTCCGATGGGGGCAGGGGAGACAGAGGCGCTGCTCCGAGCGGGACGCTCTGGGACACCAGCCACGGGGCACCAGGAGCTGGGAGTGCTGTCGGGGGCTTTTGTTCCCTTTGCCCAGGATATCTGCCTGCTCGGTCATCCGAGCCCTGAGCCGCAGGGTGGCTCTCAGTGCCAGCCTGTCCTGCCCTCCCTCCCTTACCCCGCCGCTTGCGGCCTCTGGCCAAAGGCCTTGGCTCCCCCAGGTCCTGGACGGCCATCTCCCTCTGCCCGGGCCTGGCTGGCCTTCTCTGTTTGTGAAATGAGTGAGTGGGTGTGAGGGTGTGTGTGTGTGTGGGGGGGATGAAGTGTGGGAGGATCTGATGACTTTCCTTGTTTCTAGAGCCGGCTGCTGGCCTGGGCCCTCACCCACCATGTCCCCCTCCTCCCACCCCAGGCTCTGAGGCCTCAGTTGATTATTACCCAGCCAAGAGCATAGCGCTCATTCCTGGGGCCTCTCAGGCTTGGGGTAGGGTGGGGGGTGGTGGAGGGTCTCTGCTTTCTCACCAAGGTTACAAATGGTACCTGCCCCAGGGTCAGGGCCCAAGCAAATGTGGAATAGCTGTGATCACAGGAACTCTGATCCTGTGACCTGTGCCACAGGGAAGGATCTGTGCATCCTCAGGGTCTCTGTCCCCAAGTAGCCCCTGATCCTGATGGTCGAAGAGGCTCAGGGCCGTGTGTGCCCAGCCTGAATCACCATCCTGCCTTGTTCACACCTGGGTGCACAGTCCAAACCACGCTGGGGCACAGGGGTCTGGGGCCTGGTGGGTGGGGCCGGCAGGTGAGTAGTGCCCCCTGGCAAGACTGGGAGGTTTACATGGTGGTCTGGGCCCTTTGGCTGCTCTGTGCCAGGTTCCGGACACTTGGAACATGAAGCCAGTGTGGGAGGAAAGAGCCCCTGTGGAAAGCACGTGGCTGAGGTAATTGTCCCCCCAGGGAGGTTGATGAGAAGAGGGGGAGGAGTGTAGGCAGGAAACTAGGGAGGGCTTGGGGTGGGGGCTGGCACAGCAGCTTTCGGAAGGCCCCGTAGCCCTTCCACTGGGACACAGATGGCCTTCACACCCCGCAGCACGCCCCTCTCCCCTCCCAGAGCCCCTCCAGCCAACTGAAAGCAGGCGGGATGCAGAGCCTGGCAGGAACGATGCTCTGCCTCCAGTCAGGCCCTGACAAACTGACCTTGAGGAGGGTAGTGTCGAGGAATTGCAGGACTTGGGACAAAAATGTGTCCCTCAGTCCATCAACCTACCCTGGGAGGCTGTGTCCACGCATAGTTCAGCCCTGGTCTTTGGGCTGAGCCTGCCAGACGAGTGACAAGTTCTTTCCACTTGAACCTCTATGTCGGCACCCCTGCAGCCCTCTGAACATCCTCCCTCCTCCACCTCTGAAGTCAAAGGGGCAGCAGTCCAAGCACTGGGCTCCCTTGAGGTCCTTCCTGGACGGCCTTCCTCTCTCGGGGCCCTGGCCGTACCGCGCCTACTTGGCCTGCGGATCTGGGATGTGAGTCCAGTCCTCGCAGGCATGGGGAGGGAGGGAGGGAGTGCCTCCCTACCTGCCAGGTGGGATCAGCGTGGCGGAAGTAACAGAAGTTGTCCGTGATCCACTTGTAGATGGCCGACAGGGTGATCTTGGTGGCCTTGCTGGCCTGCATGGCCATGCAGATGAGCGTGGCATACGAGTAGGGCGGCTTCATGTGCGGGTTGGTGGCGTAGTCCACGTCGTCGGGAGGCGAGGCCTGCAGCCCCGAGGGGGCGCTCCGCGGCGTGCAGGAGGACGTGGGCTTGCCGGGTGTGTGCGGCTGCCCCAGGCAGGCGGGGTCCGCCGCCAGGGGAGACCCCGGCTCGGCCGAGCCTGCCAGCTCGTGGGAGCCGTGGGGGTCGGTGTCCCCCGAAGGCAGGGCGGGGAGCTCGGCGTTGAGAATGGAGAATTCCTGCAGCCACTGCAGGCTGGTCAGGCTGTCATTCAGGGCGTTGGACTCCTCCAGGCCGCCTTCCGGTCCGGCCTCCTCCGCTGCCCCTGCTCCCGAGACGCGTAGCCAGCTCTCCGCCATATCTGCGGGGACTCTCCGAGGGGGCTGTCAACATCCACGAGCCGAGCCGAGGGTGGCCGCCGAGCTCTCCGGCCCGCTGACTCCCGCGGCTTCAGTTACGCAGCCTCCCGGAAGCGGGCTTCCATCCCGCGATCCGGGGGTAGCCTCCTCCAAACGGAATGTGGTGCCTGCGGGGACCAGAGCGGGAACTGAGCCCTCTTTCCCCACCCCCGAGGGGAGAGTGTGGGCGAGGGGGGAGGCTCTTACTAAAATCCTTCCTGCAGCTGGGGAGGATCTTTTACTGCCGACGTCTGGGAAACAGAAGGTGTGCCCGGGAGTCCGACCCACACGGGGTTCGCCTCGCTCTTTTCCTCTTGGATCTTTTAGAGGAGACTTAATTAGCCCAACGAGGGAATAGTGTAGGGGCATGCGAGGCCACCCCTTTCTCCCTCAAAGCGGGGAATTAACCCCCCTCTCTCCGTCCACAACCAATGGAAATGGGGCGAGAGAGTCCAGGAGGGCAGTACGACGGGTCGGGGGGCGGGGGAGGTCGTCTGATCTTTGAAAAGGGATATTAGGATGGGGCTCAAGGGGAAGGAAGGAAACAATACAGAGAGTTATAAGGGGGCGGGAAGTGAGTGTCCCCCAAACGCCTCTGATGTCAGTCCCCGGGCCCTCCACTTCCGTCGGGGACGGATGGGAGAGCGGGCTGGTACTGACGCCCTCCCTTCCCACGGCCGGCAGCCCTCCCCGTCCCTTACCTGGCTCAGAGCGCAGCCCGGGCCAAAGGAAGCTTCTCAAAGAAATTCCTCCCACCGCCCACCCTCACCGCGGCTCTCTGCTCCCAGCTCCAGGGCCCAGCCAGCAATCCTCGTCGCCACTCACGCCCGCCGGCGCCTCTCTGAAAGCCAGCGGCTGGGGACCGGCACTCAGTAGCCGCTCGCAAGGCGTCTCCTGCTGCCGTGGCGACGCCCCGCCCATATAAACAGCTTCCGCTTCTGCCATTGGCCAGGGCATCTCCAAAGAGACCGCGGGCTCTTAACGGCTCTCTCACGCGGTAACTCTCTTCCAGCTCCCTCCTGCCGCCCTCTCCCGCGCGCGACCCAGCCCCCTACCCGCCACCGCGTCCCGGCTCCGCGCATTCCCGCCCGACGGCCCCGCGCAGGGCTCGGAGAGGCGCGCGGCTCGGCGCTCCCGCAGAGGCCCCGGGGCCCTCGGCGAGCAGTTCGCCGCGGGAACCGTCCTCCGCCCCACCCCCTTCCCATCTGGGCTGCTCAGAGGTGGCGACGGCTCCTGGGACGCAGCCCGTGGCGCGGGGGCCAGGGCTGGGTGCATGCTTGGGGCTTTCCTTTCCTCTCCTCTGGGCTGCGAGTGGCACTTCCTCACGTTTCTGCGGCCTGTCCCGGTCTCCCGACCGAGTGTCGTCTTGGTGCCCGCAAGCAGGTCTGACTCTCCGATGCCACCTGCCGCTCAGGTCCGCAGAAACCGCAGCCCCGGTCGCAGGCACCCCAAGGCGGCTAGGGTAATCCAGTGTTTCCCGGTAAGCGCCCCCTCCCCGCCCCGTCCTCAGCAAGATTCCCAGAAGCTGACATTCCAGAGGCTTCTTCGGAAGTGCTCTCCCTCCTTTCCAGATAGCCGAGGAAACAGAGCCGTTGGGTGAAAGCCAGGAAAGCCGTGGACTTGCCAAATTCTTTGACTGGGGTCATTTGCCCCATTCATTTCACCAGCCTTTAAGTGACGGGCTAACGGTGGACTGTGGTCCTTCCTCCTCCCCTCCCCCAGCCTCCCTCCAGTCACCAGCTTTCCTGCTCTTCAGTTATTGAGGAGCTGCAGTTGGAAGTTCTCTGGTTGAAGGGGGTGGGTGGAGGTGAGGGCTCCTTATCAGGCCTCTGGGCAGGAGCTGTGCCCGGGGGATGGTACACCAGCTCCCACCCAGAAACATGTCTTTTCCTCTACCCCTTGCCCTCTCTCACTCCTCCATGTCCAGCTTGTCTTGAGTCAAAGTTTTTTTTTTCTTCCCAAGTATTTATTGTTTTATTTTAATTTTTATTTTATTTTTTTATTAGTTTCTGCTTTATAACAAAGTGAATCAGTCATACATATACATCTGTTCCCACATCCCTTCCCTCAGGCATCTCCCTCCCTCCCACCCTCCCCATCCCACCCCTCCAGGCGGTCACAAAGCACCGAGCTGATCTCCCTGTGCTCTGCGGCTGCTTCCCACTATCTACCTTACGTTTGGTAGTGTATATATGTCCATGCCTCTCTTTCGCTTTGTCACAACTTACCCTTCCCCCTCCCCATATCCTCAAGTCCATTCTCAAGTAGTTCTGTGTCTTTATTCCTGTTTTACCCCTAGGTTATTCATGACATTTTTTAAAATTCCATATATATGTGTTAGCATACGGTATTTGTCTTTCTCTTTCTGACTTACTTCACGGTGTATGACAGACTCTAGGTCTATCCACCTCATTACAAATAGCTCAGTTTCGTTTCTTTTTATGGCTGAGTAATATTCCATTGTATATATGTGCCACATCTTCTTTATCCATTCATCCGATGATGGACACTTAGGTTGCTTCCATCTCCGGGCTATTGTGAATAGAGCTGCAATGAACATTTTGGTACATGCCTCTTTTTGAATTATGGTTTTCTCAGGGTATATGCCTAGTAGTGGGATTGCTGGGTCATATGGTAGTTCGAGTTTTAGTCTTTTAAGGAACCTCCATACTGTTCTCCATAGTGGCTGTACCAATTCACATTCCCACCAGCAGTGCAAGAGTGTTCCCTTTTCTCCACACCCTCTCCAGCATTTATTGTTTCTAGATTTCTTGATGATGGCCATTCTGACTGGTGTGAGATGATATCTCATTGTAGTTTTGATTTGCATTTCTCTAATGATTAATGATGCTGAGCATTCTTTCATGTGTTTGTTGGCAGTCTGTATATCTTCTTTGGAGAAATGCCTATTTAAGTCTTCTGCCCATTTTTGGATTGGGTTGTTTGTTTTTTTGCTATTGAGCTGCATGAGCTGTTTTTAAATTTTGGAGATTAATCCTTTGTCAGTTGCTTCATTTGCAAATATTTTCTCCCATTCTGAGGGTTGTCTTTTGGTCTTGTTTATGGTTTCCTTTGCTGTGCAAAAGCTTTGCAGTTTCATTAGGTCCCATTTGTTTATCTTTGTTTTTATTTCCATTTCTCTAGGAGGTGGGTCCAAAAGGATCTTGCTGTGATTTATGTCATAGAGTGTTCTGCCTATGTTTTCCTCTAAGAGTTTGATAGCTTCTGGCCTTACATTTAGGTCTTTAATCCATTTTGAGCTTATTTTTGTGTATGGTGTCAGGGAATGATCTAATCTCATACTTTTACATGTCCCTGTCCAGTTTTCCCAGCACCACTTATTGAAGAGGCTGTCCTTTCTCCACTGTACATTCCTGCCTCCTTGATCAAAGATAAGTTGACCATATGGGTGTGGGTTTATCTCTGGGCTTTCTATCCTGTTCCATTGATCTATCTTTCTGTTTTTGTGCCAGTAAAACACTGTCTTGCTTACTATAGCTTTGTAGTGTAGTCTGAAGTCAGGGAGCCTGATTCCTCCAGCTCCGTTTTTCGTTCTCAAGATTGCTTTGGCTATTCGGAGTCTTTTGTTTTTCCAAACAAAGTTTGAAATGTTTTGTTCTAGTTCTGTGAAAAATGCCAGTGGTACTTTGTTAGGGATTGCATTGAACCTGTAGATTGCTTTGGGTAGTAGAGTCATTTTCACAATATCGATTCTTCCAATCCAGGAGCATGGTATATCTCTCCATCTATTTGTATCATCTTTAATTTCTTTCATCAGTGTCTTATAATTTTCTGCATACAGGTCTTTTGTCTCCTTAGGTAGGTTTATTCCTAGGTATTTTATTCCTTTTGTTGCAATGGTAAATGGGGGTGTTTTCTTGATTTCACTTTCAGATTCTTCATCATTCGTGTACAGGAATGCCAGAGATTTCTGTGCATTAATTTTGTATCCTGCTACTTTTCCAAATTCATTGATTAGCTCTAGTAGTCTTCTGGTAGCATCTTTAGGATTCTCTATGTATAGTATCATGTCATCTGCAAACAGTGACAGCTTTACTTCTTCTTTTCCAATTTGGATTCCTTTTATTTCCTTTTCTTCTCTGATTGCTGTTTCTAAAACTTCCAAAACTAAGTTGAATAAGAGTGGTGAGAGTGGGCCACCTTGTCTTGTTCCTGATCTTAGTGGAAATGGTTTCAGTTTTTCACCATTGAGGACAATGTTGGCTGTGGGTTTGTCATTTATGGCCTTTATTATCTTGAGGAAAGTTCCCTGTATGCCTACTTTCTGCAGGGTTTTTATCATAAATGGGTGTTGAATTTTGTCGAAAGCTTTCTCTGCATCTATTGAGATGATCATATGGTTTTTCTCCTTCAATTTGTTAACATGGTGTATCACATTGATTGATTTGCGTATATTGAAGAATCCTTGCATTCCTGGCATAAACCCCACTTGAGCATGGTGTATGATCCTTTTAATGTGCTGTTGGATTCTGTTTGCTAGTATTTTGTTGAGGATTTTTGCATCTATGTTCATCAGTGATATTGGCCTGTAGTTTTCTTTCTTTGTGACATCCTTGCCTGGTTTTGGTATCAAGGTGATGGTGGCCTCGTAGAATGAGTTTGGGAGTGCTCCTCCCTCTGCTATATTTTGGAAGAGTTTGAGAAGGATAGGTGTTAGCTCTTCTCTAAATGTCTGATAGAATTCGCCTGTGAAGCCATCTGGTCCTGGGCTTCTGTTTGTTGGAAGATTTTTAATCACAGTTTCCATTTCAGTGCTTGTGATTGGTCTATTCATATTTTCTATTTCTTCCTGATTCAGTCTTGGCAGGTTGTGCATTTCTAAGAATTTGTCCATTTCTTCCAGGTTGTCCATTTTCTTGGCATAGAGTTTCTTGTAGTAATCTCTCATGATCTTCTATATTTCTGCAGTGTGAGTTGTTATTGAGTCAAAGTATTAAAAGCGTGCTGGAGAAAGTCGGACAGCAACTTTCACAAATAAGCCAACTGTGCAATTAATAGCTCTCCTTCCCTTGTGAACAGTTTTATTCATTTTTAAGAATCATGCAGCGGTCCATAAATATTGCATCCTTGACCTCCCCACTGTAGTGTGCCCATGAGTGTACTCCAGGGAGTGAGGGGTACACAGATGGCACAACAGTACACACATACTTACACACACTAGGTGTGCAGATCCTAAAGCAAAGTGAGCAAGCAGCATGCCAAGGTCAGGTGAACAGGACACAAACCCTCCCCAGGTGAGATGGCTTAACGTGTGTGGATCCGTGCCCAGGAGATGCCCCAGCGTTGGCATGACCTCTGGTGGGATGGGACTGGGGAAGAGAAGGAAAAAGGGCTCTGTGAGAAGGCTGGGATCACCACACCACCCGGAAGTGAGCTCATAGGTGAGCTCCGACCTGAGTGTGGCAGGAAGGAGCCCCAGGCCTCTGGTTAGTCTGTGTCCTTGTGTGAGAAACCAGGCCCCGTCATATTCTCTGTGGGTCAACTGCTAACAACATGACCATCTCCAGATGATGACTGGGGCGGCTGTCCTGTTCCCCGACCAGGTTCTGTGCCCTGTTCCCTGACCCCAGCCCTTTTGGATGGGATATTTCTGCTCGCCAAAGAGCTAAATGAGGGCAAAGAGGTGAGGGGATGGGGGAGAGAGCAGGAACTGTCTGAGAAACAGGAGTGAAGGGCCACTTCTCACCCGGGTATGTCTTGGTTATGGAACCAAGGCCTTGAGGAATCTCTCTGAGCCTCTTCCTGGGAGAAGACAGACCCTCCAGAAAGGGTGAAGGCAATGGCTTCCTCTTAGGGTTCCTGGCCACTGTGGCAACTCTTTACCTGCATCTCCTTCATCTCAGGTAACACCACACTCTGAATACTACCTGCCGGGAGATGAGGTTCATCTGTATACCACCACCCCAGGCTAAGGGAGCGCCCCCTTCCCTAGTGCTTCTGGGACTCAGACTTCAAGGAGATCAGGAAGTGTGGTTATTGCTCGAATCTTCAATATGAAAGGGGCTGTAAGAATGTTTCAGGGAAAGGAAGGACATTAAATGGGGCCTGAAACAGCAGAACCCGCTGCAGGATTTCAGAGCGGGTGGACACGGGAACTCAAGGCAGAAGCTGAGATTCAGGCTTGGCTCATGTAGTGTCTGTCAAGACCACAGGCCTCCCCCTGCCCACCCCCAGGGCAGGATGTGAACCACAACCACCAGGCAGTGAGAGTCACCAGGCACCTGGTGGCGCAAAGCAGCCACACAGGAGGTGCAAAACATTCCCCAGCACTGGGCTCTCTTTGAGGCCTTGGGAAGGACCCTGAAAAGCTCTTCTAGGGCAACAATTCCAACTACTAATTCAAGCCATCATGGTGGGCATAGCCTAGGGCTCTGTCATATCAGCCTCACAAACTGTTGGATCCCACTTTGCTTCTCAATCTCATGCTCCACTAAATAACCACCTCTTCCAAAAGCCAGCAGACAATGCATCTATCAGAGAGCTATGAGGAATCCATTGATAACACTAGTGTTGAGGGACGAACAGCCAACAGCTTACGGTCTTGCTGTTTCAGGCTGTTGTTTATATGCCCTACAGCAGAGTGAGGTGGGGTGCACATGTGATTTGAACAATATCTCTAAATCTCTGATGAGCCTATGGAAGGCAGTACCTCCGGCTCCCCCCATCAGGCTCAGCTGATCTGGAGGACAGGGGAGGAAAACCGGTGGGGTGGGGAGCCTCCCAGACCACCACTGACCCCAGCTCAGCCCTTCCCCCAACCTCCTTTGGGGTTCCTGGGCACCAAATGAGAACCACCGGTCCACCCCTCTCTCAGCTTCTTTCTTCAACTCTTTCAGAAAAGCGGGGTGGAGACGGGGGCAGCAGGGGTAAGAATGCCACCTCCACCTGACAGGGCGGTAGTGATGAAACGTGATAATATACGACAGTCCCTAACAAGTGCCTGGTACATAGAGGGGGTCAAAAATGCCTTTGCAGTGTCACCTTAGGATGGAGCCCCAGGCCTTCCTGAGTGCACCTGATCATAAAGAACTCCCCGGTAGGTCATCATTTAACTGAGGGGTTCTCAGATTCAAGGCCTCCTTCCTAAGCAGACACACGAGGCTTAGCCTCTGCTACCAGAAGCAAGAACTGTTTTCCCAACCAACCTTCTGGTGGTTGCCACTGCTTCTTGTCCTTGAGAGAGGAACCCCTAATGCATTTTGAGGGAAACCCCACTTACAGTGCAATATGGCTTTCCCTTCTCACAGGAGTCATCCCCCAACGCCACCCCAAACTGCAGGTTTCAGATTGGTTATGATGTCCCAGAGACTAGAAAATGCTAGATGGGTGTTTGTAATGAAGTCACCCAAACTCTTGAGTCTTCTTGGTCTACCTCCTAAGGAGAAAAAAAAAAAGATACACAAGAAATAACCAGTCTGTAGACCACAGCTCCACCTGAAGATCAAGATACAGTGGAAACATTCCAGAGACTCTCTGCAAAGGGTCTCATGAGCTGCAGTTCGAGTGACTTTAGCCGACAAGGAGAAAAGAGGTTTCCAGTCCCTTCTGAGAGGGGAAGGATCACGGTTGCGGAAGAAGATGAGTCTGGGAGAAGGGTCAGGTGCCCTCAACATCCAGCTTTCACGTGGGTCTAAAAAGTCTCCGTGTGTCTTGCTGAGGATGCCCAGGAGGTCAGTGGTGCCATGAGGCCAGGATGGGATGTGAGAACGGGAGGAGAGCCCTGGTACAGGGGCTAAGGCTCTCAGATGGCCAAAGGATCCCACACGCAGAGCCTGTTCTCGGGGTCCTCCAGGCTGCCAGAAGATGAGCGTCTGCACTGCGTGTTCCAACGACTGACCACGTTGTCGTCAGCCTGCCAGGCACCTGAGAAGAGGAAAGGAAGGTTACCGGACCTTTGGTTTGGTGCAGATGGTGTCTCTGGCAGGACAGTCCGGGAGTTTGGCACGAAAACTGGCAAGATGCGCATTAGCTGGAACTCCCACAGGGTGCAAACCACAGCACGTGAAACTTGGGAGCAGTGGCGTCCACTGGGCGAGGGACAGTCATGGCCACTGTGGCCCACTGATGGAGGGACATGCAGGATGGTCCTTGTTTTGTGAGCTTGCCGTAGGATCCACCTTTGTATCTTTATTTGGTCTTGAAGTTTGCCTAAGTGTTACAGCGGACCAGGAAAAGAAACTGAGTCTGGCTGAGACTTTCACGAGAGCAGGAGGAGGTGAAGGGGAGGGAGAAGAGTGTGTTAATTTGGGCTCAGAGTTAGTGTTTGCTGTGGGGGCCAGGGTGGGGCAGGAAGGGACTGGCTGCCCAGCAGGGCGCCAGGGACCAAATGGCATGGCAGAGAACAGAGTGACAGCTGTTCCTCTCCTTCTGCACCTGAACAGCCCACCGAGAGTTGCTATCAGCTGGTGCCACCAACCCCAGGAGACATTAGCTCCAGAGCTTTGGGGTCCCCCGGGTACCATCCACAAAACTCATCATCTTCCCCCCTCGTACTGCAGTTCCTGCACGAGAAGCACCCGCTGCCCATGCTGGAAACCCACTCCTGAAGCTTCTCTCTCCTTCATGCTCTGTATCCAATCCACCATGACCTGCTGCTTGTTCAAGCTCTAGTAAGGTCTAAATCTGTAGTCAGAAAACCGGGATACAGCCCCAGCTTGTAACGTACTGACTGTGTGACCTTGGGCAGGTCACTGTACTTGGAGCCCTGGTTTTCCCATCCATCAGATGGGAGACAAGTACTTACTCCCCAGGGATGCTGTGAGACTAAGCGAGGTGACATGGAAGAGTGGTGAGCAGGGCGCCTGACTCACAGAATGTGCGCGAAAACCATCCGCCCCCCTGGCCTTGTTCAGGTTACACTCATCTCCCCCAAGTCGTCCTCCCAGCCCACAGACTGACTCCATCTGATTCATTCCCCCCAGTGCAGCGAGATGGCCCTTCTGAAGGGAAAGGATGAAGCCCTAACCCCCTGAGTTGGGGGAAAGCCTCCCATTCTCTGGCCGAGGACTGCTGAGCTGCCTCTTCCAGCACCTGCCCCCAGAAAGCCCCCCCCTGAAGCCAGATGGGGTCCATCGTGCTCCGAAGTGTTCCCCCACTGGCCCGTACGACCACCCCATTTCTCATGCTGTGTGGAAATTGCTGGATCCTCCAGCACACGGTGATCTCTCCAGGGAAGAGCCGAGAGCCATGCCCTTCAGAGGGCTCAGTTCGTGGACGGAGCCGGCTGACCCTGGAGGGTGGACGTGACGCTCACTGTGTCACATTTGAGGGAGGCCACTCACAAATGTCTGGGGTCAGCTTCAGGTTAGGCCAGTCCAAGACACGAAACCCTTTAATGGCAGAAACACTAGGATTCAGCGGGTATAAATTGTGTATACCCATAAATGTCCTGGTGTGCTAATCCGCCCTAAGGCTCTAATAATAGTCTTGTGGAGGTGGACCCCAGGGGAAGGGGAGTGAGTGGGACAGGAAATGTTTAGGTATCTCTCACAGCCAGACGGAATGCGGGGATCTGTACTCCCTGGGGGTACCGGAGTCGGGCACATGGGTCCACAGTGCTTTACCGCTCTAAGGGTGACAGGATGAAGAGCAGGCAAGATTGCCCTTTCAAGTTAGGAACCCCCAGATGAAAGAAGTTGTTCCTTCATTTTATATAATTTGGTAGATCTCATACTTATTCCTCTGTGTTTAATGGGCAGGACTCCGGAACTGCGGCTGTTTGGTAGGAACGACCAAAAGCAAATGGTAAACAGGAGAGAAGACACACACACACACACACACACACGCACGCACACACACAGAAACAAAGTGAAATCAAAACACTGCCGCAGCCTCGCCGCCACCACCACTGGCTGCCAGGCTGCCTGGCTCTGAATTCTTGAGTCCTTGCTACAAACACCACCGGTCCAGATTCTGAGCCAGGGCTGAAAACTGGCTCCTTCTGAAACAGCCTGAAGACTCAGACCTGAAGTCTCTGATCTCCCCAGCTTCTTGGTACAGTCGGTGGTGCTCTTTCCTCTAAAAAGGCTTCTGCCAGACCCTCGGCGAAACCCTGCTGCTCCGTGCATCCTGGATGCAGAAGGTAAGCCTGGAAGGCGCAGGAGGACTTCCTGAGCGAGTGCTACCATTCTGTCCAGCCCTCAGCCAGAAAAGGGAGCCTGGAGATTCAAAATCCTTCCCGGGAGGTAGAGAAAGGTGGTTCCCACTTAATTCCCTCCTCAGGCTCAGAAACGGGGGAGTGAAGAGACCTCTAGAGGCAGATTTGGGGAGCACATCTAGGGGGATTCCACACACCTCTTTCCTGCCTCTACCCAGCCACTAATTAAATTTAAGATCTGTAACAGTTCCACCATCTTGTAGAGTTTCTCTCCAAGAAAAGAGAAAGTTAATTCCGATTTTTCCTTAGTATCTGCGAAGCATAACCCTTCCTAGTGGCGTCTTAGTCTTGGGTTATTTCAGGTCTCCATAAGTACTTTTCTTTTTTTGGCTGCACAGTGGCTTGGAAGATCTTAGTTCTCCGACCAGGGATTGAACCAGGCCACTGAAGTGAAAGTGCTGAGTCCTAACCACTGGGCGGCCAGGGAATTCCCTCCATAAGTACTTTTAGATTTCATCGGTATGCCCACTCCTGTCCAATGCCATCATTTAAAAACATCTGTATCGGGCTTCCCTGATGGCGCAGTGGTTGAGAGTCTCCCTGCCGATGCAGAGGACAAGGGTTTGTGCCCTGGTCCGGGAAAATCCCAAATGCCACGGAGCGGCTGGGCCCGTGAGCCATGGCCGCTGAGCCTGTGCGTCCGGAGCCTGTGCTCCGCAACGGGAGAGGCCACAACAGTGGGAGGCACGCGTACCACAAAAAACAAAACAAAACAAAACAAAAACATTTGTATTTCCACTAATAAACTCAAATTATCTTTGCTTTTTCCCATCACACCACCCAGAGCCTTTTCACAGAATTGTCACTGGTCCCCTGGCCACTATCCTGACGCCTGTGTGATACTCCATCAGGTTCCTTGGGGCCCCATCTACCGAGCATGGCCTCGCGATTATAGTCAGCTCATCACCTACAATGGTCAACTCAGATTTCCTCCCTTTGAGAACCTTGCAGAACAATCTCAGAACATACCATCGCCCCCCCACCTTGGTCTCGGGGCCAAAGAAGACCCAGAGGCTTCTTAGCGGAAGAGGTGCTGGAATGACACAGGTGCTTTCTCAACATCACTCCCACAAGGGTGATGAGAGCAGCGAGGATGGGGACCTGAGCCATCCTTGCCGCGAGCTGGGGCTCCTGGCAGAGCACCTGTGGGCCTGGGGAGGGTGGACCATGGGGTGCTCCCCGGGCTCCCTCCTTGTGGGCGCTCCGTGAGGCGAGTGGCATCCGTGTGGGGAGGGAAACAGTGTGGAGAGGGAGACCAAGTGCCTGAGAAGCTGTCCTGATGGCCAAGCCAGCCTGAGGCACCTCAGTCATAGGAAGGAACTTTGAACTTACAGCTGAGCGTGGTGAGGTCTGTTGATTCCATGGGACCTACCACAGTGGATGCTCCTGTCATTAACCTGACATTAACCTGACAGATTCTTCCAGAGAGTTCCCCAGCTCTTTACTACCAGTGTGACGCTAACAGCAGAACCCGAGAAACATTTTACCAAGAGAGCAGATGCACTTTCCTTCTCTCGTAAGAGCCCTTGAGACCTCAGGGTGAGGCTACGATGCGACCCTCAACTCCCTCTCCCGGCAGGCGCCACTGTCATTCGGTTTCATGTCTGGCCTGAACGGTGAAGCCAGTTTAATCTGAGAAAGGCTGGCTCCCGAGATCACCGTAAAGAAGCCCAGGCATTGTTTTCCTTCCAGGCCTCGCTCTCCTGCCGCAATCCCAGAGTGGAATAAACATCCACCAGCAGGTTGGCCCGAAGGAGTTAGGGAGAGGAGGAAGCACAAGGCCTGGGGTCAGTTTCCACCAGCATGGGCGGCTAAAACAATTCCCAGGAGCTCTCTCTGCCAAACATGGGGGTTGGTGGGGAGCCACTGCGGGGAGGCAGGAGCCTAGATTCCTCTCTTGAAGCCCAGTGAGCGGCTGGCCGGCACAGCTGCCACAGACTCAGGGCGGAATGAGGGCAGAGATGGCATCTTCCCCAACTAGTGACCAAAACAAATCCTGCCTGTAACCTTTGCCACAGAAGCATCCCCGCTTTTGTGGAACAGGGATTAATCTAGTCTCACAAATATTTATTTTTCCTGGAAAATTTCAGCATATTAAATACAGGCTCTTGCCAGTTAGGAACGGAAGCCTCAGCGAGGGCCCCTCGGATGTGCGTGCGCCCAGCAAGCTTGGGGTTGGGTGTGGGTGAACATGAACTTTCACACGAAGTCTGGGTAACCTAAATGAGTTTCAAAATAAACAAACTGGACAGACAGACGTACATTTGGCAAAAAGACATGAGAAACAAATGGACAGACAGAAGCCAGGTAAAGAGTGGGAAGGCAGGAAGTGAAGTGTACCCTGGACCTCAGCCACTCTGGCCCAAGCCTGGCTGGGTCAACGCTAAGTGGGAAGGGACCGGAGAGCCCCTGGGAAGGCTGTGGGAGGCGTCTCTGGGGATTACGGCTTCCTCCACCACAAGCCTGCATGGGGCCAGAGGGGTGAGTACATGGGTCTTCTGCAAGCTGATGGAGAGTGGCAACCACAGGAGTTTGTGTCCCTCCAGCACCTGTAACCATGTTGCAAAGAGAGTAAAGCAATGGACCCATGACGGGACCTGGCTGTCCTGAAGCTTAAACATGTCCAGGGCATGTTTAAGAGATTACAGACCACGCAACATGAAGGCAGTCTCTGCTGTGAACCAAGGAGGGGCAATTTCGACCTAGTCCACCAGGCAAGACGTGGCTTTAGAGCCATGGTTGGTGAAGCCCTTGGTGAGCATGGAGCAGAGAGACATCAGTGCCCAGAGTGTGACTGACAGGTGGGCTCCTCCTGAGAACTCATCCTGGATTCAGTTTAGTGTCATGAGAAGGAATAAGGGGCACGTTGATGGCCCTGATTGAATTTATAGACTTAGGGCTCCAGGGAGAAGAGTTACCCTCGACCCCTGATCGTTCCTTTGGGATCCAAATCTAGGGAGCACAAGGCAACTGGTGGTAGCCCAGGGCTCACTGGGTCACAGAGCTAGTCTATAAAATGCTGGCATTGAAATTCCTCTCTGATCCTAACTAAACACTCTCCTTTGAGTGGCTACAGGTTCCCTTTTCAAGGGCTCAGGCTCTCTTTCCAAGACCTTATCACAGAGGCCGTGTCTGCCTTAAACTGCCTGTTGATGGAAACAAGACCAGGCCCCCTGCCATGGGATCTGCAAGATCATGATGGAGTGGGCACGGTCAGGTCAAATCGGAAGGCTTTGGAGGTATTTTTGTGCCTTTCTCCATGCCCAAATAGATTCGCTTAGAGCAGAGTCGCTCTTTGCCCAAGGACTCTCCCAAGGCTGCCTCACTTCCTTTCAGCAACTGGCTCCCAGCACCTTAGCAAAGCCCATGCCTTCTTGCAGGAACTGCAGGGCAGGAGATGGGTGTCCCAGGGTGAGAGCAGGGGTGCGAGCAGGGGAGCGTCTCCCACCAAGTTCATGTTCAGCAGACTGCCACTCACCGGGTAAGCAGACCGCAGAGCACAGCTTATTGTCCAGTGCTTTCATGCTGGCGATGTCAAAGTCATTGTTATTGTCACACTCCATACCTAGAAATGCGAATGTCCTCTGGCCTCTAACGGAGTTAAGGCAGTTAGAGAGGACCTGGCTGTGTTTTTCTCTGCTTTGCTGTCCTTAAAATAAAAATCTTAAGGATGGAGACAAAAAACATCAAATCATATGTTAAAAAAAAGACAATAATTAAGTGGGGAGAGAGGACAATAAAGGAAACTGCGTGGGTACGTTTGTGTTCTCGCTCTGTTCTGCTCTGTTTCCTTAACTGGCCCCTTTCCAGCCTTCGTTCCAGGGAAATCAGACCCTGGGGAGGTCTGTGGGATTCGGACACGCAGACCCGGGCCCAGAGCAGAGCCTAAGCCAGGCTGGAAGAGCTAGGAGAGCCACGGGGGAAGTGACCCCGGGCTCAGGCCTGTGTCTGTCGGTGCACGTGAGGTGTGTTTATGACCACAAGGCTCTGCGAAATGACTAATACATAAAATGGCAATTAAAGCTCTTTGGTCCCGTAACTTTGCACCTCAAATCAAAGAATCGCATTGCTTGCAAAATTATGATTTATTTTCTTTGAGACTTAATTTTCTATTCTGAAGATGTTTTAAGGGGCTGACCAGAAACCTACAGTCGTGTAAGATGGGAAGGGGACAATTTTAGATGTTATTTTTTCAAGCCCCCACCCGGTTTTTTTTTCCTTGGTGAAAGGGAGAGGAAGAAACATACATCTACTGTGTACAGCATGTCAGGTGGAAACCACATATGGAATGTCAGGCGGAAACCACGTACTGCCCTGTGCCTTTTAGAAGCAAATATTCTACTGGGGACGACAATCACAATGGAGAACTCAGAGCCTTGCGCCCTGAAGACATCAACCGAGGAGAGGTAGTGCCCAACTCCGGCTTGGTTGGCGTGCACGTGCGGCAGAGGCACAGCCTGGGCGACCACCCCTCCTCCGGCACTACTTGGCCAGGAGAGAGTGGTCATGTGCACATGCGCACCCCCTGCACACCACACAACCCCCCAAGCAACTGCCATGCCCAAAGCAGAAGCGACTAGCATGACATCTGCATCCAGGCTGGGATCCAGGTTTGCTCTGGAGGTTGCCCTTCTGTGGAGGCACCTCAGAGGAGCAGACGGAAGAGACACCGGTTCCTGGGACGCCTGGTCCTACAATCCCAGGTGGGATTCCCAGCTCGCCTACCCTCCCCCCCCCCCGCCACTTCCTTGCTCTATATGTAGGTCGTTCCTTCGCTTCTCGGCTTACTAGAAACCAAATTCTTCCGACTGAAGATATGATTGACCTTATTTACAAAACAGAAATAGAGTCACAGGTGTAGAAAACAAACTTATGGTTATGGCGGGGGGCAAGGGAGGGGAGGGATACATTGGGAGATTGGGATTGACATATACACACTACTATATATAAAATAGATAACTAATAAGGACCTGCTGTAGAGCACAGGGGACTCTACTCAGTACCCTGTAATGGCCTATATGGGCAAAGAATCTAAAAAAAGAGTGGATATATGTATATGTATAGTTGATTCACGTTGCTGTACAGCAGAAACTAACACAACATTGTAAACCAACTCTTCCAATTAAAAAAAATATCTACTTGAGGCCTGAATGATGGTAAAGAGAATCGTTCCAATAGCCTACAAACACTAGTGTACGCTGAGCTGCTAACGTCTCTTCACCTCACCTTTGCTGTGCCGCCAGGGCTGTGATCCTTCTGCTACTGTAACATCAGCCGTTTTCGTCACTAAAGCAGGAAAACCTACTGCCTAACAGTCGGTTCCCCCAAGGGGAGGAAGCTGTTCTCCTGCTGCAGCTGAACTTTGGGGCTGCTAGAGCAGTTCTGTGAGACTCAGCTGAGAAGCTGAAGCAGGAAGGAAGGTGATGGCAGTTGCCCAAGAAGCTTCAGGATCTACTCAACGTAGATGGAGAACTCCATGTGTCTTCTGCAGCCTTGGCTCAGAGGCCCAGAAAGAGCCAGGAAGGCTGCTGAGGTCCTCAGATACCCTGCTTGCTTTGATATTCCATCAAGAAGACAACCTTTCCCCAAAGCCACACCCTTGAGCAGTGCCACCAAGTCACACCAGTGCCCCTTTCTGTACCCTTCAGAGAATACCCGGGAAAGAAATATAATAAAAGGGAGCAAAAGACCAGGTCTTTTACCATCTTCTTGTGTGGGTGATCCGTCCTCTTCTTCTAGAACCTCATTTCCCTAGGACAGAAGGAAGGCACTGTGAGTCCATAAAGCAGTGAAATGAGCCTACTGATGGTCAGAAGACAGAACTAATCACCCTCATGGTATCCATACATTTCCTGTCCGTGTGAGATGGCTGGGAGGCCCAGCAGAGGCAGATTTTGCTTGGCGAGGCAGGATCGGCCCGTAGGGACCAGGTCTGAGGCACGTTCCAGAGGGACCAGGTCTGAGGCACCTTACAGAGGGACCCTGGGACTGTCAGGAACAGCCTTGGTCATAGTTTAGCTCACACTGTTTCTCTCAGGTGGAAATCAATGTTGTCAAATGAAAAAGCAAACCGTGAGAACATAAAACTTTCAGGAACCCTTTAGGATCCCCAATCCCATCCAGATACTCCTTTGAGAACATCTGGCTCAAGAGAAAGTTGTAGAGTCCCCACTGGGAGCTGGGCATTCCATATACTTCAGGTACACCTCCGTCAGAGCACTTCTCACGCTGAGTTATAACTCTGATTCCTCCATCAGATGGAGCTCCGGGATGGGTGGGATGGGTGGATTGGGGGTGTGGGCAGGCAAAAGCCATGTCACTCGGTCTTTGTGTCCCCCACTGCCAGGAACATGTGAGATGCCTGTGCCAGGTAAATACTAAGTGAATTGGAGGACAAACACCCTCTCAAGAGTCTGGCCTGGAAGACTTCCCTCTGGAACTCACCCCACGCCTATTACGCTGAGACCAGCGCCCTCTGCTAACCGGACAGTCCCTCTGCTCTGCACCCTGCCTCTAACAGATCCAAGTGCACCACCTTGGAAGGCTTCTTCCAGAAGAGCCCCCATCCTATTTGCATCCGGTGCCAGTGCCGGCAGTCCCTCTGACCGGGGAGGGGCACCAGCGTCCATCTTGCTCTTACCTCTGCATCCTGCTCTTCAGCGGTGGCGACGAGACCCGCAAAGTTGCAGTCTGGAGACGCCGCTGGCGTCACCTGCAAAGGAGCAACAAAAGTCAAGGTGCAGATGCCACCGGCTCTCCTACCCAGCTCGCCTGGTAGCAAACGCAAACCAAGTCCTCAGGACAGAAGTGGTGCCACATGGAAGATCACATCTGAGGGAGTCTTTGATTCAACAACCCGGTACCGTGTTTTCCAGGGCTCCCCTCCCGAGCACTGGGGGGCTTTGCCGATCTCCCTGGCAGGCCCTGGACTGAGCTCCTTGGGACTCGAGTACAGAGCAGAGCAGAGCGGCGAGGGCGATCCCATGCTCCTCTCTTACGTCTCCTTCTTCTGAGGGGGTCCTGCTGGCGGCCCGGGGGCAGGGGAGAGCCTCCCCGTCCTCTTCCGTGCCAGGGGCGATGTAGGAGCCGGACATGGAGGAGACGGTGTCGGTGCTGATCTGGGAGGACACCATGGACATGACCTTCCTTCTTCAAGTCTGGGTCCCCAGTATGTTGAGGGGGGCAGAGGCGGGGAGAAGAGTGTTTCCTGCCCTCAGCTCAGCTCTTCAGGAGGCCTGGCGCATTTGCTTCAGGCCAGCATGGAATCCCATCCCGGGGGCCTTCCCGTCACTGGAGCTGGGGGTGGCCTGTCCCGTGGGCAGACGGCGAGGGTCCCCAAACACTGAGTTCCTGAACATTGCCCCTCATCCCTTTCCTGGCTGGCCATACATGGGGGAGGGAGGATAGGGAAGAGGTGGAAAGTGAGGAGACAGCAAGCTGGCTTCTTGCTTTGGGACGGGACTGTACCACACCTGAGGGTGAAGTGGCTGAAGGGCTTCTCACCTCAAAAGTGGAGATCAAAGGAAATGCGAAACCTGCCCAGAGAGCTTGAGTCATGGGCTCAAAGCCACACAGGGCAAAAGAGAAAGGACAACTCAGTGCAACATGGGGTCCTGGATTGGGATGCTGGAATGGAGAGGAGCATTCCTGGGGTGATCTGCAAGACGTGAAGGGGGTCTGCGGTTACATGGGATTACCAGGTCAGTGTTCATTTCCTGATTGTGATGGTGGTACTGGGATTATGGAGGCGTGTCCTTGTTCTAAGGAAACACACACTAAAGTATCTAGTGCTAATGGGGCAGCCTGTCTGCAACTTACTGTTAAGGGCGCAAAATATATATTGACTGGGATTACATCGAATCTCTAAATAAATACGGAGTCACTGAACGTTGTTTGAAAAAGCCACCCAGCCAAGGGCCGGGGCAGGGATGAATAGGAGGGACAGGATCCACTCACGCTTCCCGCCCCCTCCACCGCCAACCCCCAAACGCTGCCTGCTGAAAGGGTGTGTGAAGCCCTGTGTTGTGGCCGCTTCGGAGCCCCCTCTTACCTTTGGCTGCTCGTTGGCAGCATCCATGGACCCTTAAAAGTGCCAGTGTTTGGGTCCCAGCCCCAGAGACGCTAGTCCCAAGCATAGGGATTTTCAGGAGCTCCTGGGGATTCTTCCTGACAGCCAGAAGCTTCTTCAGCCTTTCCTTACCTGGCAGGCAGTTCTGCCAGCCCCTGACCTTGCCCCTCTTTCCCCAGCATGGGCCCAGGCAGAGGGTGAGGAGGAGGGACAGTGACCGGCCCCACCTGTCAATCCAGGGTGTACCCCTTTTGTCGGGGGCTGGAGGCTGAGCCTGGGGACCAGTGGAGAGGCTGGAGCCCCCATGTTCCCCCAGTGCTGGGGAGCGTGGGCAGGAAGGCCGGAGGGTGGTGGGGAGAGGGAGGGAGTCGTTGCTTAGGGGGTGAAGGGAGTCTCAGAGGGAGGTTGGGGCAGCCTCCTCAGCAAGCGGTGGGAAGGGGATGGGCTGCCTCCTGAGCTCTGTAAGGCCCCAACCCACCTGAACTTGCAGTGTGCGCACCCTTCGGAAATATTTTGAGTAATTAGCAAGGGAAAGCAGCAAGTTGGCGGGGGAATGCCAGGTTGTCCTGGAGCCAGCCTCCAGTGCAAGGAAAGAAAGGGGCTTCAGGAGAAAGGGGCCCGTGGAGGCTGGGAAGGATTGTGTAGGACAGTGCCCGTTTGTGTGTGTGTGTGTGTGTGTCTGTGCGCACGTGCACGTGAGTGCTGGGGGAAGGGGCTGTGCACCACAAGGGCGTGCTGGCGGGGCCAGGTGCAGGCTCGGGGGAGAGATGGGTTCCAGGCAAAGCTGGGGTGAGGGGGTGGAAAGGTGCCTGCTGAGTGTCACATATTTGCTGTGCCTCAGTTTCCCCATCAGAACTCTGGTACGTTGATTCCTCACAGGCTGGAGCTGTAGGGTCTAGGCACCCCGTCTTCCGTCTGCCCTGATGGCCTCCCTCAGCCCCAACCTGCATTGGAGGGAAGGCCCTGGGCGGGGTGAATGAACCCCAGGGTGGCAAGTGGGGCCCCAGGGGCTGGGGCCCTCTGACCTCACACCCTGTCCCTTCAGGAAGGGACCAAGGGAGGGAGGAGCTGGAGACAGGCCCAGGCGAGGACCGCAGGTGAGTCTGGGCAGGCCCTCAACTTGGGCGAGGTGGGGAACGTGAGCCGAGCCCTGGGCAAGAACGGCCTTTGTGAGTGAGTCCCCAGGGCCAGGGAGGGGGCTGTGCCTCCTTTGCCGCCTGCTCCTCGGGGCTGTGGGTACAGTCTCCCCATTGCACATAGAGAGGTGCCGAGGCCCTGGCTGCAGGGGACCCCCGAGGGCCGCCTCTCAGCCCCTTTCTCTCTGGGCACCCAGAGATCCTGAGGAGTGCATCAGGGGACACTCTGCAGGCCTTTGGTGCCCCCCATCTTCCTCCCAGCCATTCCCCCTTGGGCCGTGGCCTCCCCAAAACTGGCCCATGCTTTTCCCCAGAGAAAGTTGCAAGCAGGTCCATTTTGAGACTTTTTAAAACTTTACTTTTAAAAATGTTTTTATTGTAAATCACTTTCTATGAAAAAGGTTAAATTACCCGATGGGTTAGGAGAGGGGATGTGGGATGCAGCCCAGGGCGTTTATGGTGGAGCAAGACACTCCCCTGCAGGAGTGCAAGCAAGGGCACGGGGCCATCCCCCCATTCCTGGTCCCAGTGGTTCTAGCAAGCACTGCGTCCCTCCCAGTTAAGCCTCAGCTCTAGCTACACTCACTACATTAGTCTGTCTGTCCCCTTTCCCTCTGCAGCTTGGCTGCCCCAGCCCCTAACCCCCAGATCCCCATCTCCCCGCTGCTCTCAGCCTCAAGTTGGGCTCAAAGATTAGGGACACATACCCTCTGCCCCACCTCTAGGGATGAAGCCAGAAGATCCCAGAGGCCTTAGAAAATCTCCTGGCTCCACCCGGCACCCCGGCCTCCTTTCTGTCTCCTCTCTCTTCCCCCCTCCGCCTAGCTCCTCCTCACAGACTGCCAGGAGAGGCCTCTTGGGTGTTCATTTGCAGTCACCTAATCAGCATTGGTTGTACCTGGGAACTTGCTCTGGATAGAGACCTGGGGAGGAGAGCAGGAGAGAGAGAAGCTTGGAAGCTAAGGTGTTCTGGGGCGGACCCTGTACTGATGTTTCCAGCTTGGCCAGGGCCCCTCCAAGCCGCAGCTCTCATAGTGCAGGGCCCTTAGCGTGTCTCTGGGGCAGGGAAGAAGTGGATCAGTGAAACACTGTGTGTATGGGGGGCTGGGGAGCGGAGGCAGCAATTTGGGTCCTGGGCCCCAATTCTCAGCCTGCTGGACTAGAATCTGAGGATGGCCTGGGCTGGGGGCCGTGTGGCCTGGTGGGGTGAGCTGGCCCAGCCCCTGCCTGGGCGGTAGGGTGTCCATGGGCCTGCACTGGCGGGGAGGGGGGCAGTCTGGGCCCAGACTTCGGTGCTGTCTGGAGGTGGGGCAGGGCCTGGCTTCTTACAAGAAGGCGCCCAGGCTGGCCCAGTCATGCAGGTCAGAGGCCAGTGTGGCATCCCCGGCCTCAAAGAGGGGCTCGGGGGGCAGGGAGCTACGGGTGCTCTCGTCCCAGGGGTGCTCCAGGAAGGATGTGGCCAGGAAGGTCTCATCAAAGTCCAGGCTGTCGGTAGCCTGCTCCGCTGGAGGCCCCCAGGTAACAGGGCAGTCGATGTGGTGGCCATGGATGGTGAGGTCCACGTCCCCGTGTGAGGCAGGGCTCAGCGGCGGGATCAGCTCCGAGGTCTCCAGCGTGCCCAGCTCCCCGTCCAGCGTGCCAGCGTCCAAGATGGCCTCCCAGTCAAAGTTGCCCTTGAGGGGTTCCAGCTCACCCTGCTCCTCCTGGGTCAGCAGCAGGGGGCTGGAGGGCCGCGGGACCTTGGCCTCCTGCTTGGGCAGCGGCTGTTGACGCTTACGCCCCAGCCTGCGCTCGCCTGCACCCCAGCCCGCCTCCCCAGTGGCCTCCTCGAACTCCCGCAGCAGCTGCTGGGCCTCGGTGCTCACGGTCAGTGGCCCGGCCCATGGGGCGGCGCTGGGCTCTGGCGCGGCCTGGCGGGCAAAGGCCGGGTGGATGTGGACTGGGGGCAGCCGCCGCTTCTTCAAGGCCCCACTCAGCAGCCGCTCGGCGTACTGGGGGTCGATGCGCCAGAAGCCCCCCTTGCCTGGCTCGTCCTTCTCCCGAGGCATCTTGATGAAGCCCTTGTTCAGGGACAGGTTGTGGCGGATGGAGTTCTGGACACAGGGAGGTAGGAGAGAAGGAAGACAGCTGGGAGAGTGGGTGGGGTCAGTGATGGGGGGCTCCTAGCGCCACTGCCAGTCCCACCACCACCTTCTCTCCGATGGGGGCAGGGGAGACAGAGGCGCTGCTCCGAGCGGGACGCTCTGGGACACCAGCCACGGGGCACCAGGAGCTGGGAGTGCTGTCGGGGGCTTTTGTTCCCTTTGCCCAGGATATCTGCCTGCTCGGTCATCCGAGCCCTGAGCCGCAGGGTGGCTCTCAGTGCCAGCCTGTCCTGCCCTCCCTCCCTTACCCCGCCGCTTGCGGCCTCTGGCCAAAGGCCTTGGCTCCCCCAGGTCCTGGACGGCCATCTCCCTCTGCCCGGGCCTGGCTGGCCTTCTCTGTTTGTGAAATGAGTGAGTGGGTGTGAGGGTGTGTGTGTGTGTGGGGGGGATGAAGTGTGGGAGGATCTGATGACTTTCCTTGTTTCTAGAGCCGGCTGCTGGCCTGGGCCCTCACCCACCATGTCCCCCTCCTCCCACCCCAGGCTCTGAGGCCTCAGTTGATTATTACCCAGCCAAGAGCATAGCGCTCATTCCTGGGGCCTCTCAGGCTTGGGGTAGGGTGGGGGGTGGTGGAGGGTCTCTGCTTTCTCACCAAGGTTACAAATGGTACCTGCCCCAGGGTCAGGGCCCAAGCAAATGTGGAATAGCTGTGATCACAGGAACTCTGATCCTGTGACCTGTGCCACAGGGAAGGATCTGTGCATCCTCAGGGTCTCTGTCCCCAAGTAGCCCCTGATCCTGATGGTCGAAGAGGCTCAGGGCCGTGTGTGCCCAGCCTGAATCACCATCCTGCCTTGTTCACACCTGGGTGCACAGTCCAAACCACGCTGGGGCACAGGGGTCTGGGGCCTGGTGGGTGGGGCCGGCAGGTGAGTAGTGCCCCCTGGCAAGACTGGGAGGTTTACATGGTGGTCTGGGCCCTTTGGCTGCTCTGTGCCAGGTTCCGGACACTTGGAACATGAAGCCAGTGTGGGAGGAAAGAGCCCCTGTGGAAAGCACGTGGCTGAGGTAATTGTCCCCCCAGGGAGGTTGATGAGAAGAGGGGGAGGAGTGTAGGCAGGAAACTAGGGAGGGCTTGGGGTGGGGGCTGGCACAGCAGCTTTCGGAAGGCCCCGTAGCCCTTCCACTGGGACACAGATGGCCTTCACACCCCGCAGCACGCCCCTCTCCCCTCCCAGAGCCCCTCCAGCCAACTGAAAGCAGGCGGGATGCAGAGCCTGGCAGGAACGATGCTCTGCCTCCAGTCAGGCCCTGACAAACTGACCTTGAGGAGGGTAGTGTCGAGGAATTGCAGGACTTGGGACAAAAATGTGTCCCTCAGTCCATCAACCTACCCTGGGAGGCTGTGTCCACGCATAGTTCAGCCCTGGTCTTTGGGCTGAGCCTGCCAGACGAGTGACAAGTTCTTTCCACTTGAACCTCTATGTCGGCACCCCTGCAGCCCTCTGAACATCCTCCCTCCTCCACCTCTGAAGTCAAAGGGGCAGCAGTCCAAGCACTGGGCTCCCTTGAGGTCCTTCCTGGACGGCCTTCCTCTCTCGGGGCCCTGGCCGTACCGCGCCTACTTGGCCTGCGGATCTGGGATGTGAGTCCAGTCCTCGCAGGCATGGGGAGGGAGGGAGGGAGTGCCTCCCTACCTGCCAGGTGGGATCAGCGTGGCGGAAGTAACAGAAGTTGTCCGTGATCCACTTGTAGATGGCCGACAGGGTGATCTTGGTGGCCTTGCTGGCCTGCATGGCCATGCAGATGAGCGTGGCATACGAGTAGGGCGGCTTCATGTGCGGGTTGGTGGCGTAGTCCACGTCGTCGGGAGGCGAGGCCTGCAGCCCCGAGGGGGCGCTCCGCGGCGTGCAGGAGGACGTGGGCTTGCCGGGTGTGTGCGGCTGCCCCAGGCAGGCGGGGTCCGCCGCCAGGGGAGACCCCGGCTCGGCCGAGCCTGCCAGCTCGTGGGAGCCGTGGGGGTCGGTGTCCCCCGAAGGCAGGGCGGGGAGCTCGGCGTTGAGAATGGAGAATTCCTGCAGCCACTGCAGGCTGGTCAGGCTGTCATTCAGGGCGTTGGACTCCTCCAGGCCGCCTTCCGGTCCGGCCTCCTCCGCTGCCCCTGCTCCCGAGACGCGTAGCCAGCTCTCCGCCATATCTGCGGGGACTCTCCGAGGGGGCTGTCAACATCCACGAGCCGAGCCGAGGGTGGCCGCCGAGCTCTCCGGCCCGCTGACTCCCGCGGCTTCAGTTACGCAGCCTCCCGGAAGCGGGCTTCCATCCCGCGATCCGGGGGTAGCCTCCTCCAAACGGAATGTGGTGCCTGCGGGGACCAGAGCGGGAACTGAGCCCTCTTTCCCCACCCCCGAGGGGAGAGTGTGGGCGAGGGGGGAGGCTCTTACTAAAATCCTTCCTGCAGCTGGGGAGGATCTTTTACTGCCGACGTCTGGGAAACAGAAGGTGTGCCCGGGAGTCCGACCCACACGGGGTTCGCCTCGCTCTTTTCCTCTTGGATCTTTTAGAGGAGACTTAATTAGCCCAACGAGGGAATAGTGTAGGGGCATGCGAGGCCACCCCTTTCTCCCTCAAAGCGGGGAATTAACCCCCCTCTCTCCGTCCACAACCAATGGAAATGGGGCGAGAGAGTCCAGGAGGGCAGTACGACGGGTCGGGGGGCGGGGGAGGTCGTCTGATCTTTGAAAAGGGATATTAGGATGGGGCTCAAGGGGAAGGAAGGAAACAATACAGAGAGTTATAAGGGGGCGGGAAGTGAGTGTCCCCCAAACGCCTCTGATGTCAGTCCCCGGGCCCTCCACTTCCGTCGGGGACGGATGGGAGAGCGGGCTGGTACTGACGCCCTCCCTTCCCACGGCCGGCAGCCCTCCCCGTCCCTTACCTGGCTCAGAGCGCAGCCCGGGCCAAAGGAAGCTTCTCAAAGAAATTCCTCCCACCGCCCACCCTCACCGCGGCTCTCTGCTCCCAGCTCCAGGGCCCAGCCAGCAATCCTCGTCGCCACTCACGCCCGCCGGCGCCTCTCTGAAAGCCAGCGGCTGGGGACCGGCACTCAGTAGCCGCTCGCAAGGCGTCTCCTGCTGCCGTGGCGACGCCCCGCCCATATAAACAGCTTCCGCTTCTGCCATTGGCCAGGGCATCTCCAAAGAGACCGCGGGCTCTTAACGGCTCTCTCACGCGGTAACTCTCTTCCAGCTCCCTCCTGCCGCCCTCTCCCGCGCGCGACCCAGCCCCCTACCCGCCACCGCGTCCCGGCTCCGCGCATTCCCGCCCGACGGCCCCGCGCAGGGCTCGGAGAGGCGCGCGGCTCGGCGCTCCCGCAGAGGCCCCGGGGCCCTCGGCGAGCAGTTCGCCGCGGGAACCGTCCTCCGCCCCACCCCCTTCCCATCTGGGCTGCTCAGAGGTGGCGACGGCTCCTGGGACGCAGCCCGTGGCGCGGGGGCCAGGGCTGGGTGCATGCTTGGGGCTTTCCTTTCCTCTCCTCTGGGCTGCGAGTGGCACTTCCTCACGTTTCTGCGGCCTGTCCCGGTCTCCCGACCGAGTGTCGTCTTGGTGCCCGCAAGCAGGTCTGACTCTCCGATGCCACCTGCCGCTCAGGTCCGCAGAAACCGCAGCCCCGGTCGCAGGCACCCCAAGGCGGCTAGGGTAATCCAGTGTTTCCCGGTAAGCGCCCCCTCCCCGCCCCGTCCTCAGCAAGATTCCCAGAAGCTGACATTCCAGAGGCTTCTTCGGAAGTGCTCTCCCTCCTTTCCAGATAGCCGAGGAAACAGAGCCGTTGGGTGAAAGCCAGGAAAGCCGTGGACTTGCCAAATTCTTTGACTGGGGTCATTTGCCCCATTAATTTCACCAGCCTTTAAGTGACGGGCTAACGGTGGACTGTGGTCCTTCCTCCTCCCCTCCCCCAGCCTCCCTCCAGTCACCAGCTTTCCTGCTCTTCAGTTATTGAGGAGCTGCAGTTGGAAGTTCTCTGGTTGAAGGGGGTGGGTGGAGGTGAGGGCTCCTTATCAGGCCTCTGGGCAGGAGCTGTGCCCGGGGGATGGTACACCAGCTCCCACCCAGAAACATGTCTTTTCCTCTACCCCTTGCCCTCTCTCACTCCTCCATGTCCAGCTTGTCTTGAGTCAAAGTTTTTTTTTTCTTCCCAAGTATTTATTGTTTTATTTTAATTTTTATTTTATTTTTTTATTAGTTTCTGCTTTATAACAAAGTGAATCAGTCATACATATACATCTGTTCCCACATCCCTTCCCTCAGGCATCTCCCTCCCTCCCACCCTCCCCATCCCACCCCTCCAGGCGGTCACAAAGCACCGAGCTGATCTCCCTGTGCTCTGCGGCTGCTTCCCACTATCTACCTTACGTTTGGTAGTGTATATATGTCCATGCCTCTCTTTCGCTTTGTCACAACTTACCCTTCCCCCTCCCCATATCCTCAAGTCCATTCTCAAGTAGTTCTGTGTCTTTATTCCTGTTTTACCCCTAGGTTATTCATGACATTTTTTAAAATTCCATATATATGTGTTAGCATACGGTATTTGTCTTTCTCTTTCTGACTTACTTCACGGTGTATGACAGACTCTAGGTCTATCCACCTCATTACAAATAGCTCAGTTTCGTTTCTTTTTATGGCTGAGTAATATTCCATTGTATATATGTGCCACATCTTCTTTATCCATTCATCCGATGATGGACACTTAGGTTGCTTCCATCTCCGGGCTATTGTGAATAGAGCTGCAATGAACATTTTGGTACATGCCTCTTTTTGAATTATGGTTTTCTCAGGGTATATGCCTAGTAGTGGGATTGCTGGGTCATATGGTAGTTCGAGTTTTAGTCTTTTAAGGAACCTCCATACTGTTCTCCATAGTGGCTGTACCAATTCACATTCCCACCAGCAGTGCAAGAGTGTTCCCTTTTCTCCACACCCTCTCCAGCATTTATTGTTTCTAGATTTCTTGATGATGGCCATTCTGACTGGTGTGAGATGATATCTCATTGTAGTTTTGATTTGCATTTCTCTAATGATTAATGATGCTGAGCATTCTTTCATGTGTTTGTTGGCAGTCTGTATATCTTCTTTGGAGAAATGCCTATTTAAGTCTTCTGCCCATTTTTGGATTGGGTTGTTTGTTTTTTTGCTATTGAGCTGCATGAGCTGTTTTTAAATTTTGGAGATTAATCCTTTGTCAGTTGCTTCATTTGCAAATATTTTCTCCCATTCTGAGGGTTGTCTTTTGGTCTTGTTTATGGTTTCCTTTGCTGTGCAAAAGCTTTGCAGTTTCATTAGGTCCCATTTGTTTATCTTTGTTTTTATTTCCATTTCTCTAGGAGGTGGGTCCAAAAGGATCTTGCTGTGATTTATGTCATAGAGTGTTCTGCCTATGTTTTCCTCTAAGAGTTTGATAGCTTCTGGCCTTACATTTAGGTCTTTAATCCATTTTGAGCTTATTTTTGTGTATGGTGTCAGGGAATGATCTAATCTCATACTTTTACATGTCCCTGTCCAGTTTTCCCAGCACCACTTATTGAAGAGGCTGTCCTTTCTCCACTGTACATTCCTGCCTCCTTGATCAAAGATAAGTTGACCATATGGGTGTGGGTTTATCTCTGGGCTTTCTATCCTGTTCCATTGATCTATCTTTCTGTTTTTGTGCCAGTAAAACACTGTCTTGCTTACTATAGCTTTGTAGTGTAGTCTGAAGTCAGGGAGCCTGATTCCTCCAGCTCCGTTTTTCGTTCTCAAGATTGCTTTGGCTATTCGGAGTCTTTTGTTTTTCCAAACAAAGTTTGAATTTTTTTGTTCTAGTTCTGTGAAAAATGCCAGTGGTAGTTTGATAGGGATTGCATTGAACCTGTAGATTGCTTTGGGTAGTAGAGTCATTTTCACAATATCGATTCTTCCAATCCAGGAGCATGGTATATCTCTCCATCTATTTGTATCATCTTTAATTTCTTTCATCAGTGTCTTATAATTTTCTGCATACAGGTCTTTTGTCTCCTTAGGTAGGTTTATTCCTAGGTATTTTATTCTTTTTGTTGCAATGGTAAATGGGGGTGTTTTCTTGATTTCACTTTCAGATTCTTCATCATTAGTGTACAGGAATGCCAGAGATTTCTGTGCATTAATTTTGTATCCTGCTACTTTTCCAAATTCATTGATTAGCTCTAGTAGTCTTCTGGTAGCATCTTTAGGATTCTCTATGTATAGTATCATGTCATCTGCAAACAGTGACAGCTTTACTTCTTCTTTTCCAATTTGGATTCCTTTTATTTCCTTTTCTTCTCTGATTGCTGTTTCTAAAACTTCCAAAACTAAGTTGAATAAGAGTGGTGAGAGTGGGCCACCTTGTCTTGTTCCTGATCTTAGTGGAAATGGTTTCAGTTTTTCACCATTGAGGACAATGTTGGCTGTGGGTTTGTCATTTATGGCCTTTATTATCTTGAGGAAAGTTCCCTGTATGCCTACTTTCTGCAGGGTTTTTATCATAAATGGGTGTTGAATTTTGTCGAAAGCTTTCTCTGCATCTATTGAGATGATCATATGGTTTTTCTCCTTCAATTTGTTAACATGGTGTATCACATTGATTGATTTGCGTATATTGAAGAATCCTTGCATTCCTGGCATAAACCCCACTTGAGCATGGTGTATGATCCTTTTAATGTGCTGTTGGATTCTGTTTGCTAGTATTTTGTTGAGGATTTTTGCATCTATGTTCATCAGTGATATTGGCCTGTAGTTTTCTTTCTTTGTGACATCCTTGCCTGGTTTTGGTATCAAGGTGATGGTGGCCTCGTAGAATGAGTTTGGGAGTGCTCCTCCCTCTGCTATATTTTGGAAGAGTTTGAGAAGGATAGGTGTTAGCTCTTCTCTAAATGTCTGATAGAATTCGCCTGTGAAGCCATCTGGTCCTGGGCTTCTGTTTGTTGGAAGATTTTTAATCACAGTTTCCATTTCAGTGCTTGTGATTGGTCTATTCATATTTTCTATTTCTTCCTGATTCAGTCTTGGCAGGTTGTGCATTTCTAAGAATTTGTCCATTTCTTCCAGGTTGTCCATTTTCTTGGCATAGAGTTTCTTGTAGTAATCTCTCATGATCTTCTATATTTCTGCAGTGTGAGTTGTTATTGAGTCAAAGTATTAAAAGCGTGCTGGAGAAAGTCGGACAGCAACTTTCACAAATAAGCCAACTGTGCAATTAATAGCTCTCCTTCCCTTGTGAACAGTTTTATTCATTTTTAAGAATCATGCAGCGGTCCATAAATATTGCATCCTTGACCTCCCCACTGTAGTGTGCCCATGAGTGTACTCCAGGGAGTGAGGGGTACACAGATGGCACAACAGTACACACATACTTACACACACTAGGTGTGCAGATCCTAAAGCAAAGTGAGCAAGCAGCATGCCAAGGTCAGGTGAACAGGACACAAACCCTCCCCAGGTGAGATGGCTTAACGTGTGTGGATCCGTGCCCAGGAGATGCCCCAGCGTTGGCATGACCTCTGGTGGGATGGGACTGGGGAAGAGAAGGAAAAAGGGCTCTGTGAGAAGGCTGGGATCACCACACCACCCGGAAGTGAGCTCATAGGTGAGCTCCGACCTGAGTGTGGCAGGAAGGAGCCCCAGGCCTCTGGTTAGTCTGTGTCCTTGTGTGAGAAACCAGGCCCCGTCATATTCTCTGTGGGTCAACTGCTAACAACATGACCATCTCCAGATGATGACTGGGGCGGCTGTCCTGTTCCCCGACCAGGTTCTGTGCCCTGTTCCCTGACCCCAGCCCTTTTGGATGGGATATTTCTGCTCGCCAAAGAGCTAAATGAGGGCAAAGAGGTGAGGGGATGGGGGAGAGAGCAGGAACTGTCTGAGAAACAGGAGTGAAGGGCCACTTCTCACCCGGGTATGTCTTGGTTATGGAACCAAGGCCTTGAGGAATCTCTCTGAGCCTCTTCCTGGGAGAAGACAGACCCTCCAGAAAGGGTGAAGGCAATGGCTTCCTCTTAGGGTTCCTGGCCACTGTGGCAACTCTTTACCTGCATCTCCTTCATCTCAGGTAACACCACACTCTGAATACTACCTGCCGGGAGATGAGGTTGATCTGTATACCACCACCCCAGGCTAAGGGAGCGCCCCCTTCCCTAGTGCTTCTGGGACTCAGACTTCAAGGAGATCAGGAAGTGTGGTTATTGCTCGAATCTTCAATATGAAAGGGGCTGTAAGAATGTTTCAGGGAAAGGAAGGACATTAAATGGGGCCTGAAACAGCAGAACCCGCTGCAGGATTTCAGAGCGGGTGGACACGGGAACTCAAGGCAGAAGCTGAGATTCAGGCTTGGCTCATGTAGTGTCTGTCAAGACCACAGGCCTCCCCCTGCCCACCCCCAGGGCAGGATGTGAACCACAACCACCAGGCAGTGAGAGTCACCAGGCACCTGGTGGCGCAAAGCAGCCACACAGGAGGTGCAAAACATTCCCCAGCACTGGGCTCTCTTTGAGGCCTTGGGAAGGACCCTGAAAAGCTCTTCTAGGGCAACAATTCCAACTACTAATTCAAGCCATCATGGTGGGCATAGCCTAGGGCTCTGTCATATCAGCCTCACAAACTGTTGGATCCCACTTTGCTTCTCAATCTCATGCTCCACTAAATAACCACCTCTTCCAAAAGCCAGCAGACAATGCATCTATCAGAGAGCTATGAGGAATCCATTGATAACACTAGTGTTGAGGGACGAACAGCCAACAGCTTACGGTCTTGCTGTTTCAGGCTGTTGTTTATATGCCCTACAGCAGAGTGAGGTGGGGTGCACATGTGATTTGAACAATATCTCTAAATCTCTGATGAGCCTATGGAAGGCAGTACCTCCGGCTCCCCCCATCAGGCTCAGCTGATCTGGAGGACAGGGGAGGAAAACCGGTGGGGTGGGGAGCCTCCCAGACCACCACTGACCCCAGCTCAGCCCTTCCCCCAACCTCCTTTGGGGTTCCTGGGCACCAAATGAGAACCACCGGTCCACCCCTCTCTCAGCTTCTTTCTTCAACTCTTTCAGAAAAGCGGGGTGGAGACGGGGGCAGCAGGGGTAAGAATGCCACCTCCACCTGACAGGGCGGTAGTGATGAAACGTGATAATATACGACAGTCCCTAACAAGTGCCTGGTACATAGAGGGGGTCAAAAATGCCTTTGCAGTGTCACCTTAGGATGGAGCCCCAGGCCTTCCTGAGTGCACCTGATCATAAAGAACTCCCCGGTAGGTCATCATGTAACTGAGGGGTTCTCAGATTCAAGGCCTCCTTCCTAAGCAGACACACGAGGCATAGCCTCTGCTACCAGAAGCAAGAACTGTTTTCCCAACCAACCTTCTGGTGGTTGCCACTGCTTCTTGTCCTTGAGAGAGGAACCCCTAATGCATTTTGAGGGAAACCCCACTTACAGTGCAATATGGCTTTCCCTTCTCACAGGAGTCATCCCCCAACGCCACCCCAAACTGCAGGTTTCAGATTGGTTATGATGTCCCAGAGACTAGAAAATGCTAGATGGGTGTTTGTAATGAAGTCACCCAAACTCTTGAGTCTTCTTGGTCTACCTCCTAAGGAGAAAAAAAAAAAGATACACAAGAAATAACCAGTCTGTAGACCACAGCTCCACCTGAAGATCAAGATACAGTGGAAACATTCCAGAGACTCTCTGCAAAGGGTCTCATGAGCTGCAGTTCGAGTGACTTTAGCCGACAAGGAGAAAAGAGGTTTCCAGTCCCTTCTGAGAGGGGAAGGATCACGGTTGCGGAAGAAGATGAGTCTGGGAGAAGGGTCAGGTGCCCTCAACATCCAGCTTTCACGTGGGTCTAAAAAGTCTCCGTGTGTCTTGCTGAGGATGCCCAGGAGGTCAGTGGTGCCATGAGGCCAGGATGGGATGTGAGAACGGGAGGAGAGCCCTGGTACAGGGGCTAAGGCTCTCAGATGGCCAAAGGATCCCACACGCAGAGCCTGTTCTCGGGGTCCTCCAGGCTGCCAGAAGATGAGCGTCTGCGCTGCGTGTTCCAACGACTGACCACGTTGTCGTCAGCCTGCCAGGCACCTGAGAAGAGGAAAGGAAGGTTACCGGACCTTTGGTTTGGTGCAGATGGTGTCTCTGGCAGGACAGTCCGGGAGTTTGGCACGAAAACTGGCAAGATGCGCATTAGCTGGAACTCCCACAGGGTGCAAACCACAGCACGTGAAACTTGGGAGCAGTGGCGTCCACTGGGCGAGGGACAGTCATGGCCACTGTGGCCCACTGATGGAGGGACATGCAGGATGGTCCTTGTTTTGTGAGCTTGCCGTAGGATCCACCTTTGTATCTTTATTTGGTCTTGAAGTTTGCCTAAGTGTTACAGCGGACCAGGAAAAGAAACTGAGTCTGGCTGAGACTTTCACGAGAGCAGGAGGAGGTGAAGGGGAGGGAGAAGAGTGTGTTAATTTGGGCTCAGAGTTAGTGTTTGCTGTGGGGGCCAGGGTGGGGCAGGAAGGGACTGGCTGCCCAGCAGGGCGCCAGGGACCAAATGGCATGGCAGAGAACAGAGTGACAGCTGTTCCTCTCCTTCTGCACCTGAACAGCCCACCGAGAGTTGCTATCAGCTGGTGCCACCAACCCCAGGAGACATTAGCTCCAGAGCTTTGGGGTCCCCCGGGTACCATCCACAAAACTCATCATCTTCCCCCCTCGTACTGCAGTTCCTGCACGAGAAGCACCCGCTGCCCATGCTGGAAACCCACTCCTGAAGCTTCTCTCTCCTTCATGCTCTGTATCCAATCCACCATGACCTGCTGCTTGTTCAAGCTCTAGTAAGGTCTAAATCTGTAGTCAGAAAACCGGGATACAGCCCCAGCTTGTAACGTACTGACTGTGTGACCTTGGGCAGGTCACTGTACTTGGAGCCCTGGTTTTCCCATCCATCAGATGGGAGACAAGTACTTACTCCCCAGGGATGCTGTGAGACTAAGCGAGGTGACATGGAAGAGTGGTGAGCAGGGCGCCTGACTCACAGAATGTGCGCGAAAACCATCCGCCCCCCTGGCCTTGTTCAGGTTACACTCATCTCCCCCAAGTCGTCCTCCCAGCCCACAGACTGACTCCATCTGATTCATTCCCCCCAGTGCAGCGAGATGGCCCTTCTGAAGGGAAAGGATGAAGCCCTAACCCCCTGAGTTGGGGGAAAGCCTCCCATTCTCTGGCCGAGGACTGCTGAGCTGCCTCTTCCAGCACCTGCCCCCAGAAAGCCCCCCCCTGAAGCCAGATGGGGTCCATCGTGCTCCGAAGTGTTCCCCCACTGGCCCGTACGACCACCCCATTTCTCATGCTGTGTGGAAATTGCTGGATCCTCCAGCACACGGTGATCTCTCCAGGGAAGAGCCGAGAGCCATGCCCTTCAGAGGGCTCAGTTCGTGGACGGAGCCGGCTGACCCTGGAGGGTGGACGTGACGCTCACTGTGTCACATTTGAGGGAGGCCACTCACAAATGTCTGGGGTCAGCTTCAGGTTAGGCCAGTCCAAGACACGAAACCCTTTAATGGCAGAAACACTAGGATTCAGCGGGTATAAATTGTGTATACCCATAAATGTCCTGGTGTGCTAATCCGCCCTAAGGCTCTAATAATAGTCTTGTGGAGGTGGACCCCAGGGGAAGGGGAGTGAGTGGGACAGGAAATGTTTAGGTATCTCTCACAGCCAGACGGAATGCGGGGATCTGTACTCCCTGGGGGTACCGGAGTCTGGCACATGGGTCCACAGTGCTTTACCGCTCTAAGGGTGACAGGATGAAGAGCAGGCAAGATTGCCCTTTCAAGTTAGGAACCCCCAGATGAAAGAAGTTGTTCCTTCATTTTATATAATTTGGTAGATCTCATACTTATTCCTCTGTGTTTAATGGGCAGGACTCCGGAACTGCGGCTGTTTGGTAGGAACGACCAAAAGCAAATGGTAAACAGGAGAGAAGACACACACACACACACACACACACGCACGCACACACACAGAAACAAAGTGAAATCAAAACACTGCCGCAGCCTCGCCGCCACCACCACTGGCTGCCAGGCTGCCTGGCTCTGAATTCTTGAGTCCTTGCTACAAACACCACCGGTCCAGATTCTGAGCCAGGGCTGAAAACTGGCTCCTTCTGAAACAGCCTGAAGACTCAGACCTGAAGTCTCTGATCTCCCCAGCTTCTTGGTACAGTCGGTGGTGCTCTTTCCTCTAAAAAGGCTTCTGCCAGACCCTCGGCGAAACCCTGCTGCTCCGTGCATCCTGGATGCAGAAGGTAAGCCTGGAAGGCGCAGGAGGACTTCCTGAGCGAGTGCTACCATTCTGTCCAGCCCTCAGCCAGAAAAGGGAGCCTGGAGATTCAAAATCCTTCCCGGGAGGTAGAGAAAGGTGGTTCCCACTTAATTCCCTCCTCAGGCTCAGAAACGGGGGAGTGAAGAGACCTCTAGAGGCAGATTTGGGGAGCACATCTAGGGGGATTCCACACACCTCTTTCCTGCCTCTACCCAGCCACTAATTAAATTTAAGATCTGTAACAGTTCCACCATCTTGTAGAGTTTCTCTCCAAGAAAAGAGAAAGTTAATTCCGATTTTTCCTTAGTATCTGCGAAGCATAACCCTTCCTAGTGGCGTCTTAGTCTTGGGTTATTTCAGGTCTCCATAAGTACTTTTCTTTTTTTGGCTGCACAGTGGCTTGGAAGATCTTAGTTCTCCGACCAGGGATTGAACCAGGCCACTGAAGTGAAAGTGCTGAGTCCTAACCACTGGGCGGCCAGGGAATTCCCTCCATAAGTACTTTTAGATTTCATCGGTATGCCCACTCCTGTCCAATGCCATCATTTAAAAACATCTGTATCGGGCTTCCCTGATGGCGCAGTGGTTGAGAGTCTCCCTGCCGATGCAGAGGACAAGGGTTTGTGCCCTGGTCCGGGAAAATCCCAAATGCCACGGAGCGGCTGGGCCCGTGAGCCATGGCCGCTGAGCCTGCGCGTCCGGAGCCTGTGCTCCGCAACGGGAGAGGCCACAACAGTGGGAGGCACGCGTACCACAAAAAACAAAACAAAACAAAACAAAAACATTTGTATTTCCACTAATAAACTCAAATTATCTTTGCTTTTTCCCATCACACCACCCAGAGCCTTTTCACAGAATTGTCACTGGTCCCCTGGCCACTATCCTGACGCCTGTGTGATACTCCATCAGGTTCCTTGGGGCCCCGTCTACCGAGCATGGCCTCGCGATTATAGTCAGCTCATCACCTACAATGGTCAACTCAGATTTCCTCCCTTTGAGAACCTTGCAGAACAATCTCAGAACATACCATCGCCCCCCCACCTTGGTCTCGGGGCCAAAGAAGACCCACAGGCTTCTTAGCGGAAGAGGTGCTGGAATGACACAGGTGCTTTCTCAACATCACTCCCACAAGGGTGATGAGAGCAGCGAGGATGGGGACCTGAGCCATCCTTGCCGCGAGCTGGGGCTCCTGGCAGAGCACCTGTGGGCCTGGGGAGGGTGGACCATGGGGTGCTCCCCGGGCTCCCTCCTTGTGGGCGCTCCGTGAGGCGAGTGGCATCCGTGTGGGGAGGGAAACAGTGTGGAGAGGGAGACCAAGTGCCTGAGAAGCTGTCCTGATGGCCAAGCCAGCCTGAGGCACCTCAGTCATAGGAAGGAACTTTGAACTTACAGCTGAGCGTGGTGAGGTCTGTTGATTCCATGGGACCTACCACAGTGGATGCTCCTGTCATTAACCTGACATTAACCTGACAGATTCTTCCAGAGAGTTCCCCAGCTCTTTACTACCAGTGTGACGCTAACAGCAGAACCCGAGAAACATTTTACCAAGAGAGCAGATGCACTTTCCTTCTCTCGTAAGAGCCCTTGAGACCTCAGGGTGAGGCTACGATGCGACCCTCAACTCCCTCTCCCGGCAGGCGCCACTGTCATTCGGTTTCATGTCTGGCCTGAACGGTGAAGCCAGTTTAATCTGAGAATGGCTGGCTCCCGAGATCACCGTAAAGAAGCCCAGGCATTGTTTTCCTTCCAGGCCTCGCTCTCCTGCCGCAATCCCAGAGTGGAATAAACATCCACCAGCAGGTTGGCCCGAAGGAGTTAGGGAGAGGAGGAAGCACAAGGCCTGGGGTCAGTTTCCACCAGCATGGGCGGCTAAAACAATTCCCAGGAGCTCTCTCTGCCAAACACGGGGGTTGGTGGGGAGCCACTGCGGGGAGGCAGGAGCCTAGATTCCTCTCTTGAAGCCCAGTGAGCGGCTGGCCGGCACAGCTGCCACAGACTCAGGGCGGAATGAGGGCAGAGATGGCCTCTTCCCCAACTAGTGACCAAAACAAATCCTGCCTGTAACCTTTGCCACAGAAGCATCCCCGCTTTTGTGGAACAGGGATTAATCTAGTCTCACAAATATTTATTTTTCCTGGAAAATTTCAGCATATTAAATACAGGCTCTTGCCAGTTAGGAACGGAAGCCTCAGCGAGGGCCCCTCGGATGTGCGTGCGCCCAGCAAGCTTGGGGTTGGGTGTGGGTGAACATGAACTTTCACACGAAGTCTGGGTAACCTAAATGAGTTTCAAAATAAACAAACTGGACAGACAGACGTACATTTGGCAAAAAGACATGAGAAACAAATGGACAGACAGAAGCCAGGTAAAGAGTGGGAAGGCAGGAAGTGAAGTGTACCCTGGACCTCAGCCACTCTGGCCCAAGCCTGGCTGGGTCAACGCTAAGTGGGAAGGGACCGGAGAGCCCCTGGGAAGGCTGTGGGAGGCGTCTCTGGGGATTACGGCTTCCTCCACCACAAGCCTGCATGGGGCCAGAGGGGTGAGTACATGGGTCTTCTGCAAGCTGATGGAGAGTGGCAACCACAGGAGTTTGTGTCCCTCCAGCACCTGTAACCATGTTGCAAAGAGAGTAAAGCAATGGACCCATGACGGGACCTGGCTGTCCTGAAGCTTAAACATGTCCAGGGCATGTTTAAGAGATTACAGACCACGCAACATGAAGGCAGTCTCTGCTGTGAACCAAGGAGGGGCAATTTCGACCTAGTCCACCAGGCAAGACGTGGCTTTAGAGCCATGGTTGGTGAAGCCCTTGGTGAGCATGGAGCAGAGAGACATCAGTGCCCAGAGTGTGACTGACAGGTGGGCTCCTCCTGAGAACTCATCCTGGATTCAGTTTAGTGTCATGAGAAGGAATAAGGGGCACGTTGATGGCCCTGATTGAATTTATAGACTTAGGGCTCCAGGGAGAAGAGTTACCCTCGACCCCTGATCGTTCCTTTGGGATCCAAATCTAGGGAGCACAAGGCAACTGGTGGTAGCCCAGGGCTCACTGGGTCACAGAGCTAGTCTATAAAATGCTGGCATTGAAATTCCTCTCTGATCCTAACTAAACACTCTCCTTTGAGTGGCTACAGGTTCCCTTTTCAAGGGCTCAGGCTCTCTTTCCAAGACCTTATCACAGAGGCCGTGTCTGCCTTAAACTGCCTGTTGATGGAAACAAGACCAGGCCCCCTGCCATGGGATCTGCAAGATCATGATGGAGTGGGCACGGTCAGGTCAAATCGGAAGGCTTTGGAGGTATTTTTGTGCCTTTCTCCATGCCCAAATAGATTCGCTTAGAGCAGAGTCGCTCTTTGCCCAAGGACTCTCCCAAGGCTGCCTCACTTCCTTTCAGCAACTGGCTCCCAGCACCTTAGCAAAGCCCATGCCTTCTTGCAGGAACTGCAGGGCAGGAGATGGGTGTCCCAGGGTGAGAGCAGGGGTGCGAGCAGGGGAGCGTCTCCCACCAAGTTCATGTTCAGCAGACTGCCACTCACTGGGTAAGCAGACCGCAGAGCACAGCTTATTGTCCAGTGCTTTCATGCTGGCGATGTCAAAGTCATTGTTATTGTCACACTCCATACCTAGAAATGCGAATGTCCTCTGGCCTCTAACGGAGTTAAGGCAGTTAGAGAGGACCTGGCTGTGTTTTTCTCTGCTTTGCTGTCCTTAAAATAAAAATCTTAAGGATGGAGACAAAAAACATCAAATCATATGTTAAAAAAAAGACAATAATTAAGTGGGGAGAGAGGACAATAAAGGAAACTGCGTGGGTACGTTTGTGTTCTCGCTCTGTTCTGCTCTGTTTCCTTAACTGGCCCCTTTCCAGCCTTCGTTCCAGGGAAATCAGACCCTGGGGAGGTCTGTGGGATTCGGACACGCAGACCCGGGCCCAGAGCAGAGCCTAAGCCAGGCTGGAAGAGCTAGGAGAGCCACGGGGGAAGTGACCCCGGGCTCAGGCCTGTGTCTGTCGGTGCACGTGAGGTGTGTTTATGACCACAAGGCTCTGCGAAATGACTAATACATAAAATGGCAATTAAAGCTCTTTGGTCCCGTAATTTTGCACCTCAAATCAAAGAATCGCATTGCTTGCAAAATTATGATTTATTTTCTTTGAGACTTAATTTTCTATTCTGAAGATGTTTTAAGGGGCTGACCAGAAACCTACAGTCGTGTAAGATGGGAAGGGGACAATTTTAGATGTTATTTTTTCAAGCCCCCACCCGGTTTTTTTTTCCTTGGTGAAAGGGAGAGGAAGAAACATACATCTACTGTGTACAGCATGTCAGGTGGAAACCACATATGGAATGTCAGGCGGAAACCACGTACTGCCCTGTGCCTTTTAGAAGCAAATATTCTACTGGGGACGACAATCACAATGGAGAACTCAGAGCCTTGCGCCCTGAAGACATCAACCGAGGAGAGGTAGTGCCCAACTCCGGCTTGGTTGGCGTGCACGTGCGGCAGAGGCACAGCCTGGGCGACCACCCCTCCTCCGGCACTACTTGGCCAGGAGAGAGTGGTCATGTGCACATGCGCACCCCCTGCACACCACACAACCCCCCAAGCAACTGCCATGCCCAAAGCAGAAGCGACTAGCATGACATCTGCATCCAGGCTGGGATCCAGGTTTGCTCTGGAGGTTGCCCTTCTGTGGAGGCACCTCAGAGGAGCAGACGGAAGAGACACCGGTTCCTGGGACGCCTGGTCCTACAATCCCAGGTGGGATTCCCAGCTCGCCTACCCTCCCCCCCCCCCCCGCCACTTCCTTGCTCTATATGTAGGTCGTTCCTTCGCTTCTCGGCTTACTAGAAACCAAATTCTTCCGACTGAAGATATGATTGACCTTATTTACAAAACAGAAATAGAGTCACAGGTGTAGAAAACAAACTTATGGTTATGGCGGGGGGCAAGGGAGGGGAGGGATACATTGGGAGATTGGGATTGACATATACACACTACTATATATAAAATAGATAACTAATAAGGACCTGCTGTAGAGCACAGGGGACTCTACTCAGTACCCTGTAATGGCCTATATGGGCAAAGAATCTAAAAAAAGAGTGGATATATGTATATGTATAGTTGATTCACGTTGCTGTACAGCAGAAACTAACACAACATTGTAAACCAACTCTTCCAATTAAAAAAAATATCTACTTGAGGCCTGAATGATGGTAAAGAGAATCGTTCCAATAGCCTACAAACACTAGTGTACGCTGAGCTGCTAACGTCTCTTCACCTCACCTTTGCTGTGCCGCCAGGGCTGTGATCCTTCTGCTACTGTAACATCAGCCGTTTTCTTCACTAAAGCAGGAAAACCTACTGCCTAACAGTCGGTTCCCCCAAGGGGAGGAAGCTGTTCTCCTGCTGCAGCTGAACTTTGGGGCTGCTAGAGCAGTTCTGTGAGACTCGGCTGAGAAGCTGAAGCAGGAAGGAAGGGGATGGCAGTTGCCCAAGAAGCTTCAGGATCTACTCAACGTAGATGGAGAACTCCATGTGTCTTCTGCAGCCTTGGCTCAGAGGCCCAGAAAGAGCCAGGAAGGCTGCTGAGGTCCTCAGATACCCTGCTTGCTTTGATATTCCATCAAGAAGACAACCTTTCCCCAAAGCCACACCCTTGAGCAGTGCCACCAAGTCACACCAGTGCCCCTTTCTCTACCCTTCAGAGAATACCCGGGAAAGAAATATAATAAAAGGGAGCAAAAGACCAGGTCTTTTACCATCTTCTTGTGTGGGTGATCCGTCCTCTTCTTCTAGAACCTCATTTCCCTAGGACAGAAGGAAGGCACTGTGAGTCCATAAAGCAGTGAAATGAGCCTACTGATGGTCAGAAGACAGAACTAATCACCCTCATGGTATCCATACATTTCCTGTCCGTGTGAGATGGCTGGGAGGCCCAGCAGAGGCAGATTTTGCTTGGCGAGGCAGGATCGGCCCGTAGGGACCAGGTCTGAGGCACGTTCCAGAGGGACCAGGTCTGAGGCACCTTACAGAGGGACCCTGGGACTGTCAGGAACAGCCTTGGTCATAGTTTAGCTCACACTGTTTCTCTCAGGTGGAAATCAATGTTGTCAAATGAAAAAGCAAACCGTGAGAACATAAAACTTTCAGGAACCCTTTAGGATCCCCAATCCCATCCAGATACTCCTTTGAGAACATCTGGCTCAAGAGAAAGTTGTAGAGTCCCCACTGGGAGCTGGGCATTCCATATACTTCAGGTACACCTCCGTCAGAGCACTTCTCACGCTGAGTTATAACTCTGATTCCTCCATCAGATGGAGCTCCGGGATGGGTGGGATGGGTGGATTGGGGGTGTGGGCAGGCAAAAGCCATGTCACTCGGTCTTTGTGTCCCCCACTGCCAGGAACATGTGAGATGCCTGTGCCAGGTAAATACTAAGTGAATTGGAGGACAAACACCCTCTCAAGAGTCTGGCCTGGAAGACTTCCCTCTGGAACTCACCCCACGCCTATTACGCTGAGACCAGCGCCCTCTGCTAACCGGACAGTCCCTCTGCTCTGCACCCTGCCTCTAACAGATCCAAGTGCACCACCTTGGAAGGCTTCTTCCAGAAGAGCCCCCATCCTATTTGCATCCGGTGCCAGTGCCGGCAGTCCCTCTGACCGGGGAGGGGCACCAGCGTCCATCTTGCTCTTACCTCTGCATCCTGCTCTTCAGCGGTGGCGACGAGGCCCGCAAAGTTGCAGTCTGGAGACGCCGCTGGCGTCACCTGCAAAGGAGCAACAAAAGTCAAGGTGCAGATGCCACCGGCTCTCCTACCCAGCTCGCCTGGTAGCAAACGCAAACCAAGTCCTCAGGACAGAAGTGGTGCCACATGGAAGATCACATCTGAGGGAGTCTTTGATTCAACAACCCGGTACCGTGTTTTCCAGGGCTCCCCTCCCGAGCACTGGGGGGCTTTGCCGATCTCCCTGGCAGGCCCTGGACTGAGCTCCTTGGGACTCGAGTACAGAGCAGAGCAGAGCGGCGAGGGCGATCCCATGCTCCTCTCTTACGTCTCCTTCTTCTGAGGGGGTCCTGCTGGCGGCCCGGGGGCAGGGGAGAGCCTCCCCGTCCTCTTCCGTGCCAGGGGCGATGTAGGAGCCGGACATGGAGGAGACGGTGTCGGTGCTGACCTGGGAGGACACCATGGACATGACCTTCCTTCTTCAAGTCTGGGTCCCCAGTATGTTGAGGGGGGCAGAGGCGGGGAGAAGAGTGTTTCCTGCCCTCAGCTCAGCTCTTCAGGAGGCCTGGCGCATTTGCTTCAGGCCAGCATGGAATCCCATCCCGGGGGCCTTCCCGTCACTGGAGCTGGGGGTGGCCTGTCCCGTGGGCAGACGGCGAGGGTCCCCAAACACTGAGTTCCTGAACATTGCCCCTCATCCCTTTCCTGGCTGGCCATACATGGGGGAGGGAGGATAGGGAAGAGGTGGAAAGTGAGGAGACAGCAAGCTGGCTTCTTGCTTTGGGACGGGACTGTACCACACCTGAGGGTGAAGTGGCTGAAGGGCTTCTCACCTCAAAAGTGGAGATCAAAGGAAATGCGAAACCTGCCCAGAGAGCTTGAGTCATGGGCTCAAAGCCACACAGGGCAAAAGAGAAAGGACAACTCAGTGCAACATGGGGTCCTGGATTGGGATGCTGGAATGGAGAGGAGCATTCCTGGGGTGATCTGCAAGACGTGAAGGGGGTCTGCGGTTACATGGGATTACCAGGTCAGTGTTCATTTCCTGATTGTGATGGTGGTACTGGGATTATGGAGGCGTGTCCTTGTTCTAAGGAAACACACACTAAAGTATCTAGTGCTAATGGGGCAGCCTGTCTGCAACTTACTGTTAAGGGCGCAAAATATATATTGACTGGGATTACATCGAATCTCTAAATAAATACGGAGTCACTGAACGTTTTTTCAAAAAGCCACCCAGCCAAGGGCCGGGGCAGGGATGAATAGGAGGGACAGGATCCACTCACGCTTCCCGCCCCCTCCACCGCCAACCCCCAAACGCTGCCTGCTGAAAGGGTGTGTGAAGCCCTGTGTTGTGGCCGCTTCGGAGCCCCCTCTTACCTTTGGCTGCTCGTTGGCAGCATCCATGGACCCTTAAAAGTGCCAGTGTTTGGGTCCCAGCCCCAGAGACGCTAGTCCCAAGCATAGGGATTTTCAGGAGCTCCTGGGGATTCTTCCTGACAGCCAGAAGCTTCTTCAGCCTTTCCTTACCTGGCAGGCAGTTCTGCCAGCCCCTGACCTTGCCCCTCTTTCCCCAGCATGGGCCCAGGCAGAGGGTGAGGAGGAGGGACAGTGACCGGCCCCACCTGTCAATCCAGGGTGTACCCCTTTTGTCGGGGGCTGGAGGCTGAGCCTGGGGACCAGTGGAGAGGCTGGAGCCCCCATGTTCCCCCAGTGCTGGGGAGCGTGGGCAGGAAGGCCGGAGGGTGGTGGGGAGAGGGAGGGAGTCGTTGCTTAGGGGGTGAAGGGAGTCTCAGAGGGAGGTTGGGGCAGCCTCCTCAGCAAGCGGTGGGAAGGGGATGGGCTGCCTCCTGAGCTCTGTAAGGCCCCAACCCACCTGAACTTGCAGTGTGCGCACCCTTCGGAAATATTTTGAGTAATTAGCAAGGGAAAGCAGCAAGTTGGCGGGGGAATGCCAGGTTGTCCTGGAGCCAGCCTCCAGTGCAAGGAAAGAAAGGGGCTTCAGGAGAAAGGGGCCCGTGGAGGCTGGGAAGGATTGTGTAGGACAGTGCCCGTTTGTGTGTGTGTGTGTGTGTGTCTGTGCGCACGTGCACGTGAGTGCTGGGGGAAGGGGCTGTGCACCACAAGGGCGTGCTGGCGGGGCCAGGTGCAGGCTCGGGGGAGAGATGGGTTCCAGGCAAAGCTGGGGTGAGGGGGTGGAAAGGTGCCTGCTGAGTGTCACATATTTGCTGTGCCTCAGTTTCCCCATCAGAACTCTGGTACGTTGATTCCTCACAGGCTGGAGCTGTAGGGTCTAGGCACCCCGTCTTCCGTCTGCCCTGATGGCCTCCCTCAGCCCCAACCTGCATTGGAGGGAAGGCCCTGGGCGGGGTGAATGAACCCCAGGGTGGCAAGTGGGGCCCCAGGGGCTGGGGCCCTCTGACCTCACACCCTGTCCCTTCAGGAAGGGACCAAGGGAGGGAGGAGCTGGAGACAGGCCCAGGCGAGGACCGCAGGTGAGTCTGGGCAGGCCCTCAACTTGGGCGAGGTGGGGAACGTGAGCCGAGCCCTGGGCAAGAACGGCCTTTGTGAGTGAGTCCCCAGGGCCAGGGAGGGGGCTGTGCCTCCTTTGCCGCCTGCTCCTCGGGGCTGTGGGTACAGTCTCCCCATTGCACATAGAGAGGTGCCGAGGCCCTGGCTGCAGGGGACCCCCGAGGGCCGCCTCTCAGCCCCTTTCTCTCTGGGCACCCAGAGATCCTGAGGAGTGCATCAGGGGACACTCTGCAGGCCTTTGGTGCCCCCCATCTTCCTCCCAGCCATTCCCCCTTGGGCCGTGGCCTCCCCAAAACTGGCCCATGCTTTTCCCCAGAGAAAGTTGCAAGCAGGTCCATTTTGAGACTTTTTAAAACTTTACTTTTAAAAATGTTTTTATTGTAAATCACTTTCTATGAAAAAGGTTAAATTACCCGATGGGTTAGGAGAGGGGATGTGGGATGCAGCCCAGGGCGTTTATGGTGGAGCAAGACACTCCCCTGCAGGAGTGCAAGCAAGGGCACGGGGCCATCCCCCCATTCCTGGTCCCAGTGGTTCTAGCAAGCACTGCGTCCCTCCCAGTTAAGCCTCAGCTCTAGCTACACTCACTACATTAGTCTGTCTGTCCCCTTTCCCTCTGCAGCTTGGCTGCCCCAGCCCCTAACCCCCAGATCCCCATCTCCCCGCTGCTCTCAGCCTCAAGTTGGGCTCAAAGATTAGGGACACATACCCTCTGCCCCACCTCTAGGGATGAAGCCAGAAGATCCCAGAGGCCTTAGAAAATCTCCTGGCTCCACCCGGCACCCCGGCCTCCTTTCTGTCTCCTCTCTCTTCCCCCCTCCGCCTAGCTCCTCCTCACAGACTGCCAGGAGAGGCCTCTTGGGTGTTCATTTGCAGTCACCTAATCAGCATTGGTTGTACCTGGGAACTTGCTCTGGATAGAGACCTGGGGAGGAGAGCAGGAGAGAGAGAAGCTTGGAAGCTAAGGTGTTCTGGGGCGGACCCTGTACTGATGTTTCCAGCTTGGCCAGGGCCCCTCCAAGCCGCAGCTCTCATAGTGCAGGGCCCTTAGCGTGTCTCTGGGGCAGGGAAGAAGTGGATCAGTGAAACACTGTGTGTATGGGGGGCTGGGGAGCGGAGGCAGCAATTTGGGTCCTGGGCCCCAATTCTCAGCCTGCTGGACTAGAATCTGAGGATGGCCTGGGCTGGGGGCCGTGTGGCCTGGTGGGGTGAGCTGGCCCAGCCCCTGCCTGGGCGGTAGGGTGTCCATGGGCCTGCACTGGCGGGGAGGGGGGCAGTCTGGGCCCAGACTTCGGTGCTGTCTGGAGGTGGGGCAGGGCCTGGCTTCTTACAAGAAGGCGCCCAGGCTGGCCCAGTCATGCAGGTCAGAGGCCAGTGTGGCATCCCCGGCCTCAAAGAGGGGCTCGGGGGGCAGGGAGCTACGGGTGCTCTCGTCCCAGGGGTGCTCCAGGAAGGATGTGGCCAGGAAGGTCTCATCAAAGTCCAGGCTGTCGGTAGCCTGCTCCGCTGGAGGCCCCCAGGTAACAGGGCAGTCGATGTGGTGGCCATGGATGGTGAGGTCCACGTCCCCGTGTGAGGCAGGGCTCAGCGGCGGGATCAGCTCCGAGGTCTCCAGCGTGCCCAGCTCCCCGTCCAGCGTGCCAGCGTCCAAGATGGCCTCCCAGTCAAAGTTGCCCTTGAGGGGTTCCAGCTCACCCTGCTCCTCCTGGGTCAGCAGCAGGGGGCTGGAGGGCCGCGGGACCTTGGCCTCCTGCTTGGGCAGCGGCTGTTGACGCTTACGCCCCAGCCTGCGCTCGCCTGCACCCCAGCCCGCCTCCCCAGTGGCCTCCTCGAACTCCCGCAGCAGCTGCTGGGCCTCGGTGCTCACGGTCAGTGGCCCGGCCCATGGGGCGGCGCTGGGCTCTGGCGCGGCCTGGCGGGCAAAGGCCGGGTGGATGTGGACTGGGGGCAGCCGCCGCTTCTTCAAGGCCCCACTCAGCAGCCGCTCGGCGTACTGGGGGTCGATGCGCCAGAAGCCCCCCTTGCCTGGCTCGTCCTTCTCCCGAGGCATCTTGATGAAGCCCTTGTTCAGGGACAGGTTGTGGCGGATGGAGTTCTGGACACAGGGAGGTAGGAGAGAAGGAAGACAGCTGGGAGAGTGGGTGGGGTCAGTGATGGGGGGCTCCTAGCGCCACTGCCAGTCCCACCACCACCTTCTCTCCGATGGGGGCAGGGGAGACAGAGGCGCTGCTCCGAGCGGGACGCTCTGGGACACCAGCCACGGGGCACCAGGAGCTGGGAGTGCTGTCGGGGGCTTTTGTTCCCTTTGCCCAGGATATCTGCCTGCTCGGTCATCCGAGCCCTGAGCCGCAGGGTGGCTCTCAGTGCCAGCCTGTCCTGCCCTCCCTCCCTTACCCCGCCGCTTGCGGCCTCTGGCCAAAGGCCTTGGCTCCCCCAGGTCCTGGACGGCCATCTCCCTCTGCCCGGGCCTGGCTGGCCTTCTCTGTTTGTGAAATGAGTGAGTGGGTGTGAGGGTGTGTGTGTGTGTGGGGGGGATGAAGTGTGGGAGGATCTGATGACTTTCCTTGTTTCTAGAGCCGGCTGCTGGCCTGGGCCCTCACCCACCATGTCCCCCTCCTCCCACCCCAGGCTCTGAGGCCTCAGTTGATTATTACCCAGCCAAGAGCATAGCGCTCATTCCTGGGGCCTCTCAGGCTTGGGGTAGGGTGGGGGGTGGTGGAGGGTCTCTGCTTTCTCACCAAGGTTACAAATGGTACCTGCCCCAGGGTCAGGGCCCAAGCAAATGTGGAATAGCTGTGATCACAGGAACTCTGATCCTGTGACCTGTGCCACAGGGAAGGATCTGTGCATCCTCAGGGTCTCTGTCCCCAAGTAGCCCCTGATCCTGATGGTCGAAGAGGCTCAGGGCCGTGTGTGCCCAGCCTGAATCACCATCCTGCCTTGTTCACACCTGGGTGCACAGTCCAAACCACGCTGGGGCACAGGGGTCTGGGGCCTGGTGGGTGGGGCCGGCAGGTGAGTAGTGCCCCCTGGCAAGACTGGGAGGTTTACATGGTGGTCTGGGCCCTTTGGCTGCTCTGTGCCAGGTTCCGGACACTTGGAACATGAAGCCAGTGTGGGAGGAAAGAGCCCCTGTGGAAAGCACGTGGCTGAGGTAATTGTCCCCCCAGGGAGGTTGATGAGAAGAGGGGGAGGAGTGTAGGCAGGAAACTAGGGAGGGCTTGGGGTGGGGGCTGGCACAGCAGCTTTCGGAAGGCCCCGTAGCCCTTCCACTGGGACACAGATGGCCTTCACACCCCGCAGCACGCCCCTCTCCCCTCCCAGAGCCCCTCCAGCCAACTGAAAGCAGGCGGGATGCAGAGCCTGGCAGGAAAGATGCTCTGCCTCCAGTCAGGCCCTGACAAACTGACCTTGAGGAGGGTAGTGTCGAGGAATTGCAGGACTTGGGACAAAAATGTGTCCCTCAGTCCATCAACCTACCCTGGGAGGCTGTGTCCACGCATAGTTCAGCCCTGGTCTTTGGGCTGAGCCTGCCAGACGAGTGACAAGTTCTTTCCACTTGAACCTCTATGTCGGCACCCCTGCAGCCCTCTGAACATCCTCCCTCCTCCACCTCTGAAGTCAAAGGGGCAGCAGTCCAAGCACTGGGCTCCCTTGAGGTCCTTCCTGGACGGCCTTCCTCTCTCGGGGCCCTGGCCGTACCGCGCCTACTTGGCCTGCGGATCTGGGATGTGAGTCCAGTCCTCGCAGGCATGGGGAGGGAGGGAGGGAGTGCCTCCCTACCTGCCAGGTGGGATCAGCGTGGCGGAAGTAACAGAAGTTGTCCGTGATCCACTTGTAGATGGCCGACAGGGTGATCTTGGTGGCCTTGCTGGCCTGCATGGCCATGCAGATGAGCGTGGCATACGAGTAGGGCGGCTTCATGTGCGGGTTGGTGGCGTAGTCCACGTCGTCGGGAGGCGAGGCCTGCAGCCCCGAGGGGGCGCTCCGCGGCGTGCAGGAGGACGTGGGCTTGCCGGGTGTGTGCGGCTGCCCCAGGCAGGCGGGGTCCGCCGCCAGGGGAGACCCCGGCTCGGCCGAGCCTGCCAGCTCGTGGGAGCCGTGGGGGTCGGTGTCCCCCGAAGGCAGGGCGGGGAGCTCGGCGTTGAGAATGGAGAATTCCTGCAGCCACTGCAGGCTGGTCAGGCTGTCATTCAGGGCGTTGGACTCCTCCAGGCCGCCTTCCGGTCCGGCCTCCTCCGCTGCCCCTGCTCCCGAGACGCGTAGCCAGCTCTCCGCCATATCTGCGGGGACTCTCCGAGGGGGCTGTCAACATCCACGAGCCGAGCCGAGGGTGGCCGCCGAGCTCTCCGGCCCGCTGACTCCCGCGGCTTCAGTTACGCAGCCTCCCGGAAGCGGGCTTCCATCCCGCGATCCGGGGGTAGCCTCCTCCAAACGGAATGTGGTGCCTGCGGGGACCAGAGCGGGAACTGAGCCCTCTTTCCCCACCCCCGAGGGGAGAGTGTGGGCGAGGGGGGAGGCTCTTACTAAAATCCTTCCTGCAGCTGGGGAGGATCTTTTACTGCCGACGTCTGGGAAACAGAAGGTGTGCCCGGGAGTCCGACCCACACGGGGTTCGCCTCGCTCTTTTCCTCTTGGATCTTTTAGAGGAGACTTAATTAGCCCAACGAGGGAATAGTGTAGGGGCATGCGAGGCCACCCCTTTCTCCCTCAAAGCGGGGAATTAACCCCCCTCTCTCCGTCCACAACCAATGGAAATGGGGCGAGAGAGTCCAGGAGGGCAGTACGACGGGTCGGGGGGCGGGGGAGGTCGTCTGATCTTTGAAAAGGGATATTAGGATGGGGCTCAAGGGGAAGGAAGGAAACAATACAGAGAGTTATAAGGGGGCGGGAAGTGAGTGTCCCCCAAACGCCTCTGATGTCAGTCCCCGGGCCCTCCACTTCCGTCGGGGACGGATGGGAGAGCGGGCTGGTACTGACGCCCTCCCTTCCCACGGCCGGCAGCCCTCCCCGTCCCTTACCTGGCTCAGAGCGCAGCCCGGGCCAAAGGAAGCTTCTCAAAGAAATTCCTCCCACCGCCCACCCTCACCGCGGCTCTCTGCTCCCAGCTCCAGGGCCCAGCCAGCAATCCTCGTCGCCACTCACGCCCGCCGGCGCCTCTCTGAAAGCCAGCGGCTGGGGACCGGCACTCAGTAGCCGCTCGCAAGGCGTCTCCTGCTGCCGTGGCGACGCCCCGCCCATATAAACAGCTTCCGCTTCTGCCATTGGCCAGGGCATCTCCAAAGAGACCGCGGGCTCTTAACGGCTCTCTCACGCGGTAACTCTCTTCCAGCTCCCTCCTGCCGCCCTCTCCCGCGCGCGACCCAGCCCCCTACCCGCCACCGCGTCCCGGCTCCGCGCATTCCCGCCCGACGGCCCCGCGCAGGGCTCGGAGAGGCGCGCGGCTCGGCGCTCCCGCAGAGGCCCCGGGGCCCTCGGCGAGCAGTTCGCCGCGGGAACCGTCCTCCGCCCCACCCCCTTCCCATCTGGGCTGCTCAGAGGTGGCGACGGCTCCTGGGACGCAGCCCGTGGCGCGGGGGCCAGGGCTGGGTGCATGCTTGGGGCTTTCCTTTCCTCTCCTCTGGGCTGCGAGTGGCACTTCCTCACGTTTCTGCGGCCTGTCCCGGTCTCCCGACCGAGTGTCGTCTTGGTGCCCGCAAGCAGGTCTGACTCTCCGATGCCACCTGCCGCTCAGGTCCGCAGAAACCGCAGCCCCGGTCGCAGGCACCCCAAGGCGGCTAGGGTAATCCAGTGTTTCCCGGTAAGCGCCCCCTCCCCGCCCCGTCCTCAGCAAGATTCCCAGAAGCTGACATTCCAGAGGCTTCTTCGGAAGTGCTCTCCCTCCTTTCCAGATAGCCGAGGAAACAGAGCCGTTGGGTGAAAGCCAGGAAAGCCGTGGACTTGCCAAATTCTTTGACTGGGGTCATTTGCCCCATTCATTTCACCAGCCTTTAAGTGACGGACTAACGGTGGACTGTGGTCCTTCCTCCTCCCCTCCCCCAGCCTCCCTCCAGTCACCAGCTTTCCTGCTCTTCAGTTATTGAGGAGCTGCAGTTGGAAGTTCTCTGGTTGAAGGGGGTGGGTGGAGGTGAGGGCTCCTTATCAGGCCTCTGGGCAGGAGCTGTGCCCGGGGGATGGTACACCAGCTCCCACCCAGAAACATGTCTTTTCCTCTACCCCTTGCCCTCTCTCACTCCTCCATGTCCAGCTTGTCTTGAGTCAAAGTTTTTTTTTTCTTCCCAAGTATTTATTGTTTTATTTTAATTTTTATTTTATTTTTTTATTAGTTTCTGCTTTATAACAAAGTGAATCAGTCATACATATACATCTGTTCCCACATCCCTTCCCTCAGGCATCTCCCTCCCTCCCACCCTCCCCATCCCACCCCTCCAGGCGGTCACAAAGCACCGAGCTGATCTCCCTGTGCTCTGCGGCTGCTTCCCACTATCTACCTTACGTTTGGTAGTGTATATATGTCCATGCCTCTCTTTCGCTTTGTCACAACTTACCCTTCCCCCTCCCCATATCCTCAAGTCCATTCTCAAGTAGTTCTGTGTCTTTATTCCTGTTTTACCCCTAGGTTATTCATGACATTTTTTAAAATTCCATATATATGTGTTAGCATACGGTATTTGTCTTTCTCTTTCTGACTTACTTCACGGTGTATGACAGACTCTAGGTCTATCCACCTCATTACAAATAGCTCAGTTTCGTTTCTTTTTATGGCTGAGTAATATTCCATTGTATATATGTGCCACATCTTCTTTATCCATTCATCCGATGATGGACACTTAGGTTGCTTCCATCTCCGGGCTATTGTGAATAGAGCTGCAATGAACATTTTGGTACATGCCTCTTTTTGAATTATGGTTTTCTCAGGGTATATGCCTAGTAGTGGGATTGCTGGGTCATATGGTAGTTCGAGTTTTAGTCTTTTAAGGAACCTCCATACTGTTCTCCATAGTGGCTGTACCAATTCACATTCCCACCAGCAGTGCAAGAGTGTTCCCTTTTCTCCACACCCTCTCCAGCATTTATTGTTTCTAGATTTCTTGATGATGGCCATTCTGACTGGTGTGAGATGATATCTCATTGTAGTTTTGATTTGCATTTCTCTAATGATTAATGATGCTGAGCATTCTTTCATGTGTTTGTTGGCAGTCTGTATATCTTCTTTGGAGAAATGCCTATTTAAGTCTTCTGCCCATTTTTGGATTGGGTTGTTTGTTTTTTTGCTATTGAGCTGCATGAGCTGTTTTTAAATTTTGGAGATTAATCCTTTGTCAGTTGCTTCATTTGCAAATATTTTCTCCCATTCTGAGGGTTGTCTTTTGGTCTTGTTTATGGTTTCCTTTGCTGTGCAAAAGCTTTGCAGTTTCATTAGGTCCCATTTGTTTATCTTTGTTTTTATTTCCATTTCTCTAGGAGGTGGGTCCAAAAGGATCTTGCTGTGATTTATGTCATAGAGTGTTCTGCCTATGTTTTCCTCTAAGAGTTTGATAGCTTCTGGCCTTACATTTAGGTCTTTAATCCATTTTGAGCTTATTTTTGTGTATGGTGTCAGGGAATGATCTAATCTCATACTTTTACATGTCCCTGTCCAGTTTTCCCAGCACCACTTATTGAAGAGGCTGTCCTTTCTCCACTGTACATTCCTGCCTCCTTGATCAAAGATAAGTTGACCATATGGGTGTGGGTTTATCTCTGGGCTTTCTATCCTGTTCCATTGATCTATCTTTCTGTTTTTGTGCCAGTAAAACACTGTCTTGCTTACTATAGCTTTGTAGTGTAGTCTGAAGTCAGGGAGCCTGATTCCTCCAGCTCCGTTTTTCGTTCTCAAGATTGCTTTGGCTATTCGGAGTCTTTTGTTTTTCCAAACAAAGTTTGAATTTTTTTGTTCTAGTTCTGTGAAAAATGCCAGTGGTAGTTTGATAGGGATTGCATTGAACCTGTAGATTGCTTTGGGTAGTAGAGTCATTTTCACAATATCGATTCTTCCAATCCAGGAGCATGGTATATCTCTCCATCTATTTGTATCATCTTTAATTTCTTTCATCAGTGTCTTATAATTTTCTGCATACAGGTCTTTTGTCTCCTTAGGTAGGTTTATTCCTAGGTATTTTATTCTTTTTGTTGCAATGGTAAATGGGGGTGTTTTCTTGATTTCACTTTCAGATTCTTCATCATTAGTGTACAGGAATGCCAGAGATTTCTGTGCATTAATTTTGTATCCTGCTACTTTTCCAAATTCATTGATTAGCTCTAGTAGTTTTCTGGTAGCATCTTTAGGATTCTCTATGTATAGTATCATGTCATCTGCAAACAGTGACAGCTTTACTTCTTCTTTTCCAATTTGGATTCCTTTTATTTCCTTTTCTTCTCTGATTGCTGTTTCTAAAACTTCCAAAACTAAGTTGAATAAGAGTGGTGAGAGTGGGCCACCTTGTCTTGTTCCTGATCTTAGTGGAAATGGTTTCAGTTTTTCACCATTGAGGACAATGTTGGCTGTGGGTTTGTCATTTATGGCCTTTATTATCTTGAGGAAAGTTCCCTGTATGCCTACTTTCTGCAGGGTTTTTATCATAAATGGGTGTTGAATTTTGTCGAAAGCTTTCTCTGCATCTATTGAGATGATCATATGGTTTTTCTCCTTCAATTTGTTAACATGGTGTATCACATTGATTGATTTGCGTATATTGAAGAATCCTTGCATTCCTGGCATAAACCCCACTTGAGCATGGTGTATGATCCTTTTAATGTGCTGTTGGATTCTGTTTGCTAGTATTTTGTTGAGGATTTTTGCATCTATGTTCATCAGTGATATTGGCCTGTAGTTTTCTTTCTTTGTGACATCCTTGCCTGGTTTTGGTATCAAGGTGATGGTGGCCTCGTAGAATGAGTTTGGGAGTGCTCCTCCCTCTGCTATATTTTGGAAGAGTTTGAGAAGGATAGGTGTTAGCTCTTCTCTAAATGTCTGATAGAATTCGCCTGTGAAGCCATCTGGTCCTGGGCTTCTGTTTGTTGGAAGATTTTTAATCACAGTTTCCATTTCAGTGCTTGTGATTGGTCTATTCATATTTTCTATTTCTTCCTGATTCAGTCTTGGCAGGTTGTGCATTTCTAAGAATTTGTCCATTTCTTCCAGGTTGTCCATTTTCTTGGCATAGAGTTTCTTGTAGTAATCTCTCATGATCTTCTATATTTCTGCAGTGTGAGTTGTTATTGAGTCAAAGTATTAAAAGCGTGCTGGAGAAAGTCGGACAGCAACTTTCACAAATAAGCCAACTGTGCAATTAATAGCTCTCCTTCCCTTGTGAACAGTTTTATTCATTTTTAAGAATCATGCAGCGGTCCATAAATATTGCATCCTTGACCTCCCCACTGTAGTGTGCCCATGAGTGTACTCCAGGGAGTGAGGGGTACACAGATGGCACAACAGTACACACATACTTACACACACTAGGTGTGCAGATCCTAAAGCAAAGTGAGCAAGCAGCATGCCAAGGTCAGGTGAACAGGACACAAACCCTCCCCAGGTGAGATGGCTTAACGTGTGTGGATCCGTGCCCAGGAGATGCCCCAGCGTTGGCATGACCTCTGGTGGGATGGGACTGGGGAAGAGAAGGAAAAAGGGCTCTGTGAGAAGGCTGGGATCACCACACCACCCGGAAGTGAGCTCATAGGTGAGCTCCGACCTGAGTGTGGCAGGAAGGAGCCCCAGGCCTCTGGTTAGTCTGTGTCCTTGTGTGAGAAACCAGGCCCCGTCATATTCTCTGTGGGTCAACTGCTAACAACATGACCATCTCCAGATGATGACTGGGGCGGCTGTCCTGTTCCCCGACCAGGTTCTGTGCCCTGTTCCCTGACCCCAGCCCTTTTGGATGGGATATTTCTGCTCGCCAAAGAGCTAAATGAGGGCAAAGAGGTGAGGGGATGGGGGAGAGAGCAGGAACTGTCTGAGAAACAGGAGTGAAGGGCCACTTCTCACCCGGGTATGTCTTGGTTATGGAACCAAGGCCTTGAGGAATCTCTCTGAGCCTCTTCCTGGGAGAAGACAGACCCTCCAGAAAGGGTGAAGGCAATGGCTTCCTCTTAGGGTTCCTGGCCACTGTGGCAACTCTTTACCTGCATCTCCTTCATCTCAGGTAACACCACACTCTGAATACTACCTGCCGGGAGATGAGGTTGATCTGTATACCACCACCCCAGGCTAAGGGAGCGCCCCCTTCCCTAGTGCTTCTGGGACTCAGACTTCAAGGAGATCAGGAAGTGTGGTTATTGCTCGAATCTTCAATATGAAAGGGGCTGTAAGAATGTTTCAGGGAAAGGAAGGACATTAAATGGGGCCTGAAACAGCAGAACCCGCTGCAGGATTTCAGAGCGGGTGGACACGGGAACTCAAGGCAGAAGCTGAGATTCAGGCTTGGCTCATGTAGTGTCTGTCAAGACCACAGGCCTCCCCCTGCCCACCCCCAGGGCAGGATGTGAACCACAACCACCAGGCAGTGAGAGTCACCAGGCACCTGGTGGCGCAAAGCAGCCACACAGGAGGTGCAAAACATTCCCCAGCACTGGGCTCTCTTTGAGGCCTTGGGAAGGACCCTGAAAAGCTCTTCTAGGGCAACAATTCCAACTACTAATTCAAGCCATCATGGTGGGCATAGCCTAGGGCTCTGTCATATCAGCCTCACAAACTGTTGGATCCCACTTTGCTTCTCAATCTCATGCTCCACTAAATAACCACCTCTTCCAAAAGCCAGCAGACAATGCATCTATCAGAGAGCTATGAGGAATCCATTGATAACACTAGTGTTGAGGGACGAACAGCCAACAGCTTACGGTCTTGCTGTTTCAGGCTGTTGTTTATATGCCCTACAGCAGAGTGAGGTGGGGTGCACATGTGATTTGAACAATATCTCTAAATCTCTGATGAGCCTATGGAAGGCAGTACCTCCGGCTCCCCCCATCAGGCTCAGCTGATCTGGAGGACAGGGGAGGAAAACCGGTGGGGTGGGGAGCCTCCCAGACCACCACTGACCCCAGCTCAGCCCTTCCCCCAACCTCCTTTGGGGTTCCTGGGCACCAAATGAGAACCACCGGTCCACCCCTCTCTCAGCTTCTTTCTTCAACTCTTTCAGAAAAGCGGGGTGGAGACGGGGGCAGCAGGGGTAAGAATGCCACCTCCACCTGACAGGGCGGTAGTGATGAAACGTGATAATATACGACAGTCCCTAACAAGTGCCTGGTACATAGAGGGGGTCAAAAATGCCTTTGCAGTGTCACCTTAGGATGGAGCCCCAGGCCTTCCTGAGTGCACCTGATCATAAAGAACTCCCCGGTAGGTCATCATGTAACTGAGGGGTTCTCAGATTCAAGGCCTCCTTCCTAAGCAGACACACGAGGCATAGCCTCTGCTACCAGAAGCAAGAACTGTTTTCCCAACCAACCTTCTGGTGGTTGCCACTGCTTCTTGTCCTTGAGAGAGGAACCCCTAATGCATTTTGAGGGAAACCCCACTTACAGTGCAATATGGCTTTCCCTTCTCACAGGAGTCATCCCCCAACGCCACCCCAAACTGCAGGTTTCAGATTGGTTATGATGTCCCAGAGACTAGAAAATGCTAGATGGGTGTTTGTAATGAAGTCACCCAAACTCTTGAGTCTTCTTGGTCTACCTCCTAAGGAGAAAAAAAAAAGATACACAAGAAATAACCAGTCTGTAGACCACAGCTCCACCTGAAGATCAAGATACAGTGGAAACATTCCAGAGACTCTCTGCAAAGGGTCTCATGAGCTGCAGTTCGAGTGACTTTAGCCGACAAGGAGAAAAGAGGTTTCCAGTCCCTTCTGAGAGGGGAAGGATCACGGTTGCGGAAGAAGATGAGTCTGGGAGAAGGGTCAGGTGCCCTCAACATCCAGCTTTCACGTGGGTCTAAAAAGTCTCCGTGTGTCTTGCTGAGGATGCCCAGGAGGTCAGTGGTGCCATGAGGCCAGGATGGGATGTGAGAACGGGAGGAGAGCCCTGGTACAGGGGCTAAGGCTCTCAGATGGCCAAAGGATCCCACACGCAGAGCCTGTTCTCGGGGTCCTCCAGGCTGCCAGAAGATGAGCGTCTGCGCTGCGTGTTCCAACGACTGACCACGTTGTCGTCAGCCTGCCAGGCACCTGAGAAGAGGAAAGGAAGGTTACCGGACCTTTGGTTTGGTGCAGATGGTGTCTCTGGCAGGACAGTCCGGGAGTTTGGCACGAAAACTGGCAAGATGCGCATTAGCTGGAACTCCCACAGGGTGCAAACCACAGCACGTGAAACTTGGGAGCAGTGGCGTCCACTGGGCGAGGGACAGTCATGGCCACTGTGGCCCACTGATGGAGGGACATGCAGGATGGTCCTTGTTTTGTGAGCTTGCCGTAGGATCCACCTTTGTATCTTTATTTGGTCTTGAAGTTTGCCTAAGTGTTACAGCGGACCAGGAAAAGAAACTGAGTCTGGCTGAGACTTTCACGAGAGCAGGAGGAGGTGAAGGGGAGGGAGAAGAGTGTGTTAATTTGGGCTCAGAGTTAGTGTTTGCTGTGGGGGCCAGGGTGGGGCAGGAAGGGACTGGCTGCCCAGCAGGGCGCCAGGGACCAAATGGCATGGCAGAGAACAGAGTGACAGCTGTTCCTCTCCTTCTGCACCTGAACAGCCCACCGAGAGTTGCTATCAGCTAGTGCCACCAACCCCAGGAGACATTAGCTCCAGAGCTTTGGGGTCCCCCGGGTACCATCCACAAAACTCATCATCTTCCCCCCTCGTACTGCAGTTCCTGCACGAGAAGCACCCGCTGCCCATGCTGGAAACCCACTCCTGAAGCTTCTCTCTCCTTCATGCTCTGTATCCAATCCACCATGACCTGCTGCTTGTTCAAGCTCTAGTAAGGTCTAAATCTGTAGTCAGAAAACCGGGATACAGCCCCAGCTTGTAACGTACTGACTGTGTGACCTTGGGCAGGTCACTGTACTTGGAGCCCTGGTTTTCCCATCCATCAGATGGGAGACAAGTACTTACTCCCCAGGGATGCTGTGAGACTAAGCGAGGTGACATGGAAGAGTGGTGAGCAGGGCGCCTGACTCACAGAATGTGCGCGAAAACCATCCGCCCCCCTGGCCTTGTTCAGGTTACACTCATCTCCCCCAAGTCGTCCTCCCAGCCCACAGACTGACTCCATCTGATTCATTCCCCCCAGTGCAGCGAGATGGCCCTTCTGAAGGGAAAGGATGAAGCCCTAACCCCCTGAGTTGGGGGAAAGCCTCCCATTCTCTGGCCGAGGACTGCTGAGCTGCCTCTTCCAGCACCTGCCCCCAGAAAGCCCCCCCCTGAAGCCAGATGGGGTCCATCGTGCTCCGAAGTGTTCCCCCACTGGCCCGTACGACCACCCCATTTCTCATGCTGTGTGGAAATTGCTGGATCCTCCAGCACACGGTGATCTCTCCAGGGAAGAGCCGAGAGCCATGCCCTTCAGAGGGCTCAGTTCGTGGACGGAGCCGGCTGACCCTGGAGGGTGGACGTGACACTCACTGTGTCACATTTGAGGGAGGCCACTCACAAATGTCTGGGGTCAGCTTCAGGTTAGGCCAGTCCAAGACACGAAACCCTTTAATGGCAGAAACACTAGGATTCAGCGGGTATAAATTGTGTATACCCATAAATGTCCTGGTGTGCTAATCCGCCCTAAGGCTCTAATAATAGTCTTGTGGAGGTGGACCCCAGGGGAAGGGGAGTGAGTGGGACAGGAAATGTTTAGGTATCTCTCACAGCCAGACGGAATGCGGGGATCTGTACTCCCTGGGGGTACCGGAGTCTGGCACATGGGTCCACAGTGCTTTACCGCTCTAAGGGTGACAGGATGAAGAGCAGGCAAGATTGCCCTTTCAAGTTAGGAACCCCCAGATGAAAGAAGTTGTTCCTTCATTTTATATAATTTGGTAGATCTCATACTTATTCCTCTGTGTTTAATGGGCAGGACTCCGGAACTGCGGCTGTTTGGTAGGAACGACCAAAAGCAAATGGTAAACAGGAGAGAAGACACACACACACACACACACACACGCACGCACACACACAGAAACAAAGTGAAATCAAAACACTGCCGCAGCCTCGCCGCCACCACCACTGGCTGCCAGGCTGCCTGGCTCTGAATTCTTGAGTCCTTGCTACAAACACCACCGGTCCAGATTCTGAGCCAGGGCTGAAAACTGGCTCCTTCTGAAACAGCCTGAAGACTCAGACCTGAAGTCTCTGATCTCCCCAGCTTCTTGGTACAGTCGGTGGTGCTCTTTCCTCTAAAAAGGCTTCTGCCAGACCCTCGGCGAAACCCTGCTGCTCCGTGCATCCTGGATGCAGAAGGTAAGCCTGGAAGGCGCAGGAGGACTTCCTGAGCGAGTGCTACCATTCTGTCCAGCCCTCAGCCAGAAAAGGGAGCCTGGAGATTCAAAATCCTTCCCGGGAGGTAGAGAAAGGTGGTTCCCACTTAATTCCCTCCTCAGGCTCAGAAACGGGGGAGTGAAGAGACCTCTAGAGGCAGATTTGGGGAGCACATCTAGGGGGATTCCACACACCTCTTTCCTGCCTCTACCCAGCCACTAATTAAATTTAAGATCTGTAACAGTTCCACCATCTTGTAGAGTTTCTCTCCAAGAAAAGAGAAAGTTAATTCCGATTTTTCCTTAGTATCTGCGAAGCATAACCCTTCCTAGTGGCGTCTTAGTCTTGGGTTATTTCAGGTCTCCATAAGTACTTTTCTTTTTTTGGCTGCACAGTGGCTTGGAAGATCTTAGTTCTCCGACCAGGGATTGAACCAGGCCACTGAAGTGAAAGTGCTGAGTCCTAACCACTGGGCGGCCAGGGAATTCCCTCCATAAGTACTTTTAGATTTCATCGGTATGCCCACTCCTGTCCAATGCCATCATTTAAAAACATCTGTATCGGGCTTCCCTGATGGCGCAGTGGTTGAGAGTCTCCCTGCCGATGCAGAGGACAAGGGTTTGTGCCCTGGTCCGGGAAAATCCCAAATGCCACGGAGCGGCTGGGCCCGTGAGCCATGGCCGCTGAGCCTGCGCGTCCGGAGCCTGTGCTCCGCAACGGGAGAGGCCACAACAGTGGGAGGCACGCGTACCACAAAAAACAAAACAAAACAAAACAAAAACATTTGTATTTCCACTAATAAACTCAAATTATCTTTGCTTTTTCCCATCACACCACCCAGAGCCTTTTCACAGAATTGTCACTGGTCCCCTGGCCACTATCCTGACGCCTGTGTGATACTCCATCAGGTTCCTTGGGGCCCCGTCTACCGAGCATGGCCTCGCGATTATAGTCAGCTCATCACCTACAATGGTCAACTCAGATTTCCTCCCTTTGAGAACCTTGCAGAACAATCTCAGAACATACCATCGCCCCCCCACCTTGGTCTCGGGGCCAAAGAAGACCCACAGGCTTCTTAGCGGAAGAGGTGCTGGAATGACACAGGTGCTTTCTCAACATCACTCCCACAAGGGTGATGAGAGCAGCGAGGATGGGGACCTGAGCCATCCTTGCCGCGAGCTGGGGCTCCTGGCAGAGCACCTGTGGGCCTGGGGAGGGTGGACCATGGGGTGCTCCCCGGGCTCCCTCCTTGTGGGCGCTCCGTGAGGCGAGTGGCATCCGTGTGGGGAGGGAAACAGTGTGGAGAGGGAGACCAAGTGCCTGAGAAGCTGTCCTGATGGCCAAGCCAGCCTGAGGCACCTCAGTCATAGGAAGGAACTTTGAACTTACAGCTGAGCGTGGTGAGGTCTGTTGATTCCATGGGACCTACCACAGTGGATGCTCCTGTCATTAACCTGACATTAACCTGACAGATTCTTCCAGAGAGTTCCCCAGCTCTTTACTACCAGTGTGACGCTAACAGCAGAACCCGAGAAACATTTTACCAAGAGAGCAGATGCACTTTCCTTCTCTCGTAAGAGCCCTTGAGACCTCAGGGTGAGGCTACGATGCGACCCTCAACTCCCTCTCCCGGCAGGCGCCACTGTCATTCGGTTTCATGTCTGGCCTGAACGGTGAAGCCAGTTTAATCTGAGAATGGCTGGCTCCCGAGATCACCGTAAAGAAGCCCAGGCATTGTTTTCCTTCCAGGCCTCGCTCTCCTGCCGCAATCCCAGAGTGGAATAAACATCCACCAGCAGGTTGGCCCGAAGGAGTTAGGGAGAGGAGGAAGCACAAGGCCTGGGGTCAGTTTCCACCAGCATGGGCGGCTAAAACAATTCCCAGGAGCTCTCTCTGCCAAACACGGGGGTTGGTGGGGAGCCACTGCGGGGAGGCAGGAGCCTAGATTCCTCTCTTGAAGCCCAGTGAGCGGCTGGCCGGCACAGCTGCCACAGACTCAGGGCGGAATGAGGGCAGAGATGGCCTCTTCCCCAACTAGTGACCAAAACAAATCCTGCCTGTAACCTTTGCCACAGAAGCATCCCCGCTTTTGTGGAACAGGGATTAATCTAGTCTCACAAATATTTATTTTTCCTGGAAAATTTCAGCATATTAAATACAGGCTCTTGCCAGTTAGGAACGGAAGCCTCAGCGAGGGCCCCTCGGATGTGCGTGCGCCCAGCAAGCTTGGGGTTGGGTGTGGGTGAACATGAACTTTCACACGAAGTCTGGGTAACCTAAATGAGTTTCAAAATAAACAAACTGGACAGACAGACGTACATTTGGCAAAAAGACATGAGAAACAAATGGACAGACAGAAGCCAGGTAAAGAGTGGGAAGGCAGGAAGTGAAGTGTACCCTGGACCTCAGCCACTCTGGCCCAAGCCTGGCTGGGTCAACGCTAAGTGGGAAGGGACCGGAGAGCCCCTGGGAAGGCTGTGGGAGGCGTCTCTGGGGATTACGGCTTCCTCCACCACAAGCCTGCATGGGGCCAGAGGGGTGAGTACATGGGTCTTCTGCAAGCTGATGGAGAGTGGCAACCACAGGAGTTTGTGTCCCTCCAGCACCTGTAACCATGTTGCAAAGAGAGTAAAGCAATGGACCCATGACGGGACCTGGCTGTCCTGAAGCTTAAACATGTCCAGGGCATGTTTAAGAGATTACAGACCACGCAACATGAAGGCAGTCTCTGCTGTGAACCAAGGAGGGGCAATTTCGACCTAGTCCACCAGGCAAGACGTGGCTTTAGAGCCATGGTTGGTGAAGCCCTTGGTGAGCATGGAGCAGAGAGACATCAGTGCCCAGAGTGTGACTGACAGGTGGGCTCCTCCTGAGAACTCATCCTGGATTCAGTTTAGTGTCATGAGAAGGAATAAGGGGCACGTTGATGGCCCTGATTGAATTTATAGACTTAGGGCTCCAGGGAGAAGAGTTACCCTCGACCCCTGATCGTTCCTTTGGGATCCAAATCTAGGGAGCACAAGGCAACTGGTGGTAGCCCAGGGCTCACTGGGTCACAGAGCTAGTCTATAAAATGCTGGCATTGAAATTCCTCTCTGATCCTAACTAAACACTCTCCTTTGAGTGGCTACAGGTTCCCTTTTCAAGGGCTCAGGCTCTCTTTCCAAGACCTTATCACAGAGGCCGTGTCTGCCTTAAACTGCCTGTTGATGGAAACAAGACCAGGCCCCCTGCCATGGGATCTGCAAGATCATGATGGAGTGGGCACGGTCAGGTCAAATCGGAAGGCTTTGGAGGTATTTTTGTGCCTTTCTCCATGCCCAAATAGATTCGCTTAGAGCAGAGTCGCTCTTTGCCCAAGGACTCTCCCAAGGCTGCCTCACTTCCTTTCAGCAACTGGCTCCCAGCACCTTAGCAAAGCCCATGCCTTCTTGCAGGAACTGCAGGGCAGGAGATGGGTGTCCCAGGGTGAGAGCAGGGGTGCGAGCAGGGGAGCGTCTCCCACCAAGTTCATGTTCAGCAGACTGCCACTCACCGGGTAAGCAGACCGCAGAGCACAGCTTATTGTCCAGTGCTTTCATGCTGGCGATGTCAAAGTCATTGTTATTGTCACACTCCATACCTAGAAATGCGAATGTCCTCTGGCCTCTAACGGAGTTAAGGCAGTTAGAGAGGACCTGGCTGTGTTTTTCTCTGCTTTGCTGTCCTTAAAATAAAAATCTTAAGGATGGAGACAAAAAACATCAAATCATATGTTAAAAAAAAGACAATAATTAAGTGGGGAGAGAGGACAATAAAGGAAACTGCGTGGGTACGTTTGTGTTCTCGCTCTGTTCTGCTCTGTTTCCTTAACTGGCCCCTTTCCAGCCTTCGTTCCAGGGAAATCAGACCCTGGGGAGGTCTGTGGGATTCGGACACGCAGACCCGGGCCCAGAGCAGAGCCTAAGCCAGGCTGGAAGAGCTAGGAGAGCCACGGGGGAAGTGACCCCGGGCTCAGGCCTGTGTCTGTCGGTGCACGTGAGGTGTGTTTATGACCACAAGGCTCTGCGAAATGACTAATACATAAAATGGCAATTAAAGCTCTTTGGTCCCGTAATTTTGCACCTCAAATCAAAGAATCGCATTGCTTGCAAAATTATGATTTATTTTCTTTGAGACTTAATTTTCTATTCTGAAGATGTTTTAAGGGGCTGACCAGAAACCTACAGTCGTGTAAGATGGGAAGGGGACAATTTTAGATGTTATTTTTTCAAGCCCCCACCCGGTTTTTTTTTCCTTGGTGAAAGGGAGAGGAAGAAACATACATCTACTGTGTACAGCATGTCAGGTGGAAACCACATATGGAATGTCAGGCGGAAACCACGTACTGCCCTGTGCCTTTTAGAAGCAAATATTCTACTGGGGACGACAATCACAATGGAGAACTCAGAGCCTTGCGCCCTGAAGACATCAACCGAGGAGAGGTAGTGCCCAACTCCGGCTTGGTTGGCGTGCACGTGCGGCAGAGGCACAGCCTGGGCGACCACCCCTCCTCCGGCACTACTTGGCCAGGAGAGAGTGGTCATGTGCACATGCGCACCCCCTGCACACCACACAACCCCCCAAGCAACTGCCATGCCCAAAGCAGAAGCGACTAGCATGACATCTGCATCCAGGCTGGGATCCAGGTTTGCTCTGGAGGTTGCCCTTCTGTGGAGGCACCTCAGAGGAGCAGACGGAAGAGACACCGGTTCCTGGGACGCCTGGTCCTACAATCCCAGGTGGGATTCCCAGCTCGCCTACCCTCCCCCCCCCCCGCCACTTCCTTGCTCTATATGTAGGTCGTTCCTTCGCTTCTCGGCTTACTAGAAACCAAATTCTTCCGACTGAAGATATGATTGACCTTATTTACAAAACAGAAATAGAGTCACAGGTGTAGAAAACAAACTTATGGTTATGGCGGGGGGCAAGGGAGGGGAGGGATACATTGGGAGATTGGGATTGACATATACACACTACTATATATAAAATAGATAACTAATAAGGACCTGCTGTAGAGCACAGGGGACTCTACTCAGTACCCTGTAATGGCCTATATGGGCAAAGAATCTAAAAAAAGAGTGGATATATGTATATGTATAGTTGATTCACGTTGCTGTACAGCAGAAACTAACACAACATTGTAAACCAACTCTTCCAATTAAAAAAAATATCTACTTGAGGCCTGAATGATGGTAAAGAGAATCGTTCCAATAGCCTACAAACACTAGTGTACGCTGAGCTGCTAACGTCTCTTCACCTCACCTTTGCTGTGCCGCCAGGGCTGTGATCCTTCTGCTACTGTAACATCAGCCGTTTTCTTCACTAAAGCAGGAAAACCTACTGCCTAACAGTCGGTTCCCCCAAGGGGAGGAAGCTGTTCTCCTGCTGCAGCTGAACTTTGGGGCTGCTAGAGCAGTTCTGTGAGACTCGGCTGAGAAGCTGAAGCAGGAAGGAAGGGGATGGCAGTTGCCCAAGAAGCTTCAGGATCTACTCAACGTAGATGGAGAACTCCATGTGTCTTCTGCAGCCTTGGCTCAGAGGCCCAGAAAGAGCCAGGAAGGCTGCTGAGGTCCTCAGATACCCTGCTTGCTTTGATATTCCATCAAGAAGACAACCTTTCCCCAAAGCCACACCCTTGAGCAGTGCCACCAAGTCACACCAGTGCCCCTTTCTCTACCCTTCAGAGAATACCCGGGAAAGAAATATAATAAAAGGGAGCAAAAGACCAGGTCTTTTACCATCTTCTTGTGTGGGTGATCCGTCCTCTTCTTCTAGAACCTCATTTCCCTAGGACAGAAGGAAGGCACTGTGAGTCCATAAAGCAGTGAAATGAGCCTACTGATGGTCAGAAGACAGAACTAATCACCCTCATGGTATCCATACATTTCCTGTCCGTGTGAGATGGCTGGGAGGCCCAGCAGAGGCAGATTTTGCTTGGCGAGGCAGGATCGGCCCGTAGGGACCAGGTCTGAGGCACGTTCCAGAGGGACCAGGTCTGAGGCACCTTACAGAGGGACCCTGGGACTGTCAGGAACAGCCTTGGTCATAGTTTAGCTCACACTGTTTCTCTCAGGTGGAAATCAATGTTGTCAAATGAAAAAGCAAACCGTGAGAACATAAAACTTTCAGGAACCCTTTAGGATCCCCAATCCCATCCAGATACTCCTTTGAGAACATCTGGCTCAAGAGAAAGTTGTAGAGTCCCCACTGGGAGCTGGGCATTCCATATACTTCAGGCACACCTCCGTCAGAGCACTTCTCACGCTGAGTTATAACTCTGATTCCTCCATCAGATGGAGCTCCGGGATGGGTGGGATGGGTGGATTGGGGGTGTGGGCAGGCAAAAGCCATGTCACTCGGTCTTTGTGTCCCCCACTGCCAGGAACATGTGAGATGCCTGTGCCAGGTAAATACTAAGTGAATTGGAGGACAAACACCCTCTCAAGAGTCTGGCCTGGAAGACTTCCCTCTGGAACTCACCCCACGCCTATTACGCTGAGACCAGCGCCCTCTGCTAACCGGACAGTCCCTCTGCTCTGCACCCTGCCTCTAACAGATCCAAGTGCACCACCTTGGAAGGCTTCTTCCAGAAGAGCCCCCATCCTATTTGCATCCGGTGCCAGTGCCGGCAGTCCCTCTGACCGGGGAGGGGCACCAGCGTCCATCTTGCTCTTACCTCTGCATCCTGCTCTTCAGCGGTGGCGACGAGGCCCGCAAAGTTGCAGTCTGGAGACGCCGCTGGCGTCACCTGCAAAGGAGCAACAAAAGTCAAGGTGCAGATGCCACCGGCTCTCCTACCCAGCTCGCCTGGTAGCAAACGCAAACCAAGTCCTCAGGACAGAAGTGGTGCCACATGGAAGATCACATCTGAGGGAGTCTTTGATTCAACAACCCGGTACCGTGTTTTCCAGGGCTCCCCTCCCGAGCACTGGGGGGCTTTGCCGATCTCCCTGGCAGGCCCTGGACTGAGCTCCTTGGGACTCGAGTACAGAGCAGAGCAGAGCGGCGAGGGCGATCCCATGCTCCTCTCTTACGTCTCCTTCTTCTGAGGGGGTCCTGCTGGCGGCCCGGGGGCAGGGGAGAGCCTCCCCGTCCTCTTCCGTGCCAGGGGCGATGTAGGAGCCGGACATGGAGGAGACGGTGTCGGTGCTGACCTGGGAGGACACCATGGACATGACCTTCCTTCTTCAAGTCTGGGTCCCCAGTATGTTGAGGGGGGCAGAGGCGGGGAGAAGAGTGTTTCCTGCCCTCAGCTCAGCTCTTCAGGAGGCCTGGCGCATTTGCTTCAGGCCAGCATGGAATCCCATCCCGGGGGCCTTCCCGTCACTGGAGCTGGGGGTGGCCTGTCCCGTGGGCAGACGGCGAGGGTCCCCAAACACTGAGTTCCTGAACATTGCCCCTCATCCCTTTCCTGGCTGGCCATACATGGGGGAGGGAGGATAGGGAAGAGGTGGAAAGTGAGGAGACAGCAAGCTGGCTTCTTGCTTTGGGACGGGACTGTACCACACCTGAGGGTGAAGTGGCTGAAGGGCTTCTCACCTCAAAAGTGGAGATCAAAGGAAATGCGAAACCTGCCCAGAGAGCTTGAGTCATGGGCTCAAAGCCACACAGGGCAAAAGAGAAAGGACAACTCAGTGCAACATGGGGTCCTGGATTGGGATGCTGGAATGGAGAGGAGCATTCCTGGGGTGATCTGCAAGACGTGAAGGGGGTCTGCGGTTACATGGGATTACCAGGTCAGTGTTCATTTCCTGATTGTGATGGTGGTACTGGGATTATGGAGGCGTGTCCTTGTTCTAAGGAAACACACACTAAAGTATCTAGTGCTAATGGGGCAGCCTGTCTGCAACTTACTGTTAAGGGCGCAAAATATATATTGACTGGGATTACATCGAATCTCTAAATAAATACGGAGTCACTGAACGTTTTTTCAAAAAGCCACCCAGCCAAGGGCCGGGGCAGGGATGAATAGGAGGGACAGGATCCACTCACGCTTCCCGCCCCCTCCACCGCCAACCCCCAAACGCTGCCTGCTGAAAGGGTGTGTGAAGCCCTGTGTTGTGGCCGCTTCGGAGCCCCCTCTTACCTTTGGCTGCTCGTTGGCAGCATCCATGGACCCTTAAAAGTGCCAGTGTTTGGGTCCCAGCCCCAGAGACGCTAGTCCCAAGCATAGGGATTTTCAGGAGCTCCTGGGGATTCTTCCTGACAGCCAGAAGCTTCTTCAGCCTTTCCTTACCTGGCAGGCAGTTCTGCCAGCCCCTGACCTTGCCCCTCTTTCCCCAGCATGGGCCCAGGCAGAGGGTGAGGAGGAGGGACAGTGACCGGCCCCACCTGTCAATCCAGGGTGTACCCCTTTTGTCGGGGGCTGGAGGCTGAGCCTGGGGACCAGTGGAGAGGCTGGAGCCCCCATGTTCCCCCAGTGCTGGGGAGCGTGGGCAGGAAGGCCGGAGGGTGGTGGGGAGAGGGAGGGAGTCGTTGCTTAGGGGGTGAAGGGAGTCTCAGAGGGAGGTTGGGGCAGCCTCCTCAGCAAGCGGTGGGAAGGGGATGGGCTGCCTCCTGAGCTCTGTAAGGCCCCAACCCACCTGAACTTGCAGTGTGCGCACCCTTCGGAAATATTTTGAGTAATTAGCAAGGGAAAGCAGCAAGTTGGCGGGGGAATGCCAGGTTGTCCTGGAGCCAGCCTCCAGTGCAAGGAAAGAAAGGGGCTTCAGGAGAAAGGGGCCCGTGGAGGCTGGGAAGGATTGTGTAGGACAGTGCCCGTTTGTGTGTGTGTGTGTGTGTGTCTGTGCGCACGTGCACGTGAGTGCTGGGGGAAGGGGCTGTGCACCACAAGGGCGTGCTGGCGGGGCCAGGTGCAGGCTCGGGGGAGAGATGGGTTCCAGGCAAAGCTGGGGTGAGGGGGTGGAAAGGTGCCTGCTGAGTGTCACATATTTGCTGTGCCTCAGTTTCCCCATCAGAACTCTGGTACGTTGATTCCTCACAGGCTGGAGCTGTAGGGTCTAGGCACCCCGTCTTCCGTCTGCCCTGATGGCCTCCCTCAGCCCCAACCTGCATTGGAGGGAAGGCCCTGGGCGGGGTGAATGAACCCCAGGGTGGCAAGTGGGGCCCCAGGGGCTGGGGCCCTCTGACCTCACACCCTGTCCCTTCAGGAAGGGACCAAGGGAGGGAGGAGCTGGAGACAGGCCCAGGCGAGGACCGCAGGTGAGTCTGGGCAGGCCCTCAACTTGGGCGAGGTGGGGAACGTGAGCCGAGCCCTGGGCAAGAACGGCCTTTGTGAGTGAGTCCCCAGGGCCAGGGAGGGGGCTGTGCCTCCTTTGCCGCCTGCTCCTCGGGGCTGTGGGTACAGTCTCCCCATTGCACATAGAGAGGTGCCGAGGCCCTGGCTGCAGGGGACCCCCGAGGGCCGCCTCTCAGCCCCTTTCTCTCTGGGCACCCAGAGATCCTGAGGAGTGCATCAGGGGACACTCTGCAGGCCTTTGGTGCCCCCCATCTTCCTCCCAGCCATTCCCCCTTGGGCCGTGGCCTCCCCAAAACTGGCCCATGCTTTTCCCCAGAGAAAGTTGCAAGCAGGTCCATTTTGAGACTTTTTAAAACTTTACTTTTAAAAATGTTTTTATTGTAAATCACTTTCTATGAAAAAGGTTAAATTACCCGATGGGTTAGGAGAGGGGATGTGGGATGCAGCCCAGGGCGTTTATGGTGGAGCAAGACACTCCCCTGCAGGAGTGCAAGCAAGGGCACGGGGCCATCCCCCCATTCCTGGTCCCAGTGGTTCTAGCAAGCACTGCGTCCCTCCCAGTTAAGCCTCAGCTCTAGCTACACTCACTACATTAGTCTGTCTGTCCCCTTTCCCTCTGCAGCTTGGCTGCCCCAGCCCCTAACCCCCAGATCCCCATCTCCCCGCTGCTCTCAGCCTCAAGTTGGGCTCAAAGATTAGGGACACATACCCTCTGCCCCACCTCTAGGGATGAAGCCAGAAGATCCCAGAGGCCTTAGAAAATCTCCTGGCTCCACCCGGCACCCCGGCCTCCTTTCTGTCTCCTCTCTCTTCCCCCCTCCGCCTAGCTCCTCCTCACAGACTGCCAGGAGAGGCCTCTTGGGTGTTCATTTGCAGTCACCTAATCAGCATTGGTTGTACCTGGGAACTTGCTCTGGATAGAGACCTGGGGAGGAGAGCAGGAGAGAGAGAAGCTTGGAAGCTAAGGTGTTCTGGGGCGGACCCTGTACTGATGTTTCCAGCTTGGCCAGGGCCCCTCCAAGCCGCAGCTCTCATAGTGCAGGGCCCTTAGCGTGTCTCTGGGGCAGGGAAGAAGTGGATCAGTGAAACACTGTGTGTATGGGGGGCTGGGGAGCGGAGGCAGCAATTTGGGTCCTGGGCCCCAATTCTCAGCCTGCTGGACTAGAATCTGAGGATGGCCTGGGCTGGGGGCCGTGTGGCCTGGTGGGGTGAGCTGGCCCAGCCCCTGCCTGGGCGGTAGGGTGTCCATGGGCCTGCACTGGCGGGGAGGGGGGCAGTCTGGGCCCAGACTTCGGTGCTGTCTGGAGGTGGGGCAGGGCCTGGCTTCTTACAAGAAGGCGCCCAGGCTGGCCCAGTCATGCAGGTCAGAGGCCAGTGTGGCATCCCCGGCCTCAAAGAGGGGCTCGGGGGGCAGGGAGCTACGGGTGCTCTCGTCCCAGGGGTGCTCCAGGAAGGATGTGGCCAGGAAGGTCTCATCAAAGTCCAGGCTGTCGGTAGCCTGCTCCGCTGGAGGCCCCCAGGTAACAGGGCAGTCGATGTGGTGGCCATGGATGGTGAGGTCCACGTCCCCGTGTGAGGCAGGGCTCAGCGGCGGGATCAGCTCCGAGGTCTCCAGCGTGCCCAGCTCCCCGTCCAGCGTGCCAGCGTCCAAGATGGCCTCCCAGTCAAAGTTGCCCTTGAGGGGTTCCAGCTCACCCTGCTCCTCCTGGGTCAGCAGCAGGGGGCTGGAGGGCCGCGGGACCTTGGCCTCCTGCTTGGGCAGCGGCTGTTGACGCTTACGCCCCAGCCTGCGCTCGCCTGCACCCCAGCCCGCCTCCCCAGTGGCCTCCTCGAACTCCCGCAGCAGCTGCTGGGCCTCGGTGCTCACGGTCAGTGGCCCGGCCCATGGGGCGGCGCTGGGCTCTGGCGCGGCCTGGCGGGCAAAGGCCGGGTGGATGTGGACTGGGGGCAGCCGCCGCTTCTTCAAGGCCCCACTGGGCAGCCGCTCGGCGTACTGGGGGTCGATGCGCCAGAAGCCCCCCTTGCCTGGCTCGTCCTTCTCCCGAGGCATCTTGATGAAGCCCTTGTTCAGGGACAGGTTGTGGCGGATGGAGTTCTGGACACAGGGAGGTAGGAGAGAAGGAAGACAGCTGGGAGAGTGGGTGGGGTCAGTGATGGGGGGCTCCTAGCGCCACTGCCAGTCCCACCACCACCTTCTCTCCGATGGGGGCAGGGGAGACAGAGGCGCTGCTCCGAGCGGGAGGCTCTGGGACACCAGCCACGGGGCACCAGGAGCTGGGAGTGCTGTCGGGGGCTTTTGTTCCCTTTGGCCAGGATATCTGCCTGCTCGGTCATCCGAGCCCTGAGCCGCAGGGTGGCTCTCAGTGCCAGCCTGTCCTGCCCTCCCTCCCTTACCCCGCTGCTTGCGGCCTCTGGCCAAAGGCCTTGGCTCCCCCAGGTCCTGGACTGCCATCTCCCTCTGCCTGGGCCTGGCTGGCCTTCTCTGTTTGTGAAATGAGTGAGTGGGTGTGAGGGTGTGTGTCTGTGGGGGGGGGATGAAGTGTGGGAGGATCTGATGACTTTCCTTGCTTCTAGAGCTGGCTGCTGGCCTGGGCCCTCACCCACCATGTCCCCCTCCTCCCACCCCAGGCTCTGAGGCCTCAGTTGATTATTACCCAGCCAAGAGCATAGCGCTCATTCCTGGGGCCTCTCAGGCTTGGGGTAGGGTGGGGGGTGGTGGAGGGTCTCTGCTTTCTCACCAAGGTTACAAATGGTACCTGCCCCAGGGTCAGGGCCCAAGCAATCGTGGAATAGCTGTGATCACAGGAACTCTGATCCTGTGACCTGTGCCACAGGGAAGGATCTGTGCATCCTCAGGGTCTCTGTCCCCACGTAGCCCCTGATCCTGATGGTCGAAGAGGCTCAGGGCCTTGAGGGCCCAGCCTGAATCACCATCCTGCCTTGTTCACGCCTGGGTGCACAGTCCAAACCACGCTGGGGCACAGGGGTCTGGGGCCTGGTGGTTGGGGCCGGCAGGTGAGTAGTGCCCCCTGGCAAGACTGGGAGGTTTACATGGTGGTCTGGGCCCCTTGGCTGCTCTGTGCCAGGTTCCGGACACTTGGAACATGAAGCCAGTGTGGGAGGAAAGAGCCCCTGTGGAAAGCACGTGGCTGAGGTAATTGTCCCCCCAGGGAGGTTGATGAGAAGAGGGGGAGGAGTGTAGGCAGGAAACTAGGGAGGGCTTGGGGTGGGGGCTGGCACAGCAGCTTTCGGAAGGCCCCGTAGCCCTTCCACTGGGACACAGATGGCCTTCACACCCTGCAGCACGCCCCTCTCCCCTCCCAGAGCCCCTCCAGCCAACTGAAAGCAGGCGGGATGCAGAGCCTGGCAGGAACGATGCTCTGCCTCCAGTCAGGCCCTGACAAACTGACCTTGAGGAGGGTAGTGTCAAGGAATTCCAGGACTTGGGACAAAAATGTGTCCCTCAGTCCATCAACCTACCCTGGGGGGCTGTGTCCACGCATAGTTCAGCCCTGGTCTTTGGGCTGAGCCTGCCGGACGAGTCACAAGTTCTTTCCACTTGAACCTCTATGTCGGCACCCCTGCAGCCCTCTGAACATCCTCCCTCCTCCATCTCTGAAGTCAAAGGGGCAGCAGTCCAAGCACTGGGCTCCCTTGAGGTCCTTCCTGGACGGCCTTCCTCTCTCGGGGCCCTGGCCGTACCGCGCCTACTTGGCCTGCGGATCTGGGATGTGAGTCCAGTCCGCGCGGGCATGGGGAGGGAGGGAGGGAGTGCCTCCCTACCTGCCAGGTGGGATCAGCGTGGCGGAAGTAACAGAAGTTGTCCGTGATCCACTTGTAGATGGCCGACAGGGTGATCTTGGTGGCCTTGCTGGCCTGCATGGCCATGCAGATGAGCGTGGCATACGAGTAGGGCGGCTTCACGTGCGGGTTGGTGGCGTAGTCCACGTCGTCGGGAGGCGAGGCCTGCAGCCCCGAGGGGGCGCTCCGCGGCGTGCAGGAGGACGTGGGCTTGCCGGGTGTGTGCGGCTGCCCCAGGCAGGCGGGGTCCGCCGCCAGGGGAGACCCCGGCTCGGCCGAGCCTGCCAGCTCGTGGGAGCCGTGGGGGTCGGTGTCCCCCGAAGGCAGGGCGGGGAGCTCGGCGTTGAGAATGGAGAATTCCTGCAGCCACTGCAGGCTGGTCAGGCTGTCATTCAGGGCGTTGGACTCCTCCAGGCCGCCTTCCGGTCCGGCCTCCTCCGCTGCCCCTGCTCCCGAGACGTGTAGCCAGCTCTCCGCCATATCTGCGGCGACTCTCCGAGGGGGCTGTCAACATCCACGAGCCGAGCCGAGGGTGGCCGCCGAGCTCTCCGGCCCGCTGACTCCCGCGGCTTCAGTTACGCAGCCTCCCGGAAGCGGGCTTCCATCCCGCGATCCGGGGGTAGCCTCCTCCAAACGGAATGTGGTGCCTGCGGGGACCAGAGCGGGAACTGAGCCCTCTTTCCCCACCCCCGAGGGGAGAGTGTGGGCGAGGGGGGAGGCTCTTACTAAAATCCTTCCTGCAGCTGGGGAGGATCTTTTACTGCCAACGTCGGGGAAACAGAAGGTGTGCCCGGGAGTCCGACCCACACGGGGTTCGCCTCGCTCTTTTCCTCTTGGATCTTTTAGAGGAGACTTAATTAGCCAAACGAGGGAATAGTGTAGGGGCATGCGAGGCCACCCCTTTCTCCCTCAAAGCGGGGAATTAACCCCCCTCTCTCCGTCCACAACCAATGGAAATGGGGCGAGAGAGTCCAGGGCAGTACGACGGGTCGGGGGGCGGGGGAGGTCGTCTGATCTTTGAAAAGGGATATTAGGATGGGGCTCAAGGGGAAGGAAGGAAACAATACAGAGAGTTATAAGGGGGCGGGAAGTGAGTGTCCCCCAAACGCCTCTGATGTCAGTCCCCGGGCCCACCACTTCCGTCGGGGACGGATGGGAGAGCGGGCTGGTACTGACGCCCTCCCTTCCCACGGCCTGCAGCCCTCCCCGTCCCTTACCTGGCTCAGAGCGCAGTCCGGGCCAAAGGAAGCTTCTCAAAGAAATTCCTCCCACCGCCCACCCTCACCGCGGCTCTCTGCTCCCAGCTCCAGGGCCCAGCCAGCAATCCTCGTCGCCACTCACGCCCGCCGGCGCCTCTCTGAAAGCCAGCGGCCGGGGACCGGCACTCAGTAGCCGCTCGCAAGGCGTCTCCTGCTGCCGTGGCGACGCCCCGCCCATATAAACAGCTTCCGCTTCTGCCATTGGCCAGGGCATCTCCAAAGAGACCGCGGGCTCTTAACGGCTCTCTCACGCGGTAACTCTCTTCCAACTCCCTCCTGCCGCCCTCTCCCGCGCGCGACCCAGCCCCCTACCCGCCACCGCGTCCCGGCTCCGCGCATTGCCGCCCGAGGGCCCCGCGCAGGGCTCGGAGAGGCGCGCGGCTCGGCGCTCCCGCAGAGGCCCCGGGGCCCTTGGCGAGCAGTTCGCCGCGGGAACCGTCCTCCGCCCCACCCCCTTCCCATCTGGGCTGCTCAGAGGTGGCGACGGCTCCTGGGACACAGCCCGTGGCGCGGGGGCCAGGGCTGGGTGCATGCTTGGGGCTTTCCTTTCCTCTCCTCTGGGCTGCGAGTGGCACTTCCTCACGTTTCTGCGGCCTGTCCCGGTCTCCCGACCGAGTGTCGTCTTGGTGCCCGCAAGCAGGTCTGACTCTCCGATGCCACCTGCCACTCAGGTCCGCAGAAACCGCAGCCCCGGTCGCAGGCACCCCAAGGCGGCTAGGGTAATCCAGTGTTTCCCGGTAAGCGCTCCCTCCCCGCCCCGTCCTCAGCAAGATTCCCAGAAGCTGACATTCCAGAGGCTTCTTCGGAAGTGCTCTCCCTCCTTTCCAGATAGCCGAGGAAACAGAGCCGCTGGGTGAAAGCCAGGAAAGCCGTGGACTTGCCAAATTCTTTGACTGGGGTCATTTGCCCCATTCATTTCACCAGCCTTTAAGTGACGGACTAACGGTGGACTGTGGTCCTTCCTCCTCCCCTCCCCCAGCCTCCCTCCAGTCACCAGCTTTCCTGCTCTTCAGTTATTGAGGAGCTGCAGTTGGAAGTTCTCAGAGGTTGAAGGGGGTGGGTGGAGGTGAGGGCTCCTTATCAGGCCTCTGGGCAGGAGCTGTGCCCGGGGGATGGTACACCAGCTCCCACCCAGAAACATGTCTTTCCCTCTACCCCTTGCCCTCTCTCACTCCTCCATGTCCAGCTTGTCTTGAGTCAAAGTTTTTTTTTTTTTCTTCCCAAGTATTTATTGTTTTTATTTTTATTTTATTTTTATTTTTTTATTAGTTTCTGCTTTATAACAAAGTGAATCAGTCATACATATACATCTGTTCCCACATCCCTTCCCTCAGGCATCTCCCTCCCTCCCACCCTCCCCATCCCACCCCTCCAGGCGGTCACAAAGCACCGAGCTGATCTCCCTGTGCTCTGCGGCTGCTTCCCACTATCTATCTACCTTACGTTTGGTAGTGTATATATGTCCATGCCTCTCTTTCGCTTTGTCACAACTTACCCTTCCCCCTCCCCATATCCTCAAGTCCATTCTCAAGTAGTTCTGTGTCTTTATTCCTGTTTTACCCCTAGGTTATTCATGACATTTTTTAAAATTCCATATATATGTGTTAGCATACGGTATTTGTCTTTCTCTTTCTGACTTACTTCACGGTGTATGACAGACTCTAGGTCTATCCACCTCATTACAAATAGCTCAGTTTCGTTTCTTTTTATGGCTGAGTAATATTCCATTGTATATATGTGCCACATCTTCTTTATCCATTCATCCGATGATGGACACTTAGGTTGCTTCCATCTCCGGGCTATTGTGAATAGAGCTGCAATGAACATTTTGGTACATGCCTCTTTTTGAATTATGGTTTTCTCAGGGTATATGCCTAGTAGTGGGATTGCTGGGTCATATGGTAGTTCGATTTTTAGTCTTTTAAGGAACCTCCATACTGTTCTCCATAGTGGCTGTACCAATTCACATTCCCACCAGCAGTGCAAGAGTGTTCCCTTTTCTCCACACCCTCTCCAGCATTTATTGTTTCTAGATTTCTTGATGATGGCCATTCTGACTGGTGTGAGATGATATCTCATTGTAGTTTTGATTTGCATTTCTCTAATGATTAATGATGCTGAGCATTCTTTCATGTGTTTGTTGGCAGTCTGTATATCTTCTTTGGAGAAATGCCTATTTAAGTCTTCTGCCCATTTTTGGATTGGGTTGTTTGTTTTTTTGCTATTGAGCTGCATGAGCTGTTTTTAAATTTTGGAGATTAATCCTTTGTCAGTTGCTTCATTTGCAAATATTTTCTCCCATTCTGAGGGTTGTCTTTTGGTCTTGTTTATGGTTTCCTTTGCTGTGCAAAAGCTTTGCAGTTTCATTAGGTCCCATTTGTTTATCTTTGTTTTTATTTCCATTTCTCTAGGAGGTGGGTCCAAAAGGATCTTGCTGTGATTTATGTCATAGAGTGTTCTGCCTATGTTTTCCTCTAAGAGTTTGATAGTTTCTGGCCTTACATTTAGGTCTTTAATCCATTTTGAGCTTATTTTTGTGTATGGTGTCAGGGAATGATCTAATCTCATACTTTTACATGTCCCTGTCCAGTTTTCCCAGCACCACTTATTGAAGAGGCTGTCCTTTCTCCACTGTACATTCCTGCCTCCTTGATCAAAGATAAGTTGACCATATGGGTGTGGGTTTATCTCTGGGCTTTCTATCCTGTTCCATTGATCTATCTTTCTGTTTTTGTGCCAGTAAAACACTGTCTTGCTTACTATAGCTTTGTAGTGTAGTCTGAAGTCAGGGAGCCTGATTCCTCCAGCTCCGTTTTTCGTTCTCAAGATTGCTTTGGCTATTCGGAGTCTTTTGTTTTTCCAAACAAAGTTTGAAATGTTTTGTTCTAGTTCTGTGAAAAATGCCAGTGGTACTTTGTTAGGGATTGCATTGAACCTGTAGATTGCTTTGGGTAGTAGAGTCATTTTCACAATATCGATTCTTCCAATCCAGGAGCATGGTATATCTCTCCATCTATTTGTATCATCTTTAATTTCTTTCATCAGTGTCTTATAATTTTCTGCATACAGGTCTTTTGTCTCCTTAGGTAGGTTTATTCCTAGGTATTTTATTCCTTTTGTTGCAATGGTAAATGGGGGTGTTTTCTTGATTTCACTTTCAGATTCTTCATCATTAGTGTACAGGAATGCCAGAGATTTCTGTGCATTAATTTTGTATCCTGCTACTTTTCCAAATTCATTGATTAGCTCTAGTAGTTTTCTGGTAGCATCTTTAGGATTCTCTATGTATAGTATCATGTCATCTGCAAACAGTGACAGCTTTACTTCTTCTTTTCCAATTTGGATTCCTTTTATTTCCTTTTCTTCTCTGATTGCTGTTTCTAAAACTTCCAAAACTAAGTTGAATAAGAGTGGTGAGAGTGGGCCACCTTGTCTTGTTCCTGATCTTAGTGGAAATGTTTTCAGTTTTTCACCATTGAGGACAATGTTGGCTGTGGGTTTGTCATTTATGGCCTTTATTATTTTGAGGAAAGTTCCCTCTATGCCTACTTTCTGCAGGGTTTTTATCATAAATGGGTGTTGAATTTTGTCGAAAGCTTTCTCTGCATCTATTGAGATGATCACATGGTTTTTCTCCTTCAATTTGTTAATATGGTGTATCACATTGATTGATTTGCGTATATTGAAGAATCCTTGCATTCCTGGAATAAACCCCACTTGAGCATGGTGTATGATCCTTTTAATGTGCTGTTGGATTCTGTTTGCTAGTATTTTGTTGAGGATTTTTGCATCTATGTTCATCAGTGATATTGGCCTGTAGTTTTCTTTCTTTGTGACATCCTTGCCTGGTTTTGGTATCAAGGTGATGGTGGCCTCGTAGAATGAGTTTGGGAGTGCTCCTCCCTCTGCTATATTTTGGAAGAGTTTGAGAAGGATAGGTGTTAGCTCTTCTCTAAATGTCTGATAGAATTCGCCTGTGAAGCCATCTGGTCCTGGGCTTCTGTTTGTTGGAAGATTTTTAATCACAGTTTCCATTTCAGTGCTTGTGATTGGTCTATTCATATTTTCTATTTCTTCCTGATTCAGTCTTGGCAGGTTGTGCATTTCTAAGAATTTGTCCATTTCTTCCAGGTTGTCCATTTTCTTGGCATAGAGTTTCTTGTAGTAATCTCTCATGATCTTCTATATTTCTGCAGTGTGAGTTGTTATTGAGTCAAAGTATTAAAAGCGTGCTGGAGAAAGTCGGACAGCAACTTTCACAAATAAGCCAACTGCGCAATTAATAGCTCTCCCTCCCTTGTGAATAGTTTTATTCATTTTTAAGAATCATGCAGCAGTCCATAAATATTGCATCCTTGACGTCCCCACTGTAGTGTGCCCATGAGTGTACTCCAGGGAGTGAGGGGTACACAGATGGCACAACAGTACACACATACTTACACACACTAGGTGTGCAGATCCTAAAGCACAGTGAGCAAGCAGCATGCCAAGGTCAGGTGAACAGGACACAAACTCTCCCCAGGTGAGATGGCTTAACGTGTGTGGATCCGTGCCCAGGAGATGCCCCAGCGTGGGCATGGCCTCTGGTGGGATGGGACTGGGGAGGAGAAGGAAAAAGGGCTCTGTGAGAAGGCTGGGATCACCACACCACCCGGAAGTGAGCTCATAGGTGAGCTCCGACCTGAGTGTGGCAGGAAGGAGCCCCAGGCCTCCGGTTAGTCTGTGTCCTTGTGTGAGAAACCAGGCCCCGTCATATTCTCTGTGGGTCAACTGCTAACAACATGACCATCTCCAGATGATGACTGGGGCGGCTGTCCTGTTCCCCGACCAGGCTCTGTGCCCTGTTCCCTGATCCCAGCCCTTTTGGATGGGATATTTCTGCTCGCCAAAGAGCTAAATGAGGGCAAAGAGGTGAGGGGATGGGGGAGAGAGCAGGAACTGTCTGAGAAACAGGAGTGAAGGGCCACTTCTCACCCGGGTATGTCTTGGTTATGGAACCAAGGCCTTGAGGAATCTCTCTGAGCCTCTTCCTGGGAGAAGACAGACCCTCCAGAAAGGGTGAAGGCAATGGCTTCCTCTTACGGTTCCTGGCCACTGTGGCAACTGTTTACCTGCATCTCCTTCATCTCAGGTAACACCACACTCTGAATACTACCTGCCGGGAGACGAGGTGGATCTGTATGCCACCACCGCAGGCTAAGGGAGCGCCCCCTTCCCTAGTGCTTCTGGGACTCAGACTTCAAGGAGATCAGGAAGTGTGGTTATTGCTCGAATCTTCAATATGAAAGGGGCTGTAAGAATGTTTCCGGGAAAGGAAGGACATTAAATGGGGCCTGAAACAGCAGAGCCCACTGCAGGATTTCAGAGCGGGTGGACACGGGAACTCAAGGCAGAAGCTGAGATTCAGGCTTGGCTCATGTAGTGTCTGTCAAGACCACAGGCCTCCCCCTGCCCACCCCCAGGGCAGGCTGTGAACCACAACTACCAGGCAGTGAGGGTCACCAGGCACCTGGTGGCACAAAGCAGCCACACAGGAGGTGCAAAACATTCCCCAGCACTGGGCTCTCCTTGAGGCCTTGGGAAGGACCCTGAAAAGCTCTTCTAGGGCAACAATTCCAACTACTAATTCAGGCCATCATGGTGGGCATAGCCTAGGGCTCTGTCATATCTCAGCCTCACAAACTGTTGGATCCCACTTTGCTTCTCAATCTCATGCTCCACTAAATAACCACCTCTTCCAAAAGCCAGCAGACAATGCATCTATCAGAGAGCTATGAGGAATCCATTGATAACACTAGTGTTGAGGGACGAACAGCCAACAGCTTACGGTCTTGCTGTTTCAGGCTGTTATTTATATGCCCTACAGCAGAGTGAGGTGGGGTGCACATGTGATTTGAACAATATCTCTAAATCTCTGATGAGCCTATGGAAGGCAGTACCTCCGGCTCCCCCCATCAGGCTCAGCTGATCTGGAGGACAGGGGAGGAAAACCGGTGGGGTGGGGAGCCTCCCAGACCACCACTGACCCCAGCTCAGCCCTTCCCCCAACCTCCTTTGGGGTTCCTGGGCACCAAATGAGAACCACCGGTCCACCCCTCTCTCAGCTTCTTTCTTCAACTCTTTCAGAAAAGCGGGGTGGAGACGGGGGCAGCAGGGGTAAGAATGCCACCTGACAGGGCGGTAGTGATGAAACGTGATAATATACGACAGTCCCTAACAAGTGCCTGGTACATAGAGGGGGTCAAAAATGCCTTTGCAGTGTCACCTTAGGATGGAGCCCCAGGCCTTCCTGAGTGCACCTGATCATAAAGAACTCCCCGGTAGGTCATCATGTAACTGAGGGGTTCTCAGATTCAAGGCCTCCTTCCTAAGCAGACACACGAGGCATAGCCTCTGCTACCAGAAGCAAGAACTGTTTTCCCAACCAACCTTCTGGTGGTTGCCACTGCTTCTTGTCCTTGAGAGAGGAGCTCCTAATGCATTTTGAGGGAAACCCCACTTACAGTGCAATATGGCTTTCCCTTCTCACAGGAGTCATCCCCCAACGCCACCCCAAACTGCAGGTTTCAGATTGGTTATGATGTCCCAGAGACTAGAAAATGCTAGATGGGTGTTTGTAATGAAGTCACCCAAACTCTTGAGTCTTCTTGGTCTAACTCCTAAGGAGAAAAAAAAAAAAAAAGATGCACAAGATATAACCAGTCTGTAGACCACAGCTCCACCTGAAGATCAAGATACAGTGGAAACATTCCAGAGACTCTCTGCAAAGGGTCTCGTGAGCTGCAGTTCGAGTGGCTTTAGCCGACAAGGAGAAAAGAGGTTTCCAGTCCCTTCTGAGAGGGGAAGGATCACGGTTGCGGAAGAAGATGTGTCTGGGAGAAGGGTCAGGTGCCCTCAGCATCCAGCTTTCACGTGGGTCTAAAAAGTCTCCGTGTGTCTTGCTGAGGATGCCCAGGAGGTCAGTGGTGCCATGAGGCCAGGATGGGATGTGAGAACGGGAGGAGAGCCCTGGTACAGGGGCTAAGGCTCTCAGATGGCCAAAGGATCCCACACGCAGAGCCTGTTCTCGGGGTCCTCCAGGCTGCCAGAAGATGGGCGTCTGCGCTGCATGTTCCGACGACTGACCACGTTGTCGTCAGCCTGCCAGGCACCTGAGAAGAGGAAAGGAAGGTTACCGGACCTTTGGTTTGGTGCAGATGGTGTCTCTGGCAGGACAGTCCGGGAGTTTGGCACGAAAGCTGGCAAGATGCGCATTAGCTGGAACTCCCACAGGGTGCAAACCACAGCACGTGAAACTTGGGAGCAGTGGCGTCCACTGGGCGAGGGACAGTCATGGCCACTGTGGCCCACTGATGGAGGGACATGCAGGATGGTCCTTGTTTTGTGAGCTTGCCGTAGGATCCACCTTTGTATCTTTATTTGGTCTTGAAGTTTGCCTAAGTGTTACAGCGGACCAGGAAAAGAAACTGAGTCTGGCTGAGACTTTCACGAGAGCAGGAGGAGGTGAAGGGGAGGGAGAAGAGTGTGTTAATTTGGGCTCAGAGTTAGTGTTTGCTGTGGGGGCCAGGGTGGGGCAGGAAGGGACTGGCTGCACAGCAGGGTGCCAGGGACCAAATGGCATGGCAGAGAACAGAGTGACAGCTGTTCCTCTCCTTCTGCACCCGAACAGCCCACCGAGAGTTGCTATCAGCTGGTGCCACCAACCCCAGGAGACATTAGCTCCAGAGCTTTGGGGTCCCCCGGGTACCATCCACGAAACTCATCATCTTCCCCCCTTGTCCTGCAGTTCCTGCACGAGAAGCACCCGCTGCCCATGCTGGAAACCCACTCTTGGTGCTTCTCTCTCCTTCATGCTCTGTATCCAATCCATCCTGACCTCCTGCTTGTTCAAGCTCTAGTAAGGTCTAAATCTGTAGTCAGAAAACCGGGATACAGCCCCAGCTTGTAACGTACTGACTGTGTGACCTTGGGCAGGTCACTGTACTTGGAGCCCTGGTTTTCCCATCCATCAGATGGGAGACAAGTACTTACACCCCAGGGATGCCGTGAGACTAAGCGAGGTGACATGGAAGAGTGGTGAGCAGGGCGCCTGACTCACAGAATGTGCGCGAAAACCATCCGCCCCCAAGGCCTTGTTCAGGCTACACTCATCTCCCCCAAGTCGTCCTCCCAGCCCACAGAATGACTCCATCTGATTCATTCCCCCCAGTGCAGCGAGATGGCCATTGTGAAGGGAGAGGATGAAGCCCTAACCCCCTGAGTTGGGGGAAAGCCTTCCATTCTCTGGCCGAGGACTGCTGAGCTGCCTCTTCCAGCACCTGCCCCCAGAAGGCGCCCCCTGAAGCCAGATGGGGTCCAGCGTGCTCCGAAGTGCTCCCCCACTGGCCCGTACCACCACCCCATTTCTCATGCTGTGTGGAAGTTGCTGGATCCTCCAGCACACGGTGATCTCCTCCAGGGCAGAGCCGAGAGCCATGCCCTTCAGAGGGCTCAGTTCGTGGACGGAGCCGGCTGACCCTGGAGGGTGGGCGTGAGGCTCACTGCGTCACATTTGAGGGAGGCCAGTCACAAATGTCTGGGGTCAGCTTCAGGTTAGGCCAGCCCAAGACACGAAACCCTTTAATGGCAGAAACACTAGGATTCAGCGGGTATAAATTGTGTATACCCATAAATGTCCTGGTGTGCTAATCCGCCCTAAGGCTCTAATAATAGTCTTGTGGAGGTGGACCCCAGGGGAAGGGGAGTGAGTGGGACAGGAAATGTTTAGGTATCTCTCACAGCCAGACGGAATGCGGGGATCTGTACTCCCTGGGGTTACCGGAGTCTGGCACATGGGTCCACAGTGCTTTACCGCTCTAAGGGTGACAGGATGAAGAGCAGGCAAGATTGCCCTTTTCAGTTAGGAACCCCCAGATGAAATAAGTTGTTCCTTCATTTTATATAATTTGGTAGATCTCATACTTATTCCTCTGTGTTTAATGGGCAGGACTCCGGAACTGCGGCTGTTTGGTAGGAACGACCAAAAGCAAATGGTAAACAGGAGAGAAGACACACACACACACACACACACACGCACGCACACACACAGAAACAAAGTGAAATCAAAACACTGCCGCAGCCTCGCCGCCACCACCACTGGCTGCCAGGCTGCCTGGCTCTGAATTCTTGAGTCCTTGCTACAAACACCACCGGTCCAGATTCTGAGCCAGGGCTGAAAACTGGCTCCTTCTGAAACAGCCTGAAGACTCAGACCTGAAGTCTCTGATCTCCCCAGCTTCTTGGTACAGTCGGTGGTGCTCTTTCCTCTAAAAAGGCTTCTGCCAGACCCTCGGCGAAACCCTGCTGCTCCGTGCATCCTGGATGCAGAAGGTAAGCCTGGAAGGCGCAGGAGGACTTCCTGAGCGAGTGCTACCATTCTGTCCAGCCCTCAGCCAGAAAAGGGAGCCTGGAGATTCAAAATCCTTCCCGGGAGGTAGAGAAAGGTGGTTCCCACTTAATTCCCTCCTCAGGCTCAGAAACGGGGGAGTGAAGAGACCTCTAGAGGCAGATTTGGGGAGCACATCTAGGGGGATTCCACACACCTCTTTCCTGCCTCTACCCAGCCACTAATTAAATTTAAGATCTGTAACAGTTCCACCATCTTGTAGAGTTTCTCTCCAAGAAAAGAGAAAGTTAATTCCGATTTTTCCTTAGTATCTGCGAAGCATAACCCTTCCTAGTGGCGTCTTAGTCTTGGGTTATTTCAGGTCTCCATAAGTACTTTTCTTTTTTTGGCTGCACAGTGGCTTGGAAGATCTTAGTTCTCCGACCAGGGATTGAACCAGGCCACTGAAGTGAAAGTGCTGAGTCCTAACCACTGGGCGGCCAGGGAATTCCCTCCATAAGTACTTTTAGATTTCATCGGTATGCCCACTCCTGTCCAATGCCATCATTTAAAAACATCTGTATCGGGCTTCCCTGATGGCGCAGTGGTTGAGAGTCTCCCTGCCGATGCAGAGGACAAGGGTTTGTGCCCTGGTCCGGGAAAATCCCAAATGCCACGGAGCGGCTGGGCCCGTGAGCCATGGCCGCTGAGCCTGCGCGTCCGGAGCCTGTGCTCCGCAACGGGAGAGGCCACAACAGTGGGAGGCACGCGTACCACAAAAAACAAAACAAAACAAAACAAAAACATTTGTATTTCCACTAATAAACTCAAATTATCTTTGCTTTTTCCCATCACACCACCCAGAGCCTTTTCACAGAATTGTCACTGGTCCCCTGGCCACTATCCTGACGCCTGTGTGATACTCCATCAGGTTCCTTGGGGCCCCGTCTACCGAGCATGGCCTCGCGATTATAGTCAGCTCATCACCTACAATGGTCAACTCAGATTTCCTCCCTTTGAGAACCTTGCAGAACAATCTCAGAACATACCATCGCCCCCCCACCTTGGTCTCGGGGCCAAAGAAGACCCACAGGCTTCTTAGCGGAAGAGGTGCTGGAATGACACAGGTGCTTTCTCAACATCACTCCCACAAGGGTGATGAGAGCAGCGAGGATGGGGACCTGAGCCATCCTTGCCGCGAGCTGGGGCTCCTGGCAGAGCACCTGTGGGCCTGGGGAGGGTGGACCATGGGGTGCTCCCCGGGCTCCCTCCTTGTGGGCGCTCCGTGAGGCGAGTGGCATCCGTGTGGGGAGGGAAACAGTGTGGAGAGGGAGACCAAGTGCCTGAGAAGCTGTCCTGATGGCCAAGCCAGCCTGAGGCACCTCAGTCATAGGAAGGAACTTTGAACTTACAGCTGAGCGTGGTGAGGTCTGTTGATTCCATGGGACCTACCACAGTGGATGCTCCTGTCATTAACCTGACATTAACCTGACAGATTCTTCCAGAGAGTTCCCCAGCTCTTTACTACCAGTGTGACGCTAACAGCAGAACCCGAGAAACATTTTACCAAGAGAGCAGATGCACTTTCCTTCTCTCGTAAGAGCCCTTGAGACCTCAGGGTGAGGCTACGATGCGACCCTCAACTCCCTCTCCCGGCAGGCGCCACTGTCATTCGGTTTCATGTCTGGCCTGAACGGTGAAGCCAGTTTAATCTGAGAATGGCTGGCTCCCGAGATCACCGTAAAGAAGCCCAGGCATTGTTTTCCTTCCAGGCCTCGCTCTCCTGCCGCAATCCCAGAGTGGAATAAACATCCACCAGCAGGTTGGCCCGAAGGAGTTAGGGAGAGGAGGAAGCACAAGGCCTGGGGTCAGTTTCCACCAGCATGGGCGGCTAAAACAATTCCCAGGAGCTCTCTCTGCCAAACACGGGGGTTGGTGGGGAGCCACTGCGGGGAGGCAGGAGCCTAGATTCCTCTCTTGAAGCCCAGTGAGCGGCTGGCCGGCACAGCTGCCACAGACTCAGGGCGGAATGAGGGCAGAGATGGCCTCTTCCCCAACTAGTGACCAAAACAAATCCTGCCTGTAACCTTTGCCACAGAAGCATCCCCGCTTTTGTGGAACAGGGATTAATCTAGTCTCACAAATATTTATTTTTCCTGGAAAATTTCAGCATATTAAATACAGGCTCTTGCCAGTTAGGAACGGAAGCCTCAGCGAGGGCCCCTCGGATGTGCGTGCGCCCAGCAAGCTTGGGGTTGGGTGTGGGTGAACATGAACTTTCACACGAAGTCTGGGTAACCTAAATGAGTTTCAAAATAAACAAACTGGACAGACAGACGTACATTTGGCAAAAAGACATGAGAAACAAATGGACAGACAGAAGCCAGGTAAAGAGTGGGAAGGCAGGAAGTGAAGTGTACCCTGGACCTCAGCCACTCTGGCCCAAGCCTGGCTGGGTCAACGCTAAGTGGGAAGGGACCGGAGAGCCCCTGGGAAGGCTGTGGGAGGCGTCTCTGGGGATTACGGCTTCCTCCACCACAAGCCTGCATGGGGCCAGAGGGGTGAGTACATGGGTCTTCTGCAAGCTGATGGAGAGTGGCAACCACAGGAGTTTGTGTCCCTCCAGCACCTGTAACCATGTTGCAAAGAGAGTAAAGCAATGGACCCATGACGGGACCTGGCTGTCCTGAAGCTTAAACATGTCCAGGGCATGTTTAAGAGATTACAGACCACGCAACATGAAGGCAGTCTCTGCTGTGAACCAAGGAGGGGCAATTTCGACCTAGTCCACCAGGCAAGACGTGGCTTTAGAGCCATGGTTGGTGAAGCCCTTGGTGAGCATGGAGCAGAGAGACATCAGTGCCCAGAGTGTGACTGACAGGTGGGCTCCTCCTGAGAACTCATCCTGGATTCAGTTTAGTGTCATGAGAAGGAATAAGGGGCACGTTGATGGCCCTGATTGAATTTATAGACTTAGGGCTCCAGGGAGAAGAGTTACCCTCGACCCCTGATCGTTCCTTTGGGATCCAAATCTAGGGAGCACAAGGCAACTGGTGGTAGCCCAGGGCTCACTGGGTCACAGAGCTAGTCTATAAAATGCTGGCATTGAAATTCCTCTCTGATCCTAACTAAACACTCTCCTTTGAGTGGCTACAGGTTCCCTTTTCAAGGGCTCAGGCTCTCTTTCCAAGACCTTATCACAGAGGCCGTGTCTGCCTTAAACTGCCTGTTGATGGAAACAAGACCAGGCCCCCTGCCATGGGATCTGCAAGATCATGATGGAGTGGGCACGGTCAGGTCAAATCGGAAGGCTTTGGAGGTATTTTTGTGCCTTTCTCCATGCCCAAATAGATTCGCTTAGAGCAGAGTCGCTCTTTGCCCAAGGACTCTCCCAAGGCTGCCTCACTTCCTTTCAGCAACTGGCTCCCAGCACCTTAGCAAAGCCCATGCCTTCTTGCAGGAACTGCAGGGCAGGAGATGGGTGTCCCAGGGTGAGAGCAGGGGTGCGAGCAGGGGAGCGTCTCCCACCAAGTTCATGTTCAGCAGACTGCCACTCACCGGCTAAGCAGACCGCAGAGCACAGCTTATTGTCCAGTGCTTTCATGCTGGCGATGTCAAAGTCATTGTTATTGTCACACTCCATACCTAGAAATGCGAATGTCCTCTGGCCTCTAACGGAGTTAAGGCAGTTAGAGAGGACCTGGCTGTGTTTTTCTCTGCTTTGCTGTCCTTAAAATAAAAATCTTAAGGATGGAGACAAAAAACATCAAATCATATGTTAAAAAAAAGACAATAATTAAGTGGGGAGAGAGGACAATAAAGGAAACTGCGTGGGTACGTTTGTGTTCTCGCTCTGTTCTGCTCTGTTTCCTTAACTGGCCCCTTTCCAGCCTTCGTTCCAGGGAAATCAGACCCTGGGGAGGTCTGTGGGATTCGGACACGCAGACCCGGGCCCAGAGCAGAGCCTAAGCCAGGCTGGAAGAGCTAGGAGAGCCACGGGGGAAGTGACCCCGGGCTCAGGCCTGTGTCTGTCGGTGCACGTGAGGTGTGTTTATGACCACAAGGCTCTGCGAAATGTCTAATACATAAAATGGCAATTAAAGCTCTTTGGTCCCGTAATTTTGCACCTCAAATCAAAGAATCGCATTGCTTGCAAAATTATGATTTATTTTCTTTGAGACTTAATTTTCTATTCTGAAGATGTTTTAAGGGGCTGACCAGAAACCTACAGTCGTGTAAGATGGGAAGGGGACAATTTTAGATGTTATTTTTTCAAGCCCCCACCCGGTTTTTTTTTCCTTGGTGAAAGGGAGAGGAAGAAACATACATCTACTGTGTACAGCATGTCAGGTGGAAACCACATATGGAATGTCAGGCGGAAACCACGTACTGCCGTGTGCCTTTTAGAAGCAAATATTCTACTGGGGACGACAATCACAATGGAGAACTCAGAGCCTTGCGCCCTGAAGACATCAACCGAGGAGAGGTAGTGCCCAACTCCGGCTTGGTTGGCGTGCACGTGCGGCAGAGGCACAGCCTGGGCGACCACCCCTCCTCCGGCACTACTTGGCCAGGAGAGAGTGGTCATGTGCACATGCGCACCCCCTGCACACCACACAACCCCCCAAGCAACTGCCATGCCCAAAGCAGAAGCGACTAGCATGACATCTGCATCCAGGCTGGGATCCAGGTTTGCTCTGGAGGTTGCCCTTCTGTGGAGGCACCTCAGAGGAGCAGACGGAAGAGACACCGGTTCCTGGGACGCCTGGTCCTACAATCCCAGGTGGGATTCCCAGCTCGCCTACCCTCCCCCCCCCCCGCCACTTCCTTGCTCTATATGTAGGTCGTTCCTTCGCTTCTCGGCTTACTAGAAACCAAATTCTTCCGACTGAAGATATGATTGACCTTATTTACAAAACAGAAATAGAGTCACAGGTGTAGAAAACAAACTTATGGTTATGGCGGGGGGCAAGGGAGGGGAGGGATACATTGGGAGATTGGGATTGACATATACACACTACTATATATAAAATAGATAACTAATAAGGACCTGCTGTAGAGCACAGGGGACTCTACTCAGTACCCTGTAATGGCCTATATGGGCAAAGAATCTAAAAAAAGAGTGGATATATGTATATGTATAGTTGATTCACGTTGCTGTACAGCAGAAACTAACACAACATTGTAAACCAACTCTTCCAATTAAAAAAAATATCTACTTGAGGCCTGAATGATGGTAAAGAGAATCGTTCCAATAGCCTACAAACACTAGTGTACGCTGAGCTGCTAACGTCTCTTCACCTCACCTTTGCTGTGCCGCCAGGGCTGTGATCCTTCTGCTACTGTAACATCAGCCGTTTTCTTCACTAAAGCAGGAAAACCTACTGCCTAACAGTCGGTTCCCCCAAGGGGAGGAAGCTGTTCTCCTGCTGCAGCTGAACTTTGGGGCTGCTAGAGCAGTTCTGTGAGACTCGGCTGAGAAGCTGAAGCAGGAAGGAAGGGGATGGCAGTTGCCCAAGAAGCTTCAGGATCTACTCAACGTAGATGGAGAACTCCATGTGTCTTCTGCAGCCTTGGCTCAGAGGCCCAGAAAGAGCCAGGAAGGCTGCTGAGGTCCTCAGATACCCTGCTTGCTTTGATATTCCATCAAGAAGACAACCTTTCCCCAAAGCCACACCCTTGAGCAGTGCCACCAAGTCACACCAGTGCCCCTTTCTCTACCCTTCAGAGAATACCCGGGAAAGAAATATAATAAAAGGGAGCAAAAGACCAGGTCTTTTACCATCTTCTTGTGTGGGTGATCCGTCCTCTTCTTCTAGAACCTCATTTCCCTAGGACAGAAGGAAGGCACTGTGAGTCCATAAAGCAGTGAAATGAGCCTACTGATGGTCAGAAGACAGAACTAATCACCCTCATGGTATCCATACATTTCCTGTCCGTGTGAGATGGCTGGGAGGCCCAGCAGAAGCAGATTTTGCTTGGCGAGGCAGGATCGGCCCGTAGGGACCAGGTCTGAGGCACGTTCCAGAGGGACCAGGTCTGAGGCACCTTACAGAGGGACCCTGGGACTGTCAGGAACAGCCTTGGTCATAGTTTAGCTCACACTGTTTCTCTCAGGTGGAAATCAATGTTGTCAAATGAAAAAGCAAACCGTGAGAACATAAAACTTTCAGGAACCCTTTAGGATCCCCAATCCCATCCAGATACTCCTTTGAGAACATCTGGCTCAAGAGAAAGTTGTAGAGTCCCCACTGGGAGCTGGGCATTCCATATACTTCAGGTACACCTCCGTCAGAGCACTTCTCACGCTGAGTTATAACTCTGATTCCTCCATCAGATGGAGCTCCGGGATGGGTGGGATGGGTGGATTGGGGGTGTGGGCAGGCAAAAGCCATGTCACTCGGTCTTTGTGTCCCCCAGTGCCAGGAACATGTGAGATGCCTGTGCCAGGTAAATACTAAGTGAATTGGAGGACAAACACCCTCTCAAGAGTCTGGCCTGGAAGACTTCCCTCTGGAACTCACCCCACGCCTATTACGCTGAGACCAGCGCCCTCTGCTAACCGGACAGTCCCTCTGCTCTGCACCCTGCCTCTAACAGATCCAAGTGCACCACCTTGGAAGGCTTCTTCCAGAAGAGCCCCCATCCTATTTGCATCCTGTGCCAGTGCCGGCAGTCCCTCTGACCGGGGAGGGGCACCAGCGTCCATCTTGCTCTTACCTCTGCATCCTGCTCTTCAGCGGTGGCGACGAGGCCCGCAAAGTTGCAGTCTGGAGACGCCGCTGGCGTCACCTGCAAAGGAGCAACAAAAGTCAAGGTGCAGATGCCACCGGCTCTCCTACCCAGCTCGCCTGGTAGCAAACGCAAACCAAGTCCTCAGGACAGAAGTGGTGCCACATGGAAGATCACATCTGAGGGAGTCTTTGATTCAACAACCCGGTACCGTGTTTTCCAGGGCTCCCCTCCCGAGCACTGGGGGGCTTTGCCGATCTCCCTGGCAGGCCCTGGACTGAGCTCCTTGGGACTCGAGTACAGAGCAGAGCAGAGCGGCGAGGGCGATCCCATGCTCCTCTCTTACGTCTCCTTCTTCTGAGGGGGTCCTGCTGGCGGCCCGGGGGCAGGGGAGAGCCTCCCCGTCCTCTTCCGTGCCAGGGGCGATGTAGGAGCCGGACATGGAGGAGACGGTGTCGGTGCTGATCTGGGAGGACACCATGGACATGACCTTCCTTCTTCAAGTCTGGGTCCCCAGTATGTTGAGGGGGGCAGAGGCGGGGAGAAGAGTGTTTCCTGCCCTCAGCTCAGCTCTTCAGGAGGCCTGGCGCATTTGCTTCAGGCCAGCATGGAATCCCATCCCGGGGGCCTTCCCGTCACTGGAGCTGGGGGTGGCCTGTCCCGTGGGCAGACGGCGAGGGTCCCCAAACACTGAGTTCCTGAACATTGCCCCTCATCCCTTTCCTGGCTGGCCATACATGGGGGAGGGAGGATAGGGAAGAGGTGGAAAGTGAGGAGACAGCAAGCTGGCTTCTTGCTTTGGGACGGGACTGTACCACACCTGAGGGTGAAGTGGCTGAAGGGCTTCTCACCTCAAAAGTGGAGATCAAAGGAAATGCGAAACCTGCCCAGAGAGCTTGAGTCATGGGCTCAAAGCCACACAGGGCAAAAGAGAAAGGACAACTCAGTGCAACATGGGGTCCTGGATTGGGATGCTGGAATGGAGAGGAGCATTCCTGGGGTGATCTGCAAGACGTGAAGCGGGTCTGCGGTTACATGGGATTACCAGGTCAGTGTTCATTTCCTGATTGTGATGGTGGTACTGGGATTATGGAGGCGTGTCCTTGTTCTAAGGAAACACACACTAAAGTATCTAGTGCTAATGGGGCAGCCTGTCTGCAACTTACTGTTAAGGGCGCAAAATATATATTGACTGGGATTACATCGAATCTCTAAATAAATACGGAGTCACTGAACGTTTTTTCAAAAAGCCACCCAGCCAAGGGCCGGGGCAGGGATGAATAGGAGGGACAGGATCCACTCACGCTTCCCGCCCCCTCCACCGCCAACCCCCAAACGCTGCCTGCTGAAAGGGTGTGTGAAGCCCTGTGTTGTGGCCGCTTCGGAGCCCCCTCTTACCTTTGGCTGCTCGTTGGCAGCATCCATGGACCCTTAAAAGTGCCAGTGTTTGGGTCCCAGCCCCAGAGACGCTAGTCCCAAGCATAGGGATTTTCAGGAGCTCCTGGGGATTCTTCCTGACAGCCAGAAGCTTCTTCAGCCTTTCCTTACCTGGCAGGCAGTTCTGCCAGCCCCTGACCTTGCCCCTCTTCCCCCAGCATGGGCCCAGGCAGAGGGTGAGGAGGAGGGACAGTGACCGGCCCCACCTGTCAATCCAGGGTGTACCCCTTTTGTCGGGGGCTGGAGGCTGAGCCTGGGGACCAGTGGAGAGGCTGGAGCCCCCATGTTCCCCCAGTGCTGGGGAGCGTGGGCAGGAAGGCCGGAGGGTGGTGGGGAGAGGGAGGGAGTCGTTGCTTAGGGGGTGAAGGGAGTCTCAGAGGGAGGTTGGGGCAGCCTCCTCAGCAAGCGGTGGGAAGGGGATGGGCTGCCTCCTGAGCTCTGTAAGGCCCCAACCCGCCTGGCCCTGCAGTGTGCGCACCCTTCGGAAATATTTTGAGTAATTAGCAAGGGAAAGCAGCAAGTTGGCGGGGGAATGCCAGGTTGTCCTGGAGCCAGCCTCCAGTGCAAGGAAAGAAAGGGGCCTCAGGAGAAAGGGGCCCGTGGAGGCTGGGCAGGATTGTGTAGGACAGTGCCCGTTTGTGTGTGTGTGTGTGTGTGTGTGTCTGTGCGCACGTGCACGTGAGTGCTGGGGGAAGGGGCTGTGCACCACAAGGGCGTGCTGGCGGGGCCAGGTGCGGGCTCGGGGGAGAGATGGGTTCCAGGCAAAGCTGGGGTGAGGGGGTGGAAAGGTGCCTGCTGAGTGTCACATATTTGCTGTGCCTCAGTTTCCCCATCAGAACTCTGGTACGTTGATTCCTCACAGGCTGGAGCTGTAGGGTCTAGGCACCCCGTCTTCCGTCTGCCCTGATGGCCTCCCTCAGCCCCAACCTGCATTGGAGGGAAGGCCCTGGGCGGGGTGAATGAACCCCAGGGTGGCAAGTGGGGCCCCAGGGGCTGGGGCCCTCTGACCTCACACCCTGTCCCTTCAGGAAGGGACCAATGGAGGGAGGAGCTGGAGACAGGCCCAGGCGAGGACCGCAGGTGAGTCTGGGCAGGCCCTCAACTTGGGCGAGGTGGGGAACGTGAGCCGAGCCCTGGGCAAGAACGGCCTTTGTGAGTGAGTCCCCAGGGCCAGGGAGGGGGCTGTGCCTCCTTTGCCACCTGCTCCTCGGGGCTGTGGGTACAGTCTCCCCATTGCACATAGAGAGGTGCCGAGGCCCTGGCTGCAGGGGACCCCCGAGGGCCGCCTCTCAGCCCCTTTCTCTCTGGGCACCCAGAGATCATGAGGAGTGCATCAGGGGACACTCTGCAGGCCTTTGGTGCCCCCCATCTTCCTCCCAGCCATTCTCCCTTGGGCCGTGGCCTCCCCAAAACTGGCCCATGCTTTTCCCCAGAGAAAGTTGCAAGCAGGTCCATTTTGAGACTTTTTAAAACTTTACTTTTAAAAATGTTTTTATTGTAAATCACTTTCTATGAAAAAGGTTAAATTACCCGATGGGTTAGGAGAGGGGATGTGGGATGCAGCCCAGGGCGTTTATGGTGGAGCAAGACACTCCCCTGCAGGAGTGCAAGCAAGGGCACGGGGCCATCCCCCCATTCTTGGTCCCAGTGGTTCTAGCAAGCACTGCGTCCCTCCCAGTTAAGCCTCAGCTCTAGCTACACTCACTACATTAGTCTGTCTGTCCCCTTTCCCTCTGCAGCTTGGCTGCCCCAGCCCCTAACCCCCAGATCCCCATCTCCCCGCTGCTCTCAGCCTCAAGTTGGGCTCAAAGATTAGGGACACATACCCTCTGCCCCACCTCTAGGGATGAAGCCAGAAGATCCCAGAGGCCTTAGAAAATCTCCTGGCTCCACCCGGCACCCCGGCCTCCTTTCTGTCTCCTCTCTCTTCCCCCCTCCGCCTAGCTCCTCCTCACAGACTGCCAGGAGAGGCCTCTTGGGTGTTCATTTGCAGTCACCTAATCAGCATTGGTTGTACCTGGGAACTTGCTCTGGATAGAGACCTGGGGAGGAGAGCAGGAGAGAGAGAAGCTTGGAAGCTAAGGTGTTCTGGGGCGGACCCTGTACTGATGTTTCCAGCTTGGCCAGGGCCCCTCCAAGCCGCAGCTCTCATAGTGCAGGGCCCTTAGCGTGTCTCTGGGGCAGGGAAGAAGTGGATCAGTGAAACACTGTGTGTATGGGGGGCTGGGGAGCGGAGGCAGCAATTTGGGTCCTGGGCCCCAATTCTCAGCCTGCTGGACTAGAATCTGAGGATGGCCTGGGCTGGGGGCCGTGTGGCCTGGTGGGGTGAGCTGGCCCAGCCCCTGCCTGGGCGGTAGGGTGTCCATGGGCCTGCACTGGCGGGGAGGGGGGCAGTCTGGGCCCAGACTTCGGTGCTGTCTGGAGGTGGGGCAGGGCCTGGCTTCTTACAAGAAGGCGCCCAGGCTGGCCCAGTCATGCAGGTCAGAGGCCAGTGTGGCATCCCCGGCCTCAAAGAGGGGCTCGGGGGGCAGGGAGCTACGGGTGCTCTCGTCCCAGGGGTGCTCCAGGAAGGATGTGGCCAGGAAGGTCTCATCAAAGTCCAGGCTGTCGGTAGCCTGCTCCGCTGGAGGCCCCCAGGTAACAGGGCAGTCGATGTGGTGGCCATGGATGGTGAGGTCCACGTCCCCGTGTGAGGCAGGGCTCAGCGGCGGGATCAGCTCCGAGGTCTCCAGCGTGCCCAGCTCCCCGTCCAGCGTGCCAGCGTCCAAGATGGCCTCCCAGTCAAAGTTGCCCTTGAGGGGTTCCAGCTCACCCTGCTCCTCCTGGGTCAGCAGCAGGGGGCTGGAGGGCCGCGGGACCTTGGCCTCCTGCTTGGGCAGCGGCTGTTGACGCTTACGCCCCAGCCTGCGCTCGCCTGCACCCCAGCCCGCCTCCCCAGTGGCCTCCTCGAACTCCCGCAGCAGCTGCTGGGCCTCGGTGCTCACGGTCAGTGGCCCGGCCCATGGGGCGGCGCTGGGCTCTGGCGCGGCCTGGCGGGCAAAGGCCGGGTGGATGTGGACTGGGGGCAGCCGCCGCTTCTTCAAGGCCCCACTCAGCAGCCGCTCGGCGTACTGGGGTTCGATGCGCCAGAAGCCCCCCTTGCCTGGCTCGTCCTTCTCCCGAGGCATCTTGATGAAGCCCTTGTTCAGGGACAGGTTGTGGCGGATGGAGTTCTGGACACAGGGAGGTAGGAGAGAAGGAAGACAGCTGGGAGAGTGGGTGGGGTCAGTGATGGGGGGCTCCTAGCGCCACTGCCAGTCCCACCACCACCTTCTCTCCGATGGGGGCAGGGGAGACAGAGGCGCTGCTCCGAGCGGGACGCTCTGGGACACCAGCCACGGGGCACCAGGAGCTGGGAGTGCTGTCGGGGGCTTTTGTTCCCTTTGGCCAGGATATCTGCCTGCTCGGTCATCCGAGCCCTGAGCCGCAGGGTGGCTCTCAGTGCCAGCCTGTCCTGCCCTCCCTCCCTTACCCCGCTGCTTGCGGCCTCTGGTCAAAGGCCTTGGCTCCCCCAGGTCCTGGACGGCCATCTCCCTCTGCCTGGGCCTGGCTGGCCTTCTCTGTTTGTGAAATGAGTGAGTGGGTGTGAGGGTGTGTGTCTGTGGGGGGGGGATGAAGTGTGGGAGGATCTGATGACTTTCCTTGCTTCTAGAGCCGGCTGCTGGCCTGGGCCCTCACCCACCATGTCCCCCTCCTCCCACCCCAGGCTCTGAGGCCTCAGTTGATTATTACCCAGCCAAGAGCATAGCGCTCATTCCTGGGGCCTCTCAGGCTTGGGGTAGGGTGGGGGGTGGTGGAGGGTCTCTGCTTTCTCACCAAGGTTACAAATGGTACCTGCCCCAGGGTCAGGGCCCAAGCAATCGTGGAATAGCTGTGATCACAGGAACTCTGATCCTGTGACCTGTGCCACAGGGAAGGATCTGTGCATCCTCAGGGTCTCTGTCCCCACGTAGCCCCTGATCCTGATGGTCGAAGAGGCTCAGGGCAGTGTGGGCCCAGCCTGAATCACCATCCTGCCTTGTTCACGCCTGGGTGCACAGTCCAAACCACGCTGGGGCACAGGGGTCTGGGGCCTGGTGGTTGGGGCCGGCAGGTGAGTAGTGCCCCCTGGCAAGACTGGGAGGTTTACATGGTGGTCTGGGCCCCTTGGCTGCTCTGTGCCAGGTTCCGGACACTTGGAACATGAAGCCAGTGTGGGAGGAAAGAGCCCCTGTGGAAAGCACGTGGCTGAGGTAATTGTCCCCCCAGGGAGGTTGATGAGAAGAGGGGGAGGAGTGTAGGCAGGAAACTAGGGAGGGCTTGGGGTGGGGGCTGGCACAGCAGCTTTCGGAAGGCCCCGTAGCCCTTCCACTGGGACACAGATGGCCTTCACACCCTGCAGCACGCCCCTCTCCCCTCCCAGAGCCCCTCCAGCCAACTGAAAGCAGGCGGGATGCAGAGCCTGGCAGGAACGATGCTCTGCCTCCAGTCAGGCCCTGACAAACTGACCTTGAGGAGGGTAGTGTCAAGGAATTCCAGGACTTGGGACAAAAATGTGTCCCTCAGTCCATCAACCTACCCTGGGGGGCTGTGTCCACGCATAGTTCAGCCCTGGTCTTTGGGCTGAGCCTGCCGGACGAGTCACAAGTTCTTTCCACTTGAACCTCTATGTCGGCACCCCTGCAGCCCTCTGAACATCCTCCCTCCTCCATCTCTGAAGTCAAAGGGGCAGCAGTCCAAGCACTGGGCTCCCTTGAGGTCCTTCCTGGACGGCCTTCCTCTCTCGGGGCCCTGGCCGTACCGCGCCTACTTGGCCTGCGGATCTGGGATGTGAGTCCAGTCCGCGCGGGCATGGGGAGGGAGGGAGGGAGTGCCTCCCTACCTGCCAGGTGGGATCAGCGTGGCGGAAGTAACAGAAGTTGTCCGTGATCCACTTGTAGATGGCCGACAGGGTGATCTTGGTGGCCTTGCTGGCCTGCATGGCCATGCAGATGAGCGTGGCATACGAGTAGGGCGGCTTCACGTGCGGGTTGGTGGCGTAGTCCACGTCGTCGGGAGGCGAGGCCTGCAGCCCCGAGGGGGCGCTCCGCGGCGTGCAGGAGGACGTGGGCTTGCCGGGTGTGTGCGGCTGCCCCAGGCAGGCGGGGTCCGCCGCCAGGGGAGACCCCGGCTCGGCCGAGCCTGCCAGCTCGTGGGAGCCGTGGGGGTCGGTGTCCCCCGAAGGCAGGGCGGGGAGCTCGGCGTTGAGAATGGAGAATTCCTGCAGCCACTGCAGGCTGGTCAGGCTGTCATTCAGGGCGTTGGACTCCTCCAGGCCGCCTTCCGGTCCGGCCTCCTCCGCTGCCCCTGCTCCCGAGACGTGTAGCCAGCTCTCCGCCATATCTGCGGCGACTCTCCGAGGGGGCTGTCAACATCCACGAGCCGAGCCGAGGGTGGCCGCCGAGCTCTCCGGCCCGCTGACTCCCGCGGCTTCAGTTACGCAGCCTCCCGGAAGCGGGCTTCCATCCCGCGATCCGGGGGTAGCCTCCTCCAAACGGAATGTGGTGCCTGCGGGGACCAGAGCGGGAACTGAGCCCTCTTTCCCCACCCCCGAGGGGAGAGTGTGGGCGAGGGGGGAGGCTCTTACTAAAATCCTTCCTGCAGCTGGGGAGGATCTTTTACTGCCGACGTCGGGGAAACAGAAGGTGTGCCCGGGAGTCCGACCCACACGGGGTTCGCCTCGCTCTTTTCCTCTTGGATCTTTTAGAGGAGACTTAATTAGCCAAACGAGGGAATAGTGTAGGGGCATGCGAGGCCACCCCTTTCTCCCTCAAAGCGGGGAATTAACCCCCCTCTCTCCGTCCACAACCAATGGAAATGGGGCGAGAGAGTCCAGGAGGGCAGTACGACGGGTCGGGGGGCGGGGGAGGTCGTCTGATCTTTGAAAAGGGATATTAGGATGGGGCTCAAGGGGAAGGAAGGAAACAATACAGAGAGTTATAAGGGGGCGGGAAGTGAGTGTCCCCCAAACGCCTCTGATGTCAGTCCCCGGGCCCACCACTTCCGTCGGGGACGGATGGGAGAGCGGGCTGGTACTGACGCCCTCCCTTCCCACGGCCTGCAGCCCTCCCCGTCCCTTACCTGGCTCAGAGCGCAGTCCGGGCCAAAGGAAGCTTCTCAAAGAAATTCCTCCCACCGCCCACCCTCACCGCGGCTCTCTGCTCCCAGCTCCAGGGCCCAGCCAGCAATCCTCGTCGCCACTCACGCCCGACGGCGCCTCTCTGAAAGCCAGCGGCCGGGGACCGGCACTCAGTAGCCGCTCGCAAGGCGTCTCCTGCTGCCGTGGCGACGCCCCGCCCATATAAACAGCTTCCGCTTCTGCCATTGGCCAGGGCATCTCCAAAGAGACCGCGGGCTCTTAACGGCTCTCTCACGCGGTAACTCTCTTCCAACTCCCTCCTGCCGCCCTCTCCCGCGCGCGACCCAGCCCCCTACCCGCCACCGCGTCCCGGCTCCGCGCATTTCCGCCCGAGGGCCCCGCGCAGGGCTCGGAGAGGCGCGCGGCTCGGCGCTCCCGCAGAGGCCCCGGGGCCCTTGGCGAGCAGTTCGCCGCGGGAACCGTCCTCCGCCCCACCCCCTTCCCATCTGGGCTGCTCAGAGGTGGCGACGGCTCCTGGGACACAGCCCGTGGCGCGGGGGCCAGGGCTGGGTGCATGCTTGGGGCTTTCCTTTCCTCTCCTCTGGGCTGCGAGTGGCACTTCCTCACGTTTCTGCGGCCTGTCCCGGTCTCCCGACCGAGTGTCGTCTTGGTGCCCGCAAGCAGGTCTGACTCTCCGATGCCACCTGCCACTCAGGTCCGCAGAAACCGCAGCCCCGGTCGCAGGCACCCCAAGGCGGCTAGGGTAATCCAGTGTTTCCCGGTAAGCGCTCCCTCCCCGCCCCGTCCTCAGCAAGATTCCCAGAAGCTGACATTCCAGAGGCTTCTTCGGAAGTGCTCTCCCTCCTTTCCAGATAGCCGAGGAAACAGAGCCGCTGGGTGAAAGCCAGGAAAGCCGTGGACTTGCCAAATTCTTTGACTGGGGTCATTTGCCCCATTAATTTCACCAGCCTTTAAGTGACGGACTAACGGTGGACTGTGGTCCTTCCTCCTCCCCTCCCCCAGCCTCCCTCCAGTCACCAGCTTTCCTGCTCTTCAGTTATTGAGGAGCTGCAGTTGGAAGTTCTCAGAGGTTGAAGGGGGTGGGTGGAGGTGAGGGCTCCTTATCAGGCCTCTGGGCAGGAGCTGTGCCCGGGGGATGGTACACCAGCTCCCACCCAGAAACATGTCTTTCCCTCTACCCCTTGCCCTCTCTCACTCCTCCATGTCCAGCTTGTCTTGAGTCAAAGTTTTTTTTTTTTTCTTCCCAAGTATTTATTGTTTTTATTTTTATTTTATTTTTATTTTTTTATTAGTTTCTGCTTTATAACAAAGTGAATCAGTCATACATATACATCTGTTCCCACATCCCTTCCCTCAGGCATCTCCCTCCCTCCCACCCTCCCCATCCCACCCCTCCAGGCGGTCACAAAGCACCGAGCTGATCTCCCTGTGCTCTGCGGCTGCTTCCCACTATCTATCTACCTTACGTTTGGTAGTGTATATATGTCCATGCCTCTCTTTCGCTTTGTCACAACTTACCCTTCCCCCTCCCCATATCCTCAAGTCCATTCTCAAGTAGTTCTGTGTCTTTATTCCTGTTTTACCCCTAGGTTATTCATGACATTTTTTAAAATTCCATATATATGTGTTAGCATACGGTATTTGTCTTTCTCTTTCTGACTTACTTCACGGTGTATGACAGACTCTAGGTCTATCCACCTCATTACAAATAGCTCAGTTTCGTTTCTTTTTATGGCTGAGTAATATTCCATTGTATATATGTGCCACATCTTCTTTATCCATTCATCCGATGATGGACACTTAGGTTGCTTCCATCTCCGGGCTATTGTGAATAGAGCTGCAATGAACATTTTGGTACATGCCTCTTTTTGAATTATGGTTTTCTCAGGGTATATGCCTAGTAGTGGGATTGCTGGGTCATATGGTAGTTCGATTTTTAGTCTTTTAAGGAACCTCCATACTGTTCTCCATAGTGGCTGTACCAATTCACATTCCCACCAGCAGTGCAAGAGTGTTCCCTTTTCTCCACACCCTCTCCAGCATTTATTGTTTCTAGATTTCTTGATGATGGCCATTCTGACTGGTGTGAGATGATATCTCATTGTAGTTTTGATTTGCATTTCTCTAATGATTAATGATGCTGAGCATTCTTTCATGTGTTTGTTGGCAGTCTGTATATCTTCTTTGGAGAAATGCCTATTTAAGTCTTCTGCCCATTTTTGGATTGGGTTGTTTGTTTTTTTGCTATTGAGCTGCATGAGCTGTTTTTAAATTTTGGAGATTAATCCTTTGTCAGTTGCTTCATTTGCAAATATTTTCTCCCATTCTGAGGGTTGTCTTTTGGTCTTGTTTATGGTTTCCTTTGCTGTGCAAAAGCTTTGCAGTTTCATTAGGTCCCATTTGTTTATCTTTGTTTTTATTTCCATTTCTCTAGGAGGTGGGTCCAAAAGGATCTTGCTGTGATTTATGTCATAGAGTGTTCTGCCTATGTTTTCCTCTAAGAGTTTGATAGCTTCTGGCCTTACATTTAGGTCTTTAATCCATTTTGAGCTTATTTTTGTGTATGGTGTCAGGGAATGATCTAATCTCATACTTTTACATGTCCCTGTCCAGTTTTCCCAGCACCACTTATTGAAGAGGCTGTCCTTTCTCCACTGTACATTCCTGCCTCCTTGATCAAAGATAAGTTGACCATATGGGTGTGGGTTTATCTCTGGGCTTTCTATCCTGTTCCATTGATCTATCTTTCTGTTTTTGTGCCAGTAAAACACTGTCTTGCTTACTATAGCTTTGTAGTGTAGTCTGAAGTCAGGGAGCCTGATTCCTCCAGCTCCGTTTTTCGTTCTCAAGATTGCTTTGGCTATTCGGAGTCTTTTGTTTTTCCAAACAAAGTTTGAATTTTTTTGTTCTAGTTCTGTGAAAAATGCCAGTGGTAGTTTGATAGGGATTGCATTGAACCTGTAGATTGCTTTGGGTAGTAGAGTCATTTTCACAATATCGATTCTTCCAATCCAGGAGCATGGTATATCTCTCCATCTATTTGTATCATCTTTAATTTCTTTCATCAGTGTCTTATAATTTTCTGCATACAGGTCTTTTGTCTCCTTAGGTAGGTTTATTCCTAGGTATTTTATTCCTTTTGTTGCAATGGTAAATGGGGGTGTTTTCTTGATTACACTTTCAGATTCTTCATCATTAGTGTACAGGAATGCCAGAGATTTCTGTGCATTAATTTTGTATCCTGCTACTTTTCCAAATTCATTGATTAGCTCTAGTAGTTTTCTGGTAGCATCTTTAGGATTCTCTATGTATAGTATCATGTCATCTGCAAACAGTGACAGCTTTACTTCTTCTTTTCCAATTTGGATTCCTTTTATTTCCTTTTCTTCTCTGATTGCTGTTTCTAAAACTTCCAAAACTAAGTTGAATAAGAGTGGTGAGAGTGGGCCACCTTGTCTTGTTCCTGATCTTAGTGGAAATGGTTTCAGTTTTTCACCATTGAGGACAATGTTGGCTGTGGGTTTGTCATTTATGGCCTTTATTATCTTGAGGAAAGTTCCCTCTATGCCTACTTTCTGCAGGGTTTTTATCATAAATGGGTGTTGAATTTTGTCGAAAGCTTTCTCTGCATCTATTGAGATGATCATATGGTTTTTCTCCTTCAATTTGTTAACATGGTGTATCACATTGATTGATTTGCGTATATTGAAGAATCCTTGCATTCCTGGCATAAACCCCACTTGAGCATGGTGTATGATCCTTTTAATGTGCTGTTGGATTCTGTTTGCTAGTATTTTGTTGAGGATTTTTGCATCTATGTTCATCAGTGATATTGGCCTGTAGTTTTCTTTCTTTGTGACATCCTTGCCTGGTTTTGGTATCAAGGTGATGGTGGCCTCATAGAATGAGTTTCGGAGTGCTCCTCCCTCTGCTATATTTTGGAAGAGTTTGAGAAGGATAGGTGTTAGCTCTTCTCTAAATGTCTGATAGAATTCGCCTGTGAAGCCATCTGGTCCTGGGCTTCTGTTTGTTGGAAGATTTTTAATCACAGTTTCCATTTCAGTGCTTGTGATTGGTCTATTCATATTTTCTATTTCTTCCTGATTCAGTCTTGGCAGGTTGTGCATTTCTAAGAATTTGTCCATTTCTTCCAGGTTGTCCATTTTCTTGGCATAGAGTTTCTTGTAGTAATCTCTCATGATCTTCTATATTTCTGCAGTGTGAGTTGTTATTGAGTCAAAGTATTAAAAGCGTGCTGGAGAAAGTCAGACAACAACTTTCACAAATAAGCCAACTGCGCAGTTAACACCTCTTCTTCCCTTGTGAACAGTTTTATTCATTTTTAAGAATCATGCAGCAGTCCATAAATATTGCATCCTTGACGTCCCCACTGTAGTGTGCCCATGAGTGTACTCCAGGGAGTGAGGGGTACACAGATGGCACAACAGTACACACATACTTACACACACTAGGTGTGCAGATCCTAAAGCACAGTGAGCAAGCAGCATGCCAAGGTCAGGTGAACAGGGCAAAAACCTTCCCCAGGTGAGATGGCTTAACGTGTGTGGATCCGTGCCCAGGAGACGCCCCAGCGTGGGCATGGCCTCTGGTAGGATGGGACTGGGGAGGAGAAGGAAAAGGGGATCTGTGAGAAGGCTGGGATCACCACACCACCCGGAAGTGAGCTCATAGGTGAGCTCCGACTTGAGTGTGGCAGGAAGGAACCCCAGGCCTCCGGTTAGTCTGTGTCCTTGTGTGAGAAACCAGGCCCCGTCATATTCTCTGTGGGTCAACTGCTAACAACATGACCATCTCCAGATGATGACTGGGGCGGCTGTCCTGTTCCCCGACCAGGCTCTGTGCCCTGTTCCCTGATCCCAGCCCTTTTGGATGGGATATTTCTGCTCGCCAAAGAGCTAAATGAGGGCAAAGAGGTGCGGGGATGGGGGAGAGAGCAGGAACTGTCTGAGAAACAGGAGTGAAGGGCCACTTCTCACCCGGGTATGTCTTGGTTATGGAACCAAGGCCTTGAGGAATCTCTCTGAGCCTCTTCCTGGGAGAAGACAGACCCTCCAGAAAGGGTGAAGACAATGGCTTCCTCTTAGGGTTCCTGGCCACTGTGGCGACTGTTTACCTACATCTCCTTCATCTCAGGTAACACCACACTCTGAATACTACCTGCCGGAGAGGAGGTGGATCTGTATGCCACCACCCCAGGCTAAGGGAGAGTCCCCTTCCCTAGTGCTTCTGGGGCTCAGATTTCAAGGAAATCAGGAAGTGTGGTTATTGCTGGAATAATCAATATGAAAGGGTCTGTAAGAATGTTTCGGGGAAAGAAAGGACATTAAATGGGGCCTGAAACAGCAGAGCCCACTGCAGGATTTCAGAGCGGGTGGACACCGGAACTCAAGGCAGAAGCTGAGATTTGGCTTGGCTCATGTAGTGTCTGTCAGGACCACAGGCCTCCGCCTGCCCACCCCCAGGGCAGGATGTGAACCACAACCACCAGGCAGTGACGGTCACCACGCACCTGACGGCACAAGGCAGCCACACAGGAGGTGCAAAAGATCCCCCGGCACTGGGCTCTCTTTGAGGCCTTGGGAAGGACCATGAAAAGTTCCTCTAGGGCAACAATTCCAACTACTAATTCAGGCCATCATGGTGGGCATAGCCTAGGGCTCTGTCACATCTCAGCCTCACAAACTGTTGGATCCCACTTTGCTTCTCAATCTCATGCTCCACTAACTAACCACCTCTTCCAAAAGCCAGCAGACAATGCATCTATCAGAGAGCTATGAGGAATCCATTGATAACACTAGTGTTGAGAGACGAACAGCCAACAGCTTACGGTCTTGCTGTTTCAGGCTGTTATTTATATGCCTACACTGCACTGGGGTGGGGTGGACATGTGATTTGAACAATATCTCTAAATCTCTGATGAGCCTATGGAAGGCAGTACCTCCGGCTCCCCCCATCAGGCTCAGCTGATCTGGAGGACAGGGGAGGAGAACCGGTTGGATGGGGAGCCTCCCAGACCACCACTGACCCCAGCTCAGCCCTTCCCCCAACCTCCTTTGGGGTTCCTGGGCACCAAATGAGAACCACCGGTCCACCCCTCTCTCAGCTTCTTTCTTCAACTCTTTCAGAAAAGCGGGGTGGAGACGGGGGCAGCAGGGGTAAGAATGCCACCTCCACCTGACAGGGCGGTAGTGATGAAACGTGATAATATACGACAGTCCCTAACAAGTGCCTGGTACATAGAGGGGGTCAAAAATGCCTTTGCAGTGTCACCTTAGGATGGAGCCCCAGGCCTTCCTGAGTGCACCTGATCATAAAGAACTCCCCGGTAGGTCATCATGTAACTGAGGGGTTCTCAGATTCAAGGCCTCCTTCCTAAGCAGACACACGAGGCATAGCCTCTGCTACCAGAAGCAAGAACTGTTTTCCCAACCAACCTTCTGGTGGTTGCCACTGCTTCTTGTCCTTGAGAGAGGAGCTCCTAATGCATTTTGAGGGAAACCCCACTTACAGTGCAATATGGCTTTCCCTTCTCACAGGAGTCATCCCCCAACGCCACCCCAAACTACAGGTTTCAGATAGGTTATGATGTCCCAGAGACTAGAAAATGCCAGATGGGTGTTTGTAATGAAGTCACCCAAACTCTTGAGTCTTCTTGGTCTAACTCCTAAGGAGAAAAAAAAAAAAAAGATGCACAAGAAATAACCAGTCTGTAGACCACAGCTCCACCTGAAGATCAAGATACAGTGGAAACATTCCAGAGACTCTCTGCAAAGGGTCTCATGAGCTGCAGTTCGAGTGACTTTAGCCCACAAGGAGAAAAGAGGTTTCCAGTCCCTTCTGAGAGGGGAAGGATCACGGTTGCGGAAGAAGATGAGTCTGGGAGAAGGGTCAGGTGCCCTCAGCATCCAGCTTTCACGTGGGTCTAAAAAGTCTCCGTGTGTCTTGCTGAGGATGCCCAGGAGGTCAGTGGTGCCATGAGGCCAGGATGGGATGTGAGAACGGGAGGAGAGCCCTGGTACAGGGGCTAAGGCTCTCAGATGGCCAAAGGATCCCACACGCAGAGCCTGTTCTCGGGGTCCTCCAGGCTGCCAGAAGATGGGCGTCTGCGCTGCGTGTTCCGACGACTGACCACGTTGTCGTCAGCCTGCCAGGCACCTGAGAAGAGGAAAGGAAGGTTACCGGACCTTTGGTTTGGTGCCGATGGTGTCTCTGGCAGGACAGTCCGGGAGTTTGGCACGAAAGCTGGCAAGATGCGCATTAGCTGGAACTCCCACAGGGTGCAAACCACAGCACGTGAAACTTGGGAGCAGTGGCGTCCACTGGGCGAGGGACAGTCATGGCCACTGTGGCCCACTGATGGAGGGACATGCAGGATGGTCCTTGTTTTGTGAGCTTGCCGTAGGATCCACCTTTGTATCTTTATTTGGTCTTGAAGTTTGCCTAAGTGTTACAGCGGACCAGGAAAAGAAACTGAGTCTGGCTGAGACTTTCACGAGAGCAGGAGGAGGTGAAGGGGAGGGAGAAGAGTGTGTTAATTTGGGCTCAGAGTTAAGTGTTTGCTGTGGGGGCCAGGGTGGGGCAGGAAGGGACTGGCTGCCCAGCAGGGTGCCAGGGACCAAATGGCATGGCAGAGAACAGAGTGACAGCTGTTCCTCTCCTTCTGCACCCGAACAGCCCACCGAGAGTTGCTATCAGCTGGTGCCACCAACCCCAGGAGACATTAGCTCCAGAGCTTTGGGGTCCCCCGGGTACCATCCACGAAACTCATCATCTTCCCCCCTTGTCCTGCAGTTCCTGCACGAGAAGCACCCGCTGCCCATGCTGGAAACCCACTCTTGGTGCTTCTCTCTCCTTCATGCTCTGTATCCAATCCATCCTGACCTCCTGCTTGTTCAAGCTCTAGTAAGGTCTAAATCTGTAGTCAGAAAACCGGGATACAGCCCCAGCTTGTAACGTACTGACTGTGTGACCTTGGGCAGGTCACTGTACTTGGAGCCCTGGTTTTCCCATCCATCAGATGGGAGACAAGTACTTACTCCCCAGGGATGCTGTGAGACTAAGCGAGGTGACATGGAAGAGTGGTGAGCAGGGCGCCAGACTCACAGAATGTGCGCGAAAACCAGCCGCCCCCCAGGCCTTGTTCAGGTTACACTCATCTCCCCCAAGTCGTCCTCCCAGCCCACAGAATGACTCCATCTGATTCATTCCCCCCAGTGCAGCGAGATGGCCATTGTGAAGGGAGAGGATGAAGCCCTAACCCCCTGAGTTGGGGGAAAGCCTTCCATTCTCTGGCCGAGGACTGCTGAGCTGCCTCTTCCAGCACCTGCCCCCAGAAGGCCCCCACTGAAGCCAGATGGGGTCCAGCGTGCTTCGAAGTGCTCCCCAACTGGCCCGTACCACCACCCCATTTCTCATGCTGTGTGGAAATTGCTCGATCCTCCAGCACACGGTGATCTGTTCCAGGGCAGAGCCGAGAGCCATGCCCTTCAGAGGGCTCAGTTCGTGGACGGAGCCGGCTGACCCTGGAGGGTGGGCGTGAGGCTCACTGCGTCACATTTGAGGGAGGCCACTCACGAATGTCTGGCGTCAGCTTCAGGTTAGGCCAGCCCAAGACACGAAACCCTTTAATGGCAGAAACACTAGGATTCAGCGGGTATAAATTGTGTATACCCATAAATGTCCTGGTGTGCTAATCCGCCCTAAGGCTCTAATAATAGTCTTGTGGAGGTGGACCCCAGGGGAAGGGGAGTGAGTGGGACAGGAAATGTTTAGGTATCTCTCACAGCCAGACGGAATGCGGGGATCTGTACTCCCTGGGGGTATCGGAGTCCGGCACATGGGTCCACAGTGCTTTTCCCCTCTAAGGGTGACAGGATGCAGAGCAGGCCAGATTGTGCTTTTAAGTTAGGAACCCCCAGATGAAATAAGTTGTTCCTTCATTTTATATAATTTGGTAGATCTCATACTTATTCCTCTGTGTTTAATGGGCAGGACTCCGGAACTGTGGCTGTTTGGTACGAAAGACCAAAAGCAAATGGTAAACAGGAGAGAAGACACACACACACACACACACGCACACGCACGCACACACACACACACAAAGTGAAATCAAAACACTGCCGCAGCCTCGCCGCCACCACCACTGGCTGCCAGGCTGCCTGGCTCTGAATTCTTGAGTCCTTGCTACAAACACCACCGGTCCAGATTCTGAGCCAGGGCTGAAAACTGGCTCCTTCTGAAACAGCCTGAAGACTCAGACCTGAAGTCTCTGATCTCCCCAGCTTCTTGGTACAGTCGGTGGTGCTCTTTCCTCTAAAAAGGCTTCTGCCAGACCCTCGGCGAAACCCTGCTGCTCCGTGCATCCTGGATGCAGAAGGTAAGCCTGGAAGGCGCAGGAGGACTTCCTGAGCGAGTGCTACCATTCTGTCCAGCCCTCAGCCAGAAAAGGGAGCCTGGAGATTCAAAATCCTTCCCGGGAGGTAGAGAAAGGTGGTTCCCACTTAATTCCCTCCTCAGGCTCAGAAACGGGGGAGTGAAGAGACCTCTAGAGGCAGATTTGGGGAGCACATCTAGGGGGATTCCACACACCTCTTTCCTGCCTCTACCCAGCCACTAATTAAATTTAAGATCTGTAACAGTTCCACCATCTTGTAGAGTTTCTCTCCAAGAAAAGAGAAAGTTAATTCCGATTTTTCCTTAGTATCTGCGAAGCATAACCCTTCCTAGTGGCGTCTTAGTCTTGGGTTATTTCAGGTCTCCATAAGTACTTTTCTTTGTTTTGTTTTTGGCTGTGCAGTGGCTTGGAGGATTTTAGTTCTCCGACCAGGGATTGAACCAGGCCACTGAAGTGAAAGTGCTGAGTCCTAACCACTGGACTGCCAGGGAATTCCCTCCATAAGTACTTTTAGATTTCATCGGTATGCCCACTCCAGTCCAATGCCATCATTTAAAAACATCTGTATCGGGCTTCCCTGATGGCGCAGTGGTTGAGAGTCTCCCTGCCGATGCAGAGGACAAGGGTTTGTGCCCTGGTCCGGGAAAATCCCAAATGCCACGGAGCGGCTGGGCCCGTGAGCCATGGCCGCTGAGCCTGCGCGTCCGGAGCCTGTGCTCCGCAACGGGAGAGGACACAACAGTGGGAGGCATGCGTACCACAAAAAACAAAACAAAACAAAACAAAAACATTTGTATTTCCACTAATAAACTCAAATTATCTTTGCTTTTTCCCATCACACCACCCAGAGCCTTTTCACAGAATTGTCACTGGTCCCCTGGCCACTATCCTGACGCCTGTGTGATACTCCATCAGGTTCCTTGGGGCCCCGTCTACCGAGCATGGCCTCGCGATTATAGTCAGCTCATCACCTACAATGGTCAACTCAGATTTCCTCCCTTTGAGAACCTTGCAGAACAATCTCAGAACATACCATCGCCCCCCCACCTTGGTCTCGGGGCCAAAGAAGACCCAGAGGCTTCTTAGCGGAAGAGGTGCTGGAATGACACAGGTGCTTTCTCAACATCACTCCCACAAGGGTGATGAGAGCAGCGAGGATGGGGACCTGAGCCATCCTTGCCGCGAGCTGGGGCTCCTGGCAGAGCACCTGTGGGCCTGGGGAGGGTGGACCATGGGGTGCTCCCCGGGCTCCCTCCTTGTGGGCGCTCCGTGAGGGGAGTGGCATCCGTGTGGGGAGGGAAACAGTGTGGAGAGGGAGACCAAGTGCCTGAGAAGCTGTCCTGATGGCCAAGCCAGCCTGAGGCACCTCAGTCATAGGAAGGAACTTTGAACTTACAGCTGAGCGTGGTGAGGTCTGTTGATTCCATGGGACCTACCACAGTGGATGCTCCTGTCATTAACCTGACATTAACCTGACAGATTCTTCCAGAGAGTTCCCCAGCTCTTTACTACCAGTGTGACGCTAACAGCAGAACCCGAGAAACATTTTACCAAGAGAGCAGATGCACTTTCCTTCTCTCATAAGAGCCCTTGAGACCTCAGGGTGAGGCTACGATGCGACCCTCAACTCCCTCTCCCGGCAGGCGCCACTGTCATTCGGTTTCATGTCTGGCCTGAACGGTGAAGCCAGTTTAATCTGAGAATGGCTGGCTCCCGAGATCACCGTAAAGAAGCCCAGGCATTGTTTTCCTTCCAGGCCTCGCTCTCCTGCCGCAATCCCAGAGTGGAATAAACATCCACCAGCAGGTTGGCCCGAAGGAGTTAGGGAGAGGAGGAAGCACAAGGCCTGGGGTCAGTTTCCACCAGCATGGGCGGCTAAAACAATTCCCAGGAGCTCTCTCTGCCAAACACGGGGGTTGGTGGGGAGCCACTGCGGGGAGGCAGGAGCCTAGATTCCTCTCTTGAAGCCCAGTGAGCGGCTGGCCGGCACAGCTGCCACAGACTCAGGGCGGAATGAGGGCAGAGATGGCATCTTCCCCAACTAGTGACCAAAACAAATCCTGCCTGTAACCTTTGCCACAGAAGCATCCCCGCTTTTGTGGAACAGGGATTAATCTAGTCTCACAAATATTTATTTTTCCTGGAAAATTTCAGCATATTAAATACAGGCTCTTGCCAGTTAGGAACGGAAGCCTCAGCGAGGGCCCCTCGGATGTGCGTGCGCCCAGCAAGCTTGGGGTTGGGTGTGGGTGAACATGAACTTTCACACGAAGTCTGGGTAACCTAAATGAGTTTCAAAATAAACAAACTGGACAGACAGACGTACATTTGGCAAAAAGACATGAGAAACAAATGGACAGACAGAAGCCAGGTAAAGAGTGGGAAGGCAGGAAGTGAAGTGTACCCTGGACCTCAGCCACTCTGGCCCAAGCCTGGCTGGGTCAACGCTAAGTGGGAAGGGACCGGAGAGCCCCTGGGAAGGCTGTGGGAGGCGTCTCTGGGGATTACGGCTTCCTCCACCACAAGCCTGCATGGGGCCAGAGGGGTGAGTACATGGGTCTTCTGCAAGCTGATGGAGAGTGGCAACCACAGGAGTTTGTGTCCCTCCAGCACCTGTAACCATGTTGCAAAGAGAGTAAAGCAATGGACCCATGACGGGACCTGGCTGTCCTGAAGCTTAAACATGTCCAGGGCATGTTTAAGAGATTACAAACCACGCAACATGAAGGCAGTCTCTGCTGTGAACCAAGGAGGGGCAATTTCGACCTAGTCCACCAGGCAAGACGTGGCTTTAGAGCCATGGTTGGTGAAGCCCTTGGTGAGCATGGAGCAGAGAGACATCAGTGCCCAGAGTGTGACTGACAGGTGGGCTCCTCCTGAGAACTCATCCTGGATTCAGTTTAGTGTCATGAGAAGGAATAAGGGGCACGTTGATGGCCCTGATTGAATTTATAGAGTTAGGGCTCCAGGGAGAAGAGTTACCCTCGACCCCTGATTGTTCCTTTGGGATCCAAATCTAGGGAGCACAAGGCAACTGGTGGTAGCCCAGGGCTCACTGGGTCACAGAGCTAGTCTATAAAATGCTGGCATTGAAATTCCTCTCTGATCCTAACTAAACACTCTCCTCTGAGTGGCTACAGGTTCCCTTTTCAAGGGCTCAGGCTCTCTTTCCAAGACCTTATCACAGAGGCCGTGTCTGCCTTAAACTGCCTGTTGATGGAAACAAGACCAGGCCCCCTGCCATGGGATCTGCAAGATCATGATGGAGGGGGCACGGTCAGGCCAAATCGGAAGGCTTTGGAGGTATTTTTGTGCCTTTCTCCATGCCCAAATAGATTCGCTTAGAGCAGAGTCGCTCTTCGCCCAAGGACTCTCCCAAGGCTGCCTCACTTCCTTTCAGCAACTGGCTCCCAGCACCTTAGCAAAGCCCATGCCTTCTTGCAGGAACTGCAGGGCAGGAGATGGGTGTCCCAGGGTGAGAGCAGGGGTGCGAGCAGGGGAGCGTCTCCCACCAAGTTCATGTTCAGCAGACTGCCACTCACCGGGTAAGCAGACCGCAGAGCACAGCTTATTGTCCAGTGCTTTCATGCTGGCGATGTCAAAGTCATTGTTATTGTCACACTCCATACCTAGAAATGCGAATGTCCTCTGGCCTGTAACGGAGTTAAGGCAGTTAGAGAGGACCTGGCTGTGTTTTTCTCTGCTTTGCTGTCCTTAAAATAAAAATCTTAAGGATGGAGACAAAAAACATCAAATCATATGTTAAAAAAAAGACAATAATTAAGTGGGGAGAGAGGACAATAAAGGAAACTGCGTGGGTACGTTTGTGTTCTCGCTCTGTTCTGCTCTGTTTCCTTAACTGGCCCCTTTCCAGCCTTCGTTCCAGGGAAATCAGACCCTGGGGAGGTCTGTGGGATTCGGACACGCAGACCCGGGCCCAGAGCAGAGCCTAAGCCAGGCTGGAAGAGCTAGGAGAGCCACGGGGGAAGTGACCCCGGGCTCAGGCCTGTGTCTGTCGGTGCACGTGAGGTGTGTTTATGACCACAAGGCTCTGCGAAATGACTAATACATAAAATGGCAATTAAAGCTCTTTGGTCCCGTAACTTTGCACCTCAAATCAAAGAATCGCATTGCTTGCAAAATTATGATTTATTTTCTTTGAGACTTAATTTTCTATTCTGAAGATGTTTTAAGGGGCTGACCAGAAACCTACAGTCGTGTAAGATGGGAAGGGGACAATTTTAGATGTTATTTTTTCAAGCCCCCACCCGGTTTTTTTTTCCTTGGTGAAAGGGAGAGGAAGAAACATACATCTACTGTGTACAGCATGTCAGGTGGAAACCACATATGGAATGTCAGGCGGAAACCACGTACTGCCCTGTGCCTTTTAGAAGCAAATATTCTGCTGGGGACGAAAATCACAATGGAGAACTCAGAGCCTTGCGCCCTGAAGACATCAACCGAGGAGAGGTAGCGCCCAACTCCGGCTTGGTTGGCGTGCACGTGCGGCAGAGGCACAGCCTGGGCGACCACCCCTCCTCCGGCACTACTTGGCCAGGAGAGAGTGGTCATGTGCACATGCGCACACACTGCACACCACACAACCCCCCAAGCAACTGCCATGGCCAAAGCAGAAGCGACTAGCATGACATCTGCATCCAGGCTGGGATCCAGGTTTGCTCTGGAGGTTGCCCTTCTGTGGAGGCACCTCAGAGGAGCAGACGGAAGAGACACCAGTTCCTGGGACGCCTGGTCCTACAATCCCAGGTGGGATTCCAGCTCGCCTACCCCCCCCCACCACTTCCTTGCTCTATATGTAGGTCGTTCCTTCGCTTCTCGGCTTACTAGAAACCAAATTCTTCCGACTGAAGATATGATTGACCTTATTTACAAAACAGAAATAGAGTCACAGGTGTAGGAAACAAACTTATGGTTATGGCGGGGGGCAAGGGAGGGGAGGGATACATTGGGAGATTGGGATTGACATATACACACTACTATATATAAAATAGATAACTAATAAGGACCTGCTGTAGAGCACAGGGGACTACTCTGTACCCTGTAATGGCCTATATGGGCAAAGAATCTAAAAACAGAGTGGATATATGTATATGTATAATTGATTCACGTTGCTGTCAGCAGAAACTAACACAAAATTGTAAACCAACTCTTCCAATTTAAAAAAAATATATCTACTTGAGGCCTGAATGATGGTAAAGAGACTCGTTCCAATAGCCTACAAACACTAGTGTACGCTGAGCTGCTAACGTCTCTTCACCTCACCTTTGCTGTGCCGCCAGGGCTGTGATCCTTCTGCTACTGTAACATCAGCCGTTTTCTTCACTAAAGCAGGAAAACCTACTGCCTAACAGTCGGTTCCCCCAAGGGGAGGAAGCTGTTCTCCTGCTGCAGCTGAACTTTGGGGCTGCTAGAGCAGTTCTGTGAGACTCGGCTGAGAAGCTGAAGCAGGAAGGAAGGGGATGGCAGTTGCCCAAGAAGCTTCAGGATCTACTCAACGTAGATGGAGAACTCCATGTATCTTCTGCAGCCTTGGCTCAGAGGCCTAGAAAGAGCCAGGAAGGCTGCTGAGGTCCTCAGATACCCTGCTTGCTTTGATATTCCATCAAGAAGACAACCTTTCCCCAAAGCCACACCCTTGAGCAGTGCCACCAAGTCACACCAGTGCCCCTTTCTCTACCCTTTAGAGAATACCCGGGAAAGAAATATAATAAAAGGGAGCAAAAGACCAGGTCCTTTACCATCTTCTTGTGTGGGTGATCCGTCCTCTTCTTCTAGAACCTCATTTCCCTAGGACAGAAGGAAGGCACTGTGAGTCCATAAAGCAGTGAAATGAGCCTACTGATGGTCAGAAGACAGAACTAATCACCCTCATGGTATCCATACATTTCCTGTCTGTGTGAGATGGCTGGGAGGCCCAGCAGAGGCAGATTTTGCTTGGCGAGGCAGGATCGGCCCGTAGGGACCAGGTCTGAGGCACGTTCCAGAGGGACCAGGTCTGAGGCACCTTACAGAGGGACCCTGGGACTGTCAGGATTAGCCTTGGTTATAGTTTAGCTCACACTGTTTCTCTCAGGTGGAAATCAAAGTTGTCAAATGAAAAAGCAAACCGTGAGATCATAAAACTTTCAGGAACCCTTTAGGATCCCCAATCCCATCCAGATACTCCTTTGAGAACATCTGGCTCAAGAGAAAGTTGTAGAGTCCCCACTGGGAGCTGGGCATTCCATATACTTCAGGCACACCTCCGTCAGAGCACTTCTCACGCTGAGTTATAACTCTGATTCCTCCATCAGATGGAGCTCCGGGATGGGTGGGATGGGTGGATTGGGGGTGTGGGCAGGCAAAAGCCATGTCACTCGGTCTTTGTGTCCCCCAGTGCCAGGAACATGTGAGATGCCTGTGCCAGGTAAATACTAAGTGAATTGGAGGACAAACACCCTCTCAAGGGTCTGGCCTGGAAGACTTCCCTCTGGAACTCACCCCACGCCTATTACGCTGAGACCAGCGCCCTCTGCTAACCGGACAGTCCCTCTGCTCTGCACCCTGCCTCTAACAGATCCAAGTGCACCACCTTGGAAGGCTTCTTCCAGAAGAGCCCCCATCCTATTTGCACCCTGTGCCAGCGCCGGCAGTCCCTCTGACCGGGGAGGGGCACCAGCGTCCACCTTGCTCTTACCTCTGCATCCTGCTCTTCAGCGGTGGCGACGAGGCCCGCAAAGTTGCAGTCTGGAGACGCCGCTGGCGTCACCTGCAAAGGAGCAACAAAAGTCAAGGTGCAGATGCCACCGGCTCTCCTACCCAGCTCGCCTGGCAGCAAACGCAAACCAAGTCCTCAGGACAGAAGTGGTGCCACATGGAAGATCACATCTGAGGGAGTCTGTGATTCAACAACCCGGTACCGTGTTTTCCAGGGCTCCCCTCCCGAGCACTGGGGGGCTTTGCCGATCTCCCTGGCAGGCCCTGGACTGAGCTCCTTGGGACTCGAGTACAGAGCAGAGCAGAGCGGCGAGGGCGATCCCATGCTCCTCTCTTACGTCTCCTTCTTCTGAGGGGGTCCTGCTGGCGGCCCGGGGGCAGGGGAGAGCCTCCCCGTCCTCTTCCGTGCCAGGGGCGATGTAGGAGCCGGACATGGAGGAGACGGTGTCGGTGCTGATCTGGGAGGACACCATGGACATGACCTTCCTTCTTCAAGTCTGGGTCCCCAGTATGTTGAGGGGGGCAGAGGCGGGGAGAAGAGTGTTTCCTGCCCTCAGCTCAACTCTTCATGAGGCCTGGCGCATTTGCTTCAGGCCAGCATGGAATCCCATCCCGGGGGCCTTCCCATCACTGGAGCTGAGGGTGGCCTGTCCCGAGGGCAGACGGGGAAGGTCTCCGAAGACTGAGTTCCTGAACATTGCCCCTCATCCCTTTCCTGGCTGGTGATACATGGGGGAGGGAGGATAGGGAAGAGGTGGAAAGTGAGGAGACAGAAAGCTTGCTTCTTGCTTTGGGAAGGGACTGTACCACACCTGAGGGTGAAGTGGCTGAAGGGCTTCTCACCTCAAAAGTGGAGATCAAAGGAAATGCGAAACCTGCCCAGAGAGCTTGAGTCATGGGCTCAAAGCCACACAGGGCAAAAGAGAAAGGACAACTCAGTGCAACATGGGGTCCTGGATTGGGATGTTGGAATGGAGAGGAGCATTCCTGGGGTGATCTGCAAGACGTGAAGGGGGTCTGCGGTTACATGGGATTACCAGGTCAGTGTTCATTTCCTGATTGTGATGGTGGTACTGGGATTATGGAGGTGTGTCCTTGTTCTAAGGAAACACACACTAAAGTATCTAGTGCTAATGGGGCAGCCTGTCTGCAACTTACTGTTAAGGGCGCAAAATATATATTGACTGGGATTACATCGAATCTCTAAATAAATACGGAGTCACTGAACGTTTTTTCAAAAAGCCACCCAGCCAAGGGCCGGGGCAGGGATGAATAGGAGGGACAGGATCCACTCACGCTTCCCGCCTCCTCCACCGCCAACCCCCAAACGCTGCCTGCTGAAAGGGTGTGTGAAGCCCTGTGTTCTGGCCGCTTTGGAGCCCCCTCTTAGCTTTGGCTGCTCGTTGGCAGCATCCATGGACCCTTAAAAGTGCCAGTGTTTGGGTCCCAGCCCCAGAGACGCTAGTCCCAAGCATAGGGATTTTCAGGAGCTCCTGGGGATTCTTCCTGACAGCCAGAAGGTTCTTCAGCCTTTTCTTACCTGGCAGGCAGTTCTGCCAGCCCCTGACCTTGCCCCTCTTCCCCCAGCATGGGCCCAGCCAGAGGGTGAGGAGGGGGGACAGTGACCGGCCCCACCTGTCAATCCAGGGTGTACCCCTTTTGTCGGGGGCTGGAGGCTGAGCCTGGGGACCAGTGGAGAGGCTGGAGCCCCCATGTTCCCCCAGTGCTGGGGAGCGTGGGCAGGAAGGCCGGAGGGTGGTGGGGAGAGGGAGGGAGTCGTTGCTTAGGGGGTGAAGGGAGTCTCAGAGGGAGGTTGGGGCAGCCTCCTCAGCAAGCGGTGGGAAGGGGATGGGCTGCCTCCTGAGCTCTGTAAGGCCCCAACCCGCCTGGCCCTGCAGTGTGCGCACCCTTCGGAAATATTTTGAGTAATTAGCAAGGGAAAGCAGCAAGTTGGCGGGGGAATGCCAGGTTGTCCTGGAGCCAGCCTCCAGTGCAAGGAAAGAAAGGGGCTTCAGGAGAAAGGGGCCCGTGGAGGCTGGGCAGGATTGTGTAGGACAGTGCCCGTTTGTGTGTGTGTGTGTGTGTGTGTGTGTCTGTGCGCACGTGCACGTGAGTGCTGGGGGAAGGGGCTGTGCACCACAAGGGCGTGCTGGCGGGGCCAGGTGCGGGCTCGGGGGAGAGATGGGTTCCAGGCAAAGCTGGGGTGAGGGGGTGGAAAGGTGCCTGCTGAGTGTCACATATTTGCTGTGCCTCAGTTTCCCCATCAGAACTCTGGTACGTTGATTCCTCACAGGCTGGAGGGTCTAGGCACCCCGTCTTCCGTCTGCCCTGATGGCCTCCCTCAGCCCCAACCTGCATTGGAGGGAAGGCCCTGGGCGGGGTGAATGAACCCCAGGGTGGCAAGTGGGGCCCCAGGGGCTGGGGCCCTCTGACCTCACACCCTGTCCCTTCAGGAAGGGACCAAGGGAGGGAGGAGCTGGAGACAGGCCCAGGCGAGGACCGCAGGTGAGTCTGGGCAGGCCCTCAACTTGGGCGAGGTGGGGAACGTGAGCCGAGCCCTGGGCAAGAACGGCCTTTGTGAGTGAGTCCCCAGGGCCAGGGAGGGGGCTGTGCCTCCTTTGCCGCCTGCTCCTCGGGGCTGTGGGTACAGTCTCCCCATTGCACATAGAGAGGTGCCGAGGCCCTGGCTGCAGGGGACCCCCGAGGGCCGCCTCTCAGCCCCTTTCTCTCTGGGCACCCAGAGATCATGAGGAGTGCATCAGGGGACACTCTGCAGGCCTTTGGTGCCCCCATCTTCCTCCCAGCCATTCCCCCTTGGGCCGTGGCCTCCCCAAAACTGGCCCATGCTTTTCCCCAGAGAAAGTTGCAAGCAGGTCCATTTTGAGACTTTTTAAAACTTTACTTTTAAAAATGTTTTTATTGTAAATCACTTTCTATGAAAAAGGTTAAATTGCCCGATGGGTTAGGAGAGGGGATGTGGGATGCAGCCCAGGGCGTTTATGGTGGAGCAAGACACTCCCCTGCAGGAGTGCAAGCAAGGGCACGGGGCCATCCCCCCATTCTTGGTCCCAGTGGTTCTAGCAAGCACTGCGTCCCTCCCAGTTAAGCCTCAGCTCTAGCTACACTCACTACATTAGTCTGTCTGTCCCCTTTCCCTCTGCAGCTTGGCTGCCCCAGCCCCTAACCCCCAGATCCCCATCTCCCCGCTGCTCTCAGCCTCAAGTTGGGCTCAAAGATTAGGGACACATACCCTCTGCCCCACCTCTAGGGATGAAGCCAGAAGATCCCAGAGGCCTTAGAAAATCTCCTGGCTCCACCCGGCACCCCGGCCTCCTTTCTGTCTCCTCTCTCTTCCCCCCTCCGCCTAGCTCCTCCTCACAGACTGCCAGGAGAGGCCTCTTGGGTGTTCATTTGCAGTCACCTAATCAGCATTGGTTGTACCTGGGAACTTGCTCTGGATAGAGACCTGGGGAGGAGAGCAGGAGAGAGAGAAGCTTGGAAGCTAAGGTGTTCTGGGGCGGACCCTGTACTGATGTTTCCAGCTTGGCCAGGGCCCCTCCAAGCCGCAGCTCTCATAGTGCAGGGCCCTTAGCGTGTCTCTGGGGCAGGGAAGAAGTGGATCAGTGAAACACTGTGTGTATGGGGGGCTGGGGAGCGGAGGCAGCAATTTGGGTCCTGGGCCCCAATTCTCAGCCTGCTGGACTAGAATCTGAGGATGGCCTGGGCTGGGGGCCGTGTGGCCTGGTGGGGTGAGCTGGCCCAGCCCCTGCCTGGGCGGTAGGGTGTCCATGGGCCTGCACTGGCGGGGAGGGGGGCAGTCTGGGCCCAGACTTCGGTGCTGTCTGGAGGTGGGGCAGGGCCTGGCTTCTTACAAGAAGGCGCCCAGGCTGGCCCAGTCATGCAGGTCAGAGGCCAGTGTGGCATCCCCGGCCTCAAAGAGGGGCTCGGGGGGCAGGGAGCTACGGGTGCTCTCGTCCCAGGGGTGCTCCAGGAAGGATGTGGCCAGGAAGGTCTCATCAAAGTCCAGGCTGTCGGTAGCCTGCTCCGCTGGAGGCCCCCAGGTAACAGGGCAGTCGATGTGGTGGCCATGGATGGTGAGGTCCACGTCCCCGTGTGAGGCAGGGCTCAGCGGCGGGATCAGCTCCGAGATCTCCAGCGTGCCCAGCTCCCCGTCCAGCGTGCCAGCGTCCAAGATGGCCTCCCAGTCAAAGTTGCCCTTGAGGGGTTCCAGCTCACCCTGCTCCTCCTGGGTCAGCAGCAGGGGGCTGGAGGGCCGCGGGACCTTGGCCTCCTGCTTGGGCAGCGGCTGTTGACGCTTACGCCCCAGCCTGCGCTCGCCTGCACCCCAGCCCGCCTCCCCAGTGGCCTCCTCGAACTCCCGCAGCAGCTGCTGGGCCTCGGTGCTCACGGTCAGTGGCCCGGCCCATGGGGCGGCGCTGGGCTCTGGCACGGCCTGGCGGGCAAAGGCCGGGTGGATGTGGACTGGGGGCAGCCGCTGCTTCTTCAAGGCCCCACTCAGCAGCCGCTCTGCGTACTGGGGGTCGATGCACCAGAAGCCCCCCTTGCCTGGCTCGTCCTTCTCCCGAGGCACCTTGATGAAGCCCTTGTTCAGGGACAGGTTGTGGCGGATGGAGTTCTGGACACAGGGAGGTAGGAGAGAAGGAAGACAGCTGGGAGAGTGGGTGGGGTCAGTGATGGGGGGCTCCTAGCGCCACTGCCAGTCCCACCACCACCTTCTCTCCGATGGGGGCAGGGGAGACAGAGGCGCTGCTCCGAGCGGGAGGCTCTGGGACACCAGCCACGGGGCACCAGGAGCTGGGAGTGCTGTCGGGGGCTTTTGTTCCCTTTGGCCAGGATATCTGCCTGCTCGGTCATCCGAGCCCTGAGCCGCAGGGTGGCTCTCAGTGCCAGCCTGTCCTGCCCTCCCTCCCTTACCCCGCTGCTTGCGGCCTCTGGTCAAAGGCCTTGGCTCCCCCAGGTCCTGGACGGCCATCTCCCTCTGCCTGGGCCTCGCTGGCCTTCTCTGTTTGTGAAATGAGTGAGTGGGTGTGAGGGTGTGTGTGTGTGGGGGGGGATGAAGTGTGGGAGGATCTGATGACTTTCCTTGTTTCTAGAGCCGGCTGCTGGCCTGGGCCCTCACCCACCATGTCCCCCTCCTCCCACCCCAGGCTCTGAGGCCTCAGTTGATTATTACCCAGCCAAGAGCATAGCGCTCATTCCTGGGGCCTCTCAGGCTTGGGGTAGGGTGGGTGGTGGTGGAGGGTCTCTGCTTTCTCACCAAGGTTACAAATGGTACCTGCCCCAGTGTCAGGGCCCAAGCAATCGTGGAATAGCTGTGATTACAGGAACTCTGATCCTGTGACCTGTGCCACAGGGAAGGATCTGTGCATCCTCAGGGTCTCTGTCCCCAAGTAGCCCCTGATCCTGATGGTCGAAGAGGCTCAGGGCAGCGTGTGCCCAGCCTGAATCACCATCCTGCCTTGTTCAGGCCTGGGTGCACAGTCCAAACCACGCTGGGGCACAGGGGTCTGGGGCCTGGTGGGTGGGGCCGGCAGGTGAGTAGTGCCCCCTGGCAAGACTGGGAGGTTTACATGGTGGTCTGGGCCCCTTGGCTGCTCTGTGCCAGGTTCCGGACACTTGGAACATGAAGCCAGTGTGGGAGGAAAGAGCCCCTGTGGAAAGCACGTGGCTGAGGTAATTGTCCCCCCAGGGAGGTTGATGAGAAGAGGGGGAGGAGTGTAGGCAGGAAACTAGGGAGGGCTTGTGGTGGGGGCTGGCACAGCAGCTTTCGGAAGGCCCCGTAGCCCTTCCACTGGGACACCGATGGCCTTCACACCCCGCAGCACGCCCCTCTCCCCTCCCAGAGCCCCTCCAGCCAACTGAAAGCAGGCGGGATGCAGAGTCTGGCAGGAACGATGCTCTGCCTCCAGTCAGGCCCTGACAAACTGACCTTGAGGAGGGTAGTGTCAAGGAATTCCAGGACTTGGGACAAAAATGTGTCCCTCAGTCCATCAACCTACCCTGGGGGGCTGTGTCCACGCATAGTTCAGCCCTGGTCTTTGGGCTGAGCCTGCCGGATGAGTGACAAGTTCTTTCCCCTTGAACCTCTATGTCGGCACCCCTGCAGCCCTCTGAACATCCTCCCTCCTCCGTCTCTGAAGTCAAAGGGGCAGCAGTCCAAGCACTGGGCTCCCTTGAGGTCCTTCCTGGACGGCCTTCCTCTCTCGGGGCCCTGGCCGTACCGCGCCTACTTGGCCTGCGGATCTGGGATGTGAGTCCAGTCCGCGCGGGCATGGGGAGGGAGGGAGGGAGTGCCTCCCTACCTGCCAGGTGGGATCAGCGTGGCGGAAGTAACAGAAGTTGTCCGTGATCCACTTGTAGATGGCCGACAGGGTGATCTTGGTGGCCTTGCTGGCCTGCATGGCCATGCAGATGAGCGTGGCATACGAGTAGGGCGGCTTCACGTGCGGGTTGGTGGCGTAGTCCACGTCGTCGGGAGGCGAGGCCTGCAGCCCCGAGGGGGCGCTCCGCGGCGTGCAGGAGGACGTGGGCTTGCCGGGTGTGTGCGGCTGCCCCAGGCAGGCGGGGTCCGCCGCCAGGGGAGACCCCGGCTCGGCCGAGCCTGCCAGCTCGTGGGAGCCGTGGGGGTCGGTGTCCCCCGAAGGCAGGGCGGGGAGCTCGGCGTTGAGAATGGAGAATTCCTGCAGCCACTGCAGGCTGGTCAGGCTGTCATTCAGGGCGTTGGACTCCTCCAGGCCGCCTTCCGGTCCGGCCTCCTCCGCTGCCCCTGCTCCCGAGACGCGTAGCCAGCTCTCCGCCATATCTGCGGGGACTCTCCGAGGGGGCTGTCAACATCCACGAGCCGAGCCGAGGGTGGCCGCCGAGCTCTCCGGCCCGCTGACTCCCGCGGCTTCAGTTACGCAGCCTCCCGGAAGCGGGCTTCCATCCCGCGATCCGGGGGTAGCCTCCTCCAAACGGAATGTGGTGCCTGCGGGGACCAGAGCGGGAACTGAGCCCTCTTTCCCCACCCCCGAGGGGAGAGTGTGGGCGAGGGGGGAGGCTCTTACTAAAATCCTTCCTGCAGCTGGGGAGGATCTTTTACTGCCGACGTCGGGGAAACAGAAGGTGTGCCCGGGGCTCCGACCCACACGGGGTTCGCCTCGCTCTTTTCCTCTTAGATCTTTAAGAGGAGACTTAATTAGCCCAACGAGGGAATAGTGTAGGGGCATGCGAGGCCACCCCTTTCTCCCTCAAAGCGGGGAATTAACCCCCCTCTCTCCGTCCACAACCAATGGAAATGGGGCGAGAGAGTCCAGGAGGGCAGTACGACGGGTCGGGGGGCGGGGGAGGTCGTCTGATCTTTGAAAAGGGATATTAGGATGGGGCTCAAGGGGAAGGAAGGAAACAATACAGAGTTATAAGGGGGTGGGAAGTGAGTGTCCCCCAAACGCCTCTGATGTCAGTCCCCGGGCCCTCCACTTCCGTCGGGGACGGATGGGAGAGCGGGCTGGTACTGACGCCCTCCCTTCCCACGGCCGGCAGCCCTCCCCGTCCCTTACCTGGCTCAGAGCGCAGCCCGGGCCAAAGGAAGCTTCTCAAAGAAATTCCTCCCACCGCCCACCCTCACCGCGGCTCTCTGCTCCCAGCTCCAGGGCCCAGCCAGCAATCCTCGTCGCCACTCACGCCCGCCGGCGCCTCTCTGAAAGCCAGCGGCTGGGGACCGGCACTCAGTAGCCGCTCGCAAGGCGTCTCCTGCTGCCGTGGCGACGCCCCGCCCATATAAACAGCTTCCGCTTCTGCCATTGGCCAGGGCATCTCCAAAGAGACCGCGGGCTCTTAACGGCTCTCTCACGCGGTAACTCTCTTCCAGCTCCCTCCTGCCGCCCTCTCCCGCGCGCGACCCAGCCCCCTACCCGCCACCGCGTCCCGGCTCCGCGCATTCCCGCCCGACGGCCCCGCGCAGGGCTCGGAGAGGCGCGCGGCTCGGCGCTCCCGCAGAGGCCCCGGGGCCCTCGGCGAGCAGTTCGCCGCGGGAACCGTCCTCCGCCCCACCCCCTTCCCATCTGGGCTGCTCAGAGGTGGCGACGGCTCCTGGGACGCAGCCCGTGGCGCGGGGGCCAGGGCTGGGTGCATGCTTGGGGCTTTCCTTTCCTCTCCTCTGGGCTGCGAGTGGCACTTCCTCACGTTTCTGCGGCCTGTCCCGGTCTCCCGACCGAGTGTCGTCTTGGTGCCCGCAAGCAGGTCTGACTCTCCGATGCCACCTGCCACTCAGGTCCGCAGAAACCGCAGCCCCGGTCGCAGGCACCCCAAGGCGGCTAGGGTAATCCAGTGTTTCCCGGTAAGCGCCCCCTCCCCGCCCCGTCCTCAGCAAGATTCCCAGAAGCTGACATTCCAGAGGCTTCTTCGGAAGTGCTCTCCCTCCTTTCCAGATAGCCGAGGAAACAGAGCCGTTGGGTGAAAGCCAGGAAAGCCGTGGACTTGCCAAATTCTTTGACTGGGGTCATTTGCCCCATTCATTTCACCAGCCTTTAAGTGACGGACTAACGGTGGACTGTGGTCCTTCCTCCTCCCCTCCCCCAGCCTCCCTCCAGTCACCAGCTTTCCTGCTCTTCAGTTATTGAGGAGCTGCAGTTGGAAGTTCTCTGGTTGAAGGGGGTGGGTGGAGGTGAGGGCTCCTTATCAGGCCTCTGGGCAGGAGCTGTGCCCGGGGGATGGTACACCAGCTCCCACCCAGAAACATGTCTTTTCCTCTACCCCTTGCCCTCTCTCACTCCTCCATGTCCAGCTTGTCTTGAGTCAAAGTTTTTTTTTTCTTCCCAAGTATTTATTGTTTTATTTTAATTTTTATTTTATTTTTTTATTAGTTTCTGCTTTATAACAAAGTGAATCAGTCATACATATACATCTGTTCCCACATCCCTTCCCTCAGGCATCTCCCTCCCTCCCACCCTCCCCATCCCACCCCTCCAGGCGGTCACAAAGCACCGAGCTGATCTCCCTGTGCTCTGCGGCTGCTTCCCACTATCTACCTTACGTTTGGTAGTGTATATATGTCCATGCCTCTCTTTCGCTTTGTCACAACTTACCCTTCCCCCTCCCCATATCCTCAAGTCCATTCTCAAGTAGGTCTGTGTCTTTATTCCTGTTTTACCCCTAGGTTATTCATGACATTTTTTTAAATTCCATATATATGTGTTAGCATACGGTATTTGTCTTTCTCTTTCTGACTTACTTCACGGTGTATGACAGACTCTAGGTCTATCCACCTCATTACAAATAGCTCAGTTTCGTTTCTTTTTATGGCTGAGTAATATTCCATTGTATATATGTGCCACATCTTCTTTATCCATTCATCCGATGATGGACACTTAGGTTGCTTCCATCTCCGGGCTATTGTGAATAGAGCTGCAATGAACATTTTGGTACATGCCTCTTTTTGAATTATGGTTTTCTCAGGGTATATGCCTAGTAGTGGGATTGCTGGGTCATATGGTAGTTCGATTTTTAGTCTTTTAAGGAACCTCCATACTGTTCTCCATAGTGGCTGTACCAATTCACATTCCCACCAGCAGTGCAAGAGTGTTCCCTTTTCTCCACACCCTCTCCAGCATTTATTGTTTCTAGATTTCTTGATGATGGCCATTCTGACTGGTGTGAGATGATATCTCATTGTAGTTTTGATTTGCATTTCTCTAATGATTAATGATGCTGAGCATTCTTTCATGTGTTTGTTGGCAGTCTGTATATCTTCTTTGGAGAAATGCCTATTTAAGTCTTCTGCCCATTTTTGGATTGGGTTGTTTGTTTTTTTTGCTATTGAGCTGCATGAGCTGTTTTTAAATTTTGGAGATTAATCCTTTGTCAGTTGCTTCATTTGCAAATATTTTCTCCCATTCTGAGGGTTGTCTTTTGGTCTTGTTTATGGTTTCCTTTGCTGTGCAAAAGCTTTGCAGTTTCATTAGATCCCATTTGTTTATCTTTGTTTTTATTTCCATTTCTCTAGGAGGTGGGTCCAAAAGGATCTTGCTGTGATTTATGTCATAGAGTGTTCTGCCTATGTTTTCCTCTAAGAGTTTGATAGTTTCTGGCCTTACATTTAGGTCTTTAATCCATTTTGAGCTTATTTTTGTGTATGGTGTTAGGGAATGATCTAATCTCATACTTTTACATGTCCCTGTCCAGTTTTCCCAGCACCACTTATTGAAGAGGCTGTCCTTTCTCCACTGTACATTCCTGCCTCCTTGATCAAAGATAAGTTGACCATATGTGCGTGGGTTTATCTCTGGGCTTTCTATCCTGTTCCATTGATCTATCTTTCTGTTTTTGTGCCAGTAAAACACTGTCTTGATTACTGTAGCTTTGTAGTGTAGTCTGAAGTCAGGGAGCCTGATTCCTCCAGCTCCGTTTTTCGTTCTCAAGATTGCTTTGGCTATTCGGAGTCTTTTGTTTTTCCAAACAAAGTTTGAAATGTTTTGTTCTAGTTCTGTGAAAAATGCCAGTGGTAGTTTGATAGGGATTGCATTGTACCTGTAGATTGCTTTGTGTAGTAGAGTCATTTTCACAATATCGATTCTTCCAATCCAGGAGCATGGTATATCTCTCCATCTATTTGTATCATCTTTAGTTTCTTTCATCAGTGTCTTATAATTTTCTGCATACAGGTCTTTTGTCTCCTTAGGTAGGTTTATTCCTAGGTATTTTATTATTTTTGTTGCAATGGTAAATGGGGGTGTTTTCTTGATTTCACTTTCAGATTCTTCATCATTAGTGTACAGGAATGCCAGAGATTTCTGTGCATTAATTTTGTATCCTGCTACTTTTCCAAATTCATTGATTAGCTCTAGTAGTTTTCTGGTAGCATCTTTAGGATTCTCTATGTATAGTATCATGTCATCTGCAAACAGTGACAGCTTTACTTCTTCTTTTCCAATTTGGATTCCTTTTATTTCCTTTTCTTCTCTGATTGCTGTGGGTGGGTGGAGGTGAGGGCTCCTTATCAAGCCTCTGCGCAGGAGCTGTGCCCGGGGGATGGTACACCAGCTCCCACCCAGAAACATGTCTTTCCCTCTACCCCTTGCCCTCTCTCACTCCTCCATGTCCAGCTTGTCTTGAGTCAAAGTATTCTTTTTCTTCCCATGTATTTATTTATTTTATTTTTATTTTGTTTTTATTTTTTATTAGTTTCTGCTTTATAACAAAGTGAATCAGTCATACATATACATCTGTTCCCACATCCCTTCCCTCATGCATATCCCTCCCTCCCACCCTCCCCATCCCACCCCTCCAGGCGGTCACAAAGCACCGAGCTGATCTCCCTGTGCTCTGCGGTTACTTCCCACTATCTATCTTCCTTACCTTTGGCACTGTATATATGTCCATGCCTCTCTTTCGCTTTGTCACAGCTTACCCTTCCCCCTCCCCATATCCTCAAGCCCATTCTCAAGTAGGTCCGTGTCTTTATTCCTGTTTTACCCCTAGGTTATTCATGACATTTTTTAAAATTCCATATATATGTGTTAGCATACGGTATTTGTCTTTCTCTTTCTGACTTACTTCACTCTGTATGACAGACTCTAGGTCTATCCACCTCATTACAAATAGCTCAGTTTCGTTTCTTTTTATGGCTGAGTAATATTCCATTGTATATATGTGCCACATCTTCTTTATCCATTCATCCAATGATGGACACTTAGGTTGTTTCCATCTCCGGGCTATTGTGAATAGAGCTGCAATGAACATTTTGGTACATGCCTCTTTTTGAATTATGGTTTTCTCAGGGTATATGCCTAGTAGTGGGATTGCTGGGTCATATGGTAGTTCGATTTTTAGTCTTTTAAGGAACCTCCATACTGTTCTCCAAAGTGGCTGTAGCAATTCAAATTCCCACCAGCAGTGCAAGAGTGTTCCCTTTTCTCCACACCCTCTCCAGCATTTATTGTTTCTAGATTTCTTGATGATGGCCATTCTGACTGGTGTGAGATGATATCTCATTGTAGTTTTGATCTGCATGTGTCTAATGATTAATGATGTTGAGCATTCTTTCATGTGTTTGTTGGCAGTCTGTATATCTTCTTTGGAGAAATGCCTATTTAAGTCTTCTGCCCATTTTTGGATTGGGTTGTTTGTTTTTTTTGCTATTGAGCTGCATGAGCTGTTTTTAAATTTTGGAGATTAATCCTTTGTCAGTTGCTTCATTTGCAAATATTTTCTCCCATTCTGAGGGTTGTCTTTTGGTCTTGTTTATGGTTTCCTTTGCTGTGCAAAAGCTTTGCAGTTTCAATAGATCCCATTTGTTTATCTTTGTTTTTATTTCCATTTCTCTAGGAGGTGGGTCCAAAAGGATCTTGCTGTGATTTATGTCATAGAGTGTTCTGCCTATGTTTTCCTATAAGACTTTGATAGTTTCTGGCCTTACATTCAGGTCTTTAATCCATTTTGAGCTTATTTTTGTGTATGGTGTTAGGGAATGATCTAATCTCATACTTTTACATGTCCCTGTCCAGTTTTCCCAGCACCACTTTTTTTTTTTAATTTTTTGCCTTATAACAAATTTAATCATTTATACATATACATATGTTTCCATATCCCCTCCCTTTTGCGTCTCCCTCCCACCCTCCCTATCCCACCCCTCCAGGCGGTCACAAAGCACCGAGCTGATCTCCCTGTGCTATGCGGCTGCTTCCCACTAGCTATCTACCTTATGTTTGGTAGTGTATATATGTCCATGCCGCTCTTTCACTTTGTCACAGCTTACCCTCTCCCCTCCCCATATCCTCAAGTCCATTCTCTAGTAGGTCTGTGTCTTTATTCCTGTCTTACCCCTATGTTCTTCATGACATTTTTTTTCTTAAATTCCATATATATGTGTTAGCATACAGTATTTGTCTTTCTCTTTCTGACTTACTTCACGGTGTATGACAGACTCTAGGTCTATCCACCTCATTACAAATAGCTCAATTTCATTTCTTTTTATGGCTGAGTAATATTCCATTGTATATATGTGCCACATCTTCTTTATCCATTCATCTGAAGATGGACACTTAGGTTGTTTCCATCTCCGGGCTATTGTAAATACGGTTGCTATGAACATTTTGGTACATGTCTCTTTTTGAATTATGGTTTTCTCAGGGTATATGCCCAGTAGTGGGATTGCTGGGTCATATGGTAGTTCGATTTTTAGTCTTTTAAGGAACCTCCATACCGTTCTCCATAGCGGCTGTACCAATTCACATTCCCACCAGCAGTGCAAGAGTGTTCCCTTTTTTCCACACCCTCTCCAGCATTTATTGTTTCTAGATTTTTTGATGATGGCCATTCTGACTGGTGTGAGATGATATCTCATTGTAGTTTTGATTTGCATTTCTCTAATGAGTAAAGATGTTGAGCATGCTTTCATGTGTTTGTTGGCAGTCTGTATATCTTCTGTGGAGAAATGTCTATTTAGGTCTTCTGCCCATTTTTGGATTGGGTTGTTTGTTTTTTTGTTATTGAGCTGCATGAGCTGCTTATAAATTTTGGAGATTAATCCTTTGTCAGTTGCTTCATTTGCAAATATTTTCTCCCATTCTGAGGGTTGTCTTTTGGTCTTGTTTATGGGTTCCTTTGCTGTGCAAAAGCTTTGAAGTTTCATTAGGTCCCATGTGTTTATTTTTCTCTTTATTTCCATTTCTCTAGGAGGTGGGTCAAAAAGGATCTTGCTGTGATTTATGTCATAGAGTGTTCTGCCTATGTTTTCCTCTAAGAGTTTGATAGCTTCTGGCCTTACATTTAGGTCTTTAATCCATTTTGAGCTTATTTTTGTGTACGGTGTTAGGGAGTGATCTAATCTCATACTTTTACATGTCCCTATCCAGTTTTCCCAGCACCACTTATTGAAGAGGCTGTCCTTTCTCCACTGTACATTCCTGCCTCCTTGATCAAAGATAAGTTGATCATATGTGCGTGGGTTTATCTCTGGGCTTTCTATCCTGTTCCATTGATCTATCTTTCTGTTTTTGTGCCAGTAAAACACTGTCTTGATTACTGTAGCTTTGTAGTGTAGTCTGAAGTCAGGGAGCCTGATTCCTCCAGCTCCGTTTTTCGTTCTCAAGATTGCTTTGGCTATTCGGAGTCTTTTGTTTTTCCAAACAAAGTTTGAAATGTTTTGTTCTAGTTCTGTGAAAAATGCCAGTGGTAGTTTGATAGGGATTGCATTGTACCTGTAGATTGCTTTGTGTAGTAGAGTCATTTTCACAATATCGATTCTTCCAATCCAGGAGCATGGTATATCTCTCCATCTATTTGTATCATCTTTAGTTTCTTTCATCAGTGTCTTATAATTTTCTGCATACAGGTCTTTTGTCTCCTTAGGTAGGTTTATTCCTAGGTATTTTATTATTTTTGTTGCAATGGTAAATGGGGGTGTTTTCTTGATTTCACTTTCAGATTCTTCATCATTAGTGTACAGGAATGCCAGAGATTTCTGTGCATTAATTTTGTATCCTGCTACTTTTCCAAATTCATTGATTAGCTCTAGTAGTTTTCTGGTAGCATCTTTAGGATTCTCTATGTATAGTATCATGTCATCTGCAAACAGTGACAGCTTTACTTCTTCTTTTCCAATTTGGATTCCTTTTATTTCCTTTTCTTCTCTGATTGCTGTTGCTAAAACTTCCAAAACTAAGTTGAATAAGAGTGGTGAGAGTGGGCCACCTTGTCTTGTTCCTGATCTTATTGGAAATGGTTTCAGTTTTTCACCATTGAGGACAATGTTGGCTGTGGGTTTGTCATATATGGCCTTTATTATTTTGAGGAAAGTTCCCTGTATGCCTACATTCTGCAGGGGTTTTATCATAAATGGGTGTTGAATTTTGTCGAAAGCTTTCTCTGCATCTATTGAGATGATCATATGGTTTTTCTCCTTCAATTTGTTAATATGGTGTATCACATTGATTGATTTGCGTATATTGAGGAATCCTTGCATTCCTGGAATAAACCCCACCTGATCATGGTGTATGATCCTTTTAATGTGCTGTTGGATTCTGTTTGCTAGTATTTTGTTGAGGATTTTTGCATCTATGTTCATCAGTGATATTGGCCTGTAGTTTTCTTTCTTTGTGACATCCTTGCCTGGTTTTGGTATCAAGGTGATGGTGGCCTCGTAGAATGAGTTTGGGAGTGCTCCTCCCTCTGCTATATTTTGGAAGAGTTTGAGAAGGATAGGTGTTAGCTCTTCTCTAAATGTCTGATAGAATTCGCCTGTGAAGCCATCTGGTCCTGGGCTTCTGTTTGTTGGAAGATTTTTAATCACAGTTTCCATTTCAGTGCTTGTGATTGGTCTATTCATATTTTCTATTTCTTCCTGATTCAGTCTTGGCAGGTTGTGCATTTCTAAGAATTTGTCCATTTCTTCCAGGTTGTCCATTTTCTTGGCATAGAGTTTCTTGTAGTAATCTCTCATGATCTTCTATATTTCTGCAGTGTGAGTTGTTATTGAGTCAAAGTATTAAAAGCGTGCTGGAGAAAGTCGGACAGCAACTTTCACAAATAAGCCAACTGCGCAATTAATAGCTCTTCTTCCCTTGTGAACAGTTTTATTCATTTTTAAGAATCATGCAGCGGTCCATAAATATTGCATCCTTGACCTCCCCACTGTAGTGTGCCCATGAGTGTACTCCAGGGAGTGAGGGGTACACAGATGGCACAACAGTACACACATACTTACACACACTAGGTGTGCAGATCCTAAAGCAAAGTGAGCAAGCAGCATGCCAAGGTCAGGTGAACAGGACACAAACCCTCCCCAGGTGAGATGGCTTAACGTGTGTGGATCCGTGCCCAGGAGATGCCCCAGCGTTGGCATGACCTCTGGTGGGATGGGACTGGGGAAGAGAAGGAAAAAGGGCTCTGTGAGAAGGCTGGGATCACCACACCACCCGGAAGTGAGCTCATAGGTGAGCTCCGACCTGAGTGTGGCAGGAAGGAGCCCCAGGCCTCTGGTTAGTCTGTGTCCTTGTGTGAGAAACCAGGCCCCGTCATATTCTCTGTGGGTCAACTGCTAACAACATGACCATCTCCAGATGATGACTGGGGCGGCTGTCCTGTTCCCCGACCAGGTTCTGTGCCCTGTTCCCTGACCCCAGCCCTTTTGGATGGGATATTTCTGCTCGCCAAAAAGCTAAATGAGGGCAAAGAGGTGAGGGGATGGGGGAGAGAGCAGGAACTGTCTGAGAAACAGGAGTGAAGGGCCACTTCTCACCCGGGTATGTCTTGGTTATGGAACCAAGGCCTTGAGGAATCTCTCTGAGCCTCTTCCTGGGAGAAGACAGACCCTCCAGAAAGGGTGAAGGCAATGGCTTCCTCTTACGGTTCCTGGCCACTGTGGCAACTCTTTACCTGCATCTCCTTCATCTCAGGTAACACCACACTCTGAATACTACCTGCCGGGAGATGAGGTTGATCTGTATACCACCTCCCCAGGCTAAGGGAGCGCCCCCTTCCCTAGTGCTTCTGGGACTCAGACTTCAAGGAGATCAGGAAGTGTGGTTATTGCTCGAATCTTCAATATGAAAGGGGCTGTAAGAATGTTTCAGGGAAAGGAAGGACATTAAATGGGGCCTGAAACAGCAGAACCCGCTGCAGGATTTCAGAGCGGGTGGACACGGGAACTCAAGGCAGAAGCTGAGATTCAGGCTTGGCTCATGTAGTGTCTGTCAAGACCACAGGCCTCCCCCTGCCCACCCCCAGGGCAGGATGTGAACCACAACCACCAGGCAGTGAGGGTCACCAGGCACCTGGTGGCGCAAAGCAGCCACACAGGAGGTGCAAAACATTCCCCGGCACTGGGCTCTCCTTGAGGCCTTGGGAAGGACCCTGAAAAGCTCTTCTAGGGCAACAATTCCAACTACTAATTCAGGCCATCATGGTGGGCATAGCCTAGGGCTCTGTCATATCAGCCTCACAAACTGTTGGATCCCACTTTGCTTCTCAATCTCATGCTCCACTAAATAACCACCTCTTCCAAAAGCCAGCAGACAATGCATCTATCAGAGAGCTATGAGGAATCCATTGATAACACTAGTGTTGAGGGACGAACAGCCAACAGCTTACGGTCTTGCTGTTTCAGGCTGTTATTTATATGCCCTACAGCAGAGTGAGGTGGGGTGCACATGTGATTTGAACAATATCTCTAAATCTCTGATGAGCCTATGGAAGGCAGTACCTCCGGCTCCCCCCATCAGGCTCAGCTGATCTGGAGGACAGGGGAGGAAAACCGGTGGGGTGGGGAGCCTCCCAGACCACCACTGACCCCAGCTCAGCCCTTCCCCCAACCTCCTTTGGGGTTCCTGGGCACCAAATGAGAACCACCGGTCCACCCCTCTCTCAGCTTCTTTCTTCAACTCTTTCAGAAAAGCGGGGTGGAGACGGGGGCAGCAGGGGTAAGAATGCCACCTCCACCTGACAGGGCGGTAGTGATGAAACGTGATAATATACGACAGTCCCTAACAAGTGCCTGGTACATCGAGGGGGTCAAAAATGCCTTTGCAGTGTCACCTTAGGATGGAGCCCCAGGCCTTCCTGAGTGCACCTGATCATAAAGAACTCCCCGGTAGGTCATCATGTAACTGAGGGGTTCTCAGATTCAAGGCCTCCTTCCTAAGCAGACACACGAGGCATAGCCTCTGCTACCAGAAGCAAGAACTGTTTTCCCAACCAACCTTCTGGTGGTTGCCACTGCTTCTTGTCCTTGAGAGAGGAACCCCTAATGCATTTTGAGGGAAACCCCACTTACAGTGCAATATGGCTTTCCCTTCTCACAGGAGTCATCCCCCAACGCCACCCCAAACTGCAGGTTTCAGATTGGTTATGATGTCCCAGAGACTAGAAAATGCTAGATGGGTGTTTGTAATGAAGTCACCCAAACTCTTGAGTCTTCTTGGTCTACCTCCTAAGGAGAAAAAAAAAAAGATACACAAGAAATAACCAGTCTGTAGACCACAGCTCCACCTGAAGATCAAGATACAGTGGAAACATTCCAGAGACTCTCTGCAAAGGGTCTCATGAGCTGCAGTTCGAGTGGCTTTAGCCGACAAGGAGAAAAGAGGTTTCCAGTCCCTTCTGAGAGGGGAAGGATCACGGTTGCGGAAGAAGATGAGTCTGGGAGAAGGGTCAGGTGCCCTCAACATCCAGCTTTCACGTGGGTCTAAAAAGTCTCCGTGTGTCTTGCTGAGGATGCCCAGGAGGTCAGTGGTGCCATGAGGCCAGGATGGGATGTGAGAACGGGAGGAGAGCCCTGGTACAGGGGCTAAGGCTCTCAGATGGCCAAAGGATCCCACACGCAGAGCCTGTTCTCGGGGTCCTCCAGGCTGCCAGAAGATGGGCGTCTGCGCTGCGTGTTCCAACGACTGACCACGTTGTCGTCAGCCTGCCAGGCACCTGAGAAGAGGAAAGGAAGGTTACCGGACCTTTGGTTTGGTGCAGATGGTGTCTCTGGCAGGACAGTCCGGGAGTTTGGCACGAAAGCTGGCAAGATGCGCATTAGCTGGAACTCCCACAGGGTGCAAACCACAGCACGTGAAACTTGGGAGCAGTGGCGTCCACTGGGCGAGGGACAGTCATGGCCACTGTGGCCCACTGATGGAGGGACATGCAGGATGGTCCTTGTTTTGTGAGCTTGCCGTAGGATCCACCTTTGTATCTTTATTTGGTCTTGAAGTTTGCCTAAGTGTTACAGCGGACCAGGAAAAGAAACTGAGTCTGGCTGAGACTTTCACGAGAGCAGGAGGAGGTGAAGGGGAGGGAGAAGAGTGTGTTAATTTGGGCTCAGAGTTAGTGTTTGCTGTGGGGGCCAGGGTGGGGCAGGAAGGGACTGGCTGCCCAGCAGGGCGCCAGGGACCAAATGGCATGGCAGAGAACAGAGTGACAGCTGTTCCTCTCCTTCTGCACCTGAACAGCCCACCGAGAGTTGCTATCAGCTGGTGCCACCAACCCCAGGAGACATTAGCTCCAGAGCTTTGGGGTCCCCCGGGTACCATCCACGAAACTCATCATCTTCCCCCCTCGTACTGCAGTTCCTGCACGAGAAGCACCCGCTGCCCATGCTGGAAACCCACTCCTGAAGCTTCTCTCTCCTTCATGCTCTGTATCCAATCCACCATGACCTGCTGCTTGTTCAAGCTCTAGTAAGGTCTAAATCTGTAGTCAGAAAACCGGGATACAGCCCCAGCTTGTAACGTACTGACTGTGTGACCTTGGGCAGGTCACTGTACTTGGAGCCCTGGTTTTCCCATCCATCAGATGGGAGACAAGTACTTACTCCCCAGGGATGCTGTGAGACTAAGCGAGGTGACATGGAAGAGTGGTGAGCAGGGCGCCTGACTCACAGAATGTGCGTGAAAACCATCCGCCCCCCTGGCCTTGTTCAGGTTACACTCATCTCCCCCAAGTCGTCCTCCCAGCCCACAGACTGACTCCATCTGATTCAGTCCCCCCAGTGCAGCGAGATGGCCCTTCTGAAGGGAAAGGATGAAGCCCTAAGCCCCTGAGTTGGGGGAAAGCCTCCCATTCTCTGGCCGAGGACTGCTGAGCTGCCTCTTCCAGCACCTGCCCCCAGAAAGCCCCCCCCTGAAGCCAGATGGGGTCCATCGTGCTCCGAAGTATTCCCCCACTGGCCCGTACGACCACCCCATTTCTCATGCTGTGTGGAAATTCCTGGATCCTCCAGCACACGGTGATCTCTCCAGGGAAGAGCCGAGAGCCATGCCCTTCAGAGGGCTCAGTTCGTGGACGGAGCCGGCTGACCCTGGAGGGTGGACGTGACGCTCACTGTGTCACATTTGAGGGAGGCCACTCACAAATGTCTGGGGTCAGCTTCAGGTTAGGCCAGTCCAAGACACGAAACCCTTTAATGGCAGAAACACTAGGATTCAGCGGGTATAAATTGTGTATACCCATAAATGTCCTGGTGTGCTAATCCGCCCTAAGGCTCTAATAATAGTCTTGTGGAGGTGGACCCCAGGGGAAGGGGAGTGAGTGGGACAGGAAATGTTTAGGTATCTCTCACAGCCAGACGGAATGCGGGGATCTGTACTCCCTGGGTGTACCGGAGTCTGGCACATGGGTCCACAGTGCTTTACCGCTCTAAGGGTGACAGGATGAAGAGCAGGCAAGATTGCCCTTTCAAGTTAGGAACCCCCAGATGAAAGAAGTTGTTCCTTCATTTTATATAATTTGGTAGATCTCATACTTATTCCTCTGTGTTTAATGGGCAGGACTCCGGAACTGCGGCTGTTTGGTAGGAACGACCAAAAGCAAATGGTAAAAAGGAAAGAAGACACACACACACACACACACACACACACACACACACACGCACGCACGCGCACACACACAAAGTGAAATCAAAACACTGCCGCAGCCTCGCCGCCACCACCACTGGCTGCCAGGCTGCCTGGCTCTGAATTCTTGAGTCCTTGCTACAAACACCACCGGTCCAGATTCTGAGCCAGGGCTGAAAACTGGCTCCTTCTGAAACAGCCTGAAGACTCAGACCTGAAGTCTCTGATCTCCCCAGCTTCTTGGTACAGTCGGTGGTGCTCTTTCCTCTAAAAAGGCTTCTGCCAGACCCTCGGCGAAACCCTGCTGCTCCGTGCATCCTGGATGCAGAAGGTAAGCCTGGAAGGCGCAGGAGGACTTCCTGAGCGAGTGCTACCATTCTGTCCAGCCCTCAGCCAGAAAAGGGAGCCTGGAGATTCAAAATCCTTCTCGGGAGGTAGAGAAAGGTGGTTCCCACTTAATTCCCTCCTCAGGCTCAGAAACGGGGGAGTGAGGAGACCTCTAGAGGCAGATTTGGGGAGCACATCTAGGGGGATTCCACACACCTCTTTCCTGCCTCTACCCAGCCACTAATTAAATTTAAGATCTGTAACAGTTCCACCATCTTGTAGAGTTTCTCTCCAAGAAAAGAGAAAGTTAATTCCGATTTTTCCTTAGTATCTGCGAAGCATAACCCTTCCTAGTGGCGTCTTAGTCTTGGGTTATTTCAGGTCTCCATAAGTACTTTTCTTTTTTTGGCTGCGCAGTGGCTTGGAAGATCTTAGTTCTGTGACCAGGGATTGAACCAGGCCACTGAAGTGAAAGTGCTGAGTCCTAACCTCTGGACTGCCAGGGAATTCCCTCCATAAGTACTTTTAGATTTCATCGGTATGCCCACTCCTGTCCAATGCCATCATTTAAAAACATCTGTATCGGGCTTCCCTGGTGCCGCAGTGGTTGAGAGACTGCCTGCCGATGCAGAGGACAAGGGTTTGTGCCCTGGTCCGGGAAAATCCCAGATGCCACGGAGCGGCTGGGCCCGTGAGTCATGGCCGCTGAGCCTGCGCGTCCGGAGGCTGTGCTCCGCAATGGGAGAGGCAACAACAGTGAGAGGCACGCGTACCACAAAAAACAAAACAACACAAAACAAAAACATTTGTATTTCCACTAATAAACTCAAATTATCTTTGCTTTTTCCCATCACACCACCCAGAGCCTTTTCACAGAATTGTCACTGGTCCCCTGGCCACTATCCTGACGCCTGTGTGATACTCCATCAGGTTCCTTGGGTCCCTGTCTACCGAGCATGGCCTCGCGATTATAGTCAGCTCATCACCTACAATGGTCAACTCAGATTTCCTCCCTTTGAGAACCTTGCAGAACAATCTCAGAACATACCATAGCCCCCCCCCCCACCTTGGTCTCTGGGCCAAAGAAGATCCAGAGACTTCTTAGCGGAAGAGGTGCTGGAATGACACAGGTGCTTTCTCAACATCACTCCCACAAGGGTGATGAGAGCAGCGAGGATGGGGACCTGAGCCATCCTTGCCGCGAACTGGGGCTCCTGGCAGAGCACCTGTGGGCCTGGGGAGGGTGGACCATGGTATGCTCCCCGGGCTCCCTCTTTGTGGGAGCTCCGTGAGGGGAGTGGCATCCGTGTGGGGAGGGAAACAGCGTGGAGAGGGAGACCAAGTGCCTGAGAAGCTGTCCTGACGGCCAAGCCAGCCTGAGGCACCTCAGTCATAGGATGGAACTTTGAACTTACAGCTGAGCGTGGTGAGGTCTGTTGATTCCACGGGAACTACCACAGTGGATGCTCCGGTCATTAACCTGACATTAACCCGACAGATGCTTCCAGAGAGTTCCCCAGCTCTTTACTACCAGTGTGACGCTAACAGCAGAACCCGAGAAACATTTTACCAAGAGAGCAGATGCACTTTCCTTCTCCCGTAAGAGCCCTTGAGACCTCGGGTTGAGGCTACGATGCGACCCTCAACTCCCTCTCCCGGCAGTCGCCACTGTCATTCGGTTTCATGTCTGGCCTGAACGGTGAAGCCAGTTTAATCTGAGAATGGCTAGCTCTCGAGATCACCATAAAGAAGCCCAGGCATTGTTTTCCTTCCAGGTCTCGCTCCCCTGCCGCAATCCCAGAGTGGAATAAACATTCACCAGCAGGTTGGCCCGAAGGAGTGAGGGAGAGGAGGAAGAACAAGGCCTGGGGTTAGTTTCAACCAGCATGCGTGGCTGAAACAATAACCAGGAGAGAGTGGTCAGTGCACATGCGCACCCCCTGCACACCACACCACCCCCCAAGCAACTGCCATGGCCAAAGCAGAAGCGACTAGCATGACATCTGCATCCAGGCTGGGATCCAGGTTTGCTCTAGAGGTTGCCCTTCTGTGGAGGCACCTCAGAGGAGCAGACGGAAGAGACACCGGTTCCTGGGACGCCTGGTCCTACAATCCCAGGTGGGATTCCCAGCTCGCCTAACCCCCACCCCCACCCCGCCACTTCCTTGCTCTATATGCAGGTCATTCCTTCGCTTCTCGGCTTACTAGAAACCAAATTCTTCCGACTGAAGATATGATTGACCTTATTTACAAAACAGAAATAGAGTCACAGGTGTAGAAAACAAACTTATGGTTATGGCGGGGGGCAAGGGAGGGGAGGGATAAATTGGGAGATTGGGATTGACATATACACACTACTATATATAAAATAGATAACTAATAAGGACCTGCTGTAGAGCACAGGGGACTCTACTCAGTACCCTGTAATGGCCTATATGGGCAAAGAATCTAAAAACAGAGTGGATATATGTATATGTATAATTGATTCACGTTGCTGTACAGCAGAAACTAACACAACTTTGTAAACCAACTCTTCCCATTAAAAAAAATATCTACTTGAGGCCTGAATGATGGTAAAGAGAATCGTTCCAATAGCCTACAAACACTAGTGTACGCTGAGCTGCTAACGTCTCTTCACCTCACCTTTGCTGTGCCGCCAGGGCTGTGATCCTTCTGCTACTGTAACATCAGCCGTTTTCTTCACTAAAGCAGGAAAACCTACTGCCTAACAGTCGGTTCCCCCAAGGGGAGGAAGCTGTTCTCCTGCTGCAGATGAACTTTGGGGCTGCTAGAGCAGTTCTGTGAGACTCGGCTGAGAAGCTGAAGCAGGAAGGAAGGGGATGGCAGTTGCCCAAGAAGCTTCAGGATCTACTCAACGTAGATGGAGAACTCCATGTATCTTCTGCAGCCTTGGCTCAGAGGCCCAGAAAGAGCCAGGAAGGCTGCTGAGGTCCTCAGATACCCTGCTTGCTTTGATATTCCATCAAGAAGACAACCTTTCCCCAAAGCCACACCCTTGAGCAGTGCCACCAAGTCACACCAGTGCCCCTTTCTGTACCCTTCAGAGAATACCCGGGAGAGAAATATAATAAAAGGGAGCAAAAGACCAGGTCTTTTACCATCTTCTTGTGTGGGTGATCCGTCCTCTTCTTCTAGAACCTCATTTCCCTAGGACAGAAGGAAGGCACTGTGAGTCCATAAAGCAGTGAAATGAGTCTACTGATTGTCAGAAGACAGAACTAATCACCCTCATGGTATCCATACATTTCCTGTCTGTGTGAGATGGCTGGGAGGCCCAGCAGAGGCAGATTTTGCTTGGCTAGGCAGGATCGGCGCGTAGGGACCAGGTCTGAGGCACGTTCCAGAGGGACCAGGTCTGAGGCACCTTACAGAGGGACCCTGGGACTGTCAGGAATAGCCTTGGTCATAGTTTAGCTCACACTGTTTCTCTCAGGTGGAAATCAAAGTTGTCAAATGAAAAAGCAAACCGTGAGATCATAAAACTTTCAGGAACCCTTTAGGATCCCCAATCCCATCCAGATACTCCTTTGAGAACATCTGGCTCAAGAGAAAGTTGTAGAGTCCCCACTGGGAGCTGGGCATTCCATATACTTCAGGCACACCTCCGTCAGAGCACTGCTCACGCTGAGTTATAACTCTGATTCCTCCATCAGATGGAGCTCCGGGATGGGTGGGATGGGTGGATTGGGGGTGTGGGCAGGCAAAAGCCATGTCACTCGGTCTTTGTGTCCCCCAGTGCCAGGAAGATGTGAGATGCCTGTGCCAGGTAAATACTAAGTGAATTGGAGGACAAACACCCTCTCAAGGGTCTGGCCTGGAAGACTTCCCTCTGGAACTCACCCCACGCCTATTACGCTGAGACCAGCGCCCTCTGCTAACCGGACAGTCCCTCTGCTCTGCACCCTGCCTCTAACAGATCCAAGTGCACCACCTTGGAAGGCTTCTTCCAGAAGAGCCCCCATCCTATTTGCATCCTGTGCCAGCGCCGGCAGTCCCTCTGACCGGGGAGGGGCACCAGCGTCCACCTTGCTCTTACCTCTGCATCCTGCTCTTCAGTGGTGGCGACGAGGCCCACAAAGTTGCAGTCTGGAGACGCCGCTGGCGTCACCTGCAAAGGAGCAACAAAAGTCAAGGTGCAGATGCCACCGGCTCTCCTACCCAGCTCGCCTGGCAGCAAGCGAAAACCAAGTCCTCAGGACAGAAGTGGTGCCACATGGAAGATCACATCTGAGGGAGTCTTTGATTCAACAACCCGGTACCGTGTTTTCCAGGGCTCCCCTCCCGAGCACTGGGGGGCTTTGCCGATCTCCCTGGCAGGCCCTGGACTGAGCTCCTTGGGACTCGAGTACAGAGCAGAGCAGAGCGGCGAGGGCGATCCCATGCTCCTCTCTTACGTCTCCTTCTTCTGAGGGGGTCCTGCTGGCGGCCCGGGGGCAGGGGAGAGCCTCCCCGTCCTCTTCCGTGCCAGGGGCGATGTAGGAGCCGGACATGGAGGAGACGGTGTCGGTGCTGACCTGGGAGGACACCATGGACATGACCTTCCTTCTTCAAGTCTGGGTCCCCAGTATGTTGAGGGGGGCAGAGGCGGGGAGAAGAGTGTTTCCTGCCCTCAGCTCAGCTCTTCAGGAGGCCTGGCGCATTTGCTTCAGGCCAGCATGGAATCCCATCCCGGGGGCCTTCCCGTCACTGGAGCTGGGGGTGGCCTGTCCCGTGGGCAGACGGCGAGGGTCCCCAAACACTGAGTTCCTGAACATTGCCCCTCATCCCTTTCCTGGCTGGCGATACATGGGGGAGGGAGGATAGGGAAGAGGTGGAAAGTGAGGAGACAGCAAGCTGGCTTCTTGCTTTGGGAAGGGACTGTACCACACCTGAGGGTGAAGTGGCTGAAGGGCTTCTCACCTCAAAAGTGGAGATCAAAGGAAATGCGAAACCTGCCCAGAGAGCTTGAGTCATGGGCTCAAAGCCACACAGGGCAAAAGAGAAAGGACAACTCAGTGCAACATGGGGTCCTGGATTGGGATGCTGGAATGGAGAGGAGCATTCCTGGGGTGATCTGCAAGACGTGAAGGGGGTCTGCGGTTACATGGGATTACCAGGTCAGTGTTCATTTCCTGATTGTGATGGTGGTACTGGGATTATGGAGGCGTGTCCTTGTTCTAAGGAAACACACACTAAAGTATCTAGTGCTAATGGGGCAGCCTGTCTGCAACTTACTGTTAAGGGTGCAAAATATATATTGACTGGGATTACATCGAATCTCTAAATAAATACGGAGTCACTGAACGTTGTTTGAAAAAGTCACCCAGCCAAGGGCCGGGGCAGGGATGAATAGGAGGGACAGGATCCACTCACGCTTCCCGCCCCCTCCACCGCCAACCCCCAAACGCTGCCTGCTGAAAGGGTGTGTGAAGCCCTGTGTTGTGGCCGCTTCGGAGCCCCCTCTTAGCTTTGGCTGCTCGTTGGCAGCATCCATGGACCCTTAAAAGTGCCAGTGTTTGGGTCCCAGCCCCAGAGACACTAGTCCCAAGCATAGGGATTTTCAGGAGCTCCTGGGGATTCTTCCTGGCAGCCAGAAGCTTCTTCAGCCTTTTCTTACCTGGCAGGCAGTTCTGCCAGCCCCTGACCTTGCCCCTCTTTCCCCAGCATGGGCCCAGGCAGAGGGTGAGGAGGAGGGACAGTGACCGGCCCCACCTGTCAATCCAGGGTGTACCCCTTTTGTCGGGGGCTGGAGGCTGAGCCTGGGGACCAGTGGAGAGGCTGGAGCCCCCATGTTCCCCCAGTGCTGGGGAGCGTGGGCAGGAAGGCCGGAGGGTGGTGGGGAGAGGGAGGGAGTCGTTGCTTAGGGGGTGAAGGGAGTCTCAGAGGGAGGTTGGGGCAGCCTCCTCAGCAAGCGGTGGGAAGGGGATGGGCTGCCTCCTGAGCTCTGTAAGGCCCCAACCCGCCTGGCCCTGCAGTGTGCGCACCCTTCGAAAATATTTTGAGTAATTAGCAAGGGAAAGCAGCAAGTTGGCGGGGGAATGCCAGGTTGTCCTGGAGCCAGCCTCCAGTGCAAGGAAAGAAAGGGGCTTCAGGAGAAAGGGGCCCGTGGAGGCTGGGCAGGATTGTGTAGGACAGTGCCCGTTTGTGTGTGTGTGTGTGTGTCTGTGCGCACGTGCACGTGAGTGCTGGGGGAAGGGGCTGTGCACCACAAGGGCGTGCTGGCGGGGCCAGGTGCAGGCTCGGGGGAGAGATGGGTTCCAGGCAAAGCTGGGGTGAGGGGGTGGAAAGGTGCCTGCTGAGTGTCACATATTTGCTGTGCCTCAGTTTCCCCATCAGAACTCTGGTACGTTGATTCCTCACAGGCTGGAGCTGTAGGGTCTAGGCACCCCGCCTTCCGTCTGCCCTGATGGCCTCCCTCAGCCCCAACCTGCATTGGAGGGAAGGCCCTGGGCGGGGTGAATGAACCCCAGGGTGGCAAGTGGGGCCCCAGGGGCTGGGGCCCTCTGACCTCACACCCTGTCCCTTCAGGAAGGGACCAAGGGAGGGAGGAGCTGGAGACAGGCCCAGGCGAGGACCGCAGGTGAGTCTGGGCAGGCCCTCAACTTGGGCGAGGTGGGGAACGTGAGCCGAGCCCTGGGCAAGAACGGCCTTTGTGAGTGAGTCCCCAGGGCCAGGGAGGGGGCTGTGCCTCCTTTGCCGCCTGCTCCTCGGGGCTGTGGGTACAGTCTCCCCATTGCACATAGAGAGGTGCCGAGGCCCTGGCTGCAGGGGACCCCCGAGGGCCGCCTCTCAGCCCCTTTCTCTCTGGGCACCCAGAGATCCTGAGGAGTGCATCAGGGGACACTCTGCAGGCCTTTGGTGCCCCCCATCTTCCTCCCAGCCATTCTCCCTTGGGCCGTGGCCTCCCCAAAACTGGCCCATGCTTTTCCCCAGAGAAAGTTGCAAGCAGGTCCATTTTGAGACTTTTTAAAACTTTAGTTTTAAAAATGTTTTTATTGTAAATCACTTTCTATGAAAAAGGTTAAATTGCCCGATGGGTTAGGAGAAGGGATGTGGGATGCAGCCCAGGGGGTTTATGGTGGAGCAAGACACTCCCCTGCAGGAGTGCAAGCAAGGGCAATGGGCCATCCCCCCATTCCTGGTCCCAGTGGTTCTAGCAAGCACTGCGTCCCTCCCAGTTAAGCCTCAGCTCTAGCTACACTCACTACATTAGTCTGTCTGTCCCCTTTCCCTCCGCAGCTTGGCTGCCCCAGCCCCGAAACCCCAGATCCCCATCTCCCCGCTGCTCTCAGCCTCAAGTTGGGCTCAAAGATTAGGGACACATACCCTCTGCCCCACCTCTAGGGATGAAGCCAGAAGATCCCAGAGGCCTTAGAAAATCTCCTGGCTCCACCCGGCACCCCGGCCTCCTTTCTGTCTCCTCTCTCTTCCCCCCTCCGCCTAGCTCCTCCTCACAGACTGCCAGGAGAGGCCTCTTGGGTGTTCATTTGCAGTCACCTAATCAGCATTGGTTGTACCTGGGAACTTGCTCTGGATAGAGACCTGGGGAGGAGAGCAGGAGAGAGAGAAGCTTGGAAGCTAAGGTGTTCTGGGGCGGACCCTGTACTGATGTTTCCAGCTTGGCCAGGGCCCCTCCAAGCCGCAGCTCTCATAGTGCAGGGCCCTTAGCGTGTCTCTGGGGCAGGGAAGAAGTGGATCAGTGAAACACTGTGTGTATGGGGGGCTGGGGAGCGGAGGCAGCAATTTGGGTCCTGGGCCCCAATTCTCAGCCTGCTGGACTAGAATCTGAGGATGGCCTGGGCTGGGGGCCGTGTGGCCTGGTGGGGTGAGCTGGCCCAGCCCCTGCCTGGGCGGTAGGGTGTCCATGGGCCTGCACTGGCGGGGAGGGGGGCAGTCTGGGCCCAGACTTCGGTGCTGTCTGGAGGTGGGGCAGGGCCTGGCTTCTTACAAGAAGGCGCCCAGGCTGGCCCAGTCATGCAGGTCAGAGGCCAGTGTGGCATCCCCGGCCTCAAAGAGGGGCTCGGGGGGCAGGGAGCTACGGGTGCTCTCGTCCCAGGGGTGCTCCAGGAAGGATGTGGCCAGGAAGGTCTCATCAAAGTCCAGGCTGTCGGTAGCCTGCTCCGCTGGAGGCCCCCAGGTAACAGGGCAGTCGATGTGGTGGCCATGGATGGTGAGGTCCACGTCCCCGTGTGAGGCAGGGCTCAGCGGCGGGATCAGCTCCGAGGTCTCCAGCGTGCCCAGCTCCCCGTCCAGCGTGCCAGCGTCCAAGATGGCCTCCCAGTCAAAGTTGCCCTTGAGGGGTTCCAGCTCACCCTGCTCCTCCTGGGTCAGCAGCAGGGGGCTGGAGGGCCGCGGGACCTTGGCCTCCTGCTTGGGCAGCGGCTGTTGACGCTTACGCCCCAGCCTGCGCTCGCCTGCACCCCAGCCCGCCTCCCCAGTGGCCTCCTCGAACTCCCGCAGCAGCTGCTGGGCCTCGGTGCTCACGGTCAGTGGCCCGGCCCATGGGGCGGCGCTGGGCTCTGGCGCGGCCTGGCGGGCAAAGGCCGGGTGGATGTGGACTGGGGGCAGCCGCCGCTTCTTCAAGGACCCACTCAGCAGCCGCTCGGCGTACTGGGGGTCGATGCGCCAGAAGCCCCCCTTGCCTGGCTCGTCCTTCTCACGAGGCATCTTGATGAAGCCCTTGTTCAGGGACAGGTTGTGGCGGATGGAGTTCTGGACACAGGGAGGTAGGAGAGAAGGAAGACAGCTGGGAGAGTGGGTGGGGTCAGTGATGGGGGGCTCCTAGCGCCACTGCCAGTCCCACCACCACCTTCTCTCCGATGGGGGCAGGGGAGACAGAGGCGCTGCTCCGAGCGGGAGGCTCTGGGACACCAGCCACGGGGCACCAGGAGCTGGGAGTGCTGTCGGGGGCTTTTGTTCCCTTTGGCCAGGATATCTGCCTGCTCGGTTATCCGAGCCCTGAGCCGCAGGGTGGCTCTCAGTGCCAGCCTGTCCTGCCCTCCCTCCCTTACCCCGCCGCTTGCGGCCTCTGGCCAAAGGCCTTGGCTCCCCCAGGTCCTGGACGGCCATCTCCCTCTGCCCGGGCCTGGCTGGCCTTCTCTCTTTGTGAAATGAGTGAGTGGGTGTGAGGGTGTGTGTGTGTGTGGGGGGGATGAAGTGTGGGAGGATCTGATGACTTTCCTTGTTTCTAGAGCTGGCTGCTGGCCTGGGCCCTCACCCACCATGTCCCCCTCCTCCCACCCCAGGCTCTGAGGCCTCAGTTGATTATTACCCAGCCAAGAGCATAGCGCTCATTCCTGGGGCCTCTCAGGCTTGGGGTAGGGTGGGGGGTGGTGGAGGGTCTCTGCTTTCTCACCAAGGTTACAAATGGTACCTGCCCCAGGGTCAGGGCCCAAGCAAATGTGGAATAGCTGTGATCACAGGAACTCTGATCCTGTGACCTGTGCCACAGGGAAGGATCTGTGCATCCTCAGGGTCTCTGTCCCCAAGTAGCCCCTGATCCTGATGGTCGAAGAGGCTCAGGGCCGTGTGTGCCCAGCCTGAATCACCATCCTGCCTTGTTCATGCCTGGGTGCACAGTCCAAACCACGCTGGGGCACAGGGGTCTGGGGCCTGGTGGGTGGGGCCGGCAGGTGAGTAGTGCCCCCTGGCAAGACTGGGAGGTTTACATGGTGGTCTGTGCCCTTTGGCTTCTCTGTGCCAGGTTCCGGACACTTGGAACATGAAGCCAGTGTGGGAGGAAAGAGCCCCTGTGGAAAGCACGTGGCTGAGGTAATTGTCCCCCCAGGGAGGTTGATGAGAAGAGGGGGAGGAGTGTAGGCAGGAAACTAGGGAGGGCTTGGGGTGGGGACTGGCACAGCAGCTTTCGGAAGGCCCCGTAGCCCTTCCACTGGGACACAGATGGCCTTCACACCCCGCAGCACGCCCCTCTCCCCTCCCAGAGCCCCTCCAGCCAACTGAAAGCAGGCGGGATGCAGAGCCTGGCAGGAACGATGCTCTGCCTCCAGTCAGGCCCTGACAAACTGACCTTGAGGAGGGTAGTGTCGAGGAATTGCAGGACTTGGGACAAAAATGTGTCCCTCAGTCCATCAACCTACCCTGGGAGGCTGTGTCCACGCATAGTTCAGCCCTGGTCTTTGGGCTGAGCCTGCCAGACGAGTGACAAGTTCTTTCCACTTGAACCTCTATGTCGGCACCCCTGCAGCCCTCTGAACATCCTCCCTCCTCCACCTCTGAAGTCAAAGGGGCAGCAGTCCAAGCACTGGGCTCCCTTGAGGTCCTTCCTGGACGGCCTTCCTCTCTCGGGGCCCTGGCCGTACCGCGCCTACTTGGCCTGCGGATCTGGGATGTGAGTCCAGTCCTCGCAGGCATGGGGAGGGAGGGAGGGAGTGCCTCCCTACCTGCCAGGTGGGATCAGCGTGGCGGAAGTAACAGAAGTTGTCCGTGATCCACTTGTAGATGGCCGACAGGGTGATCTTGGTGGCCTTGCTGGCCTGCATGGCCATGCAGATGAGCGTGGCATACGAGTAGGGCGGCTTCATGTGCGGGTTGGTGGCGTAGTCCACGTCGTCGGGAGGCGAGGCCTGCAGCCCCGAGGGGGCGCTCCGCGGCGTGCAGGAGGACGTGGGCTTGCCGGGTGTGTGCGGCTGCCCCAGGCAGGCGGGGTCCGCCGCCAGGGGAGACCCCGGCTCGGCCGAGCCTGCCAGCTCGTGGGAGCCGTGGGGGTCGGTGTCCCCCGAAGGCAGGGCGGGGAGCTCGGCGTTGAGAATGGAGAATTCCTGCAGCCACTGCAGGCTGGTCAGGCTGTCATTCAGGGCGTTGGACTCCTCCAGGCCGCCTTCCGGTCCGGCCTCCTCCGCTGCCCCTGCTCCCGAGACGCGTAGCCAGCTCTCCGCCATATCTGCGGGGACTCTCCGAGGGGGCTGTCAACATCCACGAGCCGAGCCGAGGGTGGCCGCCGAGCTCTCCGGCCCGCTGACTCCCGCGGCTTCAGTTACGCAGCCTCCCGGAAGCGGGCTTCCATCCCGCGATCCGGGGGTAGCCTCCTCCAAACGGAATGTGGTGCCTGCGGGGACCAGAGCGGGAACTGAGCCCTCTTTCCCCACCCCCGAGGGGAGAGTGTGGGCGAGGGGGGAGGCTCTTACTAAAATCCTTCCTGCAGCCGGGGAGGATCTTTTACTGCCGAGGTCTGGGAAACAGAAGGTGTGCCCGGGAGTCCGACCCACACGGGGTTCGCCTCGCTCTTTTCCTCTTGGATCTTTTAGAGGAGACTTAATTAGCCAAACGAGGGAATAGTGTAGGGGCATGCGAGGTCACCCCTTTCTCCCTCAAAGCGGGGAATTAACCCCCCTCTCTCCGTCCACAAACAATGGAAATGGGGCGAGAGAGTCCAGGAGGGCAGTACGACGGGTCGGGGGGCGGGGGAGGTCGTCTGATCTTTGAAAAGGGATATTAGGATGGGGCTCAAGGGGAAGGAAGGAAACAATACAGAGAGTTATAAGGGGGCGGGAAGTGAGTGTCCCCCAAACGCCTCTGATGTCAGTCCCCGGGCCCACCACTTCCGTCGGGGACGGATGGGAGAGCGGGCTGGTACTGACGCCCTCCCTTCCCACGGCCGGCAGCCCTCCCCGTCCCTTACCTGGCTCAGAGCGCAGCCCGGGCCAAAGGAAGCTTCTCAAAGAAATTCCTCCCACCGCCCACCCTCACCGCGGCTCTCTGCTCCCAGCTCCAGGGCCCAGCTAGCAATCCTCGTCGCCACTCACGCCCGCCGGCGCCTCTCTGAAAGCCAGCGGCCGGGGACCGGCACTCAGTAGCCGCTCGCAAGGCGTCCCCTGCTGCCGTGGCGACGCCCCGCCCATATAAACAGCTTCCGCTTCTGCCATTGGCCAGGGCATCTCCACAGAGACCGCGGGCTCTGAACCGCTCTCTCACGCGGTAACTCTCTTCCAGCTCCCTCCTGCCGCCCTCTCCCGCGCGCGACCCAGCCCCCTACCCGCCACCGCGTCCCGGCTCCGCGCATTCCCGCCCGAGGGCCCCGCGCAGGGCTCGGAGAGGCGCGCGGCTCGGCGCTCCCGCAGAGGCCCCGGGGCCCTTGGCGAGCAGTTCGCCGCGGGAACCGTCCCCGCCCCACACCCTTCCCATCTGGGCTGCTCAGAGGTGGCGACGGCTCCTGGGACGCAGCCCGTGGCGCGGGGGCCAGGGCTGGGTGCATGCTTGGGGCTTTCCTTTCCTCTCCTCTCCTCTGGGCTGCGAGTGGCACTTCCTCACGTTTCTTCGGCCTGTCCCGGTCTCCCGACCGAGTGTCGTCTTGGTGCCCGCAAGCAGGTCTGACTCTCCGATGCCACCTGCCGCTCAGGTCCGCAGAAACCGCAGCCCCGGTCGCAGGCACCCCAAGGCGGCTAGGGTAATCCAGTGTTTCCCGGTAAGCGCTCCCTCCCCGCCCCGTCCTCAGCAAGATTCCCAGAAGCTGACATTCCAGAGGCTTCTTCGGAAGTGCTCTCCCTCCTTTCCAGATAGCCGAGGAAACAGAGCCGCTGGGTGAAAGCCAGGAAAGCCGTGGACTTGCCAAATTCTTTGACTGGGGTCATTTGCCCCATTAATTTCACCAGCCTTTAAGTGACGGACTAACGGTGGACTGTGGTCCTTCCTCCTCCCCTCCCCCAGCCTCCCTCCAGTCACCAGCTTTCCTGCTCTTCAGTTATTGAGGAGCTGCAGTTGGAAGTTCTCTGGTTGAAGGGGGTGGGTGGAGGTGAGGGCTCCTTATCAGGCCTCTGGGCAGGAGCTGTGCCCAGGGGATGGTACACCTGTTCCCACCCAGAAATATGTCTTTCCCTCTACCCCTTGCCCTCTCTCACTCCTCCATGTCCAGCTTGTCTTGAGGCAAAGTTTTTTTTTTCTTCCCAAGTATTTATTTTTATTTTTATTTTATTTTTATTTTTTTATTAGTTTCTGCTTTATAACAAAGTGAATCAGTCATACATATACATCTGTTCCCACATCCCTTCCCTCATGCATCTCCCTCCCTCCCACCCTCCCCATCCCACCCCTCCAGGTGGTCACAAAGCCCCGAGCTGATCTCCCTGTGCTTTGCAGCTGCTTCCCACTATCTATCTACCTTACAAGTTTGGTAGTGTATATATGTCCATGCCTCTCTTTCGCTTTTTCACAGCTTACCCTTTGTTGAGAGTCCGCCTGCCGATGCAGGGGACATGGGTTCGTGCCCCGGTCCGGGAAGATCCCACATGCCACAGAGCAGCTTGGCCCATGAGCCATGGCCGCTGAGCCAGTGCGTCCGCAGCCTGTGCTCTGCAACGGGAGAGGTCACAACAGTGAGAGGCCCACGTACCACAAAAAACAAAACAAAACAAAACAAAAACATTTGTATTTCCACTAATAAACTCAAATTATCTTTGCTTTCTCCCATCGCACTCCCCAGAGCCTTTTCACAGAATTGTCACTGGTCCCCTGGCCACTCTCCTGCAGCCTGTGTGATACTCCATCAGATTCCTTGGAGGCCCGTCTACCTAGCACAGCCTCGTGATTCTAATCGGCTCACCACCTACAATGGTCAACTCAGATTTCCTCCCTTTGTGAACCTTGCAGAACAATCTCAGAACATACCATCGCACCCCCCCCCCACCCCGCCACACCGCATTGGTCTTGGGGCCAAAGAAGACCCAGAGGCTTCTTAGCGGAAGAGGTGCTGGAATGACACAGGTGCTTTCTCAACATCACTCCCACAAGGGTGAGGAGAGCAGCGAGGATGGGGACCTGAGCCATCCTTGCCGCGAACTGGGGCTCCTGGCAGAGCACCTGTGGGCCTGGGGAGGGTGGACCATGGTATGCTCCCCGGGCTCCCTCTTTGTGGGAGCTCCGTGAGGGGAGTGGCATCCGTGTGGGGAGGGAAACAGCGTGGAGAGGGAGACCAAGTGCCTGAGAAGCTGTCCTGATGGCCAAGCCAGCCTGAGGCACCTCAGTCATAGGATGGAACTTTGAACTTACAGCTGAGCGTGGTGAGGTCTGTTGATTCCACGGGAACTACCACAGTGGATGCTCCTGTCATTAACCTGACATTAACCCGACAGATGCTTCCAGAGAGTTCCCCAGCTCTTTACTACCAGTGTGACGCTAACAGCAGAACCCGAGAAACATTTTACCAAGAGAGCAGATGCACTTTCCTTCTACCGTAAGAGCCCTTGAGACCTCGGGGTGAGGCTACGATGCGACCCTCAACTCCCTCTCCTGGCAGCCGCCACTGTCATTCGGTTTCATGTCTGGCCTGAACGGTGAAGCCAGTTTAATCTGAGAATGGCTGGCTCTCGAGATCACCATAAAGAAGCCCAGGCATTGTTTTCCTTCCAGGTCTCGCTCCCCTGCCGCAATCCCAGAGTGGAATAAACATCCACCAGCAGGTTGGCCCGAAGGAGTTAGGGAGAGGAGGAAGCACAAGGCCTGGGGTCAGTTTCCACCAGCATGGGTGGCTGAAACATTTCCCAGGAGCTCTCTCTGCCAAACACGGGGGTTGGTGGGGAGCCACTGCGGGGAGGCAGGAGCCTAGATTCCTCTCTTGAAACCCAGTGAGCGGCTGGCCGGCACAGCTGCCACAGACTCAGGGCGGAGTGAGGGCAGAGATGGCATCTTCCCCAACTAGTGACCAAAACAAATCCTGCCTGTAACCTTTGCCACAGAAGCATCCCCGCTTTTGTGGAACAGGGATTAATCTAGTCTCACAAATATTTATTTTTCCTGGAAAATTTCAGCATATTAAATACAGGCTCTTGCCAGTTAGGAACGGAAGCCTCAGCGAGGGCCCCCCGGATGTGCACGCGCCAAGCAAGCTTGGGGTTGGGTGTGGGTGAACATGAACTTTCACACGAAGTCTGGATAACCTAAATGAGTTTCAAAATAAACAAACCGGACAGACAGACGTACATTTGGCAAAAAGACATGAGAAACAAATGGACAGACAGAAGCCAGGTAAAGAGTAGGAAGGCAGGAAGTGAAGTGTACCCTGGACCTCAGCCACTCTGGCCCAGGCCTGGCTGGGTCAACGCTAAGTGGGAAGGGACCGGAGAGCCCCTGGGAAGGCTGTGGGAGGCGTCTCTGGGGATTACGGCTTCCTCCACCACAAGCCTGCATGGGGCCAGAGGGGTGAGGACCTGGGTCTTTTGCAAGCTGATGGAGAGTGGCAACCACAGGAGTTTGTGTCCCTCCAGCACCTGTAACCACGTCGCCAAGAGAGTAAAGCACTGGACCCATGACGGGACGTGGCTGTCCTGAAGCTTAAGTATGTCCAGGGCATGTTTAAGAGATTACAAACCACGCAACCTGAAGGCAGTCTCTGCTGTGAACCCAGGAGGGGCAATTTCGACCTAGTCCACCGGGCAAGATGTGGCTTTAGAGCCATGGTTGTTGAAGCCCTTGGTGAGCACGGAGCAGAGAGACATCAGTGCGCAGAGTGTGACTGACAGGTGGGCTCCTCCTGAGAACTCATCCCGGATTCAGTTTAGTGTCATGAGAAGGAATAAGGGGCACGTTGATGGCCCTGATTGAATTTATAGACTTAGGGCTCCAGGGAGAAGAGTCACCCTCGACCCCTGATCGTTCCTTTGGGATCCAAATCTAGGGAGCACAAGGCAACTGGTGGTAGCCCAGGGCTCACTGGGTCACAGAGCTAGTCTATAAAATGCAGGCTTTGAAATTCCTCTCTGATCCTAACTAAACACTCTCCTCTGAGGGGCTACAGGTTCCCTTTTCAAGGGCTCAGGCTCTCTTTCCAAGACCTTATCACAGAGGCCGCGTCTGCCTTAAACTGCCTGTTGATGGAAACAAGACCAGGCCCCCTGCCATGGGATCTGCAAGATCATGATGGAGGGGGCACGGTCAGGCCAAATCGGAAGGCTTTGGAGGTATTTTTGCGCCTTTCTCCATGCCCAAATAGATTCATTTAGAGCAGAGTCGCAGAGCTCTCTCGCTGCACCCGGGCAGTGAGGACACCAGCGGCCTGGCCTTGCCCTCACCAAATAGGGTTTAGATGGAAGGTTTTCCAAGGTTTGGCTGCTTTATATTTTAGAACTCCAAACTCAACCTCAGGGATGAGGGATTTGCTTTTCCCTGTCATAATGTTAAAGAAACACTTATGACAGCAGGACTGGGAGTGAGATACCTGCTTCTCCCCCAGCTCAGCCGCTAGACCGCCCTCTCATTGCAAGGGAGCGAGTCTCACTTCCTCTCAAGCTGGGGCCTATTTTGTCTGCCGCTTAGGTATTAAAGTGCTGCTCCCTAGTCCATCCGGGAGGACTCGGCTGACGGGGAAGGACCTGCAGTTGTTCCCACCCACCATCATGTACCTTCTGTGGAGGAAATTGTGGAGGAGAGAGGCGTCCCCGTGCAGGACGACTGGTCAATAGCTCCTTTCGGTGACAAGGTCAGGTTCTCACTTTCTGGGGTGATGCCACATTCCTGGGTGGGAAAGAAGTAAGCGCCAGTCAAATATGTTAGAGGGGAGGAGTCAGGGCAGGGCACCCGTGCGAGGAGGAGGAAAGGGGATCTGGGAAGGGCGGCAGGAGGCGACATGCAGAGGGAGGGCTGGTCTCTCCTCTCATCACTTCTGTGCACCCCTGACCCGGAGTGGCTGTCTCCCGGGGGGTGATGCAAGCACATCCTGCCCGAGGCCCAGCAGCTGCTGGAGCCACACAAAGACCGCAGCTCAGGTGACACTGGTCACCCAGTAGCTGTGACACGGGAACACCCCAGGTTTCCCCAGGATTACTAACAGCTCTCCTTTTTTTTTTTTTTTTTTTTTTCTTGTGGTACGCGGACAAATAGCTCTTCTTCTGAAGGGAGAGAACACAGAACCAGCGGAGGCCCCGGTACCTGCTGGGTTTCTCCTCTTGGATGGAGGGTTAGTTCCAGCTTGATGGATCTAATACAAACACCGCCTGTCCTTCAGCCCACGCCCGGCACCCCCATCAGTCACCTGGGCTCGCAACCTCGGTGCACCCCAGGGCAGATGCAAAAGCCTACTGATTCTCTTTCTACAGCCACAACTAAAAGTTCACATGCCACAACTAAGGAGCCAGTGAGCCATAACTAAGGAGCCTGCTGGCAGAAACTAAGACCCAGTGCAACCAAATAAATAAATAAAGATTAAAAAAGTAAAATAAAGAAATGAATCCAGACTCTACATTATATATAGGAACTTGCTTTTTTTTTTGGTAAACGATGTGGTCCTAGATATATTTGCACCTCAGTGGATACAGCTCTACTTTAGTTTTGCCTGAATACCAGTTCATAGTATAGATACATTATAATTTATTTAACAATTCCTGCCTGATGTGCGGAAAACCCACACACATCTAGTGTCAAAAGTGAATCAGGAGGGACTTCCCTGGTGGCCCAGTGGTTAAAAATCTGCCTGCCAATGCAGGGGACATGGGTTCCTGCCCCGGTCCGGGAAGATCCCACATACCGCAGAGTGGCTGGGCCCGTGAGCCATGGCCGCTGAGCCTGCACGTACAGAGCCTGTGCTCCGTGACGGGAGAGGCCACAACAGTGAGAGGCCCGCGTACCACAAAAAATAAATAAATAAATAAATAAAAATAAAATAAATAAAAAACTGCCTGCCACTGTAGGGGACACAGGTTTGAGTCCGGGTCTGGGAGGATCCCACATGCCATGGAGCAACTAAGCCAGTGCACCACAACTACTGTGCTCGCGTGCCTCAATTACTGAGGCCTGCGCACCTAGAGCCCATGCTCCACAGCAAGAGAAGCCACTGCAAGGAGAAGTCTGTGCACCACAATGAAGAGTAACCCCTGCTCACCACAACTAGAGAAAGCCGGCGCATAGCTAACGAAGACCCAACGCAGCCAAAAATAAAATAAATAAAAATTAATTAATTAATTAATTAATTTTAAAAATGTGAATCAGCATTGTAGGAGAATACTGAGAGCAGAGGAAACACACAGGCGTATGTTTTTCCTTTACATGGACACTCAGAGAAGTGAAATAGCTGGGCCACAGCTGAAAATTTACTAAATATTGCCAAACTGAATGCCCAAAACAAAAACAGTTGTACTACAGTTATAAAGGAAGGAAGAAGGAAAGAAGATAGCAGACAAAAGGCAAAAAATCCAGTCTAATACACACACACACACACACACACACTCGGTAAAGAGGCCCATTCCTTCCATGGACTTTACATTGTGCTATGGACTCATGTCCCCCTCCCCCATTCATACCTTGAAGCCCAACTTCCAATGTGACTATATTTGGAGATGGGGCTTTTGAGAGGTAATTAGGGTTAGAAAAGGTCATAAGGGTGGGCCCCTCCAGATGGAATTAGTGGCTTTATAAGAACAGAGAGAGAGATATCAGTCTCTCTCTCTTTTGTTTCTTTTTGGCCACACCGTGAGGCTTGCAGGATCTCAGTTCCCCAACCAGGGACTGAACCCGGGCCACGGTAGTAAAATCCGGGAATCCTAACCACTAGGCAACCAGGGAACTCCCAGTCTCTTTCTGTCATGTGAGGACACAGTAAGAAGGCAGTCATTGCAAGCCAGGAAGAGGGCCTTCACCAGCAACCCAGTCTGCCGGCACCTTGATCTTGGAGTTCTCAGCCTCCAGAACTGTGAGAAGTGAGTATGTGTTGTTTAAGCCACCCAGCCTGTGGTATTTTGTTACGGCAGCCTGGGCAGATGAATACAGGCTCCAAGGCAGTAGATACTGGGGTACTTGTGACCAACCGGTCTGGTTACACTGGGGCCTGGGCACAAACCAACCTGCAGACAAAACCCGTGCAGAGGATCCCATTTAAGTGGTAGCTGCCCCCAGGGACTGCTCCTCCGTGTCCTCTGCCTTAACTTCTCCCCTTCCCTCAACTCACACTGCCCACAACTTTTGAATCTGCACCATCCTTATTTTTTAATGCTGCTATCCTAGTTCAGGTAGTTTTCATTCTTAACTAAAACTATGACCTCTTAACTGGTCTCCTTAATCTCCTCCCTTTCTGATTCACTCTACACTGTGAGTTGATTTAAAGAGCTAACTTTCTAAAATGGAAATCAAATTACAATAGTTGTCATTATTTGAATTCTGAAAATATTCCAGCAAGATGGATATTTTTTTTACTTTTTTTAAAATTTTTAATTATTTGGCCGCACCGTGTGGCTTGTGGGATCTTAGTTCCCTGACCAGGGATTGAACCCAGGCCTGCAGCAGTGGGAGCATGGAGTCCTAACCACTGGAGCACCGGGAAATTCCCAAGATGGTTTTTTGTTTTTTTCCGGTACGAGGGCCTCTCACTGTTGTGGCCTCTCCTGTTGTGGAGCACAGGCTCTGGACGCGCAGGCTCAGCGGCCATGGCTCACGGGCCTACCGATCTGCGGCATGTGGGATCTTCCTGGACCGGGGCATGAACCTGCGTCCCCTGCATCGTCAGGCAGACTCTCAACCACTGCGCCACCAGGGAAGCCCTAATTGGGAGTTGTTATTGCAAGATCTGTAATCAATCTTCCCTTCTTTTGGTATTTTTTTAAAAATTGAGGTCACAGTAAAATAAATTAGATATCCTGCCTAAAAGTGGAAAATACTAATCTTCACCTATTTACTTTTGGACCAATGGAGTTATATCCTTGATTATTGTAGAAAATGGAATTGTACTTAAAAATAACTTCATACAAAATTAAAATATGGGAAAAAATTAAAAAGAAATAAAAAGAAAAGGAAATAAAAAGAAAAATTAAAATATGGAAAAACTGGCTATGGAAATCCTATTACATTTTCATATATTTGAAAAATCTTCATCTACATGGCATTTCAATAACATACTTTAAGCTTAAGGTCACAAAAATAAAAGGAAAGTAACAAAATTGTATTTAAGCACCTCTAACTGTTCAAGTCAATTCTAATGCTACAGTGCTGCTTTTGTTATTCATGTTTTTACCTATTTAAAAAAATTATACGGACTTCCCTGGTGGCGCAATGGTTAAGAATCCACCTGCCAATGCAGGGGACACGTGTTCGAGCTCTTGACCGGGAAGATCCCGCATGCCGCGGAGCAACTAGGCCCATGCGCCACAACTACTGAGCCCACGTGCCACAACGACTGAAGCCTATGTGCCTAGAGTCCGTGCTCCGCAACAAGAGAAGCCACCTCAATGAGAAGTTCACGCACCGCAACGAAGAGTAGCTCCCGCTTGCTGCAACTAGAGAAAGCCCGCGCCCAGCAGCGAAGACACAACAGAGCAAAAAATAAATTAAATAAATAAACAAAATTTAAAAATTATATAAGTAATACATGTCTTTGACAAAAAAAAATACAAAGAAGTACGTAATTTAAAAAGTGATAATCTGGGCTTCCCTGGTGGCGCAGTGGTTGAGAGTCTGCCTGCCAATGTAGCCAATGTAGGGGACACGGGTTCGTGCCCAGGTCTGGGAAGATCCCACGTGCCACGGAGCGGCTGCGCCCGTGAGCCATGGCCGCTGAGCCTGCGCATCTGGAGCCTGTGCTCCGCAACGGGAGAGGCCACAACAGTGAGAGGCCCGCGTACCATGAGAAAAAAAAAAAGTGATAATCCAACACTATGAAAGGTAACTCCATTATTAACAATCAGTTTGCAGCCTTCCAGATTTTCCTATACATATATAAACACATTCAGGTTTTCTGTTTTGCTTTATTTTGATATTTAACCTAATTGGGATATTACTCATATTGATCTGCATGTTGTTTTTTTTCCTAATGTACTGTACTCATCTTTCCATGTCTGTACTTACGGATTGACCTCATTGCCTCGTTGTTTTTTTTTTGGCCCGCTGCGAGCAGCTTGCGGGATCTTAGTTCCCCAAACAGGGGATGAACCCGGGCCTCAGCAGTGAAAGCGCCACAGTTCTAACGACTGGACCGCCAGGGAATTCCCAAACTCATTGTTCTTAATGACTACATAATAACCACCTCTTGGGCTTCCCTGATGGCGCAGTGGTTGAACGTCCGCCTGCCGATGCAGGGGGCAGGGGTTCGTGCCCCGGTCCGGGAAGATCCCACATGCAGCGGAGCAGCTGGGCCCGTGAGTCATGGCCGCTGAGCCTGCGCGTCCGGAGCCTGTGTTCCACAATGGGAGAGGCCCCAACAGTGAGAGGCCCGCATACCGCAAAAAAAAAAAAAAAAAAGAAAGAAAGAAATAATTTTCAAATATGTAGATATTTTCTTAGTTTTTTTCTTGTTTTCTACCTTAATTGCATCACTGTCTGAGAATGTACTCTGTATGATTTAGAGCATTTGAATTTGTTGAGACTTGTTATATGGCCCAGCATTTTCATAAACATTCCATGTAGACTGGAGAAGAATTTGTGATCTGCAGTTGTGGGTGCAGTATTCTCTATACATCTATTAGGTAAGGTCTGCTTATCCAGTTGTTCAGATCTCTTTCTTACTAGCTCTCCATCTGCTCATTTTAAGAGTTACTGATATATGCATCTTCCACTATATTTGTAGATTTGTCTCTACCTTCTTGCAATTCTGTCCATGGGTTTGCTTTCTATATTTTGAGGCTATGTGTATTAGGCACACACAAATTCAGAACTGTTATGTCTTCTTGGTGAATGAAGCATTCCATCATTATGAAGCATCCCTCTTTACTTCCAGTCATGCTTTTTTGCCATAATGCCTACCTTCTTTTGGTAGTTTTTGCATGGTTTGTCTTTTTAAATTTTTGTTCTTCTTTCAAAAATTGTGGTACAATGCACAATTTACTGTCTTAACCATTAAACTTTTTAAAAATTGTGGTAAAAACTCTGTTAACATGAAGTTTACCATTTTAGTCATTTTAAAGTGTACAGTAAAGTACATTTACATTGTTCTGCAATTAATCTCCAGAGGTCTTTTCATCTTACCACACTGAAGACGCTATATGTGTATCCAGTTAACAATTCCCCATCCTTCCTTCCTACCCCCTGCTTGGCAATCACCCTTCCTACTCTCGAAGAATTTGTCTACTCTAGATGCCCTCATACAAATACAATCAGACAGTGATTTGTTTCTTGCTGCTGGTTTATTCCACATAGCACAATGTTGTCAAGGTTCATCCATGTTGTAGCATGTGTAGCATTTCCTCCCTTTTGAAGGCTGAGTAATATTCCATGGTGTGTATATACCACAATAAAAAAAAACTATTCATCTGTTGATGGACGCTTGGGTTCCTCCCACCTTTTTGTGATTGTGAATAATGCTGCTATGAACATGAGTGTTTAATATCTGTTTGAGTCCTTGCTTTCAATTCTTTTGGTTATATACCCAGAAGTGGAAGTGCTGGGTTATATGGTCATTGTTTAATTTTTTGAGAAACTGCCATAATGTTTTCCATAGTGGTCACACCATTTTACATTCCTACCAGCAATGGACAAGTATTTTAATTTCACTACATCTTTGCCAACGCTTGTTATTTTCTGTTTTTTGTTTTGGTTTTGATAACAGTTGTCTAAATGTGTGCGAGGTGATACTTACTCTGGACTTAAGTTGCTGTCAAAAGCAAAGGACCTTAGGGCACAAGGACCCCAAATCTTAGAATCACCTCCCTGTTCTGTCTACCCCTGATAGTTTTCACTCTTATTAACCTACCAGATGTTTCCAAGCAGATGTTTTGAGGAATACATTGTCTATTTTGTTTTAGTAGTCCTTAGTGGGGGGGGGGTTAGTCTGAATTATCTGGACCACCATCACTTCTTTTCTGTATTTCAAGAAGAAATGAAGTGGGCCTTAAAGGTAGAAGGAGAGTAGGAGTCCATGGATTTAATATTTCTTTATTTTTTAACCCATGTTATTTCCCACGTCTATATTTTAAGTAACCTGGAGTAGATATCCTGGCTGAGTACTCGCAGTAGCTCACATTAACAGGCAGTGAATTTTTTTTTTAGATTAAGTGGGAATAAAAAGAGAAGAAAATCCATGGAAGAAAAAGGAGTGGAAGAAGAAAGGGAGAGAGAAGGAGGACCTAGAGGGATAGAGATGGAGAAGGCAGAAAAGCGGGAAAAAGAAAAGAGAAAGATGAAGCGGGGAGAACAGAATTAAAGGAAGCTCCATTTAGTTTTACCAAGACCTGTAGCCAGCGCTTCTGTAGAAATCCAGAGTTACTACCTGCTTAACAAGCAAACAAACAAAAAATTCCTTTCACATTGTCCTTTCCTTGCCAACCATTCACTTATTTTCATGACTGGTCGTGGAAAAAGGAAACTAATTCATTCACTCAACAAACATTTATTAGGTACCCACTATATGCCAAGCTCTGTTCTGGGCACTGAGGAGAAACAAATGAACAAAACCTACACAAGCCCTTGCCCTCACTGAACTTCTGTTCTAGTGGGCCACTGTACCCAAGGTACAGTGATTGAGGTGCTAAATGCTGTAACAAACAGATCACAACTTCTCAGCAGGTTAACATAATAAAGGTCTGTTGTCTGCTCAGCTGAGAGTCCTTGCATGTATTTTTGGTCATGCAGATCTGCCCTGCTCATTCAGAGTGACACTTCTGCTTCACGTCTATTGGCAAGAACTAGTCACATGGCCCCAAAGGCAAGGGCATGGCTGGGAAATGTAGTTCCCAGTAACAAACACAAGTCTTTGGTGATCAGCAAACTGATTCTTCACATGGAAAGATACAGACAAGAAACTGAATAACAAATTATTTATTACTTTCGGAGGTGATAAATGCTATGGGAAAAATGCAGGAAAGAAATAGAGTGTCTGGGAGGGGGGGGAGTATTGAAAATTTAAATAGACTGGTGAGAGACGGACTCACTGGGCTGAGCAAAGCTTGAAGGAAGCAGAGGCGTGAGCCATGTGAATATAGGGGAGACGGTGTGACTGGAAGAGGAAACACTCAAAAAGGAGCCCATTATGGCTGAAACAGAGCCAGCGGAGAGAGGCAGGAGATGAGCTCAAACAAATCAGAGGCAAATCGTGTGGGACTCTAGATTTATCCTCTGAATGAGACGAGAAGAATCAGATGGGTGTGAGCAGAGGAGAGCTAGGATTTGATCTGCACTTTATCGAGACCAGTGTGGTGGCTACGTTGGGAATACACTGAATGGGGGCAAAGGGAAGGAGATAAAAGTGCATGGGACCAGAGTGGCAACAATGGAGGTGATGAGAGATGTAGATTGCTAGATACAATTTGAAGGCAAAGCAGGATTTGTAGATGGATTGAAGATGGAGTTTGAGAGAAAGACAGGAGTGACTGTGGCCTGAGCAATTAAGAGATGGAGCTAGGGAAGACCATGGTGGAGCACGTTTGTGGGGGGAACTCAAGAACTCACCTCTAGACATGTTGAGCTTGCGACGTCCATGAGAGTTTCATGTGGAGACGCTAAGAAGCTGCTGGACTAGGGTCTGAAGCTCAGGAGAAAGCCCTGGGCTTGAGCTACAGGTTTAGAGTCCTTTCTCAGGGTAAAGACGCTACTCAAAGCCTTGAGACCGAAAGAGAAGGGCAGGCAGTGTAGTTGAAAAAGAGAGACCCAAGGACTGAGCCTTAGGTCTGGACAGAATAAGATGTGGCCATTGCTGGGGATGGGGAGAAAAAAAGTGAGGGAAGGAAGCGGGCGTGAGTGGGGAATTATTTGGGGCTGTGGTTCATCAGATCAGAATCAGAATGGAGCACCATTAATGGTGACCAAGGGGTCTGTTTCCCCCCAACTCCACTCCTACCTGCCTGCCTCTAGCTGTGTACAATCCCAGTGGTCTGATGATGGGCAGGGCCGTCAGCTGCTCATTCCATGCTTCTGCACTCTTTCACCACCACCCCTCGCTCTCATAAAGGTTTGGTCATTCATTCAACAAATCTTTGCTGAATGCCTATATATGTGCCAGGCCCTGAGTGAACAAGCTAGACAAGGCCTGTGCCCTTCTGGAGCTTATACTCCATAAGGGGGCTGGGGCAGATAATAAACAAGCAACAAATAGACAAACAAGAACATTCCTAATCCAGGGTAAAAGAATAGAGAATGCCCTGCTTTGGTGCAGGGGATCATGAAAATTCTCTTCCAGGAGGGGACATCCGAGCTGAGACCTGAGCGCTAAAAGGATGATGGCCATCAGATCTGGGGGTCAAGGATCTGGCTGGAGGGAGGCTTGCAGTGCTGCAGGGGAATGTTGAAGGCCAGTGTGCTGATCATGGTGAGGAGCCCCCTCACATGGGACCTTGGAGGCTATGGTTAGGAATTCGGTTTTATTCTAAGTGTGACGAGGACACCTCCCGTGGGTTTAAGCAGAGGACTCACGTGACAACATTTCACAGACCTCACTGGGTTGGTCAGATGGAGAGCAGACAGTAGGGGCCAGAGTGGAGGCAGCGAAAGGAGTTAGGAGGGTTTTCGAGCTGAGGCCACAGGTGGCATCTTGCACTAGGATGGGCCAGGATGCACGTTGTCTTGAACGAACGGGTGGGTCAGGCAGTCATACATATATCAAGCTCTTCTCTGGGTCCAGGCCTATGCAAGGCCAAGAAAAGCACCTCCTAAAGAAACATGAGCGAGGTACAGTCCTTGCCCTAAGCTTACTGAATGCTGAATTACAGGAAACTCAGACCACACATATTAAGGTGCCGGGTAAACACAAAGCAACCAGTAAGTCAGTGCATAGGAGAGGCTGACTAGGTGCAGAAGGGGGACTGGAAACAGTAACTGGCTACCGCGTAAAGGGGAGACTTTGGAGCCTTCTCCAGACGGGCGGGGCGGCTCATTTTCCAGCGGGCAGTGGCAGAGGGTCGCGAGCAGCGCTGCCTCCCCGCCCCCAGCCCACGGCCCCGCGTGGCGGCGGGGCCTGGATTGTCCAAGAACTTGGCTCCGGGCTCCAGTTTCCCAACTCACTCGGAGCTCAGAGAAGCGGTGACAAAGGCGAGGGCCCTCCCGACACGCCGCGTTCTCAGCCGGCCTGCAGTGACTCACCACCTCGCTCCCTCCCTCACCGCTGACCCCGGGCCAATCCCTTAAGGAGTCTACACCCCACTCTTCTCACTTGGCCGGGACAATTGCCTGGTGGAGTTTTTAGCTCCCCGGGGGCAGGGCTTTTGTCAGCAACCGTCCAGGTTCCTCGAGAGAGGCTTCTCCTAGGGGCTGGTGGAGCGTAAAACCTTTGGGTGGACCCGAAGGCCCCAGGCCCTCCCCGTGCACCGAAGGAGGGCTTTAATGCCTGTGCATTCTTCTAATTTCAGAGCCTTTCAACAGCATTTTATACCGAATACAATTTCGCAAGTCTTGGTGTCCTGGAGGAATTTTCCCTTGGACACCTCTTGGTCAAAATTTGCTAGGGGAAAACAAAAAAGCAACCAGAGTAGGCCCCCAAAGTCTGCAAAGCAGAGACCAGTGGCAATGGGAGGTGAGAGTGCGGCGGACTGACCAACGGGCCCCGGGGCAAGGGGACCACCGCGCGAGGGCGCGGGCCGAAGCTCTACTCGCCCGCGCAACCGAAAGCGGGCGGCGAGTATCGCGAGAGCGCTCAGCTCCCCTGCAGCGAGCCCTCGGGCAGGAGCAGAGGCCCAGGCGGCGGGCGTGGGCTGCGGGGACGCTCGCCTGGTTCTCCGGCTGGCATCTCGGCGCCCCTACTTCCAGCGCGCCCCGTCGCAGCCAGGCGACCTGAGCGTCCCCCAACCAGCCTTGGGCCGGAGTGCTGCCCGCAGTCCTCCGCTCGCCCGGCCGCCGGCGCTCGCCGCCCGGCTGGGACCCGGCAGGTGGACTGCGGCGGGCGCACCCTCCTTCCGGCCCCGGCCCCTCCCTCGAGCCCTGGCGCGCCTCTGCTCCCCGGCCAGAGCTCGCCATCTGCGCCCCCGAGTTACCTGCCTCGGGAAGTCCCAGTTCACAAGCAGCCGGGACTGTAAAAGGGTGGATTCGGCAGAGCCCAAAACCACATTTCTAGGGGAGGGGTGGGGTCCCCATCTAGAGGGTCGCAGATCGCATTACCGGCCGAGGGGAGGAGACAGCGGAAGGGAGAGTCAACAGAGGTAAAAGTTGCTTTTCGCTTACTACTCCCCCTCCCCCTCCCTTACGCGCTGCGATGCCGGTAGGCTCGGGGACACAGTGTCCGCCCCGGAACGGTTTGGCAGGACAGAGGTATCTTTCCATACGCGGATGCTGCAGTCAGAGCGCCGCTTGGCCTGCAGGGCTGCCGGGCTCCGGGGCCCCGAGGGCGACCCCCGTCTGCCCGGGGGCGGGAAGCAGAAGCCCGCCTCCGGGCACCGAAGATCTAGAGCAATAACAGACGCATAAATAAACCAGTGAGCGGCTCTTTGCTGCCAGCAGCAGGGAAACCTCGGGCTGATTAAATGCAGACGCGGGGTGTCTTCCAGGACAGGAGGGCGGCGGGGTAGAGGGAACCGGCGTGGAGGCGAAGGGTGGGGGGAAGGGAGGCCGGGGCAGGAGCGACGGGAAAGACCCAAAGCCACGTTTTTGTTTTTGTTTTTTTTTTGCTGTACGCGGGCCTCTCACTGCTGTGGCCTCTCCCGTTGCGGAGCACAGGCTCCGGACGCACAGGCCCAGCGGCCATGGCTCACGGGCCCAGCCGCTCCGCGGCACATGGGATCCTCCCAGACCGGGGCACGAACCCGTATCCCCTGCATCGGCAGGCGGACTCTCAACCACTGCGCCACCAGGGAGGCCCCAAAGCCACGTTTTTAAACATGGCGTGGGGGGGGGGCGGTTTTAAAGGCAACCAGTACGGGGGAGGAGGGGACCGGTCTGCGGGCCTCTGGACCTTTTTTAATACATATTACTTTGAATACATATTACCATGTGAAGTGTTAGTATTCACTTCAAAGTGAAGTTGGTGGTTGGCCACCGAACAGGTTGTCACACGAAGCATTCTAAAATGGGAAATGCCATAGTACTGAAGTTTGTGGTGAAGCGAGGGTCTGTGTCTTTGAACACATCGCTTTTTTAGTCTGCCCTTTTGGCTGGGAAGCTGGGACAATATTTTTAGGTAAGGCGGGAGTTTTGGGGAGTCAGTAAGTGCCTCTCTATCAGCTGGTGTGCTTGATTTTTGCAGTTGTTAGCAAGAAGTTTCATTTCTAATACCATAAGTATTCAATCTACATTGTTTTAAAGTCTGTATACATTTATGGACAGTCCAGTGTTTTACTGGAGCAGGGAGTGATGCCAAAATAACAGGGGAAATCATTTCTACTTGCAAAGGACCTTGTGTAGTTTAAAACTATAGAGCATATTCATGAAAGGCTAAGAATATTGCAGAGGGACCTACAACTAAGTAGACCAGATCTTACACATGCACTTTTGTCCTCTGTTTAAGAAGTAGGCATGGTATTGATATTAAATGCAAATTAGTCTATAATTATCTGTCAGACTCTATTTAAGATTCTAAATACAGGCCCAGCACAAGAAGTAAGGTCCTTTGCCTGTTGTTTTAAATGCTTAACAGTTTGAAATGCCTAGTAGACTTGGGGCCAAGTTTATCAACTTGTCGATAAACAAGAGATGGGGAGGAGCTACTTAAAAATTATAAACAAAGTGTTATGGCTGTTTATTTCCATAAACTTAGATAAGTATACATGCAAATATAATTTGATTTCTAAATAATAGTTTGAATTGTTTTCTAGGAGAGAAGTATGATATGTGTGGAGAGTGTGGCCGCAGCAGCTTGTAGTTCATTTAAATTGCTGGGTGTAGTCAGGATGACTTCGGTAGCACTGGCTAGGAGCCACATAAAACTTAGTGGTCTGTCACTTCACCGGTGGCTGAGATTATACTTTTGAGCTATCCTGAATTTAATAAGGTTAATATTCCTCTTTCAAAAATAAATAGTAGATATAACATGAAGATTTTTAATTTATATGTATATATATGTGTGTACATATATATTTATATATGTATCTATCTTTATTTTAAAAGCTACCAATTGTCTAAAGCAAATTGAACGTTTTTCAGCATACTACTAAAGAGTCATACCAACTTGTTTACTGGTGTAAATTGTACTGGGTCAGTTTCTCCAAGGGCAGGAAGTTGTCTGGTAAAGCCAGAATTTGTTTTTTTTGTTTTGTTTTTTTTGCGGTAGGCAGGCCTCTCACTGCTGTGGCCTCTCCCGTTGTGGAGCACAGGCTCCGGACGCGCAGGCTCAGCGGCCATGGCTCACGGGCCCAGCCGCTCCGCGGCATGTGGGATCTTCCCGGACCGGGGTACGAACCCGTGTCCCCTGCATCAGCAGGCGGACTCTCAACCACTGCGCCACCAGAGAAGCCCCTAAAGCCAGAATTTGTGTGTTCAACTTGTTTTGACCCCCAGAAACCCTGATTCATCATTAGGTTCTTCAAAGAATGCAGGCACATTTTTTTGAGTAAACCATTGTGACGTGTGAATGTTTGTGATTTTTGTTATTTCTGTGCCATATTTTAGGTGTTCTCGGAACATCTGAATTTGCCTTTTTGCTTTCTTCTGTCGATATTCTCCTAGTGGTGAAAATAATCCTGTGAGGCGAGCTTCCTTTCAGTAGGCAATATGTGTAACTAATATAGTTTAAAAACTTATTTATTTTTATGTAAAACTGATGCATGCTATGGTCAACAAATCCAAGCAGTGCTAAGTGTATATAGGAAAAAAGATAAAAAGCCTCTGCTCTCCTTCCTCCATCGTTAGCCATGTCCCCCTAATCTGACCGTAGAAAGCAGTTGGTGTTACTTGGTGTTTGGAAGACCTCTCTTGACTCGGTGCGCGGGCAGTAGTGAAAGCAGAGGGAGAAGTCATGGAAGGCATGGCCACGGAACCCGTTTAGATGTTAGGCAGGTATTCCACCCTTATTTCCTGTGATGTTAATTAATATTGATCATCTTAAACTTCCATTAGTTTAAGATAACTGTAATTGAATTGTTAGTGAAACACTCAAACAGTTAATTGCATTGTCAGGTTGGTAAAGTTTTGATTTGTTGATCTTGTAAGGAAATAAATATTTGGAAATTGAATTCACGTAACCTTAGGGCTGGGAGTAATGTTGGTAATTATCATCTGTGGAATTTTATGATGAGATGCACAGTATACTTACTCTAGGCTTTTTATAACTCATTATGTTTCCTTTAGTTTTCAGAACAACTCCAAGATAGCTGTTATTTCTGCTTTGCAGAGGAGATTTAGGTTAAATGTGAATTAACGAACATAACGTCGCAAGACCAGTAAGTGGTGGTGCTGGCGCTGTGCCTTGGAAAGGGCGTTCTCTTTCCACTGCAGTATGCTCTGCTGCTTCTATCTAGTCTGTCTTATTTTCCAGATGAGGAAATTGAGGCCTGGAGAAGTCAAGTGACTTTCCCAAGGTCATACAGCTGATTAGTAGTAACATTAAACCAAACTTTTATCTCAGGACTCTTGGTCCTGGCTGGTTATGCTACATTTTACTGAAGTACTGTGGACCAAAGGACCATATGCTGTGACCACTGGATACAAATGCTTCAGAACTGATACATCAGCAGTGGTGTTTTCTAGTATGTATTCAAAGGTTCCTTCTCTCTCTTTCAGAAATTATAAAGAGCTCTGATGGGCTCTTTGGGTGATACCCAGTGCAGTGAACTGCAGGTGAGTAAGGTCTGGGAGAGCCTTATTTACAAAGCAAGGACTTGGTAATGCCTGAGGAAAAGACCAAAGGGACTTAATCTAGAGGAGGGTGTCTGGTCAGCAAGATGAGCTGGGACAAGGTGGAGGAAGTAGGGCCCTGGTGCAGCAGCGGTGACCTGACTCAATTGGCTACTTCTGGGGCCGACTGGATGATGGTGAACCTACTCCAAACAGACTGCCTGATGCTTTGTCAGTTTGTTTGAAGAGAAGTGAGGGTAGGTTAATCTTCCACTTCTGTTTTGCATGAGTAACTGCACAGGGATTCAACCTATCTGCATATGATTGGCTCTTCAGAGGTCCTTCAGTTTTTGTGTCAACATTCTTGAGTGTTGACCGCCCAGTGCTCTGATGAACAGGTTAAGTGTTACATTGTCTGTTTTTCCTGTTATCTACTATGTGTGTATTGTCATGAATGACTATATATCTGCATTTCTGAGGATCTGGATACCAGGAACATACCAATGGAAACAGAAGGTTAAACTTTTTCCCTAATGGTTGTATTAGTCCTTCAAATTATTTGTTTATTGCTGAAATGCCCTAAGAATGACATTTTAGTCTTGAGTATTTATTATTTCACAGTAATTAATCTTCTTGGTCCATTATAGTATCTTGGCCATTCAGTATTAAACTAAGAAAATGGTAATACTACAGAAAAACAATTAGAAGACTGTTCTAATATTGTCCTTGTGGGGCATCAGTGCTAAAATTATTTTTTGATGTATTTTTAATGCTAGTCCCAGAGACTTTAATGAGACAATGCTATATACTTTTAGGGTTTATAATTAAACTTAGGCTTGGCTACTTATTGATTGCTAAAGTAAAACATTGTTGTAGGGGTTCTTTGTTTCTTGAGTTAGGGTAGTTTGCACGATTCATCCCCCACAGGTTCATGGGGATGATCAGAAGGCTAGCTGAGCTGGTTTCTTGGTCCTTGGAAAGCTGGGGTCTGGGTTGTCATAGGTCATTGTGATCAGAAGTACATGAGCGTTCTCAGTTAAGGCCAAAGTGAGCAATAAAAGAGAGGTGTGGACCTCTTCCTGAGACTATATCGAGTTTGCATCCTGGGACCCCTAAGTTTGCTCAGTATGGTAGAACTTCCTCTCTTAAATTATAAAATAATTTAAGAATTGTTATTAAGTAAATTGTTAAATATTTGGGTTACTACCCCTAAAACAGTTGATTTTATTTTTGGCATTCTGTTAAAAATATATATAGAGAGATATATATCTCTCTATATCTATCTATATATACATACACACACACATAGATTATTGTACTCCTTTTTAATTATAATGTATATAATTTGAATTTTTCCTACTTATTAGATTATGAAACATTTCCATGTTATAGTTGTCACAATTTTAATTGACATGATTACACTTTGAGAGGCTGCAAAATATTTCATCAAGTCATGCCGTCAATAATTTACTTAACTCTTTTTATGTTAGTTATTTATGTTGCTGGCTCGTTTTCAGTTAATACTTTAATGTACATTATTGTAGATATTATTGTACTTTTCTTCGGGCTCATTAGATCTCTAGGATAAATTTTTGAATGCATTATTGTGTTAAATGGTATGAATGTTTTTATGGTTTTTGATATATATATCGCCATCCTGTTTTTCAAGAATGTTATACCAGTTTGTACTACTAAGAGATATACAGATGTACCTGTTTCGCCATAACTGGATATAAATACATTTTTTCCTTAAAAGTTTTTGCTTATTTAATAGTGTAAATTGGCCTTTGTACTTCTTTGTTCTATAATGTTGAATTTTTCTCTTTGAGTCTCTTCATGGTGAATTGTTTGTTCATATCCTTTGCTATTTTAATCAGTAAACTATCGATGTGGGCTTTGGATGGTAAGGCAAGTATAACCAGCTAATAAACAGGTGATTATTAAAAAGATGATCAGAACCTGTTCGGGGAGAATGTTCAGAGAGAGTCTAGTCTGGATGGTAAGTTTTCTTGAGAACATAGTGGTTGAAGGGGAACGGGTGAGTTATTCCAAGGTTCAGCTCAGCACATGTTTAGTGCGCATCCATTGTGTACCACGTGTTGCATCCTCTTAGTGCTTCTCAAGTCATCGTGGCGTATACTTGGCTGAAGGAGGAGGCTGCTTGAGGCTGCTTGAGGCTTGACTTGTGGGACTTTGGCTGCTGAAGTCTCTTTGTGGAGGGCTGAGGGGATGACTGACTAGAACCTCTTTAGCTCATTCAGGGCATACCACAGTGCCACGGCACAGTCTTTGAGAAGCTCTGTTCTGAAGGATACAAAGACGAATAAAGCATCATTTCCTCTGACAAGGAGCGAATCATCTAGTAGAGAGAGTAGGGGCACCAAAACAAGAAAGGACTAATAGGAATTTGAAGGGTGCTGTAAGAGGGGTTCAGACAAGGTGCTTAGGGGTTCAGTGGAGGGAGTGATACTGCCCCCTTGCGGATGTAAGGGAACACTTCAACTGAGGAGGTGGCATTTAAATTGCACCATTAAATTGCACCACTTGCCCCAGGGCAAGAAAAGGGCATTCTGGAGGGAAGGGTAGCTCGAGCAAAGGCTGAGGGGTGGTGTTGGAAATGAGGTGGATGTCCGGAAACTGAGTATCCAAATTACCCGGACCCTGGGTTACATGAAAGAACATAGTGGACAGTGAGGCTGTTGAGAGGTCATGACTGGGTTTTGGAGAATGCATATGATGGATTGTGAGTGAGGAGAAACTAGAGACAGGGTTTTCAGTCGAGTTCATGGCACTACTCCAGGTGAGGGATGATGAGTGCCTGAGTTAGTGTGCTTGGGAATGAAAGGAGGTGGTGGAGTCAAGAGGTACTTTGGAGGTTGAACAGAGAGATGTGGTGACTGATTAGGTAGGAGGGGAAGGAACAGTCAGTTCTGTGTCTTAAGTCAGAGATGATGCTGAGGTATTTGTGGTTGGATGGCTGGCAGAATGGGACAGCAGGAATACAGAGGTCAGGAGGAAGAGCAGGTCTTAGGGGTTTAGAATAGAGAAAAGATGATTTTGGTTTTGTGTGTTGAGTTTAAGGAACTAGTAGAAAGGTGAAATCAGAATCTTAACCCTGGAAGGAACAGATGAGGAAGTTCAGGGCCCAGAGGAGCTAGAGGGACCAGTGAGGTCTCACAGTTAGATAAAGCAGAGTGAAGACTGAAGCTTCCTGATTCCCAGTGCAGCACTCTCTTCAGTGCCTCAGACTGAGAAACTTCTCTGCTGTGGTGTTTTCCTCGCACCCAGGTGTGCTCAATAGGAAGTTGGAAGTGGCAGAGCTTATGTTGGGAGTGAAGAGTTTATTTTTTAATTACATTTTTTTATTATGGAAAATTTCAGATGTATAGAAGTGGAAAGGGTATAATCAATCCCACTGTACCCATTGTTCAACTTTAATAGTTAGTGATGTTGTTTCCTCTGTTTCCTCCCTCTCCATCAATTCTATTGAAGCAAATCGGATAAAGTGTTTTGGTGAACTTGAACTCTGCGTATCTGTAGTTAAGGAGAATTGAACAGTTCAGTAGGGTATGTTCTGAGCTTTCTGGGTGGGGGTCTAGAGTGAACAGAAGTAGCATTAATTGCCAGGATTCCTGGGCAAGTCACTTACGTCTTCTGAGCCTTCGTTTGTCTGTGAGACGGAGGTAATAATGGCAGCGTCACAGAATCACCTGAGATAAGGTGTAGAAAACCCTCTGTGAACTGTGAGCCTGAAGTGTTATGCAGATTTTAGTTGTTGGTAATAACAGAAAGGTAGTGCTATTCCTTTGGGCTTCTGTGTTGCTGGCATTCAATACATTTTTATTATTCAACAAAGAATGATGTGAGGTACCTGAGGCTTCAACAGGGAACAAAACAGACAAAATCTCAGCTCTCCTGGAACTCATGTTCTAGGTCTGGAGTATAATAGGAAGCTACTACCTTCATAGTGATTAGTGTGGGCCAGACACTGTTCTAAGTGCTTTCATATTTTACCCTATTTAATTCTTGCAGTAATGCCTTGAAGTGTAGCCCTGTTACTATTCCCATTTTGCAGATTTGGAAATCAAAGCAGATTTTTAAGCAGATTGCCTCAGGTCACAATGCCGGGATTCAGATTCAGGCAGAGCTGGCTTCAAGCCTGTACTCTTACCCCTGTGCCATTAAAACGCTTTAGCTCATTCATGGCGTACTAGTGTTTGGTACAAATACAAAAGGTAGGCCCTGATTGAAATTATTCCTAAACAAGTAAGTGTTCTCTTCTTGAGGGAGAAAAAAAGACAAAACCAAATGAAAAAAATGGCAGTACACAGTTCTCTGTGGATGGGGGTATATTAGTATTCTTACACAGAAAAGAATGTTTCTTCCTAACTTTTTATAGGCTTCAGCAACTTTCTTGGATTCTTTAGATACAAATGGCCACCTCAGTGGAACGAAGTCATTTTCCTGCTGGTACTTGGGAAGAGTCTCTTCTTGAATGAATCTCCTTCTTGCTTACAATTCTTCTTTTTTCTCCTACTCCTCTCTTTCCTTACCTTGGGGCAGTTCCCTTCTCTGATTTCCCCTGTTGTCTGATCCTCCTTTTCCTCACAGCTGTGGTGTCCCTTCCCAGTGTCATCAGCTGCCCATGTTCTCAGGGATTTCCTTCCTTCTGCTTTTGCCTTCTCTTCCCTAGCCTGCCTCTGTCCGTCTTCTTGGGCCTTACCCTCTGTTGTGGCTCTTCTGAGTTTCTTCAGCGGGACTAACGTCAGGACCAATTTCCCGCCTCTGGCTCTGGCTCTGCCTTGCCAGCTCGTGGTTCTTCTTCCTGGGCAGGGAAGATGGGGAAATGGGCAGTGAGCATTCCTTAAGTTTGCATCAGGATTAGGACATGGGCCTCACTCCTTTTAAGGAGGGTTAGGAGGGTATTATGGCTTGCATACCTGTGGGGTTTTTTTTGAATATTGTTAAAATATACATAACATAAAATTTACCATTTTAATCATTTTAGCATACAATTCAGTGTCATTAAGTGCATTCACATTGTTGTACAACCATCACCACCATCCATCTCCAGAACTTCATCTTCCCAAATTGAAGTCTGTACTCATTAAACACTAACCCTCCATCCCCCTCTCCCTCAAGCACCTGGCAAACATCATTCTACTTTCTGTTTCTCAGAATTTGAATAGGGTCCATTCATACCATAGGTACCTCATGTAAGTGCACTGATACAATATTTGTCTTTTTGTGACTGGCTAATTTCACTTAGCCTGTCTTCAAGGTTCATCCATATTGTAGCACGTGGCAGCATTTTCTTCCTTTTTAAGGCTAAATACTATGCCATTGTATGTAAATACCACATTTTTAAAAATCCATACAGTTTTTGATAGACACTCAGGTTGCTTCCACCTTTTGGCTGTTGTGAATAATGTTGCTGTGAACTTGGGTGTATACATATCTGTTCAGGTCCCTACTTTCAGTTCTTTCAGGAAATACCCAGAAGAATTGTTAGATCATATGGTAATTCTGTGTTTAATTTTTTGAGGAATCCCCATATTGTATTCCATAGCAGTAGCACCGTTTGATGTCCACCAGAAATGTAAAAGGGTTCCAATTTCTCCACATCCTCGCAAACAGTTATTTTCTATTTTTTGGATAGTAGCCATCCTAATGGGTGTGAAATGATAATATATACTTGTTTTTAAAGGTGTTTTATGTAGAATAATAGAATTTCAGGACTGGAAATGGTATTAAAGATTTCTGGTTCAATTAGCTGTAGACAGCAACAAATGTTCTCATATGTCTTAGCATTTTCACTTCTTTCTCAGTTGGAGAAAGGCATTTTGGGCAGATGGGTCTCTACTGGATCTTCGGCTCAAGATGAACTATGTCTGACCCAGGCAGGGTACATGGAATGCAGCTTTGCCAGAGATCTGCTCTTCTCTTCTGCCAGTGACTCTCTTTCTTATACTTCTTTACAGTTTCCAACTGTGTCTTCTGGGTTATTTAATCTTCTTTCCAGCTTCATTAAGGGATAAGGTAATTGTATTCAAATAAACATTTTTATTTAAAAAAACTAGGTAAGTTAGCAATTAATGAGCCCAAGATCAGTATAAACTGCTCAGATGATTAAAAAGACTCTATTCAATATCAATTTGAAGGAAACCTAAATATTACTCCTGGATGTTAGCTATAATTCCTTACTATGGAAAATAAGTCACCCCTTTTCAATTTTTTTTTTTTTAATTTGGAGGAGATGAGTTAAGCAGCATAAAATAAAATATATTTTATATTTACGAGAAGATTATAACTTCTGGATTAGTTTGGGTTTTGAATCATTTTTAAGTTAAAGAAAACTGTTAGTTTAATTTATATTATGAAAATCTTTACGCCTACAGCAAAGTTGTAAGAATAGTATAATCAATACCCAATTGTTAGCGTTATGTCATAATTTGCCTTGTCTCCCTTTCTCTGTCAAATAGATAGAATTTTTTTTTTCCTGAGCCAGCTGAAAGTAAGTGGCAGACATCTTACATGGCATTTCATTCATACTTCATCATGTGTCTCCTAAGAATGAGGACATATTTCTTCATAAACATAATACCATTATCACACCTAAGAAGATAATTCAGTAATACTAATAGTTATACTATCAGATATCAAGTCCATGTATAATTTTTCCTATTTCTTCCCAAAATATATTTTATTTCTTTAGTTTGTTTTTGACTCTTTAGTTTCTTTTTTTTAAATTAATTTATTTAATGTATTTATTTTTGGCTGCGTTGGGTCTTCGTTCCTGTGTGTGGGCTTTCTCTAGTTGCGGCGAGCAGGGGCTACTCTTCATTGCGGTGCACGCGCTTCTCACTGTGGTGGCTTCCCTTGTTGTGGAGCACGGGCTCTAGGCGTGTGGGCTTCAGCAGTTGTGGCGCACGGGCTTACTTGCTCTGCAGCATGTGGGATCTTCCCGGACCAGGGCTCAAACCCGTGTCCCCTGCACTGGCAGGCGGATTCTTTACCACTGCCCCACCAGTTCTTCTTTTATCAAAAAATTATGTCCTCATTTGTTTTTATGTGATGATGCCTTTATTTATTTATTTTTATTATTGTTTATTTTTGGCTGTGTTGGGTCTTTGTTGCTGCGCGCGGGCTTTCTCTAGTTGTGGCAAGTGGGGGCTACTCTTTATTGTGGTGCACGGAATTCTCATTGTGGTGGCTTCTCTTGTTGCGGAGCACGGGCTCTAAGTGCGCGGGCTTCAGTAATTGCAGCACCCAGGCTCAGTAGTTGCGGCACACAGGCCCTAGAGTGTGTGGGCTTCAGTAGTTGCGGCGTGTGGCCTCAGTAGTTGTGGCTCGCAGGCTCTAGAGCACAGGCTCAGTAGTTGTGACATACGGGCTTAGTTGCTCTGCGGCATGTGGGATCTTCTCGGACCAGGGCTGGAACCCGTGTCTCCTGCATTGGGAGATGGATTCGTAACCACTGCACCACCAGGAAAGTCCCAGACGTTCCTTTTTTTAATGACAATTTTGAAGAGTCCTGGTTCATGTATTTCATAGACTGTCCCTCAACTTGGGTTTGTGTGATGTCCTCCTCATGACTGGAATGGAGTTAGGGTTTTGGGGAAGGAGATGTTTACTTTTAATATTTTGTTTCATCTCTCTCTCTTGGCTTTTTATATAAGATATTCAGTGCATATAGATATATATTTTAAAAAGCATGCTTGTAGACTATTATTTTATAATCTGCTTGCTATTTTGTAATCTGGTTGGGATGATGGTGGTATGCTTTTTTTTTTTTTTCCAGTACGCGGCCTTTCAATGTTGTGGCCTCTCCCGTTGCGGAGCACAGGCTCCGGACGTGCAGGTTTAGTGGCCATGGGTCACGGGCCTGGCCGCTCCGCGGCACGTGGGTTCTTCCCGGACCGGGGCACGAACCCGTGTCCCCTGCATCGGCAGGCGGACTCTCAACCACTGCGCCACCAGGGATGCCCATTTTTTATTTTTTTGCGGTACGCGGGCCTCTCACTGTTGTGGCCTCTCCTGTTGTGGAGCACAGGCGCCGGACGCACAGGCTCAACGGCCATGGCTCACAGGCCCAGCCGCTCCACGGCATGTGGGATCTTCCCGGACTGGGGCACGAACCCGTGTCCCCTGCATCGGCAGGCAGACTCTCAACCACTGCGCCACCAGGGAAGCCCGGTACACTTTTGTTTTAATTATGCAGTTGGCTCTCTTGCGTTGATTTACATTTTATTTATAAAGCTCCACTGCTTTGGATTATGATGTGTTTACAAGGCTACACAGATAATCTGGAAGGGAAAATGAAGAAATACAAATGACAGAAAATATTTTATAATAATAAAATTTTCTTGGCAAGCAGCAACCTTTTCTCAAAGTCAGTCTTTTAATATAATTGGCTTGCTTCATAAATATGGATTTTTTGTTTTTTCATATCTTTATTGATTAGTAAGCATATTAAATGACTTGGGAGGAATCTCACTCTCTTCAAGAAATAATTTGGAATTATTGATCCAGAATGCTGACAGTTCTCAAAAATGGGTCAGGAAAATCAAAGTAATAGATGGAAAAACAATCTCAATTTTAGCTCTTGATATAACTTTTCTAAAATTTAAGGTTCTTTTTTATAATTTAAGTTACTAAAACAGATGGTGGAAGGTCCATCAAGATATTTATTTTATGTATTTAAAGCATTTTACTTTGCTGTATTGAATTCCATTCATTCTGGAATTTAGGAGAATTTACCTCTTTATGAAAGAGATGATTCAAAGTAGAAAATGATTGATGACCTTCGCTTCCAGTTTTCTTCTCAATAGACTTAGTCTCTCTTCTAATGCTTCTTGCATACTCAGTAATTGTATAAGTTTTAGAGAAAAATGCAAGTCTGGCTGAATATTAAGCACAGTACACTAAATAAAGCTTTTTTCCTTTGCAGAATATTTTACATGTGTGTCCCATAGATTCATCAGAGATTCTAGTTTTGGATAAAGGCAAGTACATTTCAAGACAATACAACATCCCTATCTAGGACATTGGCATTCAAATGAGAAGTGAATTTGGTTCAGGACAGTTCTTGAAATGCTTAGCATTTAGGTTATTTTAGGTCAACTCTTTGGGAAATTCAATTAGAGTATTTATTGAATGGTTTTAGTGAGCTGATTGGTTGTCATGTCATGTCATAGATGATATAAAACATGACTCCTATTTATAAAATAGTTGTGTTGGTCAGATAAGGCATCTTACATGGTGTATTTAATCCAAGATAATGGATGAGTAAGAGGCAGATCATTGTCTAGGAAGTAATTTTGGTTTTGAGAGAGGCATTCTTAGGGAAATAGGCCTTGAAGTGTTCATTTAGAGCTGGGCAGGATTGAGGTCCGGAGAGAGGAGGGAAAGGATATTTGGGTAGAGGGAAGGGCACTGGCAGAGCCTCAGAGGCCTGACGGTTCCTGGGGCCTGTGTGGGAATGGTGGGAAAGTTGGGTTGCAGTCAGCCTGTGGGTGGCCTGGACGTTGGGTAATGAGCGTGGCCGTGAGTTTATGGGCGCCCTCTCTAGAGTGGTGTGTAACTTGCTTCCTCCCTGAAGAAGTGTGACACGCTTGTGCTAGCTGCAGTGTCTTCCCCACAGCTGTGCTGTCCATTGAGGAGAAAGGGGCCTGCTCTGCCATGGCTTCCTTACTCCTCAGGGTATGGCGTGTGAGTTATTTTAATAATGTATCAATCTGCCTTTTTTTTCTTTTGTCACAATGCATTTACTTTCTAACGTGGTCTTGTTTTCAGGGTAATAATTGGGTTTCCACAGGGAAAATAATAATGTGTGAGGCAAATTATTGACTTAAAAAATGAATCTCTAATATTTTTCTAGTAGTTCTTCTTTTGTTTAAATTTTTGTTTCGTTAGTTATGTAAAGAAACTTATGGATAGTAATTTCTGCTCAGGTGGATAGTGGTACTGTTTAGCACAGCTCATTGGTCTTCTGAAACCTTTACAAATGCAGTCTGATTCATTCCAGCCAAGTTAATTATGAGGTACATCATTTTTTTCCCTTAATGGAGACAAATGTAAAAGACAGAGATACAGAAATCATCTTCCGTTTAGATTGAAGAAATTTTAGTTACTACTCTTTGTTCCTGCTATTTGATCACAGTTTATTTTTATTTTTTGAAGTCTGTCTCTAATCAAATAAGATTTAATGTTTTAGAAGTAATAGAGGACCATGACTAAACTAATAAGAAAAGTTAATTTAAGGACAAGAATGGATTTTTAAAAACATAAAAGTACATTTCATGACTTGATTTCAAGATGATCTGGTGGTATCCTTATACTGTCACAGAAGGAAGTCCACAGTGGGACGAGAATGATGCTTACAAATCTGCACCCTTATTATCTATTACTGAACATGTCTTAGTCCAGGCCAGTCTGCCTACCACCTCTGTGGAACACTGTTGATTTCATTTTTCTTCCAGTATTTACTTTTGGTTCTGGACCAATTATCTAGCTGTGACGGGATTCTTCAAAAGTATCCTACATTTTGTACTTAGTGAACTAGTGATTGTTCTGTTTGCAGACATTCTTTCTGAGGCTCTACTCTTGCCTCGAAAACCTACATTTGCAGAAAGGGAAATGTATAGGTTTTCCTTTTCAATGTATTTATTTTTATTTATTTTTTATTTATTTTTGTCTGTGTTGGGTCTTCGTTTCTGTGCAAGGGCCTTCTCTAGTTGCGGCGAGCGGGGGCCACTCCTCATCATGGTGCGTGGGCCTCTCACTGCCGTGGCCCCTCTTGTTGTGGAGCACAGGCTCTAGATGCGCATGCTCAGTAGTTGTGGCTCACGGGCCCAGTTGCCCCGTGGCATGTGGGATCCTCCCATTCCAGGTCTCGAACCCGTGTCCCCCCCATCGGCAGGCAGACTCTCAACCACTGCGCCACCAGGGAAGCCCAGGTTTTCCTTTTATTAACAAACTTATCCTTCTTTATTTCTTTCCAGTTTTTAAAAACCGTGTCCATTGTGACATTGAGATTCATATTTAAAAATAATTTTAAAATTTTATTCTTAAAATTATCGTACAGTAAAACTAACCTTTTTCTTTTATCCTGTTAATTTAACACGTGTAGTTTGTGCAACCAGCACTACAATCAGTATACAGAATAATAATATCACCCCCCAGAATTCCCTGATGCTATCCTTTTACAGTTAACTGTCCCCATCCTATAACCTCTGCAACCACTGACCTTTTCTCCATCCCTATAGTTTTGTCTTTTTGAGAATGTCCTAAACATGGAATCATACATGTAAGCTTTTGAGACTGGGTTCTTTTACTCTGTCTTTGAGATTCATCTAAGTTATTGCATGTATTGAAAGTTTATTCCTTTTTATTACTGAGTAGTTTTCCATTGTCACTCATTAAAGGACATTTGCGTTGTTTCCAATTTTTAACATTTAGGAATAGAGCTGCTGTAAACATTTGTGTACAGACTTTTGTGCAAACATAGTTTTCATTTCTCTATCTCTAGGGTAGCTGTCTCTGGGGAGAGGGGATTGCTGGATGGTATAGTGAGTATATTTTTAACTTTATAAGAAACTGTCAACCCTTTTTCCAGAGTGTCTGTACCATTTTATATTCTCCCACTAGCAATGTACGAGAATTCCACCTATTCCACATCACTGACACTATCAGTGGTTTTAATTTAGCCATTCTAATAGGTACGTGGTAATATCTTATCATTGTTTTAATTTGCATTTCTCTGATGACTAATGCCATTGGACATCTTTTCATGTGCTTATTTGCCATCATTAGATCCTCTTGGTGGAGTGCCATTGAAATCTTTTGCCTAGCTTTTAATTGGGTTGTTTTCTTACTGTTGAGTTTTGAGAATTCTTTATATATTTTGATACAAATCCTTTTTCAGGTATGTGATTTGCCATTGGTTTTTTCTCAGTCTTTAGCTTGGCTTCGTATCCTTCTAACATAATAGTTTCTTTCAAAGAGGAAAAAGGTTTAATTTTGAGAAAGTCCATTTCATAATTTTTTTTCTTTTTTATATTATACTAAGATGGGTAGATTTTAAAATAAGTTTCTGTTCTATAAAAGTGGTGAAAAGTAACTTAGTGATGGGAATGTCCTCATAAAGTTGACTTTGTGGAAGGTGCAAATGTTATTTTCTGGAAAGGTAGTACTAATTAATATACCTCTTAGTCTTGGGAACATCTAGGACTTTTGTTTAACCAAAGGATGCAATTGGTTGAGGTTTGTGAGGGTTTTCACACTTTTTAAAAAAATGATGATCACTAATGTGGTTAAATATGTATACTTTCATAATGCAGAACTATGTAGGAATTAGTCCTTAAGACTCTTCCAGGGTTAAAAGAGTGGTATATTACATTCCCATTTGATGCTTTGGGGAGTGCCTGAGTTTGAGTTTCTGCTTCACTGGAACAGCATTAGAACTCTGAGTGTAGGTTCAGATTCAGTGGCATGGCTAAAAGCACGAGCTGCATCAGAATGTCTGCATTTGAATCCTGCCTTTTATTTACAGTGTAACTGTGGGTGAGTAACTTAACTTGTCTGTGCTTCAGTTTCCTTATCTGTTAGTGGGAATGATAATAATAACATCCACCTTGTAAGGTCATTATGAGGACTCAAGCAGATTACATAATATAGTCATTTCAACGGCCTCTGGCCCACAGGAAGCATTCAGCAAATGGCTCTTGTTATTATTCTTATTATTATTGCTGAAATAGCTTTATGATAAAATTGTTTAAACAAATGTTTTGGAATATTTTCAAGAGTCAGAATAACCACATATCACACTAAGTCATTTCTCTCCCATGCCCACTTTTTTCTCTTTGCACTTGTTATTATTAATCAATACCTGTGACCAGTGTTTTTAATAATCATGTATATATACACTGTTTTACAAGCCAGCTATCAGTTCATTCCATTTTTCACATCCTGTGAGGTACTAATCAGATATACACATATACATCAGTTCGCCTCAGCTGCCTGAAATATCAACCTAAATTGGCTTAAGCTGGAAAGAAATTTGAGTTAGGCTCACCTAACTGCAAAGTCAGGCACAGCTAGCTGGATTCAGGGCTCAAGTAAAGTCATCAGGACTCAGGTTCTCCCCACGAGTCAACTCTGCCTTTTCCTGTATGGACTTCAGTTGTCGGAACTGTATGTTAGAAACTTGGCTGTAGCATATTCACCCCCTGTAGCCTGTCAGCGTTTAGATTCAGCCGGAAAGAGCGCCTGTCTCTTTCCCAGAAGCCTCAGCAAAAGTCTCATGATGTCTCATTGGCTCTTATGGGGTCACATGTCTGACCTGGAGCCAATCGCTGTTTGAGGCTGTGAGACTGGGATTGGCCAGTTCTGGTCACGTGTCACCCGTGGCTCTTTGGCGGAGTCGAGCCCACCGGAGCCACGCTGACTGAGAGGCGGGGAGAGGTACCTACTCTGAGGGACTTTGTGGGCTTTTATTACCAGAAAAAGGGCTGGACGCTGGCTGGTCAAACGACTAATGTGCTGTTAGGCTCTTTTTGTAGATCGGCAACGGATCACAGGGGTTAATGGATTTGAATTAGACCGGATTTGAATTAGAACCTTGGTTACTGATTCCAGCTTTTTTGTCTCAGGAATGCCGTTCCCCACAGGGTCAGGAGTTTGCAGAAAGTTAGTGTTGTGTATTCTTTTGGTGAAAGTCGGATAATGTTTAACAGGAAGAGAAAGAGTCAAGGCAAATAGGGGTGGCCTTCTCAATGGGTGGACGTGGTGCTTCTTCCCACACTGGTGGGTTTAAGCGACTCAGCGCCCTTCTCCGGGCCTTTCTGTCCCCGTGGCAGAGGCTGTACAAGACCCAGCTTGGTCAGTGTCTGTCCGCTACATGGCAGGGTTGCATGCTGTAGACACGGGTGTATCCGTGTATCCTGGCCAAGAGTGTTGGCTACATGGTGAGGTGTGTCTGGTGCTGGCGTCGTTTAGAGGTAGTTTCTAGATCTCTGTATTTTTTATAGTCCATTTTAGTGTGGCTTGAGACATTGTCTCACTTTGACTTCGGCTGGCAGTTTCTATTTTATGTTTTTCCAGAAGACGCTTGAACTTCTTCAGGAGTATGTGTAGCCAGGTCATGCTGTTTTCTGAAGAACCAGAGAAGGCAGTTACCAGAGACCTGCCTTGTATGGAGAGCTACGCTACAGAAGTACCCGCAGTGAGGTTCAGGGAGACCGCAGTTAGAAATGAACTGTTGGGACCTGATTAATTGTGGTAGGCATCTTCATATCCAGAGCTGAGGTGGGCACCTGAGCCTACATATCAGAGACATTAACTCTTGAAATTAAGTCACTTCCCCCCATAGCTCCCGGAGTTAGTAATTCTGTCCCTAATCTCTACTTCTGTGTTACTTTTATTGAGATATCCCTGGCTAATATGTTTGGTGATTAATGTTGATGGTAGGCTTTGTGATCTCCCCTCAGAGCCAGTTTTAGGGGTTAGCTTGTGTTTGTCAGTGATGTACAAGTACACTTGTTTCTCCAATGGCTATTGGAGAGCATAATCATTCTTATGATTGCATAATCATAACCATTATTATTTTACCGAGATGGTGAAAATGGGTGAAAATAATTCCTCTGTCAAGTAGATAAAGTAGTTACATAGCATGATATTTTATTTTCTAAAACTAGAGTGTTGTATGTTGAAATCTGTAAAGTGATTTCCACTTTGTATAAATTGAAAATATGGAATTTTAGTGAAATAACAATAGCTAACACTTACTGAGCACTCACTGTATGCCAGGCATTCTTTTAAGCACTTTACACGTATTATTTCGCTTAATTCTTAAGTGAAAATAAATAACCATAGGAGGTAGGTATTAGTTGTCTCCTTGCCATTTTAGAGGTGAGCAAGTTGAGATACTTGAGGCTAAGTCATTTGCTCCAGGTCACACAGCTGGTGAGTGACACAGTTGGTGAGTGACAGCTGGTGAGTTCTGAATGTAAGTCCTCTGGCTCCAAGCCTGTGCTTTGGATCACTATGCTGTGTTCTGTCCCTAGTAAAGATTTTAGCTCATGTGTTGTTAGTTTTTCTTTTCATTTTGCTTCTTTTTGTAATATTTTCTAGATGTGGGCTAGGAGTTTTATAGAGAAGATTTGCTAATTCTAGGACCTTTGGAATCCATGGATTTATCCATCTTCTGTTGCTGTTATTTGGCAAGCAAACACTCTATGCTTGTTTAGATCAGTAGGTGTCAACCAGGAATGATTTTGCCCCCCAGGGGACATTTGCTGATGTCTGGAGACAGACATCTTTAGTTGTCGTAAGTCAGGAGACGTGCTCCTGGCACCTAGTGGTCAGAGGCCAGGATGCTGCTGAAACATTTATGAAGCACAGGACAGCCTTCCGCAACAAAGAATTGTTCAGCCCAAAATGTCAATAGCATCAACTCTGGCCTATAGAATGAGTGACTGATGATCTTGTAATGCCATTCTGATCTCTAACGGGCAAAGTCACATTAGTAATGTAGAAATGATTACTTTTGATGTTTGTTTGATAATTGATTTCCCCAAATGAATGCATGTTTGTATAAGGGACATAAACAGCAACCATAACTTAAATATTGAAGTTCCCTTAAAGTAAACTGGGAATTATAGCCCACTGAGGGAGAGCTGAGGAAGTTTAAAGGGAGGCCATGTAATGCCTGAGGATACAATACTCTAAATATTTGTTGGATTACCTTGTGAATTACACAATTAGATTTCATTTTTTGTGTTGTATTAACTTGTCAAATGTATAAACATTTTAAATATCCTGTAATTTTTAAAACCGTGTTTTGGTATTTTTTTAATTAAAAATTTCATACTGAGAAAAGTGGAGAATATTACATTGTACCCCATGTATGTACCACCCATATTTAACAAATGCTAACAAATACTGAAGTCCATTTTGAGCTCTTTCTCATCCCATCCCTTAGGTGTTTCTACATTTTTTATTATACCAAGCATCTCAAAAGTTGAAGGGGCCTGGAACTCTTCCGTTGTCTGTCGTCAGGCCTCACTCACTGCTGCTGCCTTTTGTCTGCCTGTCAGCTTCTCCCCTCATCTTTCACTGCAGTATATAGGCGGTAGAGGGCGGAGCCAGGTTGTCTTCTCAAAGCTGGAAAGGCCAGGCCGAGAGTGGATGCGTAGGCTGGAGGGAGGCGGGAGGACAATAAGTATGGGTTTCCCCCAATGACTGAAAGCAGAGCGTTCCCATGAAACCTTTCATAAGCCGAAGTGGCGTAAAGCGAAGAAGCAGTGACCATAGGACACATCTTGCTAACGGATGCACAAAATAAATTGAGCTAAAGTACAGAAGCTCAGTGACAGTTCAAAGCTATGGTGGCTTGATGCTGAGGTGCTGAGTGTGGTTCCCAGGAAGGAGCTGGGTGGTGCCCCTTGCACCCGCTTTTGCAGCGCACAGTGCGAATTGCCTCTGTACGGGCTGCTGCACAACACGTGCCGGGCACTGTTCTCATTTTCCCCCCTTTTTTGTGAAAATAGATACCTCTTTGGATTTCTTTTGGTTGGGAAAACAGGCGCTAACGTGGGTCTTTCTTAAAAGCGAAGTGGCATAAATTGAGCTTTGGAAGGATGGAGGAGACCTGTACCTTGGGGCCGTTTGGTGAGGTAGAAAGTGGGGAGAGTGAGCGAGGGTGGGAAGAGGCAAGAAGAGCAGTCTCGGAACCAACAGAGATGGTGGTGGGAGGTCTGCAAGCGTGGTCCGCCGGAGCAATGTTGTGACTGTCAGGTCAGAGGATCTTAGGTCTTCTTTGCCCAGGATTGCTGCTCCCTGCATTATGAGTGGTATAGCTCAGGAGAGGCTGCGCTTGAATTCTCAATCTCTATTACTTGGACTGCTTAGTGGTTTGTTATTAATGGCAATGCCTGCTTATCACCAGTTGTTCACCGGACTTCTACATGATAGGTTCCTTTTTTTTTTTTTTTTTTTTTTTTTGACCACACCATGCCGCCTGCGGGATCTTAGTTCCCCGACCAGGGATCAAACCCTCTCCCCGCCCCTTTCCGCCGTGGAGGAAGCGCGGAGTCCCAACCACTGCACTGCCCGATAGGTTCCTCCTTTATTTAAACACCTCCCATCATGCTCCATTGCTATGGAATAAAGCCCTCACTTCTTGTGGCATTGGAGGGCATTCTTAGCTCCTTTCCCACTTTCTCTGACACACCTGGAGTGTATCATGTGCTTTTTCTTGTCTTGGTGACTTCTTGTGCATTCTCTCTGATAAACTCCCCTGTGCTCTCCCTATCATCTCTGCACAGTGAACTTGTGTTCTTTTGAGGGCAGCTCATGCCTTTCGGCAGATGGAAGGTATTTCTTGCTATTTTTCATTTGTGCTTTGCCTGTCTTGCTAGAATCTGAGTTTCTTGAAAGCAGTGATGGCATGCTTCCTCTTTGCGTTTAGTGCTGCTAACACAGGGCCTGGCCTCAGGAAATGTTTGCTGAACTGAATTAATAGCCAGTTCGAACTTGCCCTTGAGCCAGTGTTTTGTACTGGTGGGAAAAATCCTACACGGTGTGGACTTTGATTCTCTGAAGTGTCAGTTACAGTATTGTAAGACGGAAGATAGGAGCCTGGGATAGGAAACAGTTTTGCACCTTCTGGTTTTTTTTTTTTTTTTTGCGGTACGCGGGCCTCTCACTGTTGTGGCCTCTCCCGTTGCGCAGCACAGACTCCGGACGCGCAGGCACAGCAGCCATGGCTCATGGGCCCAGCCACTCTGCGGCATGTGGGATCTCCCTGAACCGGGACACAAACCCGTGTCCCCTGCATCGGCAGGCGGACTCTCAAACACCGTGCCACCAGGGAAGCCCTAGATTTCTTTTGTTAATGCAGAGCCTTAGTTTACTACCCACACCCCCGATATTATTACCTCCTTTAATTATGTGTTCTTTGTAAATTTTAATTATTTATTTATTTGGTTGCACCGGGTCTTAGTTGCAGCAGGTTGGCTCCTTAGTTGCGGCTCAAGGGCTCCCCAGTTGCAGCAGGCAGGCTCCTTTAGTTGCGGCTCGCAGGTTCCTTAACTGTGGCATGTGAACTCTTAGTTGCAGCATGCATGTGAGACCTAGTTCCCTGACCAGGGATCGAACCCGGGCTCCCTGCATTGGGAGCACAGAGTCTGAACCACTGCACCAGCAGGGAAGTTCCAATTATGTGTTCCTTTATTCATTGGCATGTATACATAATTCTTATCTTTTTCCCCCTGTATTTTTATAAACACAGAAAAGTGAATAACATCTTAAAATAAAATGAAGGAAAGGCCTAATGTATCTGAGTTTTTCTCAGTAGCACGAAGGGAAATGTTTGCCAGCAAGAACTGTGGCAAGGTTATCCCAGATGTCAACTGTCTCTACTACCAGGGGCTCAGAGCCCTTCTGAAGCTTCCTAATTGTCCAGGACAGCTCCATTATGGCCCACCGTACAGGGCCTAGCCTCTCATGCGACACTCAACATTTAAAAATTAGTCTTCATTTCTCCTTCCCAGCAGGCAGCTTCAGTTGGAGAAAGTAACTTCATTTTCTTATGTACTCGTTCATTCACTCAGTCAACAGACCATCACTCCTCTATTATATGCCAAGATCTATGCTTGCTTCTGGTAACAAGGAAAGAATGGTTCCTTGTTATGGTTCCTTCAAGCACTTAAGGAGCTCATAAACTAGTGACAGAGGAAGATGCACAAACCAATCAATAAAGAATTAACAATGCTTTGACTTCCTTTGTATTATTTGAATTTTTATGACTATATTTATATACTACACCCTGTTCAAAGTGGAAATAGATATTTAAGAAAGAACTAGTGATGTAAAAAATCCACAGTAATATGTAAGTTATTTAGAGAGTTAAGACTGGCGATATTTGCACTCTCCAAGAAGCTTGTTCATGCAGATGAACCCCTACTTCTTTTGGTTGCTTTATTTACATTTATAGAGGTATAGGTATTCCCTCTTCTAACAGGGGTTAGTAACTTGGGGAGGGGGTGCTACAGATTAAGGTCCTGATTCAGTGGCAGGTCCATCTTACCTCCTCTTCAGGTCATATTGTCAAGCAGGAGCTACAGGATGAGACGAGTAAAACAGTTCACTTCCTTTGCTTACCCCCAGCCCCATGATAGGCTTCTGCTGGGCTTCCTTGGTTGCTTTCATCATCACTTTCACCACCAGAGGTCAGGGAACCTTCCGGTTAATCAGGGGCCCTGGAAATGATGCAGAAAAGTACTGACTTAAAAATAATAAATAACATTTATTTAGGGCTGACTGTGAGCTCATTGCTTAAAATGTCCTACTTAATCTTCACAACCACTCTAGGAAATTGGTATTGATAAATCTCAGGTATATCCAAAACAAGTCTCTATGTAGGATTGTGATATTTTTAGGACTTTTATGTCTTTAGGTTCGTCTTGGCACCAGACATAAGGCGGTTCAACATAATACGCTGGCCCTAAACAGCTCCAGATGCCAAGAATTGGCAAATCACTACTTTGGTTTCAATGGGTGGTCAAAAAGGATCATCAAAGTGAAGTCTGTAGATTTTCTTTGACTAACCAGACTCCTTTCAACATTGAACTCCTAGACTTTAGAGAGAAGAATAGAACAGGGCTATGGGGAGGAGATGTGAGAGCCTTCCACATGGAAGTATGTGAGCATTGGCCTGCCACCTAGAATTAGTGATAATCTCAATGACTTGGATGGCGGTGTCCATAATTTTCGCCAGTATTTGTATGGTATATGATAAAAAATAGTTGTCCATATCTAGTCATTCATTTGCAAGTCCCAACTTGATTTTGAAGCTATTGCATACCTAAACTATTACCTGGGATTGCTGGAGTTTCGTTTTTATTTCTAACAACAGGATATTTTGAAGCCTAGCCTTTAATTCATAATCCTAACAGCTTCAGGATCTTTCTAACCTTGAAGAAAGGGAAAATGAAGCTATTGTGACACGAATTCAGAAGCAAAGCCTGAAGTTCTTCTGTGCTTTAGAGGTGGTGTTGCCCTCCCATGAGTGCAGGAGTCCCGGAGTTGTCATGGCTGAGGAACCTTTGCATAAGTTGGAGGAAGGTCTGTTTTCCAGTATGTTTGTGTGTGGGGAGGTGAGGGAGTGGGATTTCTCTTTTTTCCTTTCTTTCTGAAACTCACCTTTTCAGACACATCATCGCTTTTCTAAGCCACTAAAGCCCTGGGCAGATTTTTTCTGCCTGACAATATAGGTTTTTATCTTAGGCAATACCTGACAGCACCTTAAACTTTAGAATTTGAGAACTGACCGCCTGCCAAGAAGCTTAGGAGGAAGGAAAATTAGTTAGTTTTTGTTGTGGTTGTTGTTAATAATTTGTTATGTGCTAAAATATTCCTTCAAATACAGATGTCTTCTGGCCTTCAGTTATCCCAAGAAAATCATTGTCTAAAGATTGAAATAAACCCTTGTGTAAATATTCAGTCCTTTGCCTCCTATAGAAGGGCCTGAGCAGAAAAAGTTAATGTAGATCCCTAGAAAGGGGATTCCAATTGGTACTGAGTTTTTTCCTAGAATCCATGGCACTTGGGCTTAGGGTTTTAACTCAGAGGCAGAGCTGTTAGTGAATGGAGTGGAGGAGGCTCCACCATCCACCTGAGTGGGTGATGGTTGAGGAGAGGCCAGATCATCTGCACTACCGCCAAATCTATGTCACTGTATGAATCCAGCCCTTTACGCACAGGAGAGCAGGGTCTGTAGCAGTGCAGCCTCAGCTTGTCCATTTGAAATCTGTGAGTAGTATGAGATTTGTGCACGTTCTTGGTTTGCATTTCCCATCGAGTGTTTTAGGAACTTCCAGAATAGCAGTCAAAATGTGCCATGCCAGGGTATACCTACAACAGAGACATTCACCCGTACCCCAGTGTTGTGCCTGCCCTTAATCACTAAGATAATGATCTAAGAATCACAGATGCATTTTTAGTTTTACACACATAACCTAGAAATCAGTTATGCAGACAGGCATTTTACATTCATCTGTTTTGGTTGGATTTAGGGTCATTATCATTCCTTATGGAAAGGAAGGTAACCCAGAAGCTTGCTATTCAGAAGGCTATGACAGATGCATTCCAGAAACTGCTGATTGTGGCTTTAGGTAAGACCTTTTTGATTGTCCTTGAAGTACTTCAGTTTCAGTGAGCAAGTAAAGTTACTTGAAAAGTTAATTGGATGAAAATAATGGTTAGCGAAAACATTACATATTCTTTCATTCACCAGGTGCTTTCACAGCAGCAGTCTTAAATTTGTTCTTTGTGGCATTTATGAGAAAAATGACAGCAAATATTATTGTCCCCAGTGTTTAGATGTAGAGTGACTTGCCACAGTTCCTACAGAAAGCGTTTGATCCCGTTCTTCCCCAATTGCTTGCTTATCTTCCAGAATAGTGCAGTGATGATAAGCCTTGGGCACCTGCGTTTGAGTCCTAACTTCGTCTCTTAGATTTTGTTGTTGTCGTTGTTGTTGCAATTTTAGGCTTTTCTAGCCAGAGGCATTGGAAGGTATTTAATATCTCTAAGCTGCAATTTCTTTATCTGCAAATAGGACTAGTAATACAGCTTATCACCTAATGGAGGCTATTGTAAGAGTAAATGAGATGATGAATGTAAAAAGCTTAGAACTATGCCTGAAACATAGTAAGCAGAGAAAATATATTGACTATTATTATTATCGTTTTTTTCTTGTTGAAGAGTTTATTAGATGATGTTTTTGAAATCAGTTTAATTTCAGTTTTCATTTCTGATATATTGGGTGAATATGATTCTTATATAATAATTGGCTACGTTTTTGTGAGCCTTGAAAGTGGTCATGCTATTGAATAGTGTTGATTGTGTTCCCTATCGAGTTATACAGTGGTGAGAATGTCACAGGCTGTGCCCAAAGGAAACTTTATGATGAGTAGATTCCCGGAACAGAATTGCTCCCCTGCTTCACAGCCCTGCAGGCTTAGAGAAAATCCGAGCAAAGTTGTCAGAGACCTTATTTGCTTGTAAGAGTTGACCCTGGATTGGTCTTGGCCTTCCAGCCTGGGCAGTCCTTCCAGTGAAGTTTGACTTCCCTGGTCATCAGGCAGAATCTCCATCAGCTGTCAACTCTGGGTAACAACCTTTAAGAACGAAACTAAATGTCTGGGTTGTTTGTCCCTAATATGCCAAGGTATTCCTTATATGTACTCCAAACTCCTTAGACCAAAAAGCCTGGTGGCTCTAGCTTGCCTTGAGGAAAGCTGTATTGTCCAAAAGGTACATGGGCTAGTTTCTGCCAGTAGAGTGTTCAAATGCTGTCTCTCTCTGTCTCTGTCTCCAAAGCTTTGTTCATTGTATCTGGTAGAAGTTTGGTCCCAAGGAGTAGGCCCTGGCCTTGCTTCTAATATGAAGTATCTATTATAGTCCAGTGGTATCTCTCCAGGTTTGAACTCATTTTGACCCCCACCTAATGCCTTCCTATTTCATTGTATTGTGATTGAACATTTTTGTTTCCACAGCTTTTAATTTCTATGTCATTATTCCTTAGTTCTTATTTCTAAGATCATAAAGGTTTTTGAACCAAAGTTGATACTTCTTATATATTTTTTCACAACTAATTATGATAAAAACTGGAGTGTCAGATGAGGGAACTTCTAGGAAAATGCTCTTATTTTCTGCTTTTAGAAATCAAAAGAATGTCTAATTATTGGGTGCTACCATTGTATACAGGAAGTTTTAGAGCAAGAAAACTTCTGCATTGATCCTTGTTAACTTTATCTCAGAAATTGGTAAAACAGCCGTGGCATATAGACTCTGTGAAGAGGTCACAGATGCTAGAACCAAAGAGGAACTACAGGATTTAATTCAAGTATGTGTATGTGGAGATACAAACTCAAGGGGTACACAGCCAGTGTAGCCATAATTCAAAACAAGCAGCAGGATTTGGAAGACTTTGGCATGTCTACTCAGCTCTGTCTTCCTTAGGAAAATGTGAAACTCTGAAACTGCTTTTGAGGCAGGGAATTTCTAGGACTTTCCCAAGTCCCGAGCCTTGTCTCTGGCCCGTTATTTGAAGTTTGGAGAGCAGGATTGAGGGCCATCAGTGTACGTCTACAGTTGTGGACACAGGAGAAGACACAGGCCCTTTAGAACTCCCCTCAAATAGAATTGCAGGGATTTGGGAACAAAGTAACTATGGCCTTAAGTGTGATTATGCTACAGTGTTTTAAAACTATTCATGCCTTTCAAGTAAGGTATATTACCCAGATCTCAGCATCTCATATATATCTTGTGTTAAATATTTTGCCGAAGCACCTTTCTGTAAACCAATTATATGGATGCCTCGAATTAGGGATTAAGTTGTCAACGTAACTTCTAAAAGAAAACATTAATGTACTGTATATAGGATTTTTATTAAAAAGGAGCAAAAAATGTGTTTCATGTCATTGAGAGCTTATTTTGGGGCTAGTTTTCTGATGATTTAACTCACCCCAACGTTGCAAAGTTTGTTTTGAAGGGAAGAAAGTAGAGAAAGAAAAGGTGGTTATGTTCTGAAAAATGTAGAAATTTTGAAAGTTTTTCCTGTACAAAATAATTATTTTAATTCAATTGAAATCAGTCAAGGAAACTTCAAACGTATCCATGTTTGGACATTAAGAAGTCTAGCTTCCTGTGAAATGTGAGAGGAAAGGACTCCATATTGATAGTAAAGATTTCGGAAAACTGATTGTAACAACAGATCCATTCCTAAATGAGGCCAATCTTGGAATCAGTTCCATTGAGAAACCATTATGTGCCAGGCACTGGAAATAAGATGAAGCTCCTTCTCTCTTGGAGTTTAGGTGTTACAGGTGTACCAGACAATTAAAAAGGACTAAAATTAAATAGATTATGAAAAGGACTGTGAAGAAAGTAAACTGGGTGCTAGTTAGAGTATTTGGAGAAAACTACTTCACATGCTGACTTTAACATTCTAAGTGTCTTCTCCATGTCTGCACACAGGGTAGACCTCTGAAAAGTGACACAGTAGTTTTTTCTAGATTAATGGTTCTGTTGAGACAAGGTGGGATGGGGGAAGTTTTCCCATGCTAATATAAAGGGCCATTCGCTTGGTTTTAGACACTCTTTCCCAGAATGAATTGCTCACCTGCCCCAAACCCCTCCTACAGAAGTTCTGGAGTCATCACTGATTCAGTGGTAACCTCTGATGACAGAGTGGTGAATTAATAATGAGACGTGAATACTGAGAGTTTGGAGGAAATGGCAACAATTTAGAATAATTGTAAGGTGTGTTCCCCTCCCGCCACCCTGACTGGTGCTCATTTTGCAGGTCAGCTACTTTTCTTGTCAGCCCTGTAGCCAAAGGGAGGAAGAATGTCTCTCAGACTTCAGCTTCGAGGAGGAAGAGTTCAGATTGTCAGAACTGGACTAGCACTTTTGAATTTCCCAGAATGCCACATCCTGTGGTTTCCTCGGGAAGCTCTGCATCCTTCCCAACCCCCCTCCACCCCTGGGCTGCTGGAGTTTGGGGCCACTGGGGTCTGCAGCCCAAATCCCGCCTCATTGTTTGGGGCCTGGGAGGGCAGGGCGGGGTTGGGAAGGGGGCCCGGCAGGAGGTAATTGTCTCCTTTGCAAGGGGAAGGGTGGCTTGTGCCCTGGGGACTCTGGGAAAAAGGCTCACTCTGGTGGTGTGCATTGGATCTCCGCGGGAGCCTAATAAAGGTGGAGTAACTACAGATGTCATAAATAACGGGTGGGACGTTAGGTGGGGGAGGGGCGTGCGGTTGCTAACGGTTGCTAACGGTGAACCCTCACGTCGCAGCGCTGGCATAACGGTTCAGTTCGGCTCTGAAGGAGGATGTGGCTCTGGCTTCTCGCTGGCCTGGGTCGCTGTGCCTGGGAGCCGCCACATGTTATGTCCTGGCTGTGCCTCTGTGTCGCTGCTGCGCCCCACGGCTCCTCCTCACATGGCAACGACTGTGGCTTCTAGTCCAGGCAGTTCAGCCTCCAGAGTGGGCCCTGAGCCGCGTCCAGGTGACCCCCTAACCCCCGCGCCTGACCGAGACTTGGTCTTCATACACCTCAGACAGCCCTCCCAAATTGCCCCTTGCCCTTACACCCCTGGAAGAAGCCGGGGGCTTTAATTACTTGACGTCCTCGTCTCCAGTCCAGATGTTGGCCCTGCCTCATCAGGAGTTGAGTGAGACTGAGGCTCCATACCCGGACACGGATTCCGTTGTAGAGCTGCCTATAGGGCCAGATCAGTTTGCTGTTCCACATCAGTATCTGAATAACGAGCAAATCCAACATCAAAAGCTCCCAGAGGCGGTTCCAGTGCTAGAGTGGGATCAGAATCAGCCCTTGGTTCTGCCTCCTCGACACAAAAGTAAGACTAAACACATAGGTCTAGATCAGGCTGAAGGTCACCAATCATTTGAAATACTTGTTCCACCTCTAGGTAGTAAGAGCTCAAAACCAATGAGCTTTATTGTTTCACCCCCAAACCTGAAGAAAGATCTAGTTCAGCATCGACGGCTTGCCAAAGTTGTTGTTGGAACTATAGGCCAATTTGAAAAAAAACACTCAGTGTCTAGAACAACAGTTGCAGGGTGATTATTTACATCCAAGTATGGAGGCCTTTTATCCTGAGGAGAGCATACCTAGGGATTTTCTGGGGAGCCCAGATGAACCTCCAGAGCCCCATGAGGAAGCTGAAATGTCTGAATCCCAGCAGGAGGCCCAAACTCGTCATCCAGAGCTCACTGAGGAGGCTGAATCTTTACCTCATCAAGAGGCCCCTGCTCAGCATCCACAGACCCCTGAGGACGTTGAATCTTTTTCACCCCAGGCAGAGGCCCAGGCTCAGCATGCAGAGCCCACTGAAGAGGTAGAACCACCTCCACTTCCGCAGGAGGCTCCATCTCAGCCTTCAGAGGCCCCTGAGGAACTAGAAACTTCAAGTCCTCAGGAGGCCCGCGCCCGGCCCTTGGAGACACTTAAGGAGGTTGTAGTTTGACCATGTGTTCATCATGGGGTAAATGAAGCTCAGCAGTCACACTTGTACAATGTCACTGTTAAATCTCTGGCTCTGGCACTTCCCATAAATCCACAGGTCACTAAAGAGGTTGAACCTTCTCCAGTCCAGCAGAAGACCCCATCTCAGCCTCCAGAGCTCCGTAAGGAAGTTGTAGCTCAGTCTCCATTGTATCCCGAGGTGACAGTTCCAGCACAGAGCAGGATCATGCTGAGCATCCAACATCACCCAGTATCAAGAGCAGTGGTTCTCAACCAGGGTGATTTTGCACACAGGTGACATTTGGTAGTGTCTGGAGACAGTTTTGCTTGTCAGAACTGTATATGCTACTGGCATCTAGTGGACAGAGACCAGAGATGCTACTAAACATCCAACAGTGTACAGGAGAGCCTCCCACAGCAAAGAATTATCCAGCCCGAAGTGTCAATAGTGCTGCCTAGCTAGAGAAATAAAGATGACTTAACACAAGTATTTAATGAGCATTTAGTATTTTGTATCTACTGCACCACATATATAATCATGAAAGTATAAATCATAATATCTCCCACAGTGAGATTTCTTTAGTGTATGGAGGGAGTAGTGATGTTATGTTTCATCATATATAAATTAGAATTATTGCCAAAGGATAAATGTTCTGAAAGAGTATCTACTTTTCTAATTCTTTTGCTTGTGTCTTTTTTTGTAGAAATCTTGGTTGCAATTTACTCCCAGAACTGAGCTTTGGAACGTTTCAGGCCTGGCATGGAATGCAGTTTTTACACAAGTTGTAAGTGAAATAGAAGATGAATACATGTAAACAACTGTGTGTAAAAACAATCATGCAGTTATTGGTTAGCTGGGTGTAAGTAAGCCCAGTATGAATTCTGGAAAGTATGTCTTGAGAGCCATTTATTTTTTTTTTCAAATGAGGAAACTAAGGTACAAAGAGGCCAAGAGACTTGTTTAACTCATATATATGAAAGGCTCTGCTTTCCATAGTACTGATCTTTGGCATGGTCAATTAAAGGCCCCGAACCAAAACACTCAGATTAGCATTGTCATGGAATCCCACGGATGCCTCTCCAATATGTGAATGGTCCAGGCACTTCCACTTTTGAATTTCACTTTGATTCCTTTTCATGTGCAAAGTTCCTAACTGCTCAAAATGTATGCAACACAGAGCTGCAGAGAACTAAGTTTAGCAGGGTGTGGTTCAGTGGGTGTGGGTGCTTCCCCAACCATCATTAGCTCTTTTAAATGGTAAAGCAGAAAGAATTCCTGAACACCCACCACGGGGCTCTCCCCAGCCACCCAGAACATTATTTTTCAAAAAAGCATATATTGCTGAAGTGAATTATCTGTGGCCAATAGGAACCTTTGAGGTATGGAAAAAGACGTTGTTTGTGTTCAGCTGTAGTGTGAAAAATATAAAGAAAAGACTTTGCTGTGGCCTAATTCAATATATTTTCTTTGCTGACTACTCTTCAATAAGAAGTGTGGGTTTTACACCCCTTCAGCTCAAAATTTCTCTTATTTCTCATGACACAAGGAAATAATAGTGGGTACGTTCAATGGCCCGAAGGCGATTTTAGACTCAAGGTAAAGAGCTCTTCTACACCTGTCTTTGGAAAAGACTCTCCTACCTGTCTTGTGGTTCAGAAATCCAGTTTCACACAGTTCCCACATTTTGGGTTAATGAAGGTGTTGAGGCTGTGTCTGGAGCTGGATTAACAATTCCTGCAGATGCCTATCTTTAGCGGCCTCCTTCCTTTCCCTTGTTAGTTTGCTGACGCCTACCTTGGGGAGAGAGCACCAAGGGTCGGTTTTTCTTTTGTTAGCACACCGGAGAGCAGGCTCGTGAGGTCCCTTCACCAGGAGGTTTTAGTAGCGTCAGTACAACGTCTGAAACTCACCACTTTTCCTAAACATCCTAGAACACCAAGAGTTCCTTATAAGAATCAGAGTTTCACTAGAGTTATGTAGGCAACACAGGACAATACATTGTGGAAATAAATAAATAAATCACAGTTTAAAAATTAACGAATTCATTCCAAAACATTCACTGAGTGCCATGCCCACTGTCTGTGAACACTGTACTAAGTGCTGGGGATACAAAGACGCATAGGGCAGGGAGTTTGTCCCCAAGAAGCTTTCATACTGGAAGGAGAAATATGGATGTCGATGGGAAAACATATATGAGAGCCATTCTAGCATCTATGCAGCAGGGTAACAAGGTGAGGGAGGGGTGTGATGAAGTAGAAAACGGGTGGTAGGTTAGAAAAGATTTGTAATGGAAGAGGCACCAACATGTTCCTTTGGAATTTGTGCTCCTCTTAAATGACAGAAAAAGGTAGTGAAAGAATCAGAACTATCTGGTGTTGTAAATAAATTAGTACTGTACTCCGAAAACTCATTCACAGTTACTTTCAAAAGATTGTCACAGTATAGTAAGTCTTTGTTTTGGACTAAGTCTTTCTAATAGACAAAGCTAATTTGCTTCAGGATACATTTGCCATGGTGAGATATAAACTTTATTGCATCTCTTACCAAAGGCAAGCCACCAAGGGAAGATGCCACCCTCGAGTTAAATCATTTTACTACCTATAATGACATATTACTGGGGTGTTTATAAGTTGCCTGCATTAAATAAGTTTGGAAAAGGGCCCCAGCTGAGGTGGACTTATCATGAATTCAATGAACCTTAGGCTTCAGGGCTCCTCACTTGCATAGGTCCCTTCCAAGGTCTTGAGAGGGGTCCTAGCGATTTTTCTATTTATAACTTTGCATGTTTTTATTAGATAGGATTTCCCAAAGTAGATGAGGTTCAGGCCGCACAAATCCTTGATTCATCACCGGGTGTCAGGTAATTATAAGTCAGTAGGTTTCTTGAATGAAGCCTCTATGTTACTGAGAAATATCAGGTGAAGTAGTTAGCAGTGTGGTAGTCTATTTTAAATCCGAAATCTACCTCAAAGATGAGCCAAGAGCTTATTAATAAAGTACCACTTTTTGAATGGTGGTAGTAATCATATCTCTTTCAGATAAAATCAGGAATGAAATATACTATGGAAAACCGGCAGTGGTTGATAATCCTAAATGTTAAGTATGCTTTTTTTCTCTGACTGTAAAGTGTTTCTCCTTCATTCACCTATGCAGGTCCAGACGGATGGCTTATTTTTAAAAATTCTTTTAGTCACTTCATTGGATCTAACAATACAAGCTCCATGATTTTAGAAACTGAAGGACTCTACAATGTAGAAAGGCTATATAACTTAAGCAGACAGAGCACATTCACATGCTGGCTTGTCCGTGGTACATCAATATTGTACCAAGAACATAAGCACGAAGAGAGAATAAGAGGAAAATCAAAGCCTTATCCCTATTGAATTATTTACCCCATTGTTGAGAATATCAGTGCGGGAGGTGTGTCCACACTATGAAGGCAAATTGAGCTGCGGTCACAGAGCCGCCCTAATGCTCCCCCAGTCAGCTAGCATTGGTTTCCTTTACATAGCTATGTACACACAAAAGCTTACACACTTGAGGGTGTTGTCCTCACTTTTTGCTATGTACTAGAATCCTGGCAGCTTCTCAGATTTAGAAAGGCATAAACACTAAAAGCAAAAATAACTTGGGTCTGCCCTTTGGGGTGGTTCAGGGTGGCTGTTTTATTTGTAATAGTTCAAAATTTTGAGATTGTCACACCTAGCAACTACTATACTTTTCTTCTCCCCACTGCATCTTATTCTTCCCACCTGTAGTATTTTCTCCCATTCCATAGGTTTATTCACTTTCTTGATAGTGTCCTTTGAAGCACAAACTTTTTAGTTTTTATAAAATCCAATTCATCTATTTTTCCTTTGGTTGTTTGTGCTTCTGGTATCATATCTAAGAAACTGTTGTCTAAAGCAAGGTCATAAAGATTTACTCCTGTGTTTTCTTCTAAGAGTTTTATAGCCTTAGCTCTGACATTTGGATATTTGATCCATTTGGAGTTAATTTTCATATACGGTGTGAAGTGTAGGAGTCCAGCTTCATTATTTTGTGTGTGGATGTACAGTTGTCCCAGCATCATTTGAAAAGACTGTTCTTTCCACATTGAATTGTTTTGGCACCCTTGTTGAAAATCAATAGACCATAAATATGAGGGTTTATTTCTATATTGTCAATTCTGTTCCATTGATTTACATGTCTGTTCTTATTCCAGTACCACACTGTGATTGCAGTAGCTTTGAACTGAGTTTTGAAACCAGGATGTGTGAGTCCTCCCACTTTGTTCTTTACCAACATTGTTTTGGTTATTCTGTTTCCTTGAATTGCCATAGGAATTTTAGAAACAGCTTGGCAATTTCTGGAAAGATGTCAGCTGGGATTTTGATAGGAATTGCAATGGAACCATAGGTCGATTTGGGAAGTAGTGAAATTTTAATAAGATTATCTTCCAGTCCATGAATCCAGCATGTCTTTATATTTATTTAGATCTTCTTCAATTTCTTTCAACAGTTTTGTACTTTTCAGTGTGAATCTTGCACTTACTTGGTAAAATTTTTCCCTAAGTATTATATTTGTTTTGATGCTGTTCCACATGGAATTGTTTTCTAAATTCCATTTTTTGATTACTCATTGCTGGTGTGTAGAAATAATATTGATCTTATATCCTACAACCTTGCTGAAGTCATTTATTAATGCTAACAGTTATTCTCCTAGATGCCCAGGAATATGTCTTGTGGTCTTCCAGTTTCCCAGGAATACATTGGAATATTGCAAAGTGTCTGTGGACATCTCATTCCTCAGCTTTTCTTTTAAAGCTTTGCGGTTGGGTTGTTTTTTGCCCCAAACTGTTATCCATTGCCTCATGCCACCGCCATGTTAAAATATTTGCTTGAAAATGTTTTCCAGAAATGCCACCTGAGCAGAGGCTTTTCTCACTAGACAGCCCTCAGTCAGGTCAAAGGCAAGCCTTTCAAGTGAGGTCTTCCAGGGGACCACCAGACATGTACAACAATGACAGTTCTTTGGGAATGAGGCTTTGAAGGACCTCCCAGTCCATGCTGCTCGTTCTGGTACCAGGGATGTGGGCTGTTTTTCAAGGCTACCACTGGCATGGAGACCAAAGGTCGAGGGCAAGTTAAAGCAACACAGATCTCGTTGTTCTTACAGAAATTAATTTGTTTTCCTTGAATAACTTGCTCCCCCATTTACTGCCAGCATGTTGGTTAAATTCCCAGAGTTCAGAAGACGTTGATTCTGACCATTTTTGCCAGTTTTGTTGTTGTTTTTGTTGCTTCTATGCGGGGATGAATTTTCAGATGTCCTTCCTCCATCATTTTTACTGATTTTCCTGCAATTTTTTAAAAAAAATCTATAAAGTCTCAATGGCCATAGGCTAATTAAATATTTATCACGAGAGATGATTAAGGAAAAAAAATAAAAAGAGAAATAAATAAATAAATAAATAAAAAGAGAAAATATTATTCTCATAGAGGCTTTCCCAGATGGGTAGATGAAGTTTGAAAAGGTATTTCTATATTTAGTGCTGTCAAAATTAAGGTTAAAGTAACAGATGTTTCAAAAAAAAAAAAACCCTTTTTTTTCATTCAGGTTAAACACAGGCTTTAGAGTCAGAACTGAGTTCAAATTCCAGCTCTGCTTCTTACGAGCTTGATGACTTAAGACAAGTTATGTAACTTCTCTGTGCCTCAGTTTCCTCATTTGTACAATTGTGTAATATATATATCACATAAGGTTACTGTGAGGATGAAATGTTAAATGCTGATCACATATGCATGGCAACCCAAAAGATATTAGTTTTGATAATTATCTTTATAATATTCTGTAAAAGTACACTAATAATTCTTGAGTAGAGCTAACCTAAAGTCAGATATTCTCTTCTTTCTTCCTGTTTCTTTTCTGTTTTTTTTTCCCCCTTATTTGTTTTAAAGAACTAAGGGGGAAAAAAAGAAAGAAAGAAAGAACTATGAAGAAAATCTATTCCAACATTTTGGAATAAAATTTTGTTCCCCAAAATTAATTTGTTTATTTTATTGATATATAAACAAAATGTTATTTATTTATTCAGCAAACATTTATTAAATGCCTAGTAACTATTAGGCACTATGTCAGGCACAGGAATAATAATGACAATAAAGTGTGGTCCCTGCTCTCAAGTTGCTGACAGTCTAGGAGAGTGACAAGTAAACAGTTGATTACATACACAGTAACAAAGGCTATGGCACCAGAATACACACAGGACTATGTGATGGGAGTATGGCTTTCACCAGTTCCTCTTGGATTTCTCTCTTCTTTGGCTCCAGAACCAAGGAATTAGCCTTATTTTTGTCTTTAGCTGGGTAGTTTAAATCATGAAATTTTTCAAACTTTGTAGAGATGAAAGAAAAACACCTTGAATTATGGAGGACACTAGAAATAGTACTTTTTTACAGAGCAAGGGCTTCCTACCAGCATAGTCACTTCGAGGGTTTTTAACGTGAAAAGTACTTTGGCATATTTTTTCTTTGCTAGCCACTTTTTTTCTATTTTATTGTTTGTTTGTTTGTTTCTCTTCTCCACTTTATCATCTAGAGACCTGGGTAGTTCCCAGTGAAAGAGTGTTTTACAGATTCTAAGGGAGATTTATAGGTAAAGACAGAAAATGATTTTTTTTAACCTTCAAGTTCCATACGCAAAAAAAATGACTATAAACTTTCATGGAAGTAATTGAAAATGCAGATAATTTTAATTCCATTCCATTTTTCAGAATTCTCAATCGTAATCCTTTGCCAACAGTGGAAGATTCTTGTCTTTTTAAAGTGCCAGCATTAAACTCTTTGTAAGTATTGTAACAGTTTCATGGCTCATGAGATAATTTCTGCTCCTTTTGACTTTCGTCAAAAATTGAGTACTTTGGCTAAACAGTCATAATTTAGATTTTAACTGGGTTATTGAAAATAAGAGTTATTGGCAAAGAAAAGGATTAAGAAAGAATATATATGGGTAAGAGAGCCAGCAGAGGATGAGAACAGTGTTGAAGAACACATATAGGTATGGAACATGAAGATGCATATAGGAATAGTATTTATCCAAGAAAGCAAAAAGGAATAAGGGGTACATTATTTTTTTAAAAAAGAGTGATCAAAAGAGGTAGACGCAATTGAAAATGAGAAGTGAGGCTAATAGAAAATGATTGTACTGTTCAGCACCAAGGTCATTAATTTGATGATGCAAATTTAAATTTCTTCCAAAAGAGCTCTTTGGAATTATCATCTATGGCAAGTAAGAAGCCAAAGTGGAAGTAATCCCATGTTACGTATCTTTTTCAGTTTAGAAATTTTGTCTTTGGGTTTTATATCATGCATGTTTGGGCTTCTCCTTCAGAGACATGGGAACAGCACAAGTGTCACTTACAGCAATTGAAAGCATCCTCATGATGACCCTTGAATTGGAAACACTGTAAGTTGATTTTTCTTACATTGATTTTCACTCAATTGTATTTTTAGGTTTGTTTGATTATCTTCTTAAGTCAGGTTTATTTATGTATAATTTTCATTTAACAAACTTCACTCTTTTTAAATATACAGTGTGATGTGTTTTGACAAACGTATAGTTCTGTAGCCACCACCACATTTGAGGTAAAGAAAACTTCTGCACTCCCAAAAGACCCCCCATGTCCCTCTGTAGTCAATCCATCCTCCTGTCACTACCAGCCCCTGGCAACCACCAATCTGATTTTTGTCCGTATAATGTTGCCTTTTCCAGAATATTTGATAAATGAAATCATGTGGTATGTAGCTTTTTGTTTTTGGCTTCTTTCACTTAGCCAGTCTCTTTGGAGATTCATCTGTTTTGTTGCACCTGTCAGTAGCTCATTCCTTTTGAGCACTGAGTTGTATTCTAGTTGTGTGGATACACAGTTTGGTTACGCATTCATCGTTTGATGAACATTTGAGTTTCTTCTAGTTTTTTGGCTATTATGAACAAAGCCTCTGAAAACACTCACATGTGTGTGTGAACATATGTCTTGTGTGAGCATATGTTTTCATTTCTTTGGGGTAAAATACCTCAGGGTGGGATTGCTTCATCATATGCTAAGTGCCCATTGAACTCTTTTAGAAACTGCTGAACTGTTTTCTAAAGTGCCTGTGCCATGTTGCTTTCCCACAAGCAGTCTATGAGAGTTGCAGATGCTCTACATCTTCACCTGATCCTTATATTTGTTTTTTAAAAACATTTTAGCCTTTCTAGTAGGTGTGTAGTTGAATCTCGTGGTTTTTGCCACATTTTGCATTTCTGTAATAGGTGATGATGTTGAGTGTCTATTCATGTGCAAATATCTTTTTAAATGAAGTGTCTGTTCAAATCCGTTTTTTAATTGGATATTTGCATTGAGATTTAAGAGTGTTTTATATAAAAAGCAATGGAAAAAGTCCTTGCTCTCAGATATGTGTTTCGTAAATATCTTCTCCCAGATTGTGACTTATCTTCATTATATTAAAGTGTCTCTGAAAACTAGAAGTGTTAAATTTTTGATGAACTCTAATTTAGCAATTTTTCATAAATTTTCATATTTAATTTATTTATTTGGTTGTGCTGGGTCTTAGTTGCGGCAGATGGGCCCCTTAGTTGCGGCTCATGGGCTTCTTAGATCTGGCATGCGAACTCATAGTTGAGGCATGCATGTGGGACCTAGTTCCCTGACCAGGGATCGAACCCGGGCCCCCAGCATTGGGAACTCGGAGTCTTAACCACCAGGGAAGTCCCTTAGCAATTTTTCTTAGATGGTTTCTGCTTTTTTGCGTCTTAATCTAAGAAATCTTTCTCTGAGACCCCACTGTCTAACCCAAAATCACAAAGATTTTCTCCTACGTTTTCTTCCAGACGTTGTATAGCTACATTTAGGTCTATGATTCATTTTGAGTTAATTTTCATATATGTTGTGAGGGAAGGGTCAAGTTTTATTTTTTAGCAGTTTAAAAAACTATTTCTGTAGGACCCTATTGTGACAGTTTATTACACAACCTACTGCACCTTAAATTGTGCCATCCCCCCTCCCATATGGCAAGCTAATAGAAACTTTCTGTTACGCCAAGGCTAGTTGAGGGGATTGCGTGAGATTAGTATGCGGAAACGGCCCTGCATTTAGCAGTCTGTTCCAACCGTCTTTGTCAGGTCACCTGACAAATGACTGTCTTCACCGTGCCGTCACGCATTGGTCACTGCTCTAGCCTCATCTTCCTCAGTGTCCCACGGCATCTGCCACAATTGTGATCCCTCTTGTCAGCTAGATGCCCTCCTCTCTGTATATTAAAAAATTATTTCCCTGTGTAACGACGATACTGTTAATACACAGTATTGAAGAAATTAAATTCCTACACAATAATATTACCTAATAAAGTGTTGCTATTCAAATTTCCCCCATTGTCTCTCTTATATAATATCATTTCTTTTAACAGCTTTTTGAGGTATAACTGACATGCAATAATCTGTGTTCACACACACACATACATACACACCATGAAGACATCACGAAAATCAAAATGTCCATCACCTCAGAAAGTTTCTTAATGTCTCTTTGTAATTCTTCCTTCCCATCGTTCCTTGCACTTCCCAATCGCCATGCAACCATTGATCTGCTTTGTGTTTGCATTTTCTAGAATTTTATGTAAATGGAATCTTACAGTGTATACTTTTTTCTAACTGGCTTCTAACCCAGCATGATTATTTTAATCTTCATCCATATTGTTGTATATATCAGTAATTCATTTCTGTTTATTGCTGAATAGCATTCCTTTATATGGATGTACCACCATTTATGTATTGACCATTGATGGACATTTGAGTTGTTTCAGTCTTTGTCTATTACAGATAAAGTTGCTATGAATATTTGTGTACAAGTCTTGTATGGATGTTTACTTCCATTTCTCCTGGGTAAATGCCTGCCTGTAGAATGGCTGCATCATTGGTAAGTGTATGTTTAAGTTTTTAAAAAATACCTATTTTCCATAGTGGTTTGATCATTTTACATCTCTACCAGCAGTGTATGCGAGCTGCATTTTCTTCACGTTGTGGCCAACATTTGCTATGCTCAGTATTTTTAATTTTAGATAGTTTAATAGGTGTGTAGTTGTATCTCACTGTAGCATCCCTAATGATTAATCATGTCAAACATCTTTTCATATGCTTATTTTCCATCTGTATATCTTTGAATCTTTTATCTATATTTTTCTGGAGTTTTGAGAGTTCTTTATATATTCTGGAAATTAGTCCTTTATCCAATAGGTAAGTTGCTAGGTATTTTCTCCCATTCTGTGACTCATCTTTTCGTTCTCTCAGGAGTGTCTTTTGCAGGGCAGAAATTCTTGATTTCGATGGTGTCTAATTTATCTATTTTTTTCTTTTATGCATTATGCTTTTGGTGTTGTATCTAAGAAATCTTGCCGAACTCAAGGTCATAAAATTTTTCACCTGTTTTGTTCTAGACGTTTTATACTTTTATGTTTTACATTTAGATCTTTGAACCAATTTGAGTTCATTTCTGTATATGGTTTAGATGGAAGTTCCTTTTTTTTTTCCTTTTTGCACCTGGATATTCAGTTGTTCCAGCATCATTTGTTGAAAAGACTATCATTTCTCCACTGAAATGCCTTTGAACCTGAAAGTCAGTTCTCCCCCTCTCTCTACTTCAGAACTTTGTATTCTGTTCCTTTGGTCTTTTTGTCTCTCTTTACACTACTATCACAATGTCTTGAAGGTGTAGCTTCATAATCCTTGAAATCAGTTACTGTTAGTTCTTCAACTTTGTTCTTTCTCAAAGTTGTTTTAGTGATTCTAAATTTTATTTCCATATGAATTTTAGAATTAGCTTGTCAATGTCTATAGAAAAGCCTACTGGGGTTTTGATGTATAAATCGATTTGGGGAGAATTGATGTCTCAACAATATTGAATCTTCTGATCCATGAATACTTTATATCTCTCCATTTATTTAGGTCTTTCTTAGTTTCCCCCGGCAATATTTTACAGTTTTCAGTGTGCAAGTCTTTTGTCAGATTTATTCTAAGTATTTTATATGTTGGATTCTTTTATAAGTAGCATTTTAAAACTTTGATCTCTGATTGTTTGTTGAGACAAATTCATCTTTTTGTATGTTGATCTTGTACCCTGCAAACTTGATAGACTCATTTATTAGTTCCAGTAGCATTTTTGTAGCTTCTATCAGGTTTTCTACATAATCATGTTATCTGCAAGTAAAGATAGTTTTACTTCTTCCTTTCCATTCTGAATATGTCTTTTCTTTTTGTTGCCCTATTGCACTGGCTAGAACCTTCAGTGCAATGTCAAATAGAAGCAATGAGAGCAGATATCCTTGCCTTGTTCCTGATCCTGGTGAGAAAGTACTTTGTCCTTCACCATTAAGTATGATGTTAGGTTTTTTGTAGAAGTCATTTATCAAGTTGAGGAAGTCTCCTTCCATTCCTAGTCTACTGAGGGCTGTTTTTTTTTTCTTTAATCAGGAATGTATGTTAGATGTTTTCATTCTTTTCCTGCATCTATTGCAATGATTATATGATTTTTCCCTTCTTTTCTTAATTTGTTTATTTATTTTTGGTTGAATTGGGTCTTCTTTGTTGTATGTATCCAGTATTCTTAATCTTTTATGTAGATCCATATTCCAATCTGGTGTCATTTTCCTTCTGCTTAAAAATACTTCTTTTAACATTTCTTATTGTGAAAGTCTACTAGTAATGAATTCTTTCAGCTTCTGTATGTCTGAGATAGTCTTTATTTTGCTTTTGTTTTGACAGATCTGGGTATAAAACTCTAGCTTGATAGAACTCAATTCACTACTTTAAAGATGTTATTCCACTGAGTTCTCGTTTACGATTTTTCAAGCAAGAATTCTGCTGTCATTGTTATCTTTGTTCCTCTGTATGTAGTGTATAATTTTTTCCTCTGGCTCCTTTTAAATTCTTCTCTTTATTGCTGGTTTTGAGCAATTCGATTATTTTTTGTGCCTTGGTGTAGTTTTGTCCATGTTTCTTCTGCTTAAAGTTCATTGATCTTCTTGACTTCGTGGGTTTATAGTGTTTACCAATTTGGAAAAAATTTGGCTGTTATTTCTTCAAATTTTTATATTTCTCCTCTCCTTCATGGACTCTAAGTACACATGTATTAGGCCACTTGAAGTTGTTGCACAAGTCACTGAGGCTCTATTCATTTTGTTATTGTTTTGTTACTCCTTTTGTTTCATTTTGGATAGTTTCTGTTGCTATGCCTTAATGTTCACTGACCTTCTGCCGTGTCTAATTAGCCTTTAACCTCCTGCAATATCTTTTTCATTTAGACATTGTTTTTAATCTCTAGACGCTCAATTTAGGTCTGTTTTACATTTTCCATGCCTGTACTTAACATTTTCAGAGTTTAGTCTGGGTTTTTTAACATATGAAATACAGTTATAATAACTTTTCTTCATGTATAATAACTTTTTAAAAGTTCTTTTCTGCCCATTCTAACATCTGTATCGATTATGGGTTATTGTTGATTGATTGCCTTTTCTCCTCAGTATGGGTCATATTTTCCTACTTCTTTGCATGCTTGGCAATTTTTCATATGATCCCAGATATTGTGAGTTTTAGTTTATTGTGTGTTATGTATATTTTTATTCCTGTAAAATGCCTGGGCTTTGTTTTGGGTGAAATTAGGTTACTCAAAACAATTGTATTCTTTTAGGTCTAGCTTTTAAGGTTCGTTGGGTAGGAGTCCAAGTAGCCTTTAGTCTGGAGCTCATTATTTGCAACTACTGAGACAAGTCCTTTCTGCGTATCATGAGGTTTTCCAGTCTGACTTGTAGGAACAGGTACTATTCCTACAACCCTGTGTGATATCCAGTTGTTCTTCTTATTAATCCTTTCATGTGGTTCTTTTCCTGGCATCAAGTTATTCCTCACACAAATGTACTGACCAATACTTTGTTGAATTCTCAAGAGCTCCCTCTGCATATCTCCAGAGTTCTTTGTCTGTGCACTTCTTTTCTCTCTGATACTCTGCTTTGTGAACTCTAGTTACCTTGGTTTTCCCAGACTCTTCTCTCCATTTCGTCTGTCAGGGAGCCCACTAGTCTCTGTCTGGACTTCTCTTCCCTGTACCATGACGTGGATACTCTCTCAGAGAAGTAAGGGCAATTATAGGGATCACTTCATGTATTTCCCATCTCCTCGGGAATCACTGAAATGTATTGCCTGAGGTTCCGTTTCTTGAAGACTGTTGTTTCATAGGTTCCATCTGATTTTTTCCTTGTTTCAGCTGGGAGGTTAAGTTGGCCCTTGTACTTCATCTTGGCCAGAAGCCAATAACATTCTTTAAGTCTGTTTTGTTTTGATACAGGGTCCAATTAAAGATGAGGCATTGCATGTCATGTCTGTGTTTCGGTTAACCTAGAATTTTTCCCTACTATCTTTTTTTGGTCTTTTATGACATTGGCTTTTTTGAAGAGTCTAAGCCAGTTGTCTTGTAAATTGCCCCACAATCTGTATTTGTCTGTTTCCTCATTAGATTCAAAGTAAACATTTTGGGGAAGAATACTATATAAGTGATGTATTCTTCATACTTCATCCCTTGAGGTGGCCCAGTGCTAAGTTTGATCACTTGATTAAGGTGGTCTATTCCATATCTCTCCATTGTAAAGTTATTTTTCCCCTTGGTAATTGATAAATAATATGTGGGGTGATCCTTGGGATCAGTGAAGATCCTACTTTCAAACAACTCTTCACCCAACTGTGCATCAATGATAATCCTTGTCTGAATCGGTTATTACATTGATAGTTGCAAAATAACACTTTCCTAATTCTATCCTTCCTTTTGCATTTATTAGCTGACATTATTCTATAAAGAAGAGCTCCCCCACTTTTCACTTGGAGTATCATTATGAACTCATGTGCTTTTTTTTCAATTAACTGTGTTATACGTTATTATAATGATAATGTTATTCTTTGGAATGTTCCTTTTGTCCAGATTTGGTCAATGCGATCTCTGTTATTGTTTAGCCACATGATGCTTTTTTATTACTAGAATAATTTCTAATATATTACTCCTCACAAATAGGAACTGAGAAAGTGACTCCAGAATGTGCGGTCTTATTCATACTCTTCTTAGAAGTCTGCCTTCTTCGGGTGTACTCTCAACCCAAAGTGAGGCTTTCGGGTTGGAAGGAGATACTTCTGAATTAAACTGCAGTTCAATGTCACCCAATTCTAATCCCTATTCCCTTTTTTCTAGGCATATCATACCTACTGCCATCCTAATCCTTCTGTTGGGCACCTCTCTCCTCCTCGATATTTATTTCCAACAGTCAAGGGCAGCAATTGGCCAACCGGCCCCTATCCAGTTCTATAGTCCATATGCCCCAAGAACTCCTTTTTGCACTGGTCTGTGGTGGCCTTGGCCTACCTCTTCTACCTACTCAGGTAACTCTTTTACCACGAATTTAATGACCTGTGTTTCCATTTATAGGATCTTACCCAGCCGGAGGGCCTGCTGCCTCTGCCAATTTAAAAATACTATTGAGGTCGTCTGTGAGACAGTCAAGCTGCGTTGTGACAGTGAACGCCTGAGGGACGTCACACGTTGTGGTGAGTCTCAATTGCGGGATAATACATTTTTAATTTTTAATTTAATTTTTTATTTTTAATCAAGGATGATACATTTTAAAACTAATGATGTAATTACATTATTTTAATACATTCATTCAGAGTTCCAGCTCCCTAAATTTCTAAGAATTACCCCCTTGCTAAAAATCAGATTCTTGGTTACATTATTAAGCTAAGAATAGCCCAGTTACATTATTAGCTTCATAATGTAACTGATCTGCATATGTAAAGGAACCAGAGAAAGGAATGGAAGGGGGAAGGGAATTCACATTAATGGCCACATATCCTATGCTGCCCTCTGTGCAAATGAGAACTTATTCACATAGTACATCACAGTTTGTAAACTGATTTTATATACATTAGGTCTCAAGTACCCTTTGTCTTATAAGACAGGTGTAAATATATTTTTGTTTATTTGGTTTGTTTCTGCAATTTTATAAAGAGTACAAGTGATGCTGTTTTAGGTCCTATCTGGAGCCTGAGAGTTTCTGCTTCCATAAGCAGAAGCTGCTACCAAGCCCTTCTAATGCATGGGAGAGCTAGTTATTTCTTTGACTGTCCAGCTCTGAACTTGCTCTGAATCGCAAGTTTTTCCATCCAGAAAACACTCAGGGGCTTTCAACTATTTTTCTATATATTAGATTTATGGGCACTAACTTGATGACTTCCAAAATGTGCTTTCATGCCCAGGTAGCTTGAATACAGGTCTCTTTCAGTGATCTAGAGCACATCATAAATAATAACACTTTGCCACTTATATAAAGACAATATTGCTGATTTTTCAACACAGTTTTTTTTTTTTCTTTGGCCACCAAGCTGGTGGGATCTTAGTTCCCCCACCAGGGATTGAACCCGGGCCACAGCAGGGAAAGAGCCGGGTCCTAACCACTAGACCACCTGTGAACTCCCCCAAACATTTTTTTTTACTAATTATATTACTCCCTTCTCCCCCAGAAGTGGGCAGAAAAGGCATTTTTACTCTCCTTTTACAGGTGAGGAAAAACAAGATCAGAGGTGTTAAGTGCTATGACCCTAGGGCCCCGATCTCCTGTCCCCAGTTTGGGGCTCTCTGCTAGCCTCTGCTCCTCCTTTCTCATGACCCTTCCCTCCTCCTTTGACCCTCACCAAAAATACTTTTAATCCTTTTGGGAGACAAGCCCAGCTACACAATGGTACACATTACCTTCACACAGTCAGAAGATTTGGATGGTTCCCCAAGTAGAGCTGGAAACATTAGAAGTAAAATGAATTGAAAGCAAAGTAGCCATCCGACAGAAGTTGCTTTTTCCCGTCTACATTTTAGGGCCTCAAGTATTATTCCATTGATTTGTTGAACATTCCACATGGGCATACAATCTGGCAAATCTCTTAACTTATACCCGAGATCCCTGCCCAAATTTTAGCAAAGAGCCAGGGCGGACATAGTGTTTTTTTCTGTATAGAGCCTTCTGTTATGGGGACTGGGATATATAGAAGCAGGGACTAAGCAAAGGACTCAGTGGGTAGTTGGAGAAGGACATGTCCAGATGACGACCTGTTAGCGGCGGTGGTTGTCGTGGAGATCTGTGATAGCAGCAAGAACACAAGCACACTGAAGAGGTGGAGAGAGGAAGCCTCACACTCCTGTGCCTCTGAGGCAGGACAGGATGGGGTATATGAATGTGAGGAGTCACAGTAGATCTGCAGAGAGTCCAGCTGATTAGGGGAATATTTGTCTTCCAGCCTTGGCTTTTCTTGAGTACTGGCCCCTGGGAACCAGTGGAGTAATCCTGAATATAGTTCCTATATTTCACGCTACAGAATTTTCTGAGTAGATAGCCCCTTTTTCAAGAGAGCCTTTTTCACATTTTGTTGTTGCCAGTCATAGGCTTAAGTGTGGGTTTCTTTTTCTCCTAAGTGGCACTCAAACTTTGACTGATTCCTCATTTCTTTGGCTGTGGACTGACAAAAGGCTGTCCCATCAGTCTTCAGTGATGAAAAACAGTCCCTTCTTTTTTTGACAGATGAAGAAACATCTATAGAGAATGCAGGAGGATCGTTGATGAAGTTGTTCCAAGCCCAGAAGAAGAACAACAGCATCGAGCTGACTATTGAGTCAGAGAGGATGTCCTCACCTAACAGTGCTGTCAGCTTGTCAGGCTTCATGAATGAGCAGCTGGACTTTAATAATAAAAGTGGTATTATCAGTACACTAAATTACATACTGCCTTATATCTCAGAGGGAAATCTAGGAGATGTGGAATCAACATTATTACCATTCATTCAACTTCTTTTTTCAAATACACAAGATGGAGATATGCCACTGGGCCTTTTGAAAAACAATACAAGGAGCCCTTCTGTTAAACCTGTACCCAACAATTCAACTAATAAAAACAAATTGAGGGAACTCCATTTTGTGGAAAATTTGTTAGATGCAGAAACTCAAAAAAAAAATTGATGAGGTTAAAAAGGAAGAAAAACCTGCCATGCGTATGCATTCCAACCTTTTAAGTGCCATGTTTACACGCTACATCTTTCAAAAGAAATTAGAAACTGCCCAACCACAGAAAGACAGCCTAGCAAAGATTGAGAGTACAGAGGAAAAGCTGCTGAGAGTGAACAAGGTCCTCAAGGGGCATACAGAAAATGCACCTCAAAGCAGTGGGAGATGAGAGAGTCAGGAGGAAACAGGATGCCCAGCCATCTGTGACGAACACTGCCAAAGAATGAAAGCTCAGGAGGCCATCCCCAAGAAAGCTGAAACAGCTTCTCATGGTGCAGAGGCCCAGGAAGCTGGTGGGAAAGTCCTCCAATGCAGAGTCTTCATTCCTAAAGGAACACAAGGCCGCAGGCTCCTCTTTCCTGAAACCGTACTTCAAAGGCAGGCCTTGTTCCTCCATCCCGCCAAAATCCCCATCTGAGGCTAAAAGCAAATCAAAAGGCTTATCCAACGCTATTCATGTTTTCGAAGATGCAAAGGCAAGAGTTAGAAATATTAAGGACTTTGAATTAATCTCACATTCTGGAAAAAAAATAACATCTTCCATAAAATTAGGTCTCATCGGGTCCACAGAAAACCCAAAGTTAAAAGGAGTCGAGGGGCTTCCCTGGTGGCACAGTGGTTGGGAGTCTGCCTGCCGATGCAGGAGACACGGGTTCGTGTCCTGGTCCGGGAAGATCCCACATGCCGTGGAGCAGCTGGGCCCGTGAGCCATGGCCGTTGAGCCTGCGCGTCCGGAGCCTGTGCTCCGCAACGGGAGAGGCCACAATTGTGAGAGGCCTGTGTATCGCAAAAAAAAAAAAAAAAAAAAAAAAGGGAGTCGAAAGTTCAGAAAGAAAAGTTCACTTGATAGAATGATGCTTGCAAGCCCTCCGTTCTCTGTCGTGAGGAGTCTCATAAATTCCCCTCCACGAGAGGCTGTTTCGTCTTCAAGAGAAGTGACTTCTCAGGAAAATCCTTTTCCAGAATTATTTTCTCTTTCAGACCCTTCTGCAAAAAACACTACTTCAGAAAACAATACTGCACAAAATGTTTCTGAAGCAATTATTTCTACAGGAAACGCTACTCTGCCAGGAGGAACCGGCCCTGGAAACACTAGCCATAGGAACGTCTCCACTGCACATTCTACTGTTGCTGCAGACAGCAGTATGCCAGCTGTTCAACACACCAACAAAACACAATGGGAGCACCACAACACGGTCACTGAATTATCTTCTAAGCCCACAGGCTTCACTTTCCCAGGGCTCGCATCCCCGGGTGATCAAGTTGAAACTCAGGTAAACCAGCAGCTCTGGTCCCTCATCCCCAACACTGACGTGCAAAGGCTCATTTCTCATGTTATCCAGACTTTGAAAATAGACTGCTCGGACACCCACGTGCAGCTGGCCTGTGCCAACCTCATCTCTAGAACAGGCCTCCTGATGAAGCTTCTCAGCAAGCAGCAAGAAGTAAATGTGTCCAAAGCGGAATGGGATATGGACCAGTGGAAAGCTGACAACTATATCAGTGAGAGCACAGAAGCCCAGAGTGAGCAGAAAGAGCAGGAGTCAAGTGAGGTGAGGATAACCCCTGACACATGGGACTTGGACTTTTACTCAGTTTAGGACATGCCATTAACGTGCCCAAGCGGGAATACCACGGGCTCCTAGTCAGTATCTTATCTTCAGCCATGAAACGGGCTAAGACAGTGATCTCCAACTTTGCTCATTGAGAGAGTGTGTCACTATTCCTAGGGTAGACGCGAAAAGGACATAACACAAGATAAATAAATTGTAGATAAATTGTAGAAGAAAATGCTAATGATAAGACTAATAACATTCAATTTGACTTGTTCTTATAGAAGCTACTCGCCTGGAAGGATTGGGTTTCATAGTAGTTTAAGAAGAGTTAGCTATCGTTTAGAATAGGATTAAGAATCGTAAGTTTTCATCCCTTCTATCGCCTTGTTTTTAAAAATTGTTATATATTTTTTTAGCTCACAAAAGAAGTTCCAGGTTATGACTATAACAACAAACTCATCTTGGCAGTATCTGTACCTGTAGTAGTGACGATTTGTGTTAGAATTCTCTGTCTCATTGAGGTAAGGACAATAATTAATTCAGATTCAGAACCCAGAAACTGAGAATCAAATCCACCTTTCCACCTGCTACTACTTGATTCTTCCCTTTAGCCATGAGGACTGACATACACTTTGTTCTTTTAATGAAAATTATATTCCCAGGATGTTTTTGTGTGTGTGTGTGTGTGTTTTTTTTTTTTTTTTTTTTTTGGCTGCCTTGGGTCTTCATTGCAGTGCATGGGCTTCTTACTGAAGTGGCATCTCTTGTTGTGGAGTACGGGCTGTAGATGCACGGGCTCAGGAGTTGTGGCACACTGACTTAGTTGCTCCGCAGCATGTGGGACCTCCCCAGACCAGGGATCGAACCTGTGTGCCCTGTGCTGGCAGGCGGATCCTTAACCATTGCACCACCAGGGAAGTCCCCACAGGATTTTTAAAAGGAACTTCACTCCCAGGAGATCCCTATGGAATTGGATCCCTGATAACAAGCTATTGGACTATTTTGACACGTGAAGTTTATAAGAAGGCCAGAGTTGACATGATAGTAAATTTTCTTCAGCTCAAGAAAGTATGCTGACTTGATGTACTCACCAGTCACTCTCATTCTACTGTTGATTTCTTTCCTTCTTGGCTGAAGTGATGAGAGATATAGGATCTCCATACTCAAGGAGCTATCAGTCACCCTGGGAGGGCTAAAAGGACATGCCTAAAAGACAAAAGTGTGATCTCGTCAATTCCTCAGGTTTACTTAGCAGCTTTCTTCTCCGGTGTATTAGGAATTGTGTAGATAGGTTCCATTAAAACACTGCAAGTAAACTCTTGCAGCAGGCTACACTCAAATATTTATAGTAGCCTATTCCTGGAGCTAGCCTGTTTACCTTTTGTTCAGTTACATAGTGGTTGATTACTTTTCCCAGCAGGCAGTTGCTAACATTAAAAGAGTGATTTTAATAGGCTGACAGTCTTGATTCTACACTACCACTCCACATTACTTTAGTTATCTTTTCTCCTGTAATGGCAGCCCTCCATTCCAGCCAAAGCAGCTCCTCACTATACGCTAGTTACACCATAGCCATTCCTACTTTTGTCTGTGCCTTTGTCCATCGAAAATTCCTTTATTTTGCTTTGCCTGTGGAACTCCTATGAATCTCTGAAAAGCCAACTCAAGTTCAGATATCTTTCTCTGTAAAGCCTTCCCTGAATACTCCAGCCCTCCTGATCCTAGTCCTGTGAGGTTTGTCACCATTTCTTAGGGGCCATAGCAAAGCAGTCCCCTCCCCTCAGAACTCACAAAAGTGGTAAGCAGTTTTTTGAAAGGCAGCCCCCCAAGAGAGAACCACCAAGGTTAGCACATCATGGAGCTGAGCAGAGATGTGTAAGGACCAATGGCTTCCTGGCCTATCACAGTTGAATCAAACCTGACATGATGTACTAACTTCTAAAGAGAAATGTGTCTATCTGCAGGAGGGTTGGTCACTAGTGAAAGCATAGAAAAGGTGAGGAGAGGCCAACATGGGCAGTGCCCATCCTCACATTGCCCAAGAGTAGAGATGGCACCTTAGGCAGCATAACTGAGGAGTCAGGCCCACTAGCCAGGCTGCCTGTTGAGGAGATGGATGGATCCAGTTACCTCAGGCCTTCCCATTAAGTTCTGGATTCAGCTGATTCCTTTTCTAATTCTGTTCTCACCAAGTAGCCTTCGATTCTGTGATTGTGCTTTAGTGTGCCACGGAGGCCTGTCCCCACAGAAGGTAATTCTCTGATTGTGTAGACACAGATGCCCCGTGTGTAGAACAGATGTATTTCTCATTGTCAGGTAATAATTTGGCATTCTGATGTTTGATCAATCCTGTGATATTGCTAAAGTGAGACTGCCACAACAGGAAGACGTGAGTTCTCGCTTGGTGAGGAAGAGTATGATTTCTGAGCCTAGGAGGCTGGGGACTAGCTTGCTAGTCATTGGCCATTGCCCAGACTGTACCCTCTACATCTCAGGTGGCATATGGCCTTTGGCATTTTTAGAATTTCTGTAAAGTCCCCTTTTTATTGTTTTTAACTTCTTGCATTTGTTTTGTTTTGTTTTGTTTTGTTTGGGCCTGTGTGATCTTAGTTCCCCAAGTAGGGATTGGACCTGTACCCTCGGCAGTGAAACCGAGGAGTCCTAACCGTTATTTCCTCTCCCCACACATACCATAAGCTTTTGGAGGACAGGGGCCATGCAGTGTTCTTCCTATGGTAGACAATAATGGTGTTCAACGGAAGAGAGATGAGGCGTTATGTCAATTCCACAGTGAGGAATAATGCAACCGAATATTTATTTGAAGTAGGATAGAGTCCAGCAATAGACCCCTGTGTTCTTAAGACTTTTGAAATGTCATGTTTTAATATTGCAATCAGCGGAAGAAAATGAATAAATGGTGATAGAATAGCTGCCTAACTATTTGGGGGGTAAATAGCAGATCCCCATGTTTCATGTTAAATAAACATATATCCATAAATGTGAAAAAAGACCACATAAAGGTATTAGAAGAAAATAAAAGCAATATTTCTATAATCTTCTGGTGGGAAAGAGCCTTCAGAGCCTGATGCCACAAGCAGAGCCTTTGATATATTCCACCATCTTGTCTGTGACACCAGCTTAGCACTGATTCATGCCGAGCGTAAGATGAAGAGTTTTCCATATATTGTCTGATTTAAAGCCCACAGTCCTGTGAGGATGATATTACTATCCCTCCCTCATAGATGAAGGAGATCAGTGTAAGGCCCCAGCGGCCAAACCGAAAGCAGAAGGCAGTTTCACCCGACTGCAAAGCTGGTGCTCCCTCCTCCACTCTTTTGTCTTGTCTCCTTAGAGACAAAAACACTGGAAATATTCGAAACACTGAAATTCAATGAAAGCCAGTATTTCTTTACCATAAAGAGTTTTTGTTTGTTTGTTTCGAAGTGGTGGGGTTTGGCCATGCTGTGCAGCTTGCAGGATCTTAGTCCCTTGACAAGGGATTGAACCTCGGGCCACAGCAGTGAAAGAGCCACGCCCTAACCAGTGGACCACCAGGGAACTCCCAAGAGTTTTATAAGTCAACAAGAAGACAAACAGTCCAGGGGAAAAGGGGGCGAGGGCTGTGAAGATTAGGTGTGTTGACAGTCTGCCACCATATCTGCCTGTCGTCTCCTCATGGCTCATGTGGGGTGGGTTTTGTTAGCCAGGCCTTTGTCACCTCGTGATGTAAACATCACCTCTAATATTTTCTTCAAGTACTTTTATAATCTGTCCAGAATTTGTTGTATTTGTTTGTTCGTGTGGTTGAGGTAGGGGATCTAACATTTTCCCCGTACATGAAGATCTGATTCTTTTCAAATCTTTCACTGAATGGTTTATTCTTTCTTCCCTGGTCTAATATGCTATCTTCATCTGGATGCTGTTCTATGATCCAGTTATCTTGTCCTGTACCAGTACTAATATCACACTGCTTAATTCCAGTTGCTCTACAACATATTTTATATCTGGTAGGGAAATGTCCTGCTCTTTGACCTTCATTTGCATACATTTCGTAACTATTCTTACATATATTCTCTACCAAATGTCAGCTGGCCAGGTTTTATTTAGAAATTATTTTGGCTATAAAATGGATTGCATTGAATTTTTAGTTTCATTTGAAGAGAATTGACCTCTTCACAACATTCTAGGAGGATGGTATCTCATGCCATGTAAGTACTTCTTAATGTCCTTCAAAAAAGTTTTAATATTTTCATCACATAGGTCTTACAAATTTGTGGCTAAATTTATTCCTAGGTGCTTTATGCATTTTTATTGATATAGTAAATGGGATGTTTCTTCTGTTTTTTAGTTAGTTAGTTGTGTTATATGGGAAAGCTATTGAGGCTAATATGTTGATCTCTTGATATTGTATGGAGCCATCTTACTCATGTTACTTCCAATAAAATTTCAGTTGATTCTTTTGGTCTTTTTGGGTCCCTTGTTTCATATGCAGATATGTTTGTCTCTTCTTTCCAATACTTCGTTTTTCTTATCGTACTGATTAAGACCTCCTCCACAATGCTCAATAGTAGCAGTAATGATTGGGCATCCTACTCTTGTTCTTGACTTTAAAACAATGCTTAGGTTTCTGCCAGATAATTTTATTTTCTTTTCCTACTTCTAAGAGTTTTTATTAGGAATTATCTGTTGAACGTTATCTAAAACAGTCAATAAAATATATCGCCAGCTGCATGCAAGACCCTAAGTTAGGTACTGTGGAAGAGTCAAAGGATTCTTAAACAGGGTAGAATTCCTTTCCTTGAAAGAGTTATCATCTTACTGGATAGATCAGATTTAAAGTAAAAAGGAATGAATAAGGATTTGGAAATAGTTGTAATGGATAATCATGATCCTGTTTTCTTTCAAAACAGATTTCTTCTCATAGAATTGCAAAAGAGGAAGATAGAAAAAGAAGCAGAAGGTAAATATTGGTCTTTGAAAGCAGAATTTTACAACTAGAGGAGAACTTAGAACTCATCTATTTCAATTTCCTCGCCAAAGGCAGGAGGAATGTTTAATTACCCTAAAGGTTTACCCTAATTTATTTATCAGCAGAATTAGCTCCCCAGCCCAAGCTGAGTTAGAACAGGACTGGCACACATTCATCTGCTTTCACTAGTCCTTTAAGGAAAGAGGGTGGACGGGGAGAGGTTTTGGTTGTACCTGTTCCTGCTGGGCTGATGCCTGGCTCCCAGGCATCAGGCCAGGCCAGAGGCCTTCTAGGAGGCTCTGGGGTAGGGAGGGCCACATGGTTGGGGATTTAGGGGCTGGCCTCACTCAAAGCTGATGAAAGGTAGAACATATGAGTCCCTCCTGGAAAGTGGCAAGAAAACTTCCCTTCTCATCCTACTGTTTTTCAGGCCCCTACTCTCTCTTCCCTTTATCCAAACCTCATAGAATTTTAACCGGGAGAAACTTTAGACACTAGTTTGTCTCTTCCTTTTGTAATAAGGAACTGGAGAAAGAGAAAGGGAAACTATCTTGCCCCATGGTCATGCTGCTAGTGATTACCAAGAAGAAGATGGTCCCTTTCCACTGAGGACTTCTCCACTGATCACACACTGTGCTTGGGCTGTGAGCTACGTTTTATGTCACAGTCGAGTAGACACATACTATATGGACATAAGTAGTTTCTGAAACAAACTTATTGTGCACTGTGATTTTTTTTCTCTTCTATTTGTATTCGAAAAGAGTATTTTGTGCTGATCATGGCCTTTAAACGGATTCCACAATTCACTGACACCTGAGTGACAGCCTGCAGAGTGAAAGTCAGAGAGCTATAGATGACTTTGCTCGTTGGGTTCAGGTGTTTACTTGGTGTGATTCAACTTATAGGATAGAGCAGCCAGGAAAATAAAATCACCTTCTCCCCACACCCACACCCCCAGCAAATGCTGCATGTGCGACTAAGTCCGAAGCGGACTGGTGTGAAGCGCGTCTAAGGGAGTAACAAGTTTCTGCCCAGTGCCGTTGTGCAGTGTTTTCACTGCACGAGGGCAGTTGGCCAAGGGCAAAGAAAGGTGAACGGGGCTGAAAATCCTGCCTATGCTCCATGCTAAGCCACATACAAATGTCTCTCCAGAGACACTTGGGGTCCATTTTGGACAGACACAGAGAACTCCTGGAAGGCCAGCATGCATGCAATGATTTTCATGATCCTGGGTCTGTGGTGATTTTGCTCATTGTGATTATGGACTGAGGTCCCCATTTAGTCCTAATGAAAGCAGAGATAACACATTGTGAGAGAGATGAAAAGTGACATGTAACACTAACTGTGTGTGTTTTCCTCCAAGGGGCCTTTTTTTGATTTCTGCTGCATAAGAGAAGCTCAGGGGAAAGTGAGAGTCAGGTAGATGTGAGGAGGGTAATGTACTGTGGCCAGAGAAAGCAGGGGAGATGCAGAATTAATATTTCCCTTTCTGTGTTCTAGGAGGGCTTTTTCCGGAGAAGGCGGCCACTTTGGCTTAGGGATATGTATAGGCCTCTCAGCGCCACACGCAAGGAACACATGGCCCAAAAGCTACACGACAGGGAGTCTTCTGATGAGGATGAGATATTTCTGCATCCCAGCAGGAGGCCCAAACTCGTCATCCAGAGCTCACTGAGGAGGCTGAATCTTTACCCAGCAGGAGGGCCCTGCTCAGCATCCACAGACCCCTGAGGACGTTGAATCTTTTTCACCCCAGGCAGAGGCCCAGGCTCAGCATGCAGAGCCCGCTGAAGAGGTAGAACCACCTCCACTTCCGCAGGAGGCTCCATCTCAGCCTTCAGAGGCCCCTGAGGAGCTAGAAACTTCAAGTCCTCAGGAGGCCCTCGCCCGGCCTTTGGAGACACTTAAGGAGGTTGTAGTTCGACTAGAAGCACATCATGGGGTAAATGAAGCTCAGCAGTCACACTTGTACAATGTCACTGTTAAATCTCTGGCTCTGGCACTTCCCATAAATCCACAGGTCACTAAAGAGGTTGAACCTCCTCCAGTCCAGGAGGAGACCCCTTGTCAGCCTCCAGAGCGCCCTGAGGAAATTGATCCTTCTCTACTCCATCAAGAGGCCCCAAGTGAGTCTCCAGCTTTCCCTACTGAGTATGTACTTAAAATTCCAGTGACTGATGAGGTAGCATCTCTACCTGGCGTTCAGCATCACGCTCCTTCAAACTTGCCCAGTGTTCCACTTCAACCTCTGGATTTGGAATTCACCATCAATCCAGAGGCCACTACGGAAGCTGAGTTTCTGCAGCTCAGCAGGAGGCCCTGGCTCCACCTCTTGAGCATCCTGAGGAGACAGAATCTTCTACAACCCAACAAGAGACCACAGCTAGGCCTCCAGAGCCTCCTGGAGAGGATGAGACTTCAAGGGAGCAGTAGCAGCCAGCTCAGCCTTCTGAGCCTCCTGGGGAAGTTGAACCTTCTCCAACCCAGCAGGAGCGCACAGGTCAGCCTCCAGAGCCTCTTGTGGAAGCTGAGCCTTCTCCAAGTGAACAGGAACAACTGACTCAGCCTTCTGAACCTACAGAGCCTCCTGAGGAGGTGAAAGCAGCAACCCAGCAGGAGACCCCAGCTCAGCTTTCAGAGTCTTTTGGAGAAGCTGAAACTTCTGCAACCCAGGAGGAAGCCTCAGCTCCGTCTCTAGAGCCTCCTAATGAGGCAGAATCTTCTCCAACCCAGCAGGAGATCCCAGCTGTGTCTCCTCCGGAGATAGGACCTTCTGCAACCCTGCAGGAGCAACCAGCTCAGCCTCCAGAGCCTTCTTCAGGGGAGGTGGAACCTTCTCCAACTCAACAGGAACAGCCAGCTCAACCTCCAGAGCATCATGAAATGACAGTTTCACTTCCAAGTCACTCTCATGCTCAGCATTCAAAGTTATCCAGTGTCGCTGTCAAACCTGCAGATGTGGAGCTTACCATCACAGAAGAACCCACTCCAGAGGTGGGACCTTCTCCAAATCAGCACAAGCCTTCAGCTCAGCCCTCAGTGCCCCTTACTAATGCAGAATTTTCTACAACCCAGCATGAGGCCCGCACGCTGCCTTCACAGCCATCTGAGGAGGTTGAACCTTTGCCAGTTCAACAGGAGGCTCCAGCCCAATCTCCAGAAGCCGGTACACATAATAAACCTTCAGTAAAAGAGGAGACCCCAGCTCAGTATCCAGAGAATCCTGGAGAAGAAGTTATACCTGCCACAAGCCAGCAGGAGACCCCAGCTCAGCTTTCAGAGTCCTTTGGAGAAGCTGAAACTTCTGCAACCATGGAGGAAGCCTCAGGTGGAGCAAGACACGCCCCCGCAGGAGTGCAAGCAAGGACACGGGGCCATCCCCCCTTCCTGGTCCCAGTGGTTCTAGCAAGCACTGCGTCCCTCCCAGTTAAGCCTCAGCTGTAGCTACACTCACTACATTAGTCTGTCTGTCCCCTTTCCCTCTGCAGCTTGGCTGCCCCAGGCCCTAACCCCCAGATCCCCAACTCCCCGCTACACTCAGCCTCCAGTTGGGCTCAAAGATTAGGGACACATACCCTCTGCCCCACCTCTAGGGATGAAGCCAGAAGATCCCAGAGGCCTTAGAAAATCTCCTGGCTCCACCCGGCACCCCGGCCTCCTTTCTGTCTCCTCTCTCTTCCCCCCTAGCTCCGCCTCACAGACTGCTGGCCACAGCCCCAGGGAAGCTCTGCTGGGAGAGGCCTCTAGGGTGTTAATTTGCAGTCACCTACTCAGCATTTGTTGTACCTGGGAACTTGCTCTGGATAGAGACCTCAGGAGGAGAACTGGAGAGAGAGAAGTTTCGAAGCTAAGATGTTCTGGGGCAGGCGCTGTACTGATGTTTCCACCTTGGCCAGGGCCCCTCCAAGCCGCAGCTCTCATAGTGCAGGGCCCTTAGCGTGTCTCTGGGGCAGGGAAGAAGTGGATCAATGAAACACTGTGTGTGTTTTCGGGGCTGTGGAGCAGAGGCAGCAATTTTGGTCCTGGGCCCCAATTCTCAGCCTGCTGGACTAGAATCTGAGGATGGCCAGGGCTGGGGGCCGTGTGGCCTGGTGGGGTGAGCTGGCCCAGCCCCTGCCTGGGCAGTAGGGTGTCCATGGGCCTGCACTGGCGGGGAGGGGGGCAGTCTGGGCCAAGATTTCGGTGCTGTCTGGAGGTGGGGCAGGGCCTGGCTTCTTACAAGAAGGCGCCCAGGCTGGCCCAGTCATGCAGGTCAGAGGCCAGTGTGGCATCCCCGGCCTCAAAGAGGAGCTCGGGGGGCAGGGAGCTACAGGTGCTCTCGTCCCAGGGGTGCTCCAGGAAGGATGTGGCCAGGAAGGTCTCATCAAAGTCCAGGCTGTCGGCAGCCTGCTCCACTAGAGGCCCCCAGGTAACAGGGCAGTCGATGTGGTGGCCATGGATGGTGAGGTCCACGTCCCCGTGTGAGGCAGGGCTCAGCGGCGGGATCAGCTCCGAGGTCTCCAGCGTGCCCAGCTCCCCGTCCACCGTGCCAGCGTCCAAGATAGCCTCCCAGTCAAAGTTGCCCTTGAGGGGTTCCAGCTCACCCTGCTCCTCGTGAGTCTGCAGCAGGGAGCTGGAGGACCGCGGCACTTTGGCCACCTGCTTGGGCAGCGGCTATTTATGCTTACAGCCCAGCCTGCCCTCGCCTGCACCCCAGCCCGCCTCCCCAGTGGCCTCCTTGAACTCCCGCAGTAGCTGCTGGGCCTCGGTGTTCACGGTCAGTGGCCCGGCCCATGGGGCGGCGCTGGGCACCGGCGCAGCCTGGCGGGCAAAGGCCGTGTGGATGTGGACTGGGAGCAGCCGCCGCTTCTTCAGGGCCCCACTCAGCAGCCGCTCGGCATACTGGGGGTCAGTGCGACAGAAGCCCCCCTTGCCTGGCTTGTCCTTATCCCGAGGCACCTTGATGAAGCCCTTCTTCAGGGACAGGTTTTGGTGGATGGAGTTCTGGACACAGGGAGATAGGAGAGAAGGAAGACAGCTGGGTGAGTGGGTGCGGTCAGTGATGGGGGGCTCCTAGCGCCATTGCCAGTCCCACCACTACCTTCTCTCTAATGGGGGCAGGGACACAGAGACGCTGCTGTGACTGCGAGGCTCTGGGACACCAGCCATGTGGCACCAGGAGCTTGGAGTGGTGTCGGGGGCTTTTGTTCCCTTTTGCCAGGATATCTGCCTGCTCGGTCATCCGAGCCCTGAGCCGCAGGGTGGCTCTCAGTGCCAGCCTGTCCTGCCATCCCTCCCTTACCCCGCCGCTTGCGGCCTCTGGTCAAAGGCCTTGGCTCCCGCAGGTCCTGGACGGCCATCTCCCTCTGCCTGGGCCTGACTGGCCTTCTCTGTTTGTGAAATGAGTGAGTGGGTGTGAGGGAGTGTGTGTGGGGGGTGTACGTAGTGTGGGAGGATCTGATGACTTTCCTTGTTTGTAGAGCCGGCTGCTGGCCTGGGCCCTCACCCACCATATCCCCCTCCTCCCACCCCAGGCTCTGAGGCCTCAGTTGATTATTACCCAGCCAAGAGCATAGCGCTCATTCCTGGGGCCTCTCGGGCTTGGGGTAGGGTGGGGAGTGGTGGAGGGTCTCTGCTTTCTCACCAAGATTACAAATGGTACCTGCCCCAGCATCAGGGCCCAAGCAAACGTGGAATAGCTGTGATCACAGGAACTTTGATCCTGTGATCTGTGCCAAAGGGAAGGATCTGTGCATCCTCAGGGTCTCTGTCCCCAAGTAGCCCCTGATCCTGATGGTCGAAGAGGCTCAGGGCAGTGTGTGTCCAGCCTGAATCACCATCCTGCCTTGTTCATGCCTGGGTGCACAGTCCAAACCACGCTGGGGCACAGGGGTCTGGGGCCTGGTGGGTGGGGCCGGCAGGCGAGTAGTGCCCCCTGGCAAGACTGGGAGGTTTACATGGTGGCCTGGGTCCCTTGGCTGCTCTGTGCCAGGTTCCGGAGACTTGGAACATGAAGCCAGTGTGGGAGGAAAGAGCCCCTGTGGAAAGCACGTGGCTGAGGTAATTGTCCCCCCAGGGAGGTTGATGAGAAGAGGGGGAGGAGTGAAGGCAGGAAACTAGGGAGGGCTTGGGGTGGGGGATGGCACAGCAGCTTTCGGAAGGCCCCGTAGCCCTTGCACTGGGACACAGATGGCCTTCACACCCCGCAGCACGCCCCTCAACCATCCCAGACCACCTCCAGCCAACTGAAACCAGGCAGGATGGGGAGCCTGGCAGGAACGATGCTCTGCTTGCAGTCACGCCCTGACAAACTGACCTTGAGGAGGGTAGTGTCGAGGAATTCCAGGACTTGGGACAAAAGTGTGTCCCTCAGTCCATCAACCTACCCTGGGGGGCTGTGTCCACGCATAGTTCAGCCCTGGTCTTTGGGCTGAGCCTGCCGGATGAGTGACAAATTCTTTCCACTTGAACCTCTATGTCGGCACCCCTGCAGCCCTCTGAACATCCTCACTCCTCCATCTCTGAAGTCAAAGGGGCAGGAGTCCAAGCACTGGGCTCCCTTGAGGTCCTTCCTGGACGGCCTTCCTCTCTCGGGGCCCTGGCCGTACCGCGCCTACTTGGCCTGCGGACCTGTCATGTGAGTCCAGTCTGCGCGGGCATGGGGAGGGAGGGAGGGAGTGCCTCCCTACCTGCCAGGTGGGATCAGCGTGGCGGAAGTAGCAGAAGTTGTCCGTGATCCATTTGTAGATGGCCGACAGGGTGATCTTGGTGGCCTTGCTGGCCTGCATGGCCATGCAGATGAGCGTGGCATACGAGTAGGGCGGCTTCACGTGCGGGTTGGTGGCGTAGTCCACGTCGTCGGGAGGCGAGGCCTGCAGCCCGGAGGGGGCACTCCGCGACGTGCACGAGGACGTGGGCTTGCCAGGCGTGTGCAGCTGCCCCAGCCCAGTGGGGTCCGCTGCCAGGGGAGACCCCAGGTCGGCCGAGCCTGACAGCTCGTGGGAGCCGTGGGGGTCGCTGTCCCCCGAAGGCAGGGCGGGGAGCTCGGCGTTGAGAATGGAGAATTCCTGCAGCCACTGCAGGCTGGTCAGGCTGTCATTCAGGGCGTTGGACTCCTCCAGGCCGCCTTCCGGTCCGGCCTCCTCCGCTGCCCCTGCTCCCGAGACGCGTAGCCAGCTCTCCGCCATATCTGCGGGGACTCTCCGAGGGGGCTGTCAACATCCACGAGCCGAGCCGAGGGTGGCCGCCGAGCTCTCCGGCCCGCTGACTCCCGCGGCTTCGGTCACGCAGCCTCCCGGAAGCGGGCTTCCATCCCACGATCCGGGGGTAACCTCCTCCAAACGGAATGTGGTGCCTGCGGGGACCAGAGCGGGAACTGAGCCCTCTTTCCCCACCCCCGAGGGGAGAGTGTGGGCGAGGGGGGAGGCTCTTACTAAAATCCTTCCTGCAGCTGGGGAGGATCTTTTACTGCCGAGGTCTGGGAAACAGAAGGTGTGCCCGGGGGTCCGACCCACACGGGGTTCGCCTCGCTCTTTTCCTCTTTGATTTTTAGAGGAGACTTAATTAGCCAAACGAGGGAATAGTGTAGGGGCATGCGAGGCCACCCCTTTCTCCCTCAAAGCGGGAAATTAACCCCCCTCTCTCCGTCCACAACCAATGGAAATGGGGCGAGAGAGTCCAGGAGGGCAGTACGACGGGTCGGGGGGCAGGGGAGGTCGTCTGATCTTTGAAAAGGGATATTAGGATGGGGATCAAGGGGAAGGAAGGAAACAATACAGAGAGTTATAAGGGGGCAGGAAGTGAGTGTCCCCCAAACGCCTCTGATGTCAGTCCCCGGGCCCACCACTTCCGTCGGGGACGGATGGGAGAGCGGGCTGGTACTGACGCCCTCCCTTCCCACGGCCTGCAGCCCTCCCCGTCCCTTACCTGGCTCAGAGCGCAGCCCGGGCCAAAGGAAGGTTCTCAAAGAAATTCCTCCCACTGCCCACCCTCACCGCGGCTCTCTGCTCCCAGCTCCAGGGCACAGCCAGCAATCCTCGTCGGCACTCACGCCCGCCGGCGCCTGTCTGAAAGCCAGCGGCCAGGGACCAGCACTCAGTAGCCGCTCGCAAGGCGTCTCCTGCTGCCGTGGCGACGCCCCGCCCATATAAACAGCTTCCGCTTCTGCCATTGGCCAGGGCGTCTCCAAAGAGACCGCAGGCTCTTAACCGCTCTCTCACGCGGTAACTCTCTTCCAACTCCGTCCGGCCGCCCTCTCCCGCGCGCGACCCAGCCCCCTACCCGCCACCGCGTCCCGGCTCCGAGCATTCCCGCCCGAGGGCCCCGCGCAGGGCTCGGAGAGGCGCGCGGCTCGGCGCTCCCGCAGAGGCCCCGGGGCCCTCGGCGAGCAGTTCGCGGCGCGATCCGTACTCCGCCCCACCTCCTTCCCATATGGGCTGCTCAGAGGTGGCGACGGCTCCTGGGACGCAGCCCGTGGCGCGGGGGCCAGGGCTGGGGGCATGCTTGGGGCTTTCCTTTCCTCTCCTCTGGGCTGCGAGTGGCAATTCCTACGTTTCTGCGGCCTGCCCCGGTCTCTCGACCGAGTGTCGTCTTGGTGCCCGCAAGCAGGTCTGACTCTCCGATGCCACCTGCCGTTCAGGTCCGCAGAAACCGCAGCCCTGGTCTCAGACACCCCAAGGTGGCTAGGGTAATCCAGTGTTTCCCGGTAAGCGCTCCCTCCCCGCCCCGTCCTCAGCAAGATTCCCAGAAGCTGACATTCCAGAGGCTTCTTCGGAAGTGCTCTCCCTCCTTTCCAGATAGCCAAGGAAACAGAGCCGGTGGGTGAAACCCAGGAAAGCCATGGACTTGCCAAATTCTTCTACTGGGTTCATTAATTTCACCAACCTTTAAGTGACGGACTAACGGTGGACTGTGGTCTTTCCTCCTCCCTTCCCCCAGCCTACCTCCAGTCACCAGCTTTCCTGCTCTTCAATTATTGAGCTGCAGTTGGAAATTCTCCGGTTGAAGGGGGTGGGGTTCGGTGTGGGGGGGTGGAGGAGAGGGCTCCTTATCAGGCCTCTGCGCAGGAGCTGTGCCCAGGGGATGGTACACCAGCTTCCACGCAGAAACATGTCTTTCCCTCTACCCCTTGCCCTCTCACTCCTCCATGTCCAGCTTGTTTTGAGTCAAAGTATTAAAGACGTGCTGGAGAAAGTCGCACAGAAACTTTCACAAATAAGCCAACTGCGCAGTTAACAGCTCTTCTTCCCTTGTGAACAGTTTTATTCATTTTTAAAAATCATGCAGCAATCCATAAATATTGCATCCTTGACGTCCCCACTGTAGTGTGCCCATGAGTGTACTCCAGGGAGTGAGGGGTACACAGATGGCACAACAGTACACACATACTTACACACACTAGGTGTGCAGATCCTAAAGCAAAGTGAGCAAGCAGCATGCCAAGGTCAGGTGAACAGGACACAAACCCTCCCCAGGTGAGATGGCTTAACGTGTGTGGGTCCGTGCCCAGGAGATGCCCCAGCGTGGGCATGACCTCTGGTGGGATGGGACTGGGGAGGAGAAGGAAAAAGGGCTCTGTGAGAAGGCTGGGATCACCACACCACCCGGAAGTGAGCTCATAGGTGAGCTCCGACCTGAGTGTGGCAGGAAGGAGCCCCAGGCCTCCGGTTAGTCTGTGTCCTTGTGTGAGAAACCAGGCCCCGTCATATTCTCTGTGGGTCAACTGCTAACAACATGACCATCTCCAGATGATGACTGGGGCGGCTGTCCTGTTCCCCGACCAGGCTCTGTGCCCTGTTCCCTGATCCCAGCCCTTTTGGATGGGATATTTCTGCTCGCCAAAGAGCTAAATGAGGGCAAAGAGGTGAGGGGATGGGGGAGAGAGCAGGAACTGTCTGAGAAACAGGAGTGAAGGGCCACTTCTCACCCGGGTATGTCTTGGTTATGGAACCAAGGCCTTGAGGAATCTCTCTGAGCCTCTTCCTGGGAGAAGACAGACCCTCCAGAAAGGGTGAAGGCAATGGCTTCCTCTTAGGGTTCCTGGCCACTGTGGCAACTGTTTACCTGCATCTCCTTCATCTCAGGTAACACCACACTCTGAATACTACCTGTCGGGAGAGGAGGTGGATCTCTATGCCACCACCCCAGGCTAAGGGAGCACCCCCTTCCCTAGTGCTTCTGGGACTCAGACTTCAAGGAGATCAGGAAGTGTGGTTTTTGCTCGAATCTTCAATATGAAAGGGTCTGTAAGAATATTTCGGGGAAATGAAGGACATTAAATGGGGCCTGAAACAGCAGAGCCCACTGCAGGATTTCAGAGCGGGTGGACACGGGAACTCAAGGCGGAAGCTGAGATTCAGGCTTGGCTCATGTAGTGTCTGTCAAGACCACAGGCCTCCCCCTGCCCGCCCCCAGGGCAGGATGTGAACCACAACCACCAGGCAGTGAGGGTCACCAGGCACCGGGTGGCGCAAAGCAGCCACACAGGAGGTGCAAAACATTCCCCGGCACTGGGCTCTCTTTGAGGCCTTGGGAAGGACCCTGAAAAGCTCTTCTAGGGCAACAATTCCAACTACTAATTCAGGCCATCATGGTGGGCATAGCCTAGGGCTCTGTCATATCTCAGCCTCACAAAATGTTGGATCCCACTTTGCTTCTCAATCTCATGCTCCACTAAATAACCACCTCTTCCAAAAGCCAGCAGACAATGCATCTATCAGAGAGCTATGAGGAATCCATTGATAACACTAGTGTTGAGGGACGAACAGCCAACAGCTTACGGTCTTGCTGTTTCAGGCTGTTATTTATATGCCCTACAGCAGAGTGAGGTGGGGTGCACATGTGATTTGAACAATATCTCTAAATCTCTGATGAACCTATGGAAGGCAGTACCTCCGGCTCCCCCCATCAGGCTCAGCTGATCTGGAGGACAGGGGAGGAAAACCGGTGGGGTGGGGAGCCTCCCAGACCACCACTGACCCCAGCTCAGCCCTTCCCCCAACCTCCTTTGGGGTTCCTGGGCACCAAATGAGAACCACCGGTCCACCCCTCTCTCAGCTTCTTTCTTCAACTCTTTCAGAAAAGCGGGGTGGAGACGGGGGCAGCAGGGGTAAGAATGCCACCTGACAGGGCGGTAGTGATGAAACGTGATAATATACGACAGTCCCTAACAAGTGCCTGGTACATAGAGGGGGTCAAAAATGCCTTTGCAGTGTCACCTTAGGATGGAGCCCCAGGCCTTCCTGAGTGCACCTGATCATAAAGAACTCCCCGGTAGGTCATCATGTAACTGAGGGGTTCTCAGATTCAAGGCCTCCTTCCTAAGCAGACACACGAGGCATAGCCTCTGCTACCAGAAGCAAGAACTGTTTTCCCAACCAACCTTCTGGTGGTTGCCACTGCTTCTTGTCCTTGAGAGAGGAGCTCCTAATGCATTTTGAGGGAAACCCCACTTACAGTGCAATATGGCTTTCCCTTCTCACAGGAGTCATCCCCCAACGCCACCCCAATCTGCAGGTCTCAGATTGGTTATGATGTCCCAGAGACTAGAAAATGCCAGATGGGTGTTTGTAATGAAGTCACCCAAACTCTTGAGTCTTCTTGGTCTACCTCCTCAGGAGAAAAAAAAAAAAAAAAAGATGCGCAAGAAATAACCAGTCTGTAGACCACAGCTCCACCTGAAGATCAAGATACAGTGGAAACATTCCAGAGACTCTCTGCAAAGGGTCTCATGAGCTGCAGTTCGAGTGACTTTAGCCCACAAGGAGAAAAGAGGTTTCCAGTCCCTTCTGAGAGGGGAAGGATCACGGTTGCGGAAGAAGATGAGTCTGGGAGAAGGGTCAGGTGCCCTCAGCATCCAGCTTTCACGTGGGTCTAAAAAGTCTCCGTATGTCTTGCTGAGGATGCCCAGGAGGTCAGTGGTGCCATGAGGCCAGGATGGGATGTGAGAACGGGAGGAGAGCCCTGGTACAGGGGCTAAGGCTCTCAGATGGCCAAAGGATCCCACACGCAGAGCCTGTTCTCGGGGTCCCCCAGCCTGCCAGAAGATGAGCGTCTGCGCTGCGTGTTCCGACGACTGAGCACGTTGTCGTCAGCCTGCCAGGCACCTGAGAAGAGGAAAGGAAGGTTACCGGACCTTTGGTTTGGTGCAGATGGTGTCTCTGGCAGGACAGTCCGGGAGTTTGGCATGAAAGCTGGCAAGATGCGCATTAGCTGGAACTCCCACAGGGTGCAAACCACAGCACGTGAAACTTGGGAGCAGTGGCGTCCACTGGGCGAGGGACAGTCATGGCCACTGTGGCCCACTGATGGAGGGACATGCAGGATGGTCCTTGTTTTGTGAGCTTGCCGTAGGATCCACCTTTGTATCTTTATTTGGTCTTGAAGTTTGCCTAAGTGTTACAGCGGACCAGGAAAAGAAACTGAGTCTGGCTGAGACTTTCACGAGAGCAGGAGGAGGTGAAGGGGAGGGAGAAGAGTGTGTTAATTTGGGCTCAGAGTTAGTGTTTGCTGTGGGGGCCAGGGTGGGGCAGGAAGGGACTGGCTGCCCAGCAGGGTTCCAGGGACCAAATGGCATGGCAGAGAACAGAGTGACAGCTGTTCCTCTCCTTCTGCACCCGAACAGCCCACCGAGAGTTGCTATCAGCTGGTGCCACCAACCCCAGGAGACATTAGCTCCAGAGCTTTGGGGTCCCCCGGGTACCATCCACGAAACTCATCATCTTCCCCCCTTGTCCTGCAGTTCCTGCACGAGAAGCACCCGCTGCCCATGCTGGAAACCCACTCTTGGTGCTTCTCTCTCCTTCATGCTCTGTATCCAATCCATCCTGACCTCCTGCTTGTTCAAGCTCTAGTAAGGTCTAAATCTGTAGTCAGAAAACCGGGATACAGCCCCAGCTTGTAACGTACTGACTGTGTGACCTTGGGCAGGTCACTGTACTTGGAGCCCTGGTTTTCCCATCCATCAGATGGGAGACAAGTACTTACTCCCCAGGGATGCTGTGAGACTAAGCGAGGTGACATGGAAGACTGGTGAGCAGGGCGCCTGACTCACAGAATGTGCGCGACAACCATCCGCCCCCCCAGGCCTTGTTCAGGCTACACTCATCTCCCCGAAGTCGTCCTCCCAGCCCACAGACTGTCTCCGTCTGATTCATTCCCCCCAGTGCAGCGAGATGCCCCTTCTGAAGGGAGAGGATGAAGCCCTAACCCCCTGAGTTGGGGGAAAGCCTTCCATTCTCTGGCCGAGGACTGCTGAGCTGCCTCTTCCAGCACCTGCCCCCAGAAGGCCCCCCCTGAAGCCAGATGGGGTCCAGCGTGCTCCGAAGTGCTTCACCACTGGCCGGTACCACCACCCTATTTCTCATGCTGTGTGGAAATTGCTGGATCCTCCAGCACACGGTGATCTCCTCCAGGGAAGAGCCGAAAGCCATGCCCTTCAGAGGGCTCAGTTCGTGGACGGAGCCGGCTGACCCTGGAGGGTGGACGTGACGCTCACTGTGTCACATTTGAGGGAGGCCACTCACAAATGTCTGGGGTCAGCTTCAGGTTAGGCCAGCCCAAGACACGAAACCCTTTAATGGCAGAAACACTAGGATTCAGCGGGTATAAATTGTGTATACCCATAAATGTCCTGGTGTGCTAATCCGCCCTAAGGCTCTAATAATAGTCTTGTGGAGGTGGACCCCAGGGGAAGGGGAGTGAGTGGGACAGGAAATGTTTAGGTATCTCTCACAGCCAGATGGAATGCGGGGATCTGTACTCCCTGGGGGTACCGGAGTCCGGCACATGGGTCCACAGTGCTTTTCCCTTCTAAGGGTGACAGGATGCAGAGCAGGCAAGATGGCCCTTTTAAGTTAGGAACCCCCAGATGTAATATGTTGTTCCTTCGTTTTATATAATTTGGTAGATCTCATACTTATTCCTCTGTGTTTAATGGGCAGGACTCCGGAACTGCGGCTGTTTGGTACGAAAGACCAAAAGCAAATGGTAAACAGGAGAGAAGACACACACACAGACACACGCACACGCACACGCACACACACACAAAGTCAAATCAAAACACTGCCGCAGCCTCGCCGCCACCACCACTGGCTGCCAGGCTGCCTGGCTCTGAATTCTTGAGTCCTTGCTACAAACACCACCGGTCCAGATTCTGAGCCAGGGCTGAAAAGTGGCTCCTTCTGAAACAGCCTCAAGACTCAGACCTGAAGTCTCTGATCTCCCCAGCTTCTTAGTACAGTCGGTGGTGCTCTTTCCTCTAAAAAGGCTTCTGCCAGACCCTCGGCGAAACCCTGCTGCTCCGTTCATCCTGGATGCAGAAGGTAAGCTTGGAAGGCGCAGGAGGACTTCCTGAGCGAGTGCTGCCATTCTGTCCAGCCCTCAGCCAGAAAAGGGAGCCTGGAGATTCAAAATCCTTCACGGGAGGTAGAGAAAGGTGGTTCCCACTTAATTCCATCCTCAGGCTCAGAAACGGGGGAGTGAGGAGACCTCTAGAGGCAGATTTGGGGAGCACATCTAGGGGGATTCCACACACCTCTTTCCTGCCTCTACCCAGCCACTAATTAAATTTAAGGTCTGTAACAGTTCCACCATCTTGTAGGGTTTCTCTCCAGGAAAAGAGAAAGTTAATTCCGATTTTTCCTTAGTATCTGCGAAGCATAACCCTTCCTAGTGGCGTCTTAGTCTTGGGTTATTTCAGGTCTCCATAAGTACTTTTCTTTGTTTTGTTTTTGGCTGTGCAGTGGCTTGGAGGATTTTAGTTCTCCGACCAGGGGTTGAACCAGGCCACTGAAGTGAAAGTGCTGAGTCCTAACCTCTGGACTGCCAGGGAATTACCTCCATAAGTACTTTTAGATTTCATCGGTATGCCCACTCCTGTCCAATGCCATCATTTAAAAACATCTGTATCGGGCTTCCCTGGTGCCGCAGTGGTTGAGAGTCTGCCTGCCGATGCAGAGGACACGGGTTCATGCCCCGGTCCGGGAAAATCCCAGATGCCACGGAGCGGCTGGGCCCGTGAGCCATGGCCGCTGAGCCTGCGCGTCCGGAGCCTGTGCTCCGCAATGGGAGAGGCCACAACAGTGAGAGGCACGCGTACCACAAAAAACAAAACAAAACAAAACAAAAACATTTGTATTTCCACTAATAAACTCAAATTATCTTTGCTTTTTCCCATCACACTCCCCAGAGCCTTTTCACAGAATTGTCACTGGTCCCCTGGCCACTATCCTGACGCCTGTGTGATACTCCATCAGGTTCCTTGGGGCCCCGTCTACCTAGCACGGCCTCGCGCTTCTAATCGACTCACCACCTACAATGGTCAACTCAGATTTCCTCCCTTTGAGAACCTTGCAGAACAATCTCAGAACATACCATCGCCCCCCCACCTTGGTCTCAGGGCCAAAGAAGACCCAGAGGCTTCTTAGCGGAAGAGGTGCTGGAATGACACAGGTGCTTTCTCAGCATCACTCCCACAAGGGTGATGAGAGCAGCGAGGATGGGGACCTGAGCCATCCTTGCCGCGAGCTGGGGCTCCTGGCAGAGCACCTGTGGGCCTGGGGAGGGTGGACCATGGGATGCTCCCCGGGCTCCCTCCTTGTGGGCGCTCCGTGAGGGGAGTGGCATCCATGTGGGGAGGGAAACAGCGTGGAGAGGGAGACCAAGTGCCTGAGAAGCTGTCCTGACGGCCAAGCCAGCCTGAGGCACCTCAGTCATAGGATGGAACTTTGAACTTACAGCTGAGCGTGGTGAGGTCTGTTGATTCCACGGGAACTACCACAGTGGATGCTCCGGTCATTAACCTGACATTAACCCGACAGATGCTTCCAGAGAGTTCCCCAGCTCTTTATTACCAGTGTGACGCTAAAGCAGAACCCGAGAAACATTTTACCAAGAGAGCAGATGCACTTTCCTTCTCCCGTAAGAGCCCTTGAGACCTCGGGGTGAGGCTACGATGCGACCCTCAACTCCCTCTCCCGGCAGCCGCCACTGTCATTCGGTTTCATGTCTGGCCTGAACGGTGAAGCCAGTTTAATCTGAGAATGGCTGGCTCTCGAGATCACCATAAAGAAGCCCAGGCATTGTTTTCCTTCCAGGTCTCGCTCCCCTGCCGCAATCCCAGAGTGGAATAAACATCCACCAGCAGGTTGGCCCGTAGGAGTTAGGGAGAGGAGGAAGCACAAGGCCTGGGGTCAGTTTCCACCAACATGGGTGGCTGAAACAATTCCCAGGAGCTCTCTCTGCCAAACACGGGGGTTGGTGGGGAGCCACTGCGGGGAGGCAGGAGCCTAGATTCCTCTCTTGAAGCCCAGTGAGCGGCTGGCCGGCACAGCTGCCACAGACTCAGGGCGGAGTGAGGGCAGAGATGGCATCTTCCCCAACTAGTGACCAAAACAAATCCTGCCTGTAACCTTTGCCACCCAAGCATCCCCGCTTTTGTGGAACAGGGATTAATCTAGTCTCACAAATATTTTTTTTTTCCTGGAAAATTTCAGCATATTAAATACAGGCTCTTGCCAGTTAGGAATGGAAGCCTCAGCGAGGGCCCCTCGGATGTGCGCGTGCCCAGCAAGCTTGGGGTTGGGTGTGGGTGAACATGAACTTTCACACGAAGTCTGGGTAACCTAAATGAGTTTCAAAATAAAGAAACTGGACAGACAGACGTACATTTGGCAAAAAGACATGAGAAACAAATGGACAGACAGAAGCCAGGTAAAGAGTGGGAAGGCAGGAAGTGAAGTGTACCCCGGACCTCAGCCGCTCAGGCCCAGGCCTGGCTGGGTCAACGCTAAGTGGAAAGGCTGGCGAGCCCCTGGGAAAGCCATGGGATGTGTCTCTGGGGATTACGGCTTCCTCCACCACAAGCCTGCATGGGGCCAGAGGGGTGAGGACCTGGGTCTTTTGCAAGCTGATGGAGAGTGGCAACCGCAGGAGTTTGTGTCCCTCCAGCACCCGTAGCCACGTTGCCAAGGGGGTAAAGCAATGGACCCACGATGGGACGTGGCTCTCCTGAAGCTTAAACATGTCCAGGGCATGTTTAAGAGATTACAAACCATGCAACATGAAGGCAGTCTCTGCCGTGAACCCAGAAGGGGCAATTTCGACCTAGTCCACCGGGCAAGACGTGGCTTTAGAGCCATGGTTGGTGAAGCCCTTGGTGAGCATGGAGAAGGGGGACATCAGTGCCCAGAGTGTGACTGACAGGTGGGTTCCTCCTGAGAACTCATCCCGGATTCAGTTTAGTGTCATGAGAAGGAATAAGGGGCACGTTGATGGCCCTGATTGAATTTACAGAGTTAACGCTCCAGGGAGAAGAGTCACCCTCGACCCCTGATCGTTCCTTTGGGATCCAAATCTAGGGAGCACAAGGCAACTGGTGGTCGCCCAGGGCTCACTGGGTCACAGAGCTAGTCTATAAAATGCTGGCTTTGAAATTCCTCTCTGATCCTAACTAACCACTCTCCTCTGAGGGGCTACAGGTTCCCTTTTCAAGGGCTCAGGCTCTCTTTCCAAGACCTTATCACCGACGCCGTGTCTGCCTTAAACTGCCTGTTGATGGAAACAAGACCAGGCCCCCTGCCATGGGACCTGCAAGAGAATGATGGAGAGGACACGGTCAGGTCAAATTGGAAGGCTTTGGAGGTATTTTTGTGCCTTTCTCCATGCCCAAATAGTTTCGCTTAGAGCAGAGTCGCTCTTTGCCCAAGGACTCTCCCGAGGTCGCCTCACTTCCTTTCAGCAACTGGCTCCCAGCACCTTAGCAAAGCCCATGCCTTCTTGCAGGAACTGCAGGGCAGGAGATGGGTGTCCCAGGGTGAGAGCAGGGGTGCGAGCAGGGGAGCATCTCCCACCAAGTTCATGTTCAGCAGACTGCCACTCACCGGGTAAGCAGACCGCAGAGCACAGCTTATTGTCCAGTGCTTTCATGCTGGCGATGTCAAAGTCATTGTTATTGTCACACTCCATACCTAGAAATGCGAATGTCCTCTGGCCTCTAACGGAGTTAAGGCAGTTAGAGAGGACCTGGCTGTGTTTTTCTCTGCTTTGCTGTCCTTAAAATAAAAATCTTAAGGATGGAGACAAAAAACATCAAATCATATGTTAAAAAAATAAATAATTAAAATTAAAAACAATAATTATTGGGGAGAGTGGACAATAAAGGAAACTGTGTGGGTACGTTTGTGTTCTCGCTCTGTTCTGCTCTGTTTCCTTAACTGGCCCCTTTCCAGCCTTCGTTCCAGGGAAATCAGACCCTGGGGAGGTCTGTGGGATTCGGACACGCAGACGCGGGCCCACAGCAGAGCTAAGCCAGGCTGGAGGAGCCAGGAGAGCCACGGGGGAAGTGACCCCGGACTCCGGCCTGTGTCTGTCGGTGCACGTGGGGTGTGTTTATGACCACAAGGCTCTGCGAAATGACTAATACATAAAATGGCAATTAAAGCTCTTTGGTCCCGTAATTTGGCACCTCAAATCAAAGAATCGCATTGTTCGCAAAATTATGATTTATTTTCTTTGAGACTTAATTTGCTATTCTGAGGATGTTTTAAGGGGATGACCAGAAACCTACAGTCGTGTAAGATGGGAAGGGGACAGTTTTAGATGTTATTTTTTCAAGCTCCCCACCCGATTTTTTTTCCTTGGTGAAAGGGAGAGGAAGAAACATACATGTACTGCGTACGGCATGTCAGGTGGAAACCACATATGGAATGTCAGGCGGAAACCACGTACTGCCCTGTGCCTTTTAGAAGCAAATATTCTACTGGGGACGACAATCACAATGGAGATCTCGGAGCCTTGTGCCCTGAAGACATCAACCGAGGGGAGGTAGCGCCCAACCCCGGCTTGGTTGGCGTGTGCGTTGGGCAGAGGCACAGCCTGGGCGACCACCCCTCCTTCGGCACTACTTTGCCAGGAGAGTGTGGTCATGTGCGCATGCGCACCCCTGCACACCACACCGGCCCCCAAGCAACTGCCATGGTCAAAGCAGAAGCGACTAGCATGGCATCTGCATCCAGGCTGGGATCCATGTTTGCTCTGGAGGTTGCCCTTCTGTGGAGGCATCTCAGAGGAGCAAACTGAAGAGACACCGGTTCCTGGGACGCCTGGTCCTACACTCCCAGGTGGGATTTCCAGGTCACCTCCCCACCCCCACTTCCTTGCTCTATATGTAGGTCGTTCCTTTGCTTCTCGGCTTACTAGAAACAACATTCTTCCGATTGAAGATAAGATTGACCTTATTTACAAAACAGAAATAGAGTCACAGATGTAGAAAACAAACTTATGGTTATGGCGGGGGGCAAGGGAGGGGAGGGATAAATTGGGAGATTGGGATTGACATATACACACTACTAAATATAAAATAGATAACTAATAAGGACCTGCTGTAGAGCACAGGGGACTCTACTCAGTACCCTGTAATGGCCTATATGGGCAAAGAATCTAAAAACAGAGTGGATATATGTATATGCATAGTTGATTCACGTTGCTGTACAGCAGAAACTAACACAACATTGTAAACCAACTCTTCCAATTAAAAAAAAATATCTACTTGAGGCCTGAATGATGGTAAAGAGAATCGTTCCAATAGCCTACAAACACTAGTGTACGCTGAGCTGCTAACGTCTCTTCCCCTCACCTTTGCTGTGCCGCCAGGGCTGTGATCCTTCTGCTACTGTAACATCAGCCGTTTTCTTCACTAAAGCAGGAAAACCTACTGCCTAACAGTCGGTTCCCCCAAGGGGAGGAAGCTGTTCTCCTGCTGCAGCTGAACTTTGGGGCTGCTAGAGCAGTTCTGTGAGACTCGGCTGAGAAGCTGAAGCAGGAAGGAAGGTGATGGCAGTTGCCCAAGAAGCTTCAGGATCTACTCAACGTAGATGGAGAACTCCATGTATCTTCTGCAGCCTTGGCTCAGAGGCCCAGAAAGAGCCAGGAAGGCTGCTGAGGTCCTCAGATACCCTGCTTGCTTTGATATTCCATCAAGAAGACAACCTTTCCCCAAAGCCACACCCTTGAGCAGTGCCACCAAGTCACACCAGTGCCCCTTTCTGTACCCTTCAGAGAATACCCGGGAAAGAAATATAATAAAAGGGAGCAAAAGACCAGGTCTTTTACCATCTTCTTGTGTGGGTGATCCGTCCTCTTCTTCTAGAACATCATCTCCCTAGGACAGAAGGAAGGCACTGTGAGTCCGTAAAGCAGTGAAATGAGTCTACTGATGGTCAGAAGACAGAACTAATCACCCTCATGGTATCCATACATTTCCTGTCCGTGTGAGATGGCTGGGAGGCCCAGCAGAGGCAGATTTTGTTTGGCGAGGCAGGATCGGCCCGTAGGGACCAGGTCTGAGGCACGTTCCAGAGGGTCCAGGTCTGAGGCACCTTACAGAGGGACCCTGGGACTGTCAGGAATAGCCTTGGTCATAGTTTAGCTCACACTGTTTCTCTCAGGTGGAAATCAAAGTTGTCAAATGAAAAAGCAAACCGTGAGATCATAAAACTTTCAGAAACCCTTTAGGATCCCCAATCCCATACAGATACTCCTTTGAGAACATCTGGCTCAAGAGAAAGTTGTAGAGCCCCCACTGGGAGCTGGGCATTCCATATACTTCGGCCACACCTCCATCAGAGCATTTCTCACGCTGAGTTATAAGTCTGATTCCTCCATCAGACGGAGCTCCGGGATGGGTGGGATGGGTGGATTGGGGGCGTGGGCAGGCAAAAGCCATGTCACTCGGTCTTTGTGTCCCCCAGTGCCAGGAAGATGTGAGATGCCTGTGCCAGGTAAATACTAAGTGAATTGGAGGACAAACACCCTCTCAAGGGTCTGGCCTGGAGACTTCCCTCTGGAACTCACCCCACGCCTATTACGCTGAGACCAGCGCACTCTGCTAACCGGACAGTCCCTGTGCCTGCACCCTGCCTCTAACAGATCCAAGTGCACAACCATGGAAGGCTTCTTCCAGAACAACCCCCATCCTATTTGCCTCCTCTGCCAGCGCCGGCAGTCCCTCTGACCGGGGAGGGGCACCAGCGTCCACCTTGCTCTTACCTCTGCATCCTGCTCTTCGGCGGTGGCGGCGAGGCCCGCAAAGTTGCCTTCTGGAGACGCCGCTGGCGTCACCTGCAAAGGAGCAACAAAAGTCAAGGTGCAGATGCCACCGGCTCTCCTACGCAGCTCGCCTGGCAGCAAACCAAACCAAGTCCTCAGGACAGAAGTGGTGCCACATGGAAGATCACATCTGAGGGAGTCTGTGATTCAACGACACGGTACCCTGTTTTCCAGGGCTCCCCTCCCGAGCACTGGGGGGCTTTGCCGATCTCCCTGGCAGGCCCTGGACTGAGCTCCTTGGGACTCGAGTACAGAGCAGAGCAGAGCGGCGAGGGCGATCCCATGCTCCTCTCTTACGTCTCCTTCTTCTGAGGGGGTCCTGCTGGAGGCCCGGGGGCAGGGGAGAGCCTCCCCTTCCTCTTCTGTGCCAGGGGCGATGTAGGAGCCGGACATGGAGGAGACGGTGTTGGTGCTGATCTGGGAGGACACCATGGACATGACAGACTGGGCCAGACTGCTGCTGGCAGGGTCTTTGGAGACAGGAGTTGGAGGAAGGACACGGAGGTCAGGCCCGGCTGCTGTGACTGCACTGGGAGCAGAGCTCTCTCGCTGCACCCGGGCAGTGAGGACACCAGCGGCCTGGCCTTGCCCTCACCAAATAGGGTTTAGATGGAAGGTTTTCCAAGGTTTGGCTGCTTTATATTTTAGAACTCCAAACTCAACCTCAGGGATGAGGGATTTGCTTTTCCCTGTCATAATGTTAAAGAAACACTTATGACAGCAGGACTGGGAGTGAGATACCTGCTTCTCCCCCAGCTCAGCCACTAGACCGCCCTCTCATTGCAAGGGAGCGAGTCTCACTTCCTCTCAAGCTGGGGCCTATTTTGTCTGCCGCTTAGGTATTAAAGTGCTGCTCCCTAGTCCATCCGGGAGGACTCGGCTGATGGGGAAGGACCTGCAGTTGTTCCGACCCACCATCATGTACCTTCTGGGGAGGAAACTGTCGAGGAGAGAGGCGTCCCCGTGCAGGACGACTGGTCAATAGCTCCTTTCGGTGACAAGGTCAGGTTCTCACTTTCTGGGGTGATGCCACATTCCTGGGTGGGAAAGAAGTAAGCGCCAGTCAAATATGTTAGAGGGGAGGAGTCAGGGCAGGGCACCCGTGCGAGGAGGAGGAAAGGGGATCTGGGAAGGGCGGCAGGAGGCGACATGCAGAGGGAGGGCTGGTCTCTCCTCTCATCACTTCTGTGCACCCCTGACCCGGAGTGGCTGTCTCCTGGGGGGAGGTGCAAGCACATCCTGCCCGAGGCCCAGCAGCTGCTGGAGCCACACAAAGACCGCAGCTCAGGTGACACTGGTCACCCAGTAGCTGTGACACAGGAACACCCCAGGTTTCCCCAGGATTACTAACAGCTCTCCTTTTTTTTTTTTTTTTTTTTTTTTTGTGGTACGCGGACAAATAGCTCTTCTTCTGAAGCGAGAGAACACAGAACCAGCAGAGGCCCTGGTACCTGCTGGGCTTCTCCTCTTGGATGGAGGGTTAGTTCCAGCTTGATGGATCTAATACAAACACCGCCTGTCCCTCAGCCCACGCCCGGCACCCCCATCAGTCACCTGGGCTCGCAACCTCGGTGCACCCCAGGGCAGATGCAAAAGCCTACTGATTCTCTTTCTACAGCCACAACTAAAAGTTCACATGCCACAACTAAGGAGCCAGTGAGCCATAACTAAGGAGCCTGCTGGCAGAAACTAAGACCCAGTGCAACCAAATAAATAAATAAAGATTAAAAAAGTAAAATAAAGAAATGAATCCAGACTCTACATTATATATAGGAACTTGCTTTTTTTTTTGGTAAACGATGTGGCCCTAGATATATTTGCACCTCAGTGGATACAGCTCTACTTTAGTTTTGCCTGAATACCAGTTCATAGTATAGATACATTATAATTTATTTAACAATTCCTGCCTGATGTGCGGAAAACCCACACACATCTAGTGTCAAAAGTGAATCAGGAGGGACTTCCCTGGTGGCCCAGTGGTTAAAAATCTGCCTGCCAATGCAGGGGACATGGGTTCCTGCCCCGGTCCGGGAAGATCCCACATACCGCAGAGTGGCTGGGCCCGTGAGCCATGGCCGCTGAGCCTGCACGTACAGAGCCTGTGCTCCGTGACGGGAGAGGCCACAACAGTGAGAGGCCCGCGTACCACAAAAAATAAATAAATAAATAAATAAAAATAAAATAAATAAAAAACTGCCTGCCACTGTAGGGGACACAGGTTTGAGTCCGGGTCTGGGAGGATCCCACATGCCATGGAGCAACTAAGCCAGTGCACCACAACTACTGTGCTCGCGTGCCTCAATTACTGAGGCCTGCGCACCTAGAGCCCATGCTCCACAGCAAGAGAAGCCACTGCAAGGAGAAGTCTGTGCACCACAATGAAGAGTAACCCCTGCTCACCACAACTAGAGAAAGCCGGCGCATAGCTAACGAAGACCCAACGCAGCCAAAAATAAAATAAATAAAAATTAATTAATTAATTAATTAATTTTAAAAATGTGAATCAGCATTGTAGGAGAATACTGAGAGCAGAGGAAACACACAGGCGTATGTTTTTCCTTTACATGGACACTCAGAGAAGTGAAATAGCTGGGCCACAGCTGAAAATTTACTAAATATTGCCAAACTGAATGCCCAAAACAAAAACAGTTGTACTACAGTTATAAAGGAAGGAAGAAGGAAAGAAGATAGCAGACAAAAGGCAAAAAATCCAGTCTAATACACACACACACACACACACACACTCGGTAAAGAGGCCCATTCCTTCCATGGACTTTACATTGTGCTATGGACTCATGTCCCCCTCCCCCATTCATACCTTGAAGCCCAACTTCCAATGTGACTATATTTGGAGATGGGGCTTTTGAGAGGTAATTAGGGTTAGAAAAGGTCATAAGGGTGGGCCCCTCCAGATGGAATTAGTGGCTTTATAAGAACAGAGAGAGAGATATCAGTCTCTCTCTCTTTTGTTTCTTTTTGGCCACACCGTGAGGCTTGCAGGATCTCAGTTCCCCAACCAGGGACTGAACCCGGGCCACGGTAGTAAAATCCGGGAATCCTAACCACTAGGCAACCAGGGAACTCCCAGTCTCTTTCTGTCATGTGAGGACACAGTAAGAAGGCAGTCATTGCAAGCCAGGAAGAGGGCCTTCACCAGCAACCCAGTCTGCCGGCACCTTGATCTTGGAGTTCTCAGCCTCCAGAACTGTGAGAAGTGAGTATGTGTTGTTTAAGCCACCCAGCCTGTGGTATTTTGTTACGGCAGCCTGGGCAGATGAATACAGGCTCCAAGGCAGTAGATACTGGGGTACTTGTGACCAACCGGTCTGGTTACACTGGGGCCTGGGCACAAACCAACCTGCAGACAAAACCCGTGCAGAGGATCCCATTTAAGTGGTAGCTGCCCCCAGGGACTGCTCCTCCGTGTCCTCTGCCTTAACTTCTCCCCTTCCCTCAACTCACACTGCCCACAACTTTTGAATCTGCACCATCCTTATTTTTTAATGCTGCTATCCTAGTTCAGGTAGTTTTCATTCTTAACTAAAACTATGACCTCTTAACTGGTCTCCTTAATCTCCTCCCTTTCTGATTCACTCTACACTGTGAGTTGATTTAAAGAGCTAACTTTCTAAAATGGAAATCAAATTACAATAGTTGTCATTATTTGAATTCTGAAAATATTCCAGCAAGATGGATATTTTTTTTACTTTTTTTAAAATTTTTAATTATTTGGCCGCACCGTGTGGCTTGTGGGATCTTAGTTCCCTGACCAGGGATTGAACCCAGGCCTGCAGCAGTGGGAGCATGGAGTCCTAACCACTGGAGCACCGGGAAATTCCCAAGATGGTTTTTTGTTTTTTTCCGGTACGAGGGCCTCTCACTGTTGTGGCCTCTCCTGTTGTGGAGCACAGGCTCTGGACGCGCAGGCTCAGCGGCCATGGCTCACGGGCCTACCGATCTGCGGCATGTGGGATCTTCCTGGACCGGGGCATGAACCTGCGTCCCCTGCATCGTCAGGCAGACTCTCAACCACTGCGCCACCAGGGAAGCCCTAATTGGGAGTTGTTATTGCAAGATCTGTAATCAATCTTCCCTTCTTTTGGTATTTTTTTAAAAATTGAGGTCACAGTAAAATAAATTAGATATCCTGCCTAAAAGTGGAAAATACTAATCTTCACCTATTTACTTTTGGACCAATGGAGTTATATCCTTGATTATTGTAGAAAATGGAATTGTACTTAAAAATAACTTCATACAAAATTAAAATATGGGAAAAAATTAAAAAGAAATAAAAAGAAAAGGAAATAAAAAGAAAAATTAAAATATGGAAAAACTGGCTATGGAAATCCTATTACATTTTCATATATTTGAAAAATCTTCATCTACATGGCATTTCAATAACATACTTTAAGCTTAAGGTCACAAAAATAAAAGGAAAGTAACAAAATTGTATTTAAGCACCTCTAACTGTTCAAGTCAATTCTAATGCTACAGTGCTGCTTTTGTTATTCATGTTTTTACCTATTTAAAAAAATTATACGGACTTCCCTGGTGGCGCAATGGTTAAGAATCCACCTGCCAATGCAGGGGACACGTGTTCGAGCTCTTGACCGGGAAGATCCCGCATGCCGCGGAGCAACTAGGCCCATGCGCCACAACTACTGAGCCCACGTGCCACAACGACTGAAGCCTATGTGCCTAGAGTCCGTGCTCCGCAACAAGAGAAGCCACCTCAATGAGAAGTTCACGCACCGCAACGAAGAGTAGCTCCCGCTTGCTGCAACTAGAGAAAGCCCGCGCCCAGCAGCGAAGACACAACAGAGCAAAAAATAAATTAAATAAATAAACAAAATTTAAAAATTATATAAGTAATACATGTCTTTGACAAAAAAAAATACAAAGAAGTACGTAATTTAAAAAGTGATAATCTGGGCTTCCCTGGTGGCGCAGTGGTTGAGAGTCTGCCTGCCAATGTAGCCAATGTAGGGGACACGGGTTCGTGCCCAGGTCTGGGAAGATCCCACGTGCCACGGAGCGGCTGCGCCCGTGAGCCATGGCCGCTGAGCCTGCGCATCTGGAGCCTGTGCTCCGCAACGGGAGAGGCCACAACAGTGAGAGGCCCGCGTACCATGAGAAAAAAAAAAAGTGATAATCCAACACTATGAAAGGTAACTCCATTATTAACAATCAGTTTGCAGCCTTCCAGATTTTCCTATACATATATAAACACATTCAGGTTTTCTGTTTTGCTTTATTTTGATATTTAACCTAATTGGGATATTACTCATATTGATCTGCATGTTGTTTTTTTTCCTAATGTACTGTACTCATCTTTCCATGTCTGTACTTACGGATTGACCTCATTGCCTCGTTGTTTTTTTTTTGGCCCGCTGCGAGCAGCTTGCGGGATCTTAGTTCCCCAAACAGGGGATGAACCCGGGCCTCAGCAGTGAAAGCGCCACAGTTCTAACCACTGGACCGCCAGGGAATTCCCAAACTCATTGTTCTTAATGACTACATAATAACCACCTCTTGGGCTTCCCTGATGGCGCAGTGGTTGAACGTCCGCCTGCCGATGCAGGGGGCAGGGGTTCGTGCCCCGGTCCGGGAAGATCCCACATGCAGCGGAGCAGCTGGGCCCGTGAGTCATGGCCGCTGAGCCTGCGCGTCCGGAGCCTGTGTTCCACAATGGGAGAGGCCCCAACAGTGAGAGGCCCGCATACCGCAAAAAAAAAAAAAAAAAAGAAAGAAAGAAATAATTTTCAAATATGTAGATATTTTCTTAGTTTTTTTCTTGTTTTCTACCTTAATTGCATCACTGTCTGAGAATGTACTCTGTATGATTTAGAGCATTTGAATTTGTTGAGACTTGTTATATGGCCCAGCATTTTCATAAACATTCCATGTAGACTGGAGAAGAATTTGTGATCTGCAGTTGTGGGTGCAGTATTCTCTATACATCTATTAGGTAAGGTCTGCTTATCCAGTTGTTCAGATCTCTTTCTTACTAGCTCTCCATCTGCTCATTTTAAGAGTTACTGATATATGCATCTGCCACTATATTTGTAGATTTGTCTCTACCTTCTTGCAATTCTGTCCATGGGTTTGCTTTCTATATTTTGAGGCTATGTGTATTAGGCACACACAAATTCAGAACTGTTATGTCTTCTTGGTGAATGAAGCATTCCATCATTATGAAGCATCCCTCTTTACTTCCAGTCATGCTTTTTTGCCATAATGCCTACCTTCTTTTGGTAGTTTTTGCATGGTTTGTCTTTTTAAATTTTTGTTCTTCTTTCAAAAATTGTGGTACAATGCACAATTTACTGTCTTAACCATTAAACTTTTTAAAAATTGTGGTAAAAACTCTGTTAACATGAAGTTTACCATTTTAGTCATTTTAAAGTGTACAGTAAAGTACATTTACATTGTTCTGCAATTAATCTCCAGAGGTCTTTTCATCTTACCACACTGAAGACGCTATATGTGTATCCAGTTAACAATTCCCCATCCTTCCTTCCTACCCCCTGCTTGGCAATCACCCTTCCTACTCTCGAAGAATTTGTCTACTCTAGATGCCCTCATACAAATACAATCAGACAGTGATTTGTTTCTTGCTGCTGGTTTATTCCACATAGCACAATGTTGTCAAGGTTCATCCATGTTGTAGCATGTGTAGCATTTCCTCCCTTTTGAAGGCTGAGTAATATTCCATGGTGTGTATATACCACAATAAAAAAAAAACTATTCATCTGTTGATGGACGCTTGGGTTCCTCCCACCTTTTTGTGATTGTGAATAATGCTGCTATGAACATGAGTGTTTAATATCTGTTTGAGTCCTTGCTTTCAATTCTTTTGGTTATATACCCAGAAGTGGAAGTGCTGGGTTATATGGTCATTGTTTAATTTTTTGAGAAACTGCCATAATGTTTTCCATAGTGGTCACACCATTTTACATTCCTACCAGCAATGGACAAGTATTTTAATTTCACTACATCTTTGCCAACGCTTGTTATTTTCTGTTTTTTGTTTTGGTTTTGATAACAGTTGTCTAAATGTGTGCGAGGTGATACTTACTCTGGACTTAAGTTGCTGTCAAAAGCAAAGGACCTTAGGGCACAAGGACCCCAAATCTTAGAATCACCTCCCTGTTCTGTCTACCCCTGATAGTTTTCACTCTTATTAACCTACCAGATGTTTCCAAGCAGATGTTTTGAGGAATACATTGTCTATTTTGTTTTAGTAGTCCTTAGTGGGGGGGGGGGGTTAGTCTGAATTATCTGGACCACCATCACTTCTTTTCTGTATTTCAAGAAGAAATGAAGTGGGCCTTAAAGGTAGAAGGAGAGTAGGAGTCCATGGATTTAATATTTCTTTATTTTTTAACCCATGTTATTTCCCACGTCTATATTTTAAGTAACCTGGAGTAGATATCCTGGCTGAGTACTCGCAGTAGCTCACATTAACAGGCAGTGAATTTTTTTTTTAGATTAAGTGGGAATAAAAAGAGAAGAAAATCCATGGAAGAAAAAGGAGTGGAAGAAGAAAGGGAGAGAGAAGGAGGACCTAGAGGGATAGAGATGGAGAAGGCAGAAAAGCGGGAAAAAGAAAAGAGAAAGATGAAGCGGGGAGAACAGAATTAAAGGAAGCTCCATTTAGTTTTACCAAGACCTGTAGCCAGCGCTTCTGTAGAAATCCAGAGTTACTACCTGCTTAACAAGCAAACAAACAAAAAATTCCTTTCACATTGTCCTTTCCTTGCCAACCATTCACTTATTTTCATGACTGGTCGCGGAAAAAGGAAACTAATTCATTCACTCAACAAACATTTATTAGGTACCCACTATATGCCAAGCTCTGTTCTGGGCACTGAGGAGAAACAAATGAACAAAACCTACACAAGCCCTTGCCCTCACTGAACTTCTGTTCTAGTGGGCCACTGTACCCAAGGTACAGTGATTGAGGTGCTAAATGCTGTAACAAACAGATCACAACTTCTCAGCAGGTTAACATAATAAAGGTCTGTTGTCTGCTCAGCTGAGAGTCCTTGCATGTATTTTTGGTCATGCAGATCTGCCCTGCTCATTCAGAGTGACACTTCTGCTTCACGTCTATTGGCAAGAACTAGTCACATGGCCCCAAAGGCAAGGGCATGGCTGGGAAATGTAGTTCCCAGTAACAAACACAAGTCTTTGGTGATCAGCAAACTGATTCTTCACATGGAAAGATACAGACAAGAAACTGAATAACAAATTATTTATTACTTTCGGAGGTGATAAATGCTATGGGAAAAATGCAGGAAAGAAATAGAGTGTCTGGGAGGGGGGGGAGTATTGAAAATTTAAATAGACTGGTGAGAGACGGACTCACTGGGCTGAGCAAAGCTTGAAGGAAGCAGAGGCGTGAGCCATGTGAATATAGGGGAGATGGTGTGACTGGAAGAGGAAACACTCAAAAAGGAGCCCATTATGGCTGAAACAGAGCCAGCGGAGAGAGGCAGGAGATGAGCTCAAACAAATCAGAGGCAAATCGTGTGGGACTCTAGATTTATCCTCTGAATGAGACGAGAAGAATCAGATGGGTGTGAGCAGAGGAGAGCTAGGATTTGATCTGCACTTTATCGAGACCAGTGTGGTGGCTACGTTGGGAATACACTGAATGGGGGCAAAGGGAAGGAGATAAAAGTGCATGGGACCAGAGTGGCAACAATGGAGGTGATGAGAGATGTAGATTGCTAGATACAATTTGAAGGCAAAGCAGGATTTGTAGATGGATTGAAGATGGAGTTTGAGAGAAAGACAGGAGTGACTGTGGCCTGAGCAATTAAGAGATGGAGCTAGGGAAGACCATGGTGGAGCACGTTTGTGGGGGGAACTCAAGAACTCACCTCTAGACATGTTGAGCTTGCGACGTCCATGAGAGTTTCATGTGGAGACGCTAAGAAGCTGCTGGACTAGGGTCTGAAGCTCAGGAGAAAGCCCTGGGCTTGAGCTACAGGTTTAGAGTCCTTTCTCAGGGTAAAGACGCTACTCAAAGCCTTGAGACCGAAAGAGAAGGGCAGGCAGTGTAGTTGAAAAAGAGAGACCCAAGGACTGAGCCTTAGGTCTGGACAGAATAAGATGTGGCCATTGCTGGGGATGGGGAGAAAAAAAGTGAGGGAAGGAAGCGGGCGTGAGTGGGGAATTATTTGGGGCTGTGGTTCATCAGATCAGAATCAGAATGGAGCACCATTAATGGTGACCAAGGGGTCTGTTTCCCCCCAACTCCACTCCTACCTGCCTGCCTCTAGCTGTGTACAATCCCAGTGGTCTGATGATGGGCAGGGCCGTCAGCTGCTCATTCCATGCTTCTGCACTCTTTCACCACCACCCCTCGCTCTCATAAAGGTTTGGTCATTCATTCAACAAATCTTTGCTGAATGCCTATATATGTGCCAGGCCCTGAGTGAACAAGCTAGACAAGGCCTGTGCCCTTCTGGAGCTTATACTCCATAAGGGGGCTGGGGCAGATAATAAACAAGCAACAAATAGACAAACAAGAACATTCCTAATCCAGGGTAAAAGAATAGAGAATGCCCTGCTTTGGTGCAGGGGATCATGAAAATTCTCTTCCAGGAGGGGACATCCGAGCTGAGACCTGAGCGCTAAAAGGATGATGGCCATCAGATCTGGGGGTCAAGGATCTGGCTGGAGGGAGGCTTGCAGTGCTGCAGGGGAATGTTGAAGGCCAGTGTGCTGATCATGGTGAGGAGCCCCCTCACATGGGACCTTGGAGGCTATGGTTAGGAATTCGGTTTTATTCTAAGTGTGACGAGGACACCTCCCGTGGGTTTAAGCAGAGGACTCACGTGACAACATTTCACAGACCTCACTGGGTTGGTCAGATGGAGAGCAGACAGTAGGGGCCAGAGTGGAGGCAGCGAAAGGAGTTAGGAGGGTTTTCGAGCTGAGGCCACAGGTGGCATCTTGCACTAGGATGGGCCAGGATGCACGTTGTCTTGAACGAACGGGTGGGTCAGGCAGTCATACATATATCAAGCTCTTCTCTGGGTCCAGGCCTATGCAAGGCCAAGAAAAGCACCTCCTAAAGAAACATGAGCGAGGTACAGTCCTTGCCCTAAGCTTACTGAATGCTGAATTACAGGAAACTCAGACCACACATATTAAGGTGCCGGGTAAACACAAAGCAACCAGTAAGTCAGTGCATAGGAGAGGCTGACTAGGTGCAGAAGGGGGACTGGAAACAGTAACTGGCTACCGCGTAAAGGGGAGACTTTGGAGCCTTCTCCAGACGGGCGGGGCGGCTCATTTTCCAGCGGGCAGTGGCAGAGGGTCGCGAGCAGCGCTGCCTCCCCGCCCCCAGCCCACGGCCCCGCGTGGCGGCGGGGCCTGGATTGTCCAAGAACTTGGCTCCGGGCTCCAGTTTCCCAACTCACTCGGAGCTCAGAGAAGCGGTGACAAAGGCGAGGGCCCTCCCGACACGCCGCGTTCTCAGCCGGCCTGCAGTGACTCACCACCTCGCTCCCTCCCTCACCGCTGACCCCGGGCCAATCCCTTAAGGAGTCTACACCCCACTCTTCTCACTTGGCCGGGACAATTGCCTGGTGGAGTTTTTAGCTCCCCGGGGGCAGGGCTTTTGTCAGCAACCGTCCAGGTTCCTCGAGAGAGGCTTCTCCTAGGGGCTGGTGGAGCGTAAAACCTTTGGGTGGACCCGAAGGCCCCAGGCCCTCCCCGTGCACCGAAGGAGGGCTTTAATGCCTGTGCATTCTTCTAATTTCAGAGCCTTTCAACAGCATTTTATACCGAATACAATTTCGCAAGTCTTGGTGTCCTGGAGGAATTTTCCCTTGGACACCTCTTGGTCAAAATTTGCTAGGGGAAAACAAAAAAGCAACCAGAGTAGGCCCCCAAAGTCTGCAAAGCAGAGACCAGTGGCAATGGGAGGTGAGAGTGCGGCGGACTGACCAACGGGCCCCGGGGCAAGGGGACCACCGCGCGAGGGCGCGGGCCGAAGCTCTACTCGCCCGCGCAACCGAAAGCGGGCGGCGAGTATCGCGAGAGCGCTCAGCTCCCCTGCAGCGAGCCCTCGGGCAGGAGCAGAGGCCCAGGCGGCGGGCGTGGGCTGCGGGGACGCTCGCCTGGTTCTCCGGCTGGCATCTCGGCGCCCCTACTTCCAGCGCGCCCCGTCGCAGCCAGGCGACCTGAGCGTCCCCCAACCAGCCTTGGGCCGGAGTGCTGCCCGCAGTCCTCCGCTCGCCCGGCCGCCGGCGCTCGCCGCCCGGCTGGGACCCGGCAGGTGGACTGCGGCGGGCGCACCCTCCTTCCGGCCCCGGCCCCTCCCTCGAGCCCTGGCGCGCCTCTGCTCCCCGGCCAGAGCTCGCCATCTGCGCCCCCGAGTTACCTGCCTCGGGAAGTCCCAGTTCGCAAGCAGCCGGGACTGTAAAAGGGTGGATTCGGCAGAGCCCAAAACCACATTTCTAGGGGAGGGGTGGGGTCCCCATCTAGAGGGTCGCAGATCGCATTACCGGCCGAGGGGAGGAGACAGCGGAAGGGAGAGTCAACAGAGGTAAAAGTTGCTTTTCGCTTACTACTCCCCCTCCCCCTCCCTTACGCGCTGCGATGCCGGTAGGCTCGGGGACACAGTGTCCGCCCCGGAACGGTTTGGCAGGACAGAGGTATCTTTCCATACGCGGATGCTGCAGTCAGAGCGCCGCTTGGCCTGCAGGGCTGCCGGGCTCCGGGGCCCCGAGGGCGACCCCCGTCTGCCCGGGGGCGGGAAGCAGAAGCCCGCCTCCGGGCACCGAAGATCTAGAGCAATAACAGACGCATAAATAAACCAATGAGCGGCTCTTTGCTGCCAGCAGCAGGGAAACCTCGGGCTGATTAAATGCAGACGCGGGGTGTCTTCCAGGACAGGAGGGCGGCGGGGTAGAGGGAACCGGCGTGGAGGCGAAGGGTGGGGGGAAGGGAGGCCGGGGCAGGAGCGACGGGAAAGACCCAAAGCCACGTTTTTAAACATGGCGTGGGGGGGGGGGGCGGTTTTAAAGGCAACCAGTACGGGGGAGGAGGGGACCGGTCTGCGGGCCTCTGGACCTTTTTTAATACATATTACTTTGAATACATATTACCATGTGAAGTGTTAGTATTCACTTCAAAGTGAAGTTGGTGGTTGGCCACCGAACAGGTTGTCACACGAAGCATTCTAAAATGGGAAATGCCATAGTACTGAAGTTTGTGGTGAAGCGAGGGTCTGTGTCTTTGAACACATCGCTTTTTTAGTCTGTCCTTTTGGCTGGGAAGCTGGGACACTATTTTTAGGTAAGGCGGGAGTTTTGGGGAGTCAGTAAGTGCCTCTCTATCAGCTGGTGTGCTTGATTTTTGCAGTTGTTAGCAAGAAGTTTCATTTCTAATACCATAAGTATTCAATCTACATTGTTTTAAAGTCTGTATACATTTATGGACAGTCCAGTGTTTTACTGGAGCAGGGAGTGATGCCAAAATAACAGGGGAAATCATTTCTACTTGCAAAGGACCTTGTGTAGTTTAAAACTATAGAGCATATTCATGAAAGGCTAAGAATATTGCAGAGGGACCTACAACTAAGTAGACCAGATCTTACACATGCACTTTTGTCCTCTGTTTAAGAAGTAGGCATGGTATTGATATTAAATGCAAATTAGTCTATAATTATCTGTCAGACTCTATTTAAGATTCTAAATACAGGCCCAGCACAAGAAGTAAGGTCCTTTGCCTGTTGTTTTAAATGCTTAACAGTTTGAAATGCCTAGTAGACTTGGGGCCAAGTTTATCAACTTGTCGATAAACAAGAGATGGGGAGGAGCTACTTAAAAATTATAAACAAAGTGTTATGGCTGTTTATTTCCATAAACTTAGATAAGTATACATGCAAATATAATTTGATTTCTAAATAATAGTTTGAATTGTTTTCTAGGAGAGAAGTATGATATGTGTGGAGAGTGTGGCCGCAGCAGCTTGTAGTTCATTTAAATTGCTGGGTGTAGTCAGGATGACTTCGGTAGCACTGGCTAGGAGCCACATAAAACTTAGTGGTCTGTCACTTCACCGGTGGCTGAGATTATACTTTTGAGCTATCCTGAATTTAATAAGGTTAATATTCCTCTTTCAAAAATAAATAGTAGATATAACATGAAGATTTTTAATTTATATGTATATATATGTGTGTACATATATATTTATATATGTATCTATCTTTATTTTAAAAGCTACCAATTGTCTAAAGCAAATTGAACGTTTTTCAGCATACTACTAAAGAGTCATACCAACTTGTTTACTGGTGTAAATTGTACTGGGTCAGTTTCTCCAAGGGCAGGAAGTTGTCTGGTAAAGCCAGAATTTGTTTTTTTTGTTTTGTTTTTTTTGCGGTAGGCAGGCCTCTCACTGCTGTGGCCTCTCCCGTTGTGGAGCACAGGCTCCGGACGCGCAGGCTCAGCGGCCATGGCTCACGGGCCCAGCCGCTCCGCGGCATGTGGGATCTTCCCGGACCGGGGTACGAACCCGTGTCCCCTGCATCAGCAGGCGGACTCTCAACCACTGCGCCACCAGAGAAGCCCCTAAAGCCAGAATTTGTGTGTTCAACTTGTTTTGACCCCCAGAAACCCTGATTCATCATTAGGTTCTTCAAAGAATGCAGGCACATTTTTTTGAGTAAACCATTGTGACGTGTGAATGTTTGTGATTTTTGTTATTTCTGTGCCATATTTTAGGTGTTCTCGGAACATCTGAATTTGCCTTTTTGCTTTCTTCTGTCGATATTCTCCTAGTGGTGAAAATAATCCTGTGAGGCGAGCTTCCTTTCAGTAGGCAATATGTGTAACTAATATAGTTTAAAAACTTATTTATTTTTATGTAAAACTGATGCATGCTATGGTCAACAAATCCAAGCAGTGCTAAGTGTATATAGGAAAAAAGATAAAAAGCCTCTGCTCTCCTTCCTCCATCGTTAGCCATGTCCCCCTAATCTGACCGTAGAAAGCAGTTGGTGTTACTTGGTGTTTGGAAGACCTCTCTTGACTCGGTGCGCGGGCAGTAGTGAAAGCAGAGGGAGAAGTCATGGAAGGCATGGCCACGGAACCCGTTTAGATGTTAGGCAGGTATTCCACCCTTATTTCCTGTGATGTTAATTAATATTGATCATCTTAAACTTCCATTAGTTTAAGATAACTGTAATTGAATTGTTAGTGAAACACTCAAACAGTTAATTGCATTGTCAGGTTGGTAAAGTTTTGATTTGTTGATCTTGTAAGGAAATAAATATTTGGAAATTGAATTCACGTAACCTTAGGGCTGGGAGTAATGTTGGTAATTATCATCTGTGGAATTTTATGATGAGATGCACAGTATACTTACTCTAGGCTTTTTATAACTCATTATGTTTCCTTTAGTTTTCAGAACAACTCCAAGATAGCTGTTATTTCTGCTTTGCAGAGGAGATTTAGGTTAAATGTGAATTAACGAACATAACGTCGCAAGACCAGTAAGTGGTGGTGCTGGCGCTGTGCCTTGGAAAGGGCGTTCTCTTTCCACTGCAGTATGCTCTGCTGCTTCTATCTAGTCTGTCTTATTTTCCAGATGAGGAAATTGAGGCCTGGAGAAGTCAAGTGACTTTCCCAAGGTCATACAGCTGATTAGTAGTAACATTAAACCAAACTTTTATCTCAGGACTCTTGGTCCTGGCTGGTTATGCTACATTTTACTGAAGTACTGTGGACCAAAGGACCATATGCTGTGACCACTGGATACAAATGCTTCAGAACTGATACATCAGCAGTGGTGTTTTCTAGTATGTATTCAAAGGTTCCTTCTCTCTCTTTCAGAAATTATAAAGAGCTCTGATGGGCTCTTTGGGTGATACCCAGTGCAGTGAACTGCAGGTGAGTAAGGTCTGGGAGAGCCTTATTTACAAAGCAAGGACTTGGTAATGCCTGAGGAAAAGACCAAAGGGACTTAATCTAGAGGAGGGTGTCTGGTCAGCAAGATGAGCTGGGACAAGGTGGAGGAAGTAGGGCCCTGGTGCAGCAGCGGTGACCTGACTGAATTGGCTACTTCTGGGGCCGACTGGATGATGGTGAACCTACTCCAAACAGACTGCCTGATGCTTTGTCAGTTTGTTTGAAGAGAAGTGAGGGTAGGTTAATCTTCCACTTCTGTTTTGCATGAGTAACTGCACAGGGATTCAACCTATCTGCATATGATTGGCTCTTCAGAGGTCCTTCAGTTTTTGTGTCAACATTCTTGAGTGTTGACCGCCCAGTGCTCTGATGAACAGGTTAAGTGTTAAATTGTCTGTTTTTCCTGTTATCTACTATGTGTGTATTGTCATGAATGACTATATATCTGCATTTCTGAGGATCTGGATACCAGGAACATACCAATGGAAACAGAAGGTTAAACTTTTTCCCTAATGGTTGTATTAGTCCTTCAAATTATTTGTTTATTGCTGAAATGCCCTAAGAATGACATTTTAGTCTTGAGTATTTATTATTTCACAGTAATTAATCTTCTTGGTCCATTATAGTATCTTGGCCATTCAGTATTAAACTAAGAAAATGGTAATACTACAGAAAAACAATTAGAAGACTGTTCTAATATTGTCCTTGTGGGGCATCAGTGCTAAAATTATTTTTTGATGTATTTTTAATGCTAGTCCCAGAGACTTTAATGAGACAATGCTATATACTTTTAGGGTTTATAATTAAACTTAGGCTTGGCTACTTATTGATTGCTAAAGTAAAACATTGTTGTAGGGGTTCTTTGTTTCTTGAGTTAGGGTAGTTTGCACGATTCATCCCCCACAGGTTCATGGGGATGATCAGAAGGCTAGCTGAGCTGGTTTCTTGGTCCTTGGAAAGCTGGGGTCTGGGTTGTCATAGGTCATTGTGATCAGAAGTACATGAGCGTTCTCAGTTAAGGCCAAAGTGAGCAATAAAAGAGAGGTGTGGACCTCTTCCTGAGACTATATCGAGTTTGCATCCTGGGACCCCTAAGTTTGCTCAGTATGGTAGAACTTCCTCTCTTAAATTATAAAATAATTTAAGAATTGTTATTAAGTAAATTGTTAAATATTTGGGTTACTACCCCTAAAACAGTTGATTTTATTTTTGGCATTCTGTTAAAAATATATATAGAGAGATATATATCTCTCTATATCTATCTATATATACATACACACACACATAGATTATTGTACTCCTTTTTAATTATAATGTATATAATTTGAATTTTTCCTACTTATTAGATTATGAAACATTTCCATGTTATAGTTGTCACAATTTTAATTGACATGATTACACTTTGAGAGGCTGCAAAATATTTCATCAAGTCATGCCGTCAATAATTTACTTAACTCTTTTTATGTTAGTTATTTATGTTGCTGGCTCGTTTTCAGTTAATACTTTAATGTACATTATTGTAGATATTATTGTCCTTTTCTTCGGGCTCATTATATCTCTAGGATAAATTTTTGAATGCATTATTGTGTTAAATGGTATGAATGTTTTTATGGTTTTTGATATATATATCGCCGTCCTGTTTTTCAAGAATGTTATACCAGTTTGTACTACTAAGAGATATACAGATGTACCTGTTTCGCCATAACTGGATATAAATACATTTTTTCCTTAAAAGTTTTTGCTTATTTAATAGTGTAAATTGGCATTTGTACTTCTTTGTTCTATAATGTTGAATTTTTCTCTTTGAGTCTCTTCATGGTGAATTGTTTGTTCATATCCTTTGCTATTTTAATCAGTAAACTATCGATGTGGGCTTTGGATGGTAAGGCAAGTATAACCAGCTAATAAACAGGTGATTATTAAAAAGATGATCAGAACCTGTTCGGGGAGAATGTTCAGAGAGAGTCTAGTCTGGATGGTAAGTTTTCTTGAGAACATAGTGGTTGAAGGGGAACGGGTGAGTTATTCCAAGGTTCAGCTCAGCACATGTTTAGTGCGCATCCATTGTGTACCACGTGTTGCATCCTCTTAGTGCTTCTCAAGTCATCGTGGCGTATACTTGGCTGAAGGAGGAGGCTGCTTGAGGCTGCTTGAGGCTTGACTTGTGGGACTTTGGCTGCTGAAGTCTCTTTGTGGAGGGCTGAGGGGATGACTGACTAGAACCTCTTTAGCTCATTCAGGGCATACCACAGTGCCACGGCACAGTCTTTGAGAAGCTCTGTTCTGAAGGATACAAAGACGAATAAAGCATCATTTCCTCTGACAAGGAGCGAATCATCTAGTAGAGAGAGTAGGGGCACCAAAACAAGAAAGGACTAATAGGAATTTGAAGGGTGCTGTAAGAGGGGTTCAGACAAGGTGCTTAGGGGTTCAGTGGAGGGAGTGATACTGCCCCCTTGCGGATGTAAGGGAACGCTTCAACTGAGGAGGTGGCATTTAAATTGCACCACTGTGAAACTGAGGCGCCAGGGCAAGAAGAGGGCATTCTGGAGGGAAGGGTAGCTTGAGCAAAGGCTGAGGGGTGGTGTTGGAAATGAGGTGGATGTCCGGAAACTGAGTATCCAAATTACCCGGACCCTGGGTTACATGAAAGAACATAGTGGACAGTGAGGCTGTTGAGAGGTCATGACTGGGTTTTGGAGAATGCATATGATGGATTGTGAGTGAGGAGAAACTAGAGACAGGGTTTTCAGTCGAGTTCATGGCACTACTCCAGGTGAGGGATGATGAGTGCCTGAGTTAGTGTGCTTGGGAATGAAAGGAGGTGGTGGAGTCAAGAGATACTTTGGAGGTTGAACAGAGAGATGTGGTGACTGATTAGGTAGGAGGGGAAGGAACAGTCAGTTCTGTGTCTTAAGTCAGAGATGATGCTGAGGTATTTGTGGTTGGATGGCTGGCAGAATGGGACAGCAGGAATACAGAGGTCAGGAGGAAGAGCAGGTCTTAGGGGTTTAGAATAGAGAAAAGATGATTTTGGTTTTGTGTGTTGAGTTTAAGGAACTAGTAGAAAGGTGAAATCAGAATCTTAACCCTGGAAGGAACAGATGAGGAAGTTCAGGGCCCAGAGGAGCTAGAGGGACCAGTGAGGTCTCACAGTTAGATAAAGCAGAGTGAAGACTGAAGCTTCCTGATTCCCAGTGCAGCACTCTCTTCAGTGCCTCAGACTGAGAAACTTCTCTGCTGTGGTGTTTTCCTCGCACCCAGGTGTGCTCAATAGGAAGTTGGAAGTGGCAGAGCTTATGTTGGGAGTGAAGAGTTTATTTTTTAATTACATTTTTTTATTATGGAAAATTTCAGATGTATAGAAGTGGAAAGGGTATAATCAATCCCACTGTACCCATTGTTCAACTTTAATAGTTAGTGATGTTGTTTCCTCTGTTTCCTCCCTCTCCATCAATTCTATTGAAGCAAATCGGATAAAGTGTTTTGGTGAACTTGAACTCTGCGTATCTGTAGTTAAGGAGAATTGAACAGTTCAGTAGGGTATGTTCTGAGCTTTCTGGGTGGGGGTCTAGAGTGAACAGAAGTAGCATTAATTGCCAGGATTCCTGGGCAAGTCACTTACGTCTTCTGAGCCTTCGTTTGTCTGTGAGACGGAGGTAATAATGGCAGCGTCACAGAATCACCTGAGATAAGGTGTAGAAAACCCTCTGTGAACTGTGAGCCTGAAGTGTTATGCAGATTTTAGTTGTTGGTAATAACAGAAAGGTAGTGCTATTCCTTTGGGCTTCTGTGTTGCTGGCATTCAATACATTTTTATTATTCAACAAAGAATGATGTGAGGTACCTGAGGCTTCAACAGGGAACAAAACAGACAAAATCTCAGCTCTCCTGGAACTCATGTTCTAGGTCTGGAGTATAATAGGAAGCTACTACCTTCATAGTGATTAGTGTGGGCCAGACACTGTTCTAAGTGCTTTCATATTTTACCCTATTTAATTCTTGCAGTAATGCCTTGAAGTGTAGCCCTGTTACTATTCCCATTTTGCAGATTTGGAAATCAAAGCAGATTTTTAAGCAGATTGCCTCAGGTCACAATGCCGGGATTCAGATTCAGGCAGAGCTGGCTTCAAGCCTGTACTCTTACCCCTGTGCCATTAAAACACTTTAGCTCATTCATGGCGTACTAGTGTTTGGTACAAATACAAAAGGTAGGCCCTGATTGAAATTATTCCTAAACAAGTAAGTGTTCTCTTCTTGAGGGAGAAAAAAAGACAAAACCAAATGAAAAAAATGGCAGTACACAGTTCTCTGTGGATGGGGGTATATTAGTATTCTTACACAGAAAAGAATGTTTCTTCCTAAGTTTTTATAGGCTTCAGCAACTTTCTTGGATTCTTTAGATACAAATGGCCACCTCAGTGGAACGAAGTCATTTTCCTGCTGGTACTTGGGAAGAGTCTCTTCTTGAATGAATCTCCTTCTTGCTTACAATTCTTCTTTTTTCTCCTACTCCTCTCTTTCCTTACCTTGGGGCAGTTCCCTTCTCTGATTTCCCCTGTTGTCTGATCCTCCTTTTCCTCACAGCTGTGGTGTCCCTTCCCAGTGTCATCAGCTGCCCATGTTCTCAGGGATTTCCTTCCTTCTGCTTTTGCCTTCTCTTCCCTAGCCTGCCTCTGTCCGTCTTCTTGGGCCTTACCCTCTGTTGTGGCTCTTCTGAGTTTCTTCAGCGGGACTAACGTCAGGACCAATTTCCCGCCTCTGGCTCTGGCTCTGCCTTGCCAGCTCGTGGTTCTTCTTCCTGGGCAGGGAAGATGGGGAAATGGGCAGTGAGCATTCCTTAAGTTTGCATCAGGATTAGGACATGGGCCTCACTCCTTTTAAGGAGGGTTAGGAGGGTATTATGGCTTGCATACCTGTGGGGTTTTTTTTGAATATTGTTAAAATATACATAACATAAAATTTACCATTTTAATCATTTTAGCATACAATTCAGTGTCATTAAGTGCATTCACATTGTTGTACAACCATCACCACCATCCATCTCCAGAACTTCATCTTCCCAAATTGAAGTCTGTACTCATTAAACACTAACCCTCCATCCCCCTCTCCCTCAAGCACCTGGCAAACATCATTCTACTTTCTGTTTCTCAGAATTTGAATAGGGTCCATTCATACCATAGGTACCTCATGTAAGTGCACTGATACAATATTTGTCTTTTTGTGACTGGCTAATTTCACTTAGCCTGTCTTCAAGGTTCATCCATATTGTAGCACGTGGCAGCATTTTCTTCCTTTTTAAGGCTAAATACTATGCCATTGTATGTAAATACCACATTTTTAAAAATCCATACAGTTTTTGATAGACACTCAGGTTGCTTCCACCTTTTGGCTGTTGTGAATAATGTTGCTGTGAACTTGGGTGTATACATATCTGTTCAGGTCCCTACTTTCAGTTCTTTCAGGAAATACCCAGAAGAATTGTTAGATCATATGGTAATTCTGTGTTTAATTTTTTGAGGAATCCCCATATTGTATTCCATAGCAGTAGCACCGTTTGATGTCCACCAGAAATGTAAAAGGGTTCCAATTTCTCCACATCCTCGCAAACAGTTATTTTCTATTTTTTGGATAGTAGCCATCCTAATGGGTGTGAAATGATAATATATACTTGTTTTTAAAGGTGTTTTATGTAGAATAATAGAATTTCAGGACTGGAAATGGTATTAAAGATTTCTGGTTCAATTAGCTGTAGACAGCAACAAATGTTCTCATATGTCTTAGCATTTTCACTTCTTTCTCAGTTGGAGAAAGGCATTTTGGGCAGATGGGTCTCTACTGGATCTTCGGCTCAAGATGAACTATGTCTGACCCAGGCAGGGTACATGGAATGCAGCTTTGCCAGAGATCTGCTCTTCTCTTCTGCCAGTGACTCTCTTTCTTATACTTCTTTACAGTTTCCAACTGTGTCTTCTGGGTTATTTAATCTTCTTTCCAGCTTCATTAAGGGATAAGGTAATTGTATTCAAATAAACATTTTTATTTAAAAAAACTAGGTAAGTTAGCAATTAATGAGCCCAAGATCAGTATAAACTGCTCAGATGATTAAAAAGACTCTATTCAATATCAATTTGAAGGAAACCTAAATATTACTCCTGGATGTTAGCTATAATTCCTTACTATGGAAAATAAGTCACCCCTTTTCAATTTTTTTTTTTTTAATTTGGAGGAGATGAGTTAAGCAGCATAAAATAAAATATATTTTATATTTACGAGAAGATTATAACTTCTGGATTAGTTTGGGTTTTGAATCATTTTTAAGTTAAAGAAAACTGTTAGTTTAATTTATATTATGAAAATCTTTACGCCTACAGCAAAGTTGTAAGAATAGTATAATCAATACCCAATTGTTAGCGTTATGTCATAATTTGCCTTGTCTCCCTTTCTCTGTCAAATAGATAGAATTTTTTTTTTTCCTGAGCCAGCTGAAAGTAAGTGGCAGACATCTTACATGGCATTTCATTCATACTTCATCATGTGTCTCCTAAGAATGAGGACATATTTCTTCATAAACATAATACCATTATCACACCTAAGAAGATAATTCAGTAATACTAATAGTTATACTATCAGATATCAAGTCCATGTATAATTTTTCCTATTTCTTCCCAAAATATATTTTATTTCTTTAGTTTGTTTTTGACTCTTTAGTTTCTTTTTTTTAAATTAATTTATTTAATGTATTTATTTTTGGCTGCGTTGGGTCTTCGTTCCTGTGTGTGGGCTTTCTCTAGTTGCGGCGAGCAGGGGCTACTCTTCATTGCGGTGCACGCGCTTCTCACTGTGGTGGCTTCCCTTGTTGTGGAGCATGGGCTCTAGGCGTGTGGGCTTCAGCAGTTGTGGCGCACGGGCTTACTTGCTCTGCAGCATGTGGGATCTTCCCGGACCAGGGCTCAAACCCGTGTCCCCTGCACTGGCAGGCGGATTCTTTACCACTGCCCCACCAGTTCTTCTTTTATCAAAAAATTATGTCCTCATTTGTTTTTATGTGATGATGCCTTTATTTATTTATTTTTATTATTGTTTATTTTTGGCTGTGTTGGGTCTTTGTTGCTGCGCGCGGGCTTTCTCTAGTTGTGGCAAGTGGGGGCTACTCTTTATTGTGGTGCGCGGAATTCTCATTGTGGTGGCTTCTCTTGTTGCGGAGCACGGGCTCTAAGTGCGCGGGCTTCAGTAATTGCAGCACCCAGGCTCAGTAGTTGCGGCACACAGGCCCTAGAGTGTGTGGGCTTCAGTAGTTGCGGCGTGTGGCCTCAGTAGTTGTGGCTCGCAGGCTCTAGAGCACAGGCTCAGTAGTTGTGACATACGGGCTTAGTTGCTCTGCGGCATGTGGGATCTTCTCGGACCAGGGCTGGAACCCGTGTCTCCTGCATTGGGAGATGGATTCGTAACCACTGCACCACCAGGAAAGTCCCAGACGTTCCTTTTTTTAATGACAATTTTGAAGAGTCCTGGTTCATGTATTTCATAGACTGTCCCTCAACTTGGGTTTGTGTGATGTCCTCCTCATGACTGGAATGGAGTTAGGGTTTTGGGGAAGGAGATGTTTACTTTTAATATTTTGTTTCATCTCTCTCTCTTGGCTTTTTATATAAGATATTCAGTGCATATAGATATATATTTTAAAAAGCATGCTTGTAGACTATTATTTTATAATCTGCTTGCTATTTTGTAATCTGGTTGGGATGATGGTGGTATGCTTTTTTTTTTTTTTCCAGTACGCGGCCTTTCAATGTTGTGGCCTCTCCCGTTGCGGAGCACAGGCTCCGGACGTGCAGGTTTAGTGGCCATGGGTCACGGGCCTGGCCGCTCCGCGGCACGTGGGTTCTTCCCGGACCGGGGCACGAACCCGTGTCCCCTGCATCGGCAGGCGGACTCTCAACCACTGCGCCACCAGGGATGCCCATTTTTTATTTTTTTGCGGTACGCGGGCCTCTCACTGTTGTGGCCTCTCCTGTTGTGGAGCACAGGCGCCGGACGCACAGGCTCAACGGCCATGGCTCACAGGCCCAGCCGCTCCACGGCATGTGGGATCTTCCCGGACTGGGGCACGAACCCGTGTCCCCTGCATCGGCAGGCAGACTCTCAACCACTGCGCCACCAGGGAAGCCCGGTACACTTTTGTTTTAATTATGCAGTTGGCTCTCTTGCGTTGATTTACATTTTATTTATAAAGCTCCACTGCTTTGGATTATGATGTGTTTACAAGGCTACACAGATAATCTGGAAGGGAAAATGAAGAAATACAAATGACAGAAAATATTTTATAATAATAAAATTTTCTTGGCAAGCAGCAACCTTTTCTCAAAGTCAGTCTTTTAATATAATTGGCTTGCTTCATAAATATGGATTTTTTGTTTTTTCATATCTTTATTGATTAGTAAGCATATTAAATGACTTGGGAGGAATCTCACTCTCTTCAAGAAATAATTTGGAATTATTGATCCAGAATGCTGACAGTTCTCAAAAATGGGTCAGGAAAATCAAAGTAATAGATGGAAAAACAATCTCAATTTTAGCTCTTGATATAACTTTTCTAAAATTTAAGGTTCTTTTTTATAATTTAAGTTACTAAAACAGATGGTGGAAGGTCCATCAAGATATTTATTTTATGTATTTAAAGCATTTTACTTTGCTGTATTGAATTCCATTCATTCTGGAATTTAGGAGAATTTACCTCTTTATGAAAGAGATGATTCAAAGTAGAAAATGATTGATGACCTTCGCTTCCAGTTTTCTTCTCAATAGACTTAGTCTCTCTTCTAATGCTTCTTGCATACTCAGTAATTGTATAAGTTTTAGAGAAAAATGCAAGTCTGGCTGAATATTAAGCACAGTACACTAAATAAAGCTTTTTTCCTTTGCAGAATATTTTACATGTGTGTCCCATAGATTCATCAGAGATTCTAGTTTTGGATAAAGGCAAGTACATTTCAAGACAATACAACATCCCTATCTAGGACATTGGCATTCAAATGAGAAGTGAATTTGGTTCAGGACAGTTCTTGAAATGCTTAGCATTTAGGTTATTTTAGGTCAACTCTTTGGGAAATTCAATTAGAGTATTTATTGAATGGTTTTAGTGAGCTGATTGGTTGTCATGTCATGTCATAGATGATATAAAACATGACTCCTATTTATAAAATAGTTGTGTTGGTCAGATAAGGCATCTTACATGGTGTATTTAATCCAAGATAATGGATGAGTAAGAGGCAGATCATTGTCTAGGAAGTAATTTTGGTTTTGAGAGAGGCATTCTTAGGGAAATAGGCCTTGAAGTGTTCATTTAGAGCTGGGCAGGATTGAGGTCCGGAGAGAGGAGGGAAAGGATATTTGGGTAGAGGGAAGGGCACTGGCAGAGCCTCAGAGGCCTGACGGTTCCTGGGGCCTGTGTGGGAATGGTGGGAAAGTTGGGTTGCAGTCAGCCTGTGGGTGGCCTGGACGTTGGGTAATGAGCGTGGCCGTGAGTTTATGGGCGCCCTCTCTAGAGTGGTGTGTAACTTGCTTCCTCCCTGAAGAAGTGTGACACGCTTGTGCTAGCTGCAGTGTCTTCCCCACAGCTGTGCTGTCCATTGAGGAGAAAGGGGCCTGCTCTGCCATGGCTTCCTTACTCCTCAGGGTATGGCGTGTGAGTTATTTTAATAATGTATCAATCTGCCTTTTTTTTCTTTTGTCACAATGCATTTACTTTCTAACGTGGTCTTGTTCTCAGGGTAATAATTGGGTTTCCACAGGGAAAATAATAATGTGTGAGGCAAATTATTGACTTAAAAAATGAATCTCTAATATTTTTCTAGTAGTTCTTCTTTTGTTTAAATTTTTGTTTCGTTAGTTATGTAAAGAAACTTATGGATAGTAATTTCTGCTCAGGTGGATAGTGGTACTGTTTAGCACAGCTCATTGGTCTTCTGAAACCTTTACAAATGCAGTCTGATTCATTCCAGCCAAGTTAATTATGAGGTACATCATTTTTTTCCCTTAATGGAGACAAATGTAAAAGACAGAGATACAGAAATCATCTTCCGTTTAGATTGAAGAAATTTTAGTTACTACTCTTTGTTCCTGCTATTTGATCACAGTTTATTTTTATTTTTTGAAGTCTGTCTCTAATCAAATAAGATTTAATGTTTTAGAAGTAATAGAGGACCATGACTAAACTAATAAGAAAAGTTAATTTAAGGACAAGAATGGATTTTTAAAAACATAAAAGTACATTTCATGACTTGATTTCAAGATGATCTGGTGGTATCCTTATACTGTCACAGAAGGAAGTCCACAGTGGGACGAGAATGATGCTTACAAATCTGCACCCTTATTATCTATTACTGAACATGTCTTAGTCCAGGCCAGTCTGCCTACCACCTCTGTGGAACACTGTTGATTTCATTTTTCTTCCAGTATTTACTTTTGGTTCTGGACCAATTATCTAGCTGTGACGGGATTCTTCAAAAGTATCCTACATTTTGTACTTAGTGAACTAGTGATTGTTCTGTTTGCAGACATTCTTTCTGAGGCTCTACTCTTGCCTCGAAAACCTACATTTGCAGAAAGGGAAATGTATAGGTTTTCCTTTTCAATGTATTTATTTTTATTTATTTTTTATTTATTTTTGTCTGTGTTGGGTCTTCGTTTCTGTGCAAGGGCCTTCTCTAGTTGCGGCGAGCGGGGGCCACTCCTCATCATGGTGCGTGGGCCTCTCACTGCCGTGGCCCCTCTTGTTGTGGAGCACAGGCTCTAGATGCGCATGCTCAGTAGTTGTGGCTCACGGGCCCAGTTGCCCCGTGGCATGTGGGATCCTCCCATTCCAGGTCTCGAACCCGTGTCCCCCCTATCGGCAGGCAGACTCTCAACCACTGCGCCACCAGGGAAGCCCAGGTTTTCCTTTTATTAACAAACTTATCCTTCTTTATTTCTTTCCAGTTTTTAAAAACCGTGTCCATTGTGACATTGAGATTCATATTTAAAAATAATTTTAAAATTTTATTCTTAAAATTATCGTACAGTAAAACTAACCTTTTTCTTTTATCCTGTTAATTTAACACGTGTAGTTTGTGCAACCAGCACTACAATCAGTATACAGAATAATAATATCACCCCCCAGAATTCCCTGATGCTATCCTTTTACAGTTAACTGTCCCCATCCTATAACCTCTGCAACCACTGACCTTTTCTCCATCCCTATAGTTTTGTCTTTTTGAGAATGTCCTAAACATGGAATCATACATGTAAGCTTTTGAGACTGGGTTCTTTTACTCTGTCTTTGAGATTCATCTAAGTTATTGCATGTATTGAAAGTTTATTCCTTTTTATTACTGAGTAGTTTTCCATTGTCACTCATTAAAGGACATTTGCGTTGTTTCCAATTTTTAACATTTAGGAATAGAGCTGCTGTAAACATTTGTGTACAGACTTTTGTGCAAACATAGTTTTCATTTCTCTATCTCTAGGGTAGCTGTCTCTGGGGAGAGGGGATTGCTGGATGGTATAGTGAGTATATTTTTAACTTTATAAGAAACTGTCAACCCTTTTTCCAGAGTGTCTGTACCATTTTATATTCTCCCACTAGCAATGTACGAGAATTCCACCTATTCCACATCACTGACACTATCAGTGGTTTTAATTTAGCCATTCTAATAGGTACGTGGTAATATCTTATCATTGTTTTAATTTGCATTTCTCTGATGACTAATGCCATTGGACATCTTTTCATGTGCTTATTTGCCATCATTAGATCCTCTTGGTGGAGTGCCATTGAAATCTTTTGCCTAGCTTTTAATTGGGTTGTTTTCTTACTGTTGAGTTTTGAGAATTCTTTATATATTTGGATACAAATCCTTTTTCAGGTATGTGATTTGCCATTGGTTTTTTCTCAGTCTTTAGCTTGGCTTCGTATCCTTCTAACATAATAGTTTCTTTCAAAGAGGAAAAAGGTTTAATTTTGAGAAAGTCCATTTCATAATTTTTTTTCTTTTTTATATTATACTAAGATGGGTAGATTTTAAAATAAGTTTCTGTTCTATAAAAGTGGTGAAAAGTAACTTAGTGATGGGAATGTCCTCATAAAGTTGACTTTGTGGAAGGTGCAAATGTTATTTTCTGGAAAGGTAGTACTAATTAATATACCTCTTAGTCTTGGGAACATCTAGGACTTTTGTTTAACCAAAGGATGCAATTGGTTGAGGTTTGTGAGGGTTTTCACACTTTTTAAAAAAATGATGATCACTAATGTGGTTAAATATGTATACTTTCATAATGCAGAACTATGTAGGAATTAGTCCTTAAGACTCTTCCAGGGTTAAAAGAGTGGTATATTACATTCCCATTTGATGCTTTGGGGAGTGCCTGAGTTTGAGTTTCTGCTTCACTGGAACAGCATTAGAACTCTGAGTGTAGGTTCAGATTCAGTGGCATGGCTAAAAGCACGAGCTGCATCAGAATGTCTGCATTTGAATCCTGCCTTTTATTTACAGTGTAACTGTGGGTGAGTAACTTAACTTGTCTGTGCTTCAGTTTCCTTATCTGTTAGTGGGAATGATAATAATAACATCCACCTTGTAAGGTCATTATGAGGACTCAAGCAGATTACATAATATAGTCATTTCAACGGCCTCTGGCCCACAGGAAGCATTCAGCAAATGGCTCTTGTTATTATTCTTATTATTATTGCTGAAATAGCTTTATGATAAAATTGTTTAAACAAATGTTTTGGAATATTTTCAAGAGTCAGAATAACCACATATCACACTAAGTCATTTCTCTCCCATGCCCACTTTTTTCTCTTTGCACTTGTTATTATTAATCAATACCTGTGACCAGTGTTTTTAATAATCATGTATATATACACTGTTTTACAAGCCAGCTATCAGTTCATTCCATTTTTCACATCCTGTGAGGTACTAATCAGATATACACATATACATCAGTTCGCCTCAGCTGCCTGAAATATCAACCTAAATTGGCTTAAGCTGGAAAGAAATTTGAGTTAGGCTCACCTAACTGCAAAGTCAGGCACAGCTAGCTGGATTCAGGGCTCAAGTAAAGTCATCAGGACTCAGGTTCTCCCCACGAGTCAACTCTGCCTTTTCCTGTATGGACTTCAGTTGTCGGAACTGTATGTTAGAAACTTGGCTGTAGCATATTCACCCCCTGTAGCCTGTCAGCGTTTAGATTCAGCCGGAAAGAGCGCCTGTCTCTTTCCCAGAAGCCTCAGCAAAAGTCTCATGATGTCTCATTGGCTCTTATGGGGTCACATGTCTGACCTGGAGCCAATCGCTGTTTGAGGCTGTGAGACTGGGATTGGCCAGTTCTGGTCACGTGTCACCCGTGGCTCTTTGGCGGAGTCGAGCCCACCGGAGCCACGCTGACTGAGAGGCGGGGAGAGGTACCTACTCTGAGGGACTTTGTGGGCTTTTATTACCAGAAAAAGGGCTGGACGCTGGCTGGTCAAACGACTAATGTGCTGTTAGGCTCTTTTTGTAGATCGGCAACGGATCACAGGGGTTAATGGATTTGAATTAGACCGGATTTGAATTAGAACCTTGGTTACTGATTCCAGCTTTTTTGTCTCAGGAATGCCGTTCCCCACAGGGTCAGGAGTTTGCAGAAAGTTAGTGTTGTGTATTCTTTTGGTGAAAGTCGGATAATGTTTAACAGGAAGAGAAAGAGTCAAGGCAAATAGGGGTGGCCTTCTCAATGGGTGGACGTGGTGCTTCTTCCCACACTGGTGGGTTTAAGCGACTCAGCGCCCTTCTCCGGGCCTTTCTGTCCCCGTGGCAGAGGCTGTACAAGACCCAGCTTGGTCAGTGTCTGTCCGCTACATGGCAGGGTTGCATGCTGTAGACACGGGTGTATCCGTGTATCCTGGCCAAGAGTGTTGGCTACATGGTGAGGTGTGTCTGGTGCTGGCGTCGTTTAGAGGTAGTTTCTAGATCTCTGTATTTTTTATAGTCCATTTTAGTGTGGCTTGAGACATTGTCTCACTTTGACTTCGGCTGGCAGTTTCTATTTTATGTTTTTCCAGAAGACGCTTGAACTTCTTCAGGAGTATGTGTAGCCAGGTCATGCTGTTTTCTGAAGAACCAGAGAAGGCAGTTACCAGAGACCTGCCTTGTATGGAGAGCTACGCTACAGAAGTACCCGCAGTGAGTTTCAGGGAGACCGCAGTTAGAAATGAACTGTTGGGACCTGATTAATTGTGGTAGGCATCTTCATATCCAGAGCTGAGGTGGGCACCTGAGCCTACATATCAGAGACATTAACTCTTGAAATTAAGTCACTTCCCCCCATAGCTCCCGGAGTTAGTAATTCTGTCCCTAATCTCTACTTCTGTGTTACTTTTATTGAGATATCCCTGGCTAATATGTTTGGTGATTAATGTTGATGGTAGGCTTTGTGATCTCCCCTCAGAGCCAGTTTTAGGGGTTAGCTTGTGTTTGTCAGTGATGTACAAGTACACTTGTTTCTCCAATGGCTATTGGAGAGCATAATCATTCTTATGATTGCATAATCATAACCATTATTATTTTACCGAGATGGTGAAAATGGGTGAAAATAATTCCTCTGTCAAGTAGATAAAGTAGTTACATAGCATGATATTTTATTTTCTAAAACTAGAGTGTTGTATGTTGAAATCTGTAAAGTGATTTCCACTTTGTATAAATTGAAAATATGGAATTTTAGTGAAATAACAATAGCTAACACTTACTGAGCACTCACTGTATGCCAGGCATTCTTTTAAGCACTTTACACGTATTATTTCGCTTAATTCTTAAGTGAAAATAAATAACCATAGGAGGTAGGTATTAGTTGTCTCCTTGCCATTTTAGAGGTGAGCAAGTTGAGATACTTGAGGCTAAGTCATTTGCTCCAGGTCACACAGCTGGTGAGTGACACAGTTGGTGAGTGACAGCTGGTGAGTTCTGAATGTAAGTCCTCTGGCTCCAAGCCTGTGCTTTGGATCACTATGCTGTGTTCTGTCCCTAGTAAAGATTTTAGCTCATGTGTTGTTAGTTTTTCTTTTCATTTTGCTTCTTTTTGTAATATTTTCTAGATGTGGGCTAGGAGTTTTATAGAGAAGATTTGCTAATTCTAGGACCTTTGGAATCCATGGATTTATCCATCTTCTGTTGCTGTTATTTGGCAAGCAAACACTCTATGCTTGTTTAGATCAGTAGGTGTCAACCAGGAATGATTTTGCCCCCCAGGGGACATTTGCTGATGTCTGGAGACAGACATCTTTAGTTGTCGTAAGTCAGGAGACGTGCTCCTGGCACCTAGTGGTCAGAGGCCAGGATGCTGCTGAAACATTTATGAAGCACAGGACAGCCTTCCGCAACAAAGAATTGTTCAGCCCAAAATGTCAATAGCATCAACTCTGGCCTATAGAATGAGTGACTGATGATCTTGTAATGCCATTCTGATCTCTAACGGGCAAAGTCACATTAGTAATGTAGAAATGATTACTTTTGATGTTTGTTTGATAATTGATTTCCCCAAATGAATGCATGTTTGTATAAGGGACATAAACAGCAACCATAACTTAAATATTGAAGTTCCCTTAAAGTAAACTGGGAATTATAGCCCACTGAGGGAGAGCTGAGGAAGTTTAAAGGGAGGCCATGTAATGCCTGAGGATACAATACTCTAAATATTTGTTGGATTACCTTGTGAATTACACAATTAGATTTCATTTTTTGTGTTGTATTAACTTGTCAAATGTATAAACATTTTAAATATCCTGTAATTTTTAAAACCGTGTTTTGGTATTTTTTTAATTAAAAATTTCATACTGAGAAAAGTGGAGAATATTACATTGTACCCCATGTATGTACCACCCATATTTAACAAATGCTAACAAATACTGAAGTCCATTTTGAGCTCTTTCTCATCCCATCCCTTAGGTGTTTCTACATTTTTTATTATACCAAGCATCTCAAAAGTTGAAGGGGCCTGGAACTCTTCCGTTGTCTGTCGTCAGGCCTCACTCACTGCTGCTGCCTTTTGTCTGCCTGTCAGCTTCTCCCCTCATCTTTCACTGCAGTATATAGGCGGTAGAGGGCGGAGCCAGGTTGTCTTCTCAAAGCTGGAAAGGCCAGGCCGAGAGTGGATGCGTAGGCTGGAGGGAGGCGGGAGGACAATAAGTATGGGTTTCCCCCAATGACTGAAAGCAGAGCGTTCCCATGAAACCTTTCATAAGCCGAAGTGGCGTAAAGCGAAGAAGCAGTGACCATAGGACACATCTTGCTAACGGATGCACAAAATAAATTGAGCTAAAGTACAGAAGCTCAGTGACAGTTCAAAGCTATGGTGGCTTGATGCTGAGGTGCTGAGTGTGGTTCCCAGGAAGGAGCTGGGTGGTGCCCCTTGCACCCGCTTTTGCAGCGCACAGTGCGAATTGCCTCTGTACGGGCTGCTGCACAACACGTGCCGGGCACTGTTCTCATTTTCCCCCCTTTTTTGTGAAAATAGATACCTCTTTGGATTTCTTTTGGTTGGGAAAACAGGCGCTAACGTGGGTCTTTCTTAAAAGCGAAGTGGCATAAATTGAGCTTTGGAAGGATGGAGGAGACCTGTACCTTGGGGCCGTTTGGTGAGGTAGAAAGTGGGGAGAGTGAGCGAGGGTGGGAAGAGGCAAGAAGAGCAGTCTCGGAACCAACAGAGATGGTGGTGGGAGGTCTGCAAGCGTGGTCCGCCGGAGCAATGTTGTGACTGTCAGGTCAGAGGATCTTAGGTCTTCTTTGCCCAGGATTGCTGCTCCCTGCATTATGAGTGGTATAGCTCAGGAGAGGCTGCGCTTGAATTCTCAATCTCTATTACTTGGACTGCTTAGTGGTTTGTTATTAATGGCAATGCCTGCTTATCACCAGTTGTTCACCGGACTTCTACATGATAGGTTCCTTTTTTTTTTTTTTTTTTTTTTTTTTTGACCACACCATGCCGCCTGCGGGATCTTAGTTCCCCGACCAGGGATCAAACCCTCTCCCCGCCCCTTTCCGCCGTGGAGGAAGCGCGGAGTCCCAACCACTGCACTGCCCGATAGGTTCCTCCTTTACTTAAACACCTCCCATCATGCTCCATTGCTATGGAATAAAGCCCTCACTTCCTGTGGCATTGGAGGGCATTCTTAGCTCCTTTCCCACTTTCTCTGACACACCTGGAGTGTATCATGTGCTTTTTCTTGTCTTGGTGACTTCTTGTGCATTCTCTCTGATAAACTCCCCTGTGCTCTCCCTATCATCTCTGCACAGTGAACTTGTGTTCTTTTGAGGGCAGCTCATGCCTTTCGGCAGATGGAAGGTATTTCTTGCTATTTTTCATTTGTGCTTTGCCTGTCTTGCTAGAATCTGAGTTTCTTGAAAGCAGTGATGGCATGCTTCCTCTTTGCGTTTAGTGCTGCTAACACAGGGCCTGGCCTCAGGAAATGTTTGCTGAACTGAATTAATAGCCAGTTCGAACTTGCCCTTGAGCCAGTGTTTTGTACTGGTGGGAAAAATCCTACACGGTGTGGACTTTGATTCTCTGAAGTGTCAGTTACAGTATTGTAAGACGGAAGATAGGAGCCTGGGATAGGAAACAGTTTTGCACCTTCTGGTTTTTTTTTTTTTTTTTGCGGTACGCGGGCCTCTCACTGTTGTGGCCTCTCCCGTTGCGCAGCACAGACTCCGGACGCGCAGGCACAGCAGCCATGGCTCATGGGCCCAGCCACTCTGCGGCATGTGGGATCTCCCTGAACCGGGACACAAACCCGTGTCCCCTGCATCGGCAGGCGGACTCTCAAACACCGTGCCACCAGGGAAGCCCTAGATTTCTTTTGTTAATGCAGAGCCTTAGTTTACTACCCACACCCCCGATATTATTACCTCCTTTAATTATGTGTTCTTTGTAAATTTTAATTATTTATTTATTTGGTTGCACCGGGTCTTAGTTGCAGCAGGTTGGCTCCTTAGTTGCGGCTCAAGGGCTCCCCAGTTGCAGCAGGCAGGCTCCTTTAGTTGCGGCTCGCAGGTTCCTTAACTGTGGCATGTGAACTCTTAGTTGCAGCATGCATGTGAGACCTAGTTCCCTGACCAGGGATCGAACCCGGGCTCCCTGCATTGGGAGCACAGAGTCTGAACCACTGCACCAGCAGGGAAGTTCCAATTATGTGTTCCTTTATTCATTGGCATGTATACATAATTCTTATCTTTTTCCCCTGTATTTTTATAAATACAGAAAAGTGAATAACATCTTAAAATAAAATGAAGGAAAGGCCTAATGTATCTGAGTTTTTCTCAGTAGCACGAAGGGAAATGTTTGCCAGCAAGAACTGTGGCAAGGTTATCCCAGATGTCAACTGTCTCTACTACCAGGGGCTCAGAGCCCTTCTGAAGCTTCCTAATTGTCCAGGACAGCTCCATTATGGCTCACCGTACAGGGCCTAGCCTCTCATGCGACACTCAACATTTAAAAATTAGTCTTCATTTCTCCTTCCCAGCAGGCAGCTTCAGTTGGAGAAAGTAACTTCATTTTCTTATGTACTCGTTCATTCACTCAGTCAACAGACCATCACTCCTCTATTATATGCCAAGATCTATGCTTGCTTCTGGTAACAAGGAAAGAATGGTTCCTTGTTATGGTTCCTTCAAGCACTTAAGGAGCTCATAAACTAGTGACAGAGGAAGATGCACAAACCAATCAATAAAGAATTAACAATGCTTTGACTTTCTTTGTATTATTTGAATTTTTATGACTATATTTATATACTACACCCTGTTCAAAGTGGAAATAGATATTTAAGAAAGAACTAGTGATGTAAAAAATCCACAGTAATATGTAAGTTATTTAGAGAGTTAAGACTGGCGATATTTGCACTCTCCAAGAAGCTTGTTCATGCAGATGAACCCCTACTTCTTTTGGTTGCTTTATTTACATTTATAGAGGTATAGGTATTCCCTCTTCTAACAGGGGTTAGTAACTTGGGGAGGGGGTGCTACAGATTAAGGTCCTGATTCAGTGGCAGGTCCATCTTACCTCCTCTTCAGGTCATATTGTCAAGCAGGAGCTACAGGATGAGACGAGTAAAACAGTTCACTTCCTTTGCTTACCCCCAGCCCCATGATAGGCTTCTGCTGGGCTTCCTTGGTTGCTTTCATCATCACTTTCACCACCAGAGGTCAGGGAACCTTCCGGTTAATCAGGGGCCCTGGAAATGATGCAGAAAAGTACTGACTTAAAAATAATAAATAACATTTATTTAGGGCTGACTGTGAGCTCATTGCTTAAAATGTCCTACTTAATCTTCACAACCACTCTAGGAAATTGGTATTGATAAATCTCAGGTATATCCAAAACAAGTCTCTATGTAGGATTGTGATATTTTTAGGACTTTTATGTCTTTAGGTTCGTCTTGGCACCAGACATAAGGCGGTTCAACATAATACGCTGGCCCTAAACAGCTCCAGATGCCAAGAATTGGCAAATCACTACTTTGGTTTCAATGGGTGGTCAAAAAGGATCATCAAGGTGAAGTCTGTAGATTTTCTTTGACTCACCAGACTCCTTTCAACATTGAACTCCTAGACTTTAGAGAGAAGAATAGAACAGGGCTATGGGGAGGAGATGTGAGAGCCTTCCACATGGAAGTATGTGAGCATTGGCCTGCCACCTAGAATTAGTGATAATCTCAATGACTTGGATGGCGGTGTCCATAATTTTCGCCAGTATTTGTATGGTATATGATAAAAAATAGTTGTCCATATCTAGTCATTCATTTGCAAGTCCCAACTTGATTTTGAAGCTATTGCATACCTAAACTATTACCTGGGATTGCTGGAGTTTCGTTTTTATTTCTAACAACAGGATATTTTGAAGTCTAGCCTTTAATTCATAATCCTAACAGCTTCAGGATCTTTCTAACCTTGAAGAAAGGGGAAATGAAGCTATTGTGACACCAATTCAGAAGCAAAGCCTGAAGTTCTTCTGTGCTTTAGAGGTGGTGTTGCCCTCCCATGAGTGCAGGAGTCCCGGAGTTGTCATGGCTGAGGAACCTTTGCATAAGTTGGAGGAAGGTCTGTTTTCCAGTATGTTTGTGTGTGGGGAGGTGAGGGAGTGGGATTTCTCTTTTTTCCTTTCTTTCTGAAACTCACCTTTTCAGACACATCATCGCTTTTCTAAGCCACTAAAGCCCTGGGCAGATTTTTTCTGCCTGACAATATAGGTTTTTATCTTAGGCAATACCTGACAGCACCTTAAACTTTAGAACTTGAGAACTGACCGCCTGCCAAGAAGCTTAGGAGGAAGGAAAATTAGTTAGTTTTTGTTGTGGTTGTTGTTAATAATTTGTTATGTGCTAAAATATTCCTTCAAATACAGATGTCTTCTGGCCTTCAGTTATCCCAAGAAAATCATTGTCTAAAGATTGAAATAAACTCTTGTGTAAATATTCAGTCCTTTGCCTCCTATAGAAGGGCCTGAGCAGAAAAAGTTAATGTAGATCCCTAGAAAGGGGATTCCGATTGGTACTGAGTTTTTTCCTAGAATCCATGGCACTTGGGCTTAGGGTTTTAACTCAGAGGCAGAGCTGTTAGCGAATGGAGTGGAGGAGGCTCCACCATCCACCTGAGTGGGTGATGGTTGAGGAGAGGCCAGATCATCTGCACTACCGCCAAATCTATGTCACTGTATGAATCCAGCCCTTTACGCACAGGAGAGCAGGGTCTGTAGCAGTGCAGCCTCAGCTTGTCCATTTGAAATCTGTGAGTAGTATGAGACTTGTGCACGTTCTTGGTTTCCATTTCCCATCGAGTGTTTTAGGAACCTCCAGAATAGATCTGAGCAGTCAAAATGTGCCATGCCAGGGTATACCTACAACAGAGACATTCACCCGTACCCCAGTGTTGTGCCTGCCCTTAATCACTAAGATAATGATCTAAGAATCACAGATGCATTTTTAGTTTTACACACATAACCTAGAAATCAGTTATTCAGACAGGCATTTTAAATTCATCTGTTTTGGTTGGATTTAGGGTCATTATCATTCCTTATGGAAAGGAAGGTAACCCAGAAGCTTGCTATTCAGAAGGCTATGACAGATGCATTCCAGAAACTGCTGATTGTGGCTTTAGGTAAGACCTTTTTGATTGTCCTTGAAGTACTTCAGTTTCAGTGAGCAAGTAAAGTTACTTGAAAAGTTAATTGGATGAAAATAATGGTTAGCTAAAACATTACATATTCTTTCATTCACCAGGTGCTTTCACAGCAGCAGTCTTAAATTTGTTCTTTGTGGCATTTATGAGAAAAATGACAGCAAATATTATTGTCCCCAGTGTTTAGATGTAGAGTGACTTGCCACAGTTCCTACAGAAAGCGTTTGATCCCGTTCTTCCCCAATTGCTTGCTTATCTTCCAGAATAGTGCAGTGATGATAAGCCTTGGGCACCTGCGTTTGAGTCCTAACTTCGTCTCTTAGATTTTGTTGTTGTCGTTGTTGTTGCAATTTTAGGCTTTTCTAGCCAGAGGCATTGGAAGGTATTTAATATCTCTAAGCTGCAATTTCTTTATCTGCAAATAGGACTAGTAATACAGCTTATCACCTAATGGAGGCTATTGTAAGAGTAAATGAGATGATGAATGTAAAAAGCTTAGAACTATGCCTGAAACATAGTAAGCAGAGAAAATATATTGACTATTATTATTATCGTTTTTTTCTTGTTGAAGAGTTTATCAGATGATGTTTTTGAAATCAGTTTAATTTCAGTTTTCATTTCTGATATATTGGGTGAATATGATTCTTATATAATAATTGGCTACGTCTTTGTGAGCCTTGAAAGTGGTCATGCTATTGAATAGTGTTGATTGTGTTCCCTATCGAGTTATACAGCAGTGAGAATGTCACAGGCTGTGCCCAAAGGAAACTTTATGATGAGTAGATTCCCGGAACAGAATTGCTCCCCTGCTTCACAGCCCTGCAGGCTTAGAGAAAATCCGAGCAAAGTTGTCAGAGACCTTATTTGCTTGTAAGAGTTGACCCTGGATTGGTCTTGGCCTTCCAGCCTGGGCAGTCCTTCCAGTGAAGTTTGACTTCCCTGGTCATCAGGCAGAATCTCCATCAGCTGTCAACTCTGGGTAACAACCTTTAAGAACCAAACTAAATGTCTGGGTTGTTTGTCCCTAATATGCCAAGGTATTCCTTATATGTACTCCAAACTCCTTAGACCAAAAAGCCTGGTGGCTCTAGCTTGCCTTGAGGAAAGCTGTATTGTCCAAAAGGTACATGGGCTAGTTTCTGCCAGTAGAGTGTTCAAATGCTGTCTCTCTCTGTCTCTGTCTCCAAAGCTTTGTTCATTGTATCTGGTAGAAGTTTGGTCCCAAGGAGTAGGCCCTTGCCTTGCTTCTAATATGAAGTATCTATTATAGTCCAGTGGTACCTCTCCAGGTTTGAACTCATTTTGACCCCCACCTAATGCCTTCCTATTTCATTGTATTGTGATTGAACATTTTTGTTTCCACAGCTTTTAATTTCTATGTCATTATTCCTTAGTTCTTATTTCTAAGATCATAAAGGTTTTTGAACCAAAGTTGATACTTCTTATATATTTTTTCACAACTAATTATGATAAAAACTGGAGTGTCAGATGAGGGAACTTCTAGGAAAATGCTCTTATTTTCTGCTTTTAGAAATCAAAAGAATGTCTAATTATTGGGTGCTACCATTGTATACAGGAAGTTTTAGAGCAAGAAAACTTCTGAATTGATCCTTGTTAACTTTATCTCAGAAATTGGTAAAACAGCCGTGGCATATAGACTCTGTGAAGAGGTCACAGATGCTAGAACCAAAGAGGAACTACAGGATTTAATTCAAGTATGTGTATGTGGAGATACAAACTCAAGGGGTACACAGCCAGTGTAGCCATAATTCAAAACAAGCAGCAGGATTTGGAAGACTTTGGCATGTCTACTCAGCTCTGTCTTCCTTAGGAAAATGTGAAACTCTGAAACTGCTTTTGAGGCAGGGAATTTCTAGGACTTTCCCAAGTCCCGAGCCTTGTCTCTGGCCCGTTATTTGAAGTTTGGAGAGCAGGATTGAGGGCCATCAGTGTACGTCTACAGTTGTGGACACAGGAGAAGACACAGGCCCTTTAGAACTCCCCTCAAATAGAATTGCAGGGATTTGGGAACAAAGTAACTATGGCCTTAAGTGTGATTATGCTACAGTGTTTTAAAACTATTCATGCCTTTCAAGTAAGGTATATTACCCAGATCTCAGCATCTCATATATATCTTGTGTTAAATATTTTGCCGAAGCACCTTTCTGTAAACCAATTATATGGATGCCTCGAATTAGGGATTAAGTTGTCAACGTAATTTCTAAAAGAAAACATTAATGTACTGTATATAGGATTTTTATTAAAAAGGAGCAAAAAATGTGTTTCATGTCATTGAGAGCTTATTTTGGGGCTAGTTTTCTGATGATTTAACTCACCCCAACGTTGCAAAGTTTGTTTTGAAGGGAAGAAAGTAGAGAAAGAAAAGGTGGTTATGTTCTGAAAAATGTAGAAATTTTGAAAGTTTTTCCTGTACAAAATAATTATTTTAATTCAATTGAAATCAGTCAAGGAAACTTCAAACGTATCCATGTTTGGACATTAAGAAGTCTAGCTTCCTGTGAAATGTGAGAGGAAAGGACTCCGTATTGATAGTAAAGATTTCGGAAAACTGATTGTAACAACAGATCCATTCCTAAATGAGGCCAATCTTGGAATCAGTTCCATTGAGAAACCATTATGTGCCAGGCACTGGAAATAAGATGAAGCTCCTTCTCTCTTGGAGTTTAGGTGTTACAGGTGTACCAGACAATTAAAAAGGACTAAAATTAAATAGATTATGAAAAGGACTGTGAAGAAAGTAAACTGGGTGCTAGTTACAGTATTTGGAGAAAACTACTTCACATGCTGACTTTAACATTCTAAGTGTCTTCTCCATGTCTGCACACAGGGTAGACCTCTGAAAAGTGACACAGTAGTTTTTTCTAGATTAATGGTTCTGTTGAGACAAGGTGGGATGGGGGAAGTTTTCCCATGCTAATATAAAGGGCCATTCGCTTGGTTTTAGACACTCTTTCCCAGAATGAATTGCTCACCTGCCCCAAACCCCTCCTACAGAAGTTCTGGAGTCATCACTGATTCAGTGGTAACCTCTGATGACAGAGTGGTGAATTAATAATGAGACGTGAATACTGAGAGTTTGGAGGAAATGGCAACAATTTAGAATAATTGTAAGGTGTGTTCCCCTCCCGCCACCCTGACTGGTGCTCATTTTGCAGGTCAGCTACTTTTCTTGTCAGCCCTGTAGCCAAAGGGAGGAAGAATGTCTCTCAGACTTCAGCTTCGAGGAGGAAGAGTTCAGATGCCAGAACTGGACTAGCACTTTTGAATTTCCCAGAATGCCACATCCTGTGGTTTCCTCGGGAAGCTCTGCATCCTTCCCAACCCCCCTCCACCCCTGGGCTGCTGGAGTTTGGGGCCACTGGGGTCTGCAGCCCAAATCCCGCCTCATTGTTTGGGGCCTGGGAGGGCAGGGCGGGGTTGGGAAGGGGGCCCAGCAGGAGGTAATTGTCTCCTTTGCAAGGGGAAGGGTGGCTTGTGCCCTGGGGACTCTGGGAAAAAGGCTCACTCTGGTGGCGTGCATTGGATCTCCGCGGGAGCCTAATAAAGGTGGAGTAAATACAGATGTCATAAATAACGGGTGGGACGTTAGGTGAGGGAGGGACACGTGGTTGCTAACGGTTGCTAACCGTGAGCCCTGTGTTGCAGCGCTGGCATAACGGTTCAGTTCGGCTCTGAAGGAGGATGTGGCTCTGGCTTCTCGCTGGCCTGGGTCGCTGTGCCTGGGAGCCGCCACATGTTATGTCCTGGCTGTGCCTCTGTGTTGCTGCTGCACCCCACGGCTCCTCCTCACATGGCAATGACTGTGGCTTCTAGTCCAGGCAGTTCAGCCTCCGGAGTGGGCCCTGGGCCGCGTCCAGGTGACCCCCTAACCCCCGCGCCTGACCGAGACTTGGTCTTCATACACCTCAGACAGCCCTCCCAAATTGCCCCTTGCCCTTACACCCCTGGAAGAAGCCGGGGGCTTTAATTACTTGACGTCCTCGTCTCCAGTCCACATGTTGGCCCTGCCTCATCAGGAGTTGAGTGAGACTGAGGCTCCATACCCGGACACGGATTCCGTTGTAGAGCTGCCTATAGGGCCAGATCAGTTTGCTGTTCCACATCAGTATCTGAATAACGAGCAAATCCAACATCAAAAGCTCCCAGAGGCGGTTCCAGTGCTAGAGTGGGATCAGAATCAGCCCTTGGTTCTGCCTCCTCGACACAAAAGTAAGACTAAACACATAGGTCTAGATCAGGCTGAAGGTCACCAATCATTTGAAATACTTGTTCCACCTCTAGGTAGTAAGAGCTCAAAACCAATGAGCTTTATTGTTTCACCCCCAAACCTGAAGAAAGATCTAGTTCAGCATCGACGGCTTGCCAAAGTTGTTGTTGGAACTATAGGCCAATTTGAAAAAAAACACTCAGTGTCTAGAACAACAGTTGCAGGGTGATTATTTACATCCAAGTATGGAGGCCTTTTATCCTGAGGAGAGCATACCTAGGGATTTTCTGGGAAGCCCAGATGAACTTCCAGAGCCCCATGAGGAAGCTGAAATGTTTGCATCCCAGCAGGGGGCGCAAACTCGTCATCCAGAGCTCACTGAGGAGGCTGAGTCTTTACCTCATCAAGAGGCCCCTGCTCAGCATCCACAGACCCCTGAGGACGTTGAATCTTTTTCACCCCAGGCAGAGGCCCAGGCTCAGCATGCAGAGCCCACTGAAGAGGTAGAACCACCTCCACTTCGGCAGGAGGCTCCATCTCAGCCTTCAGAGGCCCCTGAGGAACTAGAAACTTCAAGTCCTCAGGAGGCCCTCGCCCGGCCCTTGGAGACACTTAAGGAGGTTGTAGTTTGACCATGTGTTCATCATGGGGTAAATGAAGCTCAGCAGTCACACTTGTACAATGTCACTGTTAAATCTCTGGCTCTGGCCCTTCCCATAAATCCACAGGTCACTAAAGAGGTTGAACCTTCTCCAGTCCAGCAGAAGACCCCATCTCAGCCTCCAGAGCTCCTTAAGGAAGTTGTAGCTCAGTCTCCATTGTATCCCGAGGTGACAGTTCCAGCACAGAGCAGGATCATGCTGAGCATCCAACATCACCCAGTATCAAGAGCAGTGGTTCTCAACCAGGGTGATTTTGCACACAGGTGACATTTGGTAGTGTCTGGCGACAGTTTTGCTTGTCAGAACTGTATATGCTACTGGCATCTAGTGGACAGAGACCAGAGATGCTACTAAACATCCAACAGTGTACAGGAGAGCCTCCCACAGCAAAGAATTATCCAGCCCAAAGTGTCAATAGTGCTGCCTAGCTAGAGAAATAAAGATGACTTAACACAAGTATTTAATGAGCATTTAGTATTTTGTATCTACTGCACCACATATATAATCATGAAAGTATAAATCATAATATCTCCCACAGTGAGATTTCTTTAGTGTATGGAGGGAGTAGTGATGTTATGTTTCATCATATATAAATTAGAATTATTGCCAAAGGATAAATGTTCTGAAAGAATATCTGTTTTTCTAATTCTTTTGCTTGTGTCTTTTTTTGTAGAAATCTTGGTTGCAATTTACTCCCAGAACTGAGCTTTGGAACGTTTCAGGCCTGGCATGGAATGCAGTTTTTACACAAGTTGTAAGTGAAATAGAAGATGAATACATGTAAACAACTGTGTGTAAAAACAATCATGCAGTTATTGGTTAGCTGGGTGTAAGTAAGCCCAGTATGAATTCTGGAAAGTATGTCTTGAGAGCCATTTATTTTTTTTTTCAAATGAGGAAACTAAGGTACAAAGAGGCCAAGAGACTTGTTTAACTCATATATATGAAAGGCTCTGCTTTCCATAGTACTGATCTTTGGCATGGTCAATTAAAGGCACCGAACAGAAACACTCAGATTAGCATTGTCATGGAATCCCACTCCATGGATGCCTCTCCAATATGCGAATGGTCCAGGCACTTCCACTTTTGAATTTCGCTTTGATTCCTTTTCATGTGCAAAGTTCCTAACTGCTTAAAATGTATGCAACACAGAGCTGCAGAGAACTAAGTTTAGCAGGGTGTGGTTCAGTGGGTGTGGGTGCTTCCCCAACCATCATTAGCTCTTTTAAATGGTAAAGCAGAAAGAATTCCTGAACACCCACCACAGGGCTCTCCCCAGCCACCCAGAACATTATTTTTCAAAAAAGCATATATTGCTGAAGTGAATTATCTGTGGCCAATAGGAACCTTTGAGGTATGGAAAAAGACGTTGTTTGTGTTCAGCTGTAGTGTGAAAAATATAAAGAAAAGACTTTGCTGCGGCCTAATTCAATATGTTTTCTTTGCTGACTACTCTTCAATAAGAAGTGTGGGTTTTACACCCCTTCAGCTCAAAACTTCTCTGATTTCTCATGGCACAAGGAAATGATAGTGGGTACGTTCAATGGCCCGAAGGCGATTTTAGACTCAAGGTAAAGAGCTCTTCTACACCTGGCTTTGGAAAAGACTCTCTTACCTGTCTTATGGTTCAGAAATCCAGTTTCACACAGTTCCCACATTTTGGGTTAATGAAGGTGTTGAGGCTGTGTCTGGAGCTGGATTAACAATTCCTGCAGATGCCTATCTTTAGCGGCCTCCTTCCTTTCCCTTGTTAGTTTGCTGACGCCTACCTTGGGGAGAGAGCACCAAGGGTCGGTTTTTCTTTTGTTAGCACACCGGAGAGCAGGCTCGTGAGGTCCCTTCACCAGGAGGTTTTAGTAGCGTCAGTACAACGTCTTAAACTCACCACTTTCCTAAACATCCTAGAACACCAAGAGTTCCTTATAAGAATCAGAGTTTCACCATAGTTAATGTAGGCAACACAGGAAAATACATTGTGGAAATAAATAAATAAATCACAGTTTAAAAATTAATGAATTCATTCCAAAACATTCACTGAGTGCCATGCCCACTGTCTGTGAACACTGTACTAAGTGCTGGGGATACAAAGACGCATAGGGCAGGGACTTTGTCCCCAAGAAGCTTTCATACTGGAAGGAGAAATATGGATGTCGATGGGAAAACATACATGAGAGCCATTCTAGCATCTATGCAGCAGGGTAACAAGGTGAGGGAGGGGGGTGATGAAGTAGCAAATGGGTGGTAGGTTAGAAAAGATTTGTAATGGAAGAGGCACCAACTTGTTCCTTTGGAATTTGTGCTCCTCTTAAATGACAGAAAAAGGTAGTGAAAGAATCAGAACTACCTGGTGTTGTAAATAAATTAGTACTGTACTCCGAAAACTCATTCACAGTTACTTTCAAAAGATTGTCACAGTATAGTAAGTCTTTGTTTTGGACTAAGTCTTTCTAATAGACAAAGCTAATTTGCTTCAGGATACATTTGCCATGGTGAGATATAAACTTTATTGCATCTCTTACCAAAGGCAAGCCACCAAGGGAAGATGCCACCCTTGAGTTAAATCATTTTACTACCTATAATGACATATTACTGGGGTGTTTATAAGTTGCTTGCATTAAATAAGTTTGGAAAAGGGCCCCAGCTGAGGTGGATTTATCATGAATTCAATGAACCTTAGGCTTCAGGGCTCCTCACTTGCATAGGTCCCTTCCAAGGTCTTGAGAGGGGTCCTAGCGATTTTTCTATTTATAACTTTGCATGTTTTTATTAGATAGGATTTCCCAAAGTAGATGAGGTTCAGGCCGCACAAATCCTTGATTCATCACCGGGTGTCAGGTAATTATAAGTCAGTAGGTTTCTTGAATGAAGCCTCTATGTTATTGAGAAATATCAGGTGAAGTAGTTAGCAGTGTGGTAGTCTATTTTAAATCCGAAATCTACCTCAAAGATGAGCCAAGAGCTTATTAATAAAGTACCACTTTTTCAATGGTGGTAGTAATCATATCTCTTTCAGATAAAATCAGGAATGAAATATACTATGGAAAACCGGCAGTGGTTGATAATCCTAAATGTTAAGTATGCTTTTTTTCTCTGACTGTAAAGTGTTTCTCCTTCATTCACCTATGCACGTCCAGACTGATGGCTTATTTTTAAAAATTCTTTTAGTCACTTCATTGGATCTAACAATACAAGCTCCATGATTTTAGAAACTGAAGGACTCTACAATGTGGAAAGGCTATATAACTTAAGCAGACAGAGCACATTCACATGCTGGCTTGTCCGTGGTACATCAATATTGTACCAAGAACATAAGCACGAAGAGAGAATAAGAGGAAAATCAAAGCCTTATCCCTATTGAATTATTTACCCCATTGTTGAGAATATCAGTGCGGGAGGTGTGGCCACACTATGAAGGCAGATTGAGCTGCGGTCACAGAGCCGCCCTAATGCTCCCCCAGTCAGCTAGCATTGGTTTCCTTTACATAGCTATGTACACACAAAAGCTTACACACTTGAGGGTGTTGTCCTCACTTTTTGCTATGTACTAGAATCCTGGCAACTTCTCAGATTTAGAAAGGCATAAACACTAAAAGCAAAAATAACTTGGGTCTGCCCTTTGGGGTGGTTCAGGGTGGCTGTTTTATTTGTAATAGTTCAAAATTTTGAGATTGTCACACCTAGCAACTACTATACTTTTCTTCTCCCCACTGCATCTTATTCTTCCCACCTGTAGTATTTTCTCCCATTCTATATGTTTATTCACTTTCTTGATAGTGTCCTTTGAAGCACAAACTTTTTAGTTTTTATAAAATCCAATTCATCTATTTTTCCTTTGGTTGTTTGTGCTTCTGGTATCATATCTAAGAAACTGTTGTCTAAAGCAAGGTCATAAAGATTTACTCCTGTGTTTTCTTCTAAGAGTTTTATAGCCTTAGCTCTGACATTTGGATATTTGATCCATTTGGAGTTAATTTTCATATACGGTGTGAAGCTTCATTATTTTGTGTGTGGATGTACAGTTGTCCCAGCATCACTTGAAAAGACTGTTCTTTCCACATAGAATTGTTTTGGCACCCTTGTTGAAAATCAATAGACCATAAATATGAGGGTTTATTTCTATATTGTCAATTCTGTTCCATTGATTTACATGTCTGTTCTTATTCCAGTACCACACTGTGATTGCAGTAGCTTTGAACTGAGTTTTGAAACCAGGATGTGTGAGTCCTCCCACTTTGTTCTTTACCGACATTGTTTTGGTTATTCTGTTTCCTTGAATTGCCATAGGAATTTTAGAAAGAGCTTGGCAATTTCTGGAAAGAAGTCAGCTGGGATTTTGATAGGAATTGCAATGGAACCATAGGTCGATTTGGGAAGTAGTGAAATTTTAATAAGATTATCTTCCAGTCCATGAATCCAGCATGTCTTTATATTTATTTAGATCTTCTTCAATTTCTTTCAACAGTTTTGTACTTTTCAGTGTGAATCTTGCACTTACTTGGTAAAATTTTCCCCTAAGTATTATATTTGTTTTGATGCTGTTCCACATGGAATTGTTTTCTAAATTCCATTTTTTGATTACTCATTGCTGGTGTGTAGAAATAATATTGATCTTATATCCTACAACCTTGCTGAAGTCATTTATTAATGCTAACAGTTATTCTCCTAGATGCCCAGGAATATGTCTTGTGGCCTTCCAGTTTCCCAGGAATACACTGGAATATTGCAAAGTGTCTGTGGACATCTCATTCCTCAGCTTTTCTTTTAAAGCTTTGCGGTTGGGTTGTTTTTTGCCCCAAACTGTTATCCATTGCCTCATGCCACCGCCATGTTAAAATATTTGCTTGAAAATGTTTTCCAGAAATGCCACCTGAGCAGAGGCTTTTCTCACTAGACAGCCCTCAGTCAGGTCAAAGGCAAGCCTTTCAAGTGAGGTCTTCCAGGGGACCACCAGACATGTACAACAATGACAGTTCTTTGGGGATGAGGCTTTGAAGGACCTCCCAGTCCATGCTGCTCGTTCTGGTACCAGGGATGTGGGCTGTTTTTCAAGGCTACCACTGGCATGGAGACCAAGGGTCAAGGGCAAGTTAAAGCAACACAGATCTCGTTGTTCTTACAGAAATTAATTTGTTTTCCTTGAATAAATTGCTCCCCCATTTGCTGCCAGCGTGTTGGTTAAATTCCCAGAGTTCAGAAGACGTTGATTCTGACCATTTTTGCCAGTTTTGTTGTTGCTGTTATTGTTGCTTCCATGCGGGGATGAATTTTCAGATGTCCTTCCTCCATCATTTTTACTGATTTTCCTGCAATTAAAAAAAAATCTATAAAGTCTCAATGGCCATAGGCTAATTAAATATTTATCACGAGAGATGATTAAGGAAAAAATAAATAAAAAGAGAAATAAATAAATAAATAAAAAGAGAAAATATAGTTCTCATAGAGGCTTTCCCAGATGGGTAGATGAAGTTTGAAAAGGTATTTCTATATTTAGTGCTGTCAAAATTAAGGTTAAAGTAACAGATGTTTCAAAAAGAAAAAAACCCTTTTTTTTCATTCAGGTTAAACACAGGCTTTAGAGTCAGAACTGAGTACCAACTCCAGCTCTGCTTCTTACGAGCTTGATGACTTAAGACAAGTTATGTAACTTCTCTGTGCCTCAGTTTCCTCATTTGTACAATTGTGTAATATATATATCACATAAGGTTACTGTGAGGATGAAATGTTAAATGCTGATCACATATGCATGGCAACCCAAAAGATATTAGTTTTGATAATTATCTTTATAATATTCTGCAAAAGTACACTAATAATTCTTGAGTAGAGTTAACCTAAAGTCAGATAGTCTCTTCTTTCTTCCTGTTTCTTTTCTGTTTTTTTTTCCCCCTTATTTGTTTTAAAGAACTAAGGGGAAAAGAAAGAAAGAAAGAAAGAACTATGAAGAAAATCTATTCCAACATTTTGGAGTAAAATTTTGTTCCTCAAAATTAATTTGTTTATTTTATTGATATATAAACAAAATGTTATTTATTTATTCAGCAAACATTTATTAAGTGCCTAGTAACTATTAGGCACTATGTCAGGCAGAGGAATAATAATGACAATAAAGTGTGGTCCCTGCTCTCAAGTTGCTGACAGTCTAGGAGAGTGACAAGTAAACAGTTGATTACATACACAGTAACAAAGGCTATGGCACCAGGATACACACGGGACTATGTGATGGGAGTATGGCTTTCACCAGTTCCTCTTGGATTTCTCTCTTCTTTGGCTCCAGAACCAAGGAATTAGCCTTATTTTTGTCTTTAGCTGGGTAGTTTAAATCATGAAATTTTTCAAACTTTGTAGAGATGAAAGAAAAACACCTTGAATTATGGAGGACACTAGAAATAGTACTTTTTTACAGAGCAAGGGCTTCCTACCAGCATAGTCACTTCGAGGGTTTTTAACGTGAAAAGTACTTTGGCATATTTTTTCTTTGCTAGCCACTTTTTTTCTATTTTATTGTTTGTTTGTTTGTTTCTCTTCTCCACTTTATCATCTAGAGACCTGGGTAGTTCCCAGTGAAAGAGTGTTTTACAGATTCTAAGGGAGATTTATAGGTAAAGACAGAAAATGATTTTTTTTAACCTTCAAGTTCCATACGCAAAAAAAAATGACTATAAACTTTCATGGAAGTAATTGAAAATGCAGATAATTTTAATTCCATTCCATTTTTCAGAATTCTCAATCGTAATCCTTTGCCAACAGTGGAAGATTCTTGTCTTTTTAAAGTGCCAGCATTAAACTATTTGTAAGTATTGTAACAGTTTCATGGCTCATGAGATAATTTCTGCTCCTTTTGACTTTCGTCAAAAATTGAGTACTTTGGCTAAACAGTCATAATTTAGATTTTAACTGGGTTATTGAAAATAAGAGTTATTGGCAAAGAAAAGGATTAAGAAAGAATATATATGGGTAAGAGAGCCAGCAGAGGATGAGAACAGTGTTGAAGAACACATATAGGTATGGAACATGAAGATGCATATAGGAATAGTATTTATCCAAGAAAGCAAAAAGGAATAAGGGGTACATTATTTTTTTAAAAAAGAGTGATCAAAAGAGGTAGATGCAATTGAAAATGAGAAGTGAGGCTAATAGAAAATGATTGTACTGTTCAGCACCAAGGTCATTAATTTGATGATGCAAATTTAAATTTCTTCCAAAAGAGCTCTTTGGAATTATCATCTATGGCAAGTAAGAAGCCAAAGTGGAAGTAATCCCATGTTACGTATCTTTTTCAGTTTAGAAATTTTGTCTTTGGGTTTTATATCATGCATGTTTGGGCTTCTCCTTCAGAGACATGGGAACAGCACAAGTGTCACTTACAGCAATTGAAAGCATCCTCATGATGACCCTTGAATTGGAAACACTGTAAGTTGATTTTTCTTACATTGATTTTCACTCAATTGTATTTTTAGGTTTGTTTGATTATCTTCTTAAGTCAGGTTTATTTATGTATAATTTTCATTTAACAAACTTCACTCTTTTTAAATATACAGTGTGATGTGTTTTGACAAACGTATAGTTCTGTAGCCACCACCACATTTGAGGTCAAGAAAACTTCTGCACTCCCAAGAGACCCCCCATGTCCCTCTGTAGTCAATCCATCCTCCTGTCACTACCAGCCCCTGGCAACCACCAATCTGAGTTTTGTCCGTATAATGTTGCCTTTTCCAGAATATTTGATAAATGAAATCATGTGGTATGTAGCTTTTTGTTTTTGGCTTCTTTCACTTAGCCAGTCTCTTTGGAGATTCATCTGTTTTGTTGCACCTGTCAGTAGCTCATTCCTTTTGAGCGCTGAGCAGTATTCTAGTTGTGTGGATACGCAGTCATCGTTTGATGCACATTTGAGTTTCTTCTTGTTTTTTGGCTATTATGAACAAAGCCTCTGAAAACACTCACATGTGTGTGTGAACATATGTCTTGTGTGAGCATATGTTTTCATTTCTTTGGGGTAAAATACCTCAGGGTGGGATTGCTTCATCATATGCTAAGTGCCTATTGAACTTTTTAAGAAACTGCTGAACTGTTTTCTAAAGTGCCTGTGCCATGTTGCTTTCCCACAAGCAGTCTATGAGAGTTGCAGATGCTCTACCTCTTCACCTGATCCTTATATTTGTTTTTAAAAAAATTTAGCCTTTCTAGTAGGTGTGTAGTTGAATCTCGTGGTTTTTGCCACATTTTGCATTTCTGTAATAGCTGATGATGTTGAGTGTCTATTCATGTGCAAATATCCTTTTAAATGAAGTGTCTGTTCAAATCCATTTTTTAATTGGATATTTGCATTGAGATTTAACAGTGCTTTATATAAAAAGCAATGGAAATAGTCCTTGCTCTCAGATATGTGTTTAGTAAATATCTTCTCCCAGATTGTGACTTATCTTCATTATATTAAAGTGTCTCTGAAAACTAGAAGTGTTAAATTTTTGATGAACTCTAATTTAGCAATTTTTCTTAATTTTTCATATTTATTTAATTTATTTATTTGGTTGTGCTGGGTCTTAGTTGCGGCAGATGGGCCCCTTAGTTGCGGCTCATGGGCTTCTTAGATCTGGCATGCGAACTCATAGTTGAGGCATGCATGTGGGACCTAGTTCCCTGACCAGGGATCGAACCCGGGCCCCCAGCATTGGGAACTTGGAGTCTTAACCACCACGGAAGTCCCTTAGCAATTTTTCTTAGATGGTTTTTGCTTTTTTGTGTCTTAATCTAAGAAATCTTTCTCTGAGACCCCACTGTCTAACCCCAAATCACAAAGATTTTCTCCTACGTATTCTTCCAGACGTTGTATAGCTCCATTTAGGTCTATGATTCATTTTGAGTTAATTTTCATATACGTTGTGAGGGAAGGGTCAAGTTTTATTTTTTTGCAGTTTAAAAAACTATTTCTGTAGGACCCTATTGTGACAGTTTATTACACAACGTACTGCACCTTAAACTGTGCCATCCCCCCTCCCATATGGCAAGCTAATAGAAACATTCTGTTACCACAAGGCTAGTTGAGGGGATTGCGTGAGATTAGTATGCGGAAACGGCCCTGCATTTAGCAGTCTGTTCCAACCGTCTTTGTCAGGTCACCTGACAAATGACTGTCTTCACCGTGCCGTCACGCATTGGTCACTGCTCTAGCCTCATCTTCCTCAGCGTCCCACAGCATCAGCCACAATTGCGATCCCTCTCTTGTCAGCTACATGCCCTCCTCTCTGGATATTAAAAATTATTTCCCTGTTTAACGACAATACTGTTAATACACAATATTGAAGACATTAAATTCTTACACAATAATATTACCTAATAAAGTGTTGCTATTCAAATTTCCCCCATTGTCTCTCTTATATAATATCATTTCTTTTAACAGCTTTTTGAGGTACAATTGACATGCAGTAATCTGTGTTCACACACTCACATACATACACACCATGAAGACATCACGAAAATCAAAATGTCCATCACCTCAGAAAGTTTCTTAATGTCTCTTTGTAATCCTTCCCATCGTTCCTTGCACTTCCCAATCGCCATGCAACCATTGATCTGCTTTCTGTTTGCATTTTCTAGAATTTTATATAAATGGAATCATACAGTGTATACTTTTTTCTAACTGGCTTCTAACTCAGCATAATTATTTTAATCTTCATCCATATTGTTGTATATATCAGTAATTCATTTCTGTTTATTGCTGAATAGCATTCCTTTATATGGATGTACCACCATTTATGTATTGACCATTGATGGACATTTGAGTTGTTTGAGTCTTTGTCTATTACAGATAAAGTTGCTATGACTATTTGTGTACAAGTCTTGTATGGATGTTTACTTCCATTTCTCCTGGGTAAATGCCTGCCTGTAGAATGGCTGCATCATTGGTAAGTGTATGTTTAAGTTTTTTTAAAATACCTATTTTCCATAGTGGTTTGATCATTTTACATCTCTACCAGCAGTGTATGCGAGCTGCATTTTCTTCACGTTGTGGCCAACATTTGCTATGCTCAGTATTTTTAATTTTAGATAGTTTAATAGGTGTGTAGTTGTATCTCACTGTAGCATCCCTAATGATTAATCATGTCAAACATCTTTTCATATGCTTATTTTCCATCTGTATATCTTTGAATCTTTTATTTATATTTTTCTGGAGTTCTGAGAGTTCTTTATATATTCTGGAAATTAGTCCTTTATCCAATAGGTAAGTTGCTAGGTATTTTCTCCCATTCTGTGACTCATCTTTTCGTTCTCTCAGGAGTGTCTTTTGCAGGGCAGAAATTCTGTATTTCGATGGTGTCTAATTTATCTGTTTTTTTCTTTTATGCATTATGCTTTTGGTGTTGTATCTAAGAAATCTTGCCGAACTCAAGGTCATAAAATTTTTCACCTGTTTTGTTCTAGATGTTTTATAGTTTTATGTTTTACATTTAGATCTTTGAACCAATTTGAGTTCATTTCTGTATATGGTTTAGATGGAAGTTCCTTTTTTTTTCCTTTTTGCACCTGGATATTCAGTTGTTCCAGCATCATTTGTTGAAAAGACTATCATTTCTCCACTGAAACGCCTTTGAACCTGACAGTCAGTTCTCCCCCTCTCTCTACTTCAGAACTTTGTATTCTGTTCCTTTGGTCTTTTTGTCTCTCTTTACACTACTATCACAATGTCTTGAAGGTGTAGCTTCATAATCCTTGAAATCAGTTACTGTTAGTTCTTCAACTTTGTTCTTTCTCAAAGTTGTTTTAGTGATTCTAAATTTTATTTCCATATGAATTTTAGAATTAGCTTGTCAATGTCTATAGAAAAGCCTACTGGGGTTTTGATGTATACATCGATTTGGGGAGAATTGATGTCTCAACAATATTGAATCTTCTGATCCATGGATACTTTATATCTCTCCATTTATTGAGGTCTTTCTTAATTTCCCCCGGCAATATTTTACAGTTTTCAGGGTGCAAGTCTTTTGTCAGACTTATTCTAAGTATTTTATATGTTTGATTCTTTTATAAGTAGCATTTTAAAACTTTGATCTCTGATTGTTTGTTGAGACAAATTCATCTTTTTGTATGTGGATCTTGTACCCTGCAAACTTGATAAACTCATTTATTAGTTCCAGTAGCATTTTCGTAGCTTCTATCAGGTTTTCTACATAATCATGTTATCTGCAAATAAAGATAGTTTTACTTCTTCCTTTGCATTCTGAATATCTCTTTTCTTTTTGTTGCCCTATTGCACTGGCTAGAACCTTCAGTGCAAGGTCAAATAGAAGCAATGAGAGCAGATATCCTTGCCTTGTTCCTGATCCTGGTGAGAAAGTACTTTGTCCTTCACCATTAAGTATGATGTTAGGTTTTTTGTAGAAGTCATTTATCAAGTTGAGGAAGTCTCCTTCCATTCCTAGTCTACTGAGGGCTGTTTTTTTTTTTCTTTAATCAGGAATGTATGTTAGATGTTTTCATTCTTTTCCTGCATCCATTGCAGTGATTATATGATTTTTCCCTTCTTTTCTTAATTTGTTTATTTATTTTTGGTTGAATTGGGTTTTCATTGTTGTATGTATCCAGTATTCTTAATCTTTTATGTAGATCCATATTCCAATCTGGTGTCATTTTCCTTCTGCTTAAAAATACTTCTTTTAACATTTCTTATTGTGAAAGTCTACTAGCAATGAATTCTTTCAGCTTCTGTATGTCTGAGATAGTCTTTATTTTGCTTTTGTTTTGACAGATGTGGGTATAAAATTCTAGCTTGATAGAATTCAATTCACTACTTTAAAGATGTTATTCCACTGAGTTCTCGTTTATGATTTTTCAAGCAAGAATTCTGCTGTCATTGTTATCTTTGTTCCTCTGTACGTAGTGTATAATTTTTTCCTCTGGCTCCTTTTAAATTCTTCTCTTTATTGCTGGTTTAGAGCAATTCGATTATTTTCTGTGCCTTGGTGTAGTTCTGTCCATGTTTCTTCTGCTTAAAGTTCATTGATCTTCTTGACTTTGTGGGTTTATAGTGTTTACCAAGTTGGAAAAATTTTGGCTATTATTTCTTCAAATTTTTATATTTCTCCTCTCCTTCATGGACTCTAAGTACACATGTATTAGGCCACTTGAAGTTGTTGCACAAGTCACTGAGGCTCTATTCATTTTGTTGTTGTTTTGTTACTCCTTTTGTTTCATTTTGGATAGTTTCTGTTGCTATGCCTTAATGTTCACTGACCTTCTGCCGTGTCTAATTAGCCTTTAACCTCCTGCAATATCTTTTTCATTTAGACATTGTTTTTAATCTCTAGAAGCTCAATTTAGGTCTGTTTTACATTTTGCATGCCTGTACTTAACATTTTCAGGGTTTAGTCTGGGTGTTTTAACATATGAAATACAGTTATAATAACTTTTCTTCATGTATAATAACTTTTTAAAAGTTCTTTCCTGCCCATTCTAACATCTGTATCGATTATGGGTTATTGTTGATTGATTGCCTTTTCTCCTCAGTATGGGTCATATTTTCCTACTTCTTTGCATGCTTGCATGCAATTTTTCATATGATCCCAGATATTGTGAGTTTTAGTTTATTGTGTGTTATGTATATTTTTATTCCTGTAAAATGCCTGGGCTTTGTTTTGGGTGAAATTAGGTTACTCAAAACACTTTTCTTCTTTTAGGTCTAGCTTTTAAGGTTCGTTGGGTAGGAGTCCAAGTAGCCTTTAGTCTGGAGCTCATCATTTGCAACTACTGAGACAAGTCCTTTCTGCGTATCATGAGGTTTTCCAGTCTGACTTGTAGGAACAGGTACTATTCCTACAACCCTGTGTGATATCCAGTTGTTCTTCTTATTAATCCTTTCATGTGGTTCTTTTCCTGGCATCAAGTTATTCCTCACACAAATGTACTGACCCATACTTTGTTGAATTCTCAAGAGCTCCCTCTGCATATCTCCAGAGTTCTTTGTCTGTGCACTTCTTTTCTCTCTGATACTCTGCTTTGTGAACTCTAGTTACCTTGGTTTTCCCAGACTCTTCTCTCCATTTCGTCTGTCAGGGAGCCCACTAGTCTCTGTCTGGACTTCTCTTCCCTGTACCATGACGTGGATACTCTCTCAGAGAAGTAAGGGCAATTATAGGGATCACTTCATTTATTTCCCATCTCCTCGGGAATCACTGAAATGTATTGCCTGAGGTTCCGTTTCTTGAAGACTGTTGTTTCATAGGTTCCATCTGATTTTTTCCTTGTTTCAGCTGGGAGGTTAAGTTGGCCCTTGTACTTCATCTTGGCCAGAAGCCAATAACATTCTTTAAGTCTGTTTTGTTTTGATACAGGATCCAATTAAAGATGAGGCATTGCATGTCATGTCTGTGTTTCGGTTAACCTAGAATTTTTCCCTACTATCTTTTTTTGGTCTTTTATGACATTGGCTTTTTTGAAGAGTCTAAGCCAGTTGTCTTGTAAATTGCCCCACAATCTGTATTTGTCTGTTTCCTCATTAGATTCAAAGTAAACATTTTGGGGAAGAATACTATATAGGTGATGTATTCTTCATACTTCATCCCTTGAGGTGGCCCAGTGCTAAGTTTGATCACTTGATTAAGGTGGTCTATTCCATATCTCTCCATTGTAAAGTTATTTTTCCCCTTGGTAATTGATAAATAATATGTGGGGTGATCCTTGGGATCAGTGAAGATCCTACTTTCAAACAACTCTTCACCCAACTGTGCATCAATGATAATCCTTGTCTGAATCGGTTATTACATTGATCGTTGCAAAATAACACTTTCCTAATTCTATCCTTCCTTTTGCATTTATTAGCTGACATTATTCTATAAAGAAGAGCTCCCCCACTTTTCATTTGGAGTATCATTATGAACTCATGTGCTTTTTTTTCAATTAACTGTGTTATACCTTATTATAATGATAATGTTATTCTTTGGAATGTTCCTTTTGTCCAGATTTGGTCAATGCGATCTCTGTTATTGTTTAGCCACATGATGCTTTTTTATTACTAGAATAATTTCTAATATATTACTCCTCACAAATAGGAACTGAGAAAGTGACTCCAGAATGTGCGGTCTTATTCATACTCTTCTTAGAAGTCTGCCTTCTTCGGGTGTACTCTCAACCCAAAGTGAGGCTTTCGGGTCGGAAGGAGATACTTCTGAATTAAACTGCAGTTCAATGTCACCCAATTCTAATCCCTATTCCCTTTTTTCTAGGCATATCATACCTACTGCCATCCTAATCCTTCTGTTGGGCACCTCTCTCCTCCTCGATATTTATTTCCAACAGTCAAGGGCAGCAATTGGCCAACCGGCCCCTATCCAGTTCTATAGTCCATATGCCCCAAGAACTCCTTTTTGCACTGGTCTGTGGTGGCCTTGGCCTACCTCTTCTACCTACTCAGGTAACTCTTTTACCACGAATTTAATGACCTGTGTTTCCATTTATAGGATCTTACCCAGCCGGAGGGCCTGCTGCCTCTGCCAATTTAAAAATACTATTGAGGTTGTCTGTGAGACAGTCAAGCTGCGTTGTGACAGTGAACGCCTGAGGGACGTCACACGTTGTGGTGAGTCTCAATTGCGGGATAATACATTTTTAATTTTTAACTTAATTTTTTATTTTTAATCAAGGATGATACATTTTAAAACTAATGATGTAATTACATTATTTTAATACATTCATTCAGAGTTCCAGCTCCCTAAATTTCTAAGAATTACCCCCTTGCTAAAAATCAGATTCTTGGTTACATTATTAAGCTAAGAATAGCTCAGTTACATTATTAGCTTCATAATGTAACTGATCTGCATATGTAAAGGAACCAGAGAAAGGAATGGAAGGGGGAAGGGAATTCACATTAATGGCCACATATCCTATGCTGCCCTCTGTGCAAATGAGAACTTATTCACATAGTACATCACAGTTTGTAAACTGATTTTATATACATTAGGTCTCAAGTACCCTTTGTCTTATAAGACAGGTGTAAATATAGTTTTGTTTATTTTGTTTGTTTCTGCAATTTTATGAAGAGTACAAGTGATGCTGTTTTAGGTCCTATCTGGAGCCTGAGAGTTTCTGGTTCCATAAGCAGAAGCTGCTACCAAGCCCTTCTAATGCATGGGAGAGCTAGTTATTTCTTTGACTGTCCAGCTCTGAACTTGCTCTGAATCGCAAGTTTTTCTATCCACAAAACACTCAGGGGCTTTCAACTATTTTTCTATATATTAGATTTATGGGCACTAACTTGATGACTTCCAAAATGTGCTTTCATGCCCAGGTAGCTTGAATACAGGTCTCTTTCAGTGATCTAGAGCACATCATAAATAATAACACTTTGCCACTTATATAAAGACGAAATGGCTGATTTTTCAACACAGTTTTTTTTTTTTTTTTCCCTTTGGCCACAAAGCTGGTGGGATCGTAGTTCTCCCACGAGGGATTGAACCCGGGCCACAGCAGGGAAAGTGCCGGGTCCTAACCACTAGACCACCTGGGAACTCCCCCAAACATTTTTTTTTACTAATTATATTACTCCCTTCTCCCCCAGAAGTGGGCAGAAAAGGCATTTTTACTCTCCTTTTACCGGTGAGGAAAAACAAGATCAGAGGTGTTAAGTGCTATGAACCTAGTGCCCCGATCTCCTGTCCCCAGTTTGGGGCTCTCAGCTAGCCTCTGCTCCTCCTTTCTCATGACCCTTCCCTCCTCCTTTGACCCTCACCAAAAATACTTTCAATCCTTTTGGAAGACAAGCCCAGCTACACAATGGTACACATTACCTTCACACAGTCAGAAGATTTGGATGGTTCCCCAAGTAGAGCTGGAAATATTAGAAGTAAAATGAATTGAAAGCAAAGTAGCCATCCGACAGAAGTTGCTTTTTCCCGTCTACATTTTAGGGCCTCAAGTATTATTCCATTGATTTGTTGAACATTCCACATGGGCATACAATCTGGCAAATCTCTTAACTTATACCCGAGATCCCTGCCCAAATTTTAGCAAAGAGCCAGGTCGGACATAGTGTTTTTTTTCTGTATAGAGCCTTCTGTTATGGGGACTGGGATATATAGAAGCAGGGACTAAACAAAGGACTCAGTGGGTAGTTGGAGAAGGACATGTCCAGATGACGACCTGTTAGCGGCGGTGGTTGTCGTGGAGATCTGTGATAGCAGCAAGAACACAAGCACACTGAAGAGGTGGAGAGAGGAAGCCTCACACTCCTGTGCCTCTGAGGCAGGACAGGATGGGGTATATGAATGTGAGGAGTCACAGTAGGTCTGCAGAGAGTCCAGCTGATTAGGGGAATATTTGTCTTCCAGCCTTGGCTTTTCTTGAGTACTGGCCCCTGGGAACCAGTGGAGTAATCCTGAATATAGTTCCTATGTTTCACGCTACAGAATTTTCTGAGTAGATAGCCCCTTTTTCAAGAGAGACCTTTTTCACATTTTGTTGTTGCCAGTCATAGGCTTAAGTGTGGGTTTCTTTTTCTCCTAAGTAGCACTCAAACTTTGACTGATTCCTCATTTCTTTGGCTGTGGACTGACAAAAGGCTGTCCCATCAGTCTTCAGTGATGAAAAACAGTCCCTTCTCTTTTGACAGATGAAGAAACATCTATAGAGAATGCAGGAGGATCGTTGATGCAGGTGTTACAAGCCCAGCAGAAGAACAACAGCACCGAGCTGACTATTGAGTCAGAGAGGATGTCCTCACATAACAGTGCTGTCAGCTTGTCAGGCTTCATGAATGAGCAGCTGGACTTTCATACTAAAAGTGATATTATCAGTACACTAAATTACATACTGCCTTATATCTCAGAGGGAAATCTAGGAGATGTGGAATCAACATTATTACCATTCATTCAACTTCTTTTTTCAAATAAACAAGATGGACATATGCCGCTGGGCCTTTTGAAAAACAATACAAGGAGCCTTTCTGTTAAACCTGTACCCAACAATTCAACTAATAAAAACAAATTGAGGGAACTCCATTTTGTGGAAAATTTGTTAGATGCAGAAACTCAAGAAAAAATTGATGAGGTTAAAAAGGAAGAAAAACCTGCCACGCGTACGCGTTCCAACCTTTTAAGTGCCATGTTTACACGCTACATCTTTCAAAAGAAATTAGAAACTGCCCAACCACAGAAAGACAGCCTAGCAAAGATTGAGAGTACAGAGGAAAAGCTGCTGAGAGTGAACAAGGTCCTCAAGGGGCATACAGAAAATGCACCTCAAAGCAGTGGGAGATGAGAGCGTCAGGAGGGAACAGAATGCCCAGCCATCTGTGGCGAGCACTGCCAAAGAATGAAAGCTCAGGAGGCCATCCCCAAGAAAGCTGAAACAGCTTCTCGTGGTGCAGAGGCCCAGGAAGCTGGTGGGAAAGTCCTCCAATGCAGAGTCTTCATTCCTAAAGGAACACAAGGCCGCAGGCTCCTCTTCCCTGAAACCGTACTTCAAGGGCAGGCCTTGTGCCTCCATCCCGCCAAAATCCCCATCTGAGGTTAAAAGCAAATCAAAAGACTTATCCAACGCTATTCATGTTTTCGAAGATGCAAAGGCAAGAGTTAGAAATATTAAGGACTTCGAATTAATCTCACATTCTGGAAAACAAATACATCTTCCATAAAATTAGGTCTCATCGGGTCCACAGAAAACCCAAAGTTAAAAGGAGTCGAGGGGCTTCCCTGGTGGCACAGTGGTTGGGAGTCTGCCTGCCGATGCAGGAGACACGGGTTCGTGTCCTGGTCCGGGAAGATCCCACATGCCGTGGAGCGGCTGGGCCCATGAGCCATGGCCGCTGAGCCTGCGCGTCTGGAGCCTGTGCTCCGCGACGGGAGAGGCCACAACGGTGAGAGGCCTGTGTACCGCAAAAAAAAAAAAAAAAAAAAAAAAAAAAGGGAGTCGAAAGTTCAGAAAGAAAAGTTCACTTGATAGAATGATGCTTGCAAGCCCTCCGTTCTCTGTCGTGAGGAGTCTCATAAATTCCCCTCCACGAGAGGCTGTTTCGTCTTCAGGAGAAGTGACTTCTCAGGAAAATCCTTTTCCAGAATTATTTTCTCTTTCAGACCCTTCTGCAGAAAACACTACTTCAGAAAACAATACTGCACAAAATGTTTCTGAAGCAATTATTTCTACAGGAAACGCTACTCTGCCAGGAGGAACCGGCCCTGGAAACACTAGCCATAGGAACGTCTCCACTGCACATTCTACTGTTGCTGCAGACAACAGTATGCCAGCTGTTCAACACAGCAACAAAACACAATGGGAGCACCACAACATGGTCACTGAATTATCCTCTAAGCCCACAGGCTTCACTTTCCCAGGGCTCGCATCCCCGGGTGATCAAGTTGAAACTCAGCTAAACCAGCAGCTCTGGTCCCTCATCCCCAACACTGACGTGCAAAGGCTCATTTCTCATGTTATCCAGACTTTGAAAATAGACTGCTCGGACACCCACGTGCAGCTGGCCTGTGCCAACCCCATCTCTAGAACAGGCCTCCTGATGAAGCTCCTCAGCAAGCAGCAAGAAGTAAATGTGTCCAAAGCGGAATGGGATACGGACCAGTGGAAAGCTGACAACTATATCAGTGAGAGCACAGAAGCCCAGAGTGAGCAGAAAGAGCAGGAGTCAAGTGAGGTGAGGATAACCCCTGACACATGGGACTTGGACTTTTACTCAGTTTAGGACATGCCATTAACGTGCCCAAGCGGGAATACCACGGGCTCCTAGTCAGTATCTTATCTTCAGCCATGAAACGGGCTAAGACAGTGATCTCCAACTTTGCTCATTGAGAGAGTGTGTCACTATTCCTAGGGTAGACGCGAAAAGGACATAACACAAGATAAATAAATTGTAGATAAATTGTAGAAGAAAATGCTAATGATAAGACTAATAACATTCAATTTGACTTGTTCTTATAGAAGCTACTCGCCTGGAAGGATTGGGTTTCATAGTAGTTTAAGAAGAGTTAGCTATCGTTTAGAATAGGATTAAGAATCGTAAGTTTTCATCCCTTCTATCTCCTTGTTTTTAAAAATTGTTATATATTTTTTTAGCTCACAAAAGAAGTTCCAGGTTATGACTATAACAACAAACTCATCTTGGCAGTATCTGTACCTGTAGTAGTGACGATTTGTGTTAGAATTCTCTGTCTCATTGAGGTAAGGACAATAATTAATTCAGATTCAGAACCCAGAAACTGAGAATCAAATCCACCTTTCCTCCTGCTACTACTTGATTCTTCCCTTTAGCCATGAGGACTGACATACACTTTGTTCTTTTAATGAAAAGTATATTCCCAGGATGTTTTTTTGTGTGTTTTTTTTTTTTTTTTTTTGGCTGCGTTGGGTCTTCATTGCGGTGCGTGGGCTTCTTACTGAGGTGGCGTCTCTCGTTGTGGAGTACGGGCTGTAGATGCACGGGCTCAGGAGTTGTGGCACACTGACTTAGTTGCTCCGCAGCATGTGGGACCTCCCCAGACCAGGGATCGAACCTGTGTGCCCTGTGCTGGCAGGCGGATCCTTAACCATTGCACCACCAGGGAAGTCCCCACAGGATTTTTAAAAGGAACTTCACTCCCAGGAGATCCCTATGGAATTGGATCCCTGATAACAAGCTATTGGACTATTTTGACACGTGAAGTTTATAAGAAGGCCAGAGTTGACATGATAGTAAATTTTCTTCAACCCAACAAAGTATGCTGATTTGATGTACTCACCAGTCACTCTCATTCTACTGTTGATTTCTTTCCTTCTTGGCTGAAGTGATGAGAGATATAGGATCTCCATACTCAAGGAGCTATCAGTCACCCTGGGAGGGCTAAAAGGGCATGCCTAAAAGACAAAAGTGTGATCTCGTCAATTCCTCAGGTTTACTTAGCAGCTTTCTTCTCCGGTGTATTAGGAATTGTGTAGATAGGTTCCATTAAAACACTGCAAGTAAACTCTTGCAGCAGGCTACCCTCAAATATTTATAGTAGCCTATTCCTGGAGCTAGCCTGTTTACCTTTTGTTCAGTTACATAGTGGTTGATTACTTTTCCCAGCAGGCAGTTGCTAACATTAAAAGAGTGATTTTAATAGGCTGACAGTCTTGATTCTACCCTACCACTCCACATTACTTTAGTTATCTTTTCTCCTGTGATGGCAGCCCTCCATTCCAGCCAAAGCAGCTCCTCACTATACGCTAGTTACACCATAGCCATTCCTACTTTTGTCTGTGCCTTTGTCCATCGAAAATTCCTTTATTTTGCTTTGCCTGTGGAACTCCTATGAATCTCTGAAAAGCCAACTCAAGTTCAGATATCTTTCTCTGTAAAGCCTTCCCTGAATACTCCAGCCCTCCTGATCCTAGTCCTGTGAGGTTTGTCACCATTTCTTAGGGGCCATAGCAAAGTAGTCCCCCCTCCCCTCAGAACTCACAAAAGTGGTAAGCAGTTTTTTGAAAGGCAGCCCCCCAAGAGAGAACCACCAAGGTTAGCACATCATGGAGCTGAGCAGAGATGTGTAAGGACCAATGGCTTCCTGGCCTATCACACTTGAATCAAACCTGACATGATGTACTAACTTCTAAAGAGAAATGTGTCTATCTGCAGGAGGGTTGGTCACTAGTGAAAGCATAGAAAAGGTGAGGAGAGACCAACATGGGCAGTGCCCATCCTCACATTGCCCAAGAGTAGAGATGGCACCTTAGGCAGCATAACTGAGGAGTCAGGCCCACTAGCCAGGCTGCCTGTTGAGGAGATGGATGGATCCAGTTACCTCAGGCCTTCCCATTAAGTTCTGGATTCAGCTGATTCCTTTTCTAATTCTGATCTCACCAAGCAGCCTTCGATTCTGTGATTGTGCTTTAGTGTGCCACGGAGGCCTGTCCCCACAGAAGGTAATTCTCTGATTGTGTAGACACAGATGCCCCGTGTGTAGAACAGATGTATTTCTCATTGTCAAGTAATAATTTGGCATTCTGATGTTTGATCAATCCTGTGATATTGCTAAAGTGAGACTGCCACAACAGGAAGACGTGAGTTCTCGCTTGGTGAGGAAGAGTATGATTTCTGAGCCTAGGAGGCTGGGGACTAGCTTGCTAGTCATTGGCCATTGCCCAGACTGTACCCTCTACATCTCAGGTGGCATATGGCCTTTGGCATGTTTAGAATTTCTGTAAAGTCCCCTTTTTTATTGTTTTTAACTTCTTGCATTTGTTTTGTTTTGTTTTGTTTTGTTTGGGCCTGTGTGATCTTAGTTCCCCAAGCAGGGATTGGACCTGTACCCTCGGCAGTGAAAGCGAGGAGTCCTAACCTTTATTTCCTCTCCCCACATATACGATAAGCTTTTGGAGGACAGGGACCATGCAGTGTTCTTCCTATGGTAGATAATAATGGTGTTCAATGGAAGAGAGATGAGGCGTTATGTCAATTCCACAGTGAGGAATAATGCAACCGAATATTTATTTGAAGTAGGATAGAGTCCAGCAATAGACCCCTGTGTTCTTAAGACTTTTGAAATGTCATGTTTTAATATTGCAATCAGGGGAAGAAAATGAATAAATGGTGATAGAATAGCTGCCTAACTATTTGGGGGGTAAATAGCAGATCCCCATGTTTCATGTTAAATGAACATATATCCATAAATGTGAAAAAAGACCACATAAAGGTATTAGAAGAAAATAAAAGCAATATTTCTATAATCTTCTGGTGGGAAAGAGCCTTCAGAGCCTGATGCCACAAGCAGAGCCTTTGATATATTCCACCATCTTGTCTGTGACACCAGCTTAGCACTGATTCATGCCGAGCGTAAGATGAAGAGTTTTCCATATATTGTCTGATTTAAAGCCCACAGTCCTGTGAGGATGATATTACTATCCCTCCCTCATAGATGAAGGAGATCAGTGTAAGGCCCCAGCGGCCAAACCGAAAGCAGAAGGCAGTTTCACCCGACTGCAAAGCTGGTGCTCCCTCCTCCACTCTTTTGTCTTGTCTCCTTAGAGACAAAAACACTGGAAATATTCGAAACACTGAAATTCAATGAAAGCCAGTATTTCTTTACCATAAAGAGTTTTTGTTTGTTTGTTTCGAAGTGGTGGGGTTTGGCCATGCTGTGCAGCTTGCAGGATCTTAGTCCCTTGACAAGGGATTGAACCTCGGGCCACAGCAGTGAAAGAGCCACGCCCTAACCAGTGGACCACCAGGGAACTCCCAAGAGTTTTGTAAGTCAACAAGAGGAAGACAAACAGTCCAGGGGAAAAGGGGGCGAGGGCTGTGAAGAGTAGGAGGTGTGTTGACAGTCTGCCACCATATCTGCCTGTCGTCTCCTCATGGCTCATGTGGGGTGGGTTTTGTTAGCCAGGCCTTTGTCACCTCGTGACGTAAAAATCACCTCTAAGATTTTCTTCAAGTACTTTTATAATCTGTCCAGAATTTGTTGTATTTGTTTGTTCGTGTGGTTGAGGTAGGGGATCTAACTTTTTCCCCCTACATGAAGATCTGATTCTTTTCAAATCTTTCACTGAATGGTTTATTCTTTCTTCCCTGGTCTACTATGCTATCTTCATCTGGATGCTGTTCTGTGATCCAGTTATCTTGTCCTGTACCAGTACTGATATCACACTGCTTAATTCCAGTTGCTCTATAACATATTTTATATCTGGTAGGGCAAGGTCCTACTCTTTGACCTTCTTTGGCATACATCTCATAACTATTCTCACATATATTCTCTACCAAATGTCAGCTGGCCAGGTTTATTTAAAAATTATTTTGGTTATAAAATGGATTGCATTGAATTTTTAGTTTCATTTGAAGAGAATTGACCTCTTTACAACATTCTAGGAGGATGGTATCTCATGCCATGTAAGTACTTCTTAATGTCCTTCAAAAAAGGTTTAATATTTTCATCACATAGGTCTTACAAATTTGTGGCTAAATTTATTCCTAGGTACTTTATGCATTTTTATTGATATAGTAAATGGGATGTTTCTTCTGTTTTTTAGTTAGTTAGTTGTGTTATATGGGAAAGCTATTGAGGCTAATATGTTGATCTCTTGATTTTGTATGGAGCCATCTTACTCATGTTACTTCCAATAAAATTTCAGTTGATTCTTTTGGACTTTTTAGGTCCCTTGTTTCATATGCAGATATGTTTGTCTCTTCTTTCCAATACTTCGTTTTTCTCATCGTACTGATTAAGACCTCCTCCACAATGCTCAATAGTAGCAGTAATGATTGGGCATCCTACTCTTGTTCCTGACTTTAAAACAATGCTTAGGTTTTTGCCAGATACTTTTATTTTCTTTTCCTACTTCTAAGAGTTTTTATTAGGAATTATCTGTTGAACGTTATCTAAAACAGTCAATAAAATATATCGCCAGCTGCATGCAAGACCCTAAGTTAGGTACTGTGGAAGAGTCAAAGGATTCTTAAACAGGGTAGAATTCCTTTCCTTGAAAGAGTTATCATCTTACTGGATAGATCAGATTTAAAGTAAAAAGGAATGAATAAGGATTTGGAAATAGTTGTAATGGATAATCATGATCCTGTTTTCTTTCAAAACAGATTTCTTCTCATAGAATTGCAAAAGAGGAAGATAGAAAAAGAAGCAGAAGGTAAATATTGGTCTTTGAAAGCAGAATTTTACAACTAGAGGAGAACTTAGAACTCATCTATTTCAGTTTCCTCACCAAAGGCAGGAAGAACGCTTAATCACCCTAATGGTTTACCCTAGTTTATTTATCAGCAGAATTAGCTCCCCAGCCCAAGCTGAGTTAGAACAGGACTGGCACACATTCATCTGCTCTCACTAGTCCTTTAAGGAAAGAGGGTGGACGGGGAGAGGTTTTGGTTGTACCTGTTCCTGCTGGGCTGATGCCTGGCTCCCAGGCATCAGGCCAGGCCAGAGGCCTTCTAGGAGGCTCGGGGGTAGGGAGGGCCACATGGTTGGGGATTTAGGGGCTGGCCTCACTCAAAGCTGACGAAAGGTAGAACATATGAGTCCCTCCTGGAAAGTGGCAAGAAAACTTCCCTTCTCATCCTACTGTTTTTCAGGCCCCTACTCTCTATTCCCTTTATCCAAACCTCATAGAATTTTAACCGGGAGAAACTTTAGACACTAGTTTGTCTCTTCCTTTTGTAATAAGGAACTGGAGAAAGAGAAAGGGAAACTATCTTGCCCCATGGTCATACTGCTAGTGATTACCGAGAAGAAGATGGTCCCTTTCCACTGAGGACTTCTCCACTGATCACACACTGTGCTTGGGCTGTGAGCTACGTTTTATGTCACAGTCGAGTAGACACATACTATATGGACATAAGTAGTTTCTGAAACAAACTTATTGTGCACTCTGATTTTTTTCTCTTCTATTTGTATTCGAAAAGAGTATTTTGTGCTTCCCTGCTGGTCGTGGCCTTTAAACGGATTCCACAATTCACTGACACCTGAGTGACAGCCTGCAGAGTGAAAGTCAGAGAGCTATAGATGACTTTGCTCGTTGGGTTCAGGTGTTTACTTGGTGTGATTCAACTTATAGGATAGAGCAGCCAGGAAAATAAAATCACCTTCTCCCCACACCCACACCCCCAGCAAATGCTGCATGTGCGACTAAGTCCGAAGCGGACTGGTGTGAAGCGCGTCTAAGGGAGTAACAAGTTTCTGCCCAGTGCCGTTGTGCAGTGTTTTCACTGCACGAGGGCAGCTGGCCAAGGGCAAAGAAAGGTGAACGGGGCTGAAAATCCTGCCTATACTCCATGCTAAGCCACATACAAATGTCTCTCCAGAGACACTTGGGGTCCATTTTGGACAGACACAGAGAACTTCTGGAAGGCCAGCATGCATGCAATGATTTTCATGATCCCGGGTCTGTGGTGGTTTTGCTCATTGTGATTATGGACTGAGGTCCCCATTTAGTCCTAATGAAAGCAGAGATAACACATTGTGAGAGCGATGAAAAGTGACATGCAACACTAACTGTGTGTGTAACACTAACTGTGTGTGTTTTCCTCCAAGGGGCTTTTTTTGATTTCTGCTGCGTAAGAGAAGCTCAGGGGAAAGTGAGAGTCAGGTAGATGTGAGGAGGATAAAGTACTGTGGCCAGAGAAAGCAGGGGAGATGCAGAATTAATATTTCCCTTTCTGTGTTCTAGGAGGGCTTTTTCGGGAGAAGGCGGCCACTTTGGCTTAGGGATATGTATAGGCCTCTCAGCGCCACACGCAAGGAACACATGGCCCAAAAGCTACACGACAGGGAGTCTTCTGATGAGGATGAGATATTTCTGCATCCCAGCAGGAGGCCCAAACTCGTCATCCAGAGCTCACTGAGGAGGCTGAATCTTTACCTCATCAAGAGGCCCCTGCTCAGCATCCACAGACCCCTGAGGACGTTGAATCTTTTTCACCCCAGGCAGAGGCCCAGGCTCAGCATGCAGAGCCCACTGAAGAGGTAGAACCACCTCCACTTCGGCAGGAGGCTCCATCTCAGCCTTCAGAGGCCCCTGAGGAACTAGAAACTTCAAGTCCTCAGGAGGCCCTCGCCCGGCCCTTGGAGACACTTAAGGAGGTTGTAGTTTGACCATGTGTTCATCATGGGGTAAATGAAGCTCAGCAGTCACACTTGTACAATGGCACTGTTAAATCTCTGGCTCTGGCACTTCCCATAAGTCCACAGGTCACTAAAGAGGTTGAACCTTCTCCAGTCCAGCAGAAGACCCCATCTCAGCCTCCAGAGCTCCTTAAGGAAGTTGTAGCTCAGTCTCCATTGTATCCCGAGGTGACAGTTCCAGCACAGAGCAGGATCATGCTGAGCATCCAACATCACCCAGTATCAAGAGCAGTGGTTCTCAACCAGGGTGATTTTGCACACAGGTGACATTTGGTAGTGTCTGGCGACAGTTTTGCTTGTCAGAACTGTATATGCTACTGGCATCTAGTGGACAGAGACCAGAGATGCTACTAAACATCCAACAGTGTACAGGAGAGCCTCCCACAGCAAAGAATTATCCATCCCAAAGTGTCAATAGTGCTGCCTAGCTAGAGAAATAAAGATGACTTAACACAAGTATTTAATGAGCATTTAGTATTTTGTATCTACTGCACCACATATATAATCATGAAAGTATAAATCATAATATCTCCCACAGTGAGATTTCTTTAGTGTATGGAGGGAGTAGTGATGTTATGTTTCATCATATATAAATTAGAATTATTGCCAAAGGATAAATGTTCTGAAAGAATATCTGTTTTTCTAATTCTTTTGCTTGTGTCTTTTTTTGTAGAAATCTTGGTTGCAATTTACTCCCAGAACTGAGCTTTGGAACGTTTCAGGCCTGGCATGGAATGCAGTTTTTACACAAGTTGTAAGTGAAATAGAAGATGAATACATGTAAACAACTGTGTGTAAAAACAATCATGCAGTTATTGGTTAGCTGGGTGTAAGTAAGCCCAGTATGAATTCTGGAAAGTATGTCTTGAGAGCCATTTATTTTTTTTTTCAAATGAGGAAACTAAGGTACAAAGAGGCCAAGAGACTTGTTTAACTCATATATATGAAAGGCTCTGCTTTCCATAGTACTGATCTTTGGCATGGTCAATTAAAGGCACCGAACAGAAACACTCAGATTAGCATTGTCATGGAATCCCACTCCATGGATGCCTCTCCAATATGCGAATGGTCCAGGCACTTCCACTTTTGAATTTCGCTTTGATTCCTTTTCATGTGCAAAGTTCCTAACTGCTTAAAATGTATGCAACACAGAGCTGCAGAGAACTAAGTTTAGCAGGGTGTGGTTCAGTGGGTGTGGGTGCTTCCCCAACCATCATTAGCTCTTTTAAATGGTAAAGCAGAAAGAATTCCTGAACACCCACCACAGGGCTCTCCCCAGCCACCCAGAACATTATTTTTCAAAAAAGCATATATTGCTGAAGTGAATTATCTGTGGCCAATAGGAACCTTTGAGGTATGGAAAAAGACGTTGTTTGTGTTCAGCTGTAGTGTGAAAAATATAAAGAAAAGACTTTGCTGCGGCCTAATTCAATATGTTTTCTTTGCTGACTACTCTTCAATAAGAAGTGTGGGTTTTACACCCCTTCAGCTCAAAACTTCTCTGATTTCTCATGGCACAAGGAAATGATAGTGGGTACGTTCAATGGCCCGAAGGCGATTTTAGACTCAAGGTAAAGAGCTCTTCTACACCTGGCTTTGGAAAAGACTCTCTTACCTGTCTTATGGTTCAGAAATCCAGTTTCACACAGTTCCCACATTTTGGGTTAATGAAGGTGTTGAGGCTGTGTCTGGAGCTGGATTAACAATTCCTGCAGATGCCTATCTTTAGCGGCCTCCTTCCTTTCCCTTGTTAGTTTGCTGACGCCTACCTTGGGGAGAGAGCACCAAGGGTCGGTTTTTCTTTTGTTAGCACACCGGAGAGCAGGCTCGTGAGGTCCCTTCACCAGGAGGTTTTAGTAGCGTCAGTACAACGTCTTAAACTCACCACTTTCCTAAACATCCTAGAACACCAAGAGTTCCTTATAAGAATCAGAGTTTCACCATAGTTAATGTAGGCAACACAGGAAAATACATTGTGGAAATAAATAAATAAATCACAGTTTAAAAATTAATGAATTCATTCCAAAACATTCACTGAGTGCCATGCCCACTGTCTGTGAACACTGTACTAAGTGCTGGGGATACAAAGACGCATAGGGCAGGGACTTTGTCCCCAAGAAGCTTTCATACTGGAAGGAGAAATATGGATGTCGATGGGAAAACATACATGAGAGCCATTCTAGCATCTATGCAGCAGGGTAACAAGGTGAGGGAGGGGGGTGATGAAGTAGCAAATGGGTGGTAGGTTAGAAAAGATTTGTAATGGAAGAGGCACCAACTTGTTCCTTTGGAATTTGTGCTCCTCTTAAATGACAGAAAAAGGTAGTGAAAGAATCAGAACTACCTGGTGTTGTAAATAAATTAGTACTGTACTCCGAAAACTCATTCACAGTTACTTTCAAAAGATTGTCACAGTATAGTAAGTCTTTGTTTTGGACTAAGTCTTTCTAATAGACAAAGCTAATTTGCTTCAGGATACATTTGCCATGGTGAGATATAAACTTTATTGCATCTCTTACCAAAGGCAAGCCACCAAGGGAAGATGCCACCCTTGAGTTAAATCATTTTACTACCTATAATGACATATTACTGGGGTGTTTATAAGTTGCTTGCATTAAATAAGTTTGGAAAAGGGCCCCAGCTGAGGTGGATTTATCATGAATTCAATGAACCTTAGGCTTCAGGGCTCCTCACTTGCATAGGTCCCTTCCAAGGTCTTGAGAGGGGTCCTAGCGATTTTTCTATTTATAACTTTGCATGTTTTTATTAGATAGGATTTCCCAAAGTAGATGAGGTTCAGGCCGCACAAATCCTTGATTCATCACCGGGTGTCAGGTAATTATAAGTCAGTAGGTTTCTTGAATGAAGCCTCTATGTTATTGAGAAATATCAGGTGAAGTAGTTAGCAGTGTGGTAGTCTATTTTAAATCCGAAATCTACCTCAAAGATGAGCCAAGAGCTTATTAATAAAGTACCACTTTTTCAATGGTGGTAGTAATCATATCTCTTTCAGATAAAATCAGGAATGAAATATACTATGGAAAACCGGCAGTGGTTGATAATCCTAAATGTTAAGTATGCTTTTTTTCTCTGACTGTAAAGTGTTTCTCCTTCATTCACCTATGCACGTCCAGACTGATGGCTTATTTTTAAAAATTCTTTTAGTCACTTCATTGGATCTAACAATACAAGCTCCATGATTTTAGAAACTGAAGGACTCTACAATGTGGAAAGGCTATATAACTTAAGCAGACAGAGCACATTCACATGCTGGCTTGTCCGTGGTACATCAATATTGTACCAAGAACATAAGCACGAAGAGAGAATAAGAGGAAAATCAAAGCCTTATCCCTATTGAATTATTTACCCCATTGTTGAGAATATCAGTGCGGGAGGTGTGGCCACACTATGAAGGCAGATTGAGCTGCGGTCACAGAGCCGCCCTAATGCTCCCCCAGTCAGCTAGCATTGGTTTCCTTTACATAGCTATGTACACACAAAAGCTTACACACTTGAGGGTGTTGTCCTCACTTTTTGCTATGTACTAGAATCCTGGCAACTTCTCAGATTTAGAAAGGCATAAACACTAAAAGCAAAAATAACTTGGGTCTGCCCTTTGGGGTGGTTCAGGGTGGCTGTTTTATTTGTAATAGTTCAAAATTTTGAGATTGTCACACCTAGCAACTACTATACTTTTCTTCTCCCCACTGCATCTTATTCTTCCCACCTGTAGTATTTTCTCCCATTCTATATGTTTATTCACTTTCTTGATAGTGTCCTTTGAAGCACAAACTTTTTAGTTTTTATAAAATCCAATTCATCTATTTTTCCTTTGGTTGTTTGTGCTTCTGGTATCATATCTAAGAAACTGTTGTCTAAAGCAAGGTCATAAAGATTTACTCCTGTGTTTTCTTCTAAGAGTTTTATAGCCTTAGCTCTGACATTTGGATATTTGATCCATTTGGAGTTAATTTTCATATACGGTGTGAAGCTTCATTATTTTGTGTGTGGATGTACAGTTGTCCCAGCATCACTTGAAAAGACTGTTCTTTCCACATAGAATTGTTTTGGCACCCTTGTTGAAAATCAATAGACCATAAATATGAGGGTTTATTTCTATATTGTCAATTCTGTTCCATTGATTTACATGTCTGTTCTTATTCCAGTACCACACTGTGATTGCAGTAGCTTTGAACTGAGTTTTGAAACCAGGATGTGTGAGTCCTCCCACTTTGTTCTTTACCGACATTGTTTTGGTTATTCTGTTTCCTTGAATTGCCATAGGAATTTTAGAAAGAGCTTGGCAATTTCTGGAAAGAAGTCAGCTGGGATTTTGATAGGAATTGCAATGGAACCATAGGTCGATTTGGGAAGTAGTGAAATTTTAATAAGATTATCTTCCAGTCCATGAATCCAGCATGTCTTTATATTTATTTAGATCTTCTTCAATTTCTTTCAACAGTTTTGTACTTTTCAGTGTGAATCTTGCACTTACTTGGTAAAATTTTCCCCTAAGTATTATATTTGTTTTGATGCTGTTCCACATGGAATTGTTTTCTAAATTCCATTTTTTGATTACTCATTGCTGGTGTGTAGAAATAATATTGATCTTATATCCTACAACCTTGCTGAAGTCATTTATTAATGCTAACAGTTATTCTCCTAGATGCCCAGGAATATGTCTTGTGGCCTTCCAGTTTCCCAGGAATACACTGGAATATTGCAAAGTGTCTGTGGACATCTCATTCCTCAGCTTTTCTTTTAAAGCTTTGCGGTTGGGTTGTTTTTTGCCCCAAACTGTTATCCATTGCCTCATGCCACCGCCATGTTAAAATATTTGCTTGAAAATGTTTTCCAGAAATGCCACCTGAGCAGAGGCTTTTCTCACTAGACAGCCCTCAGTCAGGTCAAAGGCAAGCCTTTCAAGTGAGGTCTTCCAGGGGACCACCAGACATGTACAACAATGACAGTTCTTTGGGGATGAGGCTTTGAAGGACCTCCCAGTCCATGCTGCTCGTTCTGGTACCAGGGATGTGGGCTGTTTTTCAAGGCTACCACTGGCATGGAGACCAAGGGTCAAGGGCAAGTTAAAGCAACACAGATCTCGTTGTTCTTACAGAAATTAATTTGTTTTCCTTGAATAAATTGCTCCCCCATTTGCTGCCAGCGTGTTGGTTAAATTCCCAGAGTTCAGAAGACGTTGATTCTGACCATTTTTGCCAGTTTTGTTGTTGCTGTTATTGTTGCTTCCATGCGGGGATGAATTTTCAGATGTCCTTCCTCCATCATTTTTACTGATTTTCCTGCAATTAAAAAAAAATCTATAAAGTCTCAATGGCCATAGGCTAATTAAATATTTATCACGAGAGATGATTAAGGAAAAAATAAATAAAAAGAGAAATAAATAAATAAATAAAAAGAGAAAATATAGTTCTCATAGAGGCTTTCCCAGATGGGTAGATGAAGTTTGAAAAGGTATTTCTATATTTAGTGCTGTCAAAATTAAGGTTAAAGTAACAGATGTTTCAAAAAGAAAAAAACCCTTTTTTTTCATTCAGGTTAAACACAGGCTTTAGAGTCAGAACTGAGTACCAACTCCAGCTCTGCTTCTTACGAGCTTGATGACTTAAGACAAGTTATGTAACTTCTCTGTGCCTCAGTTTCCTCATTTGTACAATTGTGTAATATATATATCACATAAGGTTACTGTGAGGATGAAATGTTAAATGCTGATCACATATGCATGGCAACCCAAAAGATATTAGTTTTGATAATTATCTTTATAATATTCTGCAAAAGTACACTAATAATTCTTGAGTAGAGTTAACCTAAAGTCAGATAGTCTCTTCTTTCTTCCTGTTTCTTTTCTGTTTTTTTTTCCCCCTTATTTGTTTTAAAGAACTAAGGGGAAAAGAAAGAAAGAAAGAAAGAACTATGAAGAAAATCTATTCCAACATTTTGGAGTAAAATTTTGTTCCTCAAAATTAATTTGTTTATTTTATTGATATATAAACAAAATGTTATTTATTTATTCAGCAAACATTTATTAAGTGCCTAGTAACTATTAGGCACTATGTCAGGCAGAGGAATAATAATGACAATAAAGTGTGGTCCCTGCTCTCAAGTTGCTGACAGTCTAGGAGAGTGACAAGTAAACAGTTGATTACATACACAGTAACAAAGGCTATGGCACCAGGATACACACGGGACTATGTGATGGGAGTATGGCTTTCACCAGTTCCTCTTGGATTTCTCTCTTCTTTGGCTCCAGAACCAAGGAATTAGCCTTATTTTTGTCTTTAGCTGGGTAGTTTAAATCATGAAATTTTTCAAACTTTGTAGAGATGAAAGAAAAACACCTTGAATTATGGAGGACACTAGAAATAGTACTTTTTTACAGAGCAAGGGCTTCCTACCAGCATAGTCACTTCGAGGGTTTTTAACGTGAAAAGTACTTTGGCATATTTTTTCTTTGCTAGCCACTTTTTTTCTATTTTATTGTTTGTTTGTTTGTTTCTCTTCTCCACTTTATCATCTAGAGACCTGGGTAGTTCCCAGTGAAAGAGTGTTTTACAGATTCTAAGGGAGATTTATAGGTAAAGACAGAAAATGATTTTTTTTAACCTTCAAGTTCCATACGCAAAAAAAAATGACTATAAACTTTCATGGAAGTAATTGAAAATGCAGATAATTTTAATTCCATTCCATTTTTCAGAATTCTCAATCGTAATCCTTTGCCAACAGTGGAAGATTCTTGTCTTTTTAAAGTGCCAGCATTAAACTATTTGTAAGTATTGTAACAGTTTCATGGCTCATGAGATAATTTCTGCTCCTTTTGACTTTCGTCAAAAATTGAGTACTTTGGCTAAACAGTCATAATTTAGATTTTAACTGGGTTATTGAAAATAAGAGTTATTGGCAAAGAAAAGGATTAAGAAAGAATATATATGGGTAAGAGAGCCAGCAGAGGATGAGAACAGTGTTGAAGAACACATATAGGTATGGAACATGAAGATGCATATAGGAATAGTATTTATCCAAGAAAGCAAAAAGGAATAAGGGGTACATTATTTTTTTAAAAAAGAGTGATCAAAAGAGGTAGATGCAATTGAAAATGAGAAGTGAGGCTAATAGAAAATGATTGTACTGTTCAGCACCAAGGTCATTAATTTGATGATGCAAATTTAAATTTCTTCCAAAAGAGCTCTTTGGAATTATCATCTATGGCAAGTAAGAAGCCAAAGTGGAAGTAATCCCATGTTACGTATCTTTTTCAGTTTAGAAATTTTGTCTTTGGGTTTTATATCATGCATGTTTGGGCTTCTCCTTCAGAGACATGGGAACAGCACAAGTGTCACTTACAGCAATTGAAAGCATCCTCATGATGACCCTTGAATTGGAAACACTGTAAGTTGATTTTTCTTACATTGATTTTCACTCAATTGTATTTTTAGGTTTGTTTGATTATCTTCTTAAGTCAGGTTTATTTATGTATAATTTTCATTTAACAAACTTCACTCTTTTTAAATATACAGTGTGATGTGTTTTGACAAACGTATAGTTCTGTAGCCACCACCACATTTGAGGTCAAGAAAACTTCTGCACTCCCAAGAGACCCCCCATGTCCCTCTGTAGTCAATCCATCCTCCTGTCACTACCAGCCCCTGGCAACCACCAATCTGAGTTTTGTCCGTATAATGTTGCCTTTTCCAGAATATTTGATAAATGAAATCATGTGGTATGTAGCTTTTTGTTTTTGGCTTCTTTCACTTAGCCAGTCTCTTTGGAGATTCATCTGTTTTGTTGCACCTGTCAGTAGCTCATTCCTTTTGAGCGCTGAGCAGTATTCTAGTTGTGTGGATACGCAGTCATCGTTTGATGCACATTTGAGTTTCTTCTTGTTTTTTGGCTATTATGAACAAAGCCTCTGAAAACACTCACATGTGTGTGTGAACATATGTCTTGTGTGAGCATATGTTTTCATTTCTTTGGGGTAAAATACCTCAGGGTGGGATTGCTTCATCATATGCTAAGTGCCTATTGAACTTTTTAAGAAACTGCTGAACTGTTTTCTAAAGTGCCTGTGCCATGTTGCTTTCCCACAAGCAGTCTATGAGAGTTGCAGATGCTCTACCTCTTCACCTGATCCTTATATTTGTTTTTAAAAAAATTTAGCCTTTCTAGTAGGTGTGTAGTTGAATCTCGTGGTTTTTGCCACATTTTGCATTTCTGTAATAGCTGATGATGTTGAGTGTCTATTCATGTGCAAATATCCTTTTAAATGAAGTGTCTGTTCAAATCCATTTTTTAATTGGATATTTGCATTGAGATTTAACAGTGCTTTATATAAAAAGCAATGGAAATAGTCCTTGCTCTCAGATATGTGTTTAGTAAATATCTTCTCCCAGATTGTGACTTATCTTCATTATATTAAAGTGTCTCTGAAAACTAGAAGTGTTAAATTTTTGATGAACTCTAATTTAGCAATTTTTCTTAATTTTTCATATTTATTTAATTTATTTATTTGGTTGTGCTGGGTCTTAGTTGCGGCAGATGGGCCCCTTAGTTGCGGCTCATGGGCTTCTTAGATCTGGCATGCGAACTCATAGTTGAGGCATGCATGTGGGACCTAGTTCCCTGACCAGGGATCGAACCCGGGCCCCCAGCATTGGGAACTTGGAGTCTTAACCACCACGGAAGTCCCTTAGCAATTTTTCTTAGATGGTTTTTGCTTTTTTGTGTCTTAATCTAAGAAATCTTTCTCTGAGACCCCACTGTCTAACCCCAAATCACAAAGATTTTCTCCTACGTATTCTTCCAGACGTTGTATAGCTCCATTTAGGTCTATGATTCATTTTGAGTTAATTTTCATATACGTTGTGAGGGAAGGGTCAAGTTTTATTTTTTTGCAGTTTAAAAAACTATTTCTGTAGGACCCTATTGTGACAGTTTATTACACAACGTACTGCACCTTAAACTGTGCCATCCCCCCTCCCATATGGCAAGCTAATAGAAACATTCTGTTACCACAAGGCTAGTTGAGGGGATTGCGTGAGATTAGTATGCGGAAACGGCCCTGCATTTAGCAGTCTGTTCCAACCGTCTTTGTCAGGTCACCTGACAAATGACTGTCTTCACCGTGCCGTCACGCATTGGTCACTGCTCTAGCCTCATCTTCCTCAGCGTCCCACAGCATCAGCCACAATTGCGATCCCTCTCTTGTCAGCTACATGCCCTCCTCTCTGGATATTAAAAATTATTTCCCTGTTTAACGACAATACTGTTAATACACAATATTGAAGACATTAAATTCTTACACAATAATATTACCTAATAAAGTGTTGCTATTCAAATTTCCCCCATTGTCTCTCTTATATAATATCATTTCTTTTAACAGCTTTTTGAGGTACAATTGACATGCAGTAATCTGTGTTCACACACTCACATACATACACACCATGAAGACATCACGAAAATCAAAATGTCCATCACCTCAGAAAGTTTCTTAATGTCTCTTTGTAATCCTTCCCATCGTTCCTTGCACTTCCCAATCGCCATGCAACCATTGATCTGCTTTCTGTTTGCATTTTCTAGAATTTTATATAAATGGAATCATACAGTGTATACTTTTTTCTAACTGGCTTCTAACTCAGCATAATTATTTTAATCTTCATCCATATTGTTGTATATATCAGTAATTCATTTCTGTTTATTGCTGAATAGCATTCCTTTATATGGATGTACCACCATTTATGTATTGACCATTGATGGACATTTGAGTTGTTTGAGTCTTTGTCTATTACAGATAAAGTTGCTATGACTATTTGTGTACAAGTCTTGTATGGATGTTTACTTCCATTTCTCCTGGGTAAATGCCTGCCTGTAGAATGGCTGCATCATTGGTAAGTGTATGTTTAAGTTTTTTTAAAATACCTATTTTCCATAGTGGTTTGATCATTTTACATCTCTACCAGCAGTGTATGCGAGCTGCATTTTCTTCACGTTGTGGCCAACATTTGCTATGCTCAGTATTTTTAATTTTAGATAGTTTAATAGGTGTGTAGTTGTATCTCACTGTAGCATCCCTAATGATTAATCATGTCAAACATCTTTTCATATGCTTATTTTCCATCTGTATATCTTTGAATCTTTTATTTATATTTTTCTGGAGTTCTGAGAGTTCTTTATATATTCTGGAAATTAGTCCTTTATCCAATAGGTAAGTTGCTAGGTATTTTCTCCCATTCTGTGACTCATCTTTTCGTTCTCTCAGGAGTGTCTTTTGCAGGGCAGAAATTCTGTATTTCGATGGTGTCTAATTTATCTGTTTTTTTCTTTTATGCATTATGCTTTTGGTGTTGTATCTAAGAAATCTTGCCGAACTCAAGGTCATAAAATTTTTCACCTGTTTTGTTCTAGATGTTTTATAGTTTTATGTTTTACATTTAGATCTTTGAACCAATTTGAGTTCATTTCTGTATATGGTTTAGATGGAAGTTCCTTTTTTTTTCCTTTTTGCACCTGGATATTCAGTTGTTCCAGCATCATTTGTTGAAAAGACTATCATTTCTCCACTGAAACGCCTTTGAACCTGACAGTCAGTTCTCCCCCTCTCTCTACTTCAGAACTTTGTATTCTGTTCCTTTGGTCTTTTTGTCTCTCTTTACACTACTATCACAATGTCTTGAAGGTGTAGCTTCATAATCCTTGAAATCAGTTACTGTTAGTTCTTCAACTTTGTTCTTTCTCAAAGTTGTTTTAGTGATTCTAAATTTTATTTCCATATGAATTTTAGAATTAGCTTGTCAATGTCTATAGAAAAGCCTACTGGGGTTTTGATGTATACATCGATTTGGGGAGAATTGATGTCTCAACAATATTGAATCTTCTGATCCATGGATACTTTATATCTCTCCATTTATTGAGGTCTTTCTTAATTTCCCCCGGCAATATTTTACAGTTTTCAGGGTGCAAGTCTTTTGTCAGACTTATTCTAAGTATTTTATATGTTTGATTCTTTTATAAGTAGCATTTTAAAACTTTGATCTCTGATTGTTTGTTGAGACAAATTCATCTTTTTGTATGTGGATCTTGTACCCTGCAAACTTGATAAACTCATTTATTAGTTCCAGTAGCATTTTCGTAGCTTCTATCAGGTTTTCTACATAATCATGTTATCTGCAAATAAAGATAGTTTTACTTCTTCCTTTGCATTCTGAATATCTCTTTTCTTTTTGTTGCCCTATTGCACTGGCTAGAACCTTCAGTGCAAGGTCAAATAGAAGCAATGAGAGCAGATATCCTTGCCTTGTTCCTGATCCTGGTGAGAAAGTACTTTGTCCTTCACCATTAAGTATGATGTTAGGTTTTTTGTAGAAGTCATTTATCAAGTTGAGGAAGTCTCCTTCCATTCCTAGTCTACTGAGGGCTGTTTTTTTTTTTCTTTAATCAGGAATGTATGTTAGATGTTTTCATTCTTTTCCTGCATCCATTGCAGTGATTATATGATTTTTCCCTTCTTTTCTTAATTTGTTTATTTATTTTTGGTTGAATTGGGTTTTCATTGTTGTATGTATCCAGTATTCTTAATCTTTTATGTAGATCCATATTCCAATCTGGTGTCATTTTCCTTCTGCTTAAAAATACTTCTTTTAACATTTCTTATTGTGAAAGTCTACTAGCAATGAATTCTTTCAGCTTCTGTATGTCTGAGATAGTCTTTATTTTGCTTTTGTTTTGACAGATGTGGGTATAAAATTCTAGCTTGATAGAATTCAATTCACTACTTTAAAGATGTTATTCCACTGAGTTCTCGTTTATGATTTTTCAAGCAAGAATTCTGCTGTCATTGTTATCTTTGTTCCTCTGTACGTAGTGTATAATTTTTTCCTCTGGCTCCTTTTAAATTCTTCTCTTTATTGCTGGTTTAGAGCAATTCGATTATTTTCTGTGCCTTGGTGTAGTTCTGTCCATGTTTCTTCTGCTTAAAGTTCATTGATCTTCTTGACTTTGTGGGTTTATAGTGTTTACCAAGTTGGAAAAATTTTGGCTATTATTTCTTCAAATTTTTATATTTCTCCTCTCCTTCATGGACTCTAAGTACACATGTATTAGGCCACTTGAAGTTGTTGCACAAGTCACTGAGGCTCTATTCATTTTGTTGTTGTTTTGTTACTCCTTTTGTTTCATTTTGGATAGTTTCTGTTGCTATGCCTTAATGTTCACTGACCTTCTGCCGTGTCTAATTAGCCTTTAACCTCCTGCAATATCTTTTTCATTTAGACATTGTTTTTAATCTCTAGAAGCTCAATTTAGGTCTGTTTTACATTTTGCATGCCTGTACTTAACATTTTCAGGGTTTAGTCTGGGTGTTTTAACATATGAAATACAGTTATAATAACTTTTCTTCATGTATAATAACTTTTTAAAAGTTCTTTCCTGCCCATTCTAACATCTGTATCGATTATGGGTTATTGTTGATTGATTGCCTTTTCTCCTCAGTATGGGTCATATTTTCCTACTTCTTTGCATGCTTGCATGCAATTTTTCATATGATCCCAGATATTGTGAGTTTTAGTTTATTGTGTGTTATGTATATTTTTATTCCTGTAAAATGCCTGGGCTTTGTTTTGGGTGAAATTAGGTTACTCAAAACACTTTTCTTCTTTTAGGTCTAGCTTTTAAGGTTCGTTGGGTAGGAGTCCAAGTAGCCTTTAGTCTGGAGCTCATCATTTGCAACTACTGAGACAAGTCCTTTCTGCGTATCATGAGGTTTTCCAGTCTGACTTGTAGGAACAGGTACTATTCCTACAACCCTGTGTGATATCCAGTTGTTCTTCTTATTAATCCTTTCATGTGGTTCTTTTCCTGGCATCAAGTTATTCCTCACACAAATGTACTGACCCATACTTTGTTGAATTCTCAAGAGCTCCCTCTGCATATCTCCAGAGTTCTTTGTCTGTGCACTTCTTTTCTCTCTGATACTCTGCTTTGTGAACTCTAGTTACCTTGGTTTTCCCAGACTCTTCTCTCCATTTCGTCTGTCAGGGAGCCCACTAGTCTCTGTCTGGACTTCTCTTCCCTGTACCATGACGTGGATACTCTCTCAGAGAAGTAAGGGCAATTATAGGGATCACTTCATTTATTTCCCATCTCCTCGGGAATCACTGAAATGTATTGCCTGAGGTTCCGTTTCTTGAAGACTGTTGTTTCATAGGTTCCATCTGATTTTTTCCTTGTTTCAGCTGGGAGGTTAAGTTGGCCCTTGTACTTCATCTTGGCCAGAAGCCAATAACATTCTTTAAGTCTGTTTTGTTTTGATACAGGATCCAATTAAAGATGAGGCATTGCATGTCATGTCTGTGTTTCGGTTAACCTAGAATTTTTCCCTACTATCTTTTTTTGGTCTTTTATGACATTGGCTTTTTTGAAGAGTCTAAGCCAGTTGTCTTGTAAATTGCCCCACAATCTGTATTTGTCTGTTTCCTCATTAGATTCAAAGTAAACATTTTGGGGAAGAATACTATATAGGTGATGTATTCTTCATACTTCATCCCTTGAGGTGGCCCAGTGCTAAGTTTGATCACTTGATTAAGGTGGTCTATTCCATATCTCTCCATTGTAAAGTTATTTTTCCCCTTGGTAATTGATAAATAATATGTGGGGTGATCCTTGGGATCAGTGAAGATCCTACTTTCAAACAACTCTTCACCCAACTGTGCATCAATGATAATCCTTGTCTGAATCGGTTATTACATTGATCGTTGCAAAATAACACTTTCCTAATTCTATCCTTCCTTTTGCATTTATTAGCTGACATTATTCTATAAAGAAGAGCTCCCCCACTTTTCATTTGGAGTATCATTATGAACTCATGTGCTTTTTTTTCAATTAACTGTGTTATACCTTATTATAATGATAATGTTATTCTTTGGAATGTTCCTTTTGTCCAGATTTGGTCAATGCGATCTCTGTTATTGTTTAGCCACATGATGCTTTTTTATTACTAGAATAATTTCTAATATATTACTCCTCACAAATAGGAACTGAGAAAGTGACTCCAGAATGTGCGGTCTTATTCATACTCTTCTTAGAAGTCTGCCTTCTTCGGGTGTACTCTCAACCCAAAGTGAGGCTTTCGGGTCGGAAGGAGATACTTCTGAATTAAACTGCAGTTCAATGTCACCCAATTCTAATCCCTATTCCCTTTTTTCTAGGCATATCATACCTACTGCCATCCTAATCCTTCTGTTGGGCACCTCTCTCCTCCTCGATATTTATTTCCAACAGTCAAGGGCAGCAATTGGCCAACCGGCCCCTATCCAGTTCTATAGTCCATATGCCCCAAGAACTCCTTTTTGCACTGGTCTGTGGTGGCCTTGGCCTACCTCTTCTACCTACTCAGGTAACTCTTTTACCACGAATTTAATGACCTGTGTTTCCATTTATAGGATCTTACCCAGCCGGAGGGCCTGCTGCCTCTGCCAATTTAAAAATACTATTGAGGTTGTCTGTGAGACAGTCAAGCTGCGTTGTGACAGTGAACGCCTGAGGGACGTCACACGTTGTGGTGAGTCTCAATTGCGGGATAATACATTTTTAATTTTTAATTTAATTTTTTATTTTTAATCAAGGATGATACATTTTAAAACTAATGATGTAATTACATTATTTTAATACATTCATTCAGAGTTCCAGCTCCCTAAATTTCTAAGAATTACCCCCTTGCTAAAAATCAGATTCTTGGTTACATTATTAAGCTAAGAATAGCTCAGTTACATTATTAGCTTCATAATGTAACTGATCTGCATATGTAAAGGAACCAGAGAAAGGAATGGAAGGGGGAAGGGAATTCACATTAATGGCCACATATCCTATGCTGCCCTCTGTGCAAATGAGAACTTATTCACATAGTACATCACAGTTTGTAAACTGATTTTATATACATTAGGTCTCAAGTACCCTTTGTCTTATAAGACAGGTGTAAATATAGTTTTGTTTATTTTGTTTGTTTCTGCAATTTTATGAAGAGTACAAGTGATGCTGTTTTAGGTCCTATCTGGAGCCTGAGAGTTTCTGGTTCCATAAGCAGAAGCTGCTACCAAGCCCTTCTAATGCATGGGAGAGCTAGTTATTTCTTTGACTGTCCAGCTCTGAACTTGCTCTGAATCGCAAGTTTTTCTATCCACAAAACACTCAGGGGCTTTCAACTATTTTTCTATATATTAGATTTATGGGCACTAACTTGATGACTTCCAAAATGTGCTTTCATGCCCAGGTAGCTTGAATACAGGTCTCTTTCAGTGATCTAGAGCACATCATAAATAATAACACTTTGCCACTTATATAAAGACGAAATGGCTGATTTTTCAACACAGTTTTTTTTTTTTTTTTCCCTTTGGCCACAAAGCTGGTGGGATCGTAGTTCCCCCACGAGGGATTGAACCCGGGCCACAGCAGGGAAAGTGCCGGGTCCTAACCACTAGACCACCTGGGAACTCCCCCAAACATTTTTTTTTACTAATTATATTACTCCCTTCTCCCCCAGAAGTGGGCAGAAAAGGCATTTTTACTCTCCTTTTACCGGTGAGGAAAAACAAGATCAGAGGTGTTAAGTGCTATGAACCTAGTGCCCCGATCTCCTGTCCCCAGTTTGGGGCTCTCAGCTAGCCTCTGCTCCTCCTTTCTCATGACCCTTCCCTCCTCCTTTGACCCTCACCAAAAATACTTTCAATCCTTTTGGAAGACAAGCCCAGCTACACAATGGTACACATTACCTTCACACAGTCAGAAGATTTGGATGGTTCCCCAAGTAGAGCTGGAAATATTAGAAGTAAAATGAATTGAAAGCAAAGTAGCCATCCGACAGAAGTTGCTTTTTCCCGTCTACATTTTAGGGCCTCAAGTATTATTCCATTGATTTGTTGAACATTCCACATGGGCATACAATCTGGCAAATCTCTTAACTTATACCCGAGATCCCTGCCCAAATTTTAGCAAAGAGCCAGGTCGGACATAGTGTTTTTTTTCTGTATAGAGCCTTCTGTTATGGGGACTGGGATATATAGAAGCAGGGACTAAACAAAGGACTCAGTGGGTAGTTGGAGAAGGACATGTCCAGATGACGACCTGTTAGCGGCGGTGGTTGTCGTGGAGATCTGTGATAGCAGCAAGAACACAAGCACACTGAAGAGGTGGAGAGAGGAAGCCTCACACTCCTGTGCCTCTGAGGCAGGACAGGATGGGGTATATGAATGTGAGGAGTCACAGTAGGTCTGCAGAGAGTCCAGCTGATTAGGGGAATATTTGTCTTCCAGCCTTGGCTTTTCTTGAGTACTGGCCCCTGGGAACCAGTGGAGTAATCCTGAATATAGTTCCTATGTTTCACGCTACAGAATTTTCTGAGTAGATAGCCCCTTTTTCAAGAGAGACCTTTTTCACATTTTGTTGTTGCCAGTCATAGGCTTAAGTGTGGGTTTCTTTTTCTCCTAAGTAGCACTCAAACTTTGACTGATTCCTCATTTCTTTGGCTGTGGACTGACAAAAGGCTGTCCCATCAGTCTTCAGTGATGAAAAACAGTCCCTTCTCTTTTGACAGATGAAGAAACATCTATAGAGAATGCAGGAGGATCGTTGATGAAGTTGTTACAAGCCCAGCAGAAGAACAACAGCACCGAGCTGACTATTGAGTCAGAGAGGATGTCCTCACATAACAGTGCTGTCAGCTTGTCAGGCTTCATGAATGAGCAGCTGGACTTTCATACTAAAAGTGATATTATCAGTACACTAAATTACATACTGCCTTATATCTCAGAGGGAAATCTAGGAGATGTGGAATCAACATTATTACCATTCATTCAACTTCTTTTTTCAAATAAACAAGATGGACATATGCCGCTGGGCCTTTTGAAAAACAATACAAGGAGCCTTTCTGTTAAACCTGTACCCAACAATTCAACTAATAAAAACAAATTGAGGGAACTCCATTTTGTGGAAAATTTGTTAGATGCAGAAACTCAAGAAAAAATTGATGAGGTTAAAAAGGAAGAAAAACCTGCCACGCGTACGCGTTCCAACCTTTTAAGTGCCATGTTTACACGCTACATCTTTCAAAAGAAATTAGAAACTGCCCAACCACAGAAAGACAGCCTAGCAAAGATTGAGAGTACAGAGGAAAAGCTGCTGAGAGTGAACAAGGTCCTCAAGGGGCATACAGAAAATGCACCTCAAAGCAGTGGGAGATGAGAGCGTCAGGAGGGAACAGAATGCCCAGCCATCTGTGGCGAGCACTGCCAAAGAATGAAAGCTCAGGAGGCCATCCCCAAGAAAGCTGAAACAGCTTCTCGTGGTGCAGAGGCCCAGGAAGCTGGTGGGAAAGTCCTCCAATGCAGAGTCTTCATTCCTAAAGGAACACAAGGCCGCAGGCTCCTCTTCCCTGAAACCGTACTTCAAGGGCAGGCCTTGTGCCTCCATCCCGCCAAAATCCCCATCTGAGGTTAAAAGCCAATCAAAAGACTTATCCAACGCTATTCATGTTTTCGAAGATGCAAAGGCAAGAGTTAGAAATATTAAGGACTTCGAATTAATCTCACATTCTGGAAAAAAAATACATCTTCCATAAAATTAGGTCTCATCGGGTCCACAGAAAACCCAAAGTTAAAAGGAGTCGAGGGGCTTCCCTGGTGGCACAGTGGTTGGGAGTCTGCCTGCCGATGCAGGAGACACGGGTTCGTGTCCTGGTCCGGGAAGATCCCACATGCCGTGGAGCGGCTGGGCCCATGAGCCATGGCCGCTGAGCCTGCGCGTCTGGAGCCTGTGCTCCGCAATGGGAGAGGCCACAACGGTGAGAGGCCTGTGTACCGCAAAAAAAAAAAAAAAAAAAAGGGAGTCGAAAGTTCAGAAAGAAAAGTTCACTTGATAGAATGATGCTTGCAAGCCCTCCGTTCTCTGTCGTGAGGAGTCTCATAAATTCCCCTCCACGAGAGGCTGTTTCGTCTTCAGGAGAAGTGACTTCTCAGGAAAATCCTTTTCCAGAATTATTTTCTCTTTCAGACCCTTCTGCAGAAAACACTACTTCAGAAAACAATACTGCACAAAATGTTTCTGAAGCAATTATTTCTACAGGAAACGCTACTCTGCCAGGAGGAACCGGCCCTGGAAACACTAGCCATAGGAACGTCTCCACTGCACATTCTACTGTTGCTGCAGACAACAGTATGCCAGCTGTTCAACACAGCAACAAAACACAATGGGAGCACCACAACATGGTCACTGAATTATCCTCTAAGCCCACAGGCTTCACTTTCCCAGGGCTCGCATCCCCGGGTGATCAAGTTGAAACTCAGCTAAACCAGCAGCTCTGGTCCCTCATCCCCAACACTGACGTGCAAAGGCTCATTTCTCATGTTATCCAGACTTTGAAAATAGACTGCTCGGACACCCACGTGCAGCTGGCCTGTGCCAACCCCATCTCTAGAACAGGCCTCCTGATGAAGCTTCTCAGCAAGCAGCAAGAAGTAAATGTGTCCAAAGCGGAATGGGATATGGACCAGTGGAAAGCTGACAACTATATCAGTGAGAGCACAGAAGCCCAGAGTGAGCAGAAAGAGCAGGAGTCAAGTGAGGTGAGGATAACCCCTGACACATGGGACTTGGACTTTTACTCAGTTTAGGACATGCCATTAACGTGCCCAAGCGGGAATACCACGGGCTCCTAGTCAGTATCTTATCTTCAGCCATGAAACGGGCTAAGACAGTGATCTCCAACTTTGCTCATTGAGAGAGTGTGTCACTATTCCTAGGGTAGACGCGAAAAGGACATAACACAAGATAAATAAATTGTAGATAAATTGTAGAAGAAAATGCTAATGATAAGACTAATAACATTCAATTTGACTTGTTCTTATAGAAGCTACTCGCCTGGAAGGATTGGGTTTCATAGTAGTTTAAGAAGAGTTAGCTATCGTTTAGAATAGGATTAAGAATCGTAAGTTTTCATCCCTTCTATCTCCTTGTTTTTAAAAATTGTTATATATTTTTTTAGCTCACAAAAGAAGTTCCAGGTTATGACTATAACAACAAACTCATCTTGGCAGTATCTGTACCTGTAGTAGTGACGATTTGTGTTAGAATTCTCTGTCTCATTGAGGTAAGGACAATAATTAATTCAGATTCAGAACCCAGAAACTGAGAATCAAATCCACCTTTCCTCCTGCTACTACTTGATTCTTCCCTTTAGCCATGAGGACTGACATACACTTTGTTCTTTTAATGAAAAGTATATTCCCAGGATGTTTTTTTGTGTGTTTTTTTTTTTTTTTTTTTGGCTGCGTTGGGTCTTCATTGCGGTGCGTGGGCTTCTTACTGAGGTGGCGTCTCTCGTTGTGGAGTACGGGCTGTAGATGCACGGGCTCAGGAGTTGTGGCACACTGACTTAGTTGCTCCGCAGCATGTGGGACCTCCCCAGACCAGGGATCGAACCTGTGTGCCCTGTGCTGGCAGGCGGATCCTTAACCATTGCACCACCAGGGAAGTCCCCACAGGATTTTTAAAAGGAACTTCACTCCCAGGAGATCCCTATGGAATTGGATCCCTGATAACAAGCTATTGGACTATTTTGACACGTGAAGTTTATAAGAAGGCCAGAGTTGACATGATAGTAAATTTTCTTCAACCCAACAAAGTATGCTGATTTGATGTACTCACCAGTCACTCTCATTCTACTGTTGATTTCTTTCCTTCTTGGCTGAAGTGATGAGAGATATAGGATCTCCATACTCAAGGAGCTATCAGTCACCCTGGGAGGGCTAAAAGGGCATGCCTAAAAGACAAAAGTGTGATCTCGTCAATTCCTCAGGTTTACTTAGCAGCTTTCTTCTCCGGTGTATTAGGAATTGTGTAGATAGGTTCCATTAAAACACTGCAAGTAAACTCTTGCAGCAGGCTACCCTCAAATATTTATAGTAGCCTATTCCTGGAGCTAGCCTGTTTACCTTTTGTTCAGTTACATAGTGGTTGATTACTTTTCCCAGCAGGCAGTTGCTAACATTAAAAGAGTGATTTTAATAGGCTGACAGTCTTGATTCTACCCTACCACTCCACATTACTTTAGTTATCTTTTCTCCTGTGATGGCAGCCCTCCATTCCAGCCAAAGCAGCTCCTCACTATACGCTAGTTACACCATAGCCATTCCTACTTTTGTCTGTGCCTTTGTCCATCGAAAATTCCTTTATTTTGCTTTGCCTGTGGAACTCCTATGAATCTCTGAAAAGCCAACTCAAGTTCAGATATCTTTCTCTGTAAAGCCTTCCCTGAATACTCCAGCCCTCCTGATCCTAGTCCTGTGAGGTTTGTCACCATTTCTTAGGGGCCATAGCAAAGTAGTCCCCCCTCCCCTCAGAACTCACAAAAGTGGTAAGCAGTTTTTTGAAAGGCAGCCCCCCAAGAGAGAACCACCAAGGTTAGCACATCATGGAGCTGAGCAGAGATGTGTAAGGACCAATGGCTTCCTGGCCTATCACACTTGAATCAAACCTGACATGATGTACTAACTTCTAAAGAGAAATGTGTCTATCTGCAGGAGGGTTGGTCACTAGTGAAAGCATAGAAAAGGTGAGGAGAGACCAACATGGGCAGTGCCCATCCTCACATTGCCCAAGAGTAGAGATGGCACCTTAGGCAGCATAACTGAGGAGTCAGGCCCACTAGCCAGGCTGCCTGTTGAGGAGATGGATGGATCCAGTTACCTCAGGCCTTCCCATTAAGTTCTGGATTCAGCTGATTCCTTTTCTAATTCTGATCTCACCAAGTAGCCTTCGATTCTGTGATTGTGCTTTAGTGTGCCACGGAGGCCTGTCCCCACAGAAGGTAATTCTCTGATTGTGTAGACACAGATGCCCCGTGTGTAGAACAGATGTATTTCTCATTGTCAAGTAATAATTTGGCATTCTGATGTTTGATCAATCCTGTGATATTGCTAAAGTGAGACTGCCACAACAGGAAGACGTGAGTTCTCTCTTGGTGAGGAAGAGTATGATTTCTGAGCCTAGGAGGCTGGGGACTAGCTTGCTAGTCATTGGCCATTGCCCAGACTGTACCCTCTACATCTCAGGTGGCATATGGCCTTTGGCATGTTTAGAATTTCTGTAAAGTCCCCTTTTTTATTGTTTTTAACTTCTTGCATTTGTTTTGTTTTGTTTTGTTTTGTTTGGGCCTGTGTGATCTTAGTTCCCCAAGCAGGGATTGGACCTGTACCCTCGGCAGTGAAAGCGAGGAGTCCTAACCTTTATTTCCTCTCCCCACATATACGATAAGCTTTTGGAGGACAGGGACCATGCAGTGTTCTTCCTATGGTAGACAATACTGGTGTTCAACGGAAGAGAGATGAGGCGTTATGTCAATTCCACAGTGAGGAATAATGCAACCGAATATTTATTTGAAGTAGGATAGAGTCCAGCAATAGACCCCTGTGTTCTTAAGACTTTTGAAATGTCATGTTTTAATATTGCAATCAGGGGAAGAAAATGAATAAATGGTGATAGAATAGCTGCCTAACTATTTGGGGGGTAAATAGCAGATCCCCATGTTTCATGTTAAATGAACATATATCCATAAATGTGAAAAAAGACCACATAAAGGTATTAGAAGAAAATAAAAGCAATATTTCTATAATCTTCTGGTGGGAAAGAGCCTTCAGAGCCTGATGCCACAAGCAGAGCCTTTGATATATTCCACCATCTTGTCTGTGACACCAGCTTAGCACTGATTCATGCCGAGCGTAAGATGAAGAGTTTTCCATATATTGTCTGATTTAAAGCCCACAGTCCTGTGAGGATGATATTACTATCCCTCCCTCATAGATGAAGGAGATCAGTGTAAGGCCCCAGCGGCCAAACCGAAAGCAGAAGGCAGTTTCACCCGACTGCAAAGCTGGTGCTCCCTCCTCCACTCTTTTGTCTTGTCTCCTTAGAGACAAAAACACTGGAAATATTCGAAACACTGAAATTCAATGAAAGCCAGTATTTCTTTACCATAAAGAGTTTTTGTTTGTTTGTTTCGAAGTGGTGGGGTTTGGCCATGCTGTGCAGCTTGCAGGATCTTAGTCCCTTGACAAGGGATTGAACCTCGGGCCACAGCAGTGAAAGAGCCACGCCCTAACCAGTGGACCACCAGGGAACTCCCAAGAGTTTTGTAAGTCAACAAGAGGAAGACAAACAGTCCAGGGGAAAAGGGGGCGAGGGCTGTGAAGAGTAGGAGGTGTGTTGACAGTCTGCCACCATATCTGCCTGTCGTCTCCTCATGGCTCATGTGGGGTGGGTTTTGTTAGCCAGGCCTTTGTCACCTCGTGACGTAAAAATCACCTCTAAGATTTTCTTCAAGTACTTTTATAATCTGTCCAGAATTTGTTGTATTTGTTTGTTCGTGTGGTTGAGGTAGGGGATCTAACTTTTTCCCCCTACATGAAGATCTGATTCTTTTCAAATCTTTCACTGAATGGTTTATTCTTTCTTCCCTGGTCTACTATGCTATCTTCATCTGGATGCTGTTCTGTGATCCAGTTATCTTGTCCTGTACCAGTACTGATATCACACTGCTTAATTCCAGTTGCTCTATAACATATTTTATATCTGGTAGGGCAAGGTCCTACTCTTTGACCTTCTTTGGCATACATCTCATAACTATTCTCACATATATTCTCTACCAAATGTCAGCTGGCCAGGTTTATTTAAAAATTATTTTGGTTATAAAATGGATTGCATTGAATTTTTAGTTTCATTTGAAGAGAATTGACCTCTTTACAACATTCTAGGAGGATGGTATCTCATGCCACGTAAGTACTTCTTAATGTGCTTCAAAAAAGGTTTAATATTTTCATCACATAGGTCTTACAAATTTGTGGCTAAATTTATTCCTAGGTGCTTTATGCATTTTTATTGATATAGTAAATGGGATGTTTCTTCTGTTTTTTAGTTAGTTAGTTGTGTTATATGGGAAAGCTATTGAGGCTAATATGTTGATCTCTTGATTTTGTATGGAGCCATCTTACTCATGTTACTTCCAATAAAATTTCAGTTGATTCTTTTGGTCTTTTTGGGTCCCTTGTTTCATATGCAGATATGTTTGTCTCTTCTTTCCAATACTTCGTTTTTCTCATCGTACTGATTAAGACCTCCTCCACAATGCTCAATAGTAGCAGTAATGATTGGGCATCCTACTCTTGTTCCTGACTTTAAAACAATGCTTAGGTTTTTGCCAGATACTTTTATTTTCTTTTCCTACTTCTAAGAGTTTTTATTAGGAATTATCTGTTGAACGTTATCTAAAACAGTCAATAAAATATATCGCCAGCTGCATGCAAGACCCTAAGTTAGGTACTGTGGAAGAGTCAAAGGATTCTTAAACAGGGTAGAATTCCTTTCCTTGAAAGAGTTATCATCTTACTGGATAGATCAGATTTAAAGTAAAAAGGAATGAATAAGGATTTGGAAATAGTTGTAATGGATAATCATGATCCTGTTTTCTTTCAAAACAGATTTCTTCTCATAGAATTGCAAAAGAGGAAGATAGAAAAAGAAGCAGAAGGTAAATATTGGTCTTTGAAAGCAGAATTTTACAACTAGAGGAGAACTTAGAACTCATCTATTTCAGTTTCCTCACCAAAGGCAGGAAGAACGCTTAATCACCCTAATGGTTTACCCTAGTTTATTTATCAGCAGAATTAGCTCCCCAGCCCAAGCTGAGTTAGAACAGGACTGGCACACATTCATCTGCTCTCACTAGTCCTTTAAGGAAAGAGGGTGGACGGGGAGAGGTTTTGGTTGTACCTGTTCCTGCTGGGCTGATGCCTGGCTCCCAGGCATCAGGCCAGGCCAGAGGCCTTCTAGGAGGCTCGGGGGTAGGGAGGGCCACATGGTTGGGGATTTAGGGGCTGGCCTCACTCAAAGCTGACGAAAGGTAGAACATATGAGTCCCTCCTGGAAAGTGGCAAGAAAACTTCCCTTCTCATCCTACTGTTTTTCAGGCCCCTACTCTCTATTCCCTTTATCCAAACCTCATAGAATTTTAACCGGGAGAAACTTTAGACACTAGTTTGTCTCTTCCTTTTGTAATAAGGAACTGGAGAAAGAGAAAGGGAAACTATCTTGCCCCATGGTCATACTGCTAGTGATTACCGAGAAGAAGATGGTCCCTTTCCACTGAGGACTTCTCCACTGATCACACACTGTGCTTGGGCTGTGAGCTACGTTTTATGTCACAGTTGAGTAGACACATACTATATGGACATAAGTAGTTTCTGAAACAAACTTATTGTGCACTGTGATTTTTTTCTCTTCTATTTGTATTCGAAAAGAGTATTTTGTGCTTCCCTGCTGGTCGTGGCCTTTAAACGGATTCCACAATTCACTGACACCTGAGTGACAGCCTGCAGAGTGAAAGTCAGAGAGCTATAGATGACTTTGCTCGTTGGGTTCAGGTGTTTACTTGGTGTGATTCAACTTATAGGATAGAGCAGCCAGGAAAATAAAATCGCCTTCTCCCCACACCCACACCCCCAGCAAATGCTGCATGTGCGACTAAGTCCGAAGCGGACTGGTGTGAAGCGCGTCTAAGGGAGTAACAAGTTTCTGCCCAGTGCCGTTGTGCAGTGTTTTCACTGCACGAGGGCAGCTGGCCAAGGGCAAAGAAAGGTGAACGGGGCTGAAAATCCTGCCTATACTCCATGCTAAGCCACATACAAATGTCTCTCCAGAGACACTTGGGGTCCATTTTGGACAGACACAGAGAACTTCTGGAAGGCCAGCATGCATGCAATGATTTTCATGATCCCGGGTCTGTGGTGGTTTTGCTCATTGTGATTATGGACTGAGGTCCCCATTTAGTCCTAATGAAAGCAGAGATAGCACATTGTGAGAGAGATGAAAAGTGACATGCAACACTAACTGTGTGTGTTTTCCTCCAAGGGGCTTTTTTTGATTTCTGCTGCGTAAGAGAAGCTCAGGGGAAAGTGAGAGTCAGGTAGATGTGAGGAGGATAATGTACTGTGGCCAGAGAAAGCAGGGGAGATGCAGAATTAATATTTCCCTTTCTGTGTTCTAGGAGGGCTTTTTCGGGAGAAGGCGGCCACTTTGGCTTAGGGATATGTGTAGGCCTCTCAGCCCCACACGCAAGGAACACATGGCCCAAAAGCTACACGACAGGGAGTCTTCTGATGAGGATGAGATATTTCTGCATCCCAGCAGGAGGCCCAAACTCGTCATCCAGAGCTCACTGAGGAGGCTGAATCTTTACCTCATCAAGAGGCCCCTGCTCAGCATCCACAGACCCCTGAGGACGTTGAATCTTTTTCACCCCAGGCAGAGGCCCAGGCTCAGCATGCAGAGCCCGCTGAAGAGGTAGAACCACCTCCACTTCGGCAGGAGGCTCCATCTCAGCCTTCAGAGGCCCCTGAGGAACTAGAAACTTCAAGTCCTCAGGAGGCCCTCGCCCGGCCCTTGGAGACACTTAAGGAGGTTGTAGTTTGACCATGTGTTCATCATGGGGTAAATGAAGCTCAGCAGTCACACTTGTACAATGGCACTGTTAAATCTCTGGATCGGGCACTTCCCATAAATCCACAGGTCACTAAAGAGGTTGAACCTTCTCCAGTCCCGGAGGAGACCCCTTGTCAGCCTCCAGAGCGCCCTGAGGAGATTGAACCTTCTCTACTCCATCAAGAGGCCCCAACTCAGACTCCAGAGAGCCCCGAGGAGGTTGAACCTTCTCCCGTCCAGCAGGAGGCCCCATCTCAGCCTCCAGAGCACCCTGAGGAGATTGATCCTTCTCTACTCCATCAAGAGGCCCCAACTCAGGCTCCAGAGAGCCCCGAGAAGGTTGAACGTTCTCCAGTCCAGCAGGAGGCCCCATCTCAGCCTCCAGAGCACCCTGAGGAGATTGATCCTTCTCTACTCCATCAAGAGGCCCCAAGTGAGACTCCAGCTTTCCCTACTGAGTATGTACTTCAAATTCCAGTGACTGATGAGGTAGCATCTCTACCTGGCGTTCAGCGTCACGCTCCTTCAAACTTGCCCAGTGTTAACACTTCAACCTCTGGATTTGGGATTTACCATCAATCCAGAGGCCACTACGGAAGCTGAGTTTCCTGCAGCTCAGCAGGAGGCCCTGGCTCCACCTCTTGAGCATCCTGAGGAGACAGAATCTTCTACAACCCAACAAGAGACCACAGCTAGGCCTCCAGAGCCTCCTGGAGAGGATGAGACTTCAAGGGAGCAGTAGCAGCCAGCTCAGCCTTCTGAGCCTCCTGGGGAAGTTGAACCTTCTCCAACCCAGCAGGAGCGCACAGGTCAGCCTCCAGAGCCTCTTGTGGAAGCTGAGCCTTCTCCAAGTGAACAGGAACAACTGACTCAGCCTTCTGAACCTACAGAGCCTCCTGAGGAGGTGAAAGCAGCAACCCAGCAGGAGACCCCAGCTCAGCTTTCAGAGTCTTTTGGAGAAGCTGAAACTTCTGCAACCCAGGAGGAAGCCTCAGCTCCGTCTCTAGAGCCTCCTAATGAGGCAGAATCTTCTCCAACCCAGCAGGAGATCCCAGCTGTGTCTCCTCCGGAGATAGGACCTTCTGCAACCCTGCAGGAGCAACCAGCTCAGCCTCCAGAGCCTTCTTCAGGGGAGGTGGAACCTTCTCCAACTCAACAGGAACAGCCAGCTCAACCTCCAGAGCATCATGAAATGACAGTTTCACCTCCAAGTCACCCTCATGCTCAGCATTCAAAGTTATCCAGTGTCGCTGTCAAACCTGCAGATGTGGAGCTTACCATCACAGAAGAACCCACTCCAGAGGTGGGACCTTGTCCAAATCAGCACAAGCCTTCAGCTCAGCCCTCAGTGCCCCTTACTAATACAGAATTTTCTACAACCCAGCATGAGGCCCGCACGCTGCCTTCACAGCCATCTGAGGAGGTTGAACCTTTGCCAGTTCAACAGGAGGCTCCAGCCCAAACTCCAGAAGCCGGTTCACATAATAAACCTTCAGTAAAAGAGGAGACCCCAGCTCAGTATCCAGAGCATCCTGGAGAAGAAGTTATACCTGCCACAAGCCAGCAGGAGACCCCAGCTCAGCTTTCAGAGTCTTTTGGAGAAGCTGAAACTTCTGCAACCATGGAGGAAGCCTCAGGTGGAGCAAGACACTCCACCGCAGGAGTGCAAGCAAGGGCATGGGGCCATCCCCCCTTCCTGGTCCCAGTGGTTCTAGCAAGCACTGCGTCCCTCCCAGTTAAGCCTCAGCTGTAGCTACACTCACTACATTAGTCTGTCTGTCCCCTTTCCCTCTGCAGCTTGGATGCCCCAGGCCCTAACCCCCAGATCCCCAACTCCCCGCTGCTCTCAGCCTCAAGTTGGGCTCAAAGATTAGGGACACATACCCTCTGCCCCAACTCTAGGGATGAAGAGAAGAGATCCCAGAGGCCTTAGAAAATCTCCTGGCTCCACCCGGTACCCCGGCCTCGTTCTGTCTCCTCTCTCTTCCCCCCTCCGCCTAGCTCTGCCTCACAGACTGCTGGCCACAGCCCCAGGGAAGCTCTGCTGGGAGAGGCCTCTTGGGTGTTAATTTGCAGTCACCTACTCAGCATTTGTTGTACCTGGGAACTTTGTCTGGATAGAGACCTGGGGAGGAGAGCAGGAGAGACAGAAGTTTCGAAGCTAAGATGTTCTGGTGCGTACCCTGTACTGATGTTTCCAGCTTGGCCAGGGCCCCTCCAAGCCGCAGCTCTCATAGTGCAGGGCCCTTAGCATGTCTCTGGGGCAGGGAAGAAGTGGATCAATGAAACACTGTGTGTATGGGGTCTGGGGAGCAGAGGCAGCAATTTTGGTCCTGGGCCCCAATTCTCAGCCTGCTGGACTAGAATCTGAGGATGGCCTGGGCTGGGGGCCGTGTGGCCTGGTGGGGTGAGCTGGCCCAGCCCCTGCCTGGGCGGTAGGGTGTCCATGGGCCTGCACTGGCGGGGAGGGGGGCAGTCTGGGCCCAGACTTCGGCGCTGTCTGAAGGTGGGGCAGGGCCTGGCTTCTTACAAGAAGGCGCCCAGCCTGGCCCAGTCATGCAGGTCAGAGGCCAGTGTGGCATCCCCGGCCTCAAAGAGGGGCTCGGGAGGCAGGGAGCTACGGGTGCTCTCATCCCAGGGGTGCTCCAGGAAGGATGTGGCCAGGAAGGTCTCATCAAAGTCCAGGCTTTCGGTAGCCTGCTCCACTGGAGGCCCCCAGGTAACAGGGCAGTCGATGTGGTAGCCATGGATGGTGAGGTCCACGTCACCGTGTGAGGCAGGGCTCAGCGGCGGGATCAGCTCCGAGGTCTCCAGCGTGCCCAGCTCCCCTTCCAGCGTGCCAGCGTCCAAGATGGCCTCCCAGTCAAAGTTTCCCTTGAGGGGTTCCAGCTCACCCTGCTCCTCCTGGGTCAGCAGCAGGGGGCTGGAGGGCCGCGGGACCTTGGCCTCCTGCTTGGGCAGCGGCTGTTGACGCTTACGCCCCAGCCTGCCCTCACCTGCACCGCAGCCCGCCTCCCCAGTGGCCTCCTCGAACTCCCGCAGCAGCTGCTGGGCCTCGGTGTCGCAGTCAGTGGCCTGACCCATGGGGCGGCGCTGGGTTCCGGCGCGGCCTGGCGGGCAAAGGCCGGGTGGATGTGGACTTGGGGCAGCCGCTGCTTCTTCAAGGCCCCACTCAGCAGCCGCTCGGCGTACTGGGGGTCGATGCGCCAGAAGCCCCCCTTGCCTGGCTCGTCCTTCTCTCGAGGCACGTTGATGAAGCCCTTGTTCAGGGACAGGTTGTTGTGGATGGAGTTCTGGACACAGGGAGATAGGAGAGAAGGAAGACAGCTGGGAGAGTGGGTGGGGTCAGTGATGGGGGGCTCCTAGCGCCACTGCCAGTCCCACCACCATCTTCTCTCCGATGGGGGCACGGGAGACAGAGGCGCTGCTCTGAATGGGAGGCTCTGGGACACCAGCCACGGGGCACCAGGAGCTGGGAGTGCTGTCGGGGGCTTTTGTTCCCTTTGGCCAGGATATCTGCCTGCTCGGTCATCCGAGCCCTGAGCCGCAGGGTGGCTCTCAGTGCCAGCCTGTCCTGCCCTCCCTCCCTTACCCCGCCGCTTGCGGCCTCTGGCCAAAGACCTTGGCTCCCCCAGGGCCTGGACAGCCATCTCCCTCTGCCTGGGCCTGGCTGGCCTTCTCTGTTTGTGAAATGAGTGAGTGGGTGTGAGGGTGTGTGTGGGGGGGGGGCGATGAAGTGTGGGAGGATCTGATGACTTTCCTTGTTTCTAGAGCCGGCTGCTGGCCTGGGCCCTCACCCACCATGTCCCCCTCCTCCCACCCCAGGCTCTGAGGCCTCAGTTGATTATTACCCAGCCAAGAGCATAGCGCTCATTCCTGGGGCCTCTCAGGCTTGGGGTAGGGTCGGGGGTGGTGGAGAGTCTCTGCTTTTCACCAAGGTTACAAATGGTACCTGCCCCAGGGTCAGGGCCCAAGCAAACGTGGAATAGCTGTGATCACAGGAACTCTGATCCTGTGACCTGTGCCACAGGGAAGGATCTGTGCATCCTCAGGGTCTCTGTCCCCAAGTAGCCCCTGATCCTGATGGTTGAAGAGGCTCAGGGCAGTGTGTGCCCAGCCTGAATCACCATCTTGCCTTGTTCACGCCTGGGTGCACAGTCCAAACCACGCTGGGGCACAGGGATCTGGGACCTGGTGGGTGGGGCCGGCAGGTGAGTAGTGCCCCCTGGCAAGACTGGGAGGTTTACATGGTGGTCTGGGCCCCTTGGCTGCTCTGTGCCAGGTTCCAGAGACTTGGAACATGAAGCCAGTGTGGGAGGAAAGGGCCCCTGTGGAAAGCACGTGGCTGAGGTAATTGTCCCCCCAGGGAGGTTGATGAGAAGAGGCGGAGGAGTGAAGGCAGGAAACTAGGGAGGGCTTTGGGTGGGGGCTGGCACAGCAGTTTTCGGAAGGCCCTGTAGCCCTTCCACTGGGACACCGATGGCCTTCACACGCCACAGCACGCCCCTCTCCCCTCCCAGAGCCCCTCCAGCCAACTGAAAGCAGGCAGGATGGACAGCCTGGCAGGAACGATGCACTGCTTCCAGTCACGCCCTGATAAACTGACTTTGAGGAGGGGAGTGTCGAGGAATTCCAGGACTTGGGACAAAAATGTGTCCCTCAGTCCATCAACCTACCCTGGGGGGCTGTGTCCACGCATAGTTCAGCCCTGGTCTTTGGGCTGAGCCTGCCGGACGAGTCACAAGTTCTTTCCACTTGAACCTCTATGTCGGCACCCCTGCAGCCCTCTGAACATCCTCCCTCCTCCATCTCTGAAGTCAAAGGGGCAGCAGTCCAAGCACTGGGCTCCCTTGAGGTCCTTCCTGGACGGCCTTCCTCTCTCGGGGCCCTGGCCGTACCGCGCCTACTTGGCCTGCGGATCTGGGATGTGAGTCCAGTCCGCGCAGGCATGGGGAGGGAGGGAGGGAGTGCCTCCCTACCTGCCAGGTGGGATCAGCGTGGCGGAAGTAACAGAAGTTGTCCGTGATCCACTTGTAGATGGCCGACAGGGTGATCTTGGTGGCCTTGCTGGCCTGCATGGCCATGCAGATGAGCGTGGCATACGAGTAGGGCGGCTTCACGTGCGGGTTGGTGGCGTAGTCCACGTCGTCGGGAGGCGAGGCCTGCAGCCCCGAGGGGGCGCTCCGCGGCGTGCAGGAGGACGTGGGCTTGCCGGGTGTGTGCGGCTGCCCCAGGCAGGCGGGGTCCGCCGCCAGGGGAGACCCCGGCTCGGCCGAGCCTGCCAGCTCGTGGGAGCCGTGGGGGTCGGTGTCCCCCGAAGGCAGGGCGGGGAGCTCGGCGTTGAGAATGGAGAATTCCTGCAGCCACTGCAGGCTGGTCAGGCTGTCATTCAGGGCGTTGGACTCCTCCAGGCCGCCTTCCGGTCCGGCCTCCTCTGCTGCCCCTGCTCCCGAGATGCGTAGCCAGCTCTCCGCCATATCTGCGGGGACTCTCCGAGGGGGCTGTCAACATCCACGAGCCGAGCCGAGGGTGGCCGCCGAGCTCTCCGGCCCGCTGACTCCCGCGGCTTCAGTTACGCAGCCTCCCGGAAGCGGGCTTCCATCCCGCGATCCGGGGGTAGCCTCCTCCAAACGGAATGTGGTGCCTGCGGGGACCAGAGCGGGAACTGAGCCCTCTTTCCCCACCCCCGAGGGGAGAGTGTGGGCGAGGGGGGAGGCTCTTACTAAAACCCTTCCTGCAGCTGGGGAGGATCTTTTACTGCCGAGTTCTGGAAAACAGAAGGTGTGCCTGGTGCTCCGACCCACACGGGGTTCGCCTCGCTCTTTTCCTCTTGGATCTTTTAGAGGAGACTTAATTAGCCCAACGAGGGAATAGTGTAGGGGCATGCGAGGCCACCCCTTTCTCCCTCAAAGCGGGGAATTAACCCCCCTCTCTCCGTCCACAACCAACGGAAATGGGGCGAGAGAGTCCAGGAGGGCAGTACGACGGGTCGGGGGGCGGGGGAGGTCGTCTGATCTTTGAAAAGGGATATTAGGATGGGGCTCAAGGGGAAGGAAGGAAACAATACAGAGAGTTATAAGGGGGCGGGAAGTGAGTGTCCCCCAAACGCCTCTGATGTCAGTCCCCGGGCCCTCCACTTCCGTCGGGGACGGATGGGAGAGCGGGCTGGTACTGACGCCCTCCCTTCCCACGGCCGGCAGCCCTCCCCGTCCCTTACCTGGCTCAGAGCGCAGCCCGGGCCAAAGGAAGCTTCTCAAAGAAATTCCTCCCACCGCCCACCCTCACCGCGGCTCTCTGCTCCCAGCTCCAGGGCCCAGCCAGCAATCCTCGTCGCCATTCACGCCCGACGGCGCCTCTCTGAAAGCCAGCAGCCCGGGGACCGGCACTCAGTAGCCGCTCGCAAGGCGTGTCCTGCTGCCGTGGCGACGTCCCGCCCATATAAACAGCTTCCGCTTCTGCCATTGGCCAGGGCGTCTCCAAAGAGACCGCGGGCTCTTAACCGCTCTCTCACGCGGTAACTCTCTTCCAGCTCCCTCCTGCCGCCCTCTCTGGCGCGCGACCCAGCCCCTTACCCGCCACCTCGTCCCGGCTCCGCGCATTCCCGCCCGAGGGCCCCGCGCAGGGCTCGGAGAGGCGCGCGGCTCGGCGCTCCCGCAGAGGCTCCGGGGCCCTCGGCGAGCAGGACGCCGCGCGAACCGTACTCCGCCCCACCTCCTTCCCATCTGGGCTGCTCAGAGGTGGCGACGGCTCCTGGGATGCAGCCCCTGGTGGGGGGCCAGGGCTGTGTGCATGCTTGGGGCTTTCCTTTCCTCTCCTCTGGGCTGCGAGTGGCACTTCCTCACGTTTCTGCGGCCTGTCCCGGTCTCCCGACCGAGTGTCGTCTTGGTGCCCGCAAGCAGGTCTGACTCTCCGATGCCACCTGCCGCTCAGGTCCGCAGAAACCGCAACCCCGGTCGCAGACACCAGAAGGTGGCTAGGGTAATCCAGTGTTTCCCGGTAAGCGCTCCCACCCCGCCCCGTCCTCAGCAAGATTCCCAGAAGCTGACATTCCAGAGGCTTCTTCGGAAGTGCTCTCCCTCCTTTCCAGATAGCTGAGGAAACAGAGCCGGTGGGTGAAACCCCGGAAAGCCGTGGACTTGCCAAATTCTTTGACTGGGTTCATTTGCCCCATTAATTTCACCAGCCTTTAAGTGACGGACTAACGGTGGACTGTGGTCCTTCCTCCTCCTCTCCCCCAGCCTCCCTCCAGTCACCAGCTTTCCTGCTCTTCAGTTATTGAGGAGCTGCAGTTGGAAGTTCTCTGGTTGAAGGGGGTGGGGTTCGGGATGGGGGAGGTGGAGGAGAGGACTACTTATCAGGCCTCTGCGCAGGAGCTGTGCCCGGAGGATGGTACACCAGCTTCCACGCAGAAACATGTCTTTCCCTCTACCCCTTGCCCTCTCTCACTCCTCCATGTACAGCTTGTCTTGAGTCAAAGTATTAAAGACATGCTGGAGAAAGTCGGACAGAAACTTTCACAAATAAGCCAACTGCGCAGTTAACAGCTCTTCTTCCCTTGTGAACAGTTTTATTTATTTTTAAGAATCATGCAGCAGTCCATAAATATTGCATCCTTGACGTCCCCACTGTAGTGTGCCCATGAGTGTACTCCAGGGAGTGAGGGGTACACAGATGGCACAACAGTACACACATACTTACACACACTAGGTGTGCAGATCCTAAAGCACAGTGAGCAAGCAGCATGCCAAGGTCAGGTGAACAGGACAAAAACCCTCCCCAGGTGAGATGGCTTAACGTGTGTGGATCCGTGCCCAGGAGACGCCCCAGCGTTGGCATGGCCTCTGGTAGGATGGGACTGGGGAGGAGAAGGAAAAAGGGCTCTGTGAGAAGGCTGGGATCACCACACCACCCGGAAGTGAGCTCATAGGTGAGCTCCGACTTGAGTGTGGCAGGAAGGAGCCCCAGGCCTCCGGTTAGTCTGTGTCCTTGTGTGAGAAACCAGGCCCCGTCATATTCTCTGTGGGTCAACTGCTAACAACATGACCATCTCCAGATGATGACTGGGGCGGCTGTCCTGTTCCCCGACCAGGCTCTGTGCCCTGTTCCCTGATCCCAGCCCTTTTGGATGGGATATTTCTGCTCGCCAAAGAGCTAAATGAGGGCAAAGAGGTGCGGGGATGGGGGAGAGAGCAGGAACTGTCTGAGAAACAGGAGTGAAGGGCCACTTCTCACCCGGGTATGTCTTGGTTATGGAACCAAGGCCTTGAGGAATCTCTCTGAGCCTCTTCCTGGGAGAAGACAGACCCTCCAGAAAGGGTGAAGACAATGGCTTCCTCTTAGGGTTCCTGGCCACTGTGGCGACTGTTTACCTACATCTCCTTCATCTCAGGTAACACCACACTCTGAATACTACCTGCCGGGAGAGGAGGTGGATCTGTATGCCACCACCCCAGGCTCAGGGAGAGTCCCCTTCCCTAGTGCTTCTGGGGCTCAGATTTCAAGGAAATCAGGAAGTGTGGTTATTGCTGGAATCATCAATATGAAAGGGTCTGTAAGAATGTTTCGGGGAAAGAAAGGACATTAACAGGGGTCTGAAACAGCAGAGCCCACTGCAGGATTTCAGAGCGGGTGGACACCGGAACTCAAGGCAGAAGCTGAGATTTGGCTTGGCTCATGTAGTGTCTGTCAGGACCACAGGCCTCCGCCTGCCCACCCCCAGGGCAGGATGTGAACCACAACCACCAGGCAGTGAGGGTCACCACGCACCTGACGGCACAAGGCAGCCACACAGGAGGTGCAAAAGATCCCCCGGCACTGGGCTCTCTTTGAGGCCTTGGGAAGGACCCTGAAAAGTTCCTCTAGGGCAACAATTCCAACTACTAATTCAGGCCATCATGGTGGGCATAGCCTAGGGCTCTGTCACATCTCAGCCTCACAAACTGTTGGATCCCACTTTGCTTCTCAATCTCATGCTCCACTAACTAACCACCTCTTCCAAAAGCCAGCAGACAATGCATCTATCAGAGAGCTATGAGGAATCCATTGATAACACTAGTGTTGAGAGACGAACAGCCAACAGCTTACGGTCTTGCTGTTTCAGACTGTTATTTATATGCCTACACTGGACTGGGGTGGGGTGGACATGTGATTTGAACAATATCTCTAAATCTCTGATGAGCCTATGGAAGGCAGTACCTCCGGCTCCCCCCATCAGGCTCAGCTGATCTGGAGGACAGGGGAGGAAAACCGGTGGGATGGGGAGCCTCCCAGACCACCACTGACCCCAGCTCAGCCCTTCCCCCAACCTCCTTTGGGGTTCCTGGGCACCAAATGAGAACCACCGGTCCACCCCTCTCTCAGCTTCTTTCTTCAACTCTTTCAGAAAAGCGGGGTGGAGACGGGGGCAGCAGGGTTAAGAATGCCACCTGACAGGGCGGTGGTGATGAAACGTGATAATATACGACAGTCCCTAACAAGTGCCTGGTACATAGAGGGGGTCAAAAATGCCTTTGCAGTGTCACCTTAGGATGGAGCCCCAGGCCTTCCTGAGTGCACCTGATCATAAAGAACTCCCCGGTAGGTCATCATGTAACTGAGGGGTTCTCAGATTCAAGGCCTCCTTCCTAAGCAGACACACGAGGCATAGCCTCTGCTACCAGAAGCAAGAACTGTTTTCCCAACCAACCTTCTGGTGGTTGCCACTGCTTCTTGTCCTTGAGAGAGGAGCTCCTAATGCATTTTGAGGGAAACCCCACTTACAGTGCAATATGGCTTTTCCTTCTCACAGGAGTCATCCCCCAACGCCACCCCAATCTGCAGGTCTCAGATTGGTTATGATGTCCCAGAGACTAGAAAATGCCAGATGGGTGTTTGTAATGAAGTCACCCAAACTCTTGAGTCTTCTTGGTCTAACTCCTAAGGAGAAAAAAAAAAAAAAAAGATGCACAAGAAATAACCAGTCTGTAGACCACAGCTCCACCTGAAGATCAAGATACAGTGGAAACATTCCAGAGACTCTCTGCAAAGGGTCTCATGAGCTGCAGTTCGAGTGACTTTAGCCCACAAGGAGAAAAGAGGTTTCCAGTCCCTTCTGAGAGGGGAAGGATCACGGTTGCGGAAGAAGATGAGTCTGGGAGAAGGGTCAGGTGCCCTCAGCATCCAGCTTTCACGTGGGTCTAAAAAGTCTCCGTGTGCCTTGCTGAGGATGCCCAGGAGGTCAGTGGTGCCATGAGGCCAGGATGGGATGTGAGAACGGGAGGAGAGCCCTGGTACAGGGGCTAAGCCTCTCAGATGGCCAAAGGATCCCACACGCAGAGCCTGTTCTCGGGGTCCTCCAGGCTGCCAGAAGATGGGCGTCTGCGCTGCGTGTTCCGACGACTGACCACGTTGTCGTCAGCCTGCCAGGCACCTGAGAAGAGGAAAGGAAGGTTACCGGACCTTTGGTTTGGTGCAGATGGTGTCTCTGGCAGGACAGTCCGGGAGTTTGGCACGAAAGCTGGCAAGATGCGCATTAGCTGGAACTCCCACAGGGTGCAAACCACAGCACGTGAAACTTGGGAGCAGTGGCGTCCACTGGGCGAGGGACAGTCATGGCCACTGTGGCCCACTGATGGAGGGACATGCAGGATGGTCCTTGTTTTGTGAGCTTGCCGTAGGATCCACCTTTGTATCTTTATTTGGTCTTGAAGTTTGCCTAAGTGTTACAGCGGACCAGGAAAAGAAACTGAGTCTGGCTGAGACTTTCACGAGAGCAGGAGGAGGTGAAGGGGAGGGAGAAGAGTGTGTTAATTTGGGCTCAGAGTTAAGTGTTTGCTGTGGGGGCCAGGGTGGGGCAGGAAGGGACTGGCTGCCCAGCAGGGTGCCAGGGACCAAATGGCATGGCAGAGAACAGAGTGACAGCTGTTCCTCTCCTTCTGCACCCGAACAGCCTACCGAGAGTTGCTATCAGCTGGTGCCACCAACCCCAGGAGACATTAGCTCCAGAGCTTTGGGGTCCCCCGGGTACCATCCACGAAACTCATCATCTTCCCCCCTTGTCCTGCAGTTCCTGCACGAGAAGCACCCGCTGCCCATGCTGGAAACCCACTCTTGGTGCTTCTCTCTCCTTCATGCTCTGTATCCAATCCATCCTGACCTCCTGCTTGTTCAAGCTCTAGTAAGGTCTAAATCTGTAGTCAGAAAACCGGGATACAGCCCCAGCTTGTAACGTACTGACTGTGTGACCTTGGGCAGGTCACTGTACTTGGAGCCCTGGTTTTCCCATCCATCAGATGGGAGACAAGTACTTACTCCCCAGGGATGCTGTGAGACTAAGCGAGGTGACATGGAAGAGTGGTGAGCAGGGCGCCAGACTCACAGAATGTGCGCGAAAACCAGCCACCCCCCAGGCCTTGTTCAGGCTACACTCATCTCCCCCAAGTCGTCCTCCCAGCCCACAGACTGACTCCATCTGATTCATTCCCCCCAGTGCAGCGAGATGGCCATTGTGAAGGGAGAGGATGAAGCCCTAACCCCCTGAGTTGGGGGAAAGCCTTCCATTCTCTGGCCGAGGACTGCTGAGCTGCCTCTTCCAGCACCTGCCCCCAGAAGGCCCCCACTGAAGCCAGATGGGGTCCAGCGTGCTTCGAAGTGCTCCCCAACTGGCCCGTACCACCACCCCATTTCTCATGCTGTGTGGAAATTGCTGGATCCTCCAGCACACGGTGATCTCCTCCAGGGCAGAGCCGAGAGCCATGCCCTTCAGAGGGCTCAGTTCGTGAATGGAGCCGGCTGACCCTGGAGGGTGGGCGTGAGGCTCACTGCGTCACATTTGAGGGAGGCCACTCACGAATGTCTGGCGTCAGCTTCAGTTTAGGCCAGCCCAAGACACGAAACCCTTTAATGGCAGAAACACTAGGATTCAGCGGGTATAAATTGTGTATACCCATAAATGTCCTGGTGTGCTAATCCGCCCTAAGGCTCTAATAATAGTCTTGTGGAGGTGGACCCCAGGGGAAGGGGAGTGAGTGGGACAGGAAATGTTTAGGTATCTCTCACAGCCAGACGGAATGCGGGGATCTGTACTCCCTGGGGGTACCGGAGTCCGGCACATGGGTCCACAGTGCTTTTCCCCTCTAAGGGTGACAGGATGCAGAGCAGGCAAGATTGCGCTTTTAAGTTAGGAACCCCCAGATGAAATAAGTTGTTCCTTCATTTTATATAATTTGGTAGATCTCATACTTATTCCTCTGTGTTTAATGGGCAGGACTCCGGAACTGTGGCTGTTTGGTAGGAACGACCAAAAGCAAATGGTAAACAGGAGAGAAGACACACACACACACACACACACACACACACACACACACAAAGTCAGATCAAAACACTGCCGCAGCCTCGCCGCCACCACCACTGGCTGCCAGGCTGCCTGGCTCTGAATTCTTGAGTCCTTGCTACAAACACCACCGGTCCAGATTCTGAGCCAGGGCTGAAAACTGGCTCCTTCTGAAACAGCCTGAAGACTCAGACCTGAAGTCTCTGATCTCCCCAGCTTCTTGGTACAGTCGGCGGTTCTCTTTCCTCTAAAAAGGCTTCTGCCAGACCCTCGGCGAAACCCTGCTGCTCCGTGCATCCTGGATGCGGAAGGTAAGCCTGGAAGGCGCAGGAGGACTTCCTGAGCGAGTGCTACCATTCTGTCCAGCCCTCAGCCAGAAAAGGGAGCCTGGAGATTCAAAATCCTTCCCGGGAGGTAGAGAAAGGTGGTTCCCACTTAATTCCCTCCTCAGGCTCAGAAACGGGGGAGTGAAGACACCTCTAGAGGCAGATTTGGGGAGCACATCTAGGGGGATTCCACACACCTCTTTCCTGCCTCTACCCAGCCACTAATTAAATTTAAGATCTGTAACAGTTCCACCATCTTGTAGAGTTTCTCTCCAAGAAAAGAGAAAGTTAATTCCGATTTTTCCTTAGTATCTGCGAAGCATAACCCTTCCTAGTGGCGTCTTAGTCTTGGGTTATTTCAGGTCTCCATAAGTACTTTTCTTTGTTTTGTTTTTGGCTGTGCAGTGGCTTGGAGGATTTTAGTTCTCCGACCAGGGATTGAACCAGGCCACTGAAGTGAAAGTGCTGAGTCCTAACCACTGGACTGCCAGGGAATTCCCTCCATAAGTACTTTTAGATTTCATCGGTATGCCCACTCCTGTCCAATGACATCATTTAAAAACATCTGTATCGGTCTTCCCTGATGGCGCAGTGGTTGAGAGTCTCCCTGCCGATGCAGAGGACAAAGGTTTGTGCCCTGGTCCGGGAAAATCCCAAATGCCACGGAGCGGCTGGGCCCGTGAGTCATGGCCGCTGAGCCTGCGCGTCCGGAGCCTGTGCTCCGCAACGGGAGAGGCCACAACAGTGGGAGGCATGCGTACCACAAAAAACAAAACAAAACAAAACAAAAACATTTGTATTTCCACTAATAAACTCAAATTATCTTTGCTTTTTCCCATCACACCACCCAGAGCCTTTTCACAGAATTGTCACTGGTCCCCTGGCCACTATCCTGACGCCTGTGTGATACTCCATCAGGTTCCTTGGGGCCCCGTCTACCTAGCATGGCCTCGCGATTATAGGCAGCTCATCACCTACAATGGTCAACTCAGATTTCCTCCCTTTGAGAACCTTGCAGAACAATCTCAGAACATACCATCGCCCCCCCACCTTGGTCTCGGGGCCAAAGAAGACCCAGAGGCTTCTTAGCGGAAGAGGTGCTGGAATGACACAGGTGCTTTCTCAACATCACTCCCACAAGGGTGATGAGAGCAGCGAGGATGGGGACCTGAGCCATCCTTGCCGCGAGCTGGGGCTCCTGGCAGAGCACCTGTGGGCCTGGGGAGGGTGGACCATGGGGTGCTCCCCGGGCTCCCTCCTTGTGGGCGCTCCGTGAGGGGAGTGGCATCCGTGTGGGGAGGGAAACAGTGTGGAGAGGGAGACCAAGTGCCTGAGAAGCTGTCCTGATGGCCAAGCCAGCCTGAGGCACCTCAGTCATAGGAAGGAACTTTGAACTTACAGCTGAGCGTGGTGAGGTCTGTTGATTCCATGGGACCTACCACAGTGGATGCTCCTGTCATTAACCTGACATTAACCTGACAGATTCTTCCAGAGAGTTCCCCAGCTCTTTACTACCAGTGTGACGCTAACGGCAGAACCCGAGAAACATTTTACCAAGAGAGCAGATGCACTTTCCTTCTCCCGTAAGAGCCCTTGAGACCTCAGGGTGAGGCTACGATGCGACCCTCAACTCCCTCTCCCGGCAGGCGCCACTGTCATTCGGTTTCATGTCTGGCCTGAACGGTGAAGCCAGTTTAATCTGAGAATGGCTGGCTCCCGAGATCACCATAAAGAAGCCCAGGCATTGTTTTCCTTCCAGGCCTCGCTCTCCTGCCGCAATCCCAGAGTGGAATAAACATCCACCAGCAGGTTGGCCCGAAGGAGTTAGGGAGAGGAGGAAGCACAAGGCCTGGGGTCAGTTTCCACCAGCATGGGCGGCTAAAACAATTCCCAGGAGCTCTCTCTGCCAAACACGGGGGTTGGTGGGGAGCCACTGCGGGGAGGCAGGAGCCTAGATTCCTCTCTTGAAGCCCAGTGAGCGGCTGGCCGGCACAGCTGCCAAAGACTCAGGGCGGAGTGAGGGCAGAGATGGCATCTTCCCCAACTAGTGACCAAAACAAATCCTGCCTGTAACCTTTGCCACAGAAGCATCCCCGCTTTTGTGGAACAGGGATTAATCTAGTCTCACAAATATTTATTTTTCCTGGAAAATTTCAGCATATTAAATACAGGCTCTTGCCAGTTAGGAACGGAAGCCTCAGCGAGGGCCCCTCGGATGTGCGTGCGCCCAGCAAGCTTGGGGTTGGGTGTGGGTGAACATGAACTTTCACACGAAGTCTGGGTAACCTAAATGAGTTTCAAAATAAACAAACTGGACAGACAGACGTACATTTGGCAAAAAGACATGAGAAACAAATGGACAGACAGAAGCCAGGTAAAGAGTGGGAAGGCAGGAAGTGAAGTGTACCCTGGACCTCAGCCACTCTGGCCCAAGCCTGGCTGGGTCAACGCTAAGTGGGAAGGGACCGGAGAGCCCCTGGGAAGGCTGTGGGAGGCGTCTCTGGGGATTACGGCTTCCTCCACCACAAGCCTGCATGGGGCCAGAGGGGTGAGTACATGGGTCTTCTGCAAGCTGATGGAGAGTGGCAACCACAGGAGTTTGTGTCCCTCCAGCACCTGTAACCACGTTGCAAAGAGAGTAAAGCAATGGACCCATGACGGGACCTGGCTGTCCTGAAGCTTAAACATGTCCAGGGCATGTTTAAGAGATTACAAACCACGCAACATGAAGGCAGTCTCTGCTGTGAACCAAGGAGGGGCAATTTCGACCTAGTCCACCAGGCAAGACGTGGCTTTAGAGCCATGGTTGGTGAAGCCCTTGGTGAGCATGGAGCAGAGAGACATCAGTGCCCAGAGTGTGACTGACAGGTGGGCTCCTCCTGAGAACTCATCCTGGATTCAGTTTAGTGTCATGAGAAGGAATAAGGGGCACGTTGATGGCCCTGATTGAATTTATAGAGTTAGGGCTCCAGGGAGAAGAGTTACCCTCGACCCCTGATTGTTCCTTTGGGATCCAAATCTAGGGAGCACAAGGCAACTGGTGGTAGCCCAGGGCTCACTGGGTCACAGAGCTAGTCTATAAAATGCTGGCTTTGAAATTCCTCTCTGATCCTAACTAAACACTCTCCTCTGAGTGGCTACAGGTTCCCTTTTCAAGGGCTCAGGCTCTCTTTCCAAGACCTTATCACAGAGGCCGTGTCTGCCTTAAACTGCCTGTTGATGGAAACAAGACCAGGCCCCCTGCCATGGGATCTGCAAGATCATGATGGAGTGGGCACGGTCAGGTCAAATCGGAAGGCTTTGGAGGTATTTTTGCGCCTTTCTCCATGCCCAAATAGATTCGCTTAGAGCAGAGTCGCTCTCTGCCCAAGGACTCTCCCAAGGCTGCCTCACTTCCTTTCAGCAACTGGCTCCCAGCACCTTAGCAAAGCCCATGCCTTCTTGCAGGAACTGCAGGGCAGGAGATGGGTGTCCCAGGGTGAGAGCAGGGGTGCGAGCAGGGGAGCGTCTCCCACCAAGTTCATGTTCAGCAGACTGCCACTCACCGGCTAAGCAGACCGCAGAGCACAGCTTATTGTCCAGTGCTTTCATGCTGGCGATGTCAAAGTCATTGTTATTGTCACACTCCATACCTAGAAATGCGAATGTCCTCTGGCCTCTAACGGAGTTAAGGCAGTTAGAGAGGACCTGGCTGTGTTTTTCTCTGCTTTGCTGTCCTTAAAATAAAAATCTTAAGGATGGAGACAAAAAACATCAAATCATATGTTAAAAAAAAGACAATAATTAAGTGGGGAGAGAGGACAATAAAGGAAACTGCGTGGGTACGTTTGTGTTCTCGCTCTGTTCTGCTCTGTTTCCTTAACTGGCCCCTTTCCAGCCTTCGTTCCAGGGAAATCAGACCCTGGGGAGGTCTGTGGGATTCGGTCACGCAGACCCGGGCCCAGAGCAGAGCCTAAGCCAGGCTGGAAGAGCTAGGAGAGCCACGGGGGAAGTGACCCCGGGCTCAGGCCTGTGTCTGTCGGTGCACGTGAGGTGTGTTTATGACCACAAGGGTCTGCGAAATGACTAATACATAAAATGGCAATTAAAGCTCTTTGGTCCCGGAACTTTGCACCTCAAATCAAAGAATCGCATTGCTTGCAAAATTATGATTTATTTTCTTTGAGACTTAATTTTCTATTCTGAAGATGTTTTAAGGGGCTGACCAGAAACCTACAGTCGTGTAAGATGTGAAGGGGACAATTTTAGATGTTATTTTTTCAAGCCCCCACCCGGTTTTTTTTTCCTTGGTGAAAGGGAGAGGAAGAAACATACATCTACTGTGTACAGCATGTCAGGTGGAAACCACATATGGAATGTCAGGCGGAAACCACGTACTGCCCTGTGCCTTTTAGAAGCAAATATTCTACTGGGGACGACAATCACAATGGAGAACTCAGAGCCTTGCGCCCTGAAGACATCAACCGAGGAGAGGTAGCGCCCAACTCCGGCTTGGTTGGCGTGCACGTGCGGCAGAGGCACAGCCTGGGCGACCACCCCTCCTCCGGCACTACTTGGCCAGGAGAGAGTGGTCATGTGCACATGCGCACCCCCTGCACACCACACAACACCCCAAGCAACTACCATGGCCAAAGCAGAAGCGACTAGCATGACATCTGCATCCAGGCTGGGATCCAGGTTTGCTCTGGAGGTTGCCCTTCTGTGGAGGCACCTCAGAGGAGCAGACAGAAGAGACACCGGTTCCTGGGACGCCTGGTCCTACAATCCCAGGTGGGATTCCCAGCTCGCCTACCCTCCCCCCCCCGCCACTTCCTTGCTCTATATGTAGGTCGTTCCTTCGCTTCTCGGCTTACTAGAAACCAAATTCTTCTGACTGAAGATATGATTGACCTTATTTACAAAACAGAAATAGAGTCACAGGTGTAGAAAACAAACTTATGGTTATGGCGGGGGGCAAGGGAGGGGAGGGATAAATTGGGAGATTGGGATTGACATATACACACTACTATATATAAAATAGATAACTAATAAGGACCTGCTGTAGAGCACAGGGGACTCTACTCAGTACCCTGTAATGGCCTATATGGGCAAAGAATCTAAAAACAGAGTGGATATATGTATATGTATAATTGATTCACGTTGCTGTACAGCAGAAACTAACACAACATTGTAAACCAACTCTTCCAATTTAAAAAAATATATCTACTTGAGGCCTGAATGATGGTAAAGAGAATCGTTCCAATAGCCTACAAACACTAGTGTACGCTGAGCTGCTAACGTCTCTTCACCTCACCTTTGCTGTGCCGCCAGGGCTGTGATCCTTCTGCTACTGTAACATCAGCCGTTTTCTTCACTAAAGCAGGAAAACCTACTGCCTAACAGTCGGTTCCCCCAAGGGGAGGAAGCTGTTCTCCTGCTGCAGCTGAACTTTGGGGCTGCTAGAGCAGTTCTGTGAGACTCGGCTGAGAAGCTGAAGCAGGAAGGAAGGTGATGGCAGTTGCCCAAGAAGCTTCAGGATCTACTCAACGTAGATGGAGAACTCCATGTATCTTCTGCAGCCTTGGCTCAGAGGCCCAGAAAGAGCCAGGAAGGCTGCTGAGGTCCTCAGATACCCTGCTTGCTTTGATATTCCATCAAGAAGACAACCTTTCCCCAAAGCCACACCCTTGAGCAGTGCCACCAAGTCACACCAGTGCCCCTTTCTCTACCCTTCAGAGAATACCCAGGAGAGAAATATAATAAAAGGGAGCAAAAGACCAGGTCTTTTACCATCTTCTTGTGTGGGTGATCCGTCCTCTTCTTCTAGAACCTCATTTCCCTAGGACAGAAGGAAGGCACTGTGAGTCCATAAAGCAGTGAAATGAGTCTACTGATTGTCAGAAGACAGAACTAATCACCCTCCTGGTATCCATACATTTCCTGTCCGTGTGAGATGGCTGGGAGGCCCAGCAGAGGCAGATTTTGCTTGGCGAGGCAGGATCGGCCCGTAGGGACCAGGTCTGAGGCAGGTTCCAGAGGGACTAGGTCAGAGGCACCTTACAGAGGGACCCTGGGACTGTCAGGAATAGCCTTGGTCATAGTTTAGCTCACACTGTTTCTCTCAGGTGGAAATCAAAGTTGTCAAATGAAAAAGCAAACCGTGAGATCATAAAACTTTCAGGAACCCTTTAGGATCCCCAATCCCATCCAGATACTCCTTTGAGAACATCTGGCTCAAGAGAAAGTTGTAGAGTCCCCACTGGGAGCTGGGCATTCCATATACTTCAGGCACACCTCCGTCAGAGCACTGCTCACGCTGAGTTATAACTCTGATTCCTCCATCAGATGGAGCTCCGGGATGGGTGGGATGGGTGGATTGGGGGTGTGGGCAGGCAAAAGCCATGTCACTCGGTCTTTGTGTCCCCCAGTGCCAGGAAGATGTGAGATGCCTGTGCCAGGTAAATACTAAGTGAATTGGAGGACAAACACCCTCTCAAGGGTCTGGCCTGGAAGACTTCCCTCTGGAACTCACCCCACGCCTATTACGCTGAGACCAGCGCCCTCTGCTAACCGGACAGTCCCTCTGCTCTGCACCCTGCCTCTAACAGATCCAAGTGCACCACCTTGGAAGGCTTCTTCCAGAAGAGCCCCCATCCTATTTGCATCCTGTGCCAGCGCCGGCAGTCCCTCTGACCGGGGAGGGGCACCAGCGTCCACCTTGCTCTTACCTCTGCATCCTGCTCTTCAGTGGTGGTGACGAGACCCGCAAAGTTGCAGTCTGGAGACGCCGCTGGCGTCACCTGCAAAGGAGCAACAAAAGTCAAGGTGCAGATGCCACCGGCTCTCCTACCCAGCTCGCCTGGCAGCAAGCGCAAACCAAGTCCTCAGGACAGAAGTGGTGCCACATGGAAGATCACATCTGAGGGAGTCTGTGATTCAACAACCCGGTACCGTGTTTTCCAGGGCTCCCCTCCCGAGCACTGGGGGGCTTTGCCGATCTCCCTGGCAGGCCCTGGACTGAGCTCCTTGGGACTCGAGTACAGAGCAGAGCAGAGCGGCGAGGGCGATCCCATGCTCCTCTCTTACGTCTCCTTCTTCTGAGGGGGTCCTGCTGGCGGCCCGGGGGCAGGGGAGAGCCTCCCCGTCCTCTTCCGTGCCAGGGGCGATGTAGGAGCCGGACATGGAGGAGACGGTGTCGGTGCTGACCTGGGAGGACACCATGGACATGACCTTCCTTCTTCAAGTCTGGGTCCCCAGTATGTTGAGGGGGGCAGAGGCGGGGAGAAGAGTGTTTCCTGCCCTCAGCTCAGCTCTTCAGGAGGCCTGGCGCATTTGCTTCAGGCCAGCATGGAATCCCATCCCGGGGGCCTTCCCGTCACTGGAGCTGGGGGTGGCCTGTCCCGTGGGCAGACGGTGAGGGTCCCCAAACACTGAGTTCCTGAACATTGCCCCTCATCCCTTTCCTGGCTGGCGATACATGGGGGAGGGAGGATAGGGAAGAGGTGGAAAGTGAGGAGACAGAAAGCTAGCTTCTTGCTTTGGGAAGGGACTGTACCACACCTGAGGGTGAAGTGGCTGAAGGGCTTCTCACCTCAAAAGTGGAGATCAAAGGAAATGCGAAACCTGCCCAGAGAGCTTGAGTCATGGGCTCAAAGCCACACAGGGCAAAAGAGAAAGGACAACTCAGTGCAACATGGGGTCCTGGATTGGGATGTTGGAATGGAGAGGAGCATTCCTGGGGTGATCTGCAAGACGTGAAGGGGGTCTGCGGTTACATGGGATTACCAGGTCAGTGTTCATTTCCTGATTGTGATGGTGGTACTGGGATTATGGAGGTGTGTCCTTGTTCTAAGGAAACACACACTAAAGTATCTAGTGCTAATGGGGCAGCCTGTCTGCAACTTACTGTTAAGGGCGCAAAATATATATTGACTGGGATTACAGCGAATCTCTAAATAAATACGGAGTCACTGAACGTTTTTTCAAAAAGCCACCCAGCCAAGGGCCGGGGCAGGGATGAATAGGAGGGACAGGATCCACTCACGCTTCCCGCCTCCTCCACCGCCAACCCCCAAACGCTGCCTGCTGAAAGGGTGTGTGAAGCCCTGTGTTCTGGCCGCTTCGGAGCCCCCTCTTAGCTTTGGCTGCTCGTTGGCAGCATCCATGGACCCTTAAAAGTGCCAGTGTTTGGGTCCCAGCCCCAGAGACGCTAGTCCCAAGCATAGGGATTTTCAGGAGCTCCTGGGGATTCTTCCTGGCAGCCAGAAGCTTCTTCAGCCTTTTCTTACCTGGCAGGCAGTTCTGCCAGCCCCTGACCTTGCCCCTCTTCCCCCAGCATGGGCCCAGGCAGAGGGTGAGGAGGGGGGACAGTGACCGGCCCCACCTGTCAATCCAGGATGTACCCCTTTTGGCGGGGGCTGGAGGCTGAGCCTGGGGACCAGTGGAGAGGCTGGAGCCCCCATGTTCCCCCAGTGCTGGGGAGCGTGGGCAGGAAGGCCGGAGGGTGGTGGGGAGAGGGAGGGAGTCGTTGCTTAGGGGGTGAAGGGAGTCTCAGAGGGAGGTTGGGGCAGCCTCCTCAGCAAGCGGTGGGAAGGGGATGGGCTGCCTCCTGAGCTCTGTAAGGCCCCAACCCGCCTGGCCCTGCAGTGTGCGCACCCTTCGGAAATATTTTGAGTAATTAGCAAGGGAAAGCAGCAAGTTGGCGGGGGAATGCCAGGTTGTCCTGGAGCCAGCCTCCAGTGCAAGGAAAGAAAGGGGCCTCAGGAGAAAGGGGCCCGTGGAGGCTGGGCAGGATTGTGTAGGACAGTGCCCGTTTGTGTGTGTGTGTGTGTGTGTGTGTCTGTGCGCACGTGCACGTGAGTGCTGGGGGAAGGGGCTGTGCACCACAAGGGCGTGCTGGCGGGGCCAGGTGCAGGCTCGGGGGAGAGATGGGTTCCAGGCAAAGCTGGGGTGAGGGGGTGGAAAGGTGCCTGCTGAGTGTCACATATTTGCTGTGCCTCAGTTTCCCCATCAGAACTCTGGTACGTTGATTCCTCACAGGCTGGAGCTGTAGGGTCTAGGCACCCCGTCTTCCGTCTGCCCTGATGGCCTCCCTCAGCCCCAACCTGCATTGGAGGGAAGGCCCTGGGCGGGGTGAATGAACCCCAGGGTGGCAAGTGGGGCCCCAGGGGCTGGGGCCCTCTGACCTCACACCCTGTCCCTTCAGGAAGGGACCAAGGGAGGGAGGAGCTGGAGACAGGCCCAGGCGAGGACCGCAGGTGAGTCTGGGCAGGCCCTCAACTTGGGCGAGGTGGGGAACGTGAGCCGAGCCCTGGGCAAGAACGGCCTTTGTGAGTGAGTCCCCAGGGCCAGGGAGGGGGCTGTGCCTCCTTTGCCGCCTGCTCCTCGGGGCTGTGGGTACAGTCTCCCCATTGCACATAGAGAGGTGCCGAGGCCCTGGCTGCAGGGGACCCCCGAGGGCCTTCTCTCAGCCCCTTTCTCTCTGGGCACCCAGAGATCCTGAGGAGTGCATCAGGGGACACTCTGCAGGCCTTTGGTGCCCCCCATCTTCCTCCCAGCCATTCCCCCTTGGGCCGTGGCCTCCCCAAAACTGGCCCATGCTTTTCCCCAGAGAAAGTTGCAAGCAGGTCCATTTTGAGACTTTTTAAAACTTTAGTTTAAAAAATGTTTTTATTGTAAATCACTTTCTATGAAAAAGGTTAAATTGCCCGATGGGTTAGGAGAGTGGATGTGGGATGCAGCCCAGGGCGTTTATGGTGGAGCAAGACACTCCCCTGCAGGAGTGCAAGCAAGGGCACGGGGCCATCCCCCCATTCCTGGTCCCAGTGGTTCTAGCAAGCACTGCGTCCCTCCCAGTTAAGCCTCAGCTCTAGCTACACTCACTACATTAGTCTGTCTGTCCCCTTTCCCTCCGCAGCTTGGCTGCCCCAGCCCCTAACCCCCAGATCCCCATCTCCCCGCTGCTCTCAGCCTCAAGTTGGGCTCAAAGATTAGGGACACATACCCTCTGCCCCACCTCTAGGGATGAAGCCAGAAGATCCCAGAGGCCTTAGAAAATCTCCTGGCTCCACCCGGCACCCCGGCCTCCTTTCTGTCTCCTCTCTCTTCCCCCCTCCGCCTAGCTCCTCCTCACAGACTGCCAGGAGAGGCCTCTTGGGTGTTCATTTGCAGTCACCTAATCAGCATTGGTTGTACCTGGGAACTTGCTCTGGATAGAGACCTGGGGAGGAGAGCAGGAGAGAGAGAAGCTTGGAAGCTAAGGTGTTCTGGGGCGGGCCCTGTACTGATGTTTCCAGCTTGGCCAGGGCCCCTCCAAGCCGCAGCTCTCATAGTGCAGGGCCCTTAGCGTGTCTCTGGGGCAGGGAAGAAGTGGATCAATGAAACACTGTGTGTATGGGGGGCTGGGGAGCGGAGGCAGCAATTTGGGTCCTGGGCCCCAATTCTCAGCCTGCTGGACTAGAATCTGAGGATGGCCTGGGCTGGGGGCCGTGTGGCCTGGTGGGGTGAGCTGGCCCAGCCCCTGCCTGGGCGGTAGGGTGTCCATGGGCCTGCACTGGCGGGGAGGGGGGCAGTCTGGGCCCAGACTTCGGTGCTGTCTGGAGGTGGGGCAGGGCCTGGCTTCTTACAAGAAGGCGCCCAGGCTGGCCCAGTCATGCAGGTCAGAGGCCAGTGTGGCATCCCCGGCCTCAAAGAGGGGCTCGGGGGGCAGGGAGCTACGGGTGCTCTCGTCCCAGGGGTGCTCCAGGAAGGATGTGGCCAGGAAGGTCTCATCAAAGTCCAGGCTGTCGGTAGCCTGCTCCGCTGGAGGCCCCCAGGTAACAGGGCAGTCGATGTGGTGGCCATGGATGGTGAGGTCCACGTCCCCGTGTGAGGCAGGGCTCAGCGGCGGGATCAGCTCCGAGATCTCCAGCGTGCCCAGCTCCCCGTCCAGCGTGCCAGCGTCCAAGATGGCCTCCCAGTCAAAGTTGCCCTTGAGGGGTTCCAGCTCACCCTGCTCCTCCTGGGTCAGCAGCAGGGGGCTGGAGGGCCGCGGGACCTTGGCCTCCTGCTTGGGCAGCGGCTGTTGACGCTTACGCCCCAGCCTGCCCTCGCCTGCACCCCAGCCCGCCTCCCCAGTGGCCTCCTCGAACTCCCGCAGCAGCTGCTGGGCCTCGGTGCTCACGGTCAGTGGCCCGGCCCATGGGGCGGCGCTGGGCTCTGGCACGGCCTGGCGGGCAAAGGCCGGGTGGATGTGGACTGGGGGCAGCCGCTGCTTCTTCAAGGCCCCACTCAGCAGCCGCTCGGCGTACTGGGGGTCGATGCACCAGAAGCCCCCCTTGCCTGGCTCGTCCTTCTCCCGAGGCACCTTGATGAAGCCCTTCTTCAGGGACAGGTTGTGGCGGATGGAGTTCTGGACACAGGGAGGTAGGAGAGAAGGAAGACAGCTGGGAGAGTGGGTGGGGTCAGTGATGGGGGGTTCCTAGAGCCACTGCCAGTCCCACCACCACCTTCTCTCCGATGGGGGCAGGGGAGACAGAGGCGCTGCTCCGAGCGGGAGGCTCTGGGACACCAGCCACGGGGCACCAGGAGCTGGGAGTGCTGTCGGGGGCTTTTGTTCCCTTTGGCCAGGTTATCTGCCTGCTCAGTCATCCGAGCCCTGAGCCGCAGGGTGGCTCTCAGTGCCAGCCTGTCCTGCCCTCCCTCCCTTACCCCGCTGCTTGCGGCCTCTGGTCAAAGGCCTTGGCTCCCCCAGGTCCTGGACGGCCATCTCCCTCTGCCTGGGCCTGGCTGGCCTTCTCTGTTTGTGAAATGAGTGAGTGGGTGTGAGGGTGTGTGTGTGTTGGGGGGGGATGAAGTGTGGGAGGATCTGATGACTTTCCTTGTTTCTAGAGCCGGCTGCTGGCCTGGGCCCTCACCCACCATGTCCCCCTCCTCCCACCCCAGGCTCTGAGGCCTCAGTTGATTATTACCCAGCCAAGAGCATAGCGCTCATTCCTGGGGCCTCTCAGGCTTGGGGTAGTGTGGGGGGTGGTGGAGGGTCTCTGCTTTCTCACCAAGGTTACAAATGGTACCTGCCCCAGGGTCAGGGCCCAAGCAATCGTGGAATAGCTGTGATTAAAGGAACTCTGATCCTGTGACCTGTGCCACAGGGAAGGATCTGTGCATCCTCAGGGTCTCTGTCCCCAAGTAGCCCCTGATCCTGATGGTCGAAGAGGCTCAGGGCAGCGTGTGCCCAGCCTGAATCACCATCCTGCCTTGTTCAGGCCTGGGTGCACAGTCCAAACCACGCTGGGGCACAGGGGTCTGGGGCCTGGTGGGTGGGGCCGGCAGGTGAGTAGTGCCCCCTGGCAAGACTGGGAGGTTTACATGGTGGTCTGGGCCCCTTGGCTGCTCTGTGCCAGGTTCCGGACACTTGGAACATGAAGCCAGTGTGGGAGGAAAGAGCCCCTGTGGAAAGCACGTGGCTGAGGTAATTGTCCCCCCAGGGAGGTTGATGAGAAGAGGGGGAGGAGTGTAGGCAGGAAACTAGGGAGGGCTTGGGGTGGGGGCTGGCACAGCAGCTTTCGGAAGGCCCCGTAGCCCTTCCACTGGGACACCGATGGCCTTCACACCCCGCAGCACGCCCCTCTCCCCTCCCAGAGCCCCTCCAGCCAACTGAAAGCAGGCGGGATGCAGAGTCTGGCAGGAACGATGCTCTGCCTCCAGTCAGGCCCTGACAAACTGACCTTGAGGAGGGGAGTGTCGAGGAATTCCAGGACTTGGGACAAAAATGTGTCCCTCAGTCCATCAACCTACCCTGGGGGGCTGTGTCCACGCATAGTTCAGCCCTGGTCTTTGGGCTGAGCCTGCCGGACGAGTGACAAGTTCTTTCCCCTTGAACCTCTATGTCGGCACCCCTGCAGCCCTCTGAACATCCTCCCTCCTCCGTCTCTGAAGTCAAAGGGGCAGCAGTCCAAGCACTGGGCTCCCTTGAGGTCCTTCCTGGACGGCCTTCCTCTCTCGGGGCCCTGGCCGTACCGCGCCTACTTGGCCTGCGGATCTGGGATGTGAGTCCAGTCCGCGAGGGCATGGGGAGGGAGGGAGGGAGTGCCTCCCTACCTGCCAGGTGGGATCAGCGTGGCGGAAGTAACAGAAGTTGTCCGTGATCCACTTGTAGATGGCCGACAGGGTGATCTTGGTGGCCTTGCTGGCCTGCATGGCCATGCAGATGAGCGTGGCATACGAGTAGGGCGGCTTCACGTGCGGGTTGGTGGCGTAGTCCACGTCGTCGGGAGGCGAGGCCTGCAGCCCCGAGGGGGCGCTCCGCGGCGTGCAGGAGGACGTGGGCTTGCCGGGTGTGTGCGGCTGCCCCAGGCAGGCGGGGTCCGCCGCCAGGGGAGACCCCGGCTCGGCCGAGCCTGCCAGCTCGTGGGAGCCGTGGGGGTCGGTGTCCCCCGAAGGCAGGGCGGGGAGCTCGGCGTTGAGAATGGAGAATTCCTGCAGCCACTGCAGGCTGGTCAGGCTGTCATTCAGGGCGTTGGACTCCTCCAGGCCGCCTTCCGGTCCGGCCTCCTCCGCTGCCCCTGCTCCCGAGACGCGTAGCCAGCTCTCCGCCATATCTGCGGGGACTCTCCGAGGGGGCTGTCAACATCCACGAGCCGAGCCGAGGGTGGCCGCCGAGCTCTCCGGCCCGCTGACTCCCGCGGCTTCAGTTACGCAGCCTCCCGGAAGCGGGCTTCCATCCCGCGATCCGGGGGTAGCCTCCTCCAAACGGAATGTGGTGCCTGCGGGGACCAGAGCGGGAACTGAGCCCTCTTTCCCCACCCCCGAGGGGAGAGTGTGGGCGAGGGGGGAGGCTCTTACTAAAATCCTTCCTGCAGCTGGGGAGGATCTTTTACTGCCGACGTCTGGGAAACAGAAGGTGTGCCCGGGGCTCCGACCCACACGGGGTTCGCCTCGCTCTTTTCCTCTTGGATCTTTAAGAGGAGACTTAATTAGCCCAACGAGGGAATAGTGTAGGGGCATGCGAGGCCACCCCTTTCTCCCTCAAAGCGGGGAATTAACCCCCCTCTCTCCGTCCACAACCAATGGAAATGGGGCGAGAGAGTCCAGGAGGGCAGTACGACGGGTCGGGGGGCGGGGGAGGTCGTCTGATCTTTGAAAAGGGATATTAGGATGGGGCTCAAGGGGAAGGAAGGAAACAATACAGAGAGTTATAAGGGGGTGGGAAGTGAGTGTCCCCCAAACGCCTCTGATGTCAGTCCCCGGGCCCTCCACTTCCGTCGGGGACGGATGGGAGAGCGGGCTGGTACTGACGCCCTCCCTTCCCACGGCCGGCAGCCCTCCCCGTCCCTTACCTGGCTCAGAGCGCAGCCCGGGCCAAAGGAAGCTTCTCAAAGAAATTCCTCCCACCGCCCACCCTCACCGCGGCTCTCTGCTCCCAGCTCCAGGGCCCAGCCAGCAATCCTCGTCGCCACTCACGCCCGCCGGCGCCTCTCTGAAAGCCAGCGGCTGGGGACCGGCACTCAGTAGCCGCTCGCAAGGCGTCTCCTGCTGCCGTGGCGACGCCCCGCCCATATAAACAGCTTCCGCTTCTGCCATTGGCCAGGGCATCTCCAAAGAGACCGCGGGCTCTTAACGGCTCTCTCACGCGGTAACTCTCTTCCAGCTCCCTCCTGCCGCCCTCTCCCGCGCGCGACCCAGCCCCCTACCCGCCACCGCGTCCCGGCTCCGCGCATTCCCGCCCGACGGCCCCGCGCAGGGCTCGGAGAGGCGCGCGGCTCGGCGCTCCCGCAGAGGCCGCGGGAACCGTCCTCCGCCCCACCCCCTTCCCATCTGGGCTGCTCAGAGGTGGCGACGGCTCCTGGGACGCAGCCCGTGGCGCGGGGGCCAGGGCTGGGTGCATGCTTGGGGCTTTCCTTTCCTCTCCTCTGGGCTGCGAGTGGCACTTCCTCACGTTTCTGCGGCCTGTCCCGGTCTCCCGACCGAGTGTCGTCTTGGTGCCCGCAAGCAGGTCTGACTCTCCGATGCCACCTGCCGCTCAGGTCCGCAGAAACCGCAGCCCCGGTCGCAGGCACCCCAAGGCGGCTAGGGTAATCCAGTGTTTCCCGGTAAGCGCCCCCTCCCCGCCCCGTCCTCAGCAAGATTCCCAGAAGCTGACATTCCAGAGGCTTCTTCGGAAGTGCTCTCCCTCCTTTCCAGATAGCCGAGGAAACAGAGCCGTTGGGTGAAACCCAGGAAAGCCGTGGACTTGCCAAATTCTTTGACTGGGGTCATTTGCCCCATTCATTTCACCAGCCTTTAAGTGACGGACTAACGGTGGACTGTGGTCCTTCCTCCTCCCCTCCCCCAGCCTCCCTCCCGTCACCAGCTTTCCTGCTCTTCAGTTATTGAGGAGCTGCAGTTGGAAGTTCTCTGGTTGAAGGGGGTGGGTGGAGGTGAGGGCTCCTTATCAGGCCTCTGGGCAGGAGCTGTGCCCGGGGGATGGTACACCAGCTCCCACCCAGAAACATGTCTTTTCCTCTACCCCTTGCCCTCTCTCACTCCTCCATGTCCAGCTTGTCTTGAGTCAAAGTTTTTTTTTTCTTCCCAAGTATTTATTGTTTTATTTTAATTTTTATTTTATTTTTTTATTAGTTTCTGCTTTATAACAAAGTGAATCAGTCATACATATACATCTGTTCCCACATCCCTTCCCTCAGGCATCTCCCTCCCTCCCACCCTCCCCATCCCACCCCTCCAGGCGGTCACAAAGCACCGAGCTGATCTCCCTGTGCTCTGCGGCTGCTTCCCACTATCTACCTTACGTTTGGTAGTGTATATATGTCCATGCCTCTCTTTCGCTTTGTCACAACTTACCCTTCCCCCTCCCCATATCCTCAAGTCCATTCTCAAGTAGGTCTGTGTCTTTATTCCTGTTTTACCCCTAGGTTATTCATGACATTTTTTTAAATTCCATATATATGTGTTAGCATACGGTATTTGTCTTTCTCTTTCTGACTTACTTCACGGTGTATGACAGACTCTAGGTCTATCCACCTCATTACAAATAGCTCAGTTTCGTTTCTTTTTATGGCTGAGTAATATTCCATTGTATATATGTGCCACATCTTCTTTATCCATTCATCCGATGATGGACACTTAGGTTGCTTCCATCTCCGGGCTATTGTGAATAGAGCTGCAATGAACATTTTGGTACATGCCTCTTTTTGAATTATGGTTTTCTCAGGGTATATGCCTAGTAGTGGGATTGCTGGGTCATATGGTAGTTCGAGTTTTAGTCTTTTAAGGAACCTCCATACTGTTCTCCATAGTGGCTGTACCAATTCACATTCCCACCAGCAGTGCAAGAGTGTTCCCTTTTCTCCACACCCTCTCCAGCATTTATTGTTTCTAGATTTCTTGATGATGGCCATTCTGACTGGTGTGAGATGATATCTCATTGTAGTTTTGATTTGCATTTCTCTAATGATTAATGATGCTGAGCATTCTTTCATGTGTTTGTTGGCAGTCTGTATATCTTCTTTGGAGAAATGCCTATTTAAGTCTTCTGCCCATTTTTGGATTGGGTTGTTTGTTTTTTTGCTATTGAGCTGCATGAGCTGTTTTTAAATTTTGGAGATTAATCCTTTGTCAGTTGCTTCATTTGCAAATATTTTCTCCCATTCTGAGGGTTGTCTTTTGGTCTTGTTTATGGTTTCCTTTGCTGTGCAAAAGCTTTGAAGTTTCATTAGGTCCCATTTGTTTATCTTTGTTTTTATTTCCATTTCTCTAGGAGGTGGGTCCAAAAGGATCTTGCTGTGATTTATGTCACAGAGTGTTCTGCCTATGTTTTCCTCTAAGAGTTTGATAGTTTCTGGCCTTACATTTAGGTCTTTAATCCATTTTGAGCTTATTTTTGTGTATGGTGTCAGGGAATGATCTAATCTCATACTTTAACATGTCCCTGTCCAGTTTTCCCAGCACCACTTATTGAAGAGGCTGTCCTTTCTCCACTGTACATTCCTGCCTCCTTGATCAAAGATAAGTTGACCATATGGGTGTGGGTTTATCTCTGGGCTTTCTATCCTGTTCCATTGATCTATCTTTCTGTTTTTGTGCCAGTAAAACACTGTCTTGCTTACTATAGCTTTGTAGTGTAGTCTGAAGTCAGGGAGCCTGATTCCTCCAGCTCCGTTTTTCGTTCTCAAGATTGCTTTGGCTATTCGGAGTCTTTTGTTTTTCCAAACAAAGTTTGAATTTTTTTGTTCTAGTTCTGTGAAAAATGCCAGTGGTAGTTTGATAGGGATTGCATTGAACCTGTAGATTGCTTTGGGTAGTAGAGTCATTTTCACAATATCGATTCTTCCAATCCAGGAGCATGGTATATCTCCCCATCTATTTGTATCATCTTTAATTTCTTTCATCAGTGTCTTATAATTTTCTGCATACAGGTCTTTTGTCTCCTTAGGTAGGTTTATTCCTAGGTATTTTATTCTTTTTGTTGCAATGGTAAATGGGGGTGTTTTCTTGATTTCACTTTCAGATTCTTCATCATTCGTGTACAGGAATGCCAGAGATTTCTGTGCATTAATTTTGTATCCTGCTACTTTTCCAAATTCATTGATTAGCTCTAGTAGTTTTCTGGTAGCATCTTTAGGATTCTCTATGTATAGTATCATGTCATCTGCAAACAGTGACAGCTTTACTTCTTCTTTTCCAATTTGGATTCCTTTTATTTCCTTTTCTTCTCTGATTGCTGTTTCTAAAACTTCCAAAACTAAGTTGAATAAGAGTGGTGAGAGTGGGCCACCTTGTCTTGTTCCTGATCTTAGTGGAAATGGTTTCAGTTTTTCACCATTGAGGACAATGTTGGCTGTGGGTTTGTCATTTATGGCCTTTATTATCTTGAGGAAAGTTCCCTCTATGCCTACTTTCTGCAGGGTTTTTATCATAAATGGGTGTTGAATTTTGTCGAAAGCTTTCTCTGCATCTATTGAGATGATCATATGGTTTTTCTCCTTCAACTTGTTAACATGGTGTATCACATTGATTGATTTGCGTATATTGAAGAATCCTTGCATTCCTGGCATAAACCCCACTTGAGCATGGTGTATGATCCTTTTAATGTGCTGTTGGATTCTGTTTGCTAGTATTTTGTTGAGGATTTTTGCATCTATGTTCATCAGTGATATTGGCCTGTAGTTTTCTTTCTTTGTGACATCCTTGCCTGGCTTTGGTATCAAGGTGATGGTGGCCTCGTAGAATGAGTTTGGGAGTGCTCCTCCCTCTGCTATATTTTGGAAGAGTTTGAGAAGGATAGGTGTTAGCTCTTCTCTAAATGTCTGATAGAATTCGCCTGTGAAGCCATCTGGTCCTGGGCTTCTGTTTGTTGGAAGATTTTTAATCACAGTTTCCATTTCAGTGCTTGTGATTGGTCTATTCATATTTTCTATTTCTTCCTGATTCAGTCTTGGCAGGTTGTGCATTTCTAAGAATTTGTCCATTTCTTCCAGGTTGTCCATTTTCTTGGCATAGAGTTTCTTGTAGTAATCTCTCATGATCTTCTATATTTCTGCAGTGTGAGTTGTTATTGAGTCAAAGTATTAAAAGCGTGCTGGAGAAAGTCGGACAGCAACTTTCACAAATAAGCCAACTGCGCAGTTAACACCTCTTCTTCCCTTGTGAACAGTTTTATTCATTTTTAAGAATCATGCAGCAGTCCATAAATATTGCATCCTTGACGTCCCCACTGTAGTGTGCCCATGAGTGTACTCCAGGGAGTGAGGGGTACACAGATGGCACAACAGTACACACATACTTACACACACTAGGTGTGCAGATCCTAAAGCACAGTGAGCAAGCAGCATGCCAAGGTCAGGTGAACAGGACAAAAACCCTCCCCAGGTGAGATGGCTTAACGTGTGTGGATCCGTGCCCAGGAGACGCCCCAGCGTTGGCATGGCCTCTGGTAGGATGGGACTGGGGAGGAGAAGGAAAAAGGGCTCTGTGAGAAGGCTGGGATCACCACACCACCCGGAAGTGAGCTCATAGGTGAGCTCCGACTTGAGTGTGGCAGGAAGGAGCCCCAGGCCTCCGGTTAGTCTGTGTCCTTGTGTGAGAAACCAGGCCCCGTCATATTCTCTGTGGGTCAACTGCTAACAACATGACCATCTCCAGATGATGACTGGGGCGGCTGTCCTGTTCCCCGACCAGGCTCTGTGCCCTGTTCCCTGATCCCAGCCCTTTTGGATGGGATATTTCTGCTCGCCAAAGAGCTAAATGAGGGCAAAGAGGTGCGGGGATGGGGGAGAGAGCAGGAACTGTCTGAGAAACAGGAGTGAAGGGCCACTTCTCACCCGGGTATGTCTTGGTTATGGAACCAAGGCCTTGAGGAATCTCTCTGAGCCTCTTCCTGGGAGAAGACAGACCCTCCAGAAAGGGTGAAGACAATGGCTTCCTCTTAGGGTTCCTGGCCACTGTGGCGACTGTTTACCTACATCTCCTTCATCTCAGGTAACACCACACTCTGAATACTACCTGCCGGGAGAGGAGGTGGATCTGTATGCCACCACCCCAGGCTCAGGGAGAGTCCCCTTCCCTAGTGCTTCTGGGGCTCAGATTTCAAGGAAATCAGGAAGTGTGGTTATTGCTGGAATCATCAATATGAAAGGGTCTGTAAGAATGTTTCGGGGAAAGAAAGGACATTAACAGGGGTCTGAAACAGCAGAGCCCACTGCAGGATTTCAGAGCGGGTGGACACCGGAACTCAAGGCAGAAGCTGAGATTTGGCTTGGCTCATGTAGTGTCTGTCAGGACCACAGGCCTCCGCCTGCCCACCCCCAGGGCAGGATGTGAACCACAACCACCAGGCAGTGAGGGTCACCACGCACCTGACGGCACAAGGCAGCCACACAGGAGGTGCAAAAGATCCCCCGGCACTGGGCTCTCTTTGAGGCCTTGGGAAGGACCCTGAAAAGTTCCTCTAGGGCAACAATTCCAACTACTAATTCAGGCCATCATGGTGGGCATAGCCTAGGGCTCTGTCACATCTCAGCCTCACAAACTGTTGGATCCCACTTTGCTTCTCAATCTCATGCTCCACTAACTAACCACCTCTTCCAAAAGCCAGCAGACAATGCATCTATCAGAGAGCTATGAGGAATCCATTGATAACACTAGTGTTGAGAGACGAACAGCCAACAGCTTACGGTCTTGCTGTTTCAGACTGTTATTTATATGCCTACACTGGACTGGGGTGGGGTGGACATGTGATTTGAACAATATCTCTAAATCTCTGATGAGCCTATGGAAGGCAGTACCTCCGGCTCCCCCCATCAGGCTCAGCTGATCTGGAGGACAGGGGAGGAAAACCGGTGGGATGGGGAGCCTCCCAGACCACCACTGACCCCAGCTCAGCCCTTCCCCCAACCTCCTTTGGGGTTCCTGGGCACCAAATGAGAACCACCGGTCCACCCCTCTCTCAGCTTCTTTCTTCAACTCTTTCAGAAAAGCGGGGTGGAGACGGGGGCAGCAGGGGTAAGAATGCCACCTCCACCTGACAGGGCGGTAGTGATGAAACGTGATAATATACGACAGTCCCTAACAAGTGCCTGGTACATCGAGGGGGTCAAAAATGCCTTTGCAGTGTCACTTTAGGATGGAGCCCCAGGCCTTCCTGAGTGCACCTGATCATAAAGAACTCCCCGGTAGGTCATCATGTAACTGAGGGGTTCTCAGATTCAAGGCCTCCTTCCTAAGCAGACACACGAGGCATAGCCTCTGCTACCAGAAGCAAGAACTGTTTTCCCAACCAACCTTCTGGTGGTTGCCACTGCTTCTTGTCCTTGAGAGAGGAGCTCCTAATGCATTTTGAGGGAAACCCCACTTACAGTGCAATATGGCTTTCCCTTCTCACAGGAGTCATCCCCCAACGCCACCCCAATCTGCAGGTCTCAGATTGGTTATGATGTCCCAGAGACTAGAAAATGCCAGATGGGTGTTTGTAATGAAGTCACCCAAACTCTTGAGTCTTCTTGGTCTAACTCCTAAGGAGAAAAAAAAAAAGATACAAAAGAAATAACCAGTCTGTAGACCACAGCTCCACCTGAAGATCAAGATACAGTGGAAACATTCCAGAGGCTCTCTGCAAAGGGTCTCATGAGCTGCAGTTCGAGTGGCTTTAGCCCACAAGGAGAAAAGAGGTTTCCAGTCCCTTCTGAGAGGGGAAGGATCACGGTTGCGGAAGAAGATGAGTCTGGGAGAAGGGTCAGGTGCCCTCAGCATCCAGCTTTCACGTGGGTCTAAAAAGTCTCCGTGTGTCTGGCTGAGGATGCCCAGGAGGTCAGTGGTGCCATGAGGCCAGGATGGGATGTGAGAACGGGAGGAGAGCCCTGGTACAGGGGCTAAGGCTCTCAGATGGCCAAAGGATCCCACACGCAGAGCCTGTTCTCGGGGTCCTCCAGGCTGCCAGAAGATGGGCGTCTGCGCTGCGTGTTCCGACGACTGACCACGTTGTCGTCAGCCTGCCAGGCACCTGAGAAGAGGAAAGGAAGGTTACCGGACCTTTGGTTTGGTGCAGATGGTGTCTCTGGCAGGACAGTCCGGGAGTTTGGCACGAAAGCTGGCAAGATGCGCATTAGCTGGAACTCCCACAGGGTGCAAACCACAGCACGTGAAACTTGGGAGCAGTGGCGTCCACTGGGCGAGGGACAGTCATGGCCACTGTGGCCCACTGATGGAGGGACATGCAGGATGGTCCTTGTTTTGTGAGCTTGCCGTAGGATCCACCTTTGTATCTTTATTTGGTCTTGAAGTTTGCCTAAGTGTTACAGCGGACCAGGAAAAGAAACTGAGTCTGGCTGAGACTTTCACGAGAGCAGGAGGAGGTGAAGGGGAGGGAGAAGAGTGTGTTAATTTGGGCTCAGAGTTAGTGTTTGCTGTGGGAGCCAGGGTGGGGCAGGAAGGGACTGGCTGCCCAGCAGGGTGCCAGGGACCAAATGGCATGGCAGAGAACAGAGTGACAGCTGTTCCTCTCCTTCTGCACCCGAACAGCCCACCGAGAGTTGCTATCAGCTGGTGCCACCAACCCCAGGAGACATTAGCTCCAGAGCTTTGGGGTCCCCCGGGTACCATCCACGAAACTCATCATCTTCCCCCCTTGTCCTGCAGTTCCTGCACGAGAAGCACCCGCTGCCCATGCTGGAAACCCACTCTTGGTGCTTCTCTCTCCTTCATGCTCTGTATCCAATCCATCCTGACCTCCTGCTTGTTCAAGCTCTAGTAAGGTCTAAATCTGTAGTCAGAAAACCGGGATACAGCCCCAGCTTGTAACGTACTGACTGTGTGACCTTGGGCAGGTCACTGTACTTGGAGCCCTGGTTTTCCCATCCATCAGATGGGAGACAAGTACTTACACCCCAGGGATGCCGTGAGACTAAGCGAGGTGACATGGAAGAGTGGTGAGCAGGGCGCCTGACTCACAGAATGTGCGCGAAAACCATCCGCCCCCCAGGCCTTGTTCAGGCTACACTCATCTCCCCCAAGTCGTCCTCCCAGCCCACAGAATGACTCCATCTGATTCAGTCCCCCCAGTGCAGCGAGATGCCCCTTCTGAAGGGAGAGGATGAAGCCCTAACCCCCTGAGTTGGGGGAAAGCCTTCCATTCTCTGGCCGAGGACTGCTGAGCTGCCTCTTCCAGCACCTGCCCCCAGAAGGCCCCCCCTGAAGCCAGATGGGGTCCAGCGTGCTCCGAAGTGCTCCCCCACTGGCCCGTACCACCACCCCATTTCTCATGCTGTGTGGAAATTGCTGGATCCTCCAGCACACGGTGATCTCCTCCAGGGCAGAGCCGAGAGCCATGCCCTTCAGAGGGCTCAGTTCGTGGACGGAGCCGGCTGACCCTGGAGGGTGGGCGTGAGGCTCACTGTGTCACATTTGAGGGAGGCCACTCACAAATGTCTGGCGTCAGCTTCAGTTTAGGCCAGCCCAAGACACGAAACCCTTTAATGGCAGAAACACTAGGATTCAGCGGGTATAAATTGTGTATACCCATAAATGTCCTGGTGTGCTAATCCGCCCTAAGGCTCTAATAATAGTCTTGTGGAGGTGGACCCCAGGGGAAGGGGAGTGAGTGGGACAGGAAATGTTTAGGTATCTCTCACAGCCAGATGGAATGCGGGGATCTGTACTCCCTGGGGGTACCGGAGTCCGGCACATGGGTCCACAGTGCTTTTCCCCTCTAAGGGTGACAGGATGCAGAGCAGGCAAGATTGCGCTTTTAAGTTAGGAACCCCCAGATGAAATAAGTTGTTCCTTCATTTTATATAATTTGGTAGATCTCATACTTATTCCTCTGTGTTTAATGGGCAGGACTCCGGAACTGTGGCTGTTTGGTAGGAACGACCAAAAGCAAATGGTAAACAGGAGAGAAGACACACACACACACACACACACACACACACACACACACACAAAGTCAAATCAAAACACTGCCGCAGCCTCGCCGCCACCACCACTGGCTGCCAGGCTGCCTGGCTCTGAATTCTTGAGTCCTTGCTACAAACACCACCGGTCCAGATTCTGAGCCAGGGCTGAAAACTGGCTCCTTCTGAAACAGCCTGAAGACTCAGACCTGAAGTCTCTTATCTCCCCAGCTTCTTGGTACAGTCGGTGGTTCTCTTTCCTCTAAAAAGGCTTCTGCCAGACCCTCGGCGAAACCCTGCTGCTCCGTGCATCCTGGATGCAGAAGGTAAGCCTGGAAGGCGCAGGAGGACTTCCTGAGCGAGTGCTACCATTCTGTCCAGCCCTCAGCCAGAAAAGGGAGCCTGGAGATTCAAAATCCTTCACGGGAGGTAGAGAAAGGTGGTTCCCACTTAATTCCCTCCTCAGGCTCAGAAACGGGGGAGTGAAGACACCTCTAGAGGCAGATTTGGGGAGCACATCTAGGGGGATTCCACACACCTCTTTCCTGCCTCTACCCAGCCACTAATTAAATTTAAGATCTGTAACAGTTCCACCATCTTGTAGAGTTTCTCTCCAAGAAAAGAGAAAGTTAATTCCGATTTTTCCTTAGTATCTGCGAAGCATAACCCTTCCTAGTGGCGTCTTAGTCTTGGGTTATTTCAGGTCTCCATAAGTACATTTCTTTTTCTGGCTGCACAGTGGCTTGGAAGATCTTAGTTCTCCGACCAGGGATTGAACCAGGCCACTGAAGTGAAAGTGCTGAGTCCTAACCACTGGACTGCCAGGGAATTCCCTCCATAAGTACTTTTAGATTTCATCGGTATGCCCACTCCTGTCCAATGCCATCATTTAAAAACATCTGTATCGGGCTTCCCTGATGGCGCAGTGGTTGAGAGTCTCCCTGCCGATGCAGAGGACAAGGGTTTGTGCCCTGGTCCGGGAAAATCCCAAATGCCACGGAGCGGCTGGGCCCGTGAGCCATGGCCGCTGAGCCTGAGTGTCCGGAGCCTGTGCTCCGCAACGGGAGAGGCCACAACAGTGGGAGGCACGCGTACCACAAAAAACAAAACAAAACAAAACAAAAACATTTGTATTTCCACTAATAAACTCAAATTATCTTTGCTTTTTCCCATCACACCACCCAGAGCCTTTTCACAGAATTGCCACTGGTCCCCTGGCCACTATCCTGACGCCTGTGTGATACTCCATCAGGTTCCTTGGGGCCCCGTCTACCTAGCATGGCCTCGCGATTATAGTCAGCTCATCACCTACAATGGTCAACTCAGATTTCCTCCCTTTGAGAACCTTGCAGAACAATCTCAGAACATACCATCGCCCCCCCACCTTGGTCTCGGGGCCAAAGAAGACCCAGAGGCTTCTTAGCGGAAGAGGTGCTGGAATGACACAGGTGCTTTCTCAACATCACTCCCACAAGGGTGATGAGAGCAGCGAGGATGGGGACCTGAGCCATCCTTGCCGCGAGCTGGGGCTCCTGGCAGAGCACCTGTGGGCCTGGGGAGGGTGGACCATGGGGTGCTCCCCGGGCTCCCTCCTTGTGGGCGCTCCGTGAGGCGAGTGGCATCCGTGTGGGGAGGGAAACAGTGTGGAGAGGGAGACCAAGTGCCTGAGAAGCTGTCCTGATGGCCAAGCCAGCCTGAGGCACCTCAGTCATAGGAAGGAACTTTGAACTTACAGCTGAGCGTGGTGAGGTCTCTTGATTCCATGGGACCTACCACAGTGGATGCTCCTGTCATTAACCTGACATTAACCTGACAGATTCTTCCAGAGAGTTCCCCAGCTCTTTACTACCAGTGTGACGCTAACGGCAGAACCCGAGAAACATTTTACCAAGAGAGCAGATGCACTTTCCTTCTCTCGTAAGAGCCCTTGAGACCTCAGGTTGAGGCTACGATGGGACCCTCAACTCCCTCTCCCGGCAGGCGCCACTGTCATTCGGTTTCAGGTCTGGCCTGAACGGTGAAGCCAGTTTAATCTGAGAATGGCTGGCTCCCGAGATCACCGTAAAGAAGCCCAGGCATTGTTTTCCTTCCAGGCCTCGCTCTCCTGCCGCAATCCCAGAGTGGAATAAACATCCACCAGCAGGTTGGCCCGAAGGAGTTAGGGAGAGGAGGAAGCACAAGGCCTGGGGTCAGTTTCCACCAGCATGGGCGGCTAAAACAATTCCCAGGAGCTCTCTCTGCCAAACACGGGGGTTGGTGGGGAGCCACTGCGGGGAGGCAGGAGCCTAGATTCCTCTCTTGAAGCCCAGTGAGCGGCTGGCTGGCACAGCTGCCACAGACTCAGGGCGGAGTGAGGGCAGAGATGGCATCTTCCCCAACTAGTGACCAAAACGAATCCTGCCTGTAACCTTTGCCACCGAAGCATCCCCGCTTTTGTGGAACAGGGATTAATCTAGTCTCAAAGATATTTATTTTTCCTGGAAAATTTCAGCATATTAAATACAGGCTCTTGCCAGTTAGGAATGGAAGCCTCAGCGAAGGCCCCTCGGATGTGCGTGTGCCCAGCAAGCTTGGGGTTGGGTGTGGGTGAACATGAACTTTCACACGAAGTCTGGGTAACCTAAATGAGTTTCAAAATAAACAAACTGGACAGACAGACGTACATTTGGCAAAAAGACATGAGAAACAAATGGACAGACAGAAGCCAGGTAAAGAGTGGGAAGGCAGGAAGTGAAGTGTACCCTGGACCTCAGCCACTCTGGCCCAAGCCTGGCTGGGTCAACGCTAAGTGGGAAGGGACCGGAGAGCCCCTGGGAAGGCTGTGGGAGGCGTCTCTGGGGATTACGGCTTCCTCCACCACAAGCCTGCATGGGGCCAGAGGGGTGAGTACATGGGTCTTCTGCAAGCTGATGGAGAGTGGCAACCACAGGAGTTTGTGTCCCTCCAGCACCTGTAACCATGTTGCAAAGAGAGTAAAGCAATGGAGCCATGACGGGACCTGGCTGTCCTGAAGCTTAAACATGTCCAGGGCATGTTTAAGAGATTACAGACCACGCAACATGAAGGCAGTCTCTGCTGTGAACCAAGGAGGGGCAATTTCGACCTAGTCCACCAGGCAAGACGTGGCTTTAGAGCCATGGTTGGTGAAGCCCTTGGTGAGCATGGAGCAGAGAGACATCAGTGCCCAGAGTGTGACTGACAGGTGGGCTCCTCCTGAGAACTCATCCTGGATTCAGTTTAGTGTCATGAGAAGGAATAAGGGGCACGTTGATGGCCCTGATTGAATTTATAGAGTTAGGGCTCCAGGGAGAAGAGTTACCCTCGACCCCTGATTGTTCCTTTGGGATCCAAATCTAGGGAGCACAAGGCAACTGGTGGTAGCCCAGGGCTCACTGGGTCACAGAGCTAGTCTATAAAATGCTGGCTTTGAAATTCCTCTCTGATCCTAACTAAACACTCTCCTCTGAGTGGCTACAGGTTCCCTTTTCAAGGGCTCAGGCTCTCTTTCCAAGACCTTATCACAGAGGCCGTGTCTGCCTTAAACTGCCTGTTGATGGAAACAAGACCAGGCCCCCTGCCATGGGATCTGCAAGATCATGATGGAGTGGGCACGGTCAGGTCAAATCGGAAGGCTTTGGAGGTATTTTTGTGCCTTTCTCCATGCCCAAATAGATTCGCTTAGAGCAGAGTCGCTCTTTGCCCAAGGACTCTCCCAAGGCTGCCTCACTTCCTTTCAGCAACTGGCTCCCAGCACTTTAGCAAAGCCCATGCCTTCTTGCAGGAACTGCAGGGCAGGAGATGGGTGTCCCAGGGTGAGAGCAGGGGTGCGAGCAGGGGAGCGTCTCCCACCAAGTTCATGTTCAGCAGACTGCCACTCACCGGGTAAGCAGACCGCAGAGCACAGCTTATTGTCCAGTGCTTTCATGCTGGCGATGTCAAAGTCATTGTTATTGTCACACTCCATACCTAGAAATGCGAATGTCCTCTGGCCTCTAACGGAGTTAAGGCAGTTAGAGAGGACCTGGCTGTGTTTTTCTCTGCTTTGCTGTCCTTAAAATAAAAATCTTAAGGATGGAGACAAAAAACATCAAATCATATGTTAAAAAAAAGACAATAATTAAGTGGGGAGAGAGGACAATAAAGGAAACTGCGTGGGTACGTTTGTGTTCTCGCTCTGTTCTGCTCTGTTTCCTTAACTGGCCCCTTTCCAGCCTTCGTTCCAGGGAAATCAGACCCTGGGGAGGTCTGTGGGATTCGGACACGCAGACCCGGGCCCAGAGCAGAGCCTAAGCCAGGCTGGAAGAGCTAGGAGAGCCACGGGGGAAGTGACCCCGGGCTCAGGCCTGTGTCTGTCGGTGCACGTGAGGTGTGTTTATGACCACAAGGCTCTGCGAAATGACTAATACATAAAATGGCAATTAAAGCTCTTTGGTCCCGTAATTTTGCACCTCAAATCAAAGAATCGCATTGCTTGCAAAATTATGATTTATTTTCTTTGAGACTTAATTTTCTATTCTGAAGATGTTTTAAGGGGCTGACCAGAAACCTACAGTCGTGTAAGATGGGAAGGGGACAATTTTAGATGTTATTTTTTCAAGCCCCCACCCGGTTTTTTTTTCCTTGGTGAAAGGGAGAGGAAGAAACATACATCTACTGTGTACAGCATGTCAGGTGGAAACCACATATGGAATGTCAGGCGGAAACCACGTACTGCCCTGTGCCTTTTAGAAGCAAATATTCTACTGGGGACGACAATCACAATGGAGAACTCAGAGCCTTGCGCCCTGAAGACATCAACCGAGGAGAGGTAGCGCCCAACCCCGGCTTGGTTGGCGTGCGCGTGCGGCAGAGGCACAGCCTGGGCGACCACCCCTCCTCCGGCACTACTTGGCCAGGAGAGAGTGGTCATGTGCACATGCGCACCCCCTGCACACCACACAACCCCCCAAGCAACTGCCATGGCCAAAGCAGAAGCGACTAGCATGACATCTGCATCCAGGCTGGGATCCAGGTTTGCTCTGGAGGTTGCCCTTCGGTGGAGGCACCTCAGAGGAGCAGACGGAAGAGACACCGGTTCCTGGGACGCCTGGTCCTACAATCCCAGGTGGGATTCCCAGCTCGCCTACCCTCCCCCCCCCGCCACTTCCTTGCTCTATATGTAGGTCGTTCCTTCGCTTCTCGGCTTACTAGAAACCAAATTCTTCCGACTGAAGATATGATTGACCTTATTTACAAAACAGAAATAGAGTCACAGGTGTAGAAAACAAACTTATGGTTATGGCGGGGGGCAAGGGAGGGGAGGGATAAATTGGGAGATTGGGATTGACATATACACACTACTATATATAAAATAGATAACTAATAAGGACCTGCTGTAGAGCACAGGGGACTCTACTCAGTACCCTGTAATGGCCTATATGGGCAAAGAATCTAAAAACAGAGTGGATATATGTATATGTATAATTGATTCACGTTGCTGTACAGCAGAAACTAACACAACATTGTAAACCAACTCTTCCAATTTAAAAAAATATATCTACTTGAGGCCTGAATGATGGTAAAGAGACTCGTTCCAATAGCCTACAAACACTAGTGTACGCTGAGCTGCTAACGTCTCTTCACCTCACCTTTGCTGTGCCGCCAGGGCTGTGATCCTTCTGCTACTGTAACATCAGCCGTTTTCTTCACTAAAGCAGGAAAACCTACTGCCTAACAGTCGGTTCCCCCAAGGGGAGGAAGCTGTTCTCCTGCTGCAGCTGAACTTTGGGGCTGCTAGAGCAGTTCTGTGAGACTCGGCTGAGAAGCTGAAGCAGGAAGGAAGGTGATGGCAGTTGCCCAAGAAGCTTCAGGATCTACTCAACGTAGATGGAGAACTCCATGTATCTTCTGCAGCCTTGGCTCAGAGGCCCAGAAAGAGCCAGGAAGGCTGCTGAGGTCCTCAGATACCCTGCTTGCTTTGATATTCCATCAAGAAGACAACCTTTCCCCAAAGCCACACCCTTGAGCAGTGCCACCAAGTCACACCAGTGCCCCTTTCTCTACCCTTCAGAGAATACCCGGGAGAGAAATATAATAAAAGGGAGCAAAAGACCAGGTCTTTTACCATCTTCTTGTGTGGGTGATCCGTCCTCTTCTTCTAGAACCTCATTTCCCTAGGACAGAAGGAAGGCACTGTGAGTCCATAAAGCAGTGAAATGAGTCTACTGATTGTCAGAAGACAGAACTAACCACCCTCATGGTATCCATACATTTCCTGTCCGTGTGAGATGGCTGGGAGGCCCAGCAGAGGCAGATTTTGCTTGGCGAGGCAGGATCGGCCCGTAGGGACCAGGTCTGAGGCACGTTCCAGAGGGACCAGGTCTGAGGCACCTTACAGAGGGACCCTGGGACTGTCAGGAATAGCCTTGGTCATAGTTTAGCTCACACTGTTTCTCTCAGGTGGAAATCAAAGTTGTCAAATGAAAAAGCAAACCGTGAGATCATAAAACTTTCAGGAACCCTTTAGGATCCCCAATCCCATCCAGATACTCCTTTGAGAACATCTGGCTCAAGAGAAAGTTGTAGAGTCCCCACTGGGAGCTGGGCATTCCATATACTTCAGGCACACCTCCGTCAGAGCACTGCTCACGCTGAGTTATAACTCTGATTCCTCCATCAGATGGAGCTCCGGGATGGGTGGGATGGGTGGATTGGGGGTGTGGGCAGGCAAAAGCCATGTCACTCGGTCTTTGTGTCCCCCAGTGCCAGGAAGATGTGAGATGCCTGTGCCAGGTAAATACTAAGTGAATTGGAGGACAAACACCCTCTCAAGGGTCTGGCCTGGAAGACTTCCCTCTGGAACTCACCCCACGCCTATTACGCTGAGACCAGCGCCCTCTGCTAACCGGACAGTCCCTCTGCTCTGCACCCTGCCTCTAACAGATCCAAGTGCACCACCTTGGAAGGCTTCTTCCAGAAGAGCCCCCATCCTATTTGCATCCTGTGCCAGCGCCGGCAGTCCCTCTGACCGGGGAGGGGCACCAGCGTCCACCTTGCTCTTACCTCTGCATCCTGCTCTTCAGCGGTGGCGACGAGGCCCGCAAAGTTGCAGTCTGGAGACGCCGCTGGCGTCACCTGCAAAGGAGCAACAAAAGTCAAGGTGCAGATGCCACCGGCTCTCCTACCCAGCTCGCCTGGCAGCAAGCGCAAACCAAGTCCTCAGGACAGAAGTGGTGCCACATGGAAGATCACATCTGAGGGAGTCTGTGATTCAACAACCCGGTACCGTGTTTTCCAGGGCTCCCCTCCCGAGCACTGGGGGGCTTTGCCGATCTCCCTGGCAGGCCCTGGACTGAGCTCCTTGGGACTCGAGTACAGAGCAGAGCAGAGCGGCGAGGGCGATCCCATGCTCCTCTCTTATGTCTCCTTCTTCTGAGGGGGTCCTGCTGGCGGCCCGGGGGCAGGGGAGAGCCTCCCCGTCCTCTTCCGTGCCAGGGGCGATGTAGGAGCCGGACATGGAGGAGACGGTGTCGGTGCTGACCTGGGAGGACACCATGGACATGACCTTCCTTCTTCAAGTCTGGGTCCCCAGTATGTTGAGGGGGGCAGAGGCGGGGAGAAGAGTGTTTCCTGCCCTCAGCTCAGCTCTTCAGGAGGCCTGGCGCATTTGCTTCAGGCCAGCATGGAATCCCATCCCGGGGGCCTTCCCGTCACTGGAGCTGGGGGTGGCCTGTCCCGTGGGCAGACGGTGAGGGTCCCCAAACACTGAGTTCCTGAACATTGCCCCTCATCCCTTTCCTGGCTGGCGATACATGGGGGAGGGAGGATAGGGAAGAGGTGGAAAGTGAGGAGACAGAAAGCTAGCTTCTTGCTTTGGGAAGGGACTGTACCACACCTGAGGGTGAAGTGGCTGAAGGGCTTCTCACCTCAAACGTGGAGATCAAAGGAAATGCGAAACCTGCCCAGAGAGCTTGAGTCATGGGCTCAAAGCCACACAGGGCAAAAGAGAAAGGACAACTCAGTGCAACATGGGGTCCTGGATTGGGATGTTGGAATGGAGAGGAGCATTCCTGGGGTGATCTGCAAGACGTGAAGGGGGTCTGCGGTTACATGGGATTACCAGGTCAGTGTTCATTTCCTGATTGTGATGGTGGTACTGGGATTATGGAGGTGTGTCCTTGTTCTAAGGAAACACACACTAAAGTATCTAGTGCTAATGGGGCAGCCTGTCTGCAACTTACTGTTAAGGGCGCAAAATATATATTGACTGGGATTACAGCGAATCTCTAAGTAAATACGGAGTCACTGAACGTTTTTTCAAAAAGCCACCCAGCCAAGGGCCGGGGCAGGGATGAATAGGAGGGACAGGATCCACTCACGCTTCCCGCCTCCTCCACCGCCAACCCCCAAACGCTGCCTGCTGAAAGGGTGTGTGAAGCCCTGTGTTGTGGCCGCTTCGGAGCCCCCTCTTACCTTTGGCTGCTCGTTGGCAGCATCCATGGACCCTTAAAAGTGCCAGTGTTTGGGTCCCAGCCCCAGAGACGCTAGTCCCAAGCATAGGGATTTTCAGGAGCTCCTGGGGATTCTTCCTGGCAGCCAGAAGCTTCTTCAGCCTTTCCTTACCTGGCAGGCAGTTCTGCAAGATCCTGACCTTGCCCCTCTTCCCCCAGCATGGGCCCAGGCAGAGGGTGAGGAGGGGGGACAGTGACCGGCCCCACCTGTCAATCCAGGATGTACCCCTTTTGGCGGGGGCTGGAGGCTGAGCCTGGGGACCAGTGGAGAGGCTGGAGCCCCCATGTTCCCCCAGTGCTGGGGAGCGTGGGGAGGAAGGCTGGAGGGTGGTGGGGAGAGGGAGGGAGTCGTTGCTTAGGGGGTGAAGGGAGTCTCAGAGGGAGGTTGGGGCAGCCTCCTCAGCAAGCGGTGGGAAGGGGATGGGCTGCCTCCTGAGCTCTGTAAGGCCCCAACCCGCCTGGCCCTGCAGTGTGCGCACCCTTCGAAAATATTTTGAGTAATTAGCAAGGGAAAGCAGGTTGTCCTGGAGCCAGCCTCCAGTGCAAGGAAAGAAAGGGGCCTCAGGAGAAAGGGATCCGTGGAGGCTAGGCAGGATTGTGTAGGACAGTGCCCGTTTGTGTGTGTTTGTGTGTGTGTGTCTGTGCGCACGTGCACGTGAGTGCTGGGGGAAGGGGCTGTGCACCACAAGGGCGTGCTGGCGGGGCCAGGTGCAGGCTCGGGGGAGAGATGGGTTCCAGGCAAAGCTGGGGTGAGGGGGTGGAAAGGTGCCTGCTGAGTGTCACATATTTGCTGTGCCTCAGTTTCCCCATCAGAACTCTGGTACGTTGATTCCTCACAGGCTGGAGCTGTAGGGTCTAGGCACCCCGTCTTCCGTCTGCCCTGATGGCCTCCCTCAGCCCCAACCTGCATTGGAGGGAAAGCCCTGGGCGGGGTGAATGAACCCCAGGGTGGCAAGTGGGGCCCCAGGGGCTGGGGCCCTCTGACCTCACACCCTGTCCCTTCAGGAAGGGACCAAGGGAGGGAGGAGCTGGAGACAGGCCCAGGCGAGGACCGCAGGTGAGTCTGGGCAGGCCCTCAACTTGGGCGAGGTGGGGAACGTAAGCCGAGCCCTGGGCAAGAACGGCCTTTGTGAGTGAGTCCTCAGGGCCAGGGAGGGGGCTGTGCCTCCTTTGCCGCCTGCTCCTCGGGGCTGTGGGTACAGTCTCCCCATTGCACATAGAGAGGTGCCGAGGCCCTGGCTGCAGGGGACCCCCGAGGGCCGCCTCTCAGCCCCTTTCTCTCTGGGCACCCAGAGATCCTGAGGAGTGCATCAGGGGACACTCTGCAGGCCTTTGGTGCCCCCCATCTTCCTCCCAGCCATTCCCCCTTGGGCCGTGGCCTCCCCAAAACTGGCCCATGCTTTTCCCCAGAGAAAGTTGCAAGCAGGTCCATTTTGAGACTTTTTAAAACTTTACTTTTAAAAATGTTTTTATTGTAAATCACTTTCTATGAAAAAGGTTAAATTGCCCGATGGGTTAGGAGAGTGGATGTGGGATGCAGCCCAGGGCGTTTATGGTGGAGCAAGACACTCCCCTGCAGGAGTGCAAGCAAGGGCACGGGGCCATCCCCCCATTCCTGGTCCCAGTGGTTCTAGCAAGCACTGCGTCCCTCCCAGTTAAGCCTCAGCTCTAGCTACATTCACTACATTAGTCTGTCTGTCCCCTTTCCCTCCGCAGCTTGGCTGCCCCAGCCCCGAAACCCCAGATCCCCATCTCCCCGCTGCTCTCAGCCTCAAGTTGGGCTCAAAGATTAGGGACACATACCCTCTGCCCCACCTCTAGGGATGAAGCCAGAAGATCCCAGAGGCCTTAGAAAATCTCCTGGCTCCACCCGGCACCCCGGCCTCCTTTCTGTCTCCTCTCTCTTCCCCCCTCCGCCTAGCTCCTCCTCACAGACTGCCAGGAGAGGCCTCTTGGGTGTTCATTTGCAGTCACCTAATCAGCATTGGTTGTACCTGGGAACTTGCTCTGGATAGAGACCTGGGGAGGAGAGCAGGAGAGAGAGAAGCTTGGAAGCTAAGGTGTTCTGGGGCGGGCCCTGTACTGATGTTTCCAGCTTGGCCAGGGCCCCTCCAAGCCGCAGCTCTCATAGTGCAGGGCCCTTAGCGTGTCTCTGGGGCAGGGAAGAAGTGGATCAATGAAACACTGTGTGTATGGGGGGCTGGGGAGCGGAGGCAGCAATTTGGGTCCTGGGCCCCAATTCTCAGCCTGCTGGACTAGAATCTGAGGATGGCCTGGGCTGGGGGCCGTGTGGCCTGGTGGGGTGAGCTGGCCCAGCCCCTGCCTGGGCGGTAGGGTGTCCATGGGCCTGCACTGGCGGGGAGGGGGGCAGTCTGGGCCCAGACTTCGGTGCTGTCTGGAGGTGGGGCAGGGCCTGGCTTCTTACAAGAAGGCGCCCAGGCTGGCCCAGTCATGCAGGTCAGAGGCCAGTGTGGCATCCCCGGCCTCAAAGAGGGGCTCGGGGGGCAGGGAGCTACGGGTGCTCTCGTCCCAGGGGTGCTCCAGGAAGGATGTGGCCAGGAAGGTCTCATCAAAGTCCAGGCTGTCGGTAGCCTGCTCCGCTGGAGGCCCCCAGGTAACAGGGCAGTCGATGTGGTGGCCATGGATGGTGAGGTCCACGTCCCCGTGTGAGGCAGGGCTCAGCGGCGGGATCAGCTCCGAGATCTCCAGCGTGCCCAGCTCCCCGTCCAGCGTGCCAGCGTCCAAGATGGCCTCCCAGTCAAAGTTGCCCTTGAGGGGTTCCAGCTCACCCTGCTCCTCCTGGGTCAGCAGCAGGGGGCTGGAGGGCCGCGGGACCTTGGCCTCCTGCTTGGGCAGCGGCTGTTGACGCTTACGCCCCAGCCTGCCCTCGCCTGCACCCCAGCCCGCCTCCCCAGTGGCCTCCTCGAACTCCCGCAGCAGCTGCTGGGCCTCGGTGCTCACGGTCAGTGGCCCGGCCCATGGGGCGGCGCTGGGCTCTGGCACGGCCTGGCGGGCAAAGGCCGGGTGGATGTGGACTGGGGGCAGCCGCTGCTTCTTCAAGGCCCCACTCAGCAGCCGCTCGGCGTACTGGGGGTCGATGCACCAGAAGCCCCCCTTTCCTGGCTCGTCCTTCTCCCGAGGCACCTTGATGAAGCCCTTCTTCAGGGACAGGTTGTGGCGGATGGAGTTCTGGACACAGGGAGGTAGGAGAGAAGGAAGACAGCTGGGAGAGTGGGTGGGGTCAGTGATGGGGGGTTCCTAGAGCCACTGCCAGTCCCACCACCACCTTCTCTCCGATGGGGGCAGGGGAGACAGAGGCGCTGCTCCGAGCGGGAGGCTCTGGGACACCAGCCACGGGGCACCAGGAGCTGGGAGTGCTGTCGGGGGCTTTTGTTCCCTTTGGCCAGGATATCTGCCTGCTCGGTCATCCGAGCCCTGAGCCGCAGGGTGGCTCTCAGTGCCAGCCTGTCCTGCCCTCCCTCCCTTACCCCGCTGCTTGTGGCCTCTGGTCAAAGGCCTTGGCTCCCCCAGGTCCTGGACGGCCATCTCCCTCTGCCTGGGCCTGGCTGGCCTTCTCTGTTTGTGAAATGAGTGAGTGGGTGTGAGGGTTTGTGTGTGGGGGGGGGGATGAAGTGTGGGAGGATCTGATGACTTTCCTTGTTTCTAGAGCCGGCTGCTGGCCTGGGCCCTCACCCACCATGTCCCCCTCCTCCCACCCCAGGCTCTGAGGCCTCAGTTGATTATTACCCAGCCAAGAGCATAGCGCTCATTCCTGGGGCCTCTCAGGCTTGGGGTAGTGTGTGGGGGGGGTAGAGGGTCTCTGCTTTCTCACCAAGGTTACAAATGGTACCTGCCCCAGGGTCAGGGCCCAAGCAATCGTGGAATAGCTGTGATTACAGGAACTCTGATCCTGTGACCTGTGCCACAGGGAAGGATCTGTGCATCCTCAGGGTCTCTGTCCCCAAGTAGCCCCTGATCCTGATGGTCGAAGAGGCTCAGGGCAGCGTGTGCCCAGCCTGAATCACCATCCTGCCTTGTTCACGCCTGGGTGCACAGTCCAAACCACGCTGGGGCACAGGGGTCTGGGGCCTGGTGGGTGGGGCCGGCAGGTGAGTAGTGCCCCCTGGCAAGACTGGGAGGTTTACATGGTGGTCTGGGCCCCTTGGCTGCTCTGTGCCAGGTTCCGGAGACTTGGAACATGAAGCCAGTGTGGGAGGAAAGAGCCCCTGTGGAAAGCACGTGGCTGAGGTAATTGTCCCCCCAGGGAGGTTGATGAGAAGAGGGGGAGGAGTGTAGGCAGGAAACTAGGGAGGGCTTGGGGTGGGGGCTGGCACAGCAGCTTTCGGAAGGCCCCGTAGCCCTTCCACTGGGACACCGATGGCCTTCACACCCCGCAGCACGCCCCTCTCCCCTCCCAGAGCCCCTCCAGCCAACTGAAAGCAGGCGGGATGCAGAGCCTGGCAGGAACGATGCTCTGCCTCCAGTCAGGCCCTGACAAACTGACCTTGAGGAGGGGAGTGTCGAGGAATTCCAGGACTTGGGACAAAAATGTGTCCCTCAGTCCATCAACCTACCCTGGGGGGCTGTGTCCACGCATAGTTCAGCCCTGGTCTTTGGGCTGAGCCTGCCGGATGAGTGACAAGTTCTTTCCCCTTGAACCTCTATGTCGGCACCCCTGCAGCCCTCTGAACATCCTCCCTCCTCCGTCTCTGAAGTCAAAGGGGCAGCAGTCCAAGCACTGGGCTCCCTTGAGGTCCTTCCTGGACGGCCTTCCTCTCTCGGGGCCCTGGCCGTACCGCGCCTACTTGGCCTGCGGATCTGGGATGTGAGTCCAGTCCGCGAGGGCATGGGGAGGGAGGGAGGGAGTGCCTCCCTACCTGCCAGGTGGGATCAGCGTGGCGGAAGTAACAGAAGTTGTCCGTGATCCACTTGTAGATGGCCGACAGGGTGATCTTGGTGGCCTTGCTGGCCTGCATGGCCATGCAGATGAGCGTGGCATACGAGTAGGGCGGCTTCACGTGCGGGTTGGTGGCGTAGTCCACGTCGTCGGGAGGCGAGGCCTGCAGCCCCGAGGGGGCGCTCCGCGGCGTGCAGGAGGACGTGGGCTTGCCGGGTGTGTGCGGCTGCCCCAGGCAGGCGGGGTCCGCCGCCAGGGGAGACCCCGGCTCGGCCGAGCCTGCCAGCTCGTGGGAGCCGTGGGGGTCGGTGTCCCCCGAAGGCAGGGCGGGGAGCTCGGCGTTGAGAATGGAGAATTCCTGCAGCCACTGCAGGCTGGTCAGGCTGTCATTCAGGGCGTTGGACTCCTCCAGGCCGCCTTCCGGTCCGGCCTCCTCCGCTGCCCCTGCTCCCGAGACGCGTAGCCAGCTCTCCGCCATATCTGCGGGGACTCTCCGAGGGGGCTGTCAACATCCACGAGCCGAGCCGAGGGTGGCCGCCGAGCTCTCCGGCCCGCTGACTCCCGCGGCTTCAGTTACGCAGCCTCCCGGAAGCGGGCTTCCATCCCGCGATCCGGGGGTAGCCTCCTCCAAACGGAATGTGGTGCCTGCGGGGACCAGAGCGGGAACTGAGCCCTCTTTCCCCACCCCCGAGGGGAGAGTGTGGGCGAGGGGGGAGGCTCTTACTAAAATCCTTCCTGCAGCTGGGGAGGATCTTTTACTGCCGACGTCTGGGAAACAGAAGGTGTGCCCGGGGCTCCGACCCACACGGGGTTCGCCTCGCTCTTTTCCTCTTGGATCTTTAAGAGGAGACTTAATTAGCCCAACGAGGGAATAGTGTAGGGGCATGCGAGGCCACCCGTTTCTCCCTCAAAGCGGGGAATTAACCCCCCTCTCTCCGTCCACAACCAATGGAAATGGGGCGAGAGAGTCCAGGAGGGCAGTACGACGGGTCGGGGGGCGGGGGAGGTCGTCTGATCTTTGAAAAGGGATATTAGGATGGGGCTCAAGGGGAAGGAAGGAAACAATACAGAGAGTTATAAGGGGGTGGGAAGTGAGTGTCCCCCAAACGCCTCTGATGTCAGTCCCCGGGCCCTCCACTTCCGTCGGGGACGGATGGGAGAGCGGGCTGGTACTGACGCCCTCCCTTCCCACGGCCGGCAGCCCTCCCCGTCCCTTACCTGGCTCAGAGCGCAGCCCGGGCCAAAGGAAGCTTCTCAAAGAAATTCCTCCCACCGCCCACCCTCACCGCGGCTCTCTGCTCCCAGCTCCAGGGCCCAGCCAGCAATCCTCGTCGCCACTCACGCCCGCCGGCGCCTCTCTGAAAGCCAGCGGCTGGGGACCGGCACTCAGTAGCCGCTCGCAAGGCGTCTCCTGCTGCCGTGGCGACGCCCCGCCCATATAAACAGCTTCCGCTTCTGCCATTGGCCAGGGCATCTCCACAGAGACCGCGGGCTCTTAACCGCTCTCTCACGCGGTAACTCTCTTCCAGCTCCCTCCTGCCGCCCTCTCCCGCGCGCGACCCAGCCCCCTACCCGCCACCGCGTCCCGGCTCCGCGCATTCCCGCCCGACGGCCCCGCGCAGGGCTCGGAGAGGCGCGCGGCTTGGCGCTCCCGCAGAGGCCCCGGGGCCCTCGGCGAGCAGTTCGCCGCGGGAACCGTCCTCCGCCCCACCCCCTTCCCATCTGGGCTGCTCAGAGGTGGCGACGGCTCCTGGGACGCAGCCCGTGGCGCGGGGGCCAGGGCTGGGTGCATGCTTGGGGCTTTCCTTTCCTCTCCTCTGGGCTGCGAGTGGCACTTCCTCACGTTTCTGCGGCCTGTCCCGGTCTCCCGACCGAGTGTCGTCTTGGTGCCCGCAAGCAGGTCTGACTCTCCGATGCCACCTGCCGCTCAGGTCCGCAGAAACCGCAGCCCCGGTCGCAGGCACCCCAAGGCGGCTAGGGTAATCCAGTGTTTCCCGGTAAGCGCCCCCTCCCCGCCCCGTCCTCAGCAAGATTCCCAGAAGCTGACATTCCAGAGGCTTCTTCGGAAGTGCTCTCCCTCCTTTCCAGATAGCCGAGGAAACAGAGCCGTTGGGTGAAAGCCAGGAAAGCCGTGGACTTGCCAAATTCTTTGACTGGGGTCATTTGCCCCATTCATTTCACCAGCCTTTAAGTGACGGACTAACGGTGGACTGTGGTCCTTCCTCCTCCCCTCCCCCAGCCTCCCTCCAGTCACCAGCTTTCCTGCTCTTCAGTTATTGAGGAGCTGCAGTTGGAAGTTCTCTGGTTGAAGGGGGTGGGTGGAGGTGAGGGCTCCTTATCAGGCCTCTGGGCAGGAGCTGTGCCCGGGGGATGGTACACCAGCTCCCACCCAGAAACATGTCTTTTCCTCTACCCCTTGCCCTCTCTCACTCCTCCATGTCCAGCTTGTCTTGAGTCAAAGTTTTTTTTTCTTCCCAAGTATTTATTGTTTTATTTTAATTTTTATTTTATTTTTTTATTAGTTTCTGCTTTATAACAAAGTGAATCAGTCATACATATACATCTGTTCCCACATCCCTTCCCTCAGGCATCTCCCTCCCTCCCACCCTCCCCATCCCACCCCTCCAGGCGGTCACAAAGCACCGAGCTGATCTCCCTGTGCTCTGCGGCTGCTTCCCACTATCTACCTTACGTTTGGTAGTGTATATATGTCCATGCCTCTCTTTCGCTTTGTCACAACTTACCCTTCCCCCTCCCCATATCCTCAAGTCCATTCTCAAGTAGGTCTGTGTCTTTATTCCTGTTTTACCCCTAGGTTATTCATGACATTTTTTAAAATTCCATATATATGTGTTAGCATACGGTATTTGTCTTTCTCTTTCTGACTTACTTCACGGTGTATGACAGACTCTAGGTCTATCCACCTCATTACAAATAGCTCAGTTTCGTTTCTTTTTATGGCTGAGTAATATTCCATTGTATATATGTGCCACATCTTCTTTATCCATTCATCCGATGATGGACACTTAGGTTGCTTCCATCTCCGGGCTATTGTGAATAGAGCTGCAATGAACATTTTGGTACATGCCTCTTTTTGAATTATGGTTTTCTCAGGGTATATGCCTAGTAGTGGGATTGCTGGGTCATATGGTAGTTCGAGTTTTAGTCTTTTAAGGAACCTCCATACTGTTCTCCATAGTGGCTGTACCAATTCACATTCCCACCAGCAGTGCAAGAGTGTTCCCTTTTCTCCACACCCTCTCCAGCATTTATTGTTTCTAGATTTCTTGATGATGGCCATTCTGACTGGTGTGAGATGATATCTCATTGTAGTTTTGATTTGCATTTCTCTAATGATTAATGATGCTGAGCATTCTTTCATGTGTTTGTTGGCAGTCTGTATATCTTCTTTGGAGAAATGCCTATTTAAGTCTTCTGCCCATTTTTGGATTGGGTTGTTTGTTTTTTTGCTATTGAGCTGCATGAGCTGTTTTTAAATTTTGGAGATTAATCCTTTGTCAGTTGCTTCATTTGCAAATATTTTCTCCCATTCTGAGGGTTGTCTTTTGGTCTTGTTTATGGTTTCCTTTGCTGTGCAAAAGCTTTGAAGTTTCATTAGGTCCCATTTGTTTATCTTTGTTTTTATTTCCATTTCTCTAGGAGGTGGGTCCAAAAGGATCTTGCTGTGATTTATGTCACAGAGTGTTCTGCCTATGTTTTCCTCTAAGAGTTTGATAGTTTCTGGCCTTACATTTAGGTCTTTAATCCATTTTGAGCTTATTTTTGTGTATGGTGTCAGGGAATGATCTAATCTCATACTTTAACATGTCCCTGTCCAGTTTTCCCAGCACCACTTATTGAAGAGGCTGTCCTTTCTCCACTGTACATTCCTGCCTCCTTGATCAAAGATAAGTTGACCATATGGGTGTGGGTTTATCTCTGGGCTTTCTATCCTGTTCCATTGATCTATCTTTCTGTTTTTGTGCCAGTAAAACACTGTCTTGCTTACTATAGCTTTGTAGTGTAGTCTGAAGTCAGGGAGCCTGATTCCTCCAGCTCCGTTTTTCGTTCTCAAGATTGCTTTGGCTATTCGGAGTCTTTTGTTTTTCCAAACAAAGTTTGAATTTTTTTGTTCTAGTTCTGTGAAAAATGCCAGTGGTAGTTTGATAGGGATTGCATTGAACCTGTAGATTGCTTTGGGTAGTAGAGTCATTTTCACAATATCGATTCTTCCAATCCAGGAGCATGGTATATCTCCCCATCTATTTGTATCATCTTTAATTTCTTTCATCAGTGTCTTATAATTTTCTGCATACAGGTCTTTTGTCTCCTTAGGTAGGTTTATTCCTAGGTATTTTATTCTTTTTGTTGCAATGGTAAATGGGGGTGTTTTCTTGATTTCACTTTCAGATTCTTCATCATTCGTGTACAGGAATGCCAGAGATTTCTGTGCATTAATTTTGTATCCTGCTACTTTTCCAAATTCATTGATTAGCTCTAGTAGTTTTCTGGTAGCATCTTTAGGATTCTCTATGTATAGTATCATGTCATCTGCAAACAGTGACAGCTTTACTTCTTCTTTTCCAATTTGGATTCCTTTTATTTCCTTTTCTTCTCTGATTGCTGTTTCTAAAACTTCCAAAACTAAGTTGAATAAGAGTGGTGAGAGTGGGCCACCTTGTCTTGTTCCTGATCTTAGTGGAAATGGTTTCAGTTTTTCACCATTGAGGACAATGTTGGCTGTGGGTTTGTCATTTATGGCCTTTATTATCTTGAGGAAAGTTCCCTGTATGCCTACTTTCTGCAGGGTTTTTATCATAAATGGGTGTTGAATTTTGTCGAAAGCTTTCTCTGCATCTATTGAGATGATCATATGGTTTTTCTCCTTCAATTTGTTAACATGGTGTATCACATTGATTGATTTGCGTATATTGAAGAATCCTTGCATTCCTGGCATAAACCCCACTTGAGCATGGTGTATGATCCTTTTAATGTGCTGTTGGATTCTGTTTGCTAGTATTTTGTTGAGGATTTTTGCATCTATGTTCATCAGTGATATTGGCCTGTAGTTTTCTTTCTTTGTGACATCCTTGCCTGGCTTTGGTATCAAGGTGATGGTGGCCTCGTAGAATGAGTTTGGGAGTGCTCCTCCCTCTGCTATATTTTGGAAGAGTTTGAGAAGGATAGGTGTTAGCTCTTCTCTAAATGTCTGATAGAATTCGCCTGTGAAGCCATCTGGTCCTGGGCTTCTGTTTGTTGGAAGATTTTTAATCACAGTTTCCATTTCAGTGCTTGTGATTGGTCTATTCATATTTTCTATTTCTTCCTGATTCAGTCTTGGCAGGTTGTGCATTTCTAAGAATTTGTCCATTTCTTCCAGGTTGTCCATTTTCTTGGCATAGAGTTTCTTGTAGTAATCTCTCATGATCTTCTATATTTCTGCAGTGTGAGTTGTTATTGAGTCAAAGTATTAAAAGCGTGCTGGAGAAAGTCGGACAGCAACTTTCACAAATAAGCCAACTGCGCAGTTAACACCTCTTCTTCCCTTGTGAACAGTTTTATTCATTTTTAAGAATCATGCAGCAGTCCATAAATATTGCATCCTTGACGTCCCCACTGTAGTGTGCCCATGAGTGTACTCCAGGGAGTGAGGGGTACACAGATGGCACAACAGTACACACATACTTACACACACTAGGTGTGCAGATCCTAAAGCACAGTGAGCAAGCAGCATGCCAAGGTCAGGTGAACAGGACAAAAACCCTCCCCAGGTGAGATAGCTTAACGTGTGTGGATCCGTGCCCAGGAGACGCCCCAGCGTTGGCATGGCCTCTGGTAGGATGGGACTGGGGAGGAGAAGGAAAAAGGGCTCTGTGAGAAGGCTGGGATCACCACACCACCCGGAAGTGAGCTCATAGGTGAGCTCCGACTTGAGTGTGGCAGGAAGGAGCCCCAGGCCTCCGGTTAGTCTGTGTCCTTGTGTGAGAAACCAGGCCCCGTCATATTCTCTGTGGGTCAACTGCTAACAACATGACCATCTCCAGATGATGACTGGGGCGGCTGTCCTGTTCCCCGACCAGGCTCTGTGCCCTGTTCCCTGATCCCAGCCCTTTTGGATGGGATATTTCTGCTCGCCAAAGAGCTAAATGAGGGCAAAGAGGTGCGGGGATGGGGGAGAGAGCAGGAACTGTCTGAGAAACAGGAGTGAAGGGCCACTTCTCACCCGGGTATGTCTTGGTTATGGAACCAAGGCCTTGAGGAATCTCTCTGAGCCTCTTCCTGGGAGAAGACAGACCCTCCAGAAAGGGTGAAGACAATGGCTTCCTCTTAGGGTTCCTGGCCACTGTGGCGACTGTTTACCTACATCTCCTTCATCTCAGGTAACACCACACTCTGAATACTACCTGCCGGGAGAGGAGGTGGATCTGTATGCCACCACCCCAGGCTCAGGGAGAGTCCCCTTCCCTAGTGCTTCTGGGGCTCAGATTTCAAGGAAATCAGGAAGTGTGGTTATTGCTGGAATCATCAATATGAAAGGGTCTGTAAGAATGTTTCGGGGAAAGAAAGGACATTAACAGGGGTCTGAAACAGCAGAGCCCACTGCAGGATTTCAGAGCGGGTGGACACCGGAACTCAAGGCAGAAGCTGAGATTTGGCTTGGCTCATGTAGTGTCTGTCAGGACCACAGGCCTGCGCCTGCCCACCCCCAGGGCAGGATGTGAACCACAACCACCAGGCAGTGAGGGTCACCACGCACCTGACGGCACAAGGCAGCCACACAGGAGGTGCAAAAGATCCCCCGGCACTGGGCTCTCTTTGAGGCCTTGGGAAGGACCATGAAAAGTTCCTCTAGGGCAACAATTCCAACTACTAATTCAGGCCATCATGGTGGGCATAGCCTAGGGCTCTGTCACATCTCAGCCTCACAAACTGTTGGATCCCACTTTGCTTCTCAATCTCATGCTCCACTAACTAACCACCTCTTCCAAAAGCCAGCAGACAATGCATCTATCAGAGAGCTATGAGGAATCCATTGATAACACTAGTGTTGAGAGACGAACAGCCAACAGCTTACGGTCTTGCTGTTTCAGACTGTTATTTATATGCCTACACTGGACTGGGGTGGGGTGGACATGTGATTTGAACAATATCTCTAAATCTCTGATGAGCCTATGGAAGGCAGTACCTCCGGCTCCCCCCATCAGGCTCAGCTGATCTGGAGGACAGGGGAGGAAAACCGGTGGGATGGGGAGCCTCCCAGACCACCACTGACCCCAGCTCAGCCCTTCCCCCAACCTCCTTTGGGGTTCCTGGGCACCAAATGAGAACCACCGGTCCACCCCTCTCTCAGCTTCTTTCTTCAACTCTTTCAGAAAAGCGGGGTGGAGACGGGGGCAGCAGGGGTAAGAATGCCACCTGACAGGGCGGTAGTGATGAAACGTGATAATATACGACAGTCCCTAACAAGTGCCTGGTACATAGAGGGGGTCAAAAATGCCTTTGCAGTGTCACCTTAGGATGGAGCCCCAGGCCTTCCTGAGTGCACCTGATCATAAAGAACTCCCCGGTAGGTCATCATGTAACTGAGGGGTTCTCAGATTCAAGGCCTCCTTCCTAAGCAGACACACGAGGCATAGCCTCTGCTACCAGAAGCAAGAACTGTTTTCCCAACCAACCTTCTGGTGGTTGCCACTGCTTCTTGTCCTTGAGAGAGGAGCTCCTAATGCATTTTGAGGGAAACCCCACTTACAGTGCAATATGGCTTTCCCTTCTCACAGGAGTCATCCCCCAACGCCACCCCAATCTGCAGGTCTCAGATTGGTTATGATGTCCCAGAGACTAGAAAATGCCAGATGGGTGTTTGTAATGAAGTCACCCAAACTCTTGAGTCTTCTTGGTCTACCTCCTAAGGAGAAAAAAAAAAAAAGATACAAAAGAAATAACCAGTCTGTAGACCACAGCTCCACCTGAAGATCAAGATACAGTGGAAACATTCCAGAGGCTCTCTGCAAAGGGTCTCATGAGCTGCAGTTCGAGTGGCTTTAGCCCACAAGGAGAAAAGAGGTTTCCAGTCCCTTCTGAGAGGGGAAGGATCACGGTTGCGGAAGAAGATGAGTCTGGGAGAAGGGTCAGGTGCCCTCAGCATCCAGCTTTCACGTGGGTCTAAAAAGTCTCCGTGTGTCTGGCTGAGGATGCCCAGGAGGTCAGTGGTGCCATGAGGCCAGGATGGGATGTGAGAACGGGAGGAGAGCCCTGGTACAGGGGCTAAGGCTCTCAGATGGCCAAAGGATCCCACACGCAGAGCCTGTTCTCGGGGTCCTCCAGGCTGCCAGAAGATGGGCGTCTGCGCTGCGTGTTCCGACGACTGACCACGTTGTCGTCAGCCTGCCAGGCACCTGAGAAGAGGAAAGGAAGGTTACCGGACCTTTGGTTTGGTGCAGATGGTGTCTCTGGCAGGACAGTCCGGGAGTTTGGCACGAAAGCTGGCAAGATGCGCATTAGCTGGAACTCCCACAGGGTGCAAACCACAGCACGTGAAACTTGGGAGCAGTGGCGTCCACTGGGCGAGGGACAGTCATGGCCACTGTGGCCCACTGATGGAGGGACATGCAGGATGGTCCTTGTTTTGTGAGCTTGCCGTAGGATCCACCTTTGTATCTTTATTTGGTCTTGAAGTTTGCCTAAGTGTTACAGCGGACCAGGAAAAGAAACTGAGTCTGGCTGAGACTTTCACGAGAGCAGGAGGAGGTGAAGGGGAGGGAGAAGAGTGTGTTAATTTGGGCTCAGAGTTAGTGTTTGCTGTGGGGGCCAGGGTGGGGCAGGAAGGGACTGGCTGCCCAGCAGGGTGCCAGGGACCAAATGGCATGGCAGAGAACAGAGTGACAGCTGTTCCTCTCCTTCTGCACCCGAACAGCCCACCGAGAGTTGCTATCAGCTGGTGCCACCAACCCCAGGAGACATTAGCTCCAGAGCTTTGGGGTCCCCCGGGTACCATCCACGAAACTCATCATCTTCCCCCCTTGTCCTGCAGTTCCTGCACGAGAAGCACCCGCTGCCCATGCTGGAAACCCACTCTTGGTGCTTCTCTCTCCTTCATGCTCTGTATCCAATCCATCCTGACCTCCTGCTTGTTCAAGCTCTAGTAAGGTCTAAATCTGTAGTCAGAAAACCGGGATACAGCCCCAGCTTGTAACGTACTGACTGTGTGACCTTGGGCAGGTCACTGTACTTGGAGCCCTGGTTTTCCCATCCATCAGATGGGAGACAAGTACTTACACCCCAGGGATGCCGTGAGACTAAGCGAGGTGACATGGAAGAGTGGTGAGCAGGGCGCCTGACTCACAGAATGTGCGCGAAAACCATCCGCCCCCCAGGCCTTGTTCAGGCTACACTCATCTCCCCCAAGTCGTCCTCCCAGCCCACAGAATGACTCCATCTGATTCAGTCCCCCCAGTGCAGCGAGATGCCCCTTCTGAAGGGAGAGGATGAAGCCCTAACCCCCTGAGTTGGGGGAAAGCCTTCCATTCTCTGGCCGAGGACTGCTGAGCTGCCTCTTCCAGCACCTGCCCCCAGAAGGCCCCCCCTGAAGCCAGATGGGGTCCAGCGTGCTCCGAAGTGCTCCCCCACTGGCCCGTACCACCACCCCATTTCTCATGCTGTGTGCAAATTGCTGGATCCTCCAGCACACGGTGATCTCCTCCAGGGCAGAGCCGAGAGCCATGCCCTTCAGAGGGCTCAGTTCGTGGACGGAGCCGGCTGACCCTGGAGGGTGGGCGTGAGGCTCACTGTGTCACATTTGAGGGAGGCCACTCACAAATGTCTGGCGTCAGCTTCAGTTTAGGCCAGCCCAAGACACGAAACCCTTTAATGGCAGAAACACTAGGATTCAGCGGGTATAAATTGTGTATACCCATAAATGTCCTGGTGTGCTAATCCGCCCTAAGGCTCTAATAATAGTCTTGTGGAGGTGGACCCCAGGGGAAGGGGAGTGAGTGGGACAGGAAATGTTTAGGTATCTCTCACAGCCAGATGGAATGCGGGGATCTGTACTCCCTGGGGGTACCGGAGTCCGGCACATGGGTCCACAGTGCTTTTCCCCTCTAAGGGTGACAGGATGCAGAGCAGGCAAGATTGCGCTTTTAAGTTAGGAACCCCCAGATGAAATAAGTTGTTCCTTCATTTTATATAATTTGGTAGATCTCATACTTATTCCTCTGTGTTTAATGGGCAGGACTCCGGAACTGTGGCTGTTTGGTAGGAACGACCAAAAGCAAATGGTAAACAGGAGAGAAGACACACACACACACACACACACACACACACACACACAAAGTCAAATCAAAACACTGCCGCAGCCTCGCTGCCACCACCACTGGCTGCCAGGCTGCCTGGCTCTGAATTCTTGAGTCCTTGCTACAAACACCACCGGTCCAGATTCTGAGCCAGGGCTGAAAACTGGCTCCTTCTGAAACAGCCTGAAGACTCAGACCTGAAGTCTCTTATCTCCCCAGCTTCTTGGTACAGTCGGTGGTTCTCTTTCCTCTAAAAAGGCTTCTGCCAGACCCTCGGCGAAACCCTGCTGCTCCGTGCATCCTGGATGCAGAAGGTAAGCCTGGAAGGCGCAGGAGGACTTCCTGAGCGAGTGCTACCATTCTGTCCAGCCCTCAGCCAGAAAAGGGAGCCTGGAGATTCAAAATCCTTCCCGGGAGGTAGAGAAAGGTGGTTCCCACTTAATTCCCTCCTCAGGCTCAGAAACGGGGAAGTGAAGACACCTCTAGAGGCAGATTTGGGGAGCACATCTAGGGGGATTCCACACACCTCTTTCCTGCCTCTACCCAGCCACTAATTAAATTTAAGATCTGTAACAGTTCCACCATCTTGTAGAGTTTCTCTCCAAGAAAAGAGAAAGTTAATTCCGATTTTTCCTTAGTATCTGCGAAGCATAACCCTTCCTAGTGGCGTCTTAGTCTTGGGTTATTTCAGGTCTCCATAAGTACTTTTCTTTTTCTGGCTGCACAGTGGCTTGGAAGATCTTAGTTCTCCGACCAGGGATTGAACCAGGCCACTGAAGTGAAAGTGCTGAGTCCTAACCACTGGACTGCCAGGGAATTCCCTCCATAAGTACTTTTAGATTTCATCGGTATGCCCACTCCTGTCCAATGCCATCATTTAAAAACATCTGTATCGGGCTTCCCTGATGGCGCAGTGGTTGAGAGTCTCCCTGCCGATGCAGAGGACAAGGGTTTGTGCCCTGGTCCGGGAAAATCCCAAATGCCACGGAGCGGCTGGGCCCGTGAGCCATGGCCACTGAGCCTGAGTGTCCGGAGCCTGTGCTCCGCAACGGGAGAGGCCACAACAGTGGGAGGCACGCGTACCACAAAAAACAAAACAAAACAAAACAAAAACATTTGTATTTCCACTAATAAACTCAAATTATCTTTGCTTTTTCCCATCACACCACCCAGAGCCTTTTCACAGAATTGCCACTGGTCCCCTGGCCACTATCCTGACGCCTGTGTGATACTCCATCAGGTTCCTTGGGGCCCCGTCTACCTAGCATGGCCTCGCGATTATAGTCAGCTCATCACCTACAATGGTCAACTCAGATTTCCTCCCTTTGAGAACCTTGCAGAACAATCTCAGAACATACCATCGCCCCCCCACCTTGGTCTCGGGGCCAAAGAAGACCCAGAGGCTTCTTAGCGGAAGAGGTGCTGGAATGACACAGGTGCTTTCTCAACATCACTCCCACAAGGGTGATGAGAGCAGCGAGGATGGGGACCTGAGCCATCCTTGCCGCGAGCTGGGGCTCCTGGCAGAGCACCTGTGGGCCTGGGGAGGGTGGACCATGGGGTGCTCCCCGGGCTCCCTCCTTGTGGGTGCTCCGTGAGGCGAGTGGCATCCGTGTGGGGAGGGAAACAGCGTGGAGAGGGAGACCAAGTGCCTGAGAAGCTGTCCTGATGGCCAAGCCAGCCTGAGGCACCTCAGTCATAGGAAGGAACTTTGAACTTACAGCTGAGCGTGGTGAGGTCTCTTGATTCCATGGGACCTACCACAGTGGATGCTCCTGTCATTAACCTGACATTAACCTGACAGATTCTTCCAGAGAGTTCCCCAGCTCTTTACTACCAGTGTGACGCTAACGGCAGAACCCGAGAAACATTTTACCAAGAGAGCAGATGCACTTTCCTTCTCTCGTAAGAGCCCTTGAGACCTCAGGTTGAGGCTACGATGGGACCCTCAACTCCCTCTCCCGGCAGGCGCCACTGTCATTCGGTTTCAGGTCTGGCCTGAACGGTGAAGCCAGTTTAATCTGAGAATGGCTGGCTCCCGAGATCACCGTAAAGAAGCCCAGGCATTGTTTTCCTTCCAGGCCTCGCTCTCCTGCCGCAATCCCAGAGTGGAATAAACATCCACCAGCAGGTTGGCCCGAAGGAGTTAGGGAGAGGAGGAAGCACAAGGCCTGGGGTCAGTTTCCACCAGCATGGGCGGCTAAAACAATTCCCAGGAGCTCTCTCTGCCAAACACGGGGGTTGGTGGGGAGCCACTGCGGGGAGGCAGGAGCCTAGATTCCTCTCTTGAAGCCCAGTGAGCGGCTGGCTGGCACAGCTGCCACAGACTCAGGGCGGAGTGAGGGCAGAGATGGCATCTTCCCCAACTAGTGACCAAAACGAATCCTGCCTGTAACCTTTGCCACCGAAGCATCCCCGCTTTTGTGGAACAGGGATTAATCTAGTCTCACAGATATTTATTTTTCCTGGAAAATTTCAGCATATTAAATACAGGCTCTTGCCAGTTAGGAATGGAAGCCTCAGCGAAGGCCCCTCGGATGTGCGTGTGCCCAGCAAGCTTGGGGTTGAGTGTGGGTGAACATGAACTTTCACACGAAGTCTGGGTAACCTAAATGAGTTTCAAAATAAACAAACTGGACAGACAGACGTACATTTGGCAAAAAGACATGAGAAACAAATGGACAGACAGAAGCCAGGTAAAGAGTGGGAAGGCAGGAAGTGAAGTGTACCCTGGACCTCAGCCACTCTGGCCCAAGCCTGGCTGGGTCAACGCTAAGTGGGAAGGGACCGGAGAGCCCCTGGGAAGGCTGTGGGAGGCGTCTCTGGGGATTACGGCTTCCTCCACCACAAGCCTGCATGGGGCCAGAGGGGTGAGTACATGGGTCTTCTGCAAGCTGATGGAGAGTGGCAACCACAGGAGTTTGTGTCCCTCCAGCACCTGTAACCATGTTGCAAAGAGAGTAAAGCAATGGAGCCATGACGGGACCTGGCTGTCCTGAAGCTTAAACATGTCCAGGGCATGTTTAAGAGATTACAGACCACGCAACATGAAGGCAGTCTCTGCTGTGAACCAAGGAGGGGCAATTTCGACCTAGTCCACCAGGCAAGACGTGGCTTTAGAGCCATGGTTGGTGAAGCCCTTGGTGAGCATGGAGCAGAGAGACATCAGTGCCCAGAGTGTGACTGACAGGTGGGCTCCTCCTGAGAACTCATCCTGGATTCAGTTTAGTGTCATGAGAAGGAATAAGGGGCACGTTGATGGCCCTGATTGAATTTATAGAGTTAGGGCTCCAGGGAGAAGAGTTACCCTCGACCCCTGATTGTTCCTTTGGGATCCAAATCTAGGGAGCACAAGGCAACTGGTGGTAGCCCAGGGCTCACTGGGTCACAGAGCTAGTCTATAAAATGCTGGCTTTGAAATTCCTCTCTGATCCTAACTAAACACTCTCCTCTGAGTGGCTACAGGTTCCCTTTTCAAGGGCTCAGGCTCTCTTTCCAAGACCTTATCACAGAGGCCGTGTCTGCCTTAAACTGCCTGTTGATGGAAACAAGACCAGGCCCCCTGCCATGGGATCTGCAAGATCATGATGGAGTGGGCACGGTCAGGTCAAATCGGAAGGCTTTGGAGGTATTTTTGTGCCTTTCTCCATGCCCAAATAGATTCGCTTAGAGCAGAGTCGCTCTTTGCCCAAGGACTCTCCCAAGGCTGCCTCACTTCCTTTCAGCAACTGGCTCCCAGCACCTTAGCAAAGCCCATGCCTTCTTGCAGGAACTGCAGGGCAGGAGATGGGTGTCCCAGGGTGAGAGCAGGGGTGCGAGCAGGGGAGCGTCTCCCACCAAGTTCATGTTCAGCAGACTGCCACTCACCGGCTAAGCAGACCGCAGAGCACAGCTTATTGTCCAGTGCTTTCATGCTGGCGATGTCAAAGTCATTGTTATTGTCACACTCCATACCTAGAAATGCGAATGTCCTCTGGCCTCTAACGGAGTTAAGGCAGTTAGAGAGGACCTGGCTGTGTTTTTCTCTGCTTTGCTGTCCTTAAAATAAAAATCTTAAGGATGGAGACAAAAAACATCAAATCATATGTTAAAAAAAAGACAATAATTAAGTGGGGAGAGAGGACAATAAAGGAAACTGCGTGGGTACGTTTGTGTTCTCGCTCTGTTCTGCTCTGTTTCCTTAACTGGCCCCTTTCCAGCCTTCGTTCCAGGGAAATCAGACCCTGGGGAGGTCTGTGGGATTCGGACACGCAGACCCGGGCCCAGAGCAGAGCCTAAGCCAGGCTGGAAGAGCTAGGAGAGCCACGGGGGAAGTGACCCCGGGCTCAGGCCTGTGTCTGTCGGTGCACGTGAGGTGTGTTTATGACCACAAGGCTCTGCGAAATGACTAATACATAAAATGGCAATTAAAGCTCTTTGGTCCCGTAATTTTGCACCTCAAATCAAAGAATCGCATTGCTTGCAAAATTATGATTTATTTTCTTTGAGACTTAATTTTCTATTCTGAAGATGTTTTAAGGGGCTGACCAGAAACCTACAGTCGTGTAAGATGGGAAGGGGACAATTTTAGATGTTATTTTTTCAAGCCCCCACCCGGTTTTTTTTTCCTTGGTGAAAGGGAGAGGAAGAAACATACATCTACTGTGTACAGCATGTCAGGTGGAAACCACATATGGAATGTCAGGCGGAAACCACGTACTGCCCTGTGCCTTTTAGAAGCAAATATTCTACTGGGGACGACAATCACAATGGAGAACTCAGAGCCTTGCGCCCTGAAGACATCAACCGAGGAGAGGTAGCGCCCAACCCCGGCTTGGTTGGCGTGCGCGTGCGGCAGAGGCACAGCCTGGGCGACCACCCCTCCTCCGGCACTACTTGGCCAGGAGAGAGTGGTCATGTGCACATGCGCACCCCCTGCACACCACACAACCCCCCAAGCAACTGCCATGGCCAAAGCAGAAGCGACTAGCATGACATCTGCATCCAGGCTGGGATCCAGGTTTGCTCTGGAGGTTGCCCTTCGGTGGAGGCACCTCAGAGGAGCAGACGGAAGAGACACCGGTTCCTGGGACGCCTGGTCCTACAATCCCAGGTGGGATTCCCAGCTCGCCTACCCTCCCCCCCCCCGCCACTTCCTTGCTCTATATGTAGGTCGTTCCTTCGCTTCTCGGCTTACTAGAAACCAAATTCTTCCGACTGAAGATATGATTGACCTTATTTACAAAACAGAAATAGAGTCACAGGTGTAGAAAACAAACTTATGGTTATGGCGGGGGGCAAGGGAGGGGAGGGATAAATTGGGAGATTGGGATTGACATATACACACTACTATATATAAAATAGATAACTAATAAGGACCTGCTGTAGAGCACAGGGGACTCTACTCAGTACCCTGTAATGGCCTATATGGGCAAAGAATCTAAAAAAAGAGTGGATATATGTATATGTATAGTTGATTCACGTTGCTGTACAGCAGAAACTAACACAACATTGTAAACCAACTCTTCCAATTAAAAAAAATATCTACTTGAGGCCTGAATGATGGTAAAGAGACTCGTTCCAATAGCCTACAAACACTAGTGTACGCTGAGCTGCTAACGTCTCTTCACCTCACCTTTGCTGTGCCGCCAGGGCTGTGATCCTTCTGCTACTGTAACATCAGCCGTTTTCTTCACTAAAGCAGGAAAACCTACTGCCTAACAGTCGGTTCCCCCAAGGGGAGGAAGCTGTTCTCCTGCTGCAGCTGAACTTTGGGGCTGCTAGAGCAGTTCTGTGAGACTCGGCTGAGAAGCTGAAGCAGGAAGGAAGGTGATGGCAGTTGCCCAAGAAGCTTCAGGATCTACTCAACGTAGATGGAGAACTCCATGTATCTTCTGCAGCCTTGGCTCAGAGGCCCAGAAAGAGCCAGGAAGGCTGCTGAGGTCCTCAGATACCCTGCTTGCTTTGATATTCCATCAAGAAGACAACCTTTCCCCAAAGCCACACCCTTGAGCAGTGCCACCAAGTCACACCAGTGCCCCTTTCTCTACCCTTCAGAGAATACCCGGGAGAGAAATATAATAAAAGGGAGCAAAAGACCAGGTCTTTTACCATCTTCTTGTGTGGGTGATCCGTCCTCTTCTTCTAGAACCTCATTTCCCTAGGACAGAAGGAAGGCACTGTGAGTCCATAAAGCAGTGAAATGAGTCTACTGATTGTCAGAAGACAGAACTAACCACCCTCATGGTATCCATACATTTCCTGTCCGTGTGAGATGGCTGGGAGGCCCAGCAGAGGCAGATTTTGCTTGGCGAGGCAGGATCGGCCCGTAGGGACCAGGTCTGAGGCACGTTCCAGAGGGACCAGGTCTGAGGCACCTTACAGAGGGACCCTGGGACTGTCAGGAATAGCCTTGGTCATAGTTTAGCTCACACTGTTTCTCTCAGGTGGAAATCAAAGTTGTCAAATGAAAAAGCAAACCGTGAGATCATAAAACTTTCAGGAACCCTTTAGGATCCCCAATCCCATCCAGATACTCCTTTGAGAACATCTGGCTCAAGAGAAAGTTGTAGAGTCCCCACTGGGAGCTGGGCATTCCATATACTTCAGGCACACCTCCGTCAGAGCACTTCTCACGCTGAGTTATAACTCTGATTCCTCCATCAGATGGAGCTCCGGGATGGGTGGGATGGGTGGATTGGGGGTGTGGGCAGGCAAAAGCCATGTCACTCGGTCTTTGTGTCCCCCAGTGCCAGGAAGATGTGAGATGCCTGTGCCAGGTAAATACTAAGTGAATTGGAGGACAAACACCCTCTCAAGGGTCTGGCCTGGAAGACTTCCCTCTGGAACTCACCCCACGCCTATTACGCTGAGACCAGCGCCCTCTGCTAACCGGACAGTCCCTCTGCTCTGCACCCTGCCTCTAACAGATCCAAGTGCACCACCTTGGAAGGCTTCTTCCAGAAGAGCCCCCATCCTATTTGCATCCTGTGCCAGCGCCGGCAGTCCCTCTGACCGGGGAGGGGCACCAGCGTCCACCTTGCTCTTACCTCTGCATCCTGCTCTTCAGCGGTGGCGACGAGGCCCGCAAAGTTGCAGTCTGGAGACGCCGCTGGCGTCACCTGCAAAGGAGCAACAAAAGTCAAGGTGCAGATGCCACCGGCTCTCCTACCCAGCTCGCCTGGCAGCAAGCGCAAACCAAGTCCTCAGGACAGAAGTGGTGCCACATGGAAGATCACATCTGAGGGAGTCTGTGATTCAACAACCCGGTACCGTGTTTTCCAGGGCTCCCCTCCCGAGCACTGGGGGGCTTTGCCGATCTCCCTGGCAGGCCCTGGACTGAGCTCCTTGGGACTCGAGTACAGAGCAGAGCAGAGCGGCGAGGGCGATCCCATGCTCCTCTCTTATGTCTCCTTCTTCTGAGGGGGTCCTGCTGGCGGCCCGGGGGCAGGGGAGAGCCTCCCCGTCCTCTTCCGTGCCAGGGGCGATGTAGGAGCCGGACATGGAGGAGACGGTGTCGGTGCTGACCTGGGAGGACACCATGGACATGACCTTCCTTCTTCAAGTCTGGGTCCCCAGTATGTTGAGGGGGGCAGAGGCGGGGAGAAGAGTGTTTCCTGCCCTCAGCTCAGCTCTTCAGGAGGCCTGGCGCATTTGCTTCAGGCCAGCATGGAATCCCATCCCGGGGGCCTTCCCGTCACTGGAGCTGGGGGTGGCCTGTCCCGTGGGCAGACGGTGAGGGTCCCCAAACACTGAGTTCCTGAACATTGCCCCTCATCCCTTTCCTGGCTGGCGATACATGGGGGAGGGAGGATAGGGAAGAGGTGGAAAGTGAGGAGACAGAAAGCTAGCTTCTTGCTTTGGGAAGGGACTGTACCACACCTGAGGGTGAAGTGGCTGAAGGGCTTCTCACCTCAAACGTGGAGATCAAAGGAAATGCGAAACCTGCCCAGAGAGCTTGAGTCATGGGCTCAAAGCCACACAGGGCAAAAGAGAAAGGACAACTCAGTGCAACATGGGGTCCTGGATTGGGATGTTGGAATGGAGAGGAGCATTCCTGGGGTGATCTGCAAGACGTGAAGGGGGTCTGCGGTTACATGGGATTACCAGGTCAGTGTTCATTTCCTGATTGTGATGGTGGTACTGGGATTATGGAGGTGTGTCCTTGTTCTAAGGAAACACACACTAAAGTATCTAGTGCTAATGGGGCAGCCTGTCTGCAACTTACTGTTAAGGGCGCAAAATATATATTGACTGGGATTACAGCGAATCTCTAAGTAAATACGGAGTCACTGAACGTTTTTTCAAAAAGCCACCCAGCCAAGGGCCGGGGCAGGGATGAATAGGAGGGACAGGATCCACTCACGCTTCCCGCCTCCTCCACCGCCAACCCCCAAACGCTGCCTGCTGAAAGGGTGTGTGAAGCCCTGTGTTGTGGCCGCTTCGGAGCCCCCTCTTACCTTTGGCTGCTCGTTGGCAGCATCCATGGACCCTTAAAAGTGCCAGTGTTTGGGTCCCAGCCCCAGAGACGCTAGTCCCAAGCATAGGGATTTTCAGGAGCTCCTGGGGATTCTTCCTGGCAGCCAGAAGCTTCTTCAGCCTTTCCTTACCTGGCAGGCAGTTCTGCAAGATCCTGACCTTGCCCCTCTTCCCCCAGCATGGGCCCAGGCAGAGGGTGAGGAGGGGGGACAGTGACCGGCCCCACCTGTCAATCCAGGATGTACCCCTTTTGGCGGGGGCTGGAGGCTGAGCCTGGGGACCAGTGGAGAGGCTGGAGCCCCCATGTTCCCCCAGTGCTGGGGAGCGTGGGGAGGAAGGCTGGAGGGTGGTGGGGAGAGGGAGGGAGTCGTTGCTTAGGGGGTGAAGGGAGTCTCAGAGGGAGGTTGGGGCAGCCTCCTCAGCAAGCGGTGGGAAGGGGATGGGCTGCCTCCTGAGCTCTGTAAGGCCCCAACCCGCCTGGCCCTGCAGTGTGCGCACCCTTCGAAAATATTTTGAGTAATTAGCAAGGGAAAGCAGCAAGTTGGCGGGGGAATGCCAGGTTGTCCTGGAGCCAGCCTCCAGTGCAAGGAAAGAAAGGGGCCTCAGGAGAAAGGGGTCCGTGGAGGCTAGGCAGGATTGTGTAGGACAGTGCCCGTTTGTGTGTGTTTGTGTGTGTGTGTCTGTGCGCACGTGCACGTGAGTGCTGGGGGAAGGGGCTGTGCACCACAAGGGCGTGCTGGCGGGGCCAGGTGCAGGCTCGGGGGAGAGATGGGTTCCAGGCAAAGCTGGGGTGAGGGGGTGGAAAGGTGCCTGCTGAGTGTCACATATTTGCTGTGCCTCAGTTTCCCCATCAGAACTCTGGTACGTTGATTCCTCACAGGCTGGAGCTGTAGGGTCTAGGCACCCCGTCTTCCGTCTGCCCTGATGGCCTCCCTCAGCCCCAACCTGCATTGGAGGGAAGGCCCTGGGCGGGGTGAATGAACCCCAGGGTGGCAAGTGGGGCCCCAGGGGCTGGGGCCCTCTGACCTCACACCCTGTCCCTTCAGGAAGGGACCAAGGGAGGGAGGAGCTGGAGACAGGCCCAGGCGAGGACCGCAGGTGAGTCTGGGCAGGCCCTCAACTTGGGCGAGGTGGGGAACGTAAGCCGAGCCCTGGGCAAGAACGGCCTTTGTGAGTGAGTCCTCAGGGCCAGGGAGGGGGCTGTGCCTCCTTTGCCGCCTGCTCCTCGGGGCTGTGGGTACAGTCTCCCCATTGCACATAGAGAGGTGCCGAGGCCCTGGCTGCAGGGGACCCCCGAGGGCCGCCTCTCAGCCCCTTTCTCTCTGGGCACCCAGAGATCCTGAGGAGTGCATCAGGGGACACTCTGCAGGCCTTTGGTGCCCCCCATCTTCCTCCCAGCCATTCCCCCTTGGGCCGTGGCCTCCCCAAAACTGGCCCATGCTTTTCCCCAGAGAAAGTTGCAAGCAGGTCCATTTTGAGACTTTTTAAAACTTTAGTTTTAAAAATGTTTTTATTGTAAATCACTTTCTATGAAAAAGGTTAAATTGCCCGATGGGTTAGGAGAGTGGATGTGGGATGCAGCCCAGGGCGTTTATGGTGGAGCAAGACACTCCCCTGCAGGAGTGCAAGCAAGGGCACGGGGCCATCCCCCCATTCCTGGTCCCAGTGGTTCTAGCAAGCACTGCGTCCCTCCCAGTTAAGCCTCAGCTCTAGCTACATTCACTACATTAGTCTGTCTGTCCCCTTTCCCTCCGCAGCTTGGCTGCCCCAGCCCCGAAACCCCAGATCCCCATCTCCCCGCTGCTCTCAGCCTCAAGTTGGGCTCAAAGATTAGGGACACATACCCTCTGCCCCACCTCTAGGGATGAAGCCAGAAGATCCCAGAGGCCTTAGAAAATCTCCTGGCTCCACCCGGCACCCCGGCCTCCTTTCTGTCTCCTCTCTCTTCCCCCCTCCGCCTAGCTCCTCCTCACAGACTGCCAGGAGAGGCCTCTTGGGTGTTCATTTGCAGTCACCTAATCAGCATTGGTTGTACCTGGGAACTTGCTCTGGATAGAGACCTGGGGAGGAGAGCAGGAGAGAGAGAAGCTTGGAAGCTAAGGTGTTCTGGGGCGCGCCCTGTACTGATGTTTCCAGCTTGGCCAGGGCCCCTCCAAGCCGCAGCTCTCATAGTGCAGGGCCCTTAGCGTGTCTCTGGGGCAGGGAAGAAGTGGATCAATGAAACACTGTGTGTATGGGGGGCTGGGGAGCGGAGGCAGCAATTTGGGTCCTGGGCCCCAATTCTCAGCCTGCTGGACTAGAATCTGAGGATGGCCTGGGCTGGGGGCCGTGTGGCCTGGTGGGGTGAGCTGGCCCAGCCCCTGCCTGGGCGGTAGGGTGTCCATGGGCCTGCACTGGCGGGGAGGGGGGCAGTCTGGGCCCAGACTTCGGTGCTGTCTGGAGGTGGGGCAGGGCCTGGCTTCTTACAAGAAGGCGCCCAGGCTGGCCCAGTCATGCAGGTCAGAGGCCAGTGTGGCATCCCCGGCCTCAAAGAGGGGCTCGGGGGGCAGGGAGCTACGGGTGCTCTCGTCCCAGGGGTGCTCCAGGAAGGATGTGGCCAGGAAGGTCTCATCAAAGTCCAGGCTGTCGGTAGCCTGCTCCGCTGGAGGCCCCCAGGTAACAGGGCAGTCGATGTGGTGGCCATGGATGGTGAGGTCCACGTCCCCGTGTGAGGCAGGGCTCAGCGGCGGGATCAGCTCCGAGATCTCCAGCGTGCCCAGCTCCCCGTCCAGCGTGCCAGCGTCCAAGATGGCCTCCCAGTCAAAGTTGCCCTTGAGGGGTTCCAGCTCACCCTGCTCCTCCTGGGTCAGCAGCAGGGGGCTGGAGGGCCGCGGGACCTTGGCCTCCTGCTTGGGCAGCGGCTGTTGACGCTTACGCCCCAGCCTGCCCTCGCCTGCACCCCAGCCCGCCTCCCCAGTGGCCTCCTCGAACTCCCGCAGCAGCTGCTGGGCCTCGGTGCTCACGGTCAGTGGCCCGGCCCATGGGGCGGCGCTGGGCTCTGGCACGGCCTGGCGGGCAAAGGCCGGGTGGATGTGGACTGGGGGTAGCCGCTGCTTCTTCAAGGCCCCACTCAGCAGCCGCTCGGCGTACTGGGGGTCGATGCACCAGAAGCCCCCCTTGCCTGGCTCGTCCTTCTCCCGAGGCACCTTGATGAAGCCCTTCTTCAGGGACAGGTTGTGGCGGATGGAGTTCTGGACACAGGGAGGTAGGAGAGAAGGAAGACAGCTGGGAGAGTGGGTGGGGTCAGTGATGGGGGGCTCCTAGCGCCACTGCCAGTCCCACCACCACCTTCTCTCCGATGGGGGCAGGGGAGACAGAGGCGCTGCTCCGAGCGGGAGGCTCTGGGACACCACCCACGGGGCACCAGGAGCTGGGAGTGCTGTCGGGGGCTTTTGTTCCCTTTGGCCAGGATATCTGCCTGCTCGGTCATCCGAGCCCTGAGCCGCAGGGTGGCTCTCAGTGCCAGCCTGTCCTGCCCTCCCTCCCTTACCCCGCTGCTTGTGGCCTCTGGTCAAAGGCCTTGGCTCCCCCAGGTCCTGGACGGCCATCTCCCTCTGCCTGGGCCTGGCTGGCCTTCTCTGTTTGTGAAATGAGTGAGTGGGTGTGAGGGTGTGTGTGTGTGGGGGGGGATGAAGTGTGGGAGGATCTGATGACTTTCCTTGTTTCTAGAGCCGGCTGCTGGCCTGGGCCCTCACCCACCATGTCCCCCTCCTCCCACCCCAGGCTCTGAGGCCTCAGTTGATTATTACCCAGCCAAGAGCATAGCGCTCATTCCTGGGGCCTCTCAGGCTTGGGGTAGTGTGTGGGGGGGGTAGAGGGTCTCTGCTTTCTCACCAAGGTTACAAATGGTACCTGCCCCAGGGTCAGGGCCCAAGCAATCGTGGAATAGCTGTGATTACAGGAACTCTGATCCTGTGACCTGTGCCACAGGGAAGGATCTGTGCATCCTCAGGGTCTCTGTCCCCAAGTAGCCCCTGATCCTGATGGTCGAAGAGGCTCAGGGCAGCGTGTGCCCAGCCTGAATCACCATCCTGCCTTGTTCACGCCTGGGTGCACAGTCCAAACCACGCTGGGGCACAGGGGTCTGGGGCCTGGTGGGTGGGGCCGGCAGGTGAGTAGTGCCCCCTGGCAAGACTGGGAGGTTTACATGGTGGTCTGGGCCCCTTGGCTGCTCTGTGCCAGGTTCCGGAGACTTGGAACATGAAGCCAGTGTGGGAGGAAAGAGCCCCTGTGGAAAGCACGTGGCTGAGGTAATTGTCCCCCCAGGGAGGTTGATGAGAAGAGGGGGAGGAGTGTAGGCAGGAAACTAGGGAGGGCTTGGGGTGGGGGCTGGCACAGCAGCTTTCGGAAGGCCCCGTAGCCCTTCCACTGGGACACCGATGGCCTTCACACCCCGCAGCACGCCCCTCTCCCCTCCCAGAGCCCCTCCAGCCAACTGAAAGCAGGCGGGATGCAGAGCCTGGCAGGAACGATGCTCTGCCTCCAGTCAGGCCCTGACAAACTGACCTTGAGGAGGGGAGTGTCGAGGAATTCCAGGACTTGGGACAAAAATGTGTCCCTCAGTCCATCAACCTACCCTGGGGGGCTGTGTCCACGCATAGTTCAGCCCTGGTCTTTGGGCTGAGCCTGCCGGATGAGTGACAAGTTCTTTCCCCTTGAACCTCTATGTCGGCACCCCTGCAGCCCTCTGAACATCCTCCCTCCTCCGTCTCTGAAGTCAAAGGGGCAGCAGTCCAAGCACTGGGCTCCCTTGAGGTCCTTCCTGGACGGCCTTCCTCTCTCGGGGCCCTGGCCGTACCGCGCCTACTTGGCCTGCGGATCTGGGATGTGAGTCCAGTCCGCGAGGGCATGGGGAGGGAGGGAGGGAGTGCCTCCCTACCTGCCAGGTGGGATCAGCGTGGCGGAAGTAACAGAAGTTGTCCGTGATCCACTTGTAGATGGCCGACAGGGTGATCTTGGTGGCCTTGCTGGCCTGCATGGCCATGCAGATGAGCGTGGCATACGAGTAGGGCGGCTTCACGTGCGGGTTGGTGGCGTAGTCCACGTCGTCGGGAGGCGAGGCCTGCAGCCCCGAGGGGGCGCTCCGCGGCGTGCAGGAGGACGTGGGCTTGCCGGGTGTGTGCGGCTGCCCCAGGCAGGCGGGGTCCGCCGCCAGGGGAGACCCCGGCTCGGCCGAGCCTGCCAGCTCGTGGGAGCCGTGGGGGTCGGTGTCCCCCGAAGGCAGGGCGGGGAGCTCGGCGTTGAGAATGGAGAATTCCTGCAGCCACTGCAGGCTGGTCAGGCTGTCATTCAGGGCGTTGGACTCCTCCAGGCCGCCTTCCGGTCCGGCCTCCTCCGCTGCCCCTGCTCCCGAGACGCGTAGCCAGCTCTCCGCCATATCTGCGGGGACTCTCCGAGGGGGCTGTCAACATCCACGAGCCGAGCCGAGGGTGGCCGCCGAGCTCTCCGGCCCGCTGACTCCCGCGGCTTCAGTTACGCAGCCTCCCGGAAGCGGGCTTCCATCCCGCGATCCGGGGGTAGCCTCCTCCAAACGGAATGTGGTGCCTGCGGGGACCAGAGCGGGAACTGAGCCCTCTTTCCCCACCCCCGAGGGGAGAGTGTGGGCGAGGGGGGAGGCTCTTACTAAAATCCTTCCTGCAGCTGGGGAGGATCTTTTACTGCCGACGTCTGGGAAACAGAAGGTGTGCCCGGGGCTCCGACCCACACGGGGTTCGCCTCGCTCTTTTCCTCTTGGATCTTTAAGAGGAGACTTAATTAGCCCAACGAGGGAATAGTGTAGGGGCATGCGAGGCCACCCGTTTCTCCCTCAAAGCGGGGAATTAACCCCCCTCTCTCCGTCCACAACCAATGGAAATGGGGCGAGAGAGTCCAGGAGGGCAGTACGACGGGTCGGGGGGCGGGGGAGGTCGTCTGATCTTTGAAAAGGGATATTAGGATGGGGCTCAAGGGGAAGGAAGGAAACAATACAGAGAGTTATAAGGGGGTGGGAAGTGAGTGTCCCCCAAACGCCTCTGATGTCAGTCCCCGGGCCCTCCACTTCCGTCGGGGACGGATGGGAGAGCGGGCTGGTACTGACGCCCTCCCTTCCCACGGCCGGCAGCCCTCCCCGTCCCTTACCTGGCTCAGAGCGCAGCCCGGGCCAAAGGAAGCTTCTCAAAGAAATTCCTCCCACCGCCCACCCTCACCGCGGCTCTCTGCTCCCAGCTCCAGGGCCCAGCCAGCAATCCTCGTCGCCACTCACGCCCGCCGGCGCCTCTCTGAAAGCCAGCGGCTGGGGACCGGCACTCAGTAGCCGCTCGCAAGGCGTCTCCTGCTGCCGTGGCGACGCCCCGCCCATATAAACAGCTTCCGCTTCTGCCATTGGCCAGGGCATCTCCAAAGAGACCGCGGGCTCTTAACGGCTCTCTCACGCGGTAACTCTCTTCCAGCTCCCTCCTGCCGCCCTCTCCCGCGCGCGACCCAGCCCCCTACCCGCCACCGCGTCCCGGCTCCGCGCATTCCCGCCCGAGGGCCCCGCGCAGGGCTCGGAGAGGCGCGCGGCTTGGCGCTCCCGCAGAGGCCCCGGGGCCCTCGGCGAGCAGTTCGCCGCGGGAACCGTCCTCCGCCCCACCCCCTTCCCATCTGGGCTGCTCAGAGGTGGCGACGGCTCCTGGGACGCAGCCCGTGGCGCGGGGGCCAGGGCTGGGTGCATGCTTGGGGCTTTCCTTTCCTCTCCTCTGGGCTGCGAGTGGCACTTCCTCACGTTTCTGCGGCCTGTCCCGGTCTCCCGACCGAGTGTCGTCTTGGTGCCCGCAAGCAGGTCTGACTCTCCGATGCCACCTGCCGCTCAGGTCCGCAGAAACCGCAGCCCCGGTCGCAGGCACCCCAAGGCGGCTAGGGTAATCCAGTGTTTCCCGGTAAGCGCCCCCTCCCCGCCCCGTCCTCAGCAAGATTCCCAGAAGCTGACATTCCAGAGGCTTCTTCGGAAGTGCTCTCCCTCCTTTCCAGATAGCCGAGGAAACAGAGCCGTTGGGTGAAAGCCAGGAAAGCCGTGGACTTGCCAAATTCTTTGACTGGGGTCATTTGCCCCATTCATTTCACCAGCCTTTAAGTGACGGACTAACGGTGGACTGTGGTCCTTCCTCCTCCCCTCCCCCAGCCTCCCTCCAGTCACCAGCTTTCCTGCTCTTCAGTTATTGAGGAGCTGCAGTTGGAAGTTCTCTGGTTGAAGGGGGTGGGTGGAGGTGAGGGCTCCTTATCAGGCCTCTGGGCAGGAGCTGTGCCCGGGGGATGGTACACCAGCTCCCACCCAGAAACATGTCTTTTCCTCTACCCCTTGCCCTCTCTCACTCCTCCATGTCCAGCTTGTCTTGAGTCAAAGTTTTTTTTTTCTTCCCAAGTATTTATTGTTTTATTTTAATTTTTATTTTATTTTTTTATTAGTTTCTGCTTTATAACAAAGTGAATCAGTCATACATATACATCTGTTCCCACATCCCTTCCCTCAGGCATCTCCCTCCCTCCCACCCTCCCCATCCCACCCCTCCAGGCGGTCACAAAGCACCGAGCTGATCTCCCTGTGCTCTGCGGCTGCTTCCCACTATCTACCTTACGTTTGGTAGTGTATATATGTCCATGCCTCTCTTTCGCTTTGTCACAACTTACCCTTCCCCCTCCCCATATCCTCAAGTCCATTCTCAAGTAGGTCTGTGTCTTTATTCCTGTTTTACCCCTAGGTTATTCATGACATTTTTTTAAATTCCATATATATGTGTTAGCATACGGTATTTGTCTTTCTCTTTCTGACTTACTTCACTCTGTATGACAGACTCTAGGTCTATCCACCTCATTACAAATAGCTCAGTTTCGTTTCTTTTTATGGCTGAGTAATATTCCATTGTATATATGTGCCACATCTTCTTTATCCATTCATCCGATGATGGACACTTAGGTTGCTTCCATCTCCGGGCTATTGTGAATAGAGCTGCAATGAACATTTTGGTACATGCCTCTTTTTGAATTATGGTTTTCTCAGGGTATATGCCTAGTAGTGGGATTGCTGGGTCATATGGTAGTTCGAGTTTTAGTCTTTTAAGGAACCTCCATACTGTTCTCCATAGTGGCTGTACCAATTCACATTCCCACCAGCAGTGCAAGAGTGTTCCCTTTTCTCCACACCCTCTCCAGCATTTATTGTTTCTAGATTTCTTGATGATGGCCATTCTGACTGGTGTGAGATGATATCTCATTGTAGTTTTGATTTGCATTTCTCTAATGATTAATGATGCTGAGCATTCTTTCATGTGTTTGTTGGCAGTCTGTATATCTTCTTTGGAGAAATGCCTATTTAAGTCTTCTGCCCATTTTTGGATTGGGTTGTTTGTTTTTTTGCTATTGAGCTGCATGAGCTGTTTTTAAATTTTGGAGATTAATCCTTTGTCAGTTGCTTCATTTGCAAATATTTTCTCCCATTCTGAGGGTTGTCTTTTGGTCTTGTTTATGGTTTCCTTTGCTGTGCAAAAGCTTTGAAGTTTCATTAGGTCCCATTTGTTTATCTTTGTTTTTATTTCCATTTCTCTAGGAGGTGGGTCCAAAAGGATCTTGCTGTGATTTATGTCACAGAGTGTTCTGCCTATGTTTTCCTCTAAGAGTTTGATAGTTTCTGGCCTTACATTTAGGTCTTTAATCCATTTTGAGCTTATTTTTGTGTATGGTGTCAGGGAATGATCTAATCTCATACTTTAACATGTCCCTGTCCAGTTTTCCCAGCACCACTTATTGAAGAGGCTGTCCTTTCTCCACTGTACATTCCTGCCTCCTTGATCAAAGATAAGTTGACCATATGGGTGTGGGTTTATCTCTGGGCTTTCTATCCTGTTCCATTGATCTATCTTTCTGTTTTTGTGCCAGTAAAACACTGTCTTGCTTACTATAGCTTTGTAGTGTAGTCTGAAGTCAGGGAGCCTGATTCCTCCAGCTCCGTTTTTCGTTCTCAAGATTGCTTTGGCTATTCGGAGTCTTTTGTTTTTCCAAACAAAGTTTGAATTTTTTTGTTCTAGTTCTGTGAAAAATGCCAGTGGTAGTTTGATAGGGATTGCATTGAACCTGTAGATTGCTTTGGGTAGTAGAGTCATTTTCACAATATCGATTCTTCCAATCCAGGAGCATGGTATATCTCCCCATCTATTTGTATCATCTTTAATTTCTTTCATCAGTGTCTTATAATTTTCTGCATACAGGTCTTTTGTCTCCTTAGGTAGGTTTATTCCTAGGTATTTTATTCTTTTTGTTGCAATGGTAAATGGGGGTGTTTTCTTGATTTCACTTTCAGATTCTTCATCATTAGTGTACAGGAATGCCAGAGATTTCTGTGCATTAATTTTGTATCCTGCTACTTTTCCAAATTCATTGATTAGCTCTAGTAGTTTTCTGGTAGCATCTTTAGGATTCTCTATGTATAGTATCATGTCATCTGCAAACAGTGACAGCTTTACTTCTTCTTTTCCAATTTGGATTCCTTTTATTTCCTTTTCTTCTCTGATTGCTGTTTCTAAAACTTCCAAAACTAAGTTGAATAAGAGTGGTGAGAGTGGGCCACCTTGTCTTGTTCCTGATCTTAGTGGAAATGGTTTCAGTTTTTCACCATTGAGGACAATGTTGGCTGTGGGTTTGTCATTTATGGCCTTTATTATCTTGAGGAAAGTTCCCTCTATGCCTACTTTCTGCAGGGTTTTTATCATAAATGGGTGTTGAATTTTGTCGAAAGCTTTCTCTGCATCTATTGAGATGATCATATGGTTTTTCTCCTTCAATTTGTTAACATGGTGTATCACATTGATTGATTTGCGTATATTGAAGAATCCTTGCATTCCTGGCATAAACCCCACTTGAGCATGGTGTATGATCCTTTTAATGTGCTGTTGGATTCTGTTTGCTAGTATTTTGTTGAGGATTTTTGCATCTATGTTCATCAGTGATATTGGCCTGTAGTTTTCTTTCTTTGTGACATCCTTGCCTGGCTTTGGTATCAAGGTGATGGTGGCCTCGTAGAATGAGTTTGGGAGTGCTCCTCCCTCTGCTATATTTTGGAAGAGTTTGAGAAGGATAGGTGTTAGCTCTTCTCTAAATGTCTGATAGAATTCGCCTGTGAAGCCATCTGGTCCTGGGCTTCTGTTTGTTGGAAGATTTTTAATCACAGTTTCCATTTCAGTGCTTGTGATTGGTCTATTCATATTTTCTATTTCTTCCTGATTCAGTCTTGGCAGGTTGTGCATTCCTAAGAATTTGTCCATTTCTTCCAGGTTGTCCATTTTCTTGGCATAGAGTTTCTTGTAGTAATCTCTCATGATCTTCTATATTTCTGCAGTGTGAGTTGTTATTGAGTCAAAGTATTAAAAGCGTGCTGGAGAAAGTCGGACAGCAACTTTCACAAATAAGCCAACTGCGCAGTTAACACCTCTTCTTCCCTCGTGAACAGTTTTATTCATTTTTAAGAATCATGCAGCAGTCCATAAATATTGCATCCTTGACGTCCCCACTGTAGTGTGCCCATGAGTGTACTCCAGGGAGTGAGGGGTACACAGATGGCACAACAGTACACACATACTTACACACACTAGGTGTGCAGATCCTAAAGCACAGTGAGCAAGCAGCATGCCAAGGTCAGGTGAACAGGACAAAAACCCTCCCCAGGTGAGATGGCTTAACGTGTGTGGATCCGTGCCCAGGAGACGCCCCAGCGTTGGCATGGCCTCTGGTAGGATGGGACTGGGGAGGAGAAGGAAAAAGGGCTCTGTGAGAAGGCTGGGATCACCACACCACCCGGAAGTGAGCTCATAGGTGAGCTCCGACTTGAGTGTGGCAGGAAGGAGCCCCAGGCCTCCGGTTAGTCTGTGTCCTTGTGTGAGAAACCAGGCCCCGTCATATTCTCTGTGGGTCAACTGCTAACAACATGACCATCTCCAGATGATGACTGGGGCGGCTGTCCTGTTCCCCGACCAGGCTCTGTGCCCTGTTCCCTGATCCCAGCCCTTTTGGATGGGATATTTCTGCTCGCCAAAGAGCTAAATGAGGGCAAAGAGGTGCGGGGATGGGGGAGAGAGCAGGAACTGTCTGAGAAACAGGAGTGAAGGGCCACTTCTCACCCGGGTATGTCTTGGTTATGGAACCAAGGCCTTGAGGAATCTCTCTGAGCCTCTTCCTGGGAGAAGACAGACCCTCCAGAAAGGGTGAAGACAATGGCTTCCTCTTAGGGTTCCTGGCCACTGTGGCGACTGTTTACCTACATCTCCTTCATCTCAGGTAACACCACACTCTGAATACTACCTGCCGGGAGAGGAGGTGGATCTGTATGCCACCACCCCAGGCTCAGGGAGAGTCCCCTTCCCTAGTGCTTCTGGGGCTCAGATTTCAAGGAAATCAGGAAGTGTGGTTATTGCTGGAATCATCAATATGAAAGGGTCTGTAAGAATGTTTCGGGGAAAGAAAGGACATTAACAGGGGTCTGAAACAGCAGAGCCCACTGCAGGATTTCAGAGCGGGTGGACACCGGAACTCAAGGCAGAAGCTGAGATTTGGCTTGGCTCATGTAGTGTCTGTCAGGACCACAGGCCTGCGCCTGCCCACCCCCAGGGCAGGATGTGAACCACAACCACCAGGCAGTGAGGGTCACCACGCACCTGACGGCACAAGGCAGCCACACAGGAGGTGCAAAAGATCCCCCGGCACTGGGCTCTCTTTGAGGCCTTGGGAAGGACCATGAAAAGTTCCTCTAGGGCAACAATTCCAACTACTAATTCAGGCCATCATGGTGGGCATAGCCTAGGGCTCTGTCACATCTCAGCCTCACAAACTGTTGGATCCCACTTTGCTTCTCAATCTCATGCTCCACTAACTAACCACCTCTTCCAAAAGCCAGCAGACAATGCATCTATCAGAGAGCTATGAGGAATCCATTGATAACACTAGTGTTGAGAGACGAACAGCCAACAGCTTACGGTCTTGCTGTTTCAGACTGTTATTTATATGCCTACACTGGACTGGGGTGGGGTGGACATGTGATTTGAACAATATCTCTAAATCTCTGATGAGCCTATGGAAGGCAGTACCTCCGGCTCCCCCCATCAGGCTCAGCTGATCTGGAGGACAGGGGAGGAAAACCGGTGGGATGGGGAGCCTCCCAGACCACCACTGACCCCAGCTCAGCCCTTCCCCCAACCTCCTTTGGGGTTCCTGGGCACCAAATGAGAACCACCGGTCCACCCCTCTCTCAGCTTCTTTCTTCAACTCTTTCAGAAAAGCGGGGTGGAGACGGGGGCAGCAGGGGTAAGAATGCCACCTGACAGGGCGGTAGTGATGAAACGTGATAATATACGACAGTCCCTAACAAGTGCCTGGTACATAGAGGGGGTCAAAAATGCCTTTGCAGTGTCACCTTAGGATGGAGCCCCAGGCCTTCCTGAGTGCACCTGATCATAAAGAACTCCCCGGTAGGTCATCATGTAACTGAGGGGTTCTCAGATTCAAGGCCTCCTTCCTAAGCAGACACACGAGGCATAGCCTCTGCTACCAGAAGCAAGAACTGTTTTCCCAACCAACCTTCTGGTGGTTGCCACTGCTTCTTGTCCTTGAGAGAGGAGCTCCTAATGCATTTTGAGGGAAACCCCACTTACAGTGCAATATGGCTTTCCCTTCTCACAGGAGTCATCCCCCAACGCCACCCCAATCTGCAGGTCTCAGATTGGTTATGATGTCCCAGAGACTAGAAAATGCCAGATGGGTGTTTGTAATGAAGTCACCCAAACTCTTGAGTCTTCTTGGTCTACCTCCTAAGGAGAAAAAAAAAAAAAAGATACAAAAGAAATAACCAGTCTGTAGACCACAGCTCCACCTGAAGATCAAGATACAGTGGAAACATTCCAGAGACTCTCTGCAAAGGGTCTCATGAGCTGCAGTTCGAGTGACTTTAGCCCACAAGGAGAAAAGAGGTTTCCAGTCCCTTCTGAGAGGGGAAGGATCACGGTTGCGGAAGAAGATGAGTCTGGGAGAAGGGTCAGGTGCCCTCAGCATCCAGCTTTCACGTGGGTCTAAAAAGTCTCCGTGTGTCTGGCTGAGGATGCCCAGGAGGTCAGTGGTGCCATGAGGCCAGGATGGGATGTGAGAACGGGAGGAGAGCCCTGGTACAGGGGCTAAGGCTCTCAGATGGCCAAAGGATCCCACACGCAGAGCCTGTTCTCGGGGTCCTCCAGGCTGCCAGAAGATGGGCGTCTGCGCTGCGTGTTCCGACGACTGACCACGTTGTCGTCAGCCTGCCAGGCACCTGAGAAGAGGAAAGGAAGGTTACCGGACCTTTGGTTTGGTGCAGATGGTGTCTCTGGCAGGACAGTCCGGGAGTTTGGCACGAAAGCTGGCAAGATGCGCATTAGCTGGAACTCCCACAGGGTGCAAACCACAGCACGTGAAACTTGGGAGCAGTGGCGTCCACTGGGCGAGGGACAGTCATGGCCACTGTGGCCCACTGATGGAGGAACATGCAGGATGGTCCTTGTTTTGTGAGCTTGCCGTAGGATCCACCTTTGTATCTTTATTTGGTCTTGAAGTTTGCCTAAGTGTTACAGCGGACCAGGAAAAGAAACTGAGTCTGGCTGAGACTTTCACGAGAGCAGGAGGAGGTGAAGGGGAGGGAGAAGAATGTGTTAATTTGGGCTCAGAGTTAGTGTTTGCTGTGGGGGCCAGGGTGGGGCAGGAAGGGACTGGCTGCCCAGCAGGGTGCCAGGGACCAAATGGCATGGCAGAGAACAGAGTGACAGCTGTTCCTCTCCTTCTGCACCCGAACAGCCCACCGAGAGTTGCTATCAGCTGGTGCCACCAACCCCAGGAGACATTAGCTCCAGAGCTTTGGGGTCCCCCGGGTACCATCCACGAAACTCATCATCTTCCCCCCTTGTCCTGCAGTTCCTGCACGAGAAGCACCCGCTGCCCATGCTGGAAACCCACTCTTGGTGCTTCTCTCTCCTTCATGCTCTGTATCCAATCCATCCTGACCTCCTGCTTGTTCAAGCTCTAGTAAGGTCTAAATCTGTAGTCAGAAAACCGGGATACAGCCCCAGCTTGTAACGTACTGACTGTGTGACCTTGGGCAGGTCACTGTACTTGGAGCCCTGGTTTTCCCATCCATCAGATGGGAGACAAGTACTTACACCCCAGGGATGCCGTGAGACTAAGCGAGGTGACATGGAAGAGTGGTGAGCAGGGCGCCTGACTCACAGAATGTGCGCGAAAACCATCCGCCCCCCAGGCCTTGTTCAGGCTACACTCATCTCCCCCAAGTCGTCCTCCCAGCCCACAGAATGACTCCATCTGATTCAGTCCCCCCAGTGCAGCGAGATGCCCCTTCTGAAGGGAGAGGATGAAGCCCTAACCCCCTGAGTTGGGGGAAAGCCTTCCATTCTCTGGCCGAGGACTGCTGAGCTGCCTCTTCCAGCACCTGCCCCCAGAAGGCCCCCCCTGAAGCCAGATGGGGTCCAGCGTGCTCCGAAGTGCTCCCCCACTGGCCCGTACCACCACCCCATTTCTCATGCTGTGTGGAAATTGCTGGATCCTCCAGCACACGGTGATCTCCTCCAGGGCAGAGCCGAGAGCCATGCCCTTCAGAGGGCTCAGTTCGTGGACGGAGCCGGCTGACCCTGGAGGGTGGGCGTGAGGCTCACTGTGTCACATTTGAGGGAGGCCACTCACAAATGTCTGGCGTCAGCTTCAGTTTAGGCCAGCCCAAGACACGAAACCCTTTAATGGCAGAAACACTAGGATTCAGCGGGTATAAATTGTGTATACCCATAAATGTCCTGGTGTGCTAATCCGCCCTAAGGCTCTAATAATAGTCTTGTGGAGGTGGACCCCAGGGGAAGGGGAGTGAGTGGGACAGGAAATGTTTAGGTATCTCTCACAGCCAGATGGAATGCGGGGATCTGTACTCCCTGGGGGTACCGGAGTCCGGCACATGGGTCCACAGTGCTTTTCCCCTCTAAGGGTGACAGGATGCAGAGCAGGCAAGATTGCGCTTTTAAGTTAGGAACCCCCAGATGAAATAAGTTGTTCCTTCATTTTATATAATTTGGTAGATCTCATACTTATTCCTCTGTGTTTAATGGGCAGGACTCCGGAACTGTGGCTGTTTGGTAGGAACGACCAAAAGCAAATGGTAAACAGGAGAGAAGACACACACACACACACACACACACACACACACACACACAAAGTCAAATCAAAACACTGCCGCAGCCTCGCCGCCACCACCACTGGCTGCCAGGCTGCCTGGCTCTGAATTCTTGAGTCCTTGCTACAAACACCACCGGTCCAGATTCTGAGCCAGGGCTGAAAACTGGCTCCTTCTGAAACAGCCTGAAGACTCAGACCTGAAGTCTCTGATCTCCCCAGCTTCTTGGTACAGTCGGTGGTGCTCTTTCCTCTAAAAAGGCTTCTGCCAGACCCTCGGCGAAACCCTGCTGCTCCGTGCATCCTGGATGCGGAAGGTAAGCCTGGAAGGCGCAGGAGGACTTCCTGAGCGAGTGCTACCATTCTGTCCAGCCCTCAGCCAGAAAAGGGAGCCTGGAGATTCAAAATCCTTCCCGGGAGGTAGAGAAAGGTGGTTCCCACTTAATTCCCTCCTCAGGCTCAGAAACGGGGGAGTGAAGACACCTCTAGAGGCAGATTTGGGGAGCACATCTAGGGGGATTCCACACACCTCTTTCCTGCCTCTACCCAGCCACTAATTAAATTTAAGATCTGTAACAGTTCCACCATCTTGTAGAGTTTCTCTCCAAGAAAAGAGAAAGTTAATTCCGATTTTTCCTTAGTATCTGCGAAGCATAAGCCTTCCTAGTGGCGTCTTAGTCTTGGGTTATTTCAGGTCTCCATAAGTACTTTTCTTTGTTTTGTTTTTGGCTGTGCAGTGGCTTGGAGGATTTTAGTTCTCCGACCAGGGATTGAACCAGGCCACTGAAGTGAAAGTGCTGAGTCCTAACCTCTAGACTGCCAGGGAATTCCCTCCATAAGTACTTTTAGATTTCATCGGTATGCCCACTCCTGTCCAATGCCATCATTTAAAAACATCTGTATCGGGCTTCCCTGATGGCGCAGTGGTTGAGAGTCTCCCTGCCGATGCAGAGGACAAGGGTTTGTGCCCTGGTCCGGGAAAATCCCAAATGCCACGGAGCGGCTGGGCCCGTGAGCCATGGCCGCTGAGCCTGCGCGTCCGGAGCCTGTGCTCCGCAACGGGAGAGGCCACAACAGTGGGAGGCACGTGTACCACAAAAAACAAAACAAAACAAAACAAAAACATTTGTATTTCCACTAATAAACTCAAATTATCTTTGCTTTTTCCCATCACACCACCCAGAGCCTTTTCACAGAATTGCCACTGGTCCCCTGGCCACTATCCTGACGCCTGTGTGATACTCCATCAGGTTCCTTGGGGCCCCGTCTACCTAGCATGGCCTCGCGATTATAGTCAGCTCATCACCTACAATGGTCAACTCAGATTTCCTCCCTTTGAGAACCTTGCAGAACAATCTCAGAACATACCATCGCCCCCCCACCTTGGTCTCGGGGCCAAAGAAGACCCAGAGGCTTCTTAGCGGAAGAGGTGCTGGAATGACACAGGTGCTTTCTCAACATCACTCCCACAAGGGTGATGAGAGCAGCGAGGATGGGGACCTGAGCCATCCTTGCCGCGAGCTGGGGCTCCTGGCAGAGCACCTGTGGGCCTGGGGAGGGTGGACCATGGGGTGCTCCCCGGGCTCCCTCCTTGTGGGCGCTCCGTGAGGCGAGTGGCATCCGTGTGGGGAGGGAAACAGCGTGGAGAGGGAGACCAAGTGCCTGAGAAGCTGTCCTGATGGCCAAGCCAGCCTGAGGCACCTCAGTCATAGGAAGGAACTTTGAACTTACAGCTGAGCGTGGTGAGGTCTGTTGATTCCATGGGACCTACCACAGTGGATGCTCCTGTCATTAACCTGACATTAACCTGACAGATTCTTCCAGAGAGTTCCCCAGCTCTTTACTACCAGTGTGACGCTAACGGCAGAACCCGAGAAACATTTTACCAAGAGAGCAGATGCACTTTCCTTCTCTCGTAAGAGCCCTTGAGACCTCAGGGTGAGGCTACGATGCGACCCTCAACTCCCTCTCCCGGCAGGCGCCACTGTCATTCGGTTTCATGTCTGGCCTGAACGGTGAAGCCAGTTTAATCTGAGAATGGCTGGCTCCCGAGATCACCGTAAAGAAGCCCAGGCATTGTTTTCCTTCCAGGCCTCGCTCTCCTGCCGCAATCCCAGAGTGGAATAAACATCCACCAGCAGGTTGGCCCGAAGGAGTTAGGGAGAGGAGGAAGCACAAGGCCTGGGGTCAGTTTCCACCAGCATGGGCGGCTAAAACAATTCCCAGGAGCTCTCTCTGCCAAACACGGGGGTTAGTGGGGAGCCACTGCGGGGAGGCAGGAGCCTAGATTCCTCTCTTGAAGCCCAGTGAGCGGCTGGCCGGCACAGCTGCCACAGACTCAGGGCGGAATGAGGGCAGAGATGGCATCTTCCCCAACTAGTGACCAAAACAAATCCTGCCTGTAACCTTTGCCACCCAAGCATCCCCGCTTTTGTGGAACAGGGATTAATCTAGTCTCACAAATATTTATTTTTCCTGGAAAATTTCAGCATATTAAATACAGGCTCTTGCCAGTTAGGAACGGAAGCCTCAGCGAGGGCCCCTCGGATGTGCGTGCGCCCAGCAAGCTTGGGGTTGGGTGTGGGTGAACATGAACTTTCACACGAAGTCTGGGTAACCTAAATGAGTTTCAAAATAAACAAACTGGACAGACAGACGTACATTTGGCAAAAAGACATGAGAAACAAATGGACAGACAGAAGCCAGGTAAAGAGTGGGAAGGCAGGAAGTGAAGTGTACCCTGGACCTCAGCCACTCTGGCCCAAGCCTGGCTGGGTCAACGCTAAGTGGGAAGGGACCGGAGAGCCCCTGGGAAGGCTGTGGGAGGCGTCTCTGGGGATTACGGCTTCCTCCACCACAAGCCTGCATGGGGCCAGAGGGGTGAGTACATGGGTCTTCTGCAAGCTGATGGAGAGTGGCAACCACAGGAGTTTGTGTCCCTCCAGCACCTGTAACCACGTTGCAAAGAGAGTAAAGCAATGGACCCATGACGGGACCTGGCTGTCCTGAAGCTTAAACATGTCCAGGGCATGTTTAAGAGATTACAGACCACGCAACATGAAGGCAGTCTCTGCTGTGAACCAAGGAGGGGCAATTTCGACCTAGTCCACCAGGCAAGACGTGGCTTTAGAGCCATGGTTGGTGAAGCCCTTGGTGAGCATGGAGCAGAGAGACATCAGTGCCCAGAGTGTGACTGACAGGTGGGCTCCTCCTGAGAACTCATCCTGGATTCAGTTTAGTGTCATGAGAAGGAATAAGGGGCACGTTGATGGCCCTGATTGAATTTATAGAGTTAGGGCTCCAGGGAGAAGAGTTACCCTCGACCCCTGATTGTTCCTTTGGGATCCAAATCTAGGGAGCACAAGGCAACTGGTGGTAGCCCAGGGCTCACTGGGTCACAGAGCTAGTCTATAAAATGCTGGCTTTGAAATTCCTCTCTGATCCTAACTAAACACTCTCCTCTGAGTGGCTACAGGTTCCCTTTTCAAGGGCTCAGGCTCTCTTTCCAAGACCTTATCACAGAGGCCGTGTCTGCCTTAAACTGCCTGTTGATGGAAACAAGACCAGGCCCCCTGCCATGGGATCTGCAAGATCATGATGGAGTGGGCACGGTCAGGTCAAATCGGAAGGCTTTGGAGGTATTTTTGTGCCTTTCTCCATGCCCAAATAGATTCGCTTAGAGCAGAGTCGCTCTTTGCCCAAGGACTCTCCCAAGGCTGCCTCACTTCCTTTCAGCAACTGGCTCCCAGCACCTTAGCAAAGCCCATGCCTTCTTGCAGGAACTGCAGGGCAGGAGATGGGTGTCCCAGGGTGAGAGCAGGGGTGCGAGCAGGGGAGCGTCTCCCACCAAGTTCATGTTCAGCAGACTGCCACTCACCGGCTAAGCAGACCGCAGAGCACAGCTTATTGTCCAGTGCTTTCATGCTGGCGATGTCAAAGTCATTGTTATTGTCACACTCCATACCTAGAAATGCGAATGTCCTCTGGCCTCTAACGGAGTTAAGGCAGTTAGAGAGGACCTGGCTGTGTTTTTCTCTGCTTTGCTGTCCTTAAAATAAAAATCTTAAGGATGGAGACAAAAAACATCAAATCATATGTTAAAAAAAAGACAATAATTAAGTGGGGAGAGAGGACAATAAAGGAAACTGCGTGGGTACGTTTGTGTTCTCGCTCTGTTCTGCTCTGTTTCCTTAACTGGCCCCTTTCCAGCCTTCGTTCCAGGGAAATCAGACCCTGGGGAGGTCTGTGGGATTCGGACACGCAGACCCGGGCCCAGAGCAGAGCCTAAGCCAGGCTGGAAGAGCTAGGAGAGCCACGGGGGAAGTGACCCCGGGCTCAGGCCTGTGTCTGTCGGTGCACGTGAGGTGTGTTTATGACCACAAGGCTCTGCGAAATGACTAATACATAAAATGGCAATTAAAGCTCTTTGGTCCCGTAATTTTGCACCTCAAATCAAAGAATCGCATTGCTTGCAAAATTATGATTTATTTTCTTTGAGACTTAATTTTCTATTCTGAAGATGTTTTAAGGGGCTGACCAGAAACCTACAGTCGTGTAAGATGGGAAGGGGACAATTTTAGATGTTATTTTTTCAAGCCCCCACCCGGTTTTTTTTTCCTTGGTGAAAGGGAGAGGAAGAAACATACATCTACTGTGTACAGCATGTCAGGTGGAAACCACATATGGAATGTCAGGCGGAAACCACGTACTGCCCTGTGCCTTTTAGAAGCAAATATTCTACTGGGGACGACAATCACAATGGAGAACTCAGAGCCTTGCGCCCTGAAGACATCAACCGAGGAGAGGTAGCGCCCAACCCCGGCTTGGTTGGCGTGCACGTGCGGCAGAGGCACAGCCTGGGCGACCACCCCTCCTCCGGCACTACTTGGCCAGGAGAGAGTGGTCATGTGCACATGCGCACCCCCTGCACACCACACAACCCCCCAAGCAACTGCCATGGCCAAAGCAGAAGCGACTAGCATGACATCTGCATCCAGGCTGGGATCCAGGTTTGCTCTGGAGGTTGCCCTTCTGTGGAGGCACCTCAGAGGAGCAGACGGAAGAGACACCGGTTCCTGGGACGCCTGGTCCTACAATCCCAGGTGGGATTCCCAGCTCGCCTACCCTCCCCCCCCCGCCACTTCCTTGCTCTATATGTAGGTCGTTCCTTCGCTTCTCGGCTTACTAGAAACCAAATTCTTCCGACTGAAGATATGATTGACCTTATTTACAAAACAGAAATAGAGTCACAGGTGTAGAAAACAAACTTATGGTTATGGCGGGGGGCAAGGGAGGGGAGGGATAAATTGGGAGATTGGGATTGACATATACACACTACTATATATAAAATAGATAACTAATAAGGACCTGCTGTAGAGCACAGGGGACTCTACTCAGTACCCTGTAATGGCCTATATGGGCAAAGAATCTAAAAACAGAGTGGATATATGTATATGTATAATTGATTCACGTTGCTGTACAGCAGAAACTAACACAACATTGTAAACCAACTCTTCCAATTTAAAAAAATATATCTACTTGAGGCCTGAATGATGGTAAAGAGACTCGTTCCAATAGCCTACAAACACTAGTGTACGCTGAGCTGCTAACGTCTCTTCACCTCACCTTTGCTGTGCCGCCAGGGCTGTGATCCTTCTGCTACTGTAACATCAGCCGTTTTCTTCACTAAAGCAGGAAAACCTACTGCCTAACAGTCGGTTCCCCCAAGGGGAGGAAGCTGTTCTCCTGCTGCAGCTGAACTTTGGGGCTGCTAGAGCAGTTCTGTGAGACTCAGCTGAGAAGCTGAAGCAGGAAGGAAGGTGATGGCAGTTGCCCAAGAAGCTTCAGGATCTACTCAACGTAGATGGAGAACTCCATGTATCTTCTGCAGCCTTGGCTCAGAGGCCCAGAAAGAGCCAGGAAGGCTGCTGAGGTCCTCAGATACCCTGCTTGCTTTGATATTCCATCAAGAAGACAACCTTTCCCCAAAGCCACACCCTTGAGCAGTGCCACCAAGTCACACCAGTGCCCCTTTCTCTACCCTTCAGAGAATACCCGGGAGAGAAATATAATAAAAGGGAGCAAAAGACCAGGTCTTTTACCATCTTCTTGTGTGGGTGATCCGTCCTCTTCTTCTAGAACCTCATTTCCCTAGGACAGAAGGAAGGCACTGTGAGTCCATAAAGCAGTGAAATGAGTCTACTGATTGTCAGAAGACAGAACTAACCACCCTCATGGTATCCATACATTTCCTGTCCGTGTGAGATGGCTGGGAGGCCCAGCAGAGGCAGATTTTGCTTGGCGAGGCAGGATCGGCCCGTAGGGACCAGGTCTGAGGCACGTTCCAGAGGGACCAGGTCTGAGGCACCTTACAGAGGGACCCTGGGACTGTCAGGAATAGCCTTGGTTATAGTTTAGCTCACACTGTTTCTCTCAGGTGGAAATCAAAGTTGTCAAATGAAAAAGCAAACCGTGAGATCATAAAACTTTCAGGAACCCTTTAGGATCCCCAATCCCATCCAGATACTCCTTTGAGAACATCTGGCTCAAGAGAAAGTTGTAGAGTCCCCACTGGGAGCTGGGCATTCCATATACTTCAGGCACACCTCCGTCAGAGCACTTCTCACGCTGAGTTATAACTCTGATTCCTCCATCAGATGGAGCTCCGGGATGGGTGGGATGGGTGGATTGGGGGTGTGGGCAGGCAAAAGCCATGTCACTCGGTCTTTGTGTCCCCCAGTGCCAGGAAGATGTGAGATGCCTGTGCCAGGTAAATACTAAGTGAATTGGAGGACAAACACCCTCTCAAGGGTCTGGCCTGGAAGACTTCCCTCTGGAACTCACCCCACGCCTATTACGCTGAGACCAGCGCCCTCTGCTAACCGGACAGTCCCTCTGCTCTGCACCCTGCCTCTAACAGATCCAAGTGCACCACCTTGGAAGGCTTCTTCCAGAAGAGCCCCCATCCTATTTGCATCCTGTGCCAGCGCCGGCAGTCCCTCTGACCGGGGAGGGGCACCAGCGTCCACCTTGCTCTTACCTCTGCATCCTGCTCTTCAGCGGTGGCGACGAGGCCCGCAAAGTTGCAGTCTGGTGACGCCGCTGGCGTCACCTGCAAAGGAGCAACAAAAGTCAAGGTGCAGATGCCACCGGCTCTCCTACCCAGCTCGCCTGGCAGCAAGCGCAAACCAAGTCCTCAGGACAGAAGTGGTGCCACATGGAAGATCACATCTGAGGGAGTCTTTGATTCAACAACCCGGTACCGTGTTTTCCAGGGCTCCCCTCCCGAGCACTGGGGGGCTTTGCCGATCTCCCTGGCAGGCCCTGGACTGAGCTCCTTGGGACTCGAGTACAGAGCAGAGCAGAGCGGCGAGGGCGATCCCATGCTCCTCTCTTACGTCTCCTTCTTCTGAGGGGGTCCTGCTGGCGGCCCGGGGCCAGGGGAGAGCCTCCCCGTCCTCTTCCGTGCCAGGGGCGATGTAGGAGCCGGACATGGAGGAGACGGTGTCGGTGCTGACCTGGGAGGACACCATGGACATGACCTTCCTTCTTCAAGTCTGGGTCCCCAGTATGTTGAGGGGGGCAGAGGCGGGGAGAAGAGTGTTTCCTGCCCTCAGCTCAGCTCTTCAGGAGGCCTGGCACATTTGCTTCAGGCCAGCATGGAATCCCATCCCGGGGGCCTTCCCGTCACTGGAGCTGGGGGTGGCCTGTCCCGTGGGCAGACGGCGAGGGTCCCCAAACACTGAGTTCCTGAACATTGCCCCTCATCCCTTTCCTGGCCCGCGATACATGGGGGAGGGAGGATAGGGAAGAGGTGGAAAGTGAGGAGACAGAAAGCTAGCTTCTTGCTTTGGGAAGGGACTGTACCACACCTGAGGGTGAAGTGGCTGAAGGGCTTCTCACCTCAAAAGTGGAGATCAAAGGAAATGCGAAACCTGCCCAGAGAGCTTGAGTCATGGGCTCAAAGCCACACAGGGCAAAAGAGAAAGGACAACTCAGTGCAACATGGGGTCCTGGATTGGGATGTTGGAATGGAGAGGAGCATTCCTGGGGTGATCTGCAAGACGTGAAGGGGGTCTGCGGTTACATGGGATTACCAGGTCAGTGTTCATTTCCTGATTGTGATGGTGGTACTGGGATTATGGAGGTGTGTCCTTGTTCTAAGGAAACACACACTAAAGTATCTAGTGCTAATGGGGCAGCCTGTCTGCAACTTACTGTTAAGGGCGCAAAATATATATTGACTGGGATTACAGCGAATCTCTAAATAAATACGGAGTCACTGAACGTTTTTTCAAAAAGCCACCCAGCCAAGGGCCGGGGCAGGGATGAATAGGAGGGACAGGATCCACTCACGCTTCCCGCCTCCTCCACCGCCAACCCCCAAACGCTGCCTGCTGAAAGGGTGTGTGAAGCCCTGTGTTGTGGCCGCTTCGGAGCCCCCTCTTAGCTTTGGCTGCTCGTTGGCAGCATCCATGGACCCTTAAAAGTGCCAGTGTTTGGGTCCCAGCCCCAGAGACGCTAGTCCCAAGCATAGGGATTTTCAGGAGCTCCTGGGGATTCTTCCTGGCAGCCAGAAGCTTCTTCAGCCTTTTCTTACCTGGCAGGCAGTTCTGCCAGCCCCTGACCTTGCCCCTCTTCCCCCAGCATGGGCCCAGGCAGAGGGTGAGGAGGGGGGACAGTGACCGGCCCCACCTGTCAATCCAGGATGTACCCCTTTTGGCGGGGGCTGGAGGCTGAGCCTGGGGACCAGTGGAGAGGCTGGAGCCCCCATGTTCCCCCAGTGCTGGGGAGCGTGGGCAGGAAGGCCAGAGGGTGGTGGGGAGAGGGAGGGAGTCGTTGCTTAGGGGGTGAAGGGAGTCTCAGAGGGAGGTTGGGGCAGCCTCCTCAGCAAGCGGTGGGAAGGGGATGGGCTGCCTCCTGAGCTCTGTAAGGCCCCAACCCGCCTGGCCCTGCAGTGTGCGCACCCTTCGGAAATATTTTGAGTAATTAGCAAGGGAAAGCAGCAAGTTGGCGGGGGAATGCCAGGTTGTCCTGGAGCCAGCCTCCAGTGCAAGGAAAGAAAGGGGCCTCAGGAGAAAGGGGCCCGTGGAGGCTGGGCAGGATTGTGTAGGACAGTGCCCGTTTGTGTGTGTGTGTGTGTGTGTCTGTGCGCACGTGCACGTGAGTGCTGGGGGAAGGGGCTGTGCACCACAAGGGCGTGCTGGCGGGGCCAGGTGCAGGCTCGGGGGAGAGATGGGTTCCAGGCAAAGCTGGGGTGAGGGGGTGGAAAGGTGCCTGCTGAGTGTCACATATTTGCTGTGCCTCAGTTTCCCCATCAGAACTCTGGTACGTTGATTCCTCACAGGCTGGAGCTGTAGGGTCTAGGCACCCCGTCTTCCGTCTGCCCTGATGGCCTCCCTCAGCCCCAACCTGCATTGGAGGGAAGGCCCTGGGCGGGGTGAATGAACCCCAGGGTGGCAAGTGGGGCCCCAGGGGCTGGGGCCCTCTGACCTCACACCCTGTCCCTTCAGGAAGGGACCAAGGGAGGGAGGAGCTGGAGACAGGCCCAGGCGAGGACCGCAGGTGAGTCTGGGCAGGCCCTCAACTTGGGCGAGGTGGGGAACGTGAGCCGAGCCCTGGGCAAGAACGGCCTTTGTGAGTGAGTCCCCAGGGCCAGGGAGGGGGCTGTGCCTCCTTTGCCGCCTGCTCCTCGGGGCTGTGGGTACAGTCTCCCCATTGCACATAGAGAGGTGCCGAGGCCCTGGCTGCAGGGGACCCCCGAGGGCCTTCTCTCAGCCCCTTTCTCTCTGGGCACCCAGAGATCCTGAGGAGTGCATCAGGGGACACTCTGCAGGCCTTTGGTGCCCCCCATCTTCCTCCCAGCCATTCCCCCTTGGGCCGTGGCCTCCCCAAAACTGGCCCATGCTTTTCCCCAGAGAAAGTTGCAAGCAGGTCCATTTTGAGACTTTTTAAAACTTTAGTTTTAAAAATGTTTTTATTGTAAATCACTTTCTATGAAAAAGGTTAAATTGCCCGATGGGTTAGGAGAGTGGATGTGGGATGCAGCCCAGGGCGTTTATGGTGGAGCAAGACACTCCCCTGCAGGAGTGCAAGCAAGGGCACGGGGCCATCCCCCCATTCCTGGTCCCAGTGGTTCTAGCAAGCACTGCGTCCCTCCCAGTTAAGCCTCAGCTCTAGCTACACTCACTACATTAGTCTGTCTGTCCCCTTTCCCTCCGCAGCTTGGCTGCCCCAGCCCCTAACCCCCAGATCCCCATCTCCCCGCTGCTCTCAGCCTCAAGTTGGGCTCAAAGATTAGGGACACATACCCTCTGCCCCACCTCTAGGGATGAAGCCAGAAGATCCCAGAGGCCTTAGAAAATCTCCTGGCTCCACCCGGCACCCCGGCCTCCTTTCTGTCTCCTCTCTCTTCCCCCCTCCGCCTAGCTCCTCCTCACAGACTGCCGGGAGAGGCCTCTTGGGTGTTCATTTGCAGTCACCTAATCATCATTGGTTGTACCTGGGAACTTGCTCTGGATAGAGACCTGGGGAGGAGAGCAGGAGAGAGAGAAGCTTGGAAGCTAAGGTGTTCTGGGGCGGGCCCTGTACTGATGTTTCCAGCTTGGCCAGGGCCCCTCCAAGCCGCAGCTCTCATAGTGCAGAGGGCCCTTAGCGTGTCTCTGGGGCAGGGAAGAAGTGGATCAATGAAACACTGTGTGTATGGGGGGCTGGGGAGCGGAGGCAGCAATTTGGGTCCTGGGCCCCAATTCTCAGCCTGCTGGACTAGAATCTGAGGATGGCCTGGGCTGGGGGCCGTGTGGCCTGGTGGGGTGAGCTGGCCCAGCCCCTGCCTGGGCGGTAGGGTGTCCATGGGCCTGCACTGGCGGGGAGGGGGGCAGTCTGGGCCCAGACATCGGTGCTGTCTGGAGGTGGGGAGGGCCTGGCTTCTTACAAGAAGGCGCCCAGGCTGGCCCAGTCATGCAGGTCAGAGGCCAGTGTGGCATCCCCGGCCTCAAAGAGGGGCTCGGGGGGCAGGGAGCTACGGGTGCTCTCGTCCCAGGGGTGCTCCAGGAAGGATGTGGCCAGGAAGGTCTCATCAAAGTCCAGGCTGTCGGTAGCCTGCTCCGCTGGAGGCCCCCAGGTAACAGGGCAGTCGATGTGGTGGCCATGGATGGTGAGGTCCACGTCCCCGTGTGAGGCAGGGCTCAGCGGCGGGATCAGCTCCGAGATCTCCAGCGTGCCCAGCTCCCCGTCCAGCGTGCCAGCGTCCAAGATGGCCTCCCAGTCAAAGTTGCCCTTGAGGGGTTCCAGCTCACCCTGCTCCTCCTGGGTCAGCAGCAGGGGGCTGGAGGGCCGCGGGACCTTGGCCTCCTGCTTGGGCAGCGGCTGTTGACGCTTGCGCCCCAGCCTGCCCTCGCCTGCACCCCAGCCCGCCTCCCCAGTGGCCTCCTCGAACTCCCGCAGCAGCTGCTGGGCCTCGGTGCTCACGGTCAGTGGCCTGGCCCATGGGGCGGCGCTGGGCTCTGGCGCGGCCTGGCGGGCAAAGGCCGGGTGGATGTGGACTGGGGGCAGCCGCTGCTTCTTCAAGGCCCCACTCAGCAGCCGCTCGGCGTACTGGGGGTCGATGCGCCAGAAGCCCCCCTTGCCTGGCTCGTCCTTCTCCCGAGGCATCTTGATGAAGCCCTTCTTCAGGGACAGGTTGTGGCGGATGGAGTTCTGGACACAGGGAGGTAGGAGAGAAGGAAGACAGCTGGGAGAGTGGGTGGGGTCAGTGATGGGGGGCTCCTAGCGCCACTGCCAGTCCCACCACCACCTTCTCTCCGATGGGGGCAGGGGAGACAGAGGCGCTGCTCCGAGCGGGAGGCTCTGGGACACCAGCCACGGGGCACCAGGAGCTGGGAGTGCTGTCGGGGGCTTTTGTTCCCTTTGGCCAGGATATCTGCCTGCTCAGTCATCGGAGCCCTGAGCCGCAGGGTGGCTCTCAGTGCCAGCCTGTCCTGCCCTCCCTCCCTTACTCCGCTTTTTGCGGCCTCTGGTCAAAGGCCTTGGCTCCCCCAGGTCCTGGACGGCCATCTCCCTCTGCCTGGGCCTGGCTGGCCTTCTCTGTTTGTGAAATGAGTGAGTGGGTGTGAGGGTGTGTGTGGGGGGGGATGAAGTGTGGGAGGATCTGATGACTTTCCTTGTTTCTAGAGCCGGCTGCTGGCCTGGGCCCTCACCCACCATGTCCCCCTCCTCCCACCCCAGGCTCTGAGGCCTCAGTTGATTATTACCCAGCCAAGAGCATAGCGCTCATTCCTGGGGCCTCTCAGGCTTGGGGTAGGGTGGGGGGTGGTGGAGGGTCTCTGCTTTCTCACCAAGGTTACAAATGGTACCTGCCCCAGGGTCAGGGCCCAAGCAATCGTGGAATAGCTGTGATTACAGGAACTCTGATCCTGTGACCTGTGCCACAGGGAAGGATCTGTGCATCCTCAGGGTCTCTGTCCCCAAGTAGCCCCTGATCCTGATGGTCGAAGAGGCTCAGGGCAGCGTGTGCCCAGCCTGAATCACCATCCTGCCTTGTTCAGGCCTGGGTGCACAGTCCAAACCACGCTGGGGCACAGGGGTCTGGGGCCTGGTGGGTGGGGCCGGCAGGTGAGTAGTGCCCCCTGGCAAGACTGGGAGGTTTACATGGTGGTCTGGGCCCCTTGGCTGCTCTGTGCCAGGTTCCGGAGACTTGGAACATGAAGCCAGTGTGGGAGGAAAGAGCCCCTGTGGAAAGCACGTGGCTGAGGTAATTGTCCCCCCAGGGAGGTTGATGAGAAGAGGGGGAGGAGTGTAGGCAGGAAACTAGGGAGGGCTTGGGGTGGGGGCTGGCACAGCAGCTTTCGGAAGGCCCCGTAGCCCTTCCACTGGGACACCGATGGCCTTCACACCCCGCAGCACGCCCCTCTCCCCTCCCAGAGCCCCTCCAGCCAACTGAAAGCAGGCGGGATGCAGAGTCTGGCAGGAACGATGCTCTGCCTCCAGTCAGGCCCTGACAAACTGACCTTGAGGAGGGGAGTGTCGAGGAATTCCAGGACTTGGGACAAAAATGTGTCCCTCAGTCCATCAACCTACCCTGGGGGGCTGTGTCCACGCATAGTTCAGCCCTGGTCTTTGGGCTGAGCCTGCCGGACGAGTGACAAGTTCTTTCCCCTTGAACCTCTATGTCGGCACCCCTGCAGCCCTCTGAACATCCTCCCTCCTCCGTCTCTGAAGTCAAAGGGGCAGCAGTCCAAGCACTGGGCTCCCTTGAGGTCCTTCCTGGACGGCCTTCCTCTCTCGGGGCCCTGGCCGTACCGCGCCTACTTGGCCTGCAGATCTGGGATGTGAGTCCAGTCCGCGCAGGCATGGGGAAGGAGGGAGGGAGTGCCTCCCTACCTGCCAGGTGGGATCAGCGTGGCGGAAGTAACAGAAGTTGTCCGTGATCCACTTGTAGATGGCCGACAGGGTGGTCTTGGTGGCCTTGCTGGCCTGCATGGCCATGCAGATGAGCGTGGCATACGAGTAGGGCGGCTTCACGTGCGGGTTGGTGGCGTAGTCCACGTCGTCGGGAGGCGAGGCCTGCAGCCCCGAGGGGGCGCTCCGCGGCGTGCAGGAGGACGTGGGCTTGCCGGGTGTGTGCGGCTGCCCCAGGCAGGCGGGGTCCGCCGCCAGGGGAGACCCCGGCTCGGCCGAGCCTGCCAGCTCGTGGGAGCCGTGGGGGTCGGTGTCCCCCGAAGGCAGGGCGGGGAGCTCGGCGTTGAGAATGGAGAATTCCTGCAGCCACTGCAGGCTGGTCAGGCTGTCATTCAGGGCGTTGGACTCCTCCAGGCCGCCTTCCGGTCCGGCCTCCTCCGCTGCCCCTGCTCCCGAGACGCGTAGCCAGCTCTCCGCCATATCTGCGGGGACTCTCCGAGGGGGCTGTCAACATCCACGAGCCGAGCCGAGGGTGGCCGCCGAGCTCTCCGGCCCGCTGACTCCCGCGGCTTCAGTTACGCAGCCTCCCGGAAGCGGGCTTCCATCCCGCGATCCGGGGGTAGCCTCCTCCAAACGGAATGTGGTGCCTGCGGGGACCAGAGCGGGAACTGAGCCCTCTTTCCCCACCCCCGAGGGGAGAGTGTGGGCGAGGGGGGAGGCTCTTACTAAAATCCTTCCTGCAGCCGGGGAGGATCTTTTACTGCCGACGTCTGGGAAACAGAAGGTGTGCCCGGGGCTCCGACCCACACGGGGTTCGCCTCGCTCTTTTCCTCTTGGATCTTTAAGAGGAGACTTAATTAGCCCAACGAGGGAATAGTGTAGGGGCATGCGAGGCCACCCGTTTCTCCCTCAAAGCGGGGAATTAACCCCCCTCTCTCCGTCCACAACCAATGGAAATGGGGCGAGAGAGTCCAGGAGGGCAGTACGACGGGTCGGGGGGCGGGGGAGGTCGTCTGATCTTTGAAAAGGGATATTAGGATGGGGCTCAAGGGGAAGGAAGGAAACAATACAGAGAGTTATAAGGGGGTGGGAAGTGAGTGTCCCCCAAACGCCTCTGATGTCAGTCCCCGGGCCCTCCACTTCCGTCGGGGACGGATGGGAGAGCGGGCTGGTACTGACGCCCTCCCTTCCCACGGCCGGCAGCCCTCCCCGTCCCTTACCTGGCTCAGAGCGCAGCCCGGGCCAAAGGAAGCTTCTCAAAGAAATTCCTCCCACCGCCCACCCTCACCGCGGCTCTCTGCTCCCAGCTCCAGGGCCCAGCCAGCAATCCTCGTCGCCACTCACGCCCGCCGGCGCCTCTCTGAAAGCCAGCGGCTGGGGACCGGCACTCAGTAGCCGCTCGCAAGGCGTCTCCTGCTGCCGTGGCGACGCCCCGCCCATATAAACAGCTTCCGCTTCTGCCATTGGCCAGGGCATCTCCAAAGAGACCGCGGGCTCTTAACGGCTCTCTCACGCGGTAACTCTCTTCCAGCTCCCTCCTGCCGCCCTCTCCCGCGCGCGACCCAGCCCCCTACCCGCCACCGCGTCCCGGCTCCGCGCATTCCCGCCCGAGGGCCCCGCGCAGGGCTCGGAGAGGCGCGCGGCTTGGCGCTCCCGCAGAGGCCCCGGGGCCCTCGGCGAGCAGTTCGCCGCGGGAACCGTCCTCCGCCCCACCCCCTTCCCATCTGGGCTGCTCAGAGGTGGCGACGGCTCCTGGGACGCAGCCCGTGGCGCGGGGGCCAGGGCTGGGTGCATGCTTGGGGCTTTCCTTTCCTCTCCTCTGGGCTGCGAGTGGCACTTCCTCACGTTTCTGCGGCCTGTCCCGGTCTCCCGACCGAGTGTCGTCTTGGTGCCCGCAAGCAGGTCTGACTCTCCGATGCCACCTGCCGCTCAGGTCCGCAGAAACCGCAGCCCCGGTCGCAGGCACCCCAAGGCGGCTAGGGTAATCCAGTGTTTCCCGGTAAGCGCTCCCTCCCCGCCCCGTCCTCAGCAAGATTCCCAGAAGCTGACATTCCAGAGGCTTCTTCGGAAGTGCTCTCCCTCCTTTCCAGATAGCCGAGGAAACAGAGCCGTTGGGTGAAACCCAGGAAAGCCGTGGACTTGCCAAATTCTTTGACTGGGGTCATTTGCCCCATTCATTTCACCAGCCTTTAAGTGACGGACTAACGGTGGACTGTGGTCCTTCCTCCTCCCCTCCCCCAGCCTCCCTCCCGTCACCAGCTTTCCTGCTCTTCAGTTATTGAGGAGCTGCAGTTGGAAGTTCTCTGGTTGAAGGGGGTGGGTGGAGGTGAGGGCTCCTTATCAGGCCTCTGGGCAGGAGCTGTGCCCGGGGGATGGTACACCAGCTCCCACCCAGAAACATGTCTTTTCCTCTACCCCTTGCCCTCTCTCACTCCTCCATGTCCAGCTTGTCTTGAGTCAAAGTTTTTTTTTTCTTCCCAAGTATTTATTGTTTTATTTTAATTTTTATTTTATTTTTTTATTAGTTTCTGCTTTATAACAAAGTGAATCAGTCATACATATACATCTGTTCCCACATCCCTTCCCTCAGGCATCTCCCTCCCTCCCACCCTCCCCATCCCACCCCTCCAGGAGGTCACAAAGCACCGAGCTGATCTCCCTGTGCTCTGCGGCTGCTTCCCACTATCTACCTTACGTTTGGTAGTGTATATATGTCCATGCCTCTCTTTCGCTTTGTCACAACTTACCCTTCCCCCTCCCCATATCCTCAAGTCCATTCTCAAGTAGGTCTGTGTCTTTATTCCTGTTTTACCCCTAGGTTATTCATGACATTTTTTTAAATTCCATATATATGTGTTAGCATACGGTATTTGTCTTTCTCTTTCTGACTTACTTCACGGTGTATGACAGACTCTAGGTCTATCCACCTCATTACAAATAGCTCAGTTTCGTTTCTTTTTATGGCTGAGTAATATTCCATTGTATATATGTGCCACATCTTCTTTATCCATTCATCCGATGATGGACACTTAAGTTGCTTCCATCTCCGGGCTATTGTGAATAGAGCTGCAATGAACATTTTGGTACATGCCTCTTTTTGAATTATGGTTTTCTCAGGGTATATGCCTAGTAGTGGGATTGCTGGGTCATATGGTAGTTCGAGTTTTAGTCTTTTAAGGAACCTCCATACTGTTCTCCATAGTGGCTGTACCAATTCACATTCCCACCAGCAGTGCAAGAGTGTTCCCTTTTCTCCACACCCTCTCCAGCATTTATTGTTTCTAGATTTCTTGATGATGGCCATTCTGACTGGTGTGAGATGATATCTCATTGTAGTTTTGATTTGCATTTCTCTAATGATTAATGATGCTGAGCATTCTTTCATGTGTTTGTTGGCAGTCTGTATATCTTCTTTGGAGAAATGCCTATTTAAGTCTTCTGCCCATTTTTGGATTGGGTTGTTTGTTTTTTTGCTATTGAGCTGCATGAGCTGTTTTTAAATTTTGGAGATTAATCCTTTGTCAGTTGCTTCATTTGCAAATATTTTCTCCCATTCTGAGGGTTGTCTTTTGGTCTTGTTTATGGTTTCCTTTGCTGTGCAAAAGCTTTGAAGTTTCATTAGGTCCCATTTGTTTATCTTTGTTTTTATTTCCATTTCTCTAGGAGGTGGGTCCAAAAGGATCTTGCTGTGATTTATGTCACAGAGTGTTCTGCCTATGTTTTCCTCTAAGAGTTTGATAGTTTCTGGCCTTACATTTAGGTCTTTAATCCATTTTGAGCTTATTTTTGTGTATGGTGTCAGGGAATGATCTAATCTCATACTTTTACATGTCCCTGTCCAGTTTTCCCAGCACCACTTATTGAAGAGGCTGTCCTTTCTCCACTGTACATTCCTGCCTCCTTGATCAAAGATAAGTTGACCATATGGGTGTGGGTTTATCTCTGGGCTTTCTATCCTGTTCCATTGATCTATCTTTCTGTTTTTGTGCCAGTAAAACACTGTCTTGCTTACTATAGCTTTGTAGTGTAGTCTGAAGTCAGGGAGCCTGATTCCTCCAGCTCCATTTTTCGTTCTCAAGATTGCTTTGGCTATTCGGAGTCTTTTGTTTTTCCAAACAAAGTTTGAATTTTTTTGTTCTAGTTCTGTGAAAAATGCCAGTGGTAGTTTGATAGGGATTGCATTGAACCTGTAGATTGCTTTGGGTAGTAGAGTCATTTTCACAATATCGATTCTTCCAATCCAGGAGCATGGTATATCTCCCCATCTATTTGTATCATCTTTAATTTCTTTCATCAGTGTCTTATAATTTTCTGCATACAGGTCTTTTGTCTCCTTAGGTAGGTTTATTCCTAGGTATTTTATTCTTTTTGTTGCAATGGTAAATGGGGGTGTTTTCTTGATTTCACTTTCAGATTCTTCATCATTCGTGTACAGGAATGCCAGAGATTTCTGTGCATTAATTTTGTATCCTGCTACTTTTCCAAATTCATTGATTAGCTCTAGTAGTTTTCTGGTAGCATCTTTAGGATTCTCTATGTATAGTATCATGTCATCTGCAAACAGTGACAGCTTTACTTCTTCTTTTCCAATTTGGATTCCTTTTATTTCCTTTTCTTCTCTGATTGCTGTTTCTAAAACTTCCAAAACTAAGTTGAATAAGAGTGGTGAGAGTGGGCCACCTTGTCTTGTTCCTGATCTTAGTGGAAATGGTTTCAGTTTTTCACCATTGAGGACAATGTTGGCTGTGGGTTTGTCATTTATGGCCTTTATTATCTTGAGGAAAGTTCCCTCTATGCCTACTTTCTGCAGGGTTTTTATCATAAATGGGTGTTGAATTTTGTCGAAAGCTTTCTCTGCATCTATTGAGATGATCATATGGTTTTTCTCCTTCAATTTGTTAACATGGTGTATCACATTGATTGATTTGCGTATATTGAAGAATCCTTGCATTCCTGGCATAAACCCCACTTGAGCATGGTGTATGATCCTTTTAATGTGCTGTTGGATTCTGTTTGCTAGTATTTTGTTGAGGATTTTTGCATCTATGTTCATCAGTGATATTGGCCTGTAGTTTTCTTTCTTTGTGACATCCTTGCCTGGCTTTGGTATCAAGGTGATGGTGGCCTCGTAGAATGAGTTTGGGAGTGCTCCTCCCTCTGCTATATTTTGGAAGAGTTTGAGAAGGATAGGTGTTAGCTCTTCTCTAAATGTCTGATAGAATTCGCCTGTGAAGCCATCTGGTCCTGGGCTTCTGTTTGTTGGAAGATTTTTAATCACAGTTTCCATTTCAGTGCTTGTGATTGGTCTATTCATATTTTCTATTTCTTCCTGATTCAGTCTTGGCAGGTTGTGCATTCCTAAGAATTTGTCCATTTCTTCCAGGTTGTCCATTTTCTTGGCATAGAGTTTCTTGTAGTAATCTCTCATGATCTTCTATATTTCTGCAGTGTGAGTTGTTATTGAGTCAAAGTATTAAAAGCGTGCTGGAGAAAGTCGGACAGCAACTTTCACAAATAAGCCAACTGCGCAGTTAACACCTCTTCTTCCCTCGTGAACAGTTTTATTCATTTTTAAGAATCATGCAGCAGTCCATAAATATTGCATCCTTGACGTCCCCACTGTAGTGTGCCCATGAGTGTACTCCAGGGAGTGAGGGGTACACAGATGGCACAACAGTACACACATACTTACACACACTAGGTGTGCAGATCCTAAAGCACAGTGAGCAAGCAGCATGCCAAGGTCAGGTGAACAGGACAAAAACCCTCCCCAGGTGAGATGGCTTAACGTGTGTGGATCCGTGCCCAGGAGACGCCCCAGCGTTGGCATGGCCTCTGGTAGGATGGGACTGGGGAGGAGAAGGAAAAAGGGCTCTGTGAGAAGGCTGGGATCACCACACCACCCGGAAGTGAGCTCATAGGTGAGCTCCGACTTGAGTGTGGCAGGAAGGAACCCCAGGCCTCCGGTTAGTCTGTGTCCTTGTGTGAGAAACCAGGCCCCGTCATATTCTCTGTGGGTCAACTGCTAACAACATGACCATCTCCAGATGATGACTGGGGCGGCTGTCCTGTTCCCCGACCAGGCTCTGTGCCCTGTTCCCTGATCCCAGCCCTTTTGGATGGGATATTTCTGCTCGCCAAAGAGCTAAATGAGGGCAAAGAGGTGCGGGGATGGGGGAGAGAGCAGGAACTGTCTGAGAAACAGGAGTGAAGGGCCACTTCTCACCCGGGTATGTCTTGGTTATGGAACCAAGGCCTTGAGGAATCTCTCTGAGCCTCTTCCTGGGAGAAGACAGACCCTCCAGAAAGGGTGAAGACAATGGCTTCCTCTTAGGGTTCCTGGCCACTGTGGCGACTGTTTACCTACATCTCCTTCATCTCAGGTAACACCACACTCTGAATACTACCTGCCGGGAGAGGAGGTGGATCTGTATGCCACCACCCCAGGCTCAGGGAGAGTCCCCTTCCCTAGTGCTTCTGGGGCTCAGATTTCAAGGAAATCAGGAAGTGTGGTTATTGCTGGAATCATCAATATGAAAGGGTCTGTAAGAATGTTTCGGGGAAAGAAAGGACATTAAAAGGGGTCTGAAACAGCAGAGCCCACTGCAGGATTTCAGAGCGGGTGGACACCGGAACTCAAGGCAGAAGCTGAGATTTGGCTTGGCTCATGTAGTGTCTGTCAGGACCACAGGCCTCCGCCTGCCCACCCCCAGGGCAGGATGTGAACCACAACCACCAGGCAGTGAGGGTCACCACGCACCTGACGGCACAAGGCAGCCACACAGGAGGTGCAAAAGATCCCCCGGCACTGGGCTCTCTTTGAGGCCTTGGGAAGGACCCTGAAAAGTTCCTCTAGGGCAACAATTCCAACTACTAATTCAGGCCATCATGGTGGGCATAGCCTAGGGCTCTGTCACATCTCAGCCTCACAAACTGTTGGATCCCACTTTGCTTCTCAATCTCATGCTCCACTAACTAACCACCTCTTCCAAAAGCCAGCAGACAATGCATCTATCAGAGAGCTATGAGGAATCCATTGATAACACTAGTGTTGAGAGACGAACAGCCAACAGCTTACGGTCTTGCTGTTTCAGACTGTTATTTATATGCCTACACTGGACTGGGGTGGGGTGGACATGTGATTTGAACAATATCTCTAAATCTCTGATGAGCCTATGGAAGGCAGTACCTCCGGCTCCCCCCATCAGGCTCAGCTGATCTGGAGGACAGGGGAGGAAAACCGGTGGGATGGGGAGCCTCCCAGACCACCACTGACCCCAGCTCAGCCCTTCCCCCAACCTCCTTTGGGGTTCCTGGGCACCAAATGAGAACCACCGGTCCACCCCTCTCTCAGCTTCTTTCTTCAACTCTTTCAGAAAAGCGGGGTGGAGACGGGGGCAGCAGGGGTAAGAATGCCACCTGACAGGGCGGTAGTGATGAAACGTGATAATATACGACAGTCCCTAACAAGTGCCTGGTACATAGAGGGGGTCAAAAATGCCTTTGCAGTGTCACCTTAGGATGGAGCCCCAGGCCTTCCTGAGTGCACCTGATCATAAAGAACTCCCCGGTAGGTCATCATGTAACTGAGGGGTTCTCAGATTCAAGGCCTCCTTCCTAAGCAGACACACGAGGCATAGCCTCTGCTACCAGAAGCAAGAACTGTTTTCCCAACCAACCTTCTGGTGGTTGCCACTGCTTCTTGTCCTTGAGAGAGGAGCTCCTAATGCATTTTGAGGGAAACCCCACTTACAGTGCAATATGGCTTTCCCTTCTCACAGGAGTCATCCCCCAACGCCACCCCAATCTGCAGGTCTCAGATTGGTTATGATGTCCCAGAGACTAGAAAATGCCAGATGGGTGTTTGTAATGAAGTCACCCAAACTCTTGAGTCTTCTTGGTCTACCTCCTAAGGAGAAAAAAAAAAAAAGATACAAAAGAAATAACCAGTCTGTAGACCACAGCTCCACCTGAAGATCAAGATACAGTGGAAACATTCCAGAGACTCTCTGCAAAGGGTCTCATGAGCTGCAGTTCGAGTGACTTTAGCCCACAAGGAGAAAAGAGGTTTCCAGTCCCTTCTGAGAGGGGAAGGATCACGGTTGCGGAAGAAGATGAGTCTGGGAGAAGGGTCAGGTGCCCTCAGCATCCAGCTTTCACGTGGGTCTAAAAAGTCTCCGTGTGTCTGGCTGAGGATGCCCAGGAGGTCAGTGGTGCCATGAGGCCAGGATGGGATGTGAGAACGGGAGGAGAGCCCTGGTACAGGGGCTAAGGCTCTCAGATGGCCAAAGGATCCCACACGCAGAGCCTGTTCTCGGGGTCCTCCAGGCTGCCAGAAGATGGGCGTCTGCGCTGCGTGTTCCGACGACTGACCACGTTGTCGTCAGCCTGCCAGGCACCTGAGAAGAGGAAAGGAAGGTTACCGGACCTTTGGTTTGGTGCAGATGGTGTCTCTGGCAGGACAGTCCGGGAGTTTGGCACGAAAGCTGGCAAGATGCGCATTAGCTGGAACTCCCACAGGGTGCAAACCACAGCACGTGAAACTTGGGAGCAGTGGCGTCCACTGGGCGAGGGACAGTCATGGCCACTGTGGCCCACTGATGGAGGAACATGCAGGATGGTCCTTGTTTTGTGAGCTTGCCGTAGGATCCACCTTTGTATCTTTATTTGGTCTTGAAGTTTGCCTAAGTGTTACAGCGGACCAGGAAAAGAAACTGAGTCTGGCTGAGACTTTCACGAGAGCAGGAGGAGGTGAAGGGGAGGGAGAAGAATGTGTTAATTTGGGCTCAGAGTTAGTGTTTGCTGTGGGGGCCAGGGTGGGGCAGGAAGGGACTGGCTGCCCAGCAGGGTGCCAGGGACCAAATGGCATGGCAGAGAACAGAGTGACAGCTGTTCCTCTCCTTCTGCACCCGAACAGCCCACCGAGAGTTGCTATCAGCTGGTGCCACCAACCCCAGGAGACATTAGCTCCAGAGCTTTGGGGTCCCCCGGGTACCATCCACGAAACTCATCATCTTCCCCCCTTGTCCTGCAGTTCCTGCACGAGAAGCACCCGCTGCCCATGCTGGAAACCCACTCTTGGTGCTTCTCTCTCCTTCATGCTCTGTATCCAATCCATCCTGACCTCCTGCTTGTTCAAGCTCTAGTAAGGTCTAAATCTGTAGTCAGAAAACCGGGATACAGCCCCAGCTTGTAACGTACTGACTGTGTGACCTTGGGCAGGTCACTGTACTTGGAGCCCTGGTTTTCCCATCCATCAGATGGGAGACAAGTACTTACACCCCAGGGATGCCGTGAGACTAAGCGAGGTGACATGGAAGAGTGGTGAGCAGGGCGCCTGACTCACAGAATGTGCGCGAAAACCATCCGCCCCCCAGGCCTTGTTCAGGCTACACTCATCTCCCCCAAGTCGTCCTCCCAGCCCACAGAATGACTCCATCTGATTCAGTCCCCCCAGTGCAGCGAGATGCCCCTTCTGAAGGGAGAGGATGAAGCCCTAACCCCCTGAGTTGGGGGAAAGCCTTCCATTCTCTGGCCGAGGACTGCTGAGCTGCCTCTTCCAGCACCTGCCCCCAGAAGGCCCCCCCTGAAGCCAGATGGGGTCCAGCGTGCTCCGAAGTGCTCCCCCACTGGCCCGTACCACCACCCCATTTCTCATGCTGTGTGGAAATTGCTGGATCCTCCAGCACACGGTGATCTCCTCCAGGGCAGAGCCGAGAGCCATGCCCTTCAGAGGGCTCAGTTCGTGGACGGAGCCGGCTGACCCTGGAGGGTGGGCGTGAGGCTCACTGTGTCACATTTGAGGGAGGCCACTCACAAATGTCTGGCGTCAGCTTCAGTTTAGGCCAGCCCAAGACACGAAACCCTTTAATGGCAGAAACACTAGGATTCAGCGGGTATAAATTGTGTATACCCATAAATGTCCTGGTGTGCTAATCCGCCCTAAGGCTCTAATAATAGTCTTGTGGAGGTGGACCCCAGGGGAAGGGGAGTGAGTGGGACAGGAAATGTTTAGGTATCTCTCACAGCCAGATGGAATGCGGGGATCTGTACTCCCTGGGGGTACCGGAGTCCGGCACATGGGTCCACAGTGCTTTTCCCCTCTAAGGGTGACAGGATGCAGAGCAGGCAAGATTGCGCTTTTAAGTTAGGAACCCCCAGATGAAATAAGTTGTTCCTTCATTTTATATAATTTGGTAGATCTCATACTTATTCCTCTGTGTTTAATGGGCAGGACTCCGGAACTGTGGCTGTTTGGTAGGAACGACCAAAAGCAAATGGTAAACAGGAGAGAAGACACACACACACACACACACACACACACACACACACACACAAAGTCAAATCAAAACACTGCCGCAGCCTCGCCGCCACCACCACTGGCTGCCAGGCTGCCTGGCTCTGAATTCTTGAGTCCTTGCTACAAACACCACCGGTCCAGATTCTGAGCCAGGGCTGAAAACTGGCTCCTTCTGAAACAGCCTGAAGACTCAGACCTGAAGTCTCTGATCTCCCCAGCTTCTTGGTACAGTCGGTGGTGCTCTTTCCTCTAAAAAGGCTTCTGCCAGACCCTCGGCGAAACCCTGCTGCTCCGTGCATCCTGGATGCGGAAGGTAAGCCTGGAAGGCGCAGGAGGACTTCCTGAGCGAGTGCTACCATTCTGTCCAGCCCTCAGCCAGAAAAGGGAGCCTGGAGATTCAAAATCCTTCACGGGAGGTAGAGAAAGGTGGTTCCCACTTAATTCCCTCCTCAGGCTCAGAAACGGGGGAGTGAAGACACCTCTAGAGGCAGATTTGGGGAGCACATCTAGGGGGATTCCACACACCTCTTTCCTGCCTCTACCCAGCCACTAATTAAATTTAAGATCTGTAACAGTTCCACCATCTTGTAGAGTTTCTCTCCAAGAAAAGAGAAAGTTAATTCCGATTTTTCCTTAGTATCTGCGAAGCATAAGCCTTCCTAGTGGCGTCTTAGTCTTGGGTTATTTCAGGTCTCCATAAGTACTTTTCTTTGTTTTGTTTTTGGCTGTGCAGTGGCTTGGAGGATTTTAGTTCTCCGACCAGGGATTGAACCAGGCCACTGAAGTGAAAGTGCTGAGTCCTAACCTCTAGACTGCCAGGGAATTCCCTCCATAAGTACTTTTAGATTTCATCGGTATGCCCACTCCTGTCCAATGCCATCATTTAAAAACATCTGTATCGGGCTTCCCTGATGGCGCAGTGGTTGAGAGTCTCCCTGCCGATGCAGAGGACAAGGGTTTGTGCCCTGGTCCGGGAAAATCCCAAATGCCACGGAGCGGCTGGGCCCGTGAGCCATGGCCGCTGAGCCTGCGCGTCCGGAGCCTGTGCTCCGCAACGGGAGAGGCCACAACAGTGGGAGGCACGTGTACCACAAAAAACAAAACAAAACAAAACAAAAACATTTGTATTTCCACTAATAAACTCAAATTATCTTTGCTTTTTCCCATCACACCACCCAGAGCCTTTTCACAGAATTGCCACTGGTCCCCTGGCCACTATCCTGACGCCTGTGTGATACTCCATCAGGTTCCTTGGGGCCCCGTCTACCTAGCATGGCCTCGCGATTATAGTCAGCTCATCACCTACAATGGTCAACTCAGATTTCCTCCCTTTGAGAACCTTGCAGAACAATCTCAGAACATACCATCGCCCCCCCACCTTGGTCTCGGGGCCAAAGAAGACCCAGAGGCTTCTTAGCGGAAGAGGTGCTGGAATGACACAGGTGCTTTCTCAACATCACTCCCACAAGGGTGATGAGAGCAGCGAGGATGGGGACCTGAGCCATCCTTGCCGCGAGCTGGGGCTCCTGGCAGAGCACCTGTGGGCCTGGGGAGGGTGGACCATGGGGTGCTCCCCGGGCTCCCTCCTTGTGGGCGCTCCGTGAGGCGAGTGGCATCCGTGTGGGGAGGGAAACAGCGTGGAGAGGGAGACCAAGTGCCTGAGAAGCTGTCCTGATGGCCAAGCCAGCCTGAGGCACCTCAGTCATAGGAAGGAACTTTGAACTTACAGCTGAGCGTGGTGAGGTCTGTTGATTCCATGGGACCTACCACAGTGGATGCTCCTGTCATTAACCTGACATTAACCTGACAGATTCTTCCAGAGAGTTCCCCAGCTCTTTACTACCAGTGTGACGCTAACGGCAGAACCCGAGAAACATTTTACCAAGAGAGCAGATGCACTTTCCTTCTCTCGTAAGAGCCCTTGAGACCTCAGGGTGAGGCTACGATGCGACCCTCAACTCCCTCTCCCGGCAGGCGCCACTGTCATTCGGTTTCATGTCTGGCCTGAACGGTGAAGCCAGTTTAATCTGAGAATGGCTGGCTCCCGAGATCACCGTAAAGAAGCCCAGGCATTGTTTTCCTTCCAGGCCTCGCTCTCCTGCCGCAATCCCAGAGTGGAATAAACATCCACCAGCAGGTTGGCCCGAAGGAGTTAGGGAGAGGAGGAAGCACAAGGCCTGGGGTCAGTTTCCACCAGCATGGGCGGCTAAAACAATTCCCAGGAGCTCTCTCTGCCAAACACGGGGGTTAGTGGGGAGCCACTGCGGGGAGGCAGGAGCCTAGATTCCTCTCTTGAAGCCCAGTGAGCGGCTGGCCGGCACAGCTGCCACAGACTCAGGGCGGAATGAGGGCAGAGATGGCATCTTCCCCAACTAGTGACCAAAACAAATCCTGCCTGTAACCTTTGCCACCCAAGCATCCCCGCTTTTGTGGAACAGGGATTAATCTAGTCTCACAAATATTTATTTTTCCTGGAAAATTTCAGCATATTAAATACAGGCTCTTGCCAGTTAGGAACGGAAGCCTCAGCGAGGGCCCCTCGGATGTGCGTGCGCCCAGCAAGCTTGGGGTTGGGTGTGGGTGAACATGAACTTTCACACGAAGTCTGGGTAACCTAAATGAGTTTCAAAATAAACAAACTGGACAGACAGACGTACATTTGGCAAAAAGACATGAGAAACAAATGGACAGACAGAAGCCAGGTAAAGAGTGGGAAGGCAGGAAGTGAAGTGTACCCTGGACCTCAGCCACTCTGGCCCAAGCCTGGCTGGGTCAACGCTAAGTGGGAAGGGACCGGAGAGCCCCTGGGAAGGCTGTGGGAGGCGTCTCTGGGGATTACGGCTTCCTCCACCACAAGCCTGCATGGGGCCAGAGGGGTGAGTACATGGGTCTTCTGCAAGCTGATGGAGAGTGGCAACCACAGGAGTTTGTGTCCCTCCAGCACCTGTAACCACGTTGCAAAGAGAGTAAAGCAATGGACCCATGACGGGACCTGGCTGTCCTGAAGCTTAAACATGTCCAGGGCATGTTTAAGAGATTACAGACCACGCAACATGAAGGCAGTCTCTGCTGTGAACCAAGGAGGGGCAATTTCGACCTAGTCCACCAGGCAAGACGTGGCTTTAGAGCCATGGTTGGTGAAGCCCTTGGTGAGCATGGAGCAGAGAGACATCAGTGCCCAGAGTGTGACTGACAGGTGGGCTCCTCCTGAGAACTCATCCTGGATTCAGTTTAGTGTCATGAGAAGGAATAAGGGGCACGTTGATGGCCCTGATTGAATTTATAGAGTTAGGGCTCCAGGGAGAAGAGTTACCCTCGACCCCTGATTGTTCCTTTGGGATCCAAATCTAGGGAGCACAAGGCAACTGGTGGTAGCCCAGGGCTCACTGGGTCACAGAGCTAGTCTATAAAATGCTGGCTTTGAAATTCCTCTCTGATCCTAACTAAACACTCTCCTCTGAGTGGCTACAGGTTCCCTTTTCAAGGGCTCAGGCTCTCTTTCCAAGACCTTATCACAGAGGCCGTGTCTGCCTTAAACTGCCTGTTGATGGAAACAAGACCAGGCCCCCTGCCATGGGATCTGCAAGATCATGATGGAGTGGGCACGGTCAGGTCAAATCGGAAGGCTTTGGAGGTATTTTTGTGCCTTTCTCCATGCCCAAATAGATTCGCTTAGAGCAGAGTCGCTCTTTGCCCAAGGACTCTCCCAAGGCTGCCTCACTTCCTTTCAGCAACTGGCTCCCAGCACCTTAGCAAAGCCCATGCCTTCTTGCAGGAACTGCAGGGCAGGAGATGGGTGTCCCAGGGTGAGAGCAGGGGTGCGAGCAGGGGAGCGTCTCCCACCAAGTTCATGTTCAGCAGACTGCCACTCACCGGCTAAGCAGACCGCAGAGCACAGCTTATTGTCCAGTGCTTTCATGCTGGCGATGTCAAAGTCATTGTTATTGTCACACTCCATACCTAGAAATGCGAATGTCCTCTGGCCTCTAACGGAGTTAAGGCAGTTAGAGAGGACCTGGCTGTGTTTTTCTCTGCTTTGCTGTCCTTAAAATAAAAATCTTAAGGATGGAGACAAAAAACATCAAATCATATGTTAAAAAAAAGACAATAATTAAGTGGGGAGAGAGGACAATAAAGGAAACTGCGTGGGTACGTTTGTGTTCTCGCTCTGTTCTGCTCTGTTTCCTTAACTGGCCCCTTTCCAGCCTTCGTTCCAGGGAAATCAGACCCTGGGGAGGTCTGTGGGATTCGGACACGCAGACCCGGGCCCAGAGCAGAGCCTAAGCCAGGCTGGAAGAGCTAGGAGAGCCACGGGGGAAGTGACCCCGGGCTCAGGCCTGTGTCTGTCGGTGCACGTGAGGTGTGTTTATGACCACAAGGCTCTGCGAAATGACTAATACATAAAATGGCAATTAAAGCTCTTTGGTCCCGTAATTTTGCACCTCAAATCAAAGAATCGCATTGCTTGCAAAATTATGATTTATTTTCTTTGAGACTTAATTTTCTATTCTGAAGATGTTTTAAGGGGCTGACCAGAAACCTACAGTCGTGTAAGATGGGAAGGGGACAATTTTAGATGTTATTTTTTCAAGCCCCCACCCGGTTTTTTTTTCCTTGGTGAAAGGGAGAGGAAGAAACATACATCTACTGTGTACAGCATGTCAGGTGGAAACCACATATGGAATGTCAGGCGGAAACCACGTACTGCCCTGTGCCTTTTAGAAGCAAATATTCTACTGGGGACGACAATCACAATGGAGAACTCAGAGCCTTGCGCCCTGAAGACATCAACCGAGGAGAGGTAGCGCCCAACCCCGGCTTGGTTGGCGTGCACGTGCGGCAGAGGCACAGCCTGGGCGACCACCCCTCCTCCGGCACTACTTGGCCAGGAGAGAGTGGTCATGTGCACATGCGCACACACTGCACACCACACAACCCCCCAAGCAACTGCCATGGCCAAAGCAGAAGCGACTAGCATGACATCTGCATCCAGGCTGGGATCCAGGTTTGCTCTGGAGGTTGCCCTTCTGTGGAGGCACCTCAGAGGAGCAGACGGAAGAGACACCGGTTCCTGGGACGCCTGGTCCTACAATCCCAGGTGGGATTCCCAGCTCGCCTACCCTCCCCCCCCCGCCACTTCCTTGCTCTATATGTAGGTCGTTCCTTCGCTTCTCGGCTTACTAGAAACCAAATTCTTCCGACTGAAGATATGATTGACCTTATTTACAAAACAGAAATAGAGTCACAGGTGTAGAAAACAAACTTATGGTTATGGCGGGGGGCAAGGGAGGGGAGGGATAAATTGGGAGATTGGGATTGACATATACACACTACTATATATAAAATAGATAACTAATAAGGACCTGCTGTAGAGCACAGGGGACTCTACTCAGTACCCTGTAATGGCCTATATGGGCAAAGAATCTAAAAACAGAGTGGATATATGTATATGTATAATTGATTCACGTTGCTGTACAGCAGAAACTAACACAACATTGTAAACCAACTCTTCCAATTTAAAAAAATATATCTACTTGAGGCCTGAATGATGGTAAAGAGACTCGTTCCAATAGCCTACAAACACTAGTGTACGCTGAGCTGCTAACGTCTCTTCACCTCACCTTTGCTGTGCCGCCAGGGCTGTGATCCTTCTGCTACTGTAACATCAGCCGTTTTCTTCACTAAAGCAGGAAAACCTACTGCCTAACAGTCGGTTCCCCCAAGGGGAGGAAGCTGTTCTCCTGCTGCAGCTGAACTTTGGGGCTGCTAGAGCAGTTCTGTGAGACTCAGCTGAGAAGCTGAAGCAGGAAGGAAGGTGATGGCAGTTGCCCAAGAAGCTTCAGGATCTACTCAACGTAGATGGAGAACTCCATGTATCTTCTGCAGCCTTGGCTCAGAGGCCCAGAAAGAGCCAGGAAGGCTGCTGAGGTCCTCAGATACCCTGCTTGCTTTGATATTCCATCAAGAAGACAACCTTTCCCCAAAGCCACACCCTTGAGCAGTGCCACCAAGTCACACCAGTGCCCCTTTCTCTACCCTTCAGAGAATACCCGGGAGAGAAATATAATAAAAGGGAGCAAAAGACCAGGTCTTTTACCATCTTCTTGTGTGGGTGATCCGTCCTCTTCTTCTAGAACCTCATTTCCCTAGGACAGAAGGAAGGCACTGTGAGTCCATAAAGCAGTGAAATGAGTCTACTGATTGTCAGAAGACAGAACTAACCACCCTCATGGTATCCATACATTTCCTGTCCGTGTGAGATGGCTGGGAGGCCCAGCAGAGGCAGATTTTGCTTGGCGAGGCAGGATCGGCCCGTAGGGACCAGGTCTGAGGCACGTTCCAGAGGGACCAGGTCTGAGGCACCTTACAGAGGGACCCTGGGACTGTCAGGAATAGCCTTGGTTATAGTTTAGCTCACACTGTTTCTCTCAGGTGGAAATCAAAGTTGTCAAATGAAAAAGCAAACCGTGAGATCATAAAACTTTCAGGAACCCTTTAGGATCCCCAATCCCATCCAGATACTCCTTTGAGAACATCTGGCTCAAGAGAAAGTTGTAGAGTCCCCACTGGGAGCTGGGCATTCCATATACTTCAGGCACACCTCCGTCAGAGCACTGCTCACGCTGAGTTATAACTCTGATTCCTCCATCAGATGGAGCTCCGGGATGGGTGGGATGGGTGGATTGGGGGTGTGGGCAGGCAAAAGCCATGTCACTCGGTCTTTGTGTCCCCCAGTGCCAGGAAGATGTGAGATGCCTGTGCCAGGTAAATACTAAGTGAATTGGAGGACAAACACCCTCTCAAGGGTCTGGCCTGGAAGACTTCCCTCTGGAACTCACCCCACGCCTATTACGCTGAGACCAGCGCCCTCTGCTAACCGGACAGTCCCTCTGCTCTGCACCCTGCCTCTAACAGATCCAAGTGCACCACCTTGGAAGGCTTCTTCCAGAAGAGCCCCCATCCTATTTGCATCCTGTGCCAGCGCCGGCAGTCCCTCTGACCGGGGAGGGGCACCAGCGTCCACCTTGCTCTTACCTCTGCATCCTGCTCTTCAGCGGTGGCGACGAGGCCCGCAAAGTTGCAGTCTGGAGACGCCGCTGGCGTCACCTGCAAAGGAGCAACAAAAGTCAAGGTGCAGATGCCACCGGCTCTCCTACCCAGCTCGCCTGGCAGCAAGCGCAAACCAAGTCCTCAGGACAGAAGTGGTGCCACATGGAAGATCACATCTGAGGGAGTCTTTGATTCAACAACCCGGTACCGTGTTTTCCAGGGCTCCCCTCCCGAGCACTGGGGGGCTTTGCCGATCTCCCTGGCAGGCCCTGGACTGAGCTCCTTGGGACTCGAGTACAGAGCAGAGCAGAGCGGCGAGGGCGATCCCATGCTCCTCTCTTACGTCTCCTTCTTCTGAGGGGGTCCTGCTGGCGGCCCGGGGCCAGGGGAGAGCCTCCCCGTCCTCTTCCGTGCCAGGGGCGATGTAGGAGCCGGACATGGAGGAGACGGTGTCGGTGCTGACCTGGGAGGACACCATGGACATGACCTTCCTTCTTCAAGTCTGGGTCCCCAGTATGTTGAGGGGGGCAGAGGCGGGGAGAAGAGTGTTTCCTGCCCTCAGCTCAGCTCTTCAGGAGGCCTGGCACATTTGCTTCAGGCCAGCATGGAATCCCATCCCGGGGGCCTTCCCGTCACTGGAGCTGGGGGTGGCCTGTCCCGTGGGCAGACGGCGAGGGTCCCCAAACACTGAGTTCCTGAACATTGCCCCTCATCCCTTTCCTGGCCCGCGATACATGGGGGAGGGAGGATAGGGAAGAGGTGGAAAGTGAGGAGACAGAAAGCTAGCTTCTTGCTTTGGGAAGGGACTGTACCACACCTGAGGGTGAAGTGGCTGAAGGGCTTCTCACCTCAAAAGTGGAGATCAAAGGAAATGCGAAACCTGCCCAGAGAGCTTGAGTCATGGGCTCAAAGCCACACAGGGCAAAAGAGAAAGGACAACTCAGTGCAACATGGGGTCCTGGATTGGGATGTTGGAATGGAGAGGAGCATTCCTGGGGTGATCTGCAAGACGTGAAGGGGGTCTGCGGTTACATGGGATTACCAGGTCAGTGTTCATTTCCTGATTGTGATGGTGGTACTGGGATTATGGAGGTGTGTCCTTGTTCTAAGGAAACACACACTAAAGTATCTAGTGCTAATGGGGCAGCCTGTCTGCAACTTACTGTTAAGGGCGCAAAATATATATTGACTGGGATTACAGCGAATCTCTAAATAAATACGGAGTCACTGAACGTTTTTTCAAAAAGCCACCCAGCCAAGGGCCGGGGCAGGGATGAATAGGAGGGACAGGATCCACTCACGCTTCCCGCCTCCTCCACCGCCAACCCCCAAACGCTGCCTGCTGAAAGGGTGTGTGAAGCCCTGTGTTGTGGCCGCTTCGGAGCCCCCTCTTAGCTTTGGCTGCTCGTTGGCAGCATCCATGGACCCTTAAAAGTGCCAGTGTTTGGGTCCCAGCCCCAGAGACGCTAGTCCCAAGCATAGGGATTTTCAGGAGCTCCTGGGGATTCTTCCTGGCAGCCAGAAGCTTCTTCAGCCTTTTCTTACCTGGCAGGCAGTTCTGCCAGCCCCTGACCTTGCCCCTCTTCCCCCAGCATGGGCCCAGGCAGAGGGTGAGGAGGGGGGACAGTGACCGGCCCCACCTGTCAATCCAGGATGTACCCCTTTTGGCGGGGGCTGGAGGCTGAGCCTGGGGACCAGTGGAGAGGCTGGAGCCCCCATGTTCCCCCAGTGCTGGGGAGCGTGGGCAGGAAGGCCAGAGGGTGGTGGGGAGAGGGAGGGAGTCGTTGCTTAGGGGGTGAAGGGAGTCTCAGAGGGAGGTTGGGGCAGCCTCCTCAGCAAGCGGTGGGAAGGGGATGGGCTGCCTCCTGAGCTCTGTAAGGCCCCAACCCGCCTGGCCCTGCAGTGTGCGCACCCTTCGGAAATATTTTGAGTAATTAGCAAGGGAAAGCAGCAAGTTGGCGGGGGAATGCCAGGTTGTCCTGGAGCCAGCCTCCAGTGCAAGGAAAGAAAGGGGCCTCAGGAGAAAGGGGCCCGTGGAGGCTGGGCAGGATTGTGTAGGACAGTGCCCGTTTGTGTGTGTGTGTGTGTGTGTCTGTGCGCACGTGCACGTGAGTGCTGGGGGAAGGGGCTGTGCACCACAAGGGCGTGCTGGCGGGGCCAGGTGCAGGCTCGGGGGAGAGATGGGTTCCAGGCAAAGCTGGGGTGAGGGGGTGGAAAGGTGCCTGCTGAGTGTCACATATTTGCTGTGCCTCAGTTTCCCCATCAGAACTCTGGTACGTTGATTCCTCACAGGCTGGAGCTGTAGGGTCTAGGCACCCCGTCTTCCGTCTGCCCTGATGGCCTCCCTCAGCCCCAACCTGCATTGGAGGGAAGGCCCTGGGCGGGGTGAATGAACCCCAGGGTGGCAAGTGGGGCCCCAGGGGCTGGGGCCCTCTGACCTCACACCCTGTCCCTTCAGGAAGGGACCAAGGGAGGGAGGAGCTGGAGACAGGCCCAGGCGAGGACCGCAGGTGAGTCTGGGCAGGCCCTCAACTTGGGCGAGGTGGGGAACGTGAGCCGAGCCCTGGGCAAGAACGGCCTTTGTGAGTGAGTCCCCAGGGCCAGGGAGGGGGCTGTGCCTCCTTTGCCGCCTGCTCCTCGGGGCTGTGGGTACAGTCTCCCCATTGCACATAGAGAGGTGCCGAGGCCCTGGCTGCAGGGGACCCCCGAGGGCCTTCTCTCAGCCCCTTTCTCTCTGGGCACCCAGAGATCCTGAGGAGTGCATCAGGGGACACTCTGCAGGCCTTTGGTGCCCCCCATCTTCCTCCCAGCCATTCCCCCTTGGGCCGTGGCCTCCCCAAAACTGGCCCATGCTTTTCCCCAGAGAAAGTTGCAAGCAGGTCCATTTTGAGACTTTTTAAAACTTTAGTTTTAAAAATGTTTTTATTGTAAATCACTTTCTATGAAAAAGGTTAAATTGCCCGATGGGTTAGGAGAGTGGATGTGGGATGCAGCCCAGGGCGTTTATGGTGGAGCAAGACACTCCCCTGCAGGAGTGCAAGCAAGGGCACGGGGCCATCCCCCCATTCCTGGTCCCAGTGGTTCTAGCAAGCACTGCGTCCCTCCCAGTTAAGCCTCAGCTCTAGCTACACTCACTACATTAGTCTGTCTGTCCCCTTTCCCTCCGCAGCTTGGCTGCCCCAGCCCCTAACCCCCAGATCCCCATCTCCCCGCTGCTCTCAGCCTCAAGTTGGGCTCAAAGATTAGGGACACATACCCTCTGCCCCACCTCTAGGGATGAAGCCAGAAGATCCCAGAGGCCTTAGAAAATCTCCTGGCTCCACCCGGCACCCCGGCCTCCTTTCTGTCTCCTCTCTCTTCCCCCCTCCGCCTAGCTCCTCCTCACAGACTGCCGGGAGAGGCCTCTTGGGTGTTCATTTGCAGTCACCTAATCATCATTGGTTGTACCTGGGAACTTGCTCTGGATAGAGACCTGGGGAGGAGAGCAGGAGAGAGAGAAGCTTGGAAGCTAAGGTGTTCTGGGGCGGGCCCTGTACTGATGTTTCCAGCTTGGCCAGGGCCCCTCCAAGCCGCAGCTCTCATAGTGCAGAGGGCCCTTAGCGTGTCTCTGGGGCAGGGAAGAAGTGGATCAATGAAACACTGTGTGTATGGGGGGCTGGGGAGCGGAGGCAGCAATTTGGGTCCTGGGCCCCAATTCTCAGCCTGCTGGACTAGAATCTGAGGATGGCCTGGGCTGGGGGCCGTGTGGCCTGGTGGGGTGAGCTGGCCCAGCCCCTGCCTGGGCGGTAGGGTGTCCATGGGCCTGCACTGGCGGGGAGGGGGGCAGTCTGGGCCCAGACATCGGTGCTGTCTGGAGGTGGGGAGGGCCTGGCTTCTTACAAGAAGGCGCCCAGGCTGGCCCAGTCATGCAGGTCAGAGGCCAGTGTGGCATCCCCGGCCTCAAAGAGGGGCTCGGGGGGCAGGGAGCTACGGGTGCTCTCGTCCCAGGGGTGCTCCAGGAAGGATGTGGCCAGGAAGGTCTCATCAAAGTCCAGGCTGTCGGTAGCCTGCTCCGCTGGAGGCCCCCAGGTAACAGGGCAGTCGATGTGGTGGCCATGGATGGTGAGGTCCACGTCCCCGTGTGAGGCAGGGCTCAGCGGCGGGATCAGCTCCGAGATCTCCAGCGTGCCCAGCTCCCCGTCCAGCGTGCCAGCGTCCAAGATGGCCTCCCAGTCAAAGTTGCCCTTGAGGGGTTCCAGCTCACCCTGCTCCTCCTGGGTCAGCAGCAGGGGGCTGGAGGGCCGCGGGACCTTGGCCTCCTGCTTGGGCAGCGGCTGTTGACGCTTGCGCCCCAGCCTGCCCTCGCCTGCACCCCAGCCCGCCTCCCCAGTGGCCTCCTCGAACTCCCGCAGCAGCTGCTGGGCCTCGGTGCTCACGGTCAGTGGCCTGGCCCATGGGGCGGCGCTGGGCTCTGGCGCGGCCTGGCGGGCAAAGGCCGGGTGGATGTGGACTGGGGGCAGCCGCTGCTTCTTCAAGGCCCCACTCAGCAGCCGCTCGGCGTACTGGGGGTCGATGCGCCAGAAGCCCCCCTTGCCTGGCTCGTCCTTCTCCCGAGGCATCTTGATGAAGCCCTTCTTCAGGGACAGGTTGTGGCGGATGGAGTTCTGGACACAGGGAGGTAGGAGAGAAGGAAGACAGCTGGGAGAGTGGGTGGGGTCAGTGATGGGGGGCTCCTAGCGCCACTGCCAGTCCCACCACCACCTTCTCTCCGATGGGGGCAGGGGAGACAGAGGCGCTGCTCCGAGCGGGAGGCTCTGGGACACCAGCCACGGGGCACCAGGAGCTGGGAGTGCTGTCGGGGGCTTTTGTTCCCTTTGGCCAGGATATCTGCCTGCTCAGTCATCGGAGCCCTGAGCCGCAGGGTGGCTCTCAGTGCCAGCCTGTCCTGCCCTCCCTCCCTTACTCCGCTTTTTGCGGCCTCTGGTCAAAGGCCTTGGCTCCCCCAGGTCCTGGACGGCCATCTCCCTCTGCCTGGGCCTGGCTGGCCTTCTCTGTTTGTGAAATGAGTGAGTGGGTGTGAGGGTGTGTGTGGGGGGGGATGAAGTGTGGGAGGATCTGATGACTTTCCTTGTTTCTAGAGCCGGCTGCTGGCCTGGGCCCTCACCCACCATGTCCCCCTCCTCCCACCCCAGGCTCTGAGGCCTCAGTTGATTATTACCCAGCCAAGAGCATAGCGCTCATTCCTGGGGCCTCTCAGGCTTGGGGTAGGGTGGGGGGTGGTGGAGGGTCTCTGCTTTCTCACCAAGGTTACAAATGGTACCTGCCCCAGGGTCAGGGCCCAAGCAATCGTGGAATAGCTGTGATTACAGGAACTCTGATCCTGTGACCTGTGCCACAGGGAAGGATCTGTGCATCCTCAGGGTCTCTGTCCCCAAGTAGCCTCTGATCCTGATGGTCGAAGAGGCTCAGGGCAGCGTGTGCCCAGCCTGAATCACCATCCTGCCTTGTTCAGGCCTGGGTGCACAGTCCAAACCACGCTGGGGCACAGGGGTCTGGGGCCTGGTGGGTGGGGCCGGCAGGTGAGTAGTGCCCCCTGGCAAGACTGGGAGGTTTACATGGTGGTCTGGGCCCCTTGGCTGCTCTGTGCCAGGTTCCGGAGACTTGGAACATGAAGCCAGTGTGGGAGGAAAGAGCCCCTGTGGAAAGCACGTGGCTGAGGTAATTGTCCCCCCAGGGAGGTTGATGAGAAGAGGGGGAGGAGTGTAGGCAGGAAACTAGGGAGGGCTTGGGGTGGGGGCTGGCACAGCAGCTTTCGGAAGGCCCCGTAGCCCTTCCACTGGGACACCGATGGCCTTCACACCCCGCAGCACGCCCCTCTCCCCTCCCAGAGCCCCTCCAGCCAACTGAAAGCAGGCGGGATGCAGAGTCTGGCAGGAACGATGCTCTGCCTCCAGTCAGGCCCTGACAAACTGACCTTGAGGAGGGTAGTGTCGAGGAATTCCAGGACTTGGGACAAAAATGTGTCCCTCAGTCCATCAACCTACCCTGGGGGGCTGTGTCCACGCATAGTTCAGCCCTGGTCTTTGGGCTGAGCCTGCCGGACGAGTGACAAGTTCTTTCCCCTTGAACCTCTATGTCGGCACCCCTGCAGCCCTCTGAACATCCTCCCTCCTCCGTCTCTGAAGTCAAAGGGGCAGCAGTCCAAGCACTGGGCTCCCTTGAGGTCCTTCCTGGACGGCCTTCCTCTCTCGGGGCCCTGGCCGTACCGCGCCTACTTGGCCTGCAGATCTGGGATGTGAGTCCAGTCCGCGCAGGCATGGGGAAGGAGGGAGGGAGTGCCTCCCTACCTGCCAGGTGGGATCAGCGTGGCGGAAGTAACAGAAGTTGTCCGTGATCCACTTGTAGATGGCCGACAGGGTGATCTTGGTGGCCTTGCTGGCCTGCATGGCCATGCAGATGAGCGTGGCATACGAGTAGGGCGGCTTCACGTGCGGGTTGGTGGCGTAGTCCACGTCGTCGGGAGGCGAGGCCTGCAGCCCCGAGGGGGCGCTCCGCGGCGTGCAGGAGGACGTGGGCTTGCCGGGTGTGTGCGGCTGCCCCAGGCAGGCGGGGTCCGCCGCCAGGGGAGACCCCGGCTCGGCCGAGCCTGCCAGCTCGTGGGAGCCGTGGGGGTCGGTGTCCCCCGAAGGCAGGGCGGGGAGCTCGGCGTTGAGAATGGAGAATTCCTGCAGCCACTGCAGGCTGGTCAGGCTGTCATTCAGGGCGTTGGACTCCTCCAGGCCGCCTTCCGGTCCGGCCTCCTCCGCTGCCCCTGCTCCCGAGACGCGTAGCCAGCTCTCCGCCATATCTGCGGGGACTCTCCGAGGGGGCTGTCAACATCCACGAGCCGAGCCGAGGGTGGCCGCCGAGCTCTCCGGCCCGCTGACTCCCGCGGCTTCAGTTACGCAGCCTCCCGGAAGCGGGCTTCCATCCCGCGATCCGGGGGTAGCCTCCTCCAAACGGAATGTGGTGCCTGCGGGGACCAGAGCGGGAACTGAGCCCTCTTTCCCCACCCCCGAGGGGAGAGTGTGGGCGAGGGGGGAGGCTCTTACTAAAATCCTTCCTGCAGCCGGGGAGGATCTTTTACTGCCGACGTCTGGGAAACAGAAGGTGTGCCCGGGGCTCCGACCCACACGGGGTTCGCCTCGCTCTTTTCCTCTTGGATCTTTTAGAGGAGACTTAATTAGCCCAACGAGGGAATAGTGTAGGGGCATGCGAGGCCACCCCTTTCTCCCTCAAAGCGGGGAATTAACCCCCCTCTCTCCGTCCACAACCAATGGAAATGGGGCGAGAGAGTCCAGGAGGGCAGTACGACGGGTCGGGGGGCGGGGGAGGTCGTCTGATCTTTGAAAAGGGATATTAGGATGGGGCTCAAGGGGAAGGAAGGAAACAATACAGAGAGTTATAAGGGGGTGGGAAGTGAGTGTCCCCCAAACGCCTCTGATGTCAGTCCCCGGGCCCTCCACTTCCGTCGGGGACGGATGGGAGAGCGGGCTGGTACTGACGCCCTCCCTTCCCACGGCCGGCAGCCCTCCCCGTCCCTTACCTGGCTCAGAGCGCAGCCCGGGCCAAAGGAAGCTTCTCAAAGAAATTCCTCCCACCGCCCACCCTCACCGCGGCTCTCTGCTCCCAGCTCCAGGGCCCAGCCAGCAATCCTCGTCGCCACTCACGCCCGCCGGCGCCTCTCTGAAAGCCAGCGGCTGGGGACCGGCACTCAGTAGCCGCTCGCAAGGCGTCTCCTGCTGCCGTGGCGACGCCCCGCCCATATAAACAGCTTCCGCTTCTGCCATTGGCCAGGGCATCTCCAAAGAGACCGCGGGCTCTTAACGGCTCTCTCACGCGGTAACTCTCTTCCAGCTCCCTCCTGCCGCCCTCTCCCGCGCGCGACCCAGCCCCCTACCCGCCACCGCGTCCCGGCTCCGCGCATTCCCGCCCGACGGCCCCGCGCAGGGCTCGGAGAGGCGCGCGGCTTGGCGCTCCCGCAGAGGCCCCGGGGCCCTCGGCGAGCAGTTCGCCGCGGGAACCGTCCTCCGCCCCACCCCCTTCCCATCTGGGCTGCTCAGAGGTGGCGACGGCTCCTGGGACGCAGCCCGTGGCGCGGGGGCCAGGGCTGGGTGCATGCTTGGGGCTTTCCTTTCCTCTCCTCTGGGCTGCGAGTGGCACTTCCTCACGTTTCTGCGGCCTGTCCCGGTCTCCCGACCGAGTGTCGTCTTGGTGCCCGCAAGCAGGTCTGACTCTCCGATGCCACCTGCCGCTCAGGTCCGCAGAAACCGCAGCCCCGGTCGCAGGCACCCCAAGGCGGCTAGGGTAATCCAGTGTTTCCCGGTAAGCGCTCCCTCCCCGCCCCGTCCTCAGCAAGATTCCCAGAAGCTGACATTCCAGAGGCTTCTTCGGAAGTGCTCTCCCTCCTTTCCAGATAGCCGAGGAAACAGAGCCGTTGGGTGAAACCCAGGAAAGCCGTGGACTTGCCAAATTCTTTGACTGGGGTCATTTGCCCCATTCATTTCACCAGCCTTTAAGTGACGGACTAACGGTGGACTGTGGTCCTTCCTCCTCCCCTCCCCCAGCCTCCCTCCCGTCACCAGCTTTCCTGCTCTTCAGTTATTGAGGAGCTGCAGTTGGAAGTTCTCTGGTTGAAGGGGGTGGGTGGAGGTGAGGGCTCCTTATCAGGCCTCTGGGCAGGAGCTGTGCCCGGGGGATGGTACACCAGCTCCCACCCAGAAACATGTCTTTTCCTCTACCCCTTGCCCTCTCTCACTCCTCCATGTCCAGCTTGTCTTGAGTCAAAGTTTTTTTTTTCTTCCCAAGTATTTATTGTTTTATTTTAATTTTTATTTTATTTTTTTATTAGTTTCTGCTTTATAACAAAGTGAATCAGTCATACATATACATCTGTTCCCACATCCCTTCCCTCAGGCATCTCCCTCCCTCCCACCCTCCCCATCCCACCCCTCCAGGAGGTCACAAAGCACCGAGCTGATCTCCCTGTGCTCTGCGGCTGCTTCCCACTATCTACCTTACGTTTGGTAGTGTATATATGTCCATGCCTCTCTTTCGCTTTGTCACAACTTACCCTTCCCCCTCCCCATATCCTCAAGTCCATTCTCAAGTAGGTCTGTGTCTTTATTCCTGTTTTACCCCTAGGTTATTCATGACATTTTTTAAAATTCCATATATATGTGTTAGCATACGGTATTTGTCTTTCTCTTTCTGACTTACTTCACGGTGTATGACAGACTCTAGGTCTATCCACCTCATTACAAATAGCTCAGTTTCGTTTCTTTTTATGGCTGAGTAATATTCCATTGTATATATGTGCCACATCTTCTTTATCCATTCATCCGATGATGGACACTTAAGTTGCTTCCATCTCCGGGCTATTGTGAATAGAGCTGCAATGAACATTTTGGTACATGCCTCTTTTTGAATTATGGTTTTCTCAGGGTATATGCCTAGTAGTGGGATTGCTGGGTCATATGGTAGTTCGAGTTTTAGTCTTTTAAGGAACCTCCATACTGTTCTCCATAGTGGCTGTACCAATTCACATTCCCACCAGCAGTGCAAGAGTGTTCCCTTTTCTCCACACCCTCTCCAGCATTTATTGTTTCTAGATTTCTTGATGATGGCCATTCTGACTGGTGTGAGATGATATCTCATTGTAGTTTTGATTTGCATTTCTCTAATGATTAATGATGCTGAGCATTCTTTCATGTGTTTGTTGGCAGTCTGTATATCTTCTTTGGAGAAATGCCTATTTAAGTCTTCTGCCCATTTTTGGATTGGGTTGTTTGTTTTTTTGCTATTGAGCTGCATGAGCTGTTTTTAAATTTTGGAGATTAATCCTTTGTCAGTTGCTTCATTTGCAAATATTTTCTCCCATTCTGAGGGTTGTCTTTTGGTCTTGTTTATGGTTTCCTTTGCTGTGCAAAAGCTTTGAAGTTTCATTAGGTCCCATTTGTTTATCTTTGTTTTTATTTCCATTTCTCTAGGAGGTGGGTCCAAAAGGATCTTGCTGTGATTTATGTCACAGAGTGTTCTGCCTATGTTTTCCTCTAAGAGTTTGATAGTTTCTGGCCTTACATTTAGGTCTTTAATCCATTTTGAGCTTATTTTTGTGTATGGTGTCAGGGAATGATCTAATCTCATACTTTTACATGTCCCTGTCCAGTTTTCCCAGCACCACTTATTGAAGAGGCTGTCCTTTCTCCACTGTACATTCCTGCCTCCTTGATCAAAGATAAGTTGACCATATGGGTGTGGGTTTATCTCTGGGCTTTCTATCCTGTTCCATTGATCTATCTTTCTGTTTTTGTGCCAGTAAAACACTGTCTTGCTTACTATAGCTTTGTAGTGTAGTCTGAAGTCAGGGAGCCTGATTCCTCCAGCTCCATTTTTCGTTCTCAAGATTGCTTTGGCTATTCGGAGTCTTTTGTTTTTCCAAACAAAGTTTGAATTTTTTTGTTCTAGTTCTGTGAAAAATGCCAGTGGTAGTTTGATAGGGATTGCATTGAACCTGTAGATTGCTTTGGGTAGTAGAGTCATTTTCACAATATCGATTCTTCCAATCCAGGAGCATGGTATATCTCCCCATCTATTTGTATCATCTTTAATTTCTTTCATCAGTGTCTTATAATTTTCTGCATACAGGTCTTTTGTCTCCTTAGGTAGGTTTATTCCTAGGTATTTTATTCTTTTTGTTGCAATGGTAAATGGGGGTGTTTTCTTGATTTCACTTTCAGATTCTTCATCATTCGTGTACAGGAATGCCAGAGATTTCTGTGCATTAATTTTGTATCCTGCTACTTTTCCAAATTCATTGATTAGCTCTAGTAGTTTTCTGGTAGCATCTTTAGGATTCTCTATGTATAGTATCATGTCATCTGCAAACAGTGACAGCTTTACTTCTTCTTTTCCAATTTGGATTCCTTTTATTTCCTTTTCTTCTCTGATTGCTGTTTCTAAAACTTCCAAAACTAAGTTGAATAAGAGTGGTGAGAGTGGGCCACCTTGTCTTGTTCCTGATCTTAGTGGAAATGGTTTCAGTTTTTCACCATTGAGGACAATGTTGGCTGTGGGTTTGTCATTTATGGCCTTTATTATCTTGAGGAAAGTTCCCTCTATGCCTACTTTCTGCAGGGTTTTTATCATAAATGGGTGTTGAATTTTGTCGAAAGCTTTCTCTGCATCTATTGAGATGATCATATGGTTTTTCTCCTTCAATTTGTTAACATGGTGTATCACATTGATTGATTTGCGTATATTGAAGAATCCTTGCATTCCTGGCATAAACCCCACTTGAGCATGGTGTATGATCCTTTTAATGTGCTGTTGGATTCTGTTTGCTAGTATTTTGTTGAGGATTTTTGCATCTATGTTCATCAGTGATATTGGCCTGTAGTTTTCTTTCTTTGTGACATCCTTGCCTGGCTTTGGTATCAAGGTGATGGTGGCCTCGTAGAATGAGTTTGGGAGTGCTCCTCCCTCTGCTATATTTTGGAAGAGTTTGAGAAGGATAGGTGTTAGCTCTTCTCTAAATGTCTGATAGAATTCGCCTGTGAAGCCATCTGGTCCTGGGCTTCTGTTTGTTGGAAGATTTTTAATCACAGTTTCCATTTCAGTGCTTGTGATTGGTCTATTCATATTTTCTATTTCTTCCTGATTCAGTCTTGGCAGGTTGTGCATTCCTAAGAATTTGTCCATTTCTTCCAGGTTGTCCATTTTCTTGGCATAGAGTTTCTTGTAGTAATCTCTCATGATCTTCTATATTTCTGCAGTGTGAGTTGTTATTGAGTCAAAGTATTAAAAGCGTGCTGGAGAAAGTCGGACAGCAACTTTCACAAATAAGCCAACTGCGCAGTTAACACCTCTTCTTCCCTCGTGAACAGTTTTATTCATTTTTAAGAATCATGCAGCAGTCCATAAATATTGCATCCTTGACGTCCCCACTGTAGTGTGCCCATGAGTGTACTCCAGGGAGTGAGGGGTACACAGATGGCACAACAGTACACACATACTTACACACACTAGGTGTGCAGATCCTAAAGCACAGTGAGCAAGCAGCATGCCAAGGTCAGGTGAACAGGACAAAAACCCTCCCCAGGTGAGATGGCTTAACGTGTGTGGATCCGTGCCCAGGAGACGCCCCAGCGTTGGCATGGCCTCTGGTAGGATGGGACTGGGGAGGAGAAGGAAAAAGGGCTCTGTGAGAAGGCTGGGATCACCACACCACCCGGAAGTGAGCTCATAGGTGAGCTCCGACTTGAGTGTGGCAGGAAGGAACCCCAGGCCTCCGGTTAGTCTGTGTCCTTGTGTGAGAAACCAGGCCCCGTCATATTCTCTGTGGGTCAACTGCTAACAACATGACCATCTCCAGATGATGACTGGGGCGGCTGTCCTGTTCCCCGACCAGGCTCTGTGCCCTGTTCCCTGATCCCAGCCCTTTTGGATGGGATATTTCTGCTCGCCAAAGAGCTAAATGAGGGCAAAGAGGTGCGGGGATGGGGGAGAGAGCAGGAACTGTCTGAGAAACAGGAGTGAAGGGCCACTTCTCACCCGGGTATGTCTTGGTTATGGAACCAAGGCCTTGAGGAATCTCTCTGAGCCTCTTCCTGGGAGAAGACAGACCCTCCAGAAAGGGTGAAGACAATGGCTTCCTCTTAGGGTTCCTGGCCACTGTGGCGACTGTTTACCTACATCTCCTTCATCTCAGGTAACACCACACTCTGAATACTACCTGCCGGGAGAGGAGGTGGATCTGTATGCCACCACCCCAGGCTCAGGGAGAGTCCCCTTCCCTAGTGCTTCTGGGGCTCAGATTTCAAGGAAATCAGGAAGTGTGGTTATTGCTGGAATCATCAATATGAAAGGGTCTGTAAGAATGTTTCGGGGAAAGAAAGGACATTAAAAGGGGTCTGAAACAGCAGAGCCCACTGCAGGATTTCAGAGCGGGTGGACACCGGAACTCAAGGCAGAAGCTGAGATTTGGCTTGGCTCATGTAGTGTCTGTCAGGACCACAGGCCTCCGCCTGCCCACCCCCAGGGCAGGATGTGAACCACAACCACCAGGCAGTGAGGGTCACCACGCACCTGACGGCACAAGGCAGCCACACAGGAGGTGCAAAAGATCCCCCGGCACTGGGCTCTCTTTGAGGCCTTGGGAAGGACCCTGAAAAGTTCCTCTAGGGCAACAATTCCAACTACTAATTCAGGCCATCATGGTGGGCATAGCCTAGGGCTCTGTCACATCTCAGCCTCACAAACTGTTGGATCCCACTTTGCTTCTCAATCTCATGCTCCACTAACTAACCACCTCTTCCAAAAGCCAGCAGACAATGCATCTATCAGAGAGCTATGAGGAATCCATTGATAACACTAGTGTTGAGAGACGAACAGCCAACAGCTTACGGTCTTGCTGTTTCAGACTGTTATTTATATGCCTACACTGGACTGGGGTGGGGTGGACATGTGATTTGAACAATATCTCTAAATCTCTGATGAGCCTATGGAAGGCAATACCTCCGGCTCCCCCCATCAGGCTCAGCTGATCTGGAGGACAGGGGAGGAAAACCGGTGGGATGGGGAGCCTCCCAGACCACCACTGACCCCAGCTCAGCCCTTCCCCCAACCTCCTTTGGGGTTCCTGGGCACCAAATGAGAACCACCGGTCCACCCCTCTCTCAGCTTCTTTCTTCAACTCTTTCAGAAAAGCGGGGTGGAGACGGGGGCAGCAGGGGTAAGAATGCCACCTGACAGGGCGGTAGTGATGAAACGTGATAATATACGACAGTCCCTAACAAGTGCCTGGTACATAGAGGGGGTCAAAAATGCCTTTGCAGTGTCACCTTAGGATGGAGCCCCAGGCCTTCCTGAGTGCACCTGATCATAAAGAACTCCCCGGTAGGTCATCATGTAACTGAGGGGTTCTCAGATTCAAGGCCTCCTTCCTAAGCAGACACACGAGGCATAGCCTCTGCTACCAGAAGCAAGAACTGTTTTCCCAACCAACCTTCTGGTGGTTGCCACTGCTTCTTGTCCTTGAGAGAGGAGCTCCTAATGCATTTTGAGGGAAACCCCACTTACAGTGCAATATGGCTTTCCCTTCTCACAGGAGTCATCCCCCAACGCCACCCCAATCTGCAGGTCTCAGATTGGTTATGATGTCCCAGAGACTAGAAAATGCCAGATGGGTGTTTGTAATGAAGTCACCCAAACTCTTGAGTCTTCTTGGTCTACCTCCTAAGGAGAAAAAAAAAAAACAAAAGATACAAAAGAAATAACCAGTCTGTAGACCACAGCTCCACCTGAAGATCAAGATACAGTGGAAACATTCCAGAGACTCTCTGCAAAGGGTCTCATGAGCTGCAGTTCGTGTGGCTTTAGCCCACAAGGAGAAAAGAGGTTTCCAGTCCCTTCTGAGAGGGGAAGGATCACGGTTGCGGAAGAAGATGAGTCTGGGAGAAGGGTCAGGTGCCCTCAGCATCCAGCTTTCACGTGGGTCTAAAAAGTCTCCGTGTGCCTTGCTGAGGATGCCCAGGAGGTCAGTGGTGCCATGAGGCCAGGATGGGATGTGAGAACGGGAGGAGAGCCCTGGTACAGGGGCTAAGGCTCTCAGATGGCCAAAGGATCCCACACGCAGAGCCTGTTCTCGGGGTCCTCCAGGCTGCCAGAAGATGGGCGTCTGCGCTGCGTGTTCCGACGACTGACCACGTTGTCGTCAGCCTGCCAGGCACCTGAGAAGAGGAAAGGAAAGTTACCGGACCTTTGGTTTGGTGCAGATGGTGTCTCTGGCAGGACAGTCCGGGAGTTTGGCATGAAAGCTGGCAAGATGCGCATTAGCTGGAACTCCCACAGGGTGCAAACCACAGCACGTGAAACTTGGGAGCAGTGGCGTCCACTGGGCGAGGGACAGTCATGGCCACTGTGGCCCACTGATGGAGGGACATGCAGGATGGTCCTTGTTTTGTGAGCTTGCCGTAGGATCCACCTTTGTATCTTTATTTGGTCTTGAAGTTTGCCTAAGTGTTACAGCGGACCAGGAAAAGAAACTGAGTCTGGCTGAGACTTTCACGAGAGCAGGAGGAGGTGAAGGGGAGGGAGAAGAGTGTGTTAATTTGGGCTCAGAGTTAGTGTTTGCTGTGGGGGCCAGGGTGGGGCAGGAAGGGACTGGCTGCCCAGCAGGGTGCCAGGGACCAAATGGCATGGCAGAGAACAGAGTGACAGCTGTTCCTCTCCTTCTGCACCCGAACAGCCCACCGAGAGTTGCTATCAGCTGGTGCCACCAACCCCAGGAGACATTAGCTCCAGAGCTTTGGGGTCCCCCGGGTACCATCCACGAAACTCATCATCTTCCCCCCTTGTCCTGCAGTTCCTGCACGAGAAGCACCCGCTGCCCATGCTGGAAACCCACTCTTGGTGCTTCTCTCTCCTTCATGCTCTGTATCCAATCCATCCTGACCTCCTGCTTGTTCAAGCTCTAGTAAGGTCTAAATCTGTAGTCAGAAAACCGGGATACAGCCCCAGCTTGTAACGTACTGACTGTGTGACCTTGGGCAGGTCACTGTACTTGGAGCCCTGGTTTTCCCATCCATCAGATGGGAGACAAGTACTTACACCCCAGGGATGCCGTGAGACTAAGCGAGGTGACATGGAAGAGTGGTGAGCAGGGCGCCTGACTCACAGAATGTGCGCGAAAACCATCCGCCCCCCAGGCCTTGTTCAGGCTACACTCATCTCCCCCAAGTCGTCCTCCCAGCCCACAGAATGACTCCATCTGATTCAGTCCCCCCAGTGCAGCGAGATGCCCCTTCTGAAGGGAGAGGATGAAGCCCTAACCCCCTGAGTTGGGGGAAAGCCTTCCATTCTCTGGCCGAGGACTGCTGAGCTGCCTCTTCCAGCACCTGCCCCCAGAAGGCCCCCCCTGAAGCCAGATGGGGTCCAGCGTGCTCCGAAGTGCTCCCCCACTGGCCCGTACCACCACCCCATTTCTCATGCTGTGTGCAAATTGCTGGATCCTCCAGCACACGGTGATCTCCTCCAGGGCAGAGCCGAGAGCCATGCCCTTCAGAGGGCTCAGTTCGTGGACGGAGCCGGCTGACCCTGGAGGGTGGGCGTGAGGCTCACTGTGTCACATTTGAGGGAGGCCACTCACAAATGTCTGGCGTCAGCTTCAGTTTAGGCCAGCCCAAGACACGAAACCCTTTAATGGCAGAAACACTAGGATTCAGCGGGTATAAATTGTGTATACCCATAAATGTCCTGGTGTGCTAATCCGCCCTAAGGCTCTAATAATAGTCTTGTGGAGGTGGACCCCAGGGGAAGGGGAGTGAGTGGGACAGGAAATGTTTAGGTATCTCTCACAGCCAGATGGAATGCGGGGATCTGTACTCCCTGGGGGTACCGGAGTCCGGCACATGGGTCCACAGTGCTTTTCCCCTCTAAGGGTGACAGGATGCAGAGCAGGCAAGATTGCGCTTTTAAGTTAGGAACCCCCAGATGAAATAAGTTGTTCCTTCATTTTATATAATTTGGTAGATCTCATACTTATTCCTCTGTGTTTAGTGGGCAGGACTCCGGAACTGTGGCTGTTTGGTAGGAACGACCAAAAGCAAATGGTAAACAGGAGAGAAGACACACACACACACACACACACACACACACACACAAAGTCAAATCAAAACACTGCCGCAGCCTCGCCGCCACCACCACTGGCTGCCAGGCTGCCTGGCTCTGAATTCTTGAGTCCTTGCTACAAACACCACCGGTCCAGATTCTGAGCCAGGGCTGAAAACTGGCTCCTTCTGAAACAGCCTGAAGACTCAGACCTGAAGTCTCTGATCTCCCCAGCTTCTTGGTACAGTCGGTGGTGCTCTTTCCTCTAAAAAGGCTTCTGCCAGACCCTCGGCGAAACCCTGCTGCTCCGTGCATCCTGGATGCGGAAGGTAAGCCTGGAAGGCGCAGGAGGACTTCCTGAGCGAGTGCTACCATTCTGTCCAGCCCTCAGCCAGAAAAGGGAGCCTGGAGATTCAAAATCCTTCCCGGGAGGTAGAGAAAGGTGGTTCCCACTTAATTCCCTCCTCAGGCTCAGAAACGGGGGAGTGAAGAGACCTCTAGAGGCAGATTTGGGGAGCACATCTAGGGGGATTCCACACACCTCTTTCCTGCCTCTACCCAGCCACTAATTAAATTTAAGATCTGTAACAGTTCCACCATCTTGTAGAGTTTCTCTCCAAGAAAAGAGAAAGTTAATTCCGATTTTTCCTTAGTATCTGCGAAGCATAACCCTTCCTAGTGGCGTCTTAGTCTTGGGTTATTTCAGGTCTCCATAAGTACTTTTCTTTGTTTTGTTTTTGGCTGTGCAGTGGCTTGGAGGATTTTAGTTCTCCGACCAGGGATTGAACCAGGCCACTGAAGTGAAAGTGCTGAGTCCTAACCACTGGACTGCCAGGGAATTCCCTCCATAAGTACTTTTAGATTTCATCGGTATGCCCACTCCTGTCCAATGCCATCATTTAAAAACATCTGTATCGGGCTTCCCTGATGGCGCAGTGGTTGAGAGTCTCCCTGCCGATGCAGAGGACAAGGGTTTGTGCCCTGGTCCGGGAAAATCCCAAATGCCACGGAGCGGCTGGGCCCGTGAGCCATGGCCGCTGAGCCTGCGCGTCCGGAGCCTGTGCTCCGCAACGGGAGAGGCCACAACAGTGGGAGGCACGCGTACCACAAAAAACAAAACAAAACAAAACAAAAACATTTGTATTTCCACTAATAAACTCAAATTATCTTTGCTTTTTCCCATCACACCACCCAGAGCCTTTTCACAGAATTGTCACTGGTCCCCTGGCCACTATCCTGATGCCTGTGTGATACTCCATCAGGTTCCTTGGGGCCCCGTCTACCTAGCATGGCCTCGCGATTATAGTCAGCTCATCACCTACAATGATCAACTCAGATTTCCTCCCTTTGAGAACCTTGCAGAACAATCTCAGAACATACCATCGCCCCCCCACCTTGGTCTCGGGGCCAAAGAAGACCCACAGGCTTCTTAGCGGAAGAGGTGCTGGAATGACACAGGTGCTTTCTCAACATCACTCCCACAAGGGTGATGAGAGCAGCGAGGATGGGGACCTGAGCCATCCTTGCCGCGAGCTGGGGCTCCTGGCAGAGCACCTGTGGGCCTGGGGAGGGTGGACCATGGGGTGCTCCCCGGGCTCCCTCCTTGTGGGTGCTCCGTGAGGGGAGTGGCATCCGTGTGGGGAGGGAAACAGTGTGGAGAGGGAGACCAAGTGCCTGAGAAGCTGTCCTGATGGCCAAGCCAGCCTGAGGCACCTCAGTCATAGGAAGGAACTTTGAACTTACAGCTGAGCGTGGTGAGGTCTCTTGATTCCATGGGACCTACCACAGTGGATGCTCCTGTCATTAACCTGACATTAACCTGACAGATTCTTCCAGAGAGTTCCCCAGCTCTTTACTACCAGTGTGACGCTAACGGCAGAACCCGAGAAACATTTTACCAAGAGAGCAGATGCACTTTCCTTCTCTCGTAAGAGCCCTTGAGACCTCAGGGTGAGGCTACGATGCGACCCTCAACTCCCTCTCCCGGCAGGCGCCACTGTCATTCGGTTTCATGTCTGGCCTGAACGGTGAAGCCAGTTTAATCTGAGAATGGCTGGCTCCCGAGATCACCGTAAAGAAGCCCAGGCATTGTTTTCCTTCCAGGCCTCGCTCTCCTGCCGCAATCCCAGAGTGGAATAAACATCCACCAGCAGGTTGGCCCGAAGGAGTTAGGGAGAGGAGGAAGCACAAGGCCTGGGGTCAGTTTCCACCAGCATGGGCGGCTAAAACAATTCCCAGGAGCTCTCTCTGCCAAACACGGGGGTTGGTGGGGAGCCACTGCGGGGAGGCAGGAGCCTAGATTCCTCTCTTGAAGCCCAGTGAGCGGCTGGCCGGCACAGCTGCCACAGACTCAGGGCGGAATGAGGGCAGAGATGGCATCTTCCCCAACTAGTGACCAAAACAAATCCTGCCTGTAACCTTTGCCACAGAAGCATCCCCGCTTTTGTGGAACAGGGATTAATCTAGTCTCACAAATATTTTTTTTTCCTGGAAAATTTCAGCATATTAAATACAGGCTCTTGCCAGTTAGGAACGGAAGCCTCAGCGAGGGCCCCTCGGATGTGCGTGCGCCCAGCAAGCTTGGGGTTGGGTGTGGGTGAACATGAACTTTCACACGAAGTCTGGGTAACCTAAATGAGTTTCAAAATAAACAAACTGGACAGACAGACGTACATTTGGCAAAAAGACATGAGAAACAAATGGACAGACAGAAGCCAGGTAAAGAGTGGGAAGGCAGGAAGTGAAGTGTACCCTGGACCTCAGCCACTCTGGCCCAAGCCTGGCTGGGTCAACGCTAAGTGGGAAGGGACCGGAGAGCCCCTGGGAAGGCTGTGGGAGGCGTCTCTGGGGATTACGGCTTCCTCCACCACAAGCCTGCATGGGGCCAGAGGGGTGAGTACATGGGTCTTCTGCAAGCTGATGGAGAGTGGCAACCACAGGAGTTTGTGTCCCTCCAGCACCTGTAACCATGTTGCAAAGAGAGTAAAGCAATGGAGCCATGACGGGACCTGGCTGTCCTGAAGCTTAAACATGTCCAGGGCATGTTTAAGAGATTACAGACCACGCAACATGAAGGCAGTCTCTGCTGTGAACCAAGGAGGGGCAATTTCGACCTAGTCCACCAGGCAAGACGTGGCTTTAGAGCCATGGTTGGTGAAGCCCTTGGTGAGCATGGAGCAGAGAGACATCAGTGCCCAGAGTGTGACTGACAGGTGGGCTCCTCCTGAGAACTCATCCTGGATTCAGTTTAGTGTCATGAGAAGGAATAAGGGGCACGTTGATGGCCCTGATTGAATTTATAGAGTTAGGGCTCCAGGGAGAAGAGTTACCCTCGACCCCTGATCGTTCCTTTGGGATCCAAATCTAGGGAGCACAAGGCAACTGGTGGTAGCCCAGGGCTCACTGGGTCACAGAGCTAGTCTATAAAATGCTGGCTTTGAAATTCCTCTCTGATCCTAACTAAACACTCTCCTTTGAGTGGCTACAGGTTCCCTTTTCAAGGGCTCAGGCTCTCTTTCCAAGACCTTATCACAGAGGCCGTGTCTGCCTTAAACTGCCTGTTGATGGAAACAAGACCAGGCCCCCTGCCATGGGATCTGCAAGATCATGATGGAGTGGGCACGGTCAGGTCAAATCGGAAGGCTTTGGAGGTATTTTTGTGCCTTTCTCCATGCCCAAATAGATTCGCTTAGAGCAGAGTCGCTCTTTGCCCAAGGACTCTCCCAAGGCTGCCTCACTTCCTTTCAGCAACTGGCTCCCAGCACTTTAGCAAAGCCCATGCCTTCTTGCAGGAACTGCAGGGCAGGAGATGGGTGTCCCAGGGTGAGAGCAGGGGTGCGAGCAGGGGAGCGTCTCCCACCAAGTTCATGTTCAGCAGACTGCCACTCACCGGGTAAGCAGACCGCAGAGCACAGCTTATTGTCCAGTGCTTTCATGCTGGCGATGTCAAAGTCATTGTTATTGTCACACTCCATACCTAGAAATGCGAATGTCCTCTGGCCTCTAACGGAGTTAAGGCAGTTAGAGAGGACCTGGCTGTGTTTTTCTCTGCTTTGCTGTCCTTAAAATAAAAATCTTAAGGATGGAGACAAAAAACATCAAATCATATGTTAAAAAAAAGACAATAATTAAGTGGGGAGAGAGGACAATAAAGGAAACTGCGTGGGTACGTTTGTGTTCTCGCTCTGTTCTGCTCTGTTTCCTTAACTGGCCCCTTTCCAGCCTTCGTTCCAGGGAAATCAGACCCTGGGGAGGTCTGTGGGATTCGGACACGCAGACCCGGGCCCAGAGCAGAGCCTAAGCCAGGCTGGAAGAGCTAGGAGAGCCACGGGGGAAGTGACCCCGGGCTCAGGCCTGTGTCTGTCGGTGCACGTGAGGTGTGTTTATGACCACAAGGCTCTGCGAAATGACTAATACATAAAATGGCAATTAAAGCTCTTTGGTCCCGTAATTTTGCACCTCAAATCAAAGAATCGCATTGCTTGCAAAATTATGATTTATTTTCTTTGAGACTTAATTTTCTATTCTGAAGATGTTTTAAGGGGCTGACCAGAAACCTACAGTCGTGTAAGATGGGAAGGGGACAATTTTAGATGTTATTTTTTCAAGCCCCCACCCGGTTTTTTTTTCCTTGGTGAAAGGGAGAGGAAGAAACATACATCTACTGTGTACAGCATGTCAGGTGGAAACCACATATGGAATGTCAGGCGGAAACCACGTACTGCCCTGTGCCTTTTAGAAGCAAATATTCTACTGGGGACGACAATCACAATGGAGAACTCAGAGCCTTGCGCCCTGAAGACATCAACCGAGGAGAGGTAGCGCCCAACTCCGGCTTGGTTGGCGTGCACGTGCGGCAGAGGCACAGCCTGGGCGACCACCCCTCCTCCGGCACTACTTGGCCAGGAGAGAGTGGTCATGTGCACATGCGCACCCCCTGCACACCACACCACCCCCCAAGCAACTGCCATGGCCAAAGCAGAAGCGACTAGCATGACATCTGCATCCAGGCTGGGATCCAGGTTTGCTCTGGAGGTTGCCCTTCTGTGGAGGCACCTCAGAGGAGCAGACGGAAGAGACACCGGTTCCTGGGACGCCTGGTCCTACAATCCCAGGTGGGATTCCCAGCTCGCCTACCCTCCCCCCCCCGCCACTTCCTTGCTCTATATGTAGGTCGTTCCTTCGCTTCTCGGCTTACTAGAAACCAAATTCTTCCGACTGAAGATATGATTGACCTTATTTACAAAACAGAAATAGAGTCACAGGTGTAGAAAACAAACTTATGGTTATGGCGGGGGGCAAGGGAGGGGAGGGATAAATTGGGAGATTGGGATTGACATATACACACTACTATATATAAAATAGATAACTAATAAGGACCTGCTGTAGAGCACAGGGGACTCTACTCAGTACCCTGTAATGGCCTATATGGGCAAAGAATCTAAAAACAGAGTGGATATATGTATATGTATAATTGATTCACGTTGCTGTACAGCAGAAACTAACACAACATTGTAAACCAACTCTTCCAATTTAAAAAAATATATCTACTTGAGGCCTGAATGATGGTAAAGAGACTCGTTCCAATAGCCTACAAACACTAGTGTACGCTGAGCTGCTAACGTCTCTTCACCTCACCTTTGCTGTGCCGCCAGGGCTGTGATCCTTCTGCTACTGTAACATCAGCCGTTTTCGTCACTAAAGCAGGAAAACCTACTGCCTAACAGTCGGTTCCCCCAAGGGGAGGAAGCTGTTCTCCTGCTGCAGCTGAACTTTGGGGCTGCTAGAGCAGTTCTGTGAGACTCGGCTGAGAAGCTGAAGCAGGAAGGAAGGGGATGGCAGTTGCCCAAGAAGCTTCAGGATCTACTCAACGTAGATGGAGAACTCCATGTATCTTCTGCAGCCTTGGCTCAGAGGCCCAGAAAGAGCCAGGAAGGCTGCTGAGGTCCTCAGATACCCTGCTTGCTTTGATATTCCATCAAGAAGACAACCTTTCCCCAAAGCCACACCCTTGAGCAGTGCCACCAAGTCACACCAGTGCCCCTTTCTCTACCCTTCAGAGAATACCCGGGAAAGAAATATAATAAAAGGGAGCAAAAGACCAGGTCTTTTACCATCTTCTTGTGTGGGTGATCCGTCCTCTTCTTCTAGAACCTCATTTCCCTAGGACAGAAGGAAGGCACTGTGAGTCCATAAAGCAGTGAAATGAGTCTACTGATTGTCAGAAGACAGAACTAATCACCCTCATGGTATCCATATATTTCCTGTCCGTGTGAGATGGCTGGGAGGCCCAGCAGAGGCAGATTTTGCTTGGCGAGGCAGGATCGGCCCGTAGGGACCAGGTCTGAGGCAGGTTCCAGAGGGACTAGGTCAGAGGCACCTTACAGAGGGACCCTGGGACTGTCAGGAATAGCCTTGGTCATAGTTTAGCTCACACTGTTTCTCTCAGGTGGAAATCAAAGTTGTCAAATGAAAAAGCAAACCGTGAGATCATAAAACTTTCAGGAACCCTTTAGGATCCCCAATCCCATCCAGATACTCCTTTGAGAACATCTGGCTCAAGAGAAAGTTGTAGAGTCCCCACTGGGAGCTGGGCATTCCATATACTTCAGGCACACCTCCGTCAGAGCACTGCTCACGCTGAGTTATAACTCTGATTCCTCCATCAGATGGAGCTCCGGGATGGGTGGGATGGGTGGATTGGGGGTGTGGGCAGGCAAAAGCCATGTCACTCGGTCTTTGTGTCCCCCAGTGCCAGGAAGATGTGAGATGCCTGTGCCAGGTAAATACTAAGTGAATTGGAGGACAAACACCCTCTCAAGGGTCTGGCCTGGAAGACTTCCCTCTGGAACTCACCCCACGCCTATTACGCTGAGACCAGCGCCCTCTGCTAACCGGACAGTCCCTCTGCTCTGCACCCTGCCTCTAACAGATCCAAGTGCACCACCTTGGAAGGCTTCTTCCAGAAGAGCCCCCATCCTATTTGCATCCTGTGCCAGCGCCGGCAGTCCCTCTGACCGGGGAGGGGCACCAGCGTCCACCTTGCTCTTACCTCTGCATCCTGCTCTTCAGTGGTGGCGACGAGGCCCGCAAAGTTGCAGTCTGGTGACGCCGCTGGCGTCACCTGCAAAGGAGCAACAAAAGTCAAGGTGCAGATGCCACCGGCTCTCCTACCCAGCTCGCCTGGCCGCAAACGCAAACCAAGTCCTCAGGACAGAAGTGATGCCACATGGAAGATCACATCTGAGGGAGTCTGTGATTCAACAACCCGGTACCGTGTTTTCCAGGGCTCCCCTCCCGAGCACTGGGGGGCTTTGCCGATCTCCCTGGCAGGCCCTGGACTGAGCTCCTTGGGACTCGAGTACAGAGCAGAGCAGAGCGGCGAGGGCGATCCCATGCTCCTCTCTTACGTCTCCTTCTTCTGAGGGGGTCCTGCTGGCGGCCCGGGGCCAGGGGAGAGCCTCCCCGTCCTCTTCCGTGCCAGGGGCGATGTAGGAGCCGGACATGGAGGAGACGGTGTCGGTGCTGACCTGGGAGGACACCATGGACATGACCTTCCTTCTTCAAGTCTGGGTCCCCAGTATGTTGAGGGGGGCAGAGGCGGGGAGAAGAGTGTTTCCTGCCCTCAGCTCAGCTCTTCAGGAGGCCTGGCGCATTTGCTTCAGGCCAGCATGGAATCCCATCCCGGGGGCCTTCCCGTCACTGGAGCTGGGGGTGGCCTGTCCAGTGGGCAGACGGCGAGGGTCCCCAAACACTGAGTTCCTGAACATTGCCCCTCCTCCCTTTCCTGGCTGGCGATACATGGGGGAGGGAGGATAAGGAAGAGGTGGAAAGTGAGGAGACAGCAAGCTGGCTTCTTGCTTTGGGAAGGGACTGTACCACACCTGAGGGTGAAGTGGCTGAAGGGCTTCTCACCTCAAAAGTGGAGATCAAAGGAAATGCGAAACCTGCCCAGAGAGCTTGAGTCATGGGCTCAAAGCCACACAGGGCAAAAGAGAAAGGACAACTCAGTGCAACATGGGGTCCTGGATTGGGATGCTGGAATGGAGAGGAGCATTACTGGGGTGATCTGCAAGACGTGAAGGGGGTCTGCGGTTACATGGGATTACCAGGTCAGTGTTCATTTCCTGATTGTGATGGTGGTACTGGGATTATGGAGGCGTGTCCTTGTTCTAAGGAAACACACACTAAAGTATCTAGTGCTAATGGGGCAGCCTGTCTGCAACTTACTGTTAAGGGCGCAAAATATATATTGACTGGGATTACATCGAATCTCTAAATAAATACGGAGTCACTGAACGTTTTTTCAAAAAGCCACCCAGCCAAGGGCCGGGGCAGGGATGAATAGGAGGGACAGGATCCACTCACGCTTCCCGCCCCCTCCACCGCCAACCCCCAAACGCTGCCTGCTGAAAGGGTGTGTGAAGCCCTGTGTTCTGGCCGCTTCGGAGCCCCCTCTTAGCTTTGGCTGCTCGTTGGCAGCATCCATGGACCCTTAAAAGTGCCAGTGTTTGGGTCCCAGCCCCAGAGACGCTAGTCCCAAGCATAGGGATTTTCAGGAGCTCCTGGGGATTCTTCCTGGCAGCCAGAAGCTTCTTCAGCCTTTCCTTACGTGGCAGGCAGTTCTGCCAGCCCCTGACCTTGCCCCTCTTCCCCCAACATGGGCCCAGGCAGAGGGTGAGGAGGGGGGACAGTGACCGGCACCACCTGTCAATCCAGGGCGTACCCATTTTGGCGGGGGCTGGAGGCTGAGCCTGGGGACCAGTGGAGAGGCTGGAGCCCCCATGTTCCCCCAGTGCTGGGGAGCGTGGGCAGGAAGGCCGGAGGGTGGTGGGGAGAGGGAGGGAGTCGTTGCTTAGGGGGTGAAGGGAGTCTCAGAGGGAGGTTGGGGCAGCCTCCTCAGCAAGCGGTGGGAAGGGGATGGGCTGCCTCCTGAGCTCTGTAAGGCCCCAACCCGCCTGGCCCTGCAGTGTGCGCACCCTTCGGAAATATTTTGAGTAATTAGCAAGGGAAAGCAGCAAGTTGGCGGGGGAATGCCAGGTTGTCCTGGAGCCAGCCTCCAGTGCAAGGAAAGAAAGGGGCCTCAGGAGAAAGGGGCCCGTGGAGGCTGGGCAGGATTGTGTAGGACAGTGCCCGTTTGTGTGTGTGTGTGTGTGTCTGTGCGCACGTGCACGTGAGTGCTGGGGGAAGGGGCTGTGCACCACAAGGGCGTGCTGGCGGGGCCAGGTGCAGGCTCGGGGGAGAGATGGGTTCCAGGCAAAGCTGGGGTGAGGGGGTGGAAAGGTGCCTGCTGAGTGTCACATATTTGCTGTGCCTCAGTTTCCCCATCAGAACTCTGGTACGTTGATTCCTCACAGGCTGGAGCTGTAGGGTCTAGGCACCCCTTCTTCCGTCTGCCCTGATGGCCTCCCTCAGCCCCAACCTGCATTGGAGGGAAGGCCCTGGGCGGGGTGAATGAACCCCAGGGTGGCAAGTGGGGCCCCAGGGGCTGGGGCCCTCTGACCTCACACCCTGTCCCTTCAGGAAGGGACCAAGGGAGGGAGGAGCTGGAGACAGGCCCAGGCGAGGACCGCAGGTGAGTCTGGGCAGGCCCTCAACTTGGGCGAGGTGGGGAACGTGAGCCGAGCCCTGGGCAAGAACGGCCTTTGTGAGTGAGTCCCCAGGGCCAGGGAGGGGGCTGTGCCTCCTTTGCCGCCTGCTCCTCGGGGCTGTGGGCACAGTCTCCCCATTGCACATAGAGAGGTGCCGAGGCCCTGGCTGCAGGGGACCCCCGAGGGCCGCCTCTCAGCCCCTTTCTCTCTGGGCACCCAGAGATCCTGAGGAGTGCATCAGGGGACACTCTGCAGGCCTTTGGTGCCCCCCATCTTCCTCCCAGCCATTCCCCCTTGGGCCGTGGCCTCCCCAAAACTGGCCCATGCTTTTCCCCAGAGAAAGTTGCAAGCAGGTCCATTTTGAGACTTTTTAAAACTTTACTTTTAAAAATGTTTTTATTGTAAATCACTTTCTATGAAAAAGGTTAAATTGCCCGATGGGTTAGGAGAGTGGATGTGGGATGCAGCCCAGGGCGTTTATGGTGGAGCAAGACACTCCCCTGCAGGAGTGCAAGCAAGGGCACGGGGCCATCCCCCCATTCCTGGTCCCAGTGGTTCTAGCAAGCACTGCGTCCCTCCCAGTTAAGCCTCAGCTCTAGCTACACTCACTACATTAGTCTGTCTGTCCCCTTTCCCTCCGCAGCTTGGCTGCCCCAGCCCCTAACCCCCAGATCCCCATCTCCCCGCTGCTCTCAGCCTCAAGTTGGGCTCAAAGATTAGGGACACATACCCTCTGCCCCACCTCTAGGGATGAAGCCAGAAGATCCCAGAGGCCTTAGAAAATCTCCTGGCTCCACCCGGCACCCCGGCCTCCTTTCTGTCTCCTCTCTCTTCCCCCCTCCGCCTAGCTCCTCCTCACAGACTGCCAGGAGAGGCCTCTTGGGTGTTCATTTGCAGTCACCTAATCAGCATTGGTTGTACCTGGGAACTTGCTCTGGATAGAGACCTGGGGAGGAGAGCAGGAGAGAGAGAAGCTTGGAAGCTAAGGTGTACTGGGGCGGGCCCTGTACTGATGATTCCAGCTTGGCCAGGGCCCCCCCAAGCCGCAGCTCTCATAGTGCAGGGCCCTTAGCGTGTCTCTGGGGCAGGGAAGAAGTGGATCAATGAAACACTGTGTGTATGGGGGGCTGGGGAGCGGAGGCAGCAATTTGGGTCCTGGGCCCCAATTCTCAGCCTGCTGGACTAGAATCTGAGGATGGCCTGGGCTGGGGGCCGTGTGGCCTGGTGGGGTGAGCTGGCCCAGCCCCTGCCTGGGCGGTAGGGTGTCCATGGGCCTGCACTGGTGGGGAGGGGGGCAGTCTGGGCCCAGACTTCGGTGCTGTCTGGAGGTGGGGCAGGGCCTGGCTTCTTACAAGAAGGCGCCCAGGCTGGCCCAGTCATGCAGGTCAGAGGCCAGTGTGGCATCCCCGGCCTCAAAGAGGGGCTCGGGGGGCAGGGAGCTACGGGTGCTCTCGTCCCAGGGGTGCTCCAGGAAGGATGTGGCCAGGAAGGTCTCATCAAAGTCCAGGCTGTCGGTAGCCTGCTCCGCTGGAGGCCCCCAGGTAACAGGGCAGTCGATGTGGTGGCCATGGATGGTGAGGTCCACGTCCCCATGTGAGGCAGGGCTCAGCGGCGGGATCAGCTCCGAGGTCTCCAGCGTGCCCAGCTCCCCGTCCAGCGTGCCAGCGTCCAAGATGGCCTCCCAGTCAAAGTTGCCCTTGAGGGGTTCCAGCTCACCCTGCTCCTCCTGGGTCAGCAGCAGGGGGCTGGAGGGCCGCGGGACCTTGGCCTCCTGCTTGGGCAGCGGCTGTTGACGCTTGCGCCCCAGCCTGCCCTCGCCTGCACCCCAGCCCGCCTCCCCAGTGGCCTCCTCGAACTCCCGCAGCAGCTGCTGGGCCTCGGTGCTCACGGTCAGTGGCCCGGCCCATGGGGCGGCGCTGGGCTCTGGCGCGGCCTGGCGGGCAAAGGCCGGGTGGATGTGGACTGGGGGCAGCCGCTGCTTCTTCAAGGCCCCACTCAGCAGCCGCTCGGCGTACTGGGGGTCGATGCGCCAGAAGCGCCCCTTGCCTGGCTCGTCCTTCTCCCGAGGCATCTTGATGAAGCCCTTCTTCAGGGACAGGTTGTGGCGGATGGAGTTCTGGACACAGGGAGGTAGGAGAGAAGGAAGACAGCTGGGAGAGTGGGTGGGGTCAGTGATGGGGGGCTCCTAGCGCCACTGCCAGTCCCACCACCACCTTCTCTCCGATGGGGGCAGGGGAGACAGAGGCGCTGCTCCGAGCGGGAGGCTCTGGGACACCAGCCACGGGGCACCAGGAGCTGGGAGTGCTGTCGGGGGCTTTTGTTCCCTTTGGCCAGGATATCTGCCTGCTCGGTCATCCGAGCCCTGAGCCGCAGGTTGGCTCTCAGTGCCAGCCTGTCCTGCCCTCCCTCCCTTACCATGCCGCTTGCGGCCTCTGGCCAAAGGCCTTGGCTCCCCCAGGTCCTGGACGGCCATCTCCCTCTGCCCGGGCCTGGCTGGCCTTCTCTGTATGTGAAATGAGTGAGTGGGTGTGAGGGTGTGTGTGTGTGGGGGGGGATGAAGTGTGGGAGGATCTGATGACTTTCCTTGTTTCTAGAGCCGGCTGCTGGCCTGGGCCCTCACCCACCAAGTCCCCCTCCTCCCACCCCAGGCTCTGAGGCCTCAGTTGATTATTACCCAGCCAAGAGCATAGCGCTCATTCCTGGGGCCTCTCAGGCTTGGGGTAGGGTGGGGGGTGGTGGAGGGTCTCTGCTTTCTCACCAAGGTTACAAATGGTACCTGCCCCAGGGTCAGGGCCCAAGCAAATGTGGAATAGCTGTGATCACAGGAACTCTGATCCTGTGACCTGTGTCACAGGGAAGGATCTGTGCATCCTCAGGGTCTCTGTCCCCAAGTAGCCCCTGATCCTGATGGTCGAAGAGGCTCAGGGCAGTGTGTGCCCAGCCTGAATCACCATCCTGCCTTGTTCACGCCTGGGTGCACAGTCCAAACCACGCTGGGGCACAGGGGTCTGGGGCCTGGTGGGTGGGGCCGGCAGGTGAGTAGTGCCCCCTGGCAAGACTGGGAGGTTTACATGGTGGTCTGGGCCCCTTGGCTGCTCTGTGCCAGGTTCCGGAGACTTGGAACATGAAGCCAGTGTGGGAGGAAAGAGCCCCTGTGGAAAGCACGTGGCTGAGGTAATTGTCCCCCCAGGGAGGTTGATGAGAAGAGGGGGAGGAGTGTAGGCAGGAAACTAGGGAGGGCTTGGGGTGGGGGCTGGCACAGCAGCTTTCGGAAGGCCCCGTAGCCCTTCCACTGGGACACAGATGGCCTTCACACCCCGCAGCACGCCCCTCTCCCCTCCCACAGCCCCTCCAGCCAACTGAAAGCAGGCGGGATGCAGAGCCTGGCAGGAACGATGCTCTGCCTCCAGTCAGGCCCTGACAAACTGACCTTGAGGAGGGTAGTGTCGAGGAATTGCAGGACTTGGGACAAAAATGTGTCCCTCAGTCCATCAACCTACCCTGGGGGGCTGTGTCCACGCATAGTTCAGCCCTGGTCTTTGGGCTGAGCCTGCCAGACGAGTGACAAGTTCTTTCCACTTGAACCTCTATGTCGGCACCCCTGCAGCCCTCTGAACATCCTCCCTCCTCCACCTCTGAAGTCAAAGGGGCAGCAGTCCAAGCACTGGGCTCCCTTGAGGTCCTTCCTGGACGGCCTTCCTCTCTCGGAGCCCTGGCCATACCGCGCCTACTTGGCCTGCGGATCTGGGATGTGAGTCCAGTCCTCGCAGGCATGGGGAGGAAGGGAGGGAGTGCCTCCCTACCTGCCAGGTGGGATCAGCGTGGCGGAAGTAACAGAAGTTGTCCGTGATCCACTTGTAGATGGCCGACAGGGTGGTCTTGGTGGCCTTGCTGGCCTGCATGGCCATGCAGATGAGCGTGGCATACGAGTAGGGCGGCTTCATGTGCGGGTTGGTGGCGTAGTCCACGTCGTAGGGAGGCGAGGCCTGCAGCCCCGAGGGGGCGCTCCGCGGCGTGCAGGAGGACGTGGGCTTGCCGGGTGTGTGCGGCTGCCCCAGGCAGGCGGGGTCCGCCGCCAGGGGAGACCCCGGCTCGGCCGAGTCTGCCAGCTCGTGGGAGCCGTGGGGGTCGGTGTCCCCCGAAGGCAGGGCGGGGAGCTCGGCGTTGAGAATGGAGAATTCCTGCAGCCACTGCAGGCTGGTCAGGCTGTCATTCAGGGCGTTGGACTCCTCCAGGCCGCCTTCCGGTCCGGCCTCCTCCGCTGCCCCTGCTCCCGAGACGCGTAGCCAGCTCTCCGCCATATCTGCGGGGACTCTCCGAGGGGGCTGTCAACATCCACGAGCCGAGCCGAGGGTGGCCGCCGAGCTCTCCGGCCCGCTGACTCCCGCGGCTTCAGTTACGCAGCCTCCCGGAAGCGGGCTTCCATCCCGCGATCCGGGGGTAGCCTCCTCCAAACGGAATGTGGTGCCTGCGGGGACCAGAGCGGGAACTGAGCCCTCTTTCCCCACCCCCGAGGGGAGAGTGTGGGCGAGGGGGGAGGCTCTTACTAAAATCCTTCCTGCAGCCGGGGAGGATCTTTTACTGCCGAGGTCTGGGAAACAGAAGGTGTGCCCGGGAGTCCGACCCACACGGGGTTCGCCTCGCTCTTTTCCTCTTGGATCTTTTAGAGGAGACTTAATTAGCCCAACGAGGGAATAGTGTAGGGGCATGCGAGGCCACCCGTTTCTCCCTCAAAGCGGGGAATTAACCCCCCTCTCTCCGTCCACAACCAATGGAAATGGGGCGAGAGAGTCCAGGAGGGCAGTACGACGGGTCGGGGGGCGGGGGAGGTCGTCTGATCTTTGAAAAGGGATATTAGGATGGGGCTCAAGGGGAAGGAAGGAAACAATACAGAGAGTTATAAGGGGGTGGGAAGTGAGTGTCCCCCAAACGCCTCTGATGTCAGTCCCCGGGCCCTCCACTTCCGTCGGGGACGGATGGGAGAGCGGGCTGGTACTGACGCCCTCCCTTCCCACGGCCGGCAGCCCTCCCCGTCCCTTACCTGGCTCAGAGCGCAGCCCGGGCCAAAGGAAGCTTCTCAAAGAAATTCCTCCCACCGCCCACCCTCACCGCGGCTCTCTGCTCCCAGCTCCAGGGCCCAGCCAGCAATCCTCGTCGCCACTCACGCCCGCCGGCGCCTCTCTGAAAGCCAGCGGCCGGGGACCGGCACTCAGTAGCCGCTCGCAAGGCGTCCCCTGCTGCCGTGGCGACGCCCCGCCCATATAAACAGCTTCCGCTTCTGCCATTGGCCAGGGCATCTCCACAGAGACCGCGGGCTCTTAACCGCTCTCTCACGCGGTAACTCTCTTCCAGCTCCCTCCTGCCGCCCTCTCCCGCGCGCGACCCAGCCCCCTACCCGCCACCGCGTCCCGGCTCCGCGCATTCCCGCCCGAGGGTCCCGCGCAGGGCTCGGAGAGGCGCGCGGCTCGGCGCTCCCGCAGAGGCCCCGGGGCCCTCGGCGAGCAGTTCGCCGCGGGAACCGTCCTCCGCCCCACCCCCTTCCCATCTGGGCTGCTCAGAGGTGGCGACGGCTCCTGGGACGCAGCCCGTGGCGCGGGGGCCAGGGCTGGGTGCATGCTTGGGGCTTTCCTTTCCTCTCCTCTCCTCTGGGCTGCGAGTGGCACTTCCTCACGTTTCTGCGGCCTGTCCCGGTCTCCCGACCGAGTGTCGTCTTGGTGCCCGCAAGCAGGTCTGACTCTCCGATGCCACCTGCCGCTCAGGTCCGCAGAAACCGCAGCCCCGGTCGCAGGCACCCCAAGGCGGCTAGGGTAATCCAGTGTTTCCCGGTAAGCGCTCCTTCCCCGCCCCGTCCTCTGCAAGATTCCCAGAAGCTGACATTCCAGAGGCTTCTTCGGAAGTGCTCTCCCTCCTTTCCAGATAGCCGAGGAAACAGAGCCGCTGGGTGAAACCCAGGAAAGCCGTGGACTTGCCAAATTCTTTGACTGGGGTCATTTGCCCCATTAATTTCACCAGCCTTTAAGTGACGGACTAACGGTGGACTGTGGTCCTTCCTCCTCCCCTCCCCCAGCCTCCCTCCAGTCACCAGCTTTCCTGCTCTTCAGTTATTGAGGAGCTGCAGTTGGAAGTTCTCTGGTTGAAGGGGGTGGGTGGAGGTGAGGGCTCCTTATCAGGCCTCTGGGCAGGAGCTGTGCCCAGGGGATGGTACACCAGTTCCCACCCAGAAACATGTCTTTCCCTCTACCCCTTGCCCTCTCTCACTCCTCCATGTCCAGCTTGTCTTGAGGCAAAGTTTTTTTTTTTCTTCCCAAGTATTTATTTTTATTTTTATTTTATTTTTATTTTTTTATTAGTTTCTGCTTTATAACAAAGTGAATCAGTCATACATATACATCTGTTCCCACATCCCTTCCCTCATGCATCTCCCTCCCTCCCACCCTCCCCATCCCACCCCTCCAGGTGGTCACAAAGCACCGAGCTGATCTCCCTGTGCTTTGCAGCTGCTTCCCACTATCTATCTACCTTACGTTTGGTAGTGTATATATGTCCATGCCTCTCTTTCGCTTTTTCACAGCTTACCCTTTGTTGAGAGTCCGCCTGCCAATGCAGGGGACATGGGTTCGTGCCCCGGTCCGGGAAGATCCCACATGCCACGGAGCAGCTTGGCCCATGAGCCATGGCCGCTGAGCCAGTGCGTCCGCAGCCTGTGCTCTGCAACGGGAGAGGCCACAACAGAGAGAGGCCCACGTACCACAAAAAACAAAACAAAACAAAACAAAAACATTTGTATTTCCACTAATAAATTCAAATTATCTTTGCTTTTTCCCATCGCACTCCCCAGAGCCTTTTCACAGAATTGTCACTGATCCCCTGGCCACTCTCCTGCCGCCTGTGTGATACTCCATCAGATTCCTTGGAGGCCCGTCTACCTAGCACAGCCTCGTGATTCTAATCGGCTCACCACCTACAATGGTCAACTCAGATTTCCTCCCTTTGTGATCCTTGCAGAACAATCTCAGAACATACCATCGCACCCCCCCCCCCGCCGCACCGCATTGGTCTTGGGGCCAAAGAAGACCCAGAGGCTTCTTAGCGGAAGAGGTGCTGGAATGACACAGATGCTTTCTCAACATCACTCCCACAAGGGTGATGAGAGCAGCGAGGATGGGGACCTGAGCCATCCTTGCCGTGAACTGGGGCTCCTGGCAGAGCACCTGTGGGCCTGGGGAGGGTGGACCATGGGATGCTCCCCGGGCTCCCTCCTTGTGGGCGCTCCGTGAGGGGAGTGGCATCCGTGTGGGGAGGGAAACAGCGTGGAGAGGGAGACCAAGTGCCTGAGAAGCTGTCCTGATGGCCAAGCCAGCCTGAGGCACCTCAGTCATAGGATGGAACTTTGAACTTACAGCTGAGCATGGTGAGGTCTGTTGATTCCACGGGAACTACCACAGTGGATGCTCCTGTCATTAACCTGACATTAACCCGACAGATGCTTCCAGAGAGTTCCCCAGCTCTTTACTACCAGTGTGACGCTAACAGCAGAACCCGAGAAACATTTCACCAAGAGAGCAGATGCACTTTCCTTCTCCCGTAAGAGCCCTTGAGACCTCGGGGTGAGGCTACGATGCGACCCTCAACTCCCTCTCCTGGCAGCCGCCACTGTCATTCGGTTTCATGTCTGGCCTGAACGGTGAAGCCAGTTTAATCTGAGAATGGCTGGCTCTCGAGATCACCATAAAGAAGCCCAGGCATTGTTTTCCTTCCAGGTCTCGCTCCCCTGCCGCAATCCCAGAGTGTAATAAACATCCACCAGCAGGTTGGCCCGAAGGAGTTAGGGAGAGGAGGAAGCACAAGACCTGGGGTCAGTTTCCACCAGCATTTGTGGCTGAAACAATTCCCAGGAGCTCTCTCTGCCAAACACGGGGGTTGGTGGGGAGCCACTGCGGGGAGGCAGGAGCCTAGATTCCTCTCTTGAAACCCAGTGAGCGGCTGGCCGGCACAGCTGCCACAGACTCAGGGCGGAATGAGGGCAGAGATGGCATCTTCCCCAACTAGTGACCAAAACAAATCCTGCCTGTAACCTTTGCCACCGAAGCATCCCCGCTTTTGTGGAACAGGGATTAATCTAGTCTCACAAATATTTATTTTTCCTGGAAAATTTCAGCATATTAAATACAGGCTCTTGCCAGTTAGGAACGGAAGCCTCAGCGAGGGCCCCCCGGATGTGCACGCGCCCAGCAAGCTTGGGGTTGGGTGTGGGTGAACATGAACTTTCACACGAAGTCTGGATAACCTAAATGAGTTTCAAAATAAACAAACCGGACAGACAGACGTACATTTGGCAAAAAGACATGAGAAACAAATGGACAGACAGAAGCCAGGTAAAGAGTAGGAAGGCAGGAAGTGAAGTGTACCCTGGACCTCAGCCACTCTGGCCCAGGCCTGGCTGGGTTAACGCTAAGTGGGAAGGGACCGGAGAGGCCCTGGGAAGGCCGTGGGAGGCGTCTCTGGGGATTACGGCTTCCTCCACCACAAGCCTGCATGGGGCCAGAGGGGTGAGGACCTGGGTCTTTTGCAAGCTGATGGAGAGTGGCAACCACAGGAGTTTGTGTCCCTCCAGCACCTGTAACCACGTCGCCAAGAGAGTAAAGCACTGGACCCATGACGGGACGTGGCTGTCCTGAAGCTTAAGTATGTCCAGGGCATGTTTAAGAGATTACAAACCACGCAACCTGAAGGCAGTCTCTGCTGTGAACCCAGGAGGGGCAATTTCGACCTAGTCCACCGGGCAAGATGTGGCTTTAGAGCCATGGTTGTTGAAGCCCTTGGTGAGCACGGAGCAGAGAGACATCAGTGCCCAGAGTGTGACTGACAGGTGGGCTCCTCCTGAGAACTCATCCCGGATTCAGTTTAGTGTCATGAGAAGGAATAAGGGGCACGTTGATGGCCCTGATTGAATTTATAGACTTAGGGCTCCAGGGAGAAGAGTCACCCTCGACCCCTGATCGTTCCTTTGGGATCCAAATCTAGGGAGCACAAGGCAACTGGTGGTAGCCCAGGGCTCACTGGGTCACAGAGCTAGTCTATAAAATGCAGGCTTTGAAATTCCTCTCTGATCCTAACTAACCACTCTCCTCTGAGGGGCTACAGGTTCCCTTTTCAAGGGCTCAGGCTCTCTTTCCAAGACCTTATCACAGAGGCCGTGTCTGCCTTAAACTGCCTGTTGATGGAAACAAGACCAGGCCCCCTGCCATGGGATCTGCAAGATCATGATGGAGGGGGCACGGTCAGGCCAAATCGGAAGGCTTTGGAGGTATTTTTGCGCCTTTCTCCATGCCCAAATAGATTCATTTAGAGCAGAGTCGCAGAGCTCTCTCGCTGCACCCGGGCAGTGAGGACACCAGCGGCCTGGCCTTGCCCTCACCAAATAGGGTTTAGATGGAAGGTTTTCCAAGGTTTGGCTGCTTTATATTTTAGAACTCCAAACTCAACCTCAGGGATGAGGGATTTGCTTTTCCCTGTCATAATGTTAAAGAAACACTTATGACAGCAGGACTGGGAGTGAGATACCTGCTTCTCCCCCAGCTCAGCCGCTAGACCGCCCTCTCATTGCAAGGGAGCGAGTCTCACTTCCTCTCAAGCTGGGGCCTATTTTGTCTGCCGCTTAGGTATTAAAGTGCTGCTCCCTAGTCCATCCGGGAGGAAATATTAGAAGCACTATGGACTCGGCTGACGGGGAAGGACCTGCAGTTGTTCCCACCCACCATCATGTACCTTCTGGGGAGGAAATTGTGGAGGAGAGAGGCGTCCCCGTGCAGGACGACTGGTCAATAGCTCCTTTCGGTGACAAGGTCAGGTTCTCACTTTCTGGGGTGATGCCACATTCCTGGGTGGGAAAGAAGTAAGCGCCAGTCAAATATGTTAGAGGGGAGGAGTCAGGGCAGGGCACCCGTGCGAGGAGGAGGAAAGGGGATCTGGGAAGGGCGGCAGGAGGCGACATGCAGAGGGAGGGCTGGTCTCTCCTCTCATCACTTCTGTGCACCCCTGACCCGGAGTGGCTGTCTCCCGGGGAGTGATGCAAGCACATCCTGCCCGAGGCCCAGCAGCTGCTGGAGCCACACAAAGACCGCAGCTCAGGTGACACTGGTCACCCAGTAGCTGTGACACGGGAACACCCCAGGTTTCCCCAGGATTACTAACAGCTCTCCTTTTTTTTTTTTTTTTTTTTTTTTTGTGGTACGCGGACAAATAGCTCTTCTTCTGAAGGGAGAGAACACAGAACCAGCGGAGGCCCCGGTACCTGCTGGGTTTCTCCTCTTGGATGGAGGGTTAGTTCCAGCTTGATGGATCTAATACAAACACCGCCTGTCCTTCAGCCCACGCCCGGCACCCCCATCAGTCACCTGGGCTCACAACCTCGGTGCACCCCAGGGCAGATGCAAAAGCCTACTGATTCTCTTTCTACAGCCACAACTAAAAGTTCACATGCCACAACTAAGGAGCCAGTGAGCCATAACTAAGGAGCCTGCTGGCAGAAACTAAGACCCAGTGCAACCAAATAAATAAATAAAGATTAAAAAAATAAAATAAAGAAATGAATCCAGACTCTACATTATATATAGGAACTTGCTTTTTTTTTTTGGTAAACGATGTGGTCCTAGATATATTTGCACCTCAGTGGATACAGCTCTACTTTAGTTTTGCCTGAATACCAGTTCATAGTATAGATACACTATAATTTATTTAACAATTCCTGCCTGATGTGTGGAAAACCCACACACATCTAGTGTCAAAAGTGAATCAGGAGGGACTTCCCTGGTGGCCCAGTGGTTAAGAATCTGCCTGCCAATGCAGGGGACATGAGTTTGAAACCTGGTCTGGGAAGACCCCACATGCCGTGGAGCAACTAAGCCAGCGTGCCACAACTACTGAGCCTGTGCTCTAGAGCCCGTAAGCCGCAACTACAGAGCCCGTGTGCCACAACTACTGAAGCACGCATTCCTGGAGCCCGTGCTCTGCAAGAAGAGAAGCGACTGCAGTGAGAAGCCTGCACACTGCAATGAAGAGTAGCCCCTGCTCACCACAACTAGAGAGAGCCGCATGCAGCAACAAAGACCCAATGCAGCCAAAAATAAATAAATAAATAAATAAATAAATAAATAAATAAATAAATAAATAAATAATAAGTGCATTGGGGAAAAAAAGTGAATCAGGGACTTCCCTGGTGGCACAGTGGTTAAAAACCGCCTGCCAGGGCTTCCCTGGTGGCGCAGTGGTTGGGAGTCCACCTGCCAATGCAGGGGACATGGGTTCCTGCCCCGGTCCGGGAAGATCCCACATACCGCAGAGTGGCTGGGCCCGTGAGCCATGGCCGCTGAGCCTGCACGTACAGAGCCTGTGCTCCGCGACGGGAGAGGCCACAACAGTGAGAGGCCTGCGTACCACAAAAAAAATAAATAAATAAATAAATAAATAAATAAATAAAAATAATAAATAATAAAAAACTGCCTGCCACTGTAGGGGACACAGGTTTGAGTCCGGGTCTGGGAGGATCCCACATGCCATGGAGCAACTAAGCCAGTGCACCACAACTACTGTGCTCGCGTGCCTCAATTACTGAGGCCTGCGCACCTAGAGCCCATGCTCCACAACAAGAGAAGCCACTGCAAGGAGAAGTCTGTGCTCCACAATGAAGAGTAACCCCTGCTCACCACAACTAGAGAAAGCCGGCGCATAGCTAACGAAGACCCAACGCAGCCAAAAATAAAATAAATAAAAATTAATTAATTAATTAATTAATTTTAAAAATGTGAATCAGCATTGTAGGAGAATACTGAGAGAAGAGGAAACACACAGGCGTATGTTTTTCCTTTACATGGACACTCAGAGAAGTGAAATAGCTGGGCCACAGCTGAAAATTTACTAAATATTGCCAAACTGAATGCCCAAAACAAAAACAGTTGTACTACAGTTATAAAGGAAGGAAGAAGGAAAGAAGATAGCAGACAAAAGGCAAAAAATCCAGTCTAATACACACACACACACACACACACTCGGTAAAGAGGCCCATTCCTTCCATGGACTTTACATTGTGCTATGGACTCATGTCCCCCTCCCCCATTCATACCTTGAAGCCCAACTTCCAATGTGACTATATTTGGAGATGGGGCTTTTGAGAGATAATTAGGGTTAGATAAGGTCATAAGGGTGGGCCCCTCCAGATGGAATTAGTGGCTTTATAAGAACAGAGAGAGAGATATCAGTCTCTCTCTCTTTTGTTTCTTTTTGGCCACACCGTGAGGCTTGCAGGATCTCAGTTCCCCAACCAGGGACTGAACCCGGGCCACGGTAGTGAAAGCCGGGAATCCTAACCACTAGGCAACCAGGGAACTCCCAGTCTCTTTCTGTCATGTGAGGACACAGTAAGAAGGCAGTCATTGCAAGCCAGGAAGAGGGCCTTCACCAGCAACCCAGTCTGCCGGCACCTTGATCTTGGAGTTCTCAGCCTCCAGAACTGTGAGAAGTGAGTATGTGTTGTTTAAGCCACCCAGCCTGTGGTATTTTGTTACGGCAGCCTGGGCAGATGAATACAGGCTCCAAGGCAGTAGATACTGGGGTACTTGTGACCAACCGGTCTGGTTACACTGGGGCCTGGGCACAAACCAACCTGCAGACAAAACCCGTGCAGAGGATCCCATTTAAGTGGTAGCTGCCCCCAGGGACTGCTCCTCCGTGTCCTCTGCCTTAACTTCTCCCCTTCCCTCAACTCACACTGCCCACAACTTTTGAATCTGCACCATCCTTATTTTTTAATGCTGCTATCCTAGTTCAGGTAGTTTTCATTCTTAACTAAAACTATGACCTCTTAACTGGTCTCCTTAATCTCCTCCCTTTCTGATTCACTCTACACTGTGAGCTGATTTAAAGAGCTAACTTTCTAAAATGGAAATCAAATCACAATAGTTGTCATTATTTGAATTCTGAAAATATTCCAGCAAGATGGATATTTTTTTTAACTTTTTTTTTTAATTTTTAATTTTTTGGCTGCACCGTGTGGCTTGTGGGATCTTAGTTCCCTGACCAGGGATTGAACCCAGGCCTGCAGCAGTGGGAGCATGGAGTCCTAACCACTGGAGCACCGGGAAATTCCCAAGATGGTTTTTTGTTTTTTTTTCCGGTACGAGGGCCTCTCACTGTTGTGGCCTCTCCCATTGTGGAGCACAGGCTCTGGACGCGCAGGCTCAGCGGCCATGGCTCACGGGCCTACCGATCTGCGGCGTGTGGGATCTTCCTGGACTGGGGCATGAACCCGCGTCCCCTGCATCGGCAGGCAGACTCTCAACCACTGCACCACCAGGGAAGCCCTAATTGGGAGTTGTTATTGCAAGATCTCTAATCAATCTTCCCTTCTTTTGGTATTTTTTAAAAAATTGAGGTCACAGTAAAATAAATTAGATATCCTGCCTAAAAGTGGAAAATACTAATCTTCACCTATTTACTTTTGGACCAATGGAGTTATATCCTTGATTATTGTAGAAAATGGAATTGTACTTAAAAATAACTTCATACAAAATTAAAATATGGGAAAAAATTTTAAAAAGAAATAAAAAGAAAAGGAAATAAAAAGAAAAATTAAAATATGGAAAAACTGGCTATGGAAATCCTATTACATTTTCATATATTTGAAAAATCTTCATCTACATGGCATTTCAATAACATACATTAAGCTTAAGGTCACAAAAATAAAAGGAAAGTAACAAAGTTGTATTTAAGCACCTCTAACTGTTCAAGTCAATTCTAATGCTACAGTGCTGCTTTTGTTATTCATGTTTTTTACCTATTTAAAAAAATTATACGGACTTCCCTGGTGGCGCAATGGTTAAGAATCCACCTGCCAATGCAGGGGACACGTGTTCGAGCTCTTGACCGGGAAGATCCCGCATGCCGCGGAGCAACTAAGCCCGTGCACCACAACTACTGAGCCCACGTGCCACAACGACTGAAGCCTATGTGCCTAGAGCCCGTGCTCCGCAACAAGAGAAGCCACCTCAATGAGAAGTTCACGCACCGCAACGAAGAGTAGCTCCCGCTTGCTGCAACTAGAGAAAGCCCGCGCCCAGCAGCGAAGACACAACAGAGCAAAAAATAAATTAAATAAATAAACAAAATTTAAAAATTATATAAGTAATACATGTCTTTGACAAAAAAAAATACAAAGAAGTACGTAATTTAAAAAGTGATAATCTGGGCTTCCCTGGTGGCGCACTGGTTGAGAGTCTGCCTGCCAATGTAGCCAATGTAGGGGACACGGGTTCGTGCCCAGGTCTGGGAAGATCCCACGTGCCACGGAGCGGCTGCGCCCGTGAGCCATGGCCGCTGAGCCTGCGCATCTGGAGCCTGTGCTCCGCAACGGGAGAGGCCACAACAGTGAGAGGCCCGCGTACCATGAGAAAAAAAAAAAGTGATAATCCAACACTATGAAAGGTAACTCCATTATTAACAATCAGTTTGCAGCCTTCCAGATTTTCCTATACATATATAAACACATTCAGGTTTTCTGTTTTGCTTTATTTTGATATTTAACCTAATTGGGATATTACTCATATTGATCTGCATGTTGTTTTTTTCCCTAATGTACTGTACTCATCTTTCCATGTCTGTACTTACGGATTGACCTCATTGCCTCGTTGTTTTTTTTTGGCCCGCTGCGAGCAGCTTGCAGGATCTTAGTTCCCCAAACAGGGGCTGAACCCGGGCCTCAGCAGTGAAAGCGCCACACTTCTAACCACTGGACCGCCAGGGAATTCCCAAACTCATTGTTCTTAATGACTACATAATAACCACCTCTTGGGCTTCCCTGATGGCGCAGTGGTTGAACGTCCGCCTGCCGATGCAGGGGGCAGGGGTTCGTGCCCCGGTCCGGGAAGATCCCACATGCAGCGGAGCGGCTGGGCCCGTGAGTCATGGCCGCTGAGCCTGCGCGTCCGGAGCCTGTGTTCCGCAACGGGAGAGGCCCCAACAGTGAGAGGCCCGCATACCGCAAAAAAAAAAAAAAGAAAGAAAGAAATAATTTTCAAATATGTAGATATTTTCTTAGTTTTTTTCTTGTTTTCTATCTTAATTGCATCACTGTCTGAGAATGTACTCTGTATGATTTAGAGCATTTGAATTTGTTGAGACTTGTTATATGGCCCAGCATTTTCATAAACATTCCATGTAGACTGGAGAAGAATTTGTGATCTGCAGTTGTGGGTGCAGTATTCTCTATACATCTATTAGGTAAGGTCTGCTTATCCAGTTGTTCAGATCTCTTTCTTACTAGCTCTCCATCTGCTCATTTTAAGAGTTACTGATATATGCATCTGCCACTATATTTGTAGATTTGTCTCTACCTTCTTGCAATTCTGTCCATGGGTTTGCTTTCTATATTTTGAGGCTATGTGTATTAGGCACACACAAATTCAGAACTGTTATGTCTTCTTGGTGAATGAAGCATTCCATCATTATGAAGCATCCCTCTTTACTTCCAGTCATGCTTTTTTGCCATAATGCCTACCTTCTTTTGGTAGTTTTTGCATGGTTTGTCTTTTTAAATTTTTGTTCTTCTTTCAAAAATTGTGGTACAATGCACAATTTACTGTCTTAACCATTAAACTTTTTAAAAATTGTGGTAAAAACTCTGTTAACATGAAGTTTACCATTTTAGTCATTTTAAAGTGTACAGTAAAGTACATTTACATTGTTCTGCAATTAATCTCCAGAGGTCTTTTCATCTTACCACACTGAAGACGCTATATGTGTATCCAGTTAACAATTCCCCATCCTTCCTTCCTACCCCCTGCTTGGCAATCACCCTTCCTACTCTCGAAGAATTTGTCTACTCTAGATGCCCTCATACAAATACAATCAGACAGTGATTTGTTTCTTGCTGCTGGTTTATTCCACATAGCACAATGTTGTCAAGGTTCATCCATGTTGTAGCATGTGTAGCATTTCCTCCCTTTTGAAGGCTGAGTAATATTCCATGGTGTGTATATACCACAATAAAAAAAAACTATTCATCTGTTGATGGACGCTTGGGTTCCTCCCACCTTTTTGTGATTGTGAATAATGCTGCTATGAACATGAGTGTTTAATATCTGTTTGAGTCCTTGCTTTCAATTCTTTTGGTTATATACCCAGAAGTGGAAGTGCTGGGTTATATGGTCATTGTTTAATTTTTTGAGAAACTGCCATAATGTTTTCCATAGTGGTCACACCATTTTACATTCCTACCAGCAATGGACAAGTATTTTAATTTCACTACATCTTTGCCAACGCTTGTTATTTTCTGTTTTTTGTTTTGGTTTTGATAACAGTTGTCTAAATGTGTGCGAGGTGATACTTACTCTGGACTTAAGTTGCTGTCAAAAGCAAAGGACCTTAGGGCACAAGGACCCCAAATCTTAGAATCACCTCCCTGTTCTGTCTACCCCTGATAGTTTTCACTCTTATTAACCTACCAGATGTTTCCAAGCAGATGTTTTGAGGAATACATTGTCTATTTTGTTTTAGTAGTCCTTAGTGGGGGGGGGGGGTTAGTCTGAATTATCTGGACCACCATCACTTCTTTTCTGTATTTCAAGAAGAAATGAAGTGGGCCTTAAAGGTAGAAGGAGAGTAGGAGTCCATGGATTTAATATTTCTTTATTTTTTAACCCATGTTATTTCCCACGTCTATATTTTAAGTAACCTGGAGTAGATATCCTGGCTGAGTACTCGCAGTAGCTCACATTAACAGGCAGTGAATTTTTTTTTTAGATTAAGTGGGAATAAAAAGAGAAGAAAATCCATGGAAGAAAAAGGAGTGGAAGAAGAAAGGGAGAGAGAAGGAGGACCTAGAGGGATAGAGATGGAGAAGGCAGAAAAGCGGGAAAAAGAAAAGAGAAAGATGAAGCGGGGAGAACAGAATTAAAGGAAGCTCCATTTAGTTTTACCAAGACCTGTAGCCAGCGCTTCTGTAGAAATCCAGAGTTACTACCTGCTTAACAAGCAAACAAACAAAAAATTCCTTTCACATTGTCCTTTCCTTGCCAACCATTCACTTATTTTCATGACTGGTCGTGGAAAAAGGAAACTAATTCATTCACTCAACAAACATTTATTAGGTACCCACTATATGCCAAGCTCTGTTCTGGGCACTGAGGAGAAACAAATGAACAAAACCTACACAAGCCCTTGCCCTCACTGAACTTCTGTTCTAGTGGGCCACTGTACCCAAGGTACAGTGATTGAGGTGCTAAATGCTGTAACAAACAGATCACAACTTCTCAGCAGGTTAACATAATAAAGGTCTGTTGTCTGCTCAGCTGAGAGTCCTTGCATGTATTTTTGGTCATGCAGATCTGCCCTGCTCATTCAGAGTCACACTTCTGCTTCACGTCTATTGGCAAGAACTAGTCACATGGCCCCAAAGGCAAGGGCATGGCTGGGAAATGTAGTTCCCAGTAACAAACACAAGTCTTTGGTGATCAGCAAACTGATTCTTCACATGGAAAGATACAGACAAGAAACTGAATAACAAATTATTTATTACTTTCGGAGGTGATAAATGCTATGGGAAAAATGCAGGAAAGAAATAGAGTGTCTGGGGGGGGGAGTATTGAAAATTTAAATAGACTGGTGAGAGACGGACTCACTGGGCTGAGCAAAGCTTGAAGGAAGCAGAGGCGTGAGCCATGTGAATATAGGGGAGATGGTGTGACTGGAAGAGGAAACACTCAAAAAGGAGCCCATTATGGCTGAAACAGAGCCAGCGGAGAGAGGCAGGAGATGAGCTCAAACAAATCAGAGGCAAATCGTGTGGGACTCTAGATTTATCCTCTGAATGAGACGAGAAGAATCAGATGGGTGTGAGCAGAGGAGAGCTGGGATTTGATCTGCACTTTATCGAGACCAGTGTGGTGGCTACGTTGGGAATACACTGAATGGGGGCAAAGGGAAGGAGATAAAAGTGCATGGGACCAGAGTGGCAACAATGGAGGTGATGAGAGATGTAGATTGCTAGATACAATTTGAAGGCAAAGCAGGATTTGTAGATGGATTGAAGATGGAGTTTGAGAGAAAGACAGGAGTGACTGTGGCCTGAGCAATTAAGAGATGGAGCTAGGGAAGACCATGGTGGAGCAGGTTTGTGGGGGGAACTCAAGAACTCACCTCTAGACATGTTGAGCTTGCGACGTCCATGAGAGTTTCATGTGGAGACGCCAAGAAGCTGCTGGACTAGGGTCTGAAGCTCAGGAGAAAGCCCTGGGCTTGAGCTACAGGTTTAGAGTCCTTTCTCAGGGTAAAGACGCTACTCAAAGCCTTGAGACCGAAAGAGAAGGGCAGGCAGTGTAGTTGAAAAAGAGAGACCCAAGGACTGAGCCTTAGGTCTGGACAGAATAAGATGTGGCCATTGCTGGGGATGGGGAGAAAAAAAGTGAGGGAAGGAAGCGGGCGTGAGTGGGGAATTATTTGGGGCTGTGGTTCATCAGATCAGAATCAGAATGGAGCACCATTAATGGTGACCAAGGGGTCTGTTTCCCCCCAACTCCACTCCTACCTGCCTGCCTCTAGCTGTGTACAATCCCAGTGGTCTGATGATGGGCAGGGCCGTCAGCTGCTCATTCCATGCTTCTGCACTCTTTCACCACCACCCCTCGCTCTCATAAAGGTTTGGTCATTCATTCAACAAATCTTTGCTGAATGCCTATATATGTGCCAGGCCCTGAGTGAACAAGCTAGACAAGGCCTGTGCCCTTCTGGAGCTTATACTCCATAAGGGGGCTGGGGCAGATAATAAACAATCAACAAATAGACAAACAAGAACATTCCTAATCCAGGGTAAAAGAATAGAGAATGCCCTGCTTTGGTGCAGGGGATCATGAAAATTCTCTTCCAGGAGGGGACATCCGAGCTGAGACCTGAGCGCTAAAAGGATGATGGCCATCAGATCTGGGGGTCAAGGATCTGGCTGGAGGGAGGCTTGCAGTGCTGCAGGGGAATGTTGAAGGCCAGTGTGCTGATCATGGTGAGGAGCCCCCTCACATGGGACCTTGTAGGCTATGGTTAGGAATTTGGTTTTATTCTAAGTGTGACGAGGACACCTCCCGTGGGTTTAAGCAGAGCACTCACGTGACAACATTTCACAGACCTCACTGGGTTGGTCAGATGGAGAGCAGACAGTAGGGGGCAGAGTGGAGGCAGCGAAAGGATTTAGGAGGGTTTTCGAGCTGAGGCCACAGGTGGCATCTTGCACTAGGATGGGCCAGGATGCACGTTGTCTTGAACGAACGGGTGGGTCAGGCAGTCATACATATATCAAGCTCTTCTCTGGGTCCAGGCCTATGCAAGGCCAAGAAAAGCACCTCCTAAAGAAACATGAGCGAGGTACAGTCCTTGCCCTCAGCTTACTGAAAGCTGAATTACAGGAAACTCAGACCACACATATTAAGGTGCCGGGTAAACACAAAGCAACCAGTAAGTCAGTGCATAGGAGAGGCTGACTAGGTGCAGAAGGGGGACTGGAAACAGTAACTGGCTACCGCGTAAAGGGGAGACTTTGGAGCCTTCTCCAGACGGGCGGGGCGGCTCATTTTCCAGCGGGCAGCGGCAGAGGGTCGCGAGCAGCGCTGCCTCCCCGCCCCCAGCCCACGGCCCCGCGTGGCGGCGGGGCCTGGATTGTCCAAGAACTTGGCTCCGGGCTCCAGTTTCCCAACTCACTCGGAGCTCAGAGAAGCGGTGACTCAGGCGAGGGCCCTCCCGACACGCCGCGTTCTCAGCCGGCCTGCAGTGACTCACCACCTCGCTCCCTCCCTCACCGCTGACCCCGGGCCAATCCCTTAAGGAGTCTACACCCCACTCTTCTCACTTGGCCGGGACAATTGCCTGGTGGAGTTTTTAGCTCCCCGGGGGCAGGGCTTCTGTCAGCAACCGTCCAGGTTCCTCGAGAGAGGCTTCGCCTAGGGGCTGGTGGAGCGTAAAACCTTTGGGTGGACCTGAAGGCCCCAGGCCCTCCCCGTGCACCGAAGGAGGGCTTTAATGCCTGTGCATTCTTCTAATTTCAGAGCCTTTCAACAGCATTTTATACCGAATACAATTTCGCAAGTCTTGGTGTCCTGGAGGAATTTTCCCTTGGACACCTCTTGGTCAAAATTTGCTTGGGGAAAACAAAAAAGCAACCAGAGTAGGCCCCCAAAGTCTGCAAAGCAGAGACCAGTGGCAATGGGAGGTGAGAGTGCGGCGGACTGACCAACGGGCCCCGGGGCAAGGGGACCACCGCGCGAGGGCGCGGGCCGAAGCTCTACTCGCCCGCGCAACCGAAAGCGGGCGGCGAGTATCGCGAGAGCGCTCAGCTCCCCTGCAGCGAGCCCTCGGGCAGGAGCAGAGGCCCAGGCGGCGGGCGTGGGCTGCGGGGACGCTCGCCTGGTTCTCCGGCTGGCATCTCGGCGCCCCTACTTCCAGCGCGCCCCGTCGCAGCCAGGCGACCTGAGCGTCCCCCAACCAGCCTTGGGCCGGAGTGCTGCCCGCAGTCCTCCGCTCGCCCGGCCGCCGGCGCTCGCCGCCCGGCTGGGACCCGGCAGGTGGACTGCGGCGGGCGCACCCTCCTTCCGGCCCCGGCCCCTCCCTCGAGCCCTGGCGCGCCTCTGCTCCCCGGCCAGAGCTCGCCATCTGCGCCCCCGAGTTACCTGCCTCGGGAAGTCCCAGTTCACAAGCAGCCGGGACTGTAAAAGGGTGGATTCGGCAGAGCCCAAAACCACATTTCTAGGGGAGGGGTGGGGTCCCCATCTAGAGGGTCGCAGATCGCATTACCGGCCGAGGGGAGGAGACAGCGGAAGGGAGAGTCAACAGAGGTAAAAGTTGCTTTTCGCTTACTACTCCCCCTCCCCCTCCCTTACGCGCTGCGATGCCGGTAGGCTCGGGGACACAGTGTCCGCCCCGGAACGGTTTGGCAGGACAGAGGTATCTTTCCATACGCGGATGCTGCAGTCAGAGCGCCGCTTGGCCTGCAGGGCTGCCGGGCTCCGGGGCCCCGAGGGCGACCCCCGTCTGCCTGGGGGCGGGAAGCAGAAGCCCGCCTCCGGGCACCGAAGATCTAGAGCAATAACAGACGCATAAATAAACCAATGAGCGGCTCTTTGCTGCCAGCAGCAGGGAAACCTCGGGCTGATTAAATGCAGACGCGGGGTTGTCTGCCAGGACAGGAGGGCGGCGGGGTACAGGGAACCGGCGTGGAGGCGAAGGGTGGGGGGAAGGGAGGCCGGGGCAGGAGCGACGGGAAAGACCCAAAGCCACGTTTTTAAACATGGCGTGGGGGGGGCGGTTTTAAAGGCAACCAGTACGGGGGAGGAGGGGACCGGTCTGCGGGCCTCTGGACCTTTTTTAATACATATTACTTTGAATACATATTACCATGTGAAGTGTTAGTATTCACTTCAAAGTGAAGTTGGTGGTTGGCCACCGAACAGGTTGTCACACGAAGCATTCTAAAATGGGAAATGCCATAGTACTGAAGTTCGTGGTGAAGCGAGGGTCTGTGTCTTTGAACACATCGCTTTTTTAGTCTGTCCTTTTGGCTGGGAAGCTGGGACACTATTTTTAGGTAAGGCGGGAGTTTTGGGGAGTCAGTAAGTGCCTCTCTATCAGCTGGTGTGCTTGATTTTTGCAGTTGTTAGCAAGAAGTTTCTAATACCATAAGTATTCAATCTACATTGTTTTAAAGTCTGTATACATTTATGGACAGTCCAGTGTTTTACTGGAGCAGGGAGTGATGCCAAAATAACAGGGGAAATCATTTCTACTTGCAAAGGACCTTGTGTAGTTTAAAACTATAGAGCATATTCATGAAAGGCTAAGAATATTGCAGAGGGACCTACAACTAAGTAGACCAGATCTTACACATGCACTTTTGTCCTCTGTTTAAGAAGTAGGCATGGTATTGATATTAAATGCAAATTAGTCTATAATTATCTGTCAGACTCTATTTAAGATTCTAAATACAGGCCCAGCACAAGAAGTAAGGCCCTTTGCCTGTTGTTTTAAATGCTTAACAGTTTGAAATGCATAGTAGATTTGGGGCCAAGTTTATCAACTTGTCGATAAACAAGAGATGGGGAGGAGCTACTTAAAAATTATAAACAAAGTGTTATGGCTGTTTATTTCCATAAACTTAGATAAGTATACATGCAAATATAATTTGATTTCTAAATAATAGTTTGAATTGTTTTCCAGGAGAGAAGTATGATATGTGTGGAGAGTGTGGCCGCAGCAGCTTGTAGTTCATTTAAATTGCTGGGTGTAGTCAGGATGACTTCGGTAGCACTGGCTAGGAGCCACATAAAACTTAGTGGTCTGTCACTTCACCGGTGGCTGAGATTATACTTTTGAGCTATCCTGAATTTAATAAGGTTAATATTCCTCTTTCAAAAATAAATAGTAGATATAACATGAAGATTTTTAATTTATATGTATATATATGTGTGTACATATATATTTATATATGTATCTATCTTTATTTTAAAAGCTACCAATTGTCTAAAGCAAATTGAACGTTTTTCAGCATACTACTAAAGAGTCATACCAACTTGTTTACTGGTGTAAATTGTATTGGGTCAGTTTCTCCAAGGGCAGGAAGTTGTCTGGTAAAGCCAGAATTTGTTTTTTTTGTTTTGTTTTTTTTGCGGTAGGCAGGCCTCTCACTGCTGTGGCCTCTCCCGTTGTGGAGCACAGGCTCCGGACGCGCAGGCTCAGCGGCCATGGCTCACGGGCCCAGCCGCTCCGCGGCATGTGGGATCTTCCCGGACCGGGGTACGAACCCGTGTCCCCTGCATCAGCAGGCGGACTCTCAACCACTGCGCCACCAGAGAAGCCCCTAAAGCCAGAATTTGTGTGTTCAACTTGTTTTGACCCCCAGAAACCCTGATTCATCATTAGGTTCTTCAAAGAATGCAGGCACATTTTTTTGAGTAAACCATTGCGACGTGTGAATGTTTGTGATTTTTGTTATTTCTGTGCCATATTTTAGGTGTTCTCGGAACATCTGAATTTGCCTTTTTGCTTTCTTCTGTCGATATTCTCCTAGTGGTGAAAATAATCCTGTGAGGCGAGCTTCCTTTCAGTAGGCAATATGTGTAACTAATATAGTTTAAAAACTTATTTATTTTTATGTAAAACTGATGCATGCTATGGTCAACAAATCCAAGCAGTGCTAAGTGTATATAGGAAAAAAGATAAAAAGCCTCTGTTCTCCTTCCTCCATCGTTAGCCATGTCCCCCTAATCTGACCGTAGAAAGCAGTTGGTGTTACTTGGTGTTTGGAAGACCTCTCTTGACTCGGTGCGCGGGCAGTAGTGAAAGCAGAGGGAGAAGTCATGGAAGGCATGGCCACGGAACCCGTTTAGATGTTAGGCAGGTATTCCACCCTTATTTCCTGTGATGTTAATTAATATTGATCATCTTAAACTTCCATTAGTTTAAGATAACTGTAATTGAATTGTTAGTGAAACACTCAAACAGTTAATTGCATTGTCAGGTTGGTAAAGTTTTGATTTGTTGATCTTGTAAGGAAATAAATGTTTGGAAATTGAATTCACGTAACCTTAGGGCTGGGAGTAATGTTGGTAATTATCATCTGTGGAATTTTATGATGAGATGCACAGTATACTTACTCTAGGCTTTTTATAACTCATTATGTTTCCTTTAGTTTTCAGAACAACTCCAAGATAGCTGTTATTTCTGCTTTGCAGAGGAGATTTAGGTTAAATGTGAATTAACGAACATAACGTCGCAAGACCAGTAAGTGGTGGTGCTGGCGCTGTGCCTTGGAAAGGGCGTTCTCTTTCCACTGCAGTATGCTCTGCTGCTTCTATCTAGTCTGTCTTATTTTCCAGATGAGGAAATTGAGGCCTGGAGAAGTCAAGTGACTTTCCCAAGGTCATACAGCTGATTAGTAGTAACATTAAACCAAACTTTTATCTCTGGACTCTTGGTCCTGGCTGGTTAGGCTACATTTTACTGAAGTACTGTGGACCAAAGGACCATATGCTGTGACCACTGGATACAAATGCTTCAGAACTGATACATCAGCAGTGGTGTTTTCTAGTATGTATTCAAAGGTTCCTTCTCTCTCTTTCAGAAATTATAAAGAGCTCTGATGGGCTCTTTGGGTGATACCCAGTGCAGTGAACTGCAGGTGAGTAAGGTCTGGGAGAGCCTTATTTACAAAGCAAGGACTTGGTAATGCCTGAGGAAAAGACCAAAGGGACTTAATCTAGAGGAGGGTGTCTGGTCAGCAAGATGAGCTGGGACAAGGTGGAGGAAGTAGGGCCCTGGTGCAGCAGCGGTGACCTGACTGAATTGGCTACTTCTGGGGCCGACTGGATGATGGTGAACCTACTCCAAACAGACTGCCTGATGCTTTGTCAGTTTGTTTGAAGAGAAGTGAGGGTAGGTTAATCTTCCACTTCTGTTTTGCATGAGTAACTGCACAGGGATTCAACCTATCTGCATATGATTGGCTCTTCAGAGGTCCTTCAGTTTTTGTGTCAACATTCTTGAGTGTTGACCGCCCAGTGCTCTGATGAACAGGTTAAGTGTTAAATTGTCTGTTTTTCCTGTTATCTACTATGTGTGTATTGTCATGAATGACTATATATCTGCATTTCTGAGGATCTGGATACCAGGAACATACCAATGGAAACAGAAGGTTAAACTTTTTCCCTAATGGTTGTATTAGTCCTTCAAATTATTTGTTTATTGCTGAAATGCCCTAAGAATGACATTTTAGTCTTGAGTATTTATTATTTCACAGTAATTAATCTTCTTGGTCCATTATAGTATCTTGGCCATTCAGTATTAAACTAAGAAAATGGTAATACTACAGAAAAACAATTAGAAGACTGTTCTAATATTGTCCTTGTGGGGCATCAGTGCTAAAATTATTTTTTGATGTATTTTTAATGCTAGTCCCAGAGACTTTAATGAGACAATGCTATATACTTTTAGGGTTTATAATTAAACTTAGGCTTGGCTACTTATTGATTGCTAAAGTAAAACATTGTTGTAGGGGTTCTTTGTTTCTTGAGTTAGGGTAGTTTGCACGATTCATCCCCCACAGGTTCATGGGGATGATCAGAAGGCTAGCTGAGCTGGTTTCTTGGTCCTTGGAAAGCTGGGGTCTGGGTTGTCATAGGTCATTGTGATAAGAAGTACATGAGCGTTCTCAGTTAAGGCCAAAGTGAGCAATAAAAGAGAGGTGTGGACCTCTTCCTGAGACTATATCGAGTTTGCATCCTGGGACCCCTAAGTTTGCTCAGTATGGTAGAACTTTCTCTCTTAAATTATAAAATAATTTAAGAATTGTTATTAAGTAAATTGTTAAATATTTGGGTTACTACCCCTAAAACAGTTGATTTTATTTTTGGCATTCTGTTAAAAATATATATAGAGGGATATATATCTCTCTATATCTATCTATATATACATACACACACACATAGATTATTGTACTCCTTTTTAATTATAATGTAAATAATTTGAATTTTTCCTACTTATTAGATTATGAAACATTTCCATGTTATAGTTGTCACAATTTTAATTGACATGATTACACTTTGAGAGGCTGCAAAATATTTCATCAAGTCATGCCGTCAATAATTTACTTAACTCTTTTTATGTTAGTTATTTATGTTGCTGGCTCGTTTTCAGTTAATACTTTAATGTACATTATTGTAGATATTATTGTCCTTTTCTTCTGGCTCATTATATCTCTAGGATAAATTTTTGAATGCATTATTGTGTTAAATGGTATGAATGTTTTTATGGCTTTTGATATATATATCGCCATCCTGTTTTTCAAGAATGTTATACCAGTTTGTACTACTAAGAGATATACAGATGTACCTGTTTCGCCATAACTGGATATAAATACATTTTTTCCTTAAAAGTTTTTGCTTATTTAATAGTGTAAAGTGGCATTTGTACTTCTTTGTTCTATAATGTTGAATTTTTCTCTTTGAGTCTCTTCATGGTGAATTGTTTGTTCATATCCTTTGCTATTTTAATCAGTAAACTATCGATGTGGGCTTTGGATGGTAAGGCAAGTATAACCAGCTAATAAACAGGTGATTATTAAAAAGATGATCAGAACCTGTTCGGGGAGAATGTTCAGAGAGAGTCTAGTCTGGATGGTAAGTTTTCTTGAGAACATAGTGGTTGAAGGGGAACGGGTGAGTTATTCCAAGGTTCAGCTCAGCACATGTTTAGTGCGCATCCATTGTGTACCACGTGTTGCATCCTCTTAGTGCTTCTCAAGTCATCGTGGCGTATACTTGGCTGAAGGAGGAGGCTGCTTGAGGCTGCTTGAGGCTTGACTTGTGGGACTTTGGCTGCTGAAGTCTCTTTGTGGAGGGCTGAGGGGATGACTGACTAGAACCTCTTTAGCTCATTCAGGGCATACCACAGTGCCACGGCACAGTCTTTGAGAAGCTCTGTTCTGAAGGATACAAAGACGAATAAAGCATCATTTCCTCTGACAAGGAGCGAATCATCTAGTAGAGAGAGTAGGGGCACCAAAACAAGAAAGGACTAATAGGAATTTGAAGGGTGCTGTAAGAGGGGTTCAGACAAGGTGCTTAGGGGTTCAGTGGACGGAGTGATACTGCCCCCTTGGGGATGTAAGGGAACACTTCAACTGAGGAGGTGGCATTTAAATTGCACCACTGTGAAATTGAGGCGCCAGGGCAAGAAGAGGGCATTCTGGAGGGAAGGGTAGCTTGAGCAAAGGCTGAGGGGTGGTGTTGGAAATGAGGTGGATGTCCGGAAACTGAGTATCCAAATTACCCGGACCCTGGGTTACATGAAAGAACATAGTGGACAGTGAGGCTGTTGAGAGGTCATGACTGGGTTTTGGAGAATGCATATGATGGATTGTGAGTGAGGAGAAACTAGAGACAGGGTTTTCAGTCGAGTTCATGGCACTACTCCAGGTGAGGGATGATGAGTGCCTGAGTTAGTGTGCTTGGGAATGAAAGGAGGTGGTGGAGTCAAGAGGTACTTTGGAGGTTGAACAGAGAGATGTGGTGACTGATTAGGTAGGAGGGGAAGGAACAGTCAGTTCTGTGTCTTAAGTCAGAGATGATGCTGAGGTATTTGTGGTTGGATGGCTGGCAGAATGGGACAGCAGGAATACAGAGGTCAGGAGGAAGAGCAGGTCTTAGGGGTTTAGAATAGAGAAAAGATGATTTTGGTTTTGTGTGTTGAGTTTAAGGAACTAGTAGAAAGGTGAAATCAGAATCTTAACCCTGGAAGGAACAGATGAGGAAGTTCAGGGCCCAGAGGAGCTAGAGGGACCAGTGAGGTCTCACAGTTAGATAAAGCAGAGTGAAGACTGAAGCTTCCTGATTCCCAGTGCAGCACTCTCTTCAGTGCCTCAGACTGAGAAACTTCTCTGCTGTGGTGTTTTCCTCGCACCCAGGTGTGCTCAATAGGAAGTTGGAAGTGGCAGAGCTTATGTTGGGAGTGAAGAGTTTATTTTTTAATTACATTTTTTTATTATGGAAAATTTCAGATGTATAGAAGTGGAAAGGGTATAATCAATCCCACTGTACCCATTGTTCAACTTTAATAGTTAGTGATGTTGTTTCCTCTGTTTCCTCCCTCTCCATCAATTCTATTGAAGCAAATCGGATAAAGTGTTTTGGTGAACTTGAACTCTGGGTATCTGTAGCTAAGGAGAATTGAACAGTTCAGTAGCGTATGTTCTGAGCTTTCTGGGTGGGGGTCTAGAGTGAACAGAAGTAGCATTAATTGCCAGAATTCCTGGGCAAGTCACTTACGTCTTCTGAGCCTTCGTTTGTCTGTGAGACGGAGGTAATAATGGCAGCGTCACAGAATCACCTGAGATAAGGTGTAGAAAACCCTCTGTGAACTGTGAGCCTGAAGTGTTATGCAGATTTTAGTTGTTGGTAATAACAGAAAGGTAGTGCTATTCCTTTGGGCTTCTGTGTTGCTGGCATTCAATACATTTTTATTATTCAACAAAGAATGATGTGAGGTACCTGAGGCTTCAACAGGGAACAAAACAGACAAAATCTCAGCTCTCCTGGAACTCATGTTCTAGGTCTGGAGTATAATAGGAAGCTACTACCTTCATAGTGATTAGTGTGGGCCAGACACTGTTCTAAGTGCTTTCATATTTTACCCTATTTAATTCTTGCAGTAATGCCTTGAAGTGTAGCCCTGTTATTATTCCCATTTTGCAGATTTGGAAATCAAAGCAGATTTTTAAGCAGATTGCCTCAGGTCACAATGCCAGGATTCAGATTCAGGCAGAGCTGGCTTCAAGCCTGTACTCTTACCCCTGTGCCATTAAAACGCTTTAGCTCATTCATGGCGTACTAGTGTTTGGTACAAATACAAAAGGTAGGCCCTGATTGAAATTATTCCTAAACAAGTAAGTGTTCTCTTCTTGAGGGAGAAAAAAAGACAAAACCAAATGAAAAAAATGGCAGTACACAGTTCTCTGTGGATGGGGGTATATTAGTATTCTTACACAGAAAAGAATGTTTCTTCCTAACTTTTTATAGGCTTCAGCAACTTTCTTGGATTCTTTAGATACAAATGGCCACCTCAGTGGAACGAAGTCATTTTCCTGCTGGTACTTGGGAAGAGTCTCTTCTTGAATGAATCTCCTTCTTGCTTACAATTCTTCTTTTTTCTCCTACTCCTCTCTTTCCTTACCTTGGGGCAGTTCCCTTCTCTGATTTCCCCTGTTGTCTGATCCTCCTTTTCCTCACAGCTGTGGTGTCCCTTCCCAGTGTCATCAGCTGCCCATGTTCTCAGGGATTTCCTTCCTTCTGCTTTTGCCTTCTCTTCCCTAGCCTGCCTCTGTCCGTCTTCTTGGGCCTTACCCTCTGTTGTGGCTCTTCTGAGTTTCTTCAGCGGGACTAACGTCAGGACCAATTTCCCGCCTCTGGCTCTGGCTCTGCCTTGCCAGCTCGTGGTTCTTCTTCCTGGGCAGGGAAGATGGGGAAATGGGCAGTGAGCATTCCTTAAGTTTGCATCAGGATTAGGACATGGGCCTCACTCCTTTTAAGGAGGGTTAGGAGGGTATTATGGCTTGCATACCTGTGGGGTTTTTTTTGAATATTGTTAAAATATACATAACATAAAATTTACCATTTTAATCATTTTAGCATACAATTCAGTGTCATTAAGTGCATTCACATTGTTGTACAACCATCACCACCATCCATCTCCAGAACTTCATCTTCCCAAATTGAAGTCTGTACTCATTAAACACTAACCCTCCATCCCCCTCTCCCTCAAGCACCTGGCAAACATCATTCTACTTTCTGTTTCTCAGAATTTGAATAGGGTCCATTCATACCATAGGTACCTCATGTAAGTGCACTGATACAATATTTGTCTTTTTGTGACTGGCTAATTTCACTTAGCCTGTCTTCAAGGTTCATCCATATTGTAGCACGTGGCAGCATTTTCTTCCTTTTTAAGGCTAAATACTATGCCATTGTATGTAAATACCACATTTTTTTAAATCCGTCCAGTTTTTGATAGACACTCAGGTTGCTTCCACGTTTTGGCTGTTGTGAATAATGTTGCTGTGAACTTGGGTGTATACATATCTGTTCAGGTCCCTACTTTCAGTTCTTTCAGGAAATACCCAGAAGAATTGTTAGATCATATGGTAATTCTGTGTTTAATTTTTTGAGGAATCCCCATATTGTATTCCATAGCAGTAGCACCGTTTGATGTCCACCAGAAATGTAAAAGGGTTCCAATTTCTCCACATCCTCACAAACAGTTATTTTCTATTTTTTGGATAGTAGCCATCCTAATGGGTGTGAAATGATAATATATACTTGTTTTTAAAGGTGTTTTATGTAGAATAATAGAATTTCAGGACTGGAAATGGTATTAAAGATTTCTGGTTCAATTAGCTGTAGACAGCAACAAATGTTCTCATATGTCTTAGCATTTTCACTTCTTTCTCAGTTGGAGAAAGGCATTTTGGGCAGATGGGTCTCTACTGGATCTTCGGCTCAAGATGAACTATGTCTGACCCAGGCAGGGTACATGGAATGCAGCTTTGCCAGAGATCTGCTCTTCTCTTCTGCCAGTGACTCTCTTTCTTATACTTCTTTACAGTTTCCAACTGTGTCTTCTGGGTTATTTAATCTTCTTTCCAGCTTCTTTAAGGGATAAGGTAATTGTATTCAAATAAACATTTTTATTTAAAAAAACTAGGTAAGTTAGCAATTAATGAGCCCAAGATCAGTATAAACTGCTCAGATGATTAAAAAGACTATTCAATATCAATTTGAAGGAAACCTAAATATTACTCCTGGATGTTAGCTATAATTCCTTACTATGGAAAATAAGTCACCCCTTTTCAATTTTTTTTTTAATTTGGAGGAGATGAGTTAAGCAGCATAAAATAAAATATATTTTATATTTACGAGAAGATTATAACTTCTGGATTAGTTTGGGTTTTGAATCATTTTTAAGTTAAAGAAAACTGTTAGGGCCTCCCTGGTGGCGCAGTGGTTGAGAGTCCGCCTGCCGATGCAGGGGATACGGGTTCGTGCCCCGGTCTGGGAGGATCCCATATGCCGCGGAGCGGCTGGGCCCGTGAGCCATGGCCGCTGGGCCTGCGCATCCGGAGCCTGTGCTCCGCAACGGGGGAGGCCACAACAGTGAGAGGCCCGCATACCGCAAAAAGAAAAAAAAAAAAAAAGAAAACTGTTAGTTTAATTTATATTATGAAAATCTTTACGCCTACAGCAAAGTTGTAAGAATAGTATAATCAATACCCAATTGTTAGCGTTATGTCATAATTTGCCTTGTCTCCCTTTCTCTGTCAAATAGATAGAATTTTTTTTTTCCTGAGCCAGCTGAAAGTAAGTGGCAGACATCTTACATGGCATTTCATTCATACTTCATCATGTGTCTCCTAAGAATGAGGACATATTTCTTCATAAACATAATACCATTATCACACCTAAGAAGATAATTCAGTAATACTAATAGTTATACTATCAGATATCAAGTCCATGTATAATTTTTCCTATTTCTTCCCAAAATATATTTTATTTCTTTAGTTTGTTTTTGACTCTTTAGTTTCTTTTTTTTAAATTAATTTATTTAATGTATTTATTTTTGGCTGCGTTGGGTCTTCGTTCCTGTGTGTGGGCTTTCTCTAGTTGCGGCGAGCAGGGGCTACTCTTCATTGCGGTGCACGCGCTTCTCACTGTGGTGGCTTCCCTTGTTGTGGAGCACGGGCTCTAGGCGTGTGGGCTTCAGCAGTTGTGGCGCACGGGCTTACTTGCTCTGCAGCATGTGGGATCTTCCCAGACCAGGGCTCAAACCCGTGTCCCCTGCACTGGCAGGCGGATTCTTTACCACTGCCCCACCAGTTCTTCTTTTATAAAAAAATTATTTCCTCATTTGTTTTTATGTGATGATGCCTTTATTTATTTATTTTTATTATTGTTTATTTTTGGCTGTGTTGGGTCTTTGTTGCTGCGTGCGGGCTTTCTCTAGTTGTGGCAAGTGGGGGCTACTCTTTATTGTGGTGCGCGGAATTCTCATTGTGGTGGCTTCTCTTGTTGCGGAGCACGGGCTCTAAGTGCGCAGGCTTCAGTAATTGCAGCACCCAGGCTCAGTAGTTGCGGCACACAGGCCCTAGAGTGTGTGGGCTTCAGTAGTTGCGGCGTGTGGCCTCAGTAGTTGTGGCTCGCAGGCTCTAGAGCGCAGGCTCAGTAGTTGTGACGTACGGGCTTAGTTGCTCTGCGGTATGTGGGATCTTCTCGGACCAGGGCTGGAACCCGTGTCCCCTGCATTGGGAGATGGATTCTTAACCACTGCACCACCAGGAAAGTCCCAGACGTTCCTTTTTTTAATGACAATTTTGAAGAGTCCTGGTTCATGTATTTCATAGACTGTCCCTCAACTTGGGTTTGTGTGATGTTCTCCTCATGACTGGAATGGAGTTAGGGTTTTGGGGAAGGAGATGTTTACTTTTAATATTTTGTTTCATCTCTCTCTCTTGGATTTTTATATAAGATATTCAGAGCATATAGATATATATTTTAAAAAGCATGCTTGTAGACTATTATTTTATAATCTGCTTGCTATTTTGTAATCTGGTTGGGATGATGGTGGTATGCTTTTTTTTTTTTTTTCAGTACGCGGCCTCTCACTATTGTGGCCTCTCCTGTTGCGGAGCACAGGCTCCGGACGCGCAGGTTCAGTGGCCACGGCTAACAAGCCTGGCCGCTCCGCGGCATGTGGGATCTTCCCGAACCGGGGCACGAACCCGTGTCCCCTGCATCGGCAGGCGGACTCTCAACCACTGCGCCACCAGGGATGCCCATTTTTTATTTTTTTGCGGTACGCGGGCCTCTCACTGTTGTGGCCTCTCCTGTTGTGGAGCACAGGCGCCGGACGCGCAGGCTCAACGGCCATGGCTCACGGGCCCAGCCGCTCCACGGCATGTGGGATCCTCCCGGACTGGGCCACGAACCCGTGTCCCCTGCATCGGCAGGCGGACTCTCAACCACTGCGCCACCAGGGAAGCCCGGTACACTTTTGTTTTAATTATGCAGTTGGCTCTCTTGCGTTGATGTACATTTTATTTATAAAGCTCCACTGCTTTGGATTATGATGTGTTTACAAGGCTACACAGATAATCTGGAAGGGAAAATGAAGAAATACAAATGACAGAAAATATTTTATAATAATAAAATTTTCTTGGCAAGCAGCAACCTTTTCTCAAAGTCAGTCTTTTAATATAATTTGCTTGCCTCATAAATATGGATTTTTTGTTTTTTCATATCTTTATTGATTAGTAAGCATAGTAAATGACTTGGGAGGAATCTCACTCTCTTCAAGAAATAATTTGGAATTATTGATCCAGAATGCTGACAGTTCTCAAAAATGGGTCAGGAAAATCAAAGTAATAGATGGAAAAACAATCTCAATTTTAGCTCTTGATATAACTTTTCTTAAAGTAGGGTTCTTTTTTATAATTTAAGTTACTAAAACAGATGGTGGAAGGTCCATCAAGATATTTATTTTATGTATTTAAAGCATTTTACTTTGCTGTATTGAATTCCATTCATTCTGGAATTTAGGAGAATTTACCTCTTTATGAAAGAGATGATTCAAAGTAGAAAATGATTGCTGACCTTGGCTTCCAGTTTTCTTCTCAATAGACTTAGTCTCTCTTCTAATGCTTCTTGCATACTCAGTAATTGTATAAGTTTTAGAGAAAAATTCAAGTCTGGCTGAATATTAAGCACAGTACACTAAATAAAGCTTTTTTCCTTTGCAGAATATTTTACATGTGTGTCCCATAGATTCATCAGAGATTCTAGTTTTGGATAAAGGCAAGTACATTTAAAGACAATACAACATCCCTATCTATGACATTGGCATTCAAATGAGAAGTGAATTTGGTTCAGGACAGTTCTTGAACTGCTTAGCATTTAGGTTATTTTAGGTCAACTCTTTGGGAAATTCAATTAGAGTATTTATTGAATGGTTTTAGTGAGCTGATTGGTTGTCATGTCATGTCATAGATGATATAAAACATGACTCCTATTTATAAAATAGTTGTGTTGGTCAGATAAGGCATCTTACATGATGTATTTAATCCAAGATAATGGATGAGTAAGAGGCAGATCATTGTCTAGGAAGTAATTTTGGTTTTGAGAGAGGCATTCTTAGGGAAATAGGCCTTGAAGTGTTCATTTAGAGCTGGGCAGGATTGAGGTCCGGAGAGAGGAGGGAAAGGATATTTGGGTAGAGGGAAGGGCATTGGCAGAGCCTCAGAGGCCTGACGGTTCCTGGGGCCTGTGTGGGAATGGTGGGAAAGTTGGGTTGCAGTCAGCCTGTGGGTGGCCTGGACGTTGGGTAATGAGCGTGGCCGTCAGTTTATGGGCGCCCTCTCTAGAGTGGTGTGTAACTTGCTTCCTCCCTGAGGAAGTGTGACACGCTTGTGCTAGCTGCAGTGTCTTCCCCACAGCTGTGCTGTCCATTGAGGAGAAGGGGGCTTGCTCTGCCATGGCTTCCTTACTCCTCAGGGTATGGCGTGTGAGTTATTTTAATAATGTATCAATCTGCCTTTTCTTTCTTTTGTCACAATGCATTTACTTTCTAACGTGGTCTTGTTTTCAGGGTAATAATTGGGTTTCCACAGGGAAAATAATAATGTGTGAGGCAAATTATTGACTTCAATAATGAATCTCTAATATTTTTCTAGTAGTTCTTCTTTTGTTTAAATTTTTGTTTCGTTAGTTATGTAAAGAAACTTATGGATAGTAATTTCTGCTCAGGTGGATAGTGGTACTGTTTAGCACAGCTCATTGGTCTTCTGAAACCTTTGCAAATGCAGTCTGATTCATTCCAGCCAAGTTAATTATGAGGTACATCATTTTTTTCCCTTAATGGAGACAAATGTAAAAGACAGAGATACAGAAATCATCTTCAGTTTAGATTGAAGAAATTTTAGTTACTACTCTTTGTTCCTGCTATTTGATCACAGTTTATTTTTATTTTTTGAAGTCTGTCTCTAATCAAATAAGATTTAATGTTTTAGAAGTAATAGAGGACCATGACTAAACTAATAAGAAAAGTTAATTTAAGGACAAGAATTGATTTTTAAAAACATAAAAGTACATTTCATGACTTGATTTCAAGATGATCTGGTGGTATCCTTATACTGTCGCAGAAGGAAGTCCACAGTGGGACGAGAATGATGCTTACAAATCAGCACCCTTATTATCTATTACTGAACATGTCTTAGTCCAGGCCAGTCTGCCTACCACCTCTGTGGAACACTGTTGATTTCATTTTTCTTCCAGTATTTACTTTTGGTCCTGGACCAATTATCTAGCTGTGATGGGATTCTTCAAAAGTATCCTACATTTTGTACTTAGTGAACTAGTGATTGTTCTGTTTGCAGACATTCTTTCTGAGGCTCTACTCTTGCCTCGAAAACCTACATTTGCAGAAAGGGAAATGTATAGGTTCTCCTTTTCAATGTATTTATTTTTATTTATTTTTTATTTATTTTTGTCTGTGTTGGGTCTTCGTTTCTGTGCAAGGGCCTTCTCTAGTTGTGGCGAGCGGGGGCCACTCCTCATCATGGTGCGTGGGCCTCTCACTGCCGTGGCCCCTCTTGTTGCGGAGCACAGGCTCTAGATGCGCATGCTCAGTAGTTGTGGCTCACGGGCCCAGTTGCCCCGTGGCATGTGGGATCCTCCCATTCCAGGTCTCGAACCCGTGTCCCCCCCATCGGCAGGCAGACTCTCAACCACTGCGCCACCAGGGAAGCCCAGGTTTACCTTTTATTAACAAACTTATCCTTCTTTATTTCTTTCCAGTTTTTAAAAACCGTGTCCATTGTGACATTGAGATTCATATTTAAACATAATTTTAAAATTTTATTCTTAAAATTATCATACAGTAAAACTAACTTTTTTCTTTTATCCTGTTAATTTAACACGTGTAGTTTGTGCAACCATCACTACAATCAGAATACAGAATAATATTATCACCCCCCAGAATTCCCTGATGCTATCCTTTTATAGTTAACTGTCCCCATCCTATAACCTCTGCAACCACTGACCTTTTCTCCATCCCTATAGTTTTGTCTTTTTGAGAATGTCCTATACATGGAATCATACATGTAAGCTTTTGAGACTGGGTTCTTTTACTCTGTCTTTGAGATTCATCTAAGTTATTGCATGTATTGAAAGTTTATTCCTTTTTATTACTCAGTAGTTTTCCATTGTCACTCATTAAAGGACATTTGCGTTGTTTCCAATTTTTAACATTTAGGAATAGAGCTGCTGTAAACATTTGTGTACAGACTTTTGTGCAAACATAGTTTTCATTTCTCTATCTCTAGGGTAGCTGTCTCTGGGGAGAGGGGATTGCTGGATGGTATAGTGAGTATATTTTTAACTTTATAAGAAACTGTCAACCCTTTTTCCAGAGTGTCTGTACCATTTTATACTCTCCCACTAGCAATGTACGAGAATTCCACCTATTCCACATCACTGACACTATCAGTGATTTTAATTTAGCCATTCTAATAGGTATGTGGTAGTATCTTATCATGGTTTTAATTTGCATTTCTCTGATGACTAATGCCATTGGACATCTTTTCATGTGCGTATTTGCCATCATTAGATCCTCTTGGTGGAGTGCCATTGAAATCTTTTGCCTAGCTTTTAATTGGGTTGTTTTCTTACTGTTGAGTTTTGAGAATTCTTTATATATTTGGATACAAATCCTTTTTCAGGTATGTGATTTGCCGTTGGTTTTTTTCTCAGTCTTTAGCTTGGCTTCGTATCCTTCTAACATAATAGTGTCTTTCAAAGAGGAAAAAGGTTTAATTTTGAGAAAGTCCAGTTCATAAATTGTTTTCTTTTTTATATTATACTAAGATGGGTAGATTTTAAAATAAGTTTCTGTTCTATAAAAGTGGTGAAAAGTAACTTAGTGATGGGAATGTCCTCATAAAGTTGACTTTGTGGAAGGTGCAAATGTTATTTTCTGGAAAGGTAGTACTAATTAATATACCTCTTAGTCTTGGGAACATCTAGGACTTTTGTTTAACCAAAGGATGCAATTGGTTGAGGTTTGTGAGGGTTTTCACACTTTTTAAAAAAATGATGATCACTAATGTGGTTAAATATGTATACTTTCGTAATGCAGAACTATGTAGGAATTAGTCCTTAAGACTCTTCCAGGGTTAAAATAGTGGTATATTACATTCCCATTTGATGCTTTGGGGAGTGCCTGAGTTTGAGTTTCTGCTTCACTGGAACAGCATTAGAACTCTGAGTGTAGGTTCAGATTCAGTGTCATGGCTAAAAGCACGAGCTGCATCAGAATGTCTGCATTTGAATCCTGCCTTTTATTTACAGTGTAACTGTGGGTGAGTAACTTAACTTGTCTGTGCTTCAGTTTCCTTGTCTGTTAGTGGGAATGATAATAATAACATCCACCTTGTAAGGTCATTATGAGGACTCAAGCAGATTACATAATATAGTCATTTCAACGGCCTCTGGCCCGCAGGAAGCATTCAGCAAATGGCTCTTGTTATTATTCTTATTGCTGAAATAGCTTTATGATAAAATTGTTTAAACAAATGTTTTGGAATATTTTCAAGAGTCAGAATAACCACATATCACACTAAGTCATTTCTCTCCCATGCCCACTTTTTTCTCTTTGCACTTGTTATTATTAATCAATACCTGTGACCAGTGTTTTTAATAATCATGTATATATATACACTGTTTTACAAGCCAGCTATCAGTTCATTCCATTTTTCACATCCTGTGAGGTACTAATCAGATATACACATATACATCAGTTCGCTTCAGCTGCCTGAAATATCAACCTAAATTGGCTTAAGCTGGAAAGAAATTTGAGTTAGGCTCACCTAACTGCAAAGTCAGGCACAGCTAGCTGGATTCAGGGCTCAAGTAAAGTCATCAGGACTCAGGTTCTCCCCACGAGTCAACTCTGCCTTTTCCTGTATGGACTTCAGTTGTCGGAACTGTATGTTAGAAACTTGGCTGTAGCATATTCACCCCCTGTAGCCTGTCAGCGTTTAGATTCAGCCGGAAAGAGCGCCTGTCTCTTTCCCAGAAGCCTCAGCAAACGTCTCATGATGTCTCATTGGCTCTTATGGGGTCACATGTCTGACCTGGAGCCAATCGCTGTTTGAGGCTGTGAGACTGGGATTGGCCAGTTCTGGTCACGTGTCACCCGTGGCTCTTTGGCGGAGTCGAGCCCACCAGAGCCACGCTGACTGAGAGGCGGGGAGAGGTACCTACTCTGAGGGAATTTGTGGGCTTTTATTACCAGAAAAAGGGCTGGACGCTGGCTGGTCAAACGACTAATGTGCTGTTAGGCTCTTTTTGTAGATCGGCAACGGATCACAGGGGTTAATGGATTTGAATTAGACCGGATTTGAATTAGAACCTTGGTTACTGATTCCAGCTTTTTTGTCTCCAGGAATGCCGTTCCCCACAGGGGCAGGAGTTTGCAGAAAGTTAGTGTTGTGTATTCTTTTGGTGAAAGTCGGATAATGTTTAACAGGAAGAGAAAGAGTCAAGGCAAATAGGGGTGGCCTTCTCAATGGGTGGACGTGGTGCTTCTTCCCACACTGGTGGGTTTAAGCGACTCAGCGCCCTTCTCCGGGCCTTTCTGTCCCCGTGGCAGAGGCTGTACAAGACCCAGCTTGGTCAGTGTCTGTCCGCTACATGGCAGGGTTGCATGCTGTAGACACGGGTGTATCCGTGTATCCCGGCCAAGAGTGTTGGCTACATGGTGAGGTGTGTCTGGTGCTGGCGTCGTTTAGAGGTAGTTTCTAGATCTCTGTATTTTTTTTTTTTTTTTTTGTGATACGCGGGCCTCTCACTGTTGTGGCCTCTCCCGTTGCGGAGCACAGGCTCCGGACGCGCAGGCCCAGCAGCCATCGCTCACGGGCCCAGCCGCTCCGCGGCTTGTGGGATCTTCCCGGACCGGGGCACGAATCCGTGTCCCCTACATCGGCAGGCGGACTCTCAACCACTGCGCCACCAGGGAAGCCCTAGATCTCTGTATTTTTTATAGTCCATTTTAGTGTGGCTTGAGACATTGTCTCACTTTGACTTCGGCTGGCAGTTTCTATTTTATGTTTTTCAAGAAGACGCTTGAACTTCTTCAGGAGTATGTGTAGCCAGGTCATGCTGTTTTCTGAAGAACCAGAGAAGGCAGTTACCAGAGACCTGCCTTGTATGGAGAGCTACGCTACATAAGTACCCGCAGTGAGGTTCAGGGAGACCGCAGTTAGAAATGAACTGTTGGGACCTGATTAATTGTGGTAGGCATCTTCATATCCAGTGCTGAGGTGGGCACCTGAGCCTACATATCAGAGACATTAACGCTTGAAATTAAGTCAGTTCCCCCCATAGCTCCCGGAGTTAGTAATTCTGTCCCTAATCTCTACTTCTGTGTTACTTTTATTGAGATATCCCTGGCTGATATGTTTGGTGATTAATGTTGATGGTAGGCTTTGTGATCTCCCCTCAGAGCCAGTTTTAGGGGTTAGCTTGTGTTTGTCAGTGATGTACAAGTACACTTGTTTCTCCAATGGCTATTGGAGAGCATAATCACTCTTATGATTGCATAATCATAACCATTATTATTTTACCGAGATGGTGAAAATGGGTGAAAATAATTCCTCTGTCAAGTAGATAAAGTAGTTACATAGCATGATATTTTATTTTCTAAAAATAGAGTGTTGTATGTTGAAATCTGTAAAGTGATTTCCACTTTGTATAAATTGAAAATATGGAATTTTAGTGAAATAACAATAGCTAACACTTACTGAGCACTCACTGTATGCCAGGCATTCTTTTAAGCACTTTACACGTATTATTTCGCTTAATTCTTAAGTGAAAATAAATAACCATAGGAGGTAGGTATTAGTTGTCTCCTTGCCATTTTAGAGGTGAGCAAGTTGAGATACTTGAGGCTAAGTCATTTGCTCCAGGTCACACAGCTGGTGAGTGACACAGTTGGTGAGTGACAGCTGGTGAGTTCTGAATGTAAGTCCTCTGGCTCCAAGCCTGTGCTTTGGATCACTATGCTGTGTTCTGTCCCTAGTAAAGATTTTAGCTCATGTGTTGTTAGTTTTTCTTTTCATTTTGCTTCTTTTTGTAATATTTTCTAGATGTGGGCTAGGAGTTTTATAGAGAAGATTTGCTAATTCTAGGACCTTTGGAATCCATGGATTTATCCATCTTCTGTTGCTGTTATTTGGCAAGCAAACACTCTATGCTTGTTTAGATCAGTAGGTGTCAACCAGGAATGATTTTGCCCCCCAGGGGACATTTGCTGATGTCTGGAGACAGACATCTTTAGTTGTCGTAAGTCAGGAGATGTGCTCCTGGCACCTAGTGGTCAGAGGCCAGGATGCTGCTGAAACATTTATGAAGCACAGGACAGCCTTCCGCAACAAAGAATTGTTCAGCCCAAAATGTCAATAGCATCAACTCTGGCCTATAGAATAAGTGACTGATGATCTTGTAATGCCATTCTGATCTCTAACGGGCAAAGTCACATTAGTAATGTAGAAATGATTACTTTTGATGTTTTGATGTTTGTTTGATAATTGATTTCCCCAAATGAATGCATGTTTGTATAAGGGACATAAACACCAACCATAACTTAAATATTGAAGTTCCCTTAAAGTAAACTGGGAATTATAGCCCACTGAGGGAGAGCTGAGGAAGTTTAAAGGGAGGCCATGTAATGCCTGAGGATACAATACTCTAAATATTTGTTGGATTACCTTGTGAATTACACAATTAGAATTCATTTTTTGTGTTGTATTAACTTGTCAAATGTATAAACATTTTAAATATCCTGTAATTTTTAAAACCGTGTTTTGGTATATTTTTAATTAAAAATTTCATACTGAGAAAAGTGGAGAATCTTACATTGTACCCCGTGTATGTACCACCCATATTTAACAAATGCTAACAAATACTGAAGTCCATTTTGAGCTCTTTCTCATCCCATCCCTTAGGAGTTTCTACATTTTTTATTATACCAAACATCTCAAAAGTTGAAGGGGCCTGGAACTCTTCCGTTGTCTGTCGTCAGGCCTCACTCACTGCTGCTGCCTTTTGTCTGCCTGTCAGCTTCTCCCCTCATCTTTCACTGCAGTATATAGGCGGTAGAGGGCGGAGCCAGGTTGTCTTTTCAAAGCTGGAAAGGCCAGGCCGAGAGTGGATGCGTAGGCTGGAGGGAGGCGGGAGGACAATAAGTATGGGTTTCCCCCAATGACTGAAAGCAGAGCGTTCCCATGAAACCTTTCATAAGCCGAAGTGGCGTAAAGCGAAGAAGCAGTGACCATAGGACACATCTTGCTAACGGATGCACAGAATAAATTGAGCTAAAGTACGGAAGCTCAGTGACAGTTCAAAGCTATGGTGGCTTGATGCTGAGGTGCTGAGTGTGGTTCCCAGGAAGGAGCTGGGTGGTGCCCCTTGCACCCGCTTTTGCAGCGCACAGTGCGAATTGCCTCTGTACGGGCTGCTGCACAACACGTGCCGGGCACTGTTCTCATTTTCCCCCCTTTTTTGTGAAAATAGATACCTCTTTGGATTTCTTTTGGTTGGGAAAACAGGCGCTAACGTGGGTCTTTCTTAAAAGCGAAGTGGCATAAATTGAGCTTTGGAAGGATGGAGGAGACCTGTACCTTGGGGCCGTTTGGTGAGGTAGAAAGTGGGGAGAGTGAGCGAGGGTGGGAAGAGGCAAGAAGAGCAGTCTCGGAACCAACAGAGATGGTGGTGGGAGGTCTGCAAGCGTGGTCCGCCGGAGCAATGTTGTGACTGTCAGGTCAGAGGATCTTAGGTCTTCTTTGCCCAGGATTGCTGCTCCCTGCATTATGAGTGGTATAGCTCAGGAGAGGCTGCGCTTGAATTCTCAATCTCTATTACTTGGACTGCTTAGTGGTCTGTTCTTAATGGCAATGCCTGCTTATCACCAGTTGTTCACAGGACTTCTACATGATAGGTTCCTTCTTTTTTTTTTTTTTTTTTTTGACCACACCATGCCGCCTGCGGGATCTTAGTTCCCCGACCAGGGATCAAACCCTCTCCCCACCCCTTTCCGCCGTGGAGGAAGCGCGGAGTCCCAACCACTGCACTGCCCGATAGGTTCCTTCTTTACTTAAACACCTCCCATCATGCTCCATTGCTATGGAATAAAGCCCTCACTTCCTGTGGCATTGGAGGGCATTCTTAGCTCCTTTCCCTCTTTCTCTGACACACCTGGAGTGTATCATGTGCTTTTTCTTGTCTTGGTGACTTCTTGTGCATTCTCTCTGATAAACTCCCCTGTGCTCTCCCTATCATCTCTGCACAGTGAACTTGTGTTCTTCTTTTGAGGGCAGCTCATGCCTTTCGGCAGATGGAAGGTATTTCTTGCTATTTTTCATTTGTGCTTTGCCTGTCTTGCTAGAATCTGAGTTTCTTGAAAGCAGTGATGGCATGCTTCCTCTTTGCGTTTAGTGCTGCTAACACAGGGCCTGGCCTCAGGAAATGTTTGCTGAACTGAATTAATAGCCAGTTCGAACTTGCCCTTGAGCCAGTGTTTTGTACTGGTGGGAAAAATCCTACACGGTGTGGACTTTGATTCTCTGAAGTGTCAGTTACAGTATTGTAAGACGGAAGATAGGAGCCTGGGATAGGAAACAGTTTTGCACCTTCTGGTTTTTTTTTTTTTTTTTTTTTTTGCGGTACGCGGGCCTCTCACTGTTGTGGCCTCTCCCGTTGCGCAGCACAGACTCCGGACGCGCAGGCACAGCAGCCATGGCTCATGGGCCCAGCCACTCTGCGGCATGTGGTATCTTCCTGAACCGGGACACAAACCCGTGTCCCCTGCATCGGCAGGCGGACTCTCAACCACTGCGCCACCAGGGAAGCCCAGTTTTTTATTTTTTTGCGGTACGCGGGCCTCTCACTGTTGTCGCCTCTCCTGTTGTGGAGCACAGGCGCCGGACGCGCAGGCTCAACGGCCATGGCTCACGGGCCCAGCCGCTCCACGGCATGTGGGATCCTCCCGGACTGGGGCACGAACCCGTGTCCCCTGCATCGGCAGGTGGACTCTCAACCACTGCGCCACCAGGGAAGCCCGGTACACTTTTGTTTTAATTATGCAGTTGGCTCTCTTGCGTTGATGTACATTTTATTGTTAAAGCTCCACTGCTTTGGATTATGATGTGTTTACAAGGCTACACAGATAATCTGGAAGGGAAAATGAAGAAATACAAATGACAGAAAATATTTTATAATAATAAAATTTTCTTGGCAAGCAGCAACCTTTTCTCAAAGTCAGTCTTTTAATATAATTTGCTTGCCTCATAAATATGGATTTTTTGTTTTTTCATATCTTTATTGATTAGTAAGCATAGTAAATGACTTGGGAGGAATCTCACTCTCTTCAAGAAATAATTTGGAATTATTGATCCAGAATGCTGACAGTTCTCAAAAATGGGTCAGGAAAATCAAAGTAATAGATGGAAAAACAATCTCAATTTTAGCTCTTGATATAACTTTTCTTAAAGTTAGGGTTCTTTTTTATAATTTAAGTTACTAAAACAGATGGTGGAAGGTCCATCAAGATATTTATTTTATGTATTTAAAGCATTTTACTTTGCTGTATTGAATTCCATTCATTCTGGAATTTAGGAGAATTTACCTCTTTATGAAAGAGATGATTCAAAGTAGAAAATGATTGCTGACCTTCGCTTCCAGTTTTCTTCTCAATAGACTTAGTCTCTCTTCTAATGCTTCTTGCATACTCAGTAATTGTATAAGTTTTAGAGAAAAATTCAAGTCTGGCTGAATATTAAGCACAGTACACTAAATAAAGCTTTTTTCCTTTGCAGAATATTTTACATGTGTGTCCCATAGATTCATCAGAGATTCTAGTTTTGGATAAAGGCAAGTACATTTAAAGACAATACAACATCCCTATCTATGACATTGGCATTCAAATGAGAAGTGAATTTGGTTCAGGACAGTTCTTGAACTGCTTAGCATTTAGGTTATTTTAGGTCAACTCTTTGGGAAATTCAATTAGAGTATTTATTGAATGGTTTTAGTGAGCTGATTGGTTGTCATGTCATGTCATAGATGATATAAAACATGACTCCTATTTATAAAATAGTTGTGTTGGTCAGATAAGGCATCTTACATGATGTATTTAATCCAAGATAATGGGTGAGTAAGAGGCAGATCATTGTCTAGGAAGTAATTTTGGTTTTGAGAGAGGCATTCTTAGGGAAATAGGCCTTGAAGTGTTCATTTAGAGCTGGGCAGGATTGAGGTCCGGAGAGAGGAGGGAAAGGGTATTTGGGTAGAGGGAAGGGCATTGGCAGAGCCTCAGAGGCCTGACGGTTCCTGGGGCCTGTGTGGGAATGGTGGGAAAGTTGGGTTGCAGTCAGCCTGTGGGTGGCCTGGACGTTGGGTAATGAGCGTGGCCGTGAGTTTATGGGCGCCCTCTCTAGAGTGGTGTGTAACTTGCTTCCTCCCTGAAGAAGTGTAACACGCTTGTGCTAGCTGCAGTGTCTTCCCCACAGCTGTGCTGTCCATTGAGGAGAAAGGGGCCTGCTCTGCCATGGCTTCCTTACTCCTCAGGGTATGGCGTGTGAGTTATTTTAATAACGTATCAATCTGCCTTTTCTTTCTTTTGTCACAATGCATTTACTTTCTAACGTGGTCTTGTTTTCAGGGTAATAATTGGGTTTCCACAGGGAAAATAATAATGTGTGAGGCAAATTATTGACTTAAAAAATGAATCTCTAATATTTTTCTAGTAGTTCTTCTTTTGTTTAAATTTTTGTTTCGTTAGTTATGTAAAGAAACTTATGGATAGTAATTTCTGCTCAGGTGGATAGTGGTACTGTTTAGCACAGCTCATTGGTCTTCTGAAACCTTTACAAATGCAGTCTGATTCATTCCAGCCAAGTTAATTATGAGGTACATCATTTTTTTCCCTTAATGGAGACAAATGTAAAAGACAGAGATACAGAAATCATCTTCAGTTTAGATTGAAGAAATTTTAGTTACTACTCTTTGTTCCTGCTATTTGATCACAGTTTATTTTTATTTTTTGAAGTCTGTCTCTAATCAAATAAGATTTAATGTTTTAGAAGTAATAGAGGACCATGACTAAACTAATAAGAAAAGTTAATTTAAGGACAAGAATTGATTTTTAAAAACATAAAAGTACATTTCATGACTTGATTTCAAGATGATCTGGTGGTATCCTTATACTGTCGCAGAAGGAAGTCCACAGTGGGACGAGAATGATGCTTACAAATCAGCACCCTTATTATCTATTACTGAACATGTCTTAGTCCAGGCCAGTCTGCCTACCACCTCTGTGGAACACTGTTGATTTCATTTTTCTTCCAGTATTTACTTTTGGTCCTGGACCAATTATCTAGCTGTGATGGGATTCTTCAAAAGTATCCTACATTTTGTACTTAGTGAACTAGTGATTGTTCTGTTTGCAGACATTCTTTCTGAGGCTCTACTCTTGCCTCGAAAACCTACATTTGCAGAAAGGGAAATGTATAGGTTCTCCTTTTAAATGTATTTATTTTTATTTATTTTTTATTTATTTTTGTCTGTGTTGGGTCTTCGTTTCTGTGCAAGGGCCTTCTCTAGTTGTGGCGAGCGGGGGCCACTCCTCATCATGGTGCGTGGGCCTCTCACTGCCGTGGCCCCTCTTGTTGCGGAGCACAGGCTCTAGATGCGCATGCTCAGTAGTTGTGGCTCACGGGCCCAGTTGCCCCGTGGCATGTGGGATCCTCCCATTCCAGGTCTCGAACCCGTGTCCCCCCCATCGGCAGGCAGACTGTCAACCACTGCGCCACCAGGGAAGCCCAGGTTTACCTTTTATTAACAAACTTATCCTTCTTTATTTCTTTCCAGTTTTTAAAAACCGTGTCCATTGTGACATTGAGATTCATATTTAAACATAATTTTAAAATTTTATTCTTAAAATTATCATACAGTAAAAGTAACTTTTTTCTTTTATCCTGTTAATTTAACACGTGTAGTTTGTGCAACCATCACTACAATCAGAATACAGAATAATATTATCACCCCCCAGAATTCCCTGATGCTATCCTTTTATAGTTAACTGTCCCCATCCTATAACCTCTGCAACCTCTGACCTTTTCTCCATCCCTATAGTTTTGTCTTTTTGAGAATGTCCTATACATGGAATCATACATGTAAGCTTTTGAGACTGGGTTCTTTTACTCTGTCTTTGAGATTCATCTAAGTTATTGCATGTATTGAAAGTTTATTCCTTTTTATTACTGAGTAGTTTTCCATTGTCACTCATTAAAGGACATTTGCGTTGTTTCCAATTTTTAACATTTAGGAATAGAGCTGCTGTAAACATTTGTGTACAGACTTTTGTGCAAACATAGTTTTCATTTCTCTATCTCTAGGGTAGCTGCCTCTGGGGAGAGGGGATTGCTGGATGGTATAGTGAGTATATTTTTAACTTTACAAGAAACTGTCAACCCTTTTTCCAGAGTGTCTGTACCATTTTATACTCTCCCACTAGCAATGTACGAGAATTCCACCTATTCCACATCACTGACACTATCAGTGATTTTAATTTAGCCATTCTAATAGGTATGTGGTAGTATCTTATCATGGTTTTAATTTGCATTTCTCTGATGACTAATGCCATTGGACATCTTTTCATGTGCTTATTTGCCATCATTAGATCCTCTTGGTGGAGTGCCATTGAAATCTTTTGCCTAGCTTTTAATTGGGTTGTTTTCTTACTGTTGAGTTTTGAGAATTCTTTATATATTTGGATACAAATCCTTTTTCAGGTATGTGATTTGCCGTTGGTTTTTTCTCAGTCTTTAGCTTGGCTTCGTATCCTTCTAACATAATAGTGTCTTCCAAAGAGGAAAAAGGTTTAATTTTGAGAAAGTCCAGTCATAAATTTTTTTCTTTTTTATATTATACTAAGATGGGTAGATTTTAAAATAAGTTTCTGTTCTATAAAAGTGGTGAAAAGTAACTTAATGATGGGAATGTCCTCATAAAGTTGACTTTGTGGAAGGTGCAAATGTTATTTTCTGGAAAGGTAGTACTAATTAATATACCTCTTAGTCTTGGGAACATCTAGGACTTTTGTTTAACCAAAGGATGCAATTGGTTGAGGTTTGTGAGGGTTTTCACACTTTTTAAAAAAATGATGATCACTAATGTGGTTAAATATGTATACTTTCGTAATGCAGAACTATGTAGGAATTAGTCCTTAAGACTCTTCCAGGGTTAAAATAGTGGTATATTACATTCCCATTTGATGCTTTGGGGAGTGCCTGAGTTTGAGTTTCTGCTTCACTGGAACAGCATTAGAACTCTGAGTGTAGGTTCAGATTCAGTGTCATGGCTAAAAGCACGAGCTGCATCAGAATGTCTGCATTTGAATCCTGCCTTTTATTTACAGTGTAACTGTGGGTGAGTAACTTAACTTGTCTGTGCTTCAGTTTCCTTGTCTGTTAGTGGGAATGATAATAATAACATCCACCTTGTAAGGTCATTATGAGGACTCAAGCAGATTACATAATATAGTCATTTCAACGGCCTCTGGCCCGCAGGAAGCATTCAGCAAATGGCTCTTGTTATTATTCTTATTCTTATTGCTGAAATAGCTTTATGATAAAATTGTTTAAACAAATGTTTTGGAATATTTTCAAGAGTCAGGATAACCACATATCACACTAAGTCATTTCTCTCCCATGCCCACTTTTTTCTCTTGGCACTTGTTATTATTAATCAATACCTCTGACCAGTGTTTTTAATAATCATGTATATATACACTGTTTTACAAGCCAGCTATCAGTTCATTCCATTTTTCACATCCTGTGAGGTACTAATCAGATATACACATATACATCAGTTCGCTTCAGCTGCCTGAAATATCAACCTAAATTGGCTTAAGCTGGAAAGAAATTTGAGTTAGGCTCACCTAACTGCAAAGTCAGGCACAGCTAGCTGGATTCAGGGCTCAAGTAAAGTCATCAGGACTCAGGTTCTCCCCACGAGTCAACTCTGCCTTTTCCTGTATGGACTTCAGTTGTCGGAACTGTATGTTAGAAACTTGGCTGTAGCATATTCACCGCCTGTAGCCTGTCAGCGTTTAGATTCAGCCGGAAAGAGCGCCTGTCTCTTTCCCAGAAGCCTCAGCAAAAGTCTCATGATGTCTCATTGGCTCTTATGGGGTCACATGTCTGACCTGGAGCCAATCGCTGTTTGAGGCTGTGAGACTGGGATTGGCCAGTTCTGGTCACGTGTCACCCGTGGCTCTTTGGCGGAGTCGAGCCCACCGGAGCCACGCTGACTGAGAGGCGGGGAGAGGTACCTACTCTGAGGGAATTTGTGGGCTTTTATTACCAGAAAAAGGGCTGGACGCTGGCTGGTCAAACGACTAATGTGCTGTTAGGCTCTTTTTGTAGATCGGCAACGGATCACAGGGGTTAATGGATTTGAATTAGACCGGATTTGAATTAGAACCTTGGTTACTGATTCCAGCTTTTTTGTCTCCAGGAATGCCGTTCCCCACGGGGGCAGGAGTTTGCAGAAAGTTAGTGTTGTGTATTCTTTTGGTGAAAGTCGGATAATTTTTAACAGGAAGAGAAAGAGTCAAGGCAAATAGGGGTGGCCTTCTCAATGGGTGGACGTGGTGCTTCTTCCCACACTGGTGGGTTTAAGCGACTCAGCGCCCTTCTCCGGGCCTTTCTGTCCCCGTGGCAGAGGCTGTACAAGACCCAGCTTGGTCAGTGTCTGTCCGCTACATGGCAGGGTTGCATGCTGTAGACACGGGTGTATCCGTGTATCCCGGCCAAGAGTGTTGGCTACATGGTGAGGTGTGTCTGGTGCTGGCGTCGTTTAGAGGTAGTTTCTAGATCTCTGTATTTTTTATAGTCCATTTTAGTGTGGCTTGAGACATTGTCTCACTTTGACTTCGGCTGGCAGTTTCTATTTTATGTTTTTCCAGAAGACGCTTGAACTTCTTCAGGAGTATGTGTAGCCAGGTCATGCTGTTTTCTGAAGAACCAGAGAAGGCAGTTACCGGAGACCTGCCTTGTATGGAGAGCTACGCTACAGAAGTACCCGCAGTGAGGTTCAGGGAGACTGCAGTTAGAAATGAACTGTTGGGACCTGATTAATTGTGGTAGGCATCTTCATATCCAGTGCTGAGGTGGGCACCTGAGCCTACATATCAGAGACATTAACGCTTGAAATTAAGTCACTTCCCCCCATAGCTCCCGGAGTTAGTAATTCTGTCCCTAATCTCTACTTCTGTGTTACTTTTATTGAGATATCCCTGGCTAATATGTTTGGTGATTAATGTTGATGGTAGGCTTTGTGATCTCCCCTCAGAGCCAGTTTTAGGGGTTAGCTTGTGTTTGTCAGTGATGTACAAGTACACTTGTTTCTCCAATGGCTATTGGAGAGCATAATCATTCTTATGATTGCATAATCATAACCATTATTATTTTACCGAGATGGTGAAAATGGGTGAAAATAATTCCTCTGTCAAGTAGATAAAGTAGTTACATAGCATGATATTTTATTTTCTAAAAATAGAGTGTTGTATGTTGAAATCTGTAAAGTGATTTCCACTTTGTATAAATTGAAAATATGGAATTTTAGTGAAATAACAATAGCTAACACTTACTGAGCACTCACTGTATGCCAGGCATTCTTTTAAGCACTTTACACGTATTATTTCGCTTAATTCTTAAGTGAAAATAAATAACCATAGGAGGTAGGTATTAGTTGTCTCCTTGCCATTTTAGAGGTGAGCAAGTTGAGATACTTGAGGCTAAGTCATTTGCTCCAGGTCACACAGCTGGTGAGTGACACAGTTGGTGAGTGACAGCTGGTGAGTTCTGAATGTAAGTCCTCTGGCTCCAAGCCTGTGCTTTGGATCACTATGCTGTGTTCTGTCCCTGGTAAAGATTTTAGCTCATGTGTTGTTAGTTTTTCTTTTCATTTTGCTTCTTTTTGTAATATTTTCTAGATGTGGGCTAGGAGTTTTATAGAGAAGATTTGCTAATTCTAGGACCTTTGGAATCCATGGATTTATCCATCTTCTGTTGCTGTTATTTGGCAAGCAAACACGCTATGCTTGTTTAGATCAGTAGGTGTCAACCAGGAATGATTTTGCCCCCCAGGGGACATTTGCTGATGTCTGGAGACAGACATCTTTAGTTGCCGTAAGTCAGGAGACGTGCTCCTGGCACCTAGTGGTCAGAGGCCAGGATGCTGCTGAAACATTTATGAAGCACAGGACAGCCTTCCGCAACAAAGAATTGTTCAGCCCAAAATGTCAATAGCATCAACTCTGGCCTATAGAATAAGTGACTGATGACCTTGTAATGCCATTCTGATCTCTAACGGGCAAAGTCACATTAGTAATGTAGAAATGATTACTTTTGATGTTTGTTTGATAATTGATTCCCCCAAATGAATGCATGTTTGTATAAGGGACATAAACACCAACCATAACTTAAATATTGAAGTTCCCTTAAAGTAAACTGGGAATTATAGCCCACTGAGGGAGAGCTGAGGAAGTTTAAAGGGAGGCCATGTAATGCCTGAGGATACAATACTCTAAATATTTGTTGGATTACCTTGTGAATTACACAATTAGATTTCATTTTTTGTGTTGTATTAACTTGTCAAATGTATAAACATTTTAAATATCCTGTAATTTTTAAAACCGTGTTTTGGTATTTTTTTAATTAAAAATTTCATACTGAGAAAAGTGGAGAATCTTACATTGTACCCCGTGTATGTACCACCCATATTTAACAAATGCTAACAAATACTGAAGTCCATTTTGAGCTCTTTCTCATCCCATCCCTTAGGTGTTTCTACATTTTTTATTATACCAAACGTCTCAAAAGTTGAAGGGGCCTGGAACTCTTCCGTTGTCTGTCGTCAGGCCTCACTCACTGCTGCTGCCTTTTGTCTGCCTGTCAGCTTCTCCCCTCATCTTTCACTGCAGTATATAGGCGGTAGAGGGCGGAGCCAGGTTGTCTTTTCAAAGCTGGAAAGGCCAGGCCGAGAGTGGATGCGTAGGCTGGAGGGAGGCGGGAGGACAATAAGTATGGGTTTCCCCCAATGACTGAAAGCAGAGCGTTCCCATGAAACCTTTCATAAGCCGAAGTGGCGTAAAGCGAAGAAGCAGTGACCATAGGACACATCTTGCTAACGGATGCACAGAATAAATTGAGCTAAAGTACGGAAGCTCAGTGACAGTTCAAAGCTATGGTGGCTTGATGCTGAGGTGCTGAGTGTGGTTCCCAGGAAGGAGCTGGGTGGTGCCCCTTGCACCCGCTTTTGCAGCGCACAGTGCGAATTGCCTCTGTACGGGCTGCTGCACAACACGTGCCGGGCACTGTTCTCATTTTCCCCCCTTTTTTGTGAAAATAGATACCTCTTTGGATTTCTTTTGGTTGGGAAAACAGGCGCTAACGTGGGTCTTTCGTAAAAGCGAAGTGGCATAAATTGAGCTTTGGAAGGATGGAGGAGACCTGTACCTTGGGGCCGTTTGGTGAGGTAGAAAGTGGGGAGAGTGAGCGAGGGTGGGAAGAGGCAAGAAGAGCAGTCTCGGAACCAACAGAGATGGTGGTGGGAGGTCTGCAAGCGTGGTCCGCCGGAGCAATGTTGTGACTGTCAGGTCAGAGGATCTTAGGTCTTCTTTGCCCAGGATTGCTGCTCCCTGCATTATGAGTGGTATAGCTCAGGAGAGGCTGCGCTTGAATTCTCAATCTCTATTACTTGGACTGCTTAGTGGTCTGTTCTTAATGGCAATGCCTGCTTATCACCAGTTGTTCACAGGACTTCTACATGATAGGTTCCTTTTTTTTTGACCACACCATGCCGCCTGCGGGATCTTAGTTCCCCGACCAGGGATCAAACCCTCTCCCCGCCCCTTTCCGCCATGGAGGAAGCGCGGAGTCCCAACCACTGCACTGCCCGATAGGTTCCTCCTTTACTTAAACACCTCCCATCATGCTCCATTGCTATGGAATAAAGCCCTCACTTCCTGTGGCATTGGAGGGCATTCTTAGCTCCTTTCCCTCTTTCTCTGACACACCTGGAGTGTATCATGTGCTTTTTCTTGTCTTGGTGACTTCTTGTGCATTCTCTCTGATAAACTCCCCTGTGCTCTCCCTATCATCTCTGCACAGTGAACTTGTGTTCTTCTTTTGAGGGCAGCTCATGCCTTTCGGCAGATGGAAGGTATTTCTTGCTATTTTTCATTTGTGCTTTGCCTGTCTTGCTAGAATCTGAGTTTCTTGAAAGCAGTGATGGCATGCTTCCTCTTTGCGTTTAGTGCTGCTAACACAGGGCCTGGCCTCAGGAAATGTTTGCTGAACTGAATTAATAGCCAGTTCGAACTTGCCCTTGAGCCAGTGTTTTGTACTGGTGGGAAAAATCCTACACGGTGTGGACTTTGATTCTCTGAAGTGTCAGTTACAGTATTGTAAGACGGAAGATAGGAGCCTGGGATAGGAAACAGTTTTGCACCTTCTGGTTTTTTTTTTTTGTTTGTTTGTTTTTGTTTGTTTTTTTTTTTTTTTTTTGGCGGTACGCGGGCCTCTCACTGTTGTGGCCTCTCCCGTTGCGCAGCACAGACTCCGGACGCGCAGGCACAGCAGCCATGGCTCATGGGCCCAGCCACTCTGCGGCATGTGGTATCTTCCTGAACCGGGACACAAACCCGTGTCCCCTGCATCGGCAGGTGGACTCTCAACCACTGCGCCACCAGGGAAGCCCGGTACACTTTTGTTTTAATTATGCAGTTGGCTCTCTTGCGTTGATTTACATTTTATTGGTAAAGCTCCACTGCTTTGGATTATGATGTGTTTACAAGGCTACACAGATAATCTGGAAGGGAAAATGAAGAAATACAAATGACAGAAAATATTTTATAATAATAAAATTTTCTTGGCAAGCAGCAACCTTTTCTCAAAGTCAGTCTTTTAATATAATTTGCTTGCCTCATAAATATGGATTTTTTGTTTTTTCATATCTTTATTGATTAGTAAGCATAGTAAATGACTTGGGAGGAATCTCACTCTCTTCAAGAAATAATTTGGAATTATTGATCCAGAATGCTGACAGTTCTCAAAAATGGGTCAGGAAAATCAAAGTAATAGATGGAAAAACAATCTCAATTTTAGCTCTTGATATAACTTTTCTTAAAGTTAGGGTTCTTTTTTATAATTTAAGTTACTAAAACAGATGGTGGAAGGTCCATCAAGATATTTATTTTATGTATTTAAAGCATTTTACTTTGCTGTATTGAATTCCATTCATTCTGGAATTTAGGAGAATTTACCTCTTTATGAAAGAGATGATTCAAAGTAGAAAATGATTGCTGACCTTGGCTTCCAGTTTTCTTCTCAATAGACTTAGTCTCTCTTCTAATGCTTCTTGCATACTCAGTAATTGTATAAGTTTTAGAGAAAAATTCAAGTCTGGCTGAATATTAAGCACAGTACACTAAATAAAGCTTTTTTCCTTTGCAGAATATTTTACATGTGTGTCCCATAGATTCATCAGAGATTCTAGTTTTGGATAAAGGCAAGTACATTTAAAGACAATACAACATCCCTATCTATGACATTGGCATTCAAATGAGAAGTGAATTTGGTTCAGGACAGTTCTTGAACTGCTTAGCATTTAGGTTATTTTAGGTCAACTCTTTGGGAAATTCAATTAGAGTATTTATTGAATGGTTTTAGTGAGCTGATTGGTTGTCATGTCATGTCATAGATGATATAAAACATGACTCCTATTTATAAAATAGTTGTGTTGGTCAGATAAGGCATCTTACATGATGTATTTAATCCAAGATAATGGGTGAGTAAGAGGCAGATCATTGTCTAGGAAGTAATTTTGGTTTTGAGAGAGGCATTCTTAGGGAAATAGGCCTTGAAGTGTTCATTTAGAGCTGGGCAGGATTGAGGTCCGGAGAGAGGAGGGAAAGGATATTTGGGTAGAGGGAAGGGCATTGGCAGAGCCTCAGAGGCCTGACGGTTCCTGGGGCCTGTGTGGGAATGGTGGGAAAGTTGGGTTGCAGTCAGCCTGTGGGTGGCCTGGACGTTGGGTAATGAGCGTGGCCGTCAGTTTATGGGCGCCCTCTCTAGAGTGGTGTGTAACTTGCTTCCTCCCTGAGGAAGTGTGACACGCTTGTGCTAGCTGCAGTGTCTTCCCCACAGCTGTGCTGTCCATTGAGGAGAAGGGGGCCTGCTCTGCCATGGCTTCCTTACTCCTCAGGGTATGGCGTGTGAGTTATTTTAATAACGTATCAATCTGCCTTTTCTTTCTTTTGTCACAATGCATTTACTTTCTAACGTGGTCTTGTTTTCAGGGTAATAATTGGGTTTCCACAGGGAAAATAATAATGTGTGAGGCAAATTATTGACTTAAAAAATGAATCTCTAATATTTTTCTAGTAGTTCTTCTTTTGTTTAAATTTTTGTTTCGTTAGTTATGTAAAGAAACTTATGGATAGTAATTTCTGCTCAGGTGGATAGTGGTACTGTTTAGCACAGCTCATTGGTCTTCTGAAACCTTTGCAAATGCAGTCTGATTCATTCCAGCCAAGTTAATTATGAGGTACATCATTTTTTTCCCTTAATGGAGACAAATGTAAAAGACAGAGATACAGAAATCATCTTCAGTTTAGATTGAAGAAATTTTAGTTACTACTCTTTGTTCCTGCTATTTGATCACAGTTTATTTTTATTTTTTGAAGTCTGTCTCTAATCAAATAAGATTTAATGTTTTAGAAGTAATAGAGGACCATGACTAAACTAATAAGAAAAGTTAATTTAAGGACAAGAATGGATTTTTAAAAACATAAAAGTACATTTCATGACTTGATTTCAAGATGATCTGGTGGTATCCTTATACTGTCGCAGAAGGAAGTCCACAGTGGGACGAGAATGATGCTTACAAATCAGCACCCTTATTATCTATTACTGAACATGTCTTAGTCCAGGCCAGTCTGCCTACCACCTCTGTGGAACACTGTTGATTTCATTTTTCTTCCAGTATTTACTTTTGGTCCTGGACCAATTATCCAGCTGTGATGGGATTCTTCAAAAGTATCCTACATTTTGTACTTAGTGAACTAGTGATTGTTCTGTTTGCAGACATTCTTTCTGAGGCTCTACTCTTGCCTCGAAAACCTACATTTGCAGAAAGGGAAATGTATAGGTTCTCCTTTTCAATGTATTTATTTTTATTTATTTTTTATTTATTTTTGTCTGTGTTGGGTCTTCGTTTCTGTGCAAGGGCCTTCTCTAGTTGTGGCGAGCGGGGGCCACTCCTCATCATGGTGCGTGGGCCTCTCACTGCCGTGGCCCCTCTTGTTGCGGAGCACAGGCTCTAGATGCGCATGCTCAGTAGTTGTGGCTCACGGGCCCAGTTGCCCCGTGGCATGTGGGATCCTCCCATTCCAGGTCTCGAACCCGTGTCCCCCCCATCGGCAGGCAGACTGTCAACCACTGCGCCACCAGGGAAGCCCAGGTTTACCTTTTATTAACAAACTTATCCTTCTTTATTTCTTTCCAGTTTTTAAAAACCGTGTCCATTGTGACATTGAGATTCATATTTAAACATAATTTTAAAATTTTATTCTTAAAATTATCATACAGTAAAAGTAACTTTTTTCTTTTATCCTGTTAATTTAACACGTGTAGTTTGTGCAACCATCACTACAATCAGAATACAGAATAATATTATCACCCCCCAGAATTCCCTGATGCTATCCTTTTATAGTTAACTGTCCCCATCCTATAACCTCTGCAACCTCTGACCTTTTCTCCATCCCTATAGTTTTGTCTTTTTGAGAATGTCCTATACATGGAATCATACATGTAAGCTTTTGAGACTGGGTTCTTTTACTCTGTCTTTGAGATTCATCTAAGTTATTGCATGTATTGAAAGTTTATTCCTTTTTATTACTGAGTAGTTTTCCATTGTCACTCATTAAAGGACATTTGCGTTGTTTCCAATTTTTAACATTTAGGAATAGAGCTGCTGTAAACATTTGTGTACAGACTTTTGTGCAAACATAGTTTTCATTTCTCTATCTCTAGGGTAGCTGCCTCTGGGGAGAGGGGATTGCTGGATGGTATAGTGAGTATATTTTTAACTTTATAAGAAACTGTCAACCCTTTTTCCAGAGTGTCTGTACCATTTTATACTCTCCCACTAGCAATGTACGAGAATTCCACCTATTCCACATCACTGACACTATCAGTGATTTTAATTTAGCCATTCTAATAGGTATGTGGTAGTATCTTATCATGGTTTTAATTTGCATTTCTCTGATGACTAATGCCATTGGACATCTTTTCATGTGCTTATTTGCCATCATTAGATCCTCTTGGTGGAGTGCCATTGAAATCTTTTGCCTAGCTTTTAATTGGGTTGTTTTCTTACTGTTGAGTTTTGAGAATTCTTTATATATTTGGATACAAATCCTTTTTCAGGTATGTGATTTGCCGTTGGTTTTTTCTCAGTCTTTAGCTTGGCTTCGTATCCTTCTAACATAATAGTGTCTTCCAAAGAGGAAAAAGGTTTAATTTTGAGAAAGTCCAGTCATAAATTTTTTTCTTTTTTATATTATACTAAGATGGGTAGATTTTAAAATAAGTTTCTGTTCTATAAAAGTGGTGAAAAGTAACTTAATGATGGGAATGTCCTCATAAAGTTGACTTTGTGGAAGGTGCAAATGTTATTTTCTGGAAAGGTAGTACTAATTAATATACCTCTTAGTCTTGGGAACATCTAGGACTTTTGTTTAACCAAAGGATGCAATTGGTTGAGGTTTGTGAGGGTTTTCACACTTTTTAAAAAAATGATGATCACTAATGTGGTTAAATATGTATACTTTCGTAATGCAGAACTATGTAGGAATTAGTCCTTAAGACTCTTCCAGGGTTAAAATAGTGGTATATTACATTCCCATTTGATGCTTTGGGGAGTGCCTGAGTTTGAGTTTCTGCTTCACTGGAACAGCATTAGAACTCTGAGTGTAGGTTCAGATTCAGTGTCATGGCTAAAAGCACGAGCTGCATCAGAATGTCTGCATTTGAATCCTGCCTTTTATTTACAGTGTAACTGTGGGTGAGTAACTTAACTTGTCTGTGCTTCAGTTTCCTTGTCTGTTAGTGGGAATGATAATAATAACATCCACCTTGTAAGGTCATTATGAGGACTCAAGCAGATTACATAATATAGTCATTTCAACGGCCTCTGGCCCGCAGGAAGCATTCAGCAAATGGCTCTTGTTATTATTCTTATTCTTATTGCTGAAATAGCTTTATGATAAAATTGTTTAAACAAATGTTTTGGAATATTTTCAAGAGTCAGGATAACCACATATCACACTAAGTCATTTCTCTCCCATGCCCACTTTTTTCTCTTGGCACTTGTTATTATTAATCAATACCTCTGACCAGTGTTTTTAATAATCATGTATATATACACTGTTTTACAAGCCAGCTATCAGTTCATTCCATTTTTCACATCCTGTGAGGTACTAATCAGATATACACATATACATCAGTTCGCTTCAGCTGCCTGAAATATCAACCTAAATTGGCTTAAGCTGGAAAGAAATTTGAGTTAGGCTCACCTAACTGCAAAGTCAGGCACAGCTAGCTGGATTCAGGGCTCAAGTAAAGTCATCAGGACTCAGGTTCTCCCCACGAGTCAACTCTGCCTTTTCCTGTATGGACTTCAGTTGTCGGAACTGTATGTTAGAAACTTGGCTGTAGCATATTCACCGCCTGTAGCCTGTCAGCGTTTAGATTCAGCCGGAAAGAGCGCCTGTCTCTTTCCCAGAAGCCTCAGCAAAAGTCTCATGATGTCTCATTGGCTCTTATGGGGTCACATGTCTGACCTGGAGCCAATCGCTGTTTGAGGCTGTGAGACTGGGATTGGCCAGTTCTGGTCACGTGTCACCCGTGGCTCTTTGGCGGAGTCGAGCCCACCGGAGCCACGCTGACTGAGAGGCGGGGAGAGGTACCTACTCTGAGGGAATTTGTGGGCTTTTATTACCAGAAAAAGGGCTGGACGCTGGCTGGTCAAACGACTAATGTGCTGTTAGGCTCTTTTTGTAGATCGGCAACGGATCACAGGGGTTAATGGATTTGAATTAGACCGGATTTGAATTAGAACCTTGGTTACTGATTCCAGCTTTTTTGTCTCCAGGAATGCCGTTCCCCACAGGGGCAGGAGTTTGCAGAAAGTTAGTGTTGTGTATTCTTTTGGTGAAAGTCGGATAATTTTTAACAGGAAGAGAAAGAGTCAAGGCAAATAGGGGTGGCCTTCTCAATGGGTGGACGTGGTGCTTCTTCCCACACTGGTGGGTTTAAGCGACTCAGCGCCCTTCTCCGGGCCTTTCTGTCCCCGTGGCAGAGGCTGTACAAGACCCAGCTTGGTCAGTGTCTGTCCGCTACATGGCAGGGTTGCATGCTGTAGACACGGGTGTATCCGTGTATCCCGGCCAAGAGTGTTGGCTACATGGTGAGGTGTGTCTGGTGCTGGCGTCGTTTAGAGGTAGTTTCTAGATCTCTGTATTTTTTATAGTCCATTTTAGTGTGGCTTGAGACATTGTCTCACTTTGACTTCGGCTGGCAGTTTCTATTTTATGTTTTTCCAGAAGACGCTTGAACTTCTTCAGGAGTATGTGTAGCCAGGTCATGCTGTTTTCTGAAGAACCAGAGAAGGCAGTTACCGGAGACCTGCCTTGTATGGAGAGCTACGCTACAGAAGTACCCGCAGTGAGGTTCAGGGAGACCGCAGTTAGAAATGAACTGTTGGGACCTGATTAATTGTGGTAGGCATCTTCATATCCAGTGCTGAGGTGGGCACCTGAGCCTACATATCAGAGACATTAACGCTTGAAATTAAGTCACTTCCCCCCATAGCTCCCGGAGTTAGTAATTCTGTCCCTAATCTCTACTTCTGTGTTACTTTTATTGAGATATCCCTGGCTAATATGTTTGGTGATTAATGTTGATGGTAGGCTTTGTGATCTCCCCTCAGAGCCAGTTTTAGGGGTTAGCTTGTGTTTGTCAGTGATGTACAAGTACACTTGTTTCTCCAATGGCTATTGGAGAGCATAATCATTCTTATGATTGCATAATCATAACCATTATTATTTTACCGAGATGGTGAAAATGGGTGAAAATAATTCCTCTGTCAAGTAGATAAAGTAGTTACATAGCATGATATTTTATTTTCTAAAAATAGAGTGTTGTATGTTGAAATCTGTAAAGTGATTTCCACTTTGTATAAATTGAAAATATGGAATTTTAGTGAAATAACAATAGCTAACACTTACTGAGCACTCACTGTATGCCAGGCATTCTTTTAAGCACTTTACACGTATTATTTCGCTTAATTCTTAAGTGAAAATAAATAACCATAGGAGGTAGGTATTAGTTGTCTCCTTGCCATTTTAGAGGTGAGCAAGTTGAGATACTTGAGGCTAAGTCATTTGCTCCAGGTCACACAGCTGGTGAGTGACACAGTTGGTGAGTGACAGCTGGTGAGTTCTGAATGTAAGTCCTCTGGCTCCAAGTCTGTGCTTTGGATCACTATGCTGTGTTCTGTCCCTGGTAAAGATTTTAGCTCATGTGTTGTTAGTTTTTCTTTTCATTTTGCTTCTTTTTGTAATATTTTCTAGATGTGGGCTAGGAGTTTTATAGAGAAGATTTGCTAATTCTAGGACCTTTGGAATCCATGGATTTATCCATCTTCTGTTGCTGTTATTTGGCAAGCAAACACGCTATGCTTGTTTATATCAGTAGGTGTCAACCAGGAATGATTTTGCCCCCCAGGGGACATTTGCTGATGTCTGGAGACAGACATCTTTAGTTGCCGTAAGTCAGGAGACGTGCTCCTGGCACCTAGTGGTCAGAGGCCAGGATGCTGCTGAAACATTTATGAAGCACAGGACAGCCTTCCGCAACAAAGAATTGTTCAGCCCAAAATGTCAATAGCATCAACTCTGGCCTATAGAATAAGTGACTGATGATCTTGTAATGCCATTCTGATCTCTAACGGGCAAAGTCACATTAGTAATGTAGAAATGATTACTTTTGATGTTTGTTTGATAATTGATTCCCCCAAATGAATGCATGTTTGTATAAGGGACATAAACACCAACCATAACTTAAATATTGAAGTTCCCTTAAAGTAAACTGGGAATTATAGCCCACTGAGGGAGAGCTGAGGAAGTTTAAAGGGAGGCCATGTAATGCCTGAGGATACAATACTCTAAATATTTGTTGGATTACCTTGTGAATTACACAATTAGATTTCATTTTTTGTGTTGTATTAACTTGTCAAATGTATAAACATTTTAAATATCCTGTAATTTTTAAAACCGTGTTTTGGTATTTTTTTAATTAAAAATTTCATACTGAGAAAAGTGGAGAATCTTACATTGTACCCCGTGTATGTACCACCCATATTTAACAAATGCTAACAAATACTGAAGTCCATTTTGAGCTCTTTCTCATCCCATCCCTTAGGTGTTTCTACATTTTTTATTATACCAAACATCTCAAAAGTTGAAGGGGCCTGGAACTCTTCCGTTGTCTGTCGTCAGGCCTCACTCACTGCTGCTGCCTTTTGTCTGCCTGTCAGCTTCTCCCCTCATCTTTCACTGCAGTATATAGGCGGTGGAGGGCGGAGCCAGGTTGTCTTTTCAAAGCTGGAAAGGCCAGGCCGAGAGTGGATGCGTAGGCTGGAGGGAGGCGGGAGGACAATAAGTATGGGTTTCCCCCAATGACTGAAAGCAGAGCGTTCCCATGAAACCTTTCATAAGCCGAAGTGGCGTAAAGCGAAGAAGCAGTGACCATAGGACACATCTTGCTAACGGATGCACAGAATAAATTGAGCTAAAGTACGGAAGCTCAGTGACAGTTCAAAGCTATGGTGGCTTGATGCTGAGGTGCTGAGTGTGGTTCCCAGGAAGGAGCTGGGTGGTGCCCCTTGCACCCGCTTTTGCAGCGCACAGTGCGAATTGCCTCTGTACGGGCTGCTGCACAACACGTGCCGGGCACTGTTCTCATTTTCCCCCCTTTTTTGTGAAAATAGATACCTCTTTGGATTTCTTTTGGTTGGGAAAACAGGCGCTAACGTGGGTCTTTCTTAAAAGCGAAGTGGCATAAATTGAGCTTTGGAAGGATGGAGGAGACCTGTACCTTGGGGCCGTTTGGTGAGGTAGAAAGTGGGGAGAGTGAGCGAGGGTGGGAAGAGGCAAGAAGAGCAGTCTCGGAACCAACAGAGATGGTGGTGGGAGGTCTGCAAGCGTGGTCCGCCGGAGCAATGTTGTGACTGTCAGGTCAGAGGATCTTAGGTCTTCTTTGCCCAGGATTGCTGCTCCCTGCATTATGAGTGGTATAGCTCAGGAGAGGCTGCGCTTGAATTCTCAATCTCTATTACTTGGACTGCTTAGTGGTCTGTTCTTAATGGCAATGCCTGCTTATCACCAGTTGTTCACAGGACTTCTACATGATAGGTTCCTTTTTTTTTGACCACACCATGCCGCCTGCGGGATCTTAGTTCCCCGACTAGGGATCAAACCCTCTCCCCGCCCCTTTCCGCCGTGGAGGAAGCGCGGAGTCCCAACCACTGCACTGCCCGATAGGTTCCTCCTTTATTTAAACACCTCCCATCATGCTCCATTGCTATGGAATAAAGCCCTCACTTCCTGTGGCACTGGAGGGCATTCTTAGCTCCTTTCCCTCTTTCTCTGACACACCTGGAGTGTATCATGTGCTTTTTCTTGTCTTGGTGACTTCTTGTGCATTCTCTCTGATAAACTCCCCTGTGCTCTCCCTATCATCTCTGCACAGTGAACTTGTGTTCTTCTTTTGAGGGCAGCTCATGCCTTTCGGCAGATGGAAGGTATTTCTTGCTATTTTTCATTTGTGCTTTGCCTGTCTTGCTAGAATCTGAGTTTCTTGAAAGCAGTGATGGCATGCTTCCTCTTTGCGTTTAGTGCTGCTAACACAGGGCCTGGCCTCAGGAAGTGTTTGCTGAACTGAATTAATAGCCAGTTCGAACTTGCCCTTGAGCCAGTGTTTTGTACTGGTGGGAAAAATCCTACACGGTGTGGACTTTGATTCTCTGAAGTGTCAGTTACAGTATTGTAAGACGGAAGATAAGAGCCTGGGATAGGAAACAGTTTTGCACCTTCTGGTTTTTTTTTTTTTTTTTGCGGTACGCGGGCCTCTCACTGTTGTGGCCTCTCCCGTTGTGCAGCACAGACTCCGGACGCGCAGGCACAGCAGCCATGGCTCATGGGCCCAGCCACTCTGCGGCATGTGGTATCTTCCTGAACCGGGACACAAACCCGTGTCCCCTGCATCGGCAGGTGGACTCTCAACCACTGCGCCACCAGGGAAGCCCGGTACACTTTTGTTTTAATTATGCAGTTGGCTCTCTTGCGTTGATGTACATTTTATTTATAAAGCTCCACTGCTTTGGATTATGATGTGTTTACAAGGCTACACAGATAATCTGGAAGGGAAAATGAAGAAATACAAATGACAGAAAATATTTTATAATAATAAAATTTTCTTGGCAAGCAGCAACCTTTTCTCAAAGTCAGTCTTTTAATATAATTTGCTTGCCTCATAAATATGGATTTTTTGTTTTTTCATATCTTTATTGATTAGTAAGCATAGTAAATGACTTGGGAGGAATCTCACTCTCTTCAAGAAATAATTTGGAATTATTGATCCAGAATGCTGACAGTTCTCAAAAATGGGTCAGGAAAATCAAAGTAATAGATGGAAAAACAATCTCAATTTTAGCTCTTGATATAACTTTTCTTAAAGTTAGGGTTCTTTTTTATAATTTAAGTTACTAAAACAGATGGTGGAAGGTCCATCAAGATATTTATTTTATGTATTTAAAGCATTTTACTTTGCTGTATTGAATTCCATTCATTCTGGAATTTAGGAGAATTTACCTCTTTATGAAAGAGATGATTCAAAGTAGAAAATGATTGCTGACCTTCGCTTCCAGTTTTCTTCTCAATAGACTTAGTCTCTCTTCTAATGCTTCTTGCATACTCAGTAATTGTATAAGTTTTAGAGAAAAATTCAAGTCTGGCTGAATATTAAGCACAGTACACTAAATAAAGCTTTTTTCCTTTGCAGAATATTTTACATGTGTGTCCCATAGATTCATCAGAGATTCTAGTTTTGGATAAAGGCAAGTACATTTAAAGACAATACAACATCCCTATCTATGACATTGGCATTCAAATGAGAAGTGAATTTGGTTCAGGACAGTTCTTGAACTGCTTAGCATTTAGGTTATTTTAGGTCAACTCTTTGGGAAATTCAATTAGAGTACTTATTGAATGGTTTTAGTGAGCTGATTGGTTGTCATGTCATGTCATAGATGATATAAAACATGACTTCTATTTATAAAATAGTTGTGTTGGTCAGATAAGGCATCTTACATGATGTATTTAATCCAAGATAATGGATGAGTAAGAGGCAGATCATTGTCTAGGAAGTAATTTTGGTTTTGAGAGAGGCATTCTTAGGGAAATAGGCCTTGAAGTGTTCATTTAGAGCTGGGCAGGATTGAGGTCCGGAGAGAGGAGGGAAAGGATATTTGGGTAGAGGGAAGGGCATTGGCAGAGCCTCAGAGGCCTGACGGTTCCTGGGGCCTGTGTGGGAATGGTGGGAAAGTTGGGTTGCAGTCAGCCTGTGGGTGGCCTGGACGTTGGGTAATGAGCGTGGCCGTGAGTTTATGGGCGCCCTCTCTAGAGTGGTGTGTAACTTGCTTCCTCCCTGAAGAAGTGTGACACGCTTGTGCTAGCTGCAGTGTCTTCCCCACAGCTGTGCTGTCCATTGAGGAGAAAGGGGCCTGCTCTGCCATGGCTTCCTTACTCCTCACGGTATGGCGTGTGAGTTATTTTAATAACGTATCAATCTGCCTTTTCTTTCTTTTGTCACAATGCATTTACTTTCTAACGTGGTCTTGTTTTCAGGGTAATAATTGGGTTTCCACAGGGAAAATAATAATGTGTGAGGCAAATTATTGACTTAAAAAATGAATCTCTAATATTTTTCTAGTAGTTCTTCTTTTGTTTAAATTTTTGTTTCGTTAGTTATGTAAAGAAACTTATGGATAGTAATTTCTGCTCAGGTGGATAGTGGTACTGTTTAGCACAGCTCATTGGTCTTCTGAAACCTTTGCAAATGCAGTCTGATTCATTCCAGCCAAGTTAATTATGAGGTACATCATTTTTTTCCCTTAATGGAGACAAATGTAAAAGACAGAGATACAGAAATCATCTTCAGTTTAGATTGAAGAAATTTTAGTTACTACTCTTTGTTCCTGCTATTTGATCACAGTTTATTTTTATTTTTTGAAGTCTGTCTCTAATCAAATAAGATTTAATGTTTTAGAAGTAATAGAGGACCATGACTAAACTAATAAGAAAAGTTAATTTAAGGACAAGAATTGATTTTTAAAAACATAAAAGTACATTTCATGACTTGATTTCAAGATGATCTGGTGGTATCCTTATACTGTCGCAGAAGGAAGTCCACAGTGGGACGAGAATGATGCTTACAAATCAGCACCCTTATTATCTATTACTGAACATGTCTTAGTCCAGGCCAGTCTGCCTACCACCTCTGTGGAACACTGTTGATTTCATTTTTCTTCCAGTATTTACTTTTGGTCCTGGACCAATTATCTAGCTGTGATGGGATTCTTCAAAAGTATCCTACATTTTGTACTTAGTTGAACTAGTGATTGTTCTGTTTGCAGACATTCTTTCTGAGGCTCTACTCTTGCCTCGAAAACCTACATTTGCAGAAAGGGAAATGTATAGGTTCTCCTTTTCAATGTATTTATTTTTATTTATTTTTTATTTATTTTTGTCTGTGTTGGGTCTTCGTTTCTGTGCAAGGGCCTTCTCTAGTTGTGGCGAGCGGGGGCCACTCCTCATCATGGTGCGTGGGCCTCTCACTGCCGTGGCCCCTCTTGTTGCGGAGCACAGGCTCTAGATGCGCATGCTCAGTAGTTGTGGCTCACGGGCCCAGTTGCCCCGTGGCATGTGGGATCCTCCCATTCCAGGTCTCGAACCCGTGTCCCCCCCATCGGCAGGCAGACTGTCAACCACTGCGCCACCAGGGAAGCCCAGGTTTACCTTTTATTAACAAACTTATCCTTCTTTATTTCTTTCCAGTTTTTAAAAACCGTGTCCATTGTGACATTGAGATTCATATTTAAACATAATTTTAAAATTTTATTCTTAAAATTATCATACAGTAAAAGTAACTTTTTTCTTTTATCCTGTTAATTTAACACGTGTAGTTTGTGCAACCATCACTACAATCAGAATACAGAATAATATTATCACCCCCCAGAATTCCCTGATGCTATCCTTTTATAGTTAACTGTCCCCATCCTATAACCTCTGCAACCTCTGACCTTTTCTCCATCCCTATAGTTTTGTCTTTTTGAGAATGTCCTATACATGGAATCATACATGTAAGCTTTTGAGACTGGGTTCTTTTACTCTGTCTTTGAGATTCATCTAAGTTATTGCATGTATTGAAAGTTTATTCCTTTTTATTACTGAGTAGTTTTCCATTGTCACTCATTAAAGGACATTTGCGTTGTTTCCAATTTTTAACATTTAGGAATAGAGCTGCTGTAAACATTTGTGTACAGACTTTTGTGCAAACATAGTTTTCATTTCTCTATCTCTAGGGTAGCTGCCTCTGGGGAGAGGGGATTGCTGGATGGTATAGTGAGTATATTTTTAACTTTATAAGAAACTGTCAACCCTTTTTCCAGAGTGTCTGTACCATTTTATACTCTCCCACTAGCAATGTACGAGAATTCCACCTATTCCACATCACTGACACTATCAGTGATTTTAATTTAGCCATTCTAATAGGTATGTGGTAGTATCTTATCATGGTTTTAATTTGCATTTCTCTGATGACTAATGCCATTGGACATCTTTTCATGTGCTTATTTGCCATCATTAGATCCTCTTGGTGGAGTGCCATTGAAATCTTTTGCCTAGCTTTTAATTGGGTTGTTTTCTTACTGTTGAGTTTTGAGAATTCTTTATATATTTGGATACAAATCCTTTTTCAGGTATGTGATTTGCCGTTGGTTTTTTCTCAGTCTTTAGCTTGGCTTCGTATCCTTCTAACATAATAGTGTCTTCCAAAGAGGAAAAAGGTTTAATTTTGAGAAAGTCCAGTCATAAATTTTTTTCTTTTTTATATTATACTAAGATGGGTAGATTTTAAAATAAGTTTCTGTTCTATAAAAGTGGTGAAAAGTAACTTAATGATGGGAATGTCCTCATAAAGTTGACTTTGTGGAAGGTGCAAATGTTATTTTCTGGAAAGGTAGTACTAATTAATATACCTCTTAGTCTTGGGAACATCTAGGACTTTTGTTTAACCAAAGGATGCAATTGGTTGAGGTTTGTGAGGGTTTTCACACTTTTTAAAAAAATGATGATCACTAATGTGGTTAAATATGTATACTTTCGTAATGCAGAACTATGTAGGAATTAGTCCTTAAGACTCTTCCAGGGTTAAAATAGTGGTATATTACATTCCCATTTGATGCTTTGGGGAGTGCCTGAGTTTGAGTTTCTGCTTCACTGGAACAGCATTAGAACTCTGAGTGTAGGTTCAGATTCAGTGTCATGGCTAAAAGCACGAGCTGCATCAGAATGTCTGCATTTGAATCCTGCCTTTTATTTACAGTGTAACTGTGGGTGAGTAACTTAACTTGTCTGTGCTTCAGTTTCCTTGTCTGTTAGTGGGAATGATAATAATAACATCCACCTTGTAAGGTCATTATGAGGACTCAAGCAGATTACATAATATAGTCATTTCAACGGCCTCTGGCCCGCAGGAAGCATTCAGCAAATGGCTCTTGTTATTATTCTTATTCTTATTGCTGAAATAGCTTTATGATAAAATTGTTTAAACAAATGTTTTGGAATATTTTCAAGAGTCAGGATAACCACATATCACACTAAGTCATTTCTCTCCCATGCCCACTTTTTTCTCTTGGCACTTGTTATTATTAATCAATACCTCTGACCAGTGTTTTTAATAATCATGTATATATACACTGTTTTACAAGCCAGCTATCAGTTCATTCCATTTTTCACATCCTGTGAGGTACTAATCAGATATACACATATACATCAGTTCGCTTCAGCTGCCTGAAATATCAACCTAAATTGGCTTAAGCTGGAAAGAAATTTGAGTTAGGCTCACCTAACTGCAAAGTCAGGCACAGCTAGCTGGATTCAGGGCTCAAGTAAAGTCATCAGGACTCAGGTTCTCCCCACGAGTCAACTCTGCCTTTTCCTGTATGGACTTCAGTTGTCGGAACTGTATGTTAGAAACTTGGCTGTAGCATATTCACCGCCTGTAGCCTGTCAGCGTTTAGATTCAGCCGGAAAGAGCGCCTGTCTCTTTCCCAGAAGCCTCAGCAAAAGTCTCATGATGTCTCATTGGCTCTTATGGGGTCACATGTCTGACCTGGAGCCAATCGCTGTTTGAGGCTGTGAGACTGGGATTGGCCAGTTCTGGTCACGTGTCACCCGTGGCTCTTTGGCGGAGTCGAGCCCACCGGAGCCACGCTGACTGAGAGGCGGGGAGAGGTACCTACTCTGAGGGAATTTGTGGGCTTTTATTACCAGAAAAAGGGCTGGACGCTGGCTGGTCAAACGACTAATGTGCTGTTAGGCTCTTTTTGTAGATCGGCAACGGATCACAGGGGTTAATGGATTTGAATTAGACCGGATTTGAATTAGAACCTTGGTTACTGATTCCAGCTTTTTTGTCTCCAGGAATGCCGTTCCCCACGGGGGCAGGAGTTTGCAGAAAGTTAGTGTTGTGTATTCTTTTGGTGAAAGTCGGATAATTTTTAACAGGAAGAGAAAGAGTCAAGGCAAATAGGGGTGGCCTTCTCAATGGGTGGACGTGGTGCTTCTTCCCACACTGGTGGGTTTAAGCGACTCAGCGCCCTTCTCCGGGCCTTTCTGTCCCCGTGGCAGAGGCTGTACAAGACCCAGCTTGGTCAGTGTCTGTCCGCTACATGGCAGGGTTGCATGCTGTAGACACGGGTGTATCCGTGTATCCCGGCCAAGAGTGTTGGCTACATGGTGAGGTGTGTCTGGTGCTGGCGTCGTTTAGAGGTAGTTTCTAGATCTCTGTATTTTTTATAGTCCATTTTAGTGTGGCTTGAGACATTGTCTCACTTTGACTTCGGCTGGCAGTTTCTATTTTATGTTTTTCCAGAAGACGCTTGAACTTCTTCAGGAGTATGTGTAGCCAGGTCATGCTGTTTTCTGAAGAACCAGAGAAGGCAGTTACCGGAGACCTGCCTTGTATGGAGAGCTACGCTACAGAAGTACCCGCAGTGAGGTTCAGGGAGACCGCAGTTAGAAATGAACTGTTGGGACCTGATTAATTGTGGTAGGCATCTTCATATCCAGTGCTGAGGTGGGCACCTGAGCCTACATATCAGAGACATTAACGCTTGAAATTAAGTCACTTCCCCCCATAGCTCCCGGAGTTAGTAATTCTGTCCCTAATCTCTACTTCTGTGTTACTTTTATTGAGATATCCCTGGCTAATATGTTTGGTGATTAATGTTGATGGTAGGCTTTGTGATCTCCCCTCAGAGCCAGTTTTAGGGGTTAGCTTGTGTTTGTCAGTGATGTACAAGTACACTTGTTTCTCCAATGGCTATTGGAGAGCATAATCATTCTTATGATTGCATAATCATAACCATTATTATTTTACCGAGATGGTGAAAATGGGTGAAAATAATTCCTCTGTCAAGTAGATAAAGTAGTTACATAGCATGATATTTTATTTTCTAAAAATAGAGTGTTGTATGTTGAAATCTGTAAAGTGATTTCCACTTTGTATAAATTGAAAATATGGAATTTTAGTGAAATAACAATAGCTAACACTTACTGAGCACTCACTGTATGCCAGGCATTCTTTTAAGCACTTTACACGTATTATTTCGCTTAATTCTTAAGTGAAAATAAATAACCATAGGAGGTAGGTATTAGTTGTCTCCTTGCCATTTTAGAGGTGAGCAAGTTGAGATACTTGAGGCTAAGTCATTTGCTCCAGGTCACACAGCTGGTGAGTGACACAGTTGGTGAGTGACAGCTGGTGAGTTCTGAATGTAAGTCCTCTGGCTCCAAGTCTGTGCTTTGGATCACTATGCTGTGTTCTGTCCCTGGTAAAGATTTTAGCTCATGTGTTGTTAGTTTTTCTTTTCATTTTGCTTCTTTTTGTAATATTTTCTAGATGTGGGCTAGGAGTTTTATAGAGAAGATTTGCTAATTCTAGGACCTTTGGAATCCATGGATTTATCCATCTTCTGTTGCTGTTATTTGGCAAGCAAACACGCTATGCTTGTTTATATCAGTAGGTGTCAACCAGGAATGATTTTGCCCCCCAGGGGACATTTGCTGATGTCTGGAGACAGACATCTTTAGTTGCCGTAAGTCAGGAGACGTGCTCCTGGCACCTAGTGGTCAGAGGCCAGGATGCTGCTGAAACATTTATGAAGCACAGGACAGCCTTCCGCAACAAAGAATTGTTCAGCCCAAAATGTCAATAGCATCAACTCTGGCCTATAGAATAAGTGACTGATGATCTTGTAATGCCATTCTGATCTCTAACGGGCAAAGTCACATTAGTAATGTAGAAATGATTACTTTTGATGTTTGTTTGATAATTGATTCCCCCAAATGAATGCATGTTTGTATAAGGGACATAAACACCAACCATAACTTAAATATTGAAGTTCCCTTAAAGTAAACTGGGAATTATAGCCCACTGAGGGAGAGCTGAGGAAGTTTAAAGGGAGGCCATGTAATGCCTGAGGATACAATACTCTAAATATTTGTTGGATTACCTTGTGAATTACACAATTAGATTTCATTTTTTGTGTTGTATTAACTTGTCAAATGTATAAACATTTTAAATATCCTGTAATTTTTAAAACCGTGTTTTGGTATTTTTTTAATTAAAAATTTCATACTGAGAAAAGTGGAGAATCTTACATTGTACCCCGTGTATGTACCACCCATATTTAACAAATGCTAACAAATACTGAAGTCCATTTTGAGCTCTTTCTCATCCCATCCCTTAGGTGTTTCTACATTTTTTATTATACCAAACATCTCAAAAGTTGAAGGGGCCTGGAACTCTTCCGTTGTCTGTCGTCAGGCCTCACTCACTGCTGCTGCCTTTTGTCTGCCTGTCAGCTTCTCCCCTCATCTTTCACTGCAGTATATAGGCGGTGGAGGGCGGAGCCAGGTTGTCTTTTCAAAGCTGGAAAGGCCAGGCCGAGAGTGGATGCGTAGGCTGGAGGGAGGCGGGAGGACAATAAGTATGGGTTTCCCCCAATGACTGAAAGCAGAGCGTTCCCATGAAACCTTTCATAAGCCGAAGTGGCGTAAAGCGAAGAAGCAGTGACCATAGGACACATCTTGCTAACGGATGCACAGAATAAATTGAGCTAAAGTACGGAAGCTCAGTGACAGTTCAAAGCTATGGTGGCTTGATGCTGAGGTGCTGAGTGTGGTTCCCAGGAAGGAGCTGGGTGGTGCCCCTTGCACCCGCTTTTGCAGCGCACAGTGCGAATTGCCTCTGTACGGGCTGCTGCACAACACGTGCCGGGCACTGTTCTCATTTTCCCCCCTTTTTTGTGAAAATAGATACCTCTTTGGATTTCTTTTGGTTGGGAAAACAGGCGCTAACGTGGGTCTTTCTTAAAAGCGAAGTGGCATAAATTGAGCTTTGGAAGGATGGAGGAGACCTGTACCTTGGGGCCGTTTGGTGAGGTAGAAAGTGGGGAGAGTGAGCGAGGGTGGGAAGAGGCAAGAAGAGCAGTCTCGGAACCAACAGAGATGGTGGTGGGAGGTCTGCAAGCGTGGTCCGCCGGAGCAATGTTGTGACTGTCAGGTCAGAGGATCTTAGGTCTTCTTTGCCCAGGATTGCTGCTCCCTGCATTATGAGTGGTATAGCTCAGGAGAGGCTGCGCTTGAATTCTCAATCTCTATTACTTGGACTGCTTAGTGGTCTGTTCTTAATGGCAATGCCTGCTTATCACCAGTTGTTCACAGGACTTCTACATGATAGGTTCCTTTTTTTTTGACCACACCATGCCGCCTGCGGGATCTTAGTTCCCCGACTAGGGATCAAACCCTCTCCCCGCCCCTTTCCGCCGTGGAGGAAGCGCGGAGTCCCAACCACTGCACTGCCCGATAGGTTCCTCCTTTATTTAAACACCTCCCATCATGCTCCATTGCTATGGAATAAAGCCCTCACTTCCTGTGGCACTGGAGGGCATTCTTAGCTCCTTTCCCTCTTTCTCTGACACACCTGGAGTGTATCATGTGCTTTTTCTTGTCTTGGTGACTTCTTGTGCATTCTCTCTGATAAACTCCCCTGTGCTCTCCCTATCATCTCTGCACAGTGAACTTGTGTTCTTCTTTTGAGGGCAGCTCATGCCTTTCGGCAGATGGAAGGTATTTCTTGCTATTTTTCATTTGTGCTTTGCCTGTCTTGCTAGAATCTGAGTTTCTTGAAAGCAGTGATGGCATGCTTCCTCTTTGCGTTTAGTGCTGCTAACACAGGGCCTGGCCTCAGGAAGTGTTTGCTGAACTGAATTAATAGCCAGTTCGAACTTGCCCTTGAGCCAGTGTTTTGTACTGGTGGGAAAAATCCTACACGGTGTGGACTTTGATTCTCTGAAGTGTCAGTTACAGTATTGTAAGACGGAAGATAAGAGCCTGGGATAGGAAACAGTTTTGCACCTTCTGGTTTTTTTTTTTTTTTTTGCGGTACGCGGGCCTCTCACTGTTGTGGCCTCTCCCGTTGTGCAGCACAGACTCCGGACGCGCAGGCACAGCAGCCATGGCTCATGGGCCCAGCCACTCTGCGGCATGTGGTATCTTCCTGAACCGGGACACAAACCCGTGTCCCCTGCATCGGCAGGTGGACTCTCAACCACTGCGCCACCAGGGAAGCCCGGTACACTTTTGTTTTAATTATGCAGTTGGCTCTCTTGCGTTGATGTACATTTTATTTATAAAGCTCCACTGCTTTGGATTATGATGTGTTTACAAGGCTACACAGATAATCTGGAAGGGAAAATGAAGAAATACAAATGACAGAAAATATTTTATAATAATAAAATTTTCTTGGCAAGCAGCAACCTTTTCTCAAAGTCAGTCTTTTAATATAATTTGCTTGCCTCATAAATATGGATTTTTTGTTTTTTCATATCTTTATTGATTAGTAAGCATAGTAAATGACTTGGGAGGAATCTCACTCTCTTCAAGAAATAATTTGGAATTATTGATCCAGAATGCTGACAGTTCTCAAAAATGGGTCAGGAAAATCAAAGTAATAGATGGAAAAACAATCTCAATTTTAGCTCTTGATATAACTTTTCTTAAAGTTAGGGTTCTTTTTTATAATTTAAGTTACTAAAACAGATGGTGGAAGGTCCATCAAGATATTTATTTTATGTATTTAAAGCATTTTACTTTGCTGTATTGAATTCCATTCATTCTGGAATTTAGGAGAATTTACCTCTTTATGAAAGAGATGATTCAAAGTAGAAAATGATTGCTGACCTTCGCTTCCAGTTTTCTTCTCAATAGACTTAGTCTCTCTTCTAATGCTTCTTGCATACTCAGTAATTGTATAAGTTTTAGAGAAAAATTCAAGTCTGGCTGAATATTAAGCACAGTACACTAAATAAAGCTTTTTTCCTTTGCAGAATATTTTACATGTGTGTCCCATAGATTCATCAGAGATTCTAGTTTTGGATAAAGGCAAGTACATTTAAAGACAATACAACATCCCTATCTATGACATTGGCATTCAAATGAGAAGTGAATTTGGTTCAGGACAGTTCTTGAACTGCTTAGCATTTAGGTTATTTTAGGTCAACTCTTTGGGAAATTCAATTAGAGTACTTATTGAATGGTTTTAGTGAGCTGATTGGTTGTCATGTCATGTCATAGATGATATAAAACATGACTTCTATTTATAAAATAGTTGTGTTGGTCAGATAAGGCATCTTACATGATGTATTTAATCCAAGATAATGGATGAGTAAGAGGCAGATCATTGTCTAGGAAGTAATTTTGGTTTTGAGAGAGGCATTCTTAGGGAAATAGGCCTTGAAGTGTTCATTTAGAGCTGGGCAGGATTGAGGTCCGGAGAGAGGAGGGAAAGGATATTTGGGTAGAGGGAAGGGCATTGGCAGAGCCTCAGAGGCCTGACGGTTCCTGGGGCCTGTGTGGGAATGGTGGGAAAGTTGGGTTGCAGTCAGCCTGTGGGTGGCCTGGACGTTGGGTAATGAGCGTGGCCGTGAGTTTATGGGCGCCCTCTCTAGAGTGGTGTGTAACTTGCTTCCTCCCTGAAGAAGTGTGACACGCTTGTGCTAGCTGCAGTGTCTTCCCCACAGCTGTGCTGTCCATTGAGGAGAAAGGGGCCTGCTCTGCCATGGCTTCCTTACTCCTCAGGGTATGGCGTGTGAGTTATTTTAATAACGTATCAATCTGCCTTTTCTTTCTTTTGTCACAATGCATTTACTTTCTAACGTGGTCTTGTTTTCAGGGTAATAATTGGGTTTCCACAGGGAAAATAATAATGTGTGAGGCAAATTATTGACTTAAAAAATGAATCTCTAATATTTTTCTAGTAGTTCTTCTTTTGTTTAAATTTTTGTTTCGTTAGTTATGTAAAGAAACTTATGGATAGTAATTTCTGCTCAGGTGGATAGTGGTACTGTTTAGCACAGCTCATTGGTCTTCTGAAACCTTTGCAAATGCAGTCTGATTCATTCCAGCCAAGTTAATTATGAGGTACATCATTTTTTTCCCTTAATGGAGACAAATGTAAAAGACAGAGATACAGAAATCATCTTCAGTTTAGATTGAAGAAATTTTAGTTACTACTCTTTGTTCCTGCTATTTGATCACAGTTTATTTTTATTTTTTGAAGTCTGTCTCTAATCAAATAAGATTTAATGTTTTAGAAGTAATAGAGGACCATGACTAAACTAATAAGAAAAGTTAATTTAAGGACAAGAATTGATTTTTAAAAACATAAAAGTACATTTCATGACTTGATTTCAAGATGATCTGGTGGTATCCTTATACTGTCGCAGAAGGAAGTCCACAGTGGGACGAGAATGATGCTTACAAATCAGCACCCTTATTATCTATTACTGAACATGTCTTAGTCCAGGCCAGTCTGCCTACCACCTCTGTGGAACACTGTTGATTTCATTTTTCTTCCAGTATTTACTTTTGGTCCTGGACCAATTATCTAGCTGTGATGGGATTCTTCAAAAGTATCCTACATTTTGTACTTAGTTGAACTAGTGATTGTTCTGTTTGCAGACATTCTTTCTGAGGCTCTACTCTTGCCTCGAAAACCTACATTTGCAGAAAGGGAAATGTATAGGTTCTCCTTTTCAATGTATTTATTTTTATTTATTTTTTATTTATTTTTGTCTGTGTTGGGTCTTCGTTTCTGTGCAAGGGCCTTCTCTAGTTGTGGCGAGCGGGGGCCACTCCTCATCATGGTGCGTGGGCCTCTCACTGCCGTGGCCCCTCTTGTTGCGGAGCACAGGCTCTAGATGCGCATGCTCAGTAGTTGTGGCTCACGGGCCCAGTTGCCCCGTGGCATGTGGGATCCTCCCATTCCAGGTCTCGAACCCGTGTCCCCCCCATCGGCAGGCAGACTCTCAACCACTGCGCCACCAGGGAAGCCCAGGTTTACCTTTTATTAACAAACTTATCCTTCTTTATTTCTTTCCAGTTTTTAAAAACCGTGTCCATTGTGACATTGAGATTCATATTTAAACATAATTTTAAAATTTTATTCTTAAAATTATCATACAGTAAAAGTAACTTTTTTCTTTTATCCTGTTAATTTAACACGTGTAGTTTGTGCAACCATCACTACAATCAGAATACAGAATAATATTATCACCCCCCAGAATTCCCTGATGCTATCCTTTTATAGTTAACTGTCCCCATCCTATAACCTCTGCAACCTCTGACCTTTTCTCCATCCCTATAGTTTTGTCTTTTTGAGAATGTCCTATACATGGAATCATACATGTAAGCTTTTGAGACTGGGTTCTTTTACTCTGTCTTTGAGATTCATCTAAGTTATTGCATGTATTGAAAGTTTATTCCTTTTTATTACTGAGTAGTTTTCCATTGTCACTCATTAAAGGACATTTGCGTTGTTTCCAATTTTTAACATTTAGGAATAGAGCTGCTGTAAACATTTGTGTACAGACTTTTGTGCAAACATAGTTTTCATTTCTCTATCTCTAGGGTAGCTGTCTCTGGGGAGAGGGGATTGCTGGATGGTATAGTGAGTATATTTTTAACTTTATAAGAAACTGTCAACCCTTTTTCCAGAGTGTCTGTACCATTTTATACTCTCCCACTAGCAATGTACGAGAATTCCACCTATTCCACATCACTGACACTATCAGTGATTTTAATTTAGCCATTCTAATAGGTATGTGGTAGTATCTTATCATGGTTTTAATTTGCATTTCTCTGATGACTAATGCCATTGGACATCTTTTCATGTGCTTATTTGCCATCATTAGATCCTCTTGGTGGAGTGCCATTGAAATCTTTTGCCTAGCTTTTAATTGGGTTGTTTTCTTACTGTTGAGTTTTGAGAATTCTTTATATATTTGGATACAAATCCTTTTTCAGGTATGTGATTTGCCGTTGGTTTTTTCTCAGTCTTTAGCTTGGCTTCGTATCCTTCTAACATAATAGTGTCTTCCAAAGAGGAAAAAGGTTTAATTTTGAGAAAGTCCAGTCATAAATTTTTTTCTTTTTTATATTATACTAAGATGGGTAGATTTTAAAATAAGTTTCTGTTCTATAAAAGTGGTGAAAAGTAACTTAGTGATGGGAATGTCCTCATAAAGTTGACTTTGTGGAAGGTGCAAATGTTATTTTCTGGAAAGGTAGTACTAATTAATATACCTCTTAGTCTTGGGAACATCTAGGACTTTTGTTTAACCAAAGGATGCAATTGGTTGAGGTTTGTGAGGGTTTTCACACTTTTTAAAAAAATGATGATCACTAATGTGGTTAAATATGTATACTTTCGTAATGCAGAACTATGTAGGAATTAGTCCTTAAGACTCTTCCAGGGTTAAAATAGTGGTATATTACATTCCCATTTGATGCTTTGGGGAGTGCCTGAGTTTGAGTTTCTGCTTCACTGGAACAGCATTAGAACTCTGAGTGTAGGTTCAGATTCAGTGTCATGGCTAAAAGCACGAGCTGCATCAGAATGTCTGCATTTGAATCCTGCCTTTTATTTACAGTGTAACTGTGGGTGAGTAACTTAACTTGTCTGTGCTTCAGTTTCCTTATCTGTTAGTGGGAATGATAATAATAACATCCACCTTGTAAGGTCATTATGAGGACTCAAGCAGATTACATAATATAGTCATTTCAACGGCCTCTGGCCCGCAGGAAGCATTCAGCAAATGGCTCTTGTTATTATTCTTATTATTATTGCTGAAATAGCTTTATGATAAAATTGTTTAAACAAATGTTTTGGAATATTTTCAAGAGTCAGAATAACCACATATCACACTAAGTCATTTCTCTCCCATGCCCACTTTTTTCTCTTGGCACTTGTTATTATTAATCAATACCTGTGACCAGTGTTTTTAATAATCATGTATATATATACACTGTTTTACAAGCCAGCTATCAGTTCATTCCATTTTTCACATCCTGTGAGGTACTAATCAGATATACACATATACATCAGTTCGCTTCAGCTGCCTGAAATATCAACCTAAATTGGCTTAAGCTGGAAAGAAATTTGAGTTAGGCTCACCTAACTGCAAAGTCAGGCACAGCTAGCTGGATTCAGGGCTCAAGTAAAGTCATCAGGACTCAGGTTCTCCCCACGAGTCAACTCTGCCTTTTCCTGTATGGACTTCAGTTGTCGGAACTGTATGTTAGAAACTTGGCTGTAGCATATTCACCGCCTGTAGCCTGTCAGCGTTTAGATTCAGCCGGAAAGAGCGCCTGTCTCTTTCCCAGAAGCCTCAGCAAAAGTCTCATGATGTCTCATTGGCTCTTATGGGGTCACATGTCTGACCTGGAGCCAATCGCTGTTTGAGGCTGTGAGACTGGGATTGGCCAGTTCTGGTCACGTGTCACCCGTGGCTCTTTGGCGGAGTCGAGCCCACCGGAGCCACGCTGACTGAGAGGCGGGGAGAGGTACCTACTCTGAGGGAATTTGTGGGCTTTTATTACCAGAAAAAGGGCTGGACGCTGGCTGGTCAAACGACTAATGTGCTGTTAGGCTCTTTTTGTAGATCGGCAACGGATCACAGGGGTTAATGGATTTGAATTAGACCGGATTTGAATTAGAACCTTGGTTACTGATTCCAGCTTTTTTGTCTCCAGGAATGCCGTTCCCCACGGGGGCAGGAGTTTGCAGAAAGTTAGTGTTGTGTATTCTTTTGGTGAAAGTCGGATAATTTTTAACAGGAAGAGAAAGAGTCAAGGCAAATAGGGGTGGCCTTCTCAATGGGTGGACGTGGTGCTTCTTCCCACACTGGTGGGTTTAAGCGACTCAGCGCCCTTCTCCGGGCCTTTCTGTCCCCGTGGCAGAGGCTGTACAAGACCCAGCTTGGTCAGTGTCTGTCCGCTACATGGCAGGGTTGCATGCTGTAGACACGGGTGTATCCGTGTATCCCGGCCAAGAGTGTTGGCTACATGGTGAGGTGTGTCTGGTGCTGGCGTCGTTTAGAGGTAAGTTTCTAGATCTCTGTATTTTTTTTTTTTTTTTTTTTTTTTTTTTGTGATACGCGGGCCTCTCACTGTTGTGGCCTCTCCCGTTGCGGAGCACAGGCTCCGGACGCGCAGGCCCAGCAGCCATCGCTCACGGGCCCAGCCGCTCCGCGGCTTGTGGGATCTTCCCGGACCGGGGCACGAATCCGTGTCCCCTACATCGGCAGGCGGACTCTCAACCACTGCGCCACCAGGGAAGCCCTAGATCTCTGTATTTTTTATAGTCCATTTTAGTGTGGCTTGAGACATTGTCTCACTTTGACTTCGGCTGGCAGTTTCTATTTTATGTTTTTCAAGAAGACGCTTGAACTTCTTCAGGAGTATGTGTAGCCAGGTCATGCTGTTTTCTGAAGAACCAGAGAAGGCAGTTACCAGAGACCTGCCTTGTATGGAGAGCTACGCTACAGAAGTACCCGCAGTGAGGTTCAGGGAGACCGCAGTTAGAAATGAACTGTTGGGACCTGATTAATTGTGGTAGGCATCTTCATATCCAGTGCTGAGGTGGGCACCTGAGCCTACATATCAGAGACATTAACTCTTGAAATTAAGTCAGTTCCCCCCATAGCTCCCGGAGTTAGTAATTCTGTCCCTAATCTCTACTTCTGTGTTACTTTTATTGAGATATCCCTGGCTGATATGTTTGGTGATTAATGTTGATGGTAGGCTTTGTGATCTCCCCTCAGAGCCAGTTTTAGGGGTTAGCTTGTGTTTGTCAGTGATGTACAAGTACACTTGTTTCTCCAATGGCTATTGGAGAGCATAATCACTCTTATGATTGCATAATCATAACCATTATTATTTTACCGAGATGGTGAAAATGGGTGAAAATAATTCCTCTGTCAAGTAGATAAAGTAGTTACATAGCATGATATTTTATTTTCTAAAAATAGAGTGTTGTATGTTGAAATCTGTAAAGTGATTTCCACTTTGTATAAATTGAAAATATGGAATTTTAGTGAAATAACAATAGCTAACACTTACTGAGCACTCACTGTATGCCAGGCATTCTTTTAAGCACTTTACACGTATTATTTCGCTTAATTCTTAAGTGAAAATAAATAACCATAGGAGGTAGGTATTAGTTGTCTCCTTGCCATTTTAGAGGTGAGCAAGTTGAGATACTTGAGGCTAAGTCATTTGCTCCAGGTCACACAGCTGGTGAGTGACACAGTTGGTGAGTGACAGCTGGTGAGTTCTGAATGTAAGTCCTCTGGCTCCAAGCCTGTGCTTTGGATCACTATGCTGTGTTCTGTCCCTAGTAAAGATTTTAGCTCATGTGTTGTTAGTTTTTCTTTTCATTTTGCTTCTTTTTGTAATATTTTCTAGATGTGGGCTAGGAGTTTTATAGAGAAGATTTGCTAATTCTAGGACCTTTGGAATCCATGGATTTATCCATCTTCTGTTGCTGTTATTTGGCAAGCAAACACTCTATGCTTGTTTAGATCAGTAGGTGTCAACCAGGAATGATTTTGCCCCCCAGGGGACATTTGCTGATGTCTGGAGACAGACATCTTTAGTTGTCGTAAGTCAGGAGACGTGCTCCTGGCACCTAGTGGTCAGAGGCCAGGATGCTGCTGAAACATTTATGAAGCACAGGACAGCCTTCCGCAACAAAGAATTGTTCAGCCCAAAATGTCAATAGCATCAACTCTGGCCTATAGAATAAGTGACTGATGATCTTGTAATGCCATTCTGATCTCTAACGGGCAAAGTCACATTAGTAATGTAGAAATGATTACTTTTGATGTTTGTTTGATAATTGATTTCCCCAAATGAATGCATGTTTGTATAAGGGACATAAACACCAACCATAACTTAAATATTGAAGTTCCCTTAAAGTAAACTGGGAATTATAGCCCACTGAGGGAGAGCTGAGGAAGTTTAAAGGGAGGCCATGTAATGCCTGAGGATACAATACTCTAAATATTTGTTGGATTACCTTGTGAATTACACAATTAGAATTCATTTTTTGTGTTGTATTAACTTGTCAAATGTATAAACATTTTAAATATCCTGTAATTTTTAAAACCGTGTTTTGGTATATTTTTAATTAAAAATTTCATACTGAGAAAAGTGGAGAATCTTACATTGTACCCCGTGTATGTACCACCCATATTTAACAAATGCTAACAAATACTGAAGTCCATTTTGAGCTCTTTCTCATCCCATCCCTTAGGTGTTTCTACATTGTTTATTATACCAAACATCTCAAAAGTTGAAGGGGCCTGGAACTCTTCCGTTGTCTGTCGTCAGGCCTCACTCACTGCTGCTGCCTTTTGTCTGCCTGTCAGCTTCTCCCCTCATCTTTCACTGCAGTATATAGGCGGTAGAGGGCGGAGCCAGGTTGTCTTTTCAAAGCTGGAAAGGCCAGGCCGAGAGTGGATGCGTAGGCTGGAGGGAGGCGGGAGGACAATAAGTATGGGTTTCCCCCAATGACTGAAAGCAGAGCGTTCCCATGAAACCTTTCATAAGCCGAAGTGGCGTAAAGCGAAGAAGCAGTGACCATAGGACACATCTTGCTAACGGATGCACAGAATAAATTGAGCTAAAGTACGGAAGCTCAGTGACAGTTCAAAGCTATGGTGGCTTGATGCTGAGGTGCTGAGTGTGGTTCCCAGGAAGGAGCTGGGTGGTGCCCCTTGCACCCGCTTTTGCAGCGCACAGTGCGAATTGCCTCTGTACGGGCTGCTGCACAACACGTGCCGGGCACTGTTCTCATTTTCCCCCCTTTTTTGTGAAAATAGATACCTCTTTGGATTTCTTTTGGTTGGGAAAACAGGCGCTAACGTGGGTCTTTCTTAAAAGCGAAGTGGCATAAATTGAGCTTTGGAAGGATGGAGGAGACCTGTACCTTGGGGCCGTTTGGTGAGGTAGAAAGTGGGGAGAGTGAGCGAGGGTGGGAAGAGGCAAGAAGAGCAGTCTCGGAACCAACAGAGATGGTGGTGGGAGGTCTGCAAGCGTGGTCCGCCGGAGCAATGTTGTGACTGTCAGGTCAGAGGATCTTAGGTCTTCTTTGCCCAGGATTGCTGCTCCCTGCATTATGAGTGGTATAGCTCAGGAGAGGCTGCGCTTGAATTCTCAATCTCTATTACTTGGACTGCTTAGTGGTCTGTTCTTAATGGCAATGCCTGCTTATCACCAGTTGTTCACAGGACTTCTACATGATAGGTTCCTTTTTTTTTGACCACACCATGCCGCCTGCGGGATCTTAGTTCCCCGACTAGGGATCAAACACTCTCCCCGCCCCTTTCCGCCATGGAGGAAGCGCGGAGTCCCAACCACTGCACTGCCCGATAGGTTCCTCCTTTATTTAAACACCTCCCATCATGCTCCATTGCTATGGAATAAAGCCCTCACTTCCTGTGGCATTGGAGGGCATTCTTAGCTCCTTTCCCTCTTTCTCTGACACACCTGGAGTGTATCATGTGCTTTTTCTTGTCTTGGTGACTTCTTGTGCATTCTCTCTGATAAACTCCCCTGTGCTCTCCCTATCATCTCTGCACAGTGAACTTGTGTTCTTCTTTTGAGGGCAGCTCATGCCTTTCGGCAGATGGAAGGTATTTCTTGCTATTTTTCATTTGTGCTTTGCCTGTCTTGCTAGAGTCTGAGTTTCTTGAAAGCAGTGATGGCATGCTTCCTCTTTGCGTTTAGTGCTGCTAACACAGGGCCTGGCCTCAGGAAGTGTTTGCTGAACTGAATTAATAGCCAGTTCGAACTTGCCCTTGAGCCAGTGTTTTGTACTGGTGGGAAAAATCCTACACGGTGTGGACTTTGATTCTCTGAAGTGTCAGTTACAGTATTGTAAGACGGAAGATAGGAGCCTGGGATAGGAAACAGTTTTGCACCTTCTGGTTTTTTTTTTTTTTTTTGCGGTACGCGGGCCTCTCACTGTTGTGGCCTCTCCCGTTGCGCAGCACAGACTCCGGACGCGCAGGCACAGCAGCCATGGCTCATGGGCCCAGCCACTCTGCGGCATGTGGTATCTTCCTGAACCGGGACACAAACCCGTGTCCCCTGCATCGGCAGGTGGACTCTCAACCACTGCGCCACCAGGGAAGCCCGGTACACTTTTGTTTTAATTATGCAGTTGGCTCTCTTGCGTTGATTTACATTTTATTGGTAAAGCTCCACTGCTTTGGATTATGATGTGTTTACAAGGCTACACAGATAATCTGGAAGGGAAAATGAAGAAATACAAATGACAGAAAATATTTTATAATAATAAAATTTTCTTGGCAAGCAGCAACCTTTTCTCAAAGTCAGTCTTTTAATATAATTTGCTTGCCTCATAAATATGGATTTTTTGTTTTTTCATATCTTTATTGATTAGTAAGCATAGTAAATGACTTGGGAGGAATCTCACTCTCTTCAAGAAATAATTTGGAATTATTGATCCAGAATGCTGACAGTTCTCAAAAATGGGTCAGGAAAATCAAAGTAATAGATGGAAAAACAATCTCAATTTTAGCTCTTGATATAACTTTTCTTAAAGTTAGGGTTCTTTTTTATAATTTAAGTTACTAAAACAGATGGTGGAAGGTCCATCAAGATATTTATTTTATGTATTTAAAGCATTTTACTTTGCTGTATTGAATTCCATTCATTCTGGAATTTAGGAGAATTTACCTCTTTATGAAAGAGATGATTCAAAGTAGAAAATGATTGCTGACCTTCGCTTCCAGTTTTCTTCTCAATAGACTTAGTCTCTCTTCTAATGCTTCTTGCATACTCAGTAATTGTATAAGTTTTAGAGAAAAATTCAAGTCTGGCTGAATATTAAGCACAGTACACTAAATAAAGCTTTTTTCCTTTGCAGAATATTTTACATGTGTGTCCCATAGATTCATCAGAGATTCTAGTTTTGGATAAAGGCAAGTACATTTAAAGACAATACAACATCCCTATCTATGACATTGGCATTCAAATGAGAAGTGAATTTGGTTCAGGACAGTTCTTGAACTGCTTAGCATTTAGGTTATTTTAGGTCAACTCTTTGGGAAATTCAATTAGAGTATTTATTGAATGGTTTTAGTGAGCTGATTGGTTGTCATGTCATGTCATAGATGATATAAAACATGACTCCTATTTATAAAATAGTTGTGTTGGTCAGATAAGGCATCTTACATGATGTATTTAATCCAAGATAATGGGTGAGTAAGAGGCAGATCATTGTCTAGGAAGTAATTTTGGTTTTGAGAGAGGCATTCTTAGGGAAATAGGCCTTGAAGTGTTCATTTAGAGCTGGGCAGGATTGAGGTCCGGAGAGAGGAGGGAAAGGATATTTGGGTAGAGGGAAGGGCATTGGCAGAGCCTCAGAGGCCTGACGGTTCCTGGGGCCTGTGTGGGAATGGTGGGAAAGTTGGGTTGCAGTCAGCCTGTGGGTGGCCTGGACGTTGGGTAATGAGCGTGGCCGTGAGTTTATGGGCGCCCTCTCTAGAGTGGTGTGTAACTTGCTTCCTCCCTGAAGAAGTGTGACACGCTTGTGCTAGCTGCAGTGTCTTCCCCACAGCTGTGCTGTCCATTGAGGAGAAAGGGGCCTGCTCTGCCATGGCTTCCTTACTCCTCAGGGTATGGCGTGTGAGTTATTTTAATAACGTATCAATCTGCCTTTTCTTTCTTTTGTCACAATGCATTTACTTTCTAACGTGGTCTTGTTTTCAGGGTAATAATTGGGTTTCCACAGGGAAAATAATAATGTGTGAGGCAAATTATTGACTTAAAAAATGAATCTCTAATATTTTTCTAGTAGTTCTTCTTTTGTTTAAATTTTTGTTTCGTTAGTTATGTAAAGAAACTTATGGATAGTAATTTCTGCTCAGGTGGATAGTGGTACTGTTTAGCACAGCTCATTGGTCTTCTGAAACCTTTACAAATGCAGTCTGATTCATTCCAGCCAAGTTAATTATGAGGTACATCATTTTTTTCCCTTAATGGAGACAAATGTAAAAGACAGAGATACAGAAATCATCTTCAGTTTAGATTGAAGAAATTTTAGTTACTACTCTTTGTTCCTGCTATTTGATCACAGTTTATTTTTATTTTTTGAAGTCTGTCTCTAATCAAATAAGATTTAATGTTTTAGAAGTAATAGAGGACCATGACTAAACTAATAAGAAAAGTTAATTTAAGGACAAGAATTGATTTTTAAAAACATAAAAGTACATTTCATGACTTGATTTCAAGATGATCTGGTGGTATCCTTATACTGTCGCAGAAGGAAGTCCACAGTGGGACGAGAATGATGCTTACAAATCAGCACCCTTATTATCTATTACTGAACATGTCTTAGTCCAGGCCAGTCTGCCTACCACCTCTGTGGAACACTGTTGATTTCATTTTTCTTCCAGTATTTACTTTTGGTCCTGGACCAATTATCTAGCTGTGATGGGATTCTTCAAAAGTATCCTACATTTTGTACTTAGTTGAACTAGTGATTGTTCTGTTTGCAGACATTCTTTCTGAGGCTCTACTCTTGCCTCGAAAACCTACATTTGCAGAAAGGGAAATGTATAGGTTCTCCTTTTCAATGTATTTATTTTTATTTATTTTTTATTTATTTTTGTCTGTGTTGGGTCTTCGTTTCTGTGCAAGGGCCTTCTCTAGTTGTGGCGAGCGGGGGCCACTCCTCATCATGGTGCGTGGGCCTCTCACTGCCGTGGCCCCTCTTGTTGCGGAGCACAGGCTCTAGATGCGCATGCTCAGTAGTTGTGGCTCACGGGCCCAGTTGCCCCGTGGCATGTGGGATCCTCCCATTCCAGGTCTCGAACCCGTGTCCCCCCCATCGGCAGGCAGACTGTCAACCACTGCGCCACCAGGGAAGCCCAGGTTTACCTTTTATTAACAAACTTATCCTTCTTTATTTCTTTCCAGTTTTTAAAAACCGTGTCCATTGTGACATTGAGATTCATATTTAAACATAATTTTAAAATTTTATTCTTAAAATTATCATACAGTAAAAGTAACTTTTTTCTTTTATCCTGTTAATTTAACACGTGTAGTTTGTGCAACCATCACTACAATCAGAATACAGAATAATATTATCACCCCCCAGAATTCCCTGATGCTATCCTTTTATAGTTAACTGTCCCCATCCTATAACCTCTGCAACCTCTGACCTTTTCTCCATCCCTATAGTTTTGTCTTTTTGAGAATGTCCTATACATGGAATCATACATGTAAGCTTTTGAGACTGGGTTCTTTTACTCTGTCTTTGAGATTCATCTAAGTTATTGCATGTATTGAAAGTTTATTCCTTTTTATTACTGAGTAGTTTTCCATTGTCACTCATTAAAGGACATTTGCGTTGTTTCCAATTTTTAACATTTAGGAATAGAGCTGCTGTAAACATTTGTGTACAGACTTTTGTGCAAACATAGTTTTCATTTCTCTATCTCTAGGGTAGCTGTCTCTGGGGAGAGGGGATTGCTGGATGGTATAGTGAGTATATTTTTAACTTTATAAGAAACTGTCAACCCTTTTTCCAGAGTGTCTGTACCATTTTATACTCTCCCACTAGCAATGTACGAGAATTCCACCTATTCCACATCACTGACACTATCAGTGATTTTAATTTAGCCATTCTAATAGGTATGTGGTAGTATCTTATCATGGTTTTAATTTGCATTTCTCTGATGACTAATGCCATTGGACATCTTTTCATGTGCGTATTTGCCATCATTAGATCCTCTTGGTGGAGTGCCATTGAAATCTTTTGCCTAGCTTTTAATTGGGTTGTTTTCTTACTGTTGAGTTTTGAGAATTCTTTATATATTTGGATACAAATCCTTTTTCAGGTATGTGATTTGCCGTTGGTTTTTTCTCAGTCTTTAGCTTGGCTTCGTATCCTTCTAACATAATAGTGTCTTCCAAAGAGGAAAAAGGTTTAATTTTGAGAAAGTCCAGTCATAAATTTTTTTCTTTTTTATATTATACTAAGATGGGTAGATTTTAAAATAAGTTTCTGTTCTATAAAAGTGGTGAAAAGTAACTTAGTGATGGGAATGTCCTCATAAAGTTGACTTTGTGGAAGGTGCAAATGTTATTTTCTGGAAAGGTAGTACTAATTAATATACCTCTTAGTCTTGGGAACATCTAGGACTTTTGTTTAACCAAAGGATGCAATTGGTTGAGGTTTGTGAGGGTTTTCACACTTTTTAAAAAAATGATGATCACTAATGTGGTTAAATATGTATACTTTCGTAATGCAGAACTATGTAGGAATTAGTCCTTAAGACTCTTCCAGGGTTAAAATAGTGGTATATTACATTCCCATTTGATGCTTTGGGGAGTGCCTGAGTTTGAGTTTCTGCTTCACTGGAACAGCATTAGAACTCTGAGTGTAGGTTCAGATTCAGTGTCATGGCTAAAAGCACGAGCTGCATCAGAATGTCTGCATTTGAATCCTGCCTTTTATTTACAGTGTAACTGTGGGTGAGTAACTTAACTTGTCTGTGCTTCAGTTTCCTTATCTGTTAGTGGGAATGATAATAATAACATCCACCTTGTAAGGTCATTATGAGGACTCAAGCAGATTACATAATATAGTCATTTCAACGGCCTCTGGCCCGCAGGAAGCATTCAGCAAATGGCTCTTGTTATTATTCTTATTATTATTGCTGAAATAGCTTTATGATAAAATTGTTTAAACAAATGTTTTGGAATATTTTCAAGAGTCAGAATAACCACATATCACACTAAGTCATTTCTCTCCCATGCCCACTTTTTTCTCTTGGCACTTGTTATTATTAATCAATACCTGTGACCAGTGTTTTTAATAATCATGTATATATATACACTGTTTTACAAGCCAGCTATCAGTTCATTCCATTTTTCACATCCTGTGAGGTACTAATCAGATATACACATATACATCAGTTCGCTTCAGCTGCCTGAAATATCAACCTAAATTGGCTTAAGCTGGAAAGAAATTTGAGTTAGGCTCACCTAACTGCAAAGTCAGGCACAGCTAGCTGGATTCAGGGCTCAAGTAAAGTCATCAGGACTCAGGTTCTCCCCACGAGTCAACTCTGCCTTTTCCTGTATGGACTTCAGTTGTCGGAACTGTATGTTAGAAACTTGGCTGTAGCATATTCACCGCCTGTAGCCTGTCAGCGTTTAGATTCAGCCGGAAAGAGCGCCTGTCTCTTTCCCAGAAGCCTCAGCAAAAGTCTCATGATGTCTCATTGGCTCTTATGGGGTCACATGTCTGACCTGGAGCCAATCGCTGTTTGAGGCTGTGAGACTGGGATTGGCCAGTTCTGGTCACGTGTCACCCGTGGCTCTTTGGCGGAGTCGAGCCCACCGGAGCCACGCTGACTGAGAGGCGGGGAGAGGTACCTACTCTGAGGGAATTTGTGGGCTTTTATTACCAGAAAAAGGGCTGGACGCTGGCTGGTCAAACGACTAATGTGCTGTTAGGCTCTTTTTGTAGATCGGCAACGGATCACAGGGGTTAATGGATTTGAATTAGACCGGATTTGAATTAGAACCTTGGTTACTGATTCCAGCTTTTTTGTCTCCAGGAATGCCGTTCCCCACGGGGGCAGGAGTTTGCAGAAAGTTAGTGTTGTGTATTCTTTTGGTGAAAGTCGGATAATTTTTAACAGGAAGAGAAAGAGTCAAGGCAAATAGGGGTGGCCTTCTCAATGGGTGGACGTGGTGCTTCTTCCCACACTGGTGGGTTTAAGCGACTCAGCGCCCTTCTCCGGGCCTTTCTGTCCCCGTGGCAGAGGCTGTACAAGACCCAGCTTGGTCAGTGTCTGTCCGCTACATGGCAGGGTTGCATGCTGTAGACACGGGTGTATCCGTGTATCCCGGCCAAGAGTGTTGGCTACATGGTGAGGTGTGTCTGGTGCTGGCGTCGTTTAGAGGTAGTTTCTAGATCTCTGTATTTTTTATAGTCCATTTTAGTGTGGCTTGAGACATTGTCTCACTTTGACTTCGGCTGGCAGTTTCTATTTTATGTTTTTCCAGAAGACGCTTGAACTTCTTCAGGAGTATGTGTAGCCAGGTCATGCTGTTTTCTGAAGAACCAGAGAAGGCAGTTACCGGAGACCTGCCTTGTATGGAGAGCTACGCTACAGAAGTACCCGCAGTGAGGTTCAGGGAGACCGCAGTTAGAAATGAACTGTTGGGACCTGATTAATTGTGGTAGGCATCTTCATATCCAGTGCTGAGGTGGGCACCTGAGCCTACATATCAGAGACATTAACGCTTGAAATTAAGTCACTTCCCCCCATAGCTCCCGGAGTTAGTAATTCTGTCCCTAATCTCTACTTCTGTGTTACTTTTATTGAGATATCCCTGGCTAATATGTTTGGTGATTAATGTTGATGGTAGGCTTTGTGATCTCCCCTCAGAGCCAGTTTTAGGGGTTAGCTTGTGTTTGTCAGTGATGTACAAGTACACTTGTTTCTCCAATGGCTATTGGAGAGCATAATCATTCTTATGATTGCATAATCATAACCATTATTATTTTACCGAGATGGTGAAAATGGGTGAAAATAATTCCTCTGTCAAGTAGATAAAGTAGTTACATAGCATGATATTTTATTTTCTAAAAATAGAGTGTTGTATGTTGAAATCTGTAAAGTGATTTCCACTTTGTATAAATTGAAAATATGGAATTTTAGTGAAATAACAATAGCTAACACTTACTGAGCACTCACTGTATGCCAGGCATTCTTTTAAGCACTTTACACGTATTATTTCGCTTAATTCTTAAGTGAAAATAAATAACCATAGGAGGTAGGTATTAGTTGTCTCCTTGCCATTTTAGAGGTGAGCAAGTTGAGATACTTGAGGCTAAGTCATTTGCTCCAGGTCACACAGCTGGTGAGTGACACAGTTGGTGAGTGACAGCTGGTGAGTTCTGAATGTAAGTCCTCTGGCTCCAAGTCTGTGCTTTGGATCACTATGCTGTGTTCTGTCCCTGGTAAAGATTTTAGCTCATGTGTTGTTAGTTTTTCTTTTCATTTTGCTTCTTTTTGTAATATTTTCTAGATGTGGGCTAGGAGTTTTATAGAGAAGATTTGCTAATTCTAGGACCTTTGGAATCCATGGATTTATCCATCTTCTGTTGCTGTTATTTGGCAAGCAAACACGCTATGCTTGTTTATATCAGTAGGTGTCAACCAGGAATGATTTTGCCCCCCAGGGGACATTTGCTGATGTCTGGAGACAGACATCTTTAGTTGCCGTAAGTCAGGAGACGTGCTCCTGGCACCTAGTGGTCAGAGGCCAGGATGCTGCTGAAACATTTATGAAGCACAGGACAGCCTTCCGCAACAAAGAATTGTTCAGCCCAAAATGTCAATAGCATCAACTCTGGCCTATAGAATAAGTGACTGATGATCTTGTAATGCCATTCTGATCTCTAACGGGCAAAGTCACATTAGTAATGTAGAAATGATTACTTTTGATGTTTGTTTGATAATTGATTCCCCCAAATGAATGCATGTTTGTATAAGGGACATAAACACCAACCATAACTTAAATATTGAAGTTCCCTTAAAGTAAACTGGGAATTATAGCCCACTGAGGGAGAGCTGAGGAAGTTTAAAGGGAGGCCATGTAATGCCTGAGGATACAATACTCTAAATATTTGTTGGATTACCTTGTGAATTACACAATTAGATTTCATTTTTTGTGTTGTATTAACTTGTCAAATGTATAAACATTTTAAATATCCTGTAATTTTTAAAACCGTGTTTTGGTATTTTTTTAATTAAAAATTTCATACTGAGAAAAGTGGAGAATCTTACATTGTACCCCGTGTATGTACCACCCATATTTAACAAATGCTAACAAATACTGAAGTCCATTTTGAGCTCTTTCTCATCCCATCCCTTAGGTGTTTCTACATTTTTTATTATACCAAACATCTCAAAAGTTGAAGGGGCCTGGAACTCTTCCGTTGTCTGTCGTCAGGCCTCACTCACTGCTGCTGCCTTTTGTCTGCCTGTCAGCTTCTCCCCTCATCTTTCACTGCAGTATATAGGCGGTGGAGGGCGGAGCCAGGTTGTCTTTTCAAAGCTGGAAAGGCCAGGCCGAGAGTGGATGCGTAGGCTGGAGGGAGGCGGGAGGACAATAAGTATGGGTTTCCCCCAATGACTGAAAGCAGAGCGTTCCCATGAAACCTTTCATAAGCCGAAGTGGCGTAAAGCGAAGAAGCAGTGACCATAGGACACATCTTGCTAACGGATGCACAGAATAAATTGAGCTAAAGTACGGAAGCTCAGTGACAGTTCAAAGCTATGGTGGCTTGATGCTGAGGTGCTGAGTGTGGTTCCCAGGAAGGAGCTGGGTGGTGCCCCTTGCACCCGCTTTTGCAGCGCACAGTGCGAATTGCCTCTGTACGGGCTGCTGCACAACACGTGCCGGGCACTGTTCTCATTTTCCCCCCTTTTTTGTGAAAATAGATACCTCTTTGGATTTCTTTTGGTTGGGAAAACAGGCGCTAACGTGGGTCTTTCTTAAAAGCGAAGTGGCATAAATTGAGCTTTGGAAGGATGGAGGAGACCTGTACCTTGGGGCCGTTTGGTGAGGTAGAAAGTGGGGAGAGTGAGCGAGGGTGGGAAGAGGCAAGAAGAGCAGTCTCGGAACCAACAGAGATGGTGGTGGGAGGTCTGCAAGCGTGGTCCGCCGGAGCAATGTTGTGACTGTCAGGTCAGAGGATCTTAGGTCTTCTTTGCCCAGGATTGCTGCTCCCTGCATTATGAGTGGTATAGCTCAGGAGAGGCTGCGCTTGAATTCTCAATCTCTATTACTTGGACTGCTTAGTGGTCTGTTCTTAATGGCAATGCCTGCTTATCACCAGTTGTTCACAGGACTTCTACATGATAGGTTCCTTTTTTTTTGACCACACCATGCCGCCTGCGGGATCTTAGTTCCCCGACTAGGGATCAAACCCTCTCCCCGCCCCTTTCCGCCGTGGAGGAAGCGCGGAGTCCCAACCACTGCACTGCCCGATAGGTTCCTCCTTTATTTAAACACCTCCCATCATGCTCCATTGCTATGGAATAAAGCCCTCACTTCCTGTGGCACTGGAGGGCATTCTTAGCTCCTTTCCCTCTTTCTCTGACACACCTGGAGTGTATCATGTGCTTTTTCTTGTCTTGGTGACTTCTTGTGCATTCTCTCTGATAAACTCCCCTGTGCTCTCCCTATCATCTCTGCACAGTGAACTTGTGTTCTTCTTTTGAGGGCAGCTCATGCCTTTCGGCAGATGGAAGGTATTTCTTGCTATTTTTCATTTGTGCTTTGCCTGTCTTGCTAGAATCTGAGTTTCTTGAAAGCAGTGATGGCATGCTTCCTCTTTGCGTTTAGTGCTGCTAACACAGGGCCTGGCCTCAGGAAGTGTTTGCTGAACTGAATTAATAGCCAGTTCGAACTTGCCCTTGAGCCAGTGTTTTGTACTGGTGGGAAAAATCCTACACGGTGTGGACTTTGATTCTCTGAAGTGTCAGTTACAGTATTGTAAGACGGAAGATAAGAGCCTGGGATAGGAAACAGTTTTGCACCTTCTGGTTTTTTTTTTTTTTTTTGCGGTACGCGGGCCTCTCACTGTTGTGGCCTCTCCCGTTGTGCAGCACAGACTCCGGACGCGCAGGCACAGCAGCCATGGCTCATGGGCCCAGCCACTCTGCGGCATGTGGTATCTTCCTGAACCGGGACACAAACCCGTGTCCCCTGCATCGGCAGGTGGACTCTCAACCACTGCGCCACCAGGGAAGCCCGGTACACTTTTGTTTTAATTATGCAGTTGGCTCTCTTGCGTTGATGTACATTTTATTTATAAAGCTCCACTGCTTTGGATTATGATGTGTTTACAAGGCTACACAGATAATCTGGAAGGGAAAATGAAGAAATACAAATGACAGAAAATATTTTATAATAATAAAATTTTCTTGGCAAGCAGCAACCTTTTCTCAAAGTCAGTCTTTTAATATAATTTGCTTGCCTCATAAATATGGATTTTTTGTTTTTTCATATCTTTATTGATTAGTAAGCATAGTAAATGACTTGGGAGGAATCTCACTCTCTTCAAGAAATAATTTGGAATTATTGATCCAGAATGCTGACAGTTCTCAAAAATGGGTCAGGAAAATCAAAGTAATAGATGGAAAAACAATCTCAATTTTAGCTCTTGATATAACTTTTCTTAAAGTTAGGGTTCTTTTTTATAATTTAAGTTACTAAAACAGATGGTGGAAGGTCCATCAAGATATTTATTTTATGTATTTAAAGCATTTTACTTTGCTGTATTGAATTCCATTCATTCTGGAATTTAGGAGAATTTACCTCTTTATGAAAGAGATGATTCAAAGTAGAAAATGATTGCTGACCTTCGCTTCCAGTTTTCTTCTCAATAGACTTAGTCTCTCTTCTAATGCTTCTTGCATACTCAGTAATTGTATAAGTTTTAGAGAAAAATTCAAGTCTGGCTGAATATTAAGCACAGTACACTAAATAAAGCTTTTTTCCTTTGCAGAATATTTTACATGTGTGTCCCATAGATTCATCAGAGATTCTAGTTTTGGATAAAGGCAAGTACATTTAAAGACAATACAACATCCCTATCTATGACATTGGCATTCAAATGAGAAGTGAATTTGGTTCAGGACAGTTCTTGAACTGCTTAGCATTTAGGTTATTTTAGGTCAACTCTTTGGGAAATTCAATTAGAGTACTTATTGAATGGTTTTAGTGAGCTGATTGGTTGTCATGTCATGTCATAGATGATATAAAACATGACTTCTATTTATAAAATAGTTGTGTTGGTCAGATAAGGCATCTTACATGATGTATTTAATCCAAGATAATGGATGAGTAAGAGGCAGATCATTGTCTAGGAAGTAATTTTGGTTTTGAGAGAGGCATTCTTAGGGAAATAGGCCTTGAAGTGTTCATTTAGAGCTGGGCAGGATTGAGGTCCGGAGAGAGGAGGGAAAGGATATTTGGGTAGAGGGAAGGGCATTGGCAGAGCCTCAGAGGCCTGACGGTTCCTGGGGCCTGTGTGGGAATGGTGGGAAAGTTGGGTTGCAGTCAGCCTGTGGGTGGCCTGGACGTTGGGTAATGAGCGTGGCCGTGAGTTTATGGGCGCCCTCTCTAGAGTGGTGTGTAACTTGCTTCCTCCCTGAAGAAGTGTGACACGCTTGTGCTAGCTGCAGTGTCTTCCCCACAGCTGTGCTGTCCATTGAGGAGAAAGGGGCCTGCTCTGCCATGGCTTCCTTACTCCTCACGGTATGGCGTGTGAGTTATTTTAATAACGTATCAATCTGCCTTTTCTTTCTTTTGTCACAATGCATTTACTTTCTAACGTGGTCTTGTTTTCAGGGTAATAATTGGGTTTCCACAGGGAAAATAATAATGTGTGAGGCAAATTATTGACTTAAAAAATGAATCTCTAATATTTTTCTAGTAGTTCTTCTTTTGTTTAAATTTTTGTTTCGTTAGTTATGTAAAGAAACTTATGGATAGTAATTTCTGCTCAGGTGGATAGTGGTACTGTTTAGCACAGCTCATTGGTCTTCTGAAACCTTTGCAAATGCAGTCTGATTCATTCCAGCCAAGTTAATTATGAGGTACATCATTTTTTTCCCTTAATGGAGACAAATGTAAAAGACAGAGATACAGAAATCATCTTCAGTTTAGATTGAAGAAATTTTAGTTACTACTCTTTGTTCCTGCTATTTGATCACAGTTTATTTTTATTTTTTGAAGTCTGTCTCTAATCAAATAAGATTTAATGTTTTAGAAGTAATAGAGGACCATGACTAAACTAATAAGAAAAGTTAATTTAAGGACAAGAATTGATTTTTAAAAACATAAAAGTACATTTCATGACTTGATTTCAAGATGATCTGGTGGTATCCTTATACTGTCGCAGAAGGAAGTCCACAGTGGGACGAGAATGATGCTTACAAATCAGCACCCTTATTATCTATTACTGAACATGTCTTAGTCCAGGCCAGTCTGCCTACCACCTCTGTGGAACACTGTTGATTTCATTTTTCTTCCAGTATTTACTTTTGGTCCTGGACCAATTATCTAGCTGTGATGGGATTCTTCAAAAGTATCCTACATTTTGTACTTAGTTGAACTAGTGATTGTTCTGTTTGCAGACATTCTTTCTGAGGCTCTACTCTTGCCTCGAAAACCTACATTTGCAGAAAGGGAAATGTATAGGTTCTCCTTTTCAATGTATTTATTTTTATTTATTTTTTATTTATTTTTGTCTGTGTTGGGTCTTCGTTTCTGTGCAAGGGCCTTCTCTAGTTGTGGCGAGCGGGGGCCACTCCTCATCATGGTGCGTGGGCCTCTCACTGCCGTGGCCCCTCTTGTTGCGGAGCACAGGCTCTAGATGCGCATGCTCAGTAGTTGTGGCTCACGGGCCCAGTTGCCCCGTGGCATGTGGGATCCTCCCATTCCAGGTCTCGAACCCGTGTCCCCCCCATCGGCAGGCAGACTGTCAACCACTGCGCCACCAGGGAAGCCCAGGTTTACCTTTTATTAACAAACTTATCCTTCTTTATTTCTTTCCAGTTTTTAAAAACCGTGTCCATTGTGACATTGAGATTCATATTTAAACATAATTTTAAAATTTTATTCTTAAAATTATCATACAGTAAAAGTAACTTTTTTCTTTTATCCTGTTAATTTAACACGTGTAGTTTGTGCAACCATCACTACAATCAGAATACAGAATAATATTATCACCCCCCAGAATTCCCTGATGCTATCCTTTTATAGTTAACTGTCCCCATCCTATAACCTCTGCAACCTCTGACCTTTTCTCCATCCCTATAGTTTTGTCTTTTTGAGAATGTCCTATACATGGAATCATACATGTAAGCTTTTGAGACTGGGTTCTTTTACTCTGTCTTTGAGATTCATCTAAGTTATTGCATGTATTGAAAGTTTATTCCTTTTTATTACTGAGTAGTTTTCCATTGTCACTCATTAAAGGACATTTGCGTTGTTTCCAATTTTTAACATTTAGGAATAGAGCTGCTGTAAACATTTGTGTACAGACTTTTGTGCAAACATAGTTTTCATTTCTCTATCTCTAGGGTAGCTGCCTCTGGGGAGAGGGGATTGCTGGATGGTATAGTGAGTATATTTTTAACTTTATAAGAAACTGTCAACCCTTTTTCCAGAGTGTCTGTACCATTTTATACTCTCCCACTAGCAATGTACGAGAATTCCACCTATTCCACATCACTGACACTATCAGTGATTTTAATTTAGCCATTCTAATAGGTATGTGGTAGTATCTTATCATGGTTTTAATTTGCATTTCTCTGATGACTAATGCCATTGGACATCTTTTCATGTGCTTATTTGCCATCATTAGATCCTCTTGGTGGAGTGCCATTGAAATCTTTTGCCTAGCTTTTAATTGGGTTGTTTTCTTACTGTTGAGTTTTGAGAATTCTTTATATATTTGGATACAAATCCTTTTTCAGGTATGTGATTTGCCGTTGGTTTTTTCTCAGTCTTTAGCTTGGCTTCGTATCCTTCTAACATAATAGTGTCTTCCAAAGAGGAAAAAGGTTTAATTTTGAGAAAGTCCAGTCATAAATTTTTTTCTTTTTTATATTATACTAAGATGGGTAGATTTTAAAATAAGTTTCTGTTCTATAAAAGTGGTGAAAAGTAACTTAATGATGGGAATGTCCTCATAAAGTTGACTTTGTGGAAGGTGCAAATGTTATTTTCTGGAAAGGTAGTACTAATTAATATACCTCTTAGTCTTGGGAACATCTAGGACTTTTGTTTAACCAAAGGATGCAATTGGTTGAGGTTTGTGAGGGTTTTCACACTTTTTAAAAAAATGATGATCACTAATGTGGTTAAATATGTATACTTTCGTAATGCAGAACTATGTAGGAATTAGTCCTTAAGACTCTTCCAGGGTTAAAATAGTGGTATATTACATTCCCATTTGATGCTTTGGGGAGTGCCTGAGTTTGAGTTTCTGCTTCACTGGAACAGCATTAGAACTCTGAGTGTAGGTTCAGATTCAGTGTCATGGCTAAAAGCACGAGCTGCATCAGAATGTCTGCATTTGAATCCTGCCTTTTATTTACAGTGTAACTGTGGGTGAGTAACTTAACTTGTCTGTGCTTCAGTTTCCTTGTCTGTTAGTGGGAATGATAATAATAACATCCACCTTGTAAGGTCATTATGAGGACTCAAGCAGATTACATAATATAGTCATTTCAACGGCCTCTGGCCCGCAGGAAGCATTCAGCAAATGGCTCTTGTTATTATTCTTATTCTTATTGCTGAAATAGCTTTATGATAAAATTGTTTAAACAAATGTTTTGGAATATTTTCAAGAGTCAGAATAACCACATATCACACTAAGTCATTTCTCTCCCATGCCCACTTTTTTCTCTTGGCACTTGTTATTATTAATCAATACCTGTGACCAGTGTTTTTAATAATCATGTATATATATACACTGTTTTACAAGCCAGCTATCAGTTCATTCCATTTTTCACATCCTGTGAGGTACTAATCAGATATACACATATACATCAGTTCGCTTCAGCTGCCTGAAATATCAACCTAAATTGGCTTAAGCTGGAAAGAAATTTGAGTTAGGCTCACCTAACTGCAAAGTCAGGCACAGCTAGCTGGATTCAGGGCTCAAGTAAAGTCATCAGGACTCAGGTTCTCCCCACGAGTCAACTCTGCCTTTTCCTGTATGGACTTCAGTTGTCGGAACTGTATGTTAGAAACTTGGCTGTAGCATATTCACCCCCTGTAGCCTGTCAGCGTTTAGATTCAGCCGGAAAGAGCGCCTGTCTCTTTCCCAGAAGCCTCAGCAAAAGTCTCATGATGTCTCATTGGCTCTTATGGGGTCACATGTCTGACCTGGAGCCAATCGCTGTTTGAGGCTGTGAGACTGGGATTGGCCAGTTCTGGTCACGTGTCACCCGTGGCTCTTTGGCGGAGTCGAGCCCACCGGAGCCACGCTGACTGAGAGGCGGGGAGAGGTACCTACTCTGAGGGAATTTGTGGGCTTTTATTACCAGAAAAAGGGCTGGACGCTGGCTGGTCAAACGACTAATGTGCTGTTAGGCTCTTTTTGTAGATCGGCAACGGATCACAGGGGTTAATGGATTTGAATTAGACCGGATTTGAATTAGAACCTTGGTTACTGATTCCAGCTTTTTTGTCTCCAGGAATGCCGTTCCCCACGGGGGCAGGAGTTTGCAGAAAGTTAGTGTTGTGTATTCTTTTGGTGAAAGTCGGATAATTTTTAACAGGAAGAGAAAGAGTCAAGGCAAATAGGGGTGGCCTTCTCAATGGGTGGACGTGGTGCTTCTTCCCACACTGGTGGGTTTAAGCGACTCAGCGCCCTTCTCCGGGCCTTTCTGTCCCCGTGGCAGAGGCTGTACAAGACCCAGCTTGGTCAGTGTCTGTCCGCTACATGGCAGGGTTGCATGCTGTAGACACGGGTGTATCCGTGTATCCCGGCCAAGAGTGTTGGCTACATGGTGAGGTGTGTCTGGTGCTGGCGTCGTTTAGAGGTAGTTTCTAGATCTCTGTATTTTTTATAGTCCATTTTAGTGTGGCTTGAGACATTGTCTCACTTTGACTTCGGCTGGCAGTTTCTATTTTATGTTTTTCCAGAAGACGCTTGAACTTCTTCAGGAGTATGTGTAGCCAGGTCATGCTGTTTTCTGAAGAACCAGAGAAGGCAGTTACCGGAGACCTGCCTTGTATGGAGAGCTACGCTACAGAAGTACCCGCAGTGAGGTTCAGGGAGACCGCAGTTAGAAATGAACTGTTGGGACCTGATTAATTGTGGTAGGCATCTTCATATCCAGTGCTGAGGTGGGCACCTGAGCCTACATATCAGAGACATTAACGCTTGAAATTAAGTCACTTCCCCCCATAGCTCCCGGAGTTAGTAATTCTGTCCCTAATCTCTACTTCTGTGTTACTTTTATTGAGATATCCCTGGCTAATATGTTTGGTGATTAATGTTGATGGTAGGCTTTGTGATCTCCCCTCAGAGCCAGTTTTAGGGGTTAGCTTGTGTTTGTCAGTGATGTACAAGTACACTTTGTTTCTCCAATGGCTATTGGAGAGCATAATCATTCTTATGATTGCATAATCATAACCATTATTATTTTACCGAGATGGTGAAAATGGGTGAAAATAATTCCTCTGTCAAGTAGATAAAGTAGTTACATAGCATGATATTTTATTTTCTAAAAATAGAGTGTTGTATGTTGAAATCTGTAAAGTGATTTCCACTTTGTATAAATTGAAAATATGGAATTTTAGTGAAATAACAATAGCTAACACTTACTGAGCACTCACTGTATGCCAGGCATTCTTTTAAGCACTTTACACGTATTATTTCGCTTAATTCTTAAGTGAAAATAAATAACCATAGGAGGTAGGTATTAGTTGTCTCCTTGCCATTTTAGAGGTGAGCAAGTTGAGATACTTGAGGCTAAGTCATTTGCTCCAGGTCACACAGCTGGTGAGTGACACAGTTGGTGAGTGACAGCTGGTGAGTTCTGAATGTAAGTCCTCTGGCTCCAAGTCTGTGCTTTGGATCACTATGCTGTGTTCTGTCCCTGGTAAAGATTTTAGCTCATGTGTTGTTAGTTTTTCTTTTCATTTTGCTTCTTTTTGTAATATTTTCTAGATGTGGGCTAGGAGTTTTATAGAGAAGATTTGCTAATTCTAGGACCTTTGGAATCCATGGATTTATCCATCTTCTGTTGCTGTTATTTGGCAAGCAAACACGCTATGCTTGTTTATATCAGTAGGTGTCAACCAGGAATGATTTTGCCCCCCAGGGGACATTTGCTGATGTCTGGAGACAGACATCTTTAGTTGCCGTAAGTCAGGAGACGTGCTCCTGGCACCTAGTGGTCAGAGGCCAGGATGCTGCTGAAACATTTATGAAGCACAGGACAGCCTTCCGCAACAAAGAATTGTTCAGCCCAAAATGTCAATAGCATCAACTCTGGCCTATAGAATAAGTGACTGATGATCTTGTAATGCCATTCTGATCTCTAACGGGCAAAGTCACATTAGTAATGTAGAAATGATTACTTTTGATGTTTGTTTGATAATTGATTCCCCCAAATGAATGCATGTTTGTATAAGGGACATAAACACCAACCATAACTTAAATATTGAAGTTCCCTTAAAGTAAACTGGGAATTATAGCCCACTGAGGGAGAGCTGAGGAAGTTTAAAGGGAGGCCATGTAATGCCTGAGGATACAATACTCTAAATATTTGTTGGATTACCTTGTGAATTACACAATTAGATTTCATTTTTTGTGTTGTATTAACTTGTCAAATGTATAAACATTTTAAATATCCTGTAATTTTTAAAACCGTGTTTTGGTATTTTTTTAATTAAAAATTTCATACTGAGAAAAGTGGAGAATCTTACATTGTACCCCGTGTATGTACCACCCATATTTAACAAATGCTAACAAATACTGAAGTCCATTTTGAGCTCTTTCTCATCCCATCCCTTAGGTGTTTCTACATTTTTTATTATACCAAACATCTCAAAAGTTGAAGGGGCCTGGAACTCTTCCGTTGTCTGTCGTCAGGCCTCACTCACTGCTGCTGCCTTTTGTCTGCCTGTCAGCTTCTCCCCTCATCTTTCACTGCAGTATATAGGCGGTGGAGGGCGGAGCCAGGTTGTCTTTTCAAAGCTGGAAAGGCCAGGCCGAGAGTGGATGCGTAGGCTGGAGGGAGGCGGGAGGACAATAAGTATGGGTTTCCCCCAATGACTGAAAGCAGAGCGTTCCCATGAAACCTTTCATAAGCCGAAGTGGCGTAAAGCGAAGAAGCAGTGACCATAGGACACATCTTGCTAACGGATGCACAGAATAAATTGAGCTAAAGTACGGAAGCTCAGTGACAGTTCAAAGCTATGGTGGCTTGATGCTGAGGTGCTGAGTGTGGTTCCCAGGAAGGAGCTGGGTGGTGCCCCTTGCACCCGCTTTTGCAGCGCACAGTGCGAATTGCCTCTGTACGGGCTGCTGCACAACACGTGCCGGGCACTGTTCTCATTTTCCCCCCTTTTTTGTGAAAATAGATACCTCTTTGGATTTCTTTTGGTTGGGAAAACAGGCGCTAACGTGGGTCTTTCTTAAAAGCGAAGTGGCATAAATTGAGCTTTGGAAGGATGGAGGAGACCTGTACCTTGGGGCCGTTTGGTGAGGTAGAAAGTGGGGAGAGTGAGCGAGGGTGGGAAGAGGCAAGAAGAGCAGTCTCGGAACCAACAGAGATGGTGGTGGGAGGTCTGCAAGCGTGGTCCGCCGGAGCAATGTTGTGACTGTCAGGTCAGAGGATCTTAGGTCTTCTTTGCCCAGGATTGCTGCTCCCTGCATTATGAGTGGTATAGCTCAGGAGAGGCTGCGCTTGAATTCTCAATCTCTATTACTTGGACTGCTTAGTGGTCTGTTCTTAATGGCAATGCCTGCTTATCACCAGTTGTTCACAGGACTTCTACATGATAGGTTCCTTTTTTTTTGACCACACCATGCCGCCTGCGGGATCTTAGTTCCCCGACTAGGGATCAAACCCTCTCCCCGCCCCTTTCCGCCGTGGAGGAAGCGCGGAGTCCCAACCACTGCACTGCCCGATAGGTTCCTCCTTTATTTAAACACCTCCCATCATGCTCCATTGCTATGGAATAAAGCCCTCACTTCCTGTGGCACTGGAGGGCATTCTTAGCTCCTTTCCCTCTTTCTCTGACACACCTGGAGTGTATCATGTGCTTTTTCTTGTCTTGGTGACTTCTTGTGCATTCTCTCTGATAAACTCCCCTGTGCTCTCCCTATCATCTCTGCACAGTGAACTTGTGTTCTTCTTTTGAGGGCAGCTCATGCCTTTCGGCAGATGGAAGGTATTTCTTGCTATTTTTCATTTGTGCTTTGCCTGTCTTGCTAGAATCTGAGTTTCTTGAAAGCAGTGATGGCATGCTTCCTCTTTGCGTTTAGTGCTGCTAACACAGGGCCTGGCCTCAGGAAGTGTTTGCTGAACTGAATTAATAGCCAGTTCGAACTTGCCCTTGAGCCAGTGTTTTGTACTGGTGGGAAAAATCCTACACGGTGTGGACTTTGATTCTCTGAAGTGTCAGTTACAGTATTGTAAGACGGAAGATAAGAGCCTGGGATAGGAAACAGTTTTGCACCTTCTGGTTTTTTTTTTTTTTTTTGCGGTACGCGGGCCTCTCACTGTTGTGGCCTCTCCCGTTGTGCAGCACAGACTCCGGACGCGCAGGCACAGCAGCCATGGCTCATGGGCCCAGCCACTCTGCGGCATGTGGTATCTTCCTGAACCGGGACACAAACCCGTGTCCCCTGCATCGGCAGGTGGACTCTCAACCACTGCGCCACCAGGGAAGCCCGGTACACTTTTGTTTTAATTATGCAGTTGGCTCTCTTGCGTTGATGTACATTTTATTTATAAAGCTCCACTGCTTTGGATTATGATGTGTTTACAAGGCTACACAGATAATCTGGAAGGGAAAATGAAGAAATACAAATGACAGAAAATATTTTATAATAATAAAATTTTCTTGGCAAGCAGCAACCTTTTCTCAAAGTCAGTCTTTTAATATAATTTGCTTGCCTCATAAATATGGATTTTTTGTTTTTTCATATCTTTATTGATTAGTAAGCATAGTAAATGACTTGGGAGGAATCTCACTCTCTTCAAGAAATAATTTGGAATTATTGATCCAGAATGCTGACAGTTCTCAAAAATGGGTCAGGAAAATCAAAGTAATAGATGGAAAAACAATCTCAATTTTAGCTCTTGATATAACTTTTCTTAAAGTTAGGGTTCTTTTTTATAATTTAAGTTACTAAAACAGATGGTGGAAGGTCCATCAAGATATTTATTTTATGTATTTAAAGCATTTTACTTTGCTGTATTGAATTCCATTCATTCTGGAATTTAGGAGAATTTACCTCTTTATGAAAGAGATGATTCAAAGTAGAAAATGATTGCTGACCTTCGCTTCCAGTTTTCTTCTCAATAGACTTAGTCTCTCTTCTAATGCTTCTTGCATACTCAGTAATTGTATAAGTTTTAGAGAAAAATTCAAGTCTGGCTGAATATTAAGCACAGTACACTAAATAAAGCTTTTTTCCTTTGCAGAATATTTTACATGTGTGTCCCATAGATTCATCAGAGATTCTAGTTTTGGATAAAGGCAAGTACATTTAAAGACAATACAACATCCCTATCTATGACATTGGCATTCAAATGAGAAGTGAATTTGGTTCAGGACAGTTCTTGAACTGCTTAGCATTTAGGTTATTTTAGGTCAACTCTTTGGGAAATTCAATTAGAGTACTTATTGAATGGTTTTAGTGAGCTGATTGGTTGTCATGTCATGTCATAGATGATATAAAACATGACTTCTATTTATAAAATAGTTGTGTTGGTCAGATAAGGCATCTTACATGATGTATTTAATCCAAGATAATGGGTGAGTAAGAGGCAGATCATTGTCTAGGAAGTAATTTTGGTTTTGAGAGAGGCATTCTTAGGGAAATAGGCCTTGAAGTGTTCATTTAGAGCTGGGCAGGATTGAGGTCCGGAGAGAGGAGGGAAAGGATATTTGGGTAGAGGGAAGGGCATTGGCAGAGCCTCAGAGGCCTGACGGTTCCTGGGGCCTGTGTGGGAATGGTGGGAAAGTTGGGTTGCAGTCAGCCTGTGGGTGGCCTGGACGTTGGGTAATGAGCGTGGCCGTGAGTTTATGGGCGCCCTCTCTAGAGTGGTGTGTAACTTGCTTCCTCCCTGAAGAAGTGTGACACGCTTGTGCTAGCTGCAGTGTCTTCCCCACAGCTGTGCTGTCCATTGAGGAGAAAGGGGCCTGCTCTGCCATGGCTTCCTTACTCCTCAGGGTATGGCGTGTGAGTTATTTTAATAAAGTATCAATCTGCCTTTTCTTTCTTTTGTCACAATGCATTTACTTTCTAACGTGGTCTTGTTTTCAGGGTAATAATTGGGTTTCCACAGGGAAAATAATAATGTGTGAGGCAAATTATTGACTTAAAAAATGAATCTCTAATATTTTTCTAGTAGTTCTTCTTTTGTTTAAATTTTTGTTTCGTTAGTTATGTAAAGAAACTTATGGATAGTAATTTCTGCTCAGGTGGATAGTGGTACTGTTTAGCACAGCTCATTGGTCTTCTGAAACCTTTACAAATGCAGTCTGATTCATTCCAGCCAAGTTAATTATGAGGTACATCATTTTTTTCCCTTAATGGAGACAAATGTAAAAGACAGAGATACAGAAATCATCTTCAGTTTAGATTGAAGAAATTTTAGTTACTACTCTTTGTTCCTGCTATTTGATCACAGTTTATTTTTATTTTTTGAAGTCTGTCTCTAATCAAATAAGATT